>NC_141876.1:595024355-596423105 GCF_056163025.1 Triticum urartu
TAGGACTCCTACTAGGAGGGGGAAGGAAGTGGGGAAGGAGAAGGAAAGGGGGCGCCGCCCCCCCTCTCGTAGTCCAATTCGGACCAGGGGGGAGGAGGCGCGCGGCCCACCCTAGCTGCCCTTCTCTTTCTCCACTAAGGCCCATATGGCCCATTACTTCTCCCGGGGGGGTTCCGGTAACCCTCCGGTACTCCGGTTTTCTCTGAAATCACCCAGAACACTTCCGGTGTCCGAATATAGCCGTCCAATATATCAATCTTTATGTCTCGACCATTTCGAGACTCCTCGTTATGTCCGTGATCACATCCGGGACTCCGAACTAACTTCGGTACATCAAAACTCATAAACTTATAATATAACTGTCATCGAAACCTTAAGCGTGCGAACCCTACGGGTTCGAGAACAATGTAGACATGACCGAGACACGTCTCCGGTCAATAACCAATAGCGGAACCTGGATGCTCATATTGGCTCTTACATATTCTACGAAGATCTTTATCGGTCAGACCGCATAACAACATACGTTGTTCCCTTTGTCATCGGTATCTTACTTGCCTGAGATTCGATCGTCGGTATCCCATACCTAGTTCAATCTCGTTACCGGCAAGTCTCTTTACTCGTTCCGTAATACATCATCTCGCAACTAACTCATTAGTTGCAATGCTTGCAAGGCTTATGTGATGTGCATTACCGAGAGGGCCCAGAGATACCTCTCCGACAATCGGAGTGACAAATCCTAATCTCGAAATACGCCAACCCAACATGTACCTTTGGAGACACCTGTAGAGCACCTTTATAATCACCCATTTATGTTGTGACGTTTGGTAGCACACAAAGTGTTCCTCCGGCAAACGGGAGTTGCATAATCTCATAGTCATAGGAACATGTATAAGTCATGAAGAAAGCAATAGCAACATACTAAACGACCGGGTGCTAAGCTAATGGAATGGGTCATGTCAATCAGATCATTCACCTAATGATGTGATCCCGTTAATCAAATAACAACTCCTTGTTCATGGTTAGGAAACATAACCATCTTTGATTAACGAGCTAGTCAAGTAGAGGCATACTAGTGACACTCTGTTTGTCTATGTATTCACACATGTATTATGTTTTCGGTTAATACAATTCTAGCATGAATAATAAACATTTATCATGATATAAGGAAATAAATAATAACTTTATTATTGCCTCTAGGGCATATTTCCTTCACTTTCTTCATGGATGCACGCAAGTGGTCTTCCTAGGTGCTTGTCATATTAACACTACATACAGAGGACGGTTGCTTGCAGCTGTAGGTGTTGACTCAAATGAGTGCATCTTTACTATGGCCTTTGATGTTGTTGAAGTGGAGGACATACCAATTTGGAACTGGTTTCTGGATACACTGAAAAGAAATCTTGGTGTGGCATCATCAGCATGGCACCTTGGACTATAATGTCAGACAACCAAAAGGTAGTTTCGTGTTGTTAATCATGCTCTTGTTCGATGTTTTCATTGCCTAGTTAGTTGTTGTCCTAATTTTTTGTTTGTGTTGCATGTAATGTGCAAGGTCTCATTAATGCAATCAGTGAAGTGTTTCCTGAGTCAGAACAAATGTTCTAGGTCAGACGTGTATATATATGGCAAAACTTCCAACGGCATTTCCAAGGAGATATCAGTAAGAATCAACCATGATATATAGCAAGGAGTAGCACAATGAAGAAGTATGAGCAGAGAATGGAAGAAAATGAAGGGTATTAATGACAATGTTGTGATGCACACAAATGGCTACATGAATTGGACCCAAGCACTTGAGTAAGGGCATTTCAGAGTGATCTCCCAAATTGTGACATACTACTGAACAACATTTCAGAAGTTTTCAACGGGTAACATATTCTTGTCATCTTGTTTTCTACTTGTCGGTAGTTTGCTTGTATTCCAATTAGCTTTGCCGTATCAGTTTTGGTCATTTTGCTATCTTTCTTCAGTTTTGGTCATTTACAATGCCAAAATCCCAATATTTTTGGTCATTTTGCTTAGTACAACCAGTTTCATCATTTAAAATGCCAAAACTCCTACTTTTGTTAATGAAAAATTGAACTGGAATTGGGCCCACGCGTTTGGTTCTATATGATCATTTCTCACATGCAGAAACAGGTTCATGAAGGAAATATGCCCTAGAGGCAATAATAAAGTTATTATTTATTTCCTTATATCATGATAAATGTTTATTATTCATGCTAGAATTGTATTAACCGGAAACATAATACATGTGTGAATACATAGACAAACAGAGTGTCACTAGTATGCCTCTACTTGAATAGCTCGTTAATCAAAGATGGTTATGTTTCCTAACCATGGACAAAGAGTTGTTATTTGATTAACGGGATCACATCATTAGGTGAATGATCTGATTGACATGACCCATTCCATTAGCTTAGCACCCGATCGTTTAGTATGTTGCTATTGCTTTCTTCATGACTTATACATGTTCCTATGACTATGAGATTATGCAACTCCCGTTTGCCGGAGGAACACTTTGTGTGCTAGCAAACGTCACAACGTAACTGGGTGATAATAAAGGTGCTCTACAGGTGTCTCCAAAGGTACATGTTGGGTTGGCGTATTTCGAGATTAGGATTTGTCACTCCGATTGTCGGAGAGGTATCTCTGGGCCCTCTCGGTAATGCACATCACATAAAGCCTTGCAAGCATTGCAACTAATGAGTTAGTTGTGAGATGATGTATTACGGAACGAGTAAAGAGACTTGCCGGTAACAAGATTGAACTAGGTATTGAGATACCGACGATCGAATCTCGGGCAAGTAACATACCGATGACAAAGTGAAAGCACAAGTGCTCCCTAGGTGGTTTTGATAATTGATGACAACATATCTCTTGTTGGACTAACACTTCTATCTAGCATGTTTTAGATAAGTTCAACAATGGAGTGGCATGGACTAAAGGTTGTGGGAACTCCTTCAAGATGCTAAGGATAAAGGATTGGCTAAAGTTTCAAGCTCAAGACTCTTCATTTTACATTTTAGTGATCCAAGATCACATTGAGTCCATAGGAAAAGCCAATACTATCAAGGAGGGATGAGGTGTTGCTTAATGAGCCTCTTGCTTCATGTGCTTAATGATATGCTCCAAAATCCTCAGCTACTTTCCCACTTCCACATATGACCTAAACCCAAAGCCAAACTCGGACCTACCGATTATTCCTATCCGGCGCCACCGAGTTTCACTTGTCACAAGCCACTGCCAAACCCTAGCAATTCGGTTCTACCGATAGGGATCTCGGTCTCACCGAGATGGGATTGCAAACTCTCTGTTACCTATTGCAATATTTTCGGTCCCACCGAGATATGCAATCGGTCCCACCGAGATTGCAATGTAAATTCAGTATTTCCATTTTGTAACTTTTCGGTCTCACCGAAAGAGCAAATCGGTCCCACCGAGTTTGCCTGACCAACTCTCTGGTTAGCTAATTACCAAAATCGGTCTCACCGAGTTTGTGTAATCGGTCTCACCGAGATTACGTTATGCCCAAACCCTAACCATATCGGTCCTACCGAGTTGCATGTCAGTCCCACCGAAAATCTCTAACGGTCACTAGGTTTACCTTTTCGGTCTGACCGAGTTTGTTGATTCGGTCCCACCGAGATTGGAAAACTGTGTGTAACGGTTGGATTTTGTGTGGAGGCTATATATACCCCTCCACCTCCTCTTCATTCGTGGAGAAAGCCATCAGAACACATACACAATTCCAACTCATATGTTTTGAGAGAGAACCACCTACTCATGTGTTGATACCAAGATATTCCTTTCCTACCATATGAATCTTGATCTCTAGCCTTCCCCAAGTTGCTTTCCACTCAAATCTTCTTTCCACAAAATCCAAATCCTATGAGAGAGAGTTGAGTGTTGGGGAGACTATCATTTGAAGCACAAGAGCAAGGAGTTCATTACCTACACACCATTTGTTACTTCTTGGAGAGTGGTGTCTCCTAGATTGGCTAGGTGTTACTTGGGAGCCTCCGACAAGATTGTGGAGTTGAACCAAGGAGTTTGTAAGGGCAAGGAGATCGCCTACTTCGTGAAGATCTACCGCTAGTGAGGCAAGTCCTTCGTGGGCGATGGCCATGATGGGATAGACAAGGTTGCTTCTTCGTGGACCCTTCGTGGGTGGTTGCTTCTTCATGGACCCTTCGTGGGTGGTTGCTTCTTCGTGGACCCTTCTGTTGGGGAACGTAGCATAAATTCAAAATTTTCCTACGTGTCACTAAGATCAATCTATGGAGTCATCTAGCAACGAGGGAGGAGTGGATCTACATACCCTTGTAGATCGCGCGCGGAAGCGTTCAAGAGAATGGGGTTGATGGAGTCGTACTCGTCATGATCCAAATCACCGATAATCCTAGCGCCGAACGGACGGCACCTCCGCGTTCAACACACGTACAGCCCGGTGACGTCTCCCATGCCTTGATCCAGCAAGGAGAGAGGGAGAGGTTGAGGAAGACTCCATCCAGCAGCAGCACAACGGCGTGGTGGTGATGGAGGAGCGTGGCAATCCTGCAGGGCTTCGCCAAGCACCGCGAGATATGAGGAGAAAGATAGGGAGGGCTGCACCAACAGGCAGAGATCAGATCGCGTGTATTGGGCAGCCCCTAGGCCTCATATATATAGGGGAAGGGGAGGAGGGTGCGCCCCCTCTAGGGTTCCCACCCCTAGAGGGGCGGCAGCCCCAAACCCATCTATGGGTGGCGGCCACAAGGGGGGAGGAGAGGGAGGCGCAGGGAGTATGGGCCTTAGGGCCCATCTGCCCTTAGGGTTTGCCCCCTCTCCCCTTCTAGGCGCATGGGCCATGGTGGGAGGCGCCCTAGCCCACCTAGGGACTGGTGCCTTCTGACACTTGGCCCATGTATGCCTCTGGTGCCCATGCCCCCCCCGGTGGACCCCCGGACCCCTCCGGTGGTCCCGGTACATTACCAATAAACCCCGAAACTTTTCCGGTGACCAAAACAGGACTTCCCATATATAAATCTTTACCTCCGGACCATTCTGGAACTCCTCGTGACGTCCGGGATCTCATCCGGGACTCCGAACAACATTCGGTAACCACATACAAACTTCCTTTACAACCCTAGCGTCATCGAACCTTAAGTGTGTAGACCCTACGGGTTCGGGAACCATGCAGACATGACCGAGACGTTCTCCAGTCAATAACCAACAGCGGGATCTGGATACCCATGTTGGCTCCCACATGTTCCACGATGATCTCATCAGATGAACAACGATGTCAAGGACTTAATCAATCCCGTATACAATTCCCTTTGTCTAGCGGTACGATACTTGCCCGAGATTCGATCGTCGGTATCCCGATACCTTGTTCAATCTCATTACCGGCAAGTCTCTTTACTCGTTCCGTAACACATCATCCCGTGATCAACTCCTTGATCACATTGTGCACATTATGATGATGTCCTACCGAGTGGGCCCAGAGATACCTCTCCGTTTACACGGAGTGACAAATCCCAGTCTCGATTCGTGCCAACCCAACAGACACTTTCGGAGATACCTGTAGTGTACCTTTATAGCCACCCAGTTATGTTGTGACGTTTGGCACACCCAAAGCACTCCTACGGTATCCGGGAGTTGCACAATCTCATGGTCTAAGGAAATGATACTTGACATTAGAAAAGCTTTAGCATACGAACTACACGATCTAGTGCTATGCTTAGGATTGGGTCTTGTCCATCACATCATTCTCCTAATGATGTGATCCCGTTATCAATGACATCCAATGTCCATGGTCAGGAAACCGTAACCATCTATTGATCAACGAGCTAGTCAACTAGAGGCTTACTAGGGACATGGTGTTGTCTATGTATCCACACATGTATCTGAGTTTCCTATCAATACAATTCTAGCATGGATAATAAACGATTATCATGAACAAGGAAATATAATAATAACTAATTTATTATTGCCTCTAGGGCATATTTCCAACACCTTCGTGGGTGGAGCCCTTCGTGGACTCGCGCAACCATTACCCTTCGTGGGTGGAGCCCTCCGTGGACTCGCGCAAACATTACCCTTCGTGGGTGGAGCCCTCCGTGGACTCGCGCAACCGTTACCCTTCGTGGGTTGAAGTCTCCATCAACGTGGATGTAGGATAGCACCACCTATCCGAACCACGGGAAAAACATCCGTGTCTCCAATTGCGTTTGAATTCTCCAAACCCTTCCCCTTACATTCTTGCAAGTTGCATGCTTTACATTCCGCTGCTCATATACTCTTTGCATGCTTGCTTGATATGTATTGTGTATGTTGAAATTGTGCCTAAAACTCCACTCAAACCAAAAAGGCCTAAAAATTTGCAACTTTAGCACTAAGTGTCTAATCACCCCCCCCTCTAGACACATCTACTTCTAGATCCTACACAAAGGGAACAACGTATGTTGTTATGCGGTCTGACCGAAAAAGATCTTCGTAGAACATGTAGGAGCCAATATGGGCATCCAGGTCCCGCTATTGGTTATTGACCGGAGACGTGTCTCGGTCATGTCTACATTGTTCTCGAACCCGTAGGGTCCGCACGCTTAAGGTTTCGATGACAGTTATATTATGAGTTTATGAGTTTTGATGGACCGAAGGAGTTCGGAGTCCCGGATGAGATCGGGGACATGACGAGGAGTCTCGAAATGGTCGAGATGTAAAGATCGATATATTGGACGACTATATTCGGACATCGGAAAGGTTCCGAGTGATTCGGGTATTTTTCGGAGTACCGGGGAGTTACGGGAATACGGGGAAGAGTATTGGGCCTTAATGGGCTTTAGTGGGAAGGAGCCAGGAGGTGGCGCGCGCCCCTCCCAAGCCCAGTCCGAATTGGACAAGGTGTTTGGGGCGCGGCCCCCCTCTCCCGGTGGGAGTAGGACTCCCCTTGGCGCGCCCTCCTCCTAGGGCCGGCCTCCTCCTCCCTTGCTCCTTTATATACGGGGGCAGGGGGGCACCCTAGAGACACAAGTTGATCCACGTGATCATATTCTTAGCCGTGTGCGGTGCCCCCTTCCACCATAGTCCTCGATAATATTGTAGCGGTGCTTAGGCGAAGCCCTGCGATGGTAGTACATCAAGATCGTCACCACGCCGTCGTGCTGACGGAACTCTTCCCCGACACTTTGCTGGATCGGAGTCCGGGGATCGTCATCGAGCTGAACGTGTGCTAGAACTCGGAGGTGCTGTAGTTTCGGTGCTTGATCGGTCGGGCCGTGGTGACGTACGACTACATCAACCAAGTTAACGCTTCCGTTGTCGATTTACAAGGGTACGTAGATCACACTCTCCCCCTCTCGTTGCTATGCATCACCATGATCTTGCGTGTGCGTAGGAATTTTTTTGAAATTACTACGTAACCCAACAGTGGCATCCGAGCCCAGGTTTTATATGTTGATGTTATATGCACGAGTAGAACACAAGTGAGTTGTGGGCGATATAAGTCATACTGCTTACCAGCATGTCATACTTTGGTTCGGCGGTATTGTTGGACGAAGCGGCCCGGACCGACATTACGCGTACGCTTACGCGAGACCGGTTCTCCCGACGTGCTTTGCACATAGGTGGCTTGTGGGTGACAGTTTCTCCAACTTTAGTTGAACCGAGTGTGGCTACGCCCGGTCCTTGCGAAGGTTAAAACAACACCAACTTGACAAACTATCGTTGTGGTTTTGATGCGTAGGTAAGATTGGTTCTTGCTTAAGCCCGTAGCAGCCACGTAAAACTTGCAACAAAAAAGTAGAGGACGTCTAACTTGTTTTTGCAGGGCATGTTGTGATGTGATATGGTCAAGACATGATGCTAAATTTTATTGTATGAGATGATCATGTTTTGTAACCGAGTTATCGGCAACTGGCAGGAGCCATATGGTTGTCGCTTTATTGTATGCAATGCAATCGCGCTGTAATGCTTTACTTTATCACTAAGCGGTAGCGATAGTCGTGGAAGCATAAGATTGGCGAGACGACAACGATGCTACGATGGAGATCAAGGTGTCGCGCCGGTGACGATGGTGATCACGACGGTGCTTCGAAGATGGAGATCACAAGCACAAGATGATGATGGCCATATCATATCACTTATATTGATTGCATGTGATGTTTATCTTTTATGCATCTTATCTTGCTTAGATTGACGGTAGCATTATAAGATGATCTCTCACTAATTATCAGGAAGTGTTCTCCCTGAGTATGCACCGTTGCGAAAGTTCTTCGTGCTGAGACACCACGTGATGATCGGGTGTGATAGGCTCTACGTTCAAATACAACGGGTGCAAAACAGTTGCACACGCGGAATACTCAGGTTATACTTGACGAGCCAAGCATATACAGATATGGCCTCGGAACATGGAGACCGAAAGGTCGAGCGTGAATCATATAGTAGATATGATCAACATAGTGATGTTCACCAATGAAACTACTCCATCTCACGTGATGTTCGGACATGGTTTAGTTGATTTAGATCACGTAATCACTTAAAGGATTAGAGGGATGTCTATCTAAGTGGGAGTTCTTAAGTAATATGATTAATTGAACTTAAATTTATCATGAACTTAGTCCTGGTAGTATTTTGCAAATTATGTTGTAGATCAATAGCTCGCGTTGTTGCTTCCCTGTGTTTATTTTGATATGTTCCTAGAGAAAATTGTGTTGAAAGATGTTAGTAGCAATGATGCGGATTGGATCCGTGATCTGAGGTTTATCCTCATTGCTGCACAGAAGAATTATGTCCGTGATGCACCACTAGGTGATGGACCTATTGCAGGAGCAGATGCAGACGTTATGAATGTTTGGCTAGCTCAATATAATGACTACTTGATAGTTTAGTGCACCATGCTTAATGGCTTAGAATCGGGACTTCAAAGACGTTTTGAACGTCATGGAGCATATGAGATGTTCCAGGAGTTGAAGTTAATATTTCAAGCAAATACCCGAGTTGAGAGATATGAAGTCTCCAACAAGTTCTATAGCTAAAAGATGGAGGAGAATCGCTCAACTAGTGAGCATGTGCCCAGATTGTCTGAGTACTACAATCGCTTGAATCAAGTGGGAGTTAATCTTCCAGATAAGATAGTGATTGACAGAATTCTCTAGTCACCATCACCAAGTTAGTAGAACTTCGTGATGAACTATGATATGCAAGGGATAATGGAAACGATTCCCAAGCTCTTCGTAATGCGGAAATTGACGAAGGTAGAAATCGAGAAAAACATCAAGTGTTGATGGTAGACAAGACCACTAGTTTCAAGAAAAGGGCAGAGGGAAGAAGGGGAACTTCAAGAAGAACAGCAAGCAAGTTGCTGCTCAAGTGAAGAAGCCCAAGTCTGGTCCTAAGCCTGAGACTAAGTGTTTCTACTACAAAGGGACTGGTCACTGGAAGCGGAACTACCCCAAGTGATTGGCAGATAAGAAGGATGGCAAAGTGAACATAAGTATATTTGATATACATGTTATTGATGTGTACTTTACTAGTGTTTATAGCAACCCCTCAGTATTTGATACTAGTTCAGTTGCTAAGATTAGTAACTCGAAACGGGAGTTACAGAATAAACAGAGACTAGTTAAGGGTGAAGTGACGATGTGTGTTGGAAGTGGTTCCAAGATTGATATGATCATCATCGCACACTCCCTATAATTTCGGGATTAGTGTTGAACCTGAATAAGTGTTATTTGGTGTTTGCGTTAAGCATGAATATGATTTGATCATGTTTATTGTAATACAGTTATTCATTTAAGTAAGAGAATAAACTGTTGTTCTGTTTACATGAATAAAACCTTATATGGTTACACACCCAATGAAAATAGTTCGTTGGATCTCGATCGTAGTGATACACATAATCATAATATTGAAACCAAAAAGATGCAAAGTTAATAATGATAGTGCAACTTATTTGTAGCACTGCCGTTTAGGTCATATTGGTGTAAAGCGCATGAAGAAACTCCATGCTGATGGGATTTTAGAATCACTTGATTATGAATCACTTGATGCTTGCGAACCATGCCTCATGAGCAAGATGACTAAGACTCCGTTCTCCGGAGCGAGCAACTGACTTATTGGAAATAATACATACTGATGTATGCGGTCCGATGAGTGTTAAGGCTCACGGCAAGTATCGTTATTTTCTGAACTTCACAGATGATTTGAGCAGATATGGGTATATCTACTTGATGAAACATAAGTCTGAAACATTTGAAAAGTTCAAAAAATTTCAGAGTGAAGTAGAAAATCATCGTGACAAGAAAATAAAGTTTCTACGATCTGATCGCGGAGACAAATATTTGAGTTACGAGTTTGGTCTTCAATTAAAACAATGTGGAATAGTTTCACAAACTCATGCCACATGGAACACCACAGCATAATGGTGTGTCCGAACGTCATAACCGTGCTTTATTGGATATAGTGCAATCTATGATGTCTCTTACCGATCTACCACTATTGTTTTGGGGTTATGCATTAGAGACAGCTGCATTCACGTTAAAAGGGCAACATCTAAATCTGTTGAGACGACACTGTATGAACTGTGGTTTGGCAAGAAAACAAAGTTGTTGTTTCTTAAGGTTTGGGGTTGCAATGCTTATATGAAAAAGTTTCATCCTGATAAGCTCAAACCCAAATCGGAAAAGTGTGTCTTCATAGGATACCCAAAAAGTTACTGTTGGGTACACCTTCTATCACAGATCCAAAGGCAAGACATTCGTTGCTAAGAATGGATCCTTTCTAGAGAAGGAGGTTCTCTCGAAAGAAGTGAGTAGGAGGAAAGTAGAACTTGATAAGGTAATTGTACCTTCTCCCTTATTGAAAAGTAGTTCATCACAGAAATCTGTTCCTGTGACTACTACACCAATTAGTGAGGAAGCTAATGATGATGATCATGTAATTTCAGATCAAGTTACTACCGAATCTCGTAGGTAAACCAGAGTGAGATCCGCACCAGAGTGGTACGGTAATCCTGTTCTGGAGGTCATGCTACTTGACCATGACGAACCTACGAACTATGAAGAAGCGATGGTGAGCCCAGATTCCGCAAAATGGCTTGAGGCCATGAAATCTGAGATGGGATCCATGTATGAGAACAAAGTATGGACTTTGGTTGACTTACCCAATGATCGGCAAGCAATTGAGAATAAATGGATCTTCAAGAGGAAGACGGACGCTGATAGTAGTGTTACTATCTACAAAGCTAGAATTGTCGCAAAAGGTTTTCGACAAGTTCAAGGTGTTGACTACGATGAGAGTTTCTCACTCGTATCTATGCTTAAGTCTGTCCGAATCATGTTAGCAATTGCCGCATTTTATGAAATCTGGCAAATGGATAAACAAAACTGCATTCCTTAATAGATTTATTAAAGAAGAGTTGTATATGATACAACCAGAAGGTTTTGTCAATCCTAAAGGTGCTAACAAAATATGCAAGCTCCAGCGATCCATCTATGGGCTGGTGCAAGCATCTCGGAGTTGGAATATACGCTTTGATAAGTTGATCAAAGTATATAGTTTTATACAGACTTGCGATGAAGCCTGTATTTACAAGAAAGTGAGTGGGAGCACTACAACATTTCTGATAAGTATATGTGAATGACATATTGTTGATCGGAAATATTGTAGAATTATTCTGCAAAGCATAAAGGAGTGTTTGAAAGGAATTTTCCAAAGAAAGACCTCGGTGAAGCTGCTGACATATTGAACATCAAGATCTATAGAGATAGATCAAGACGCTTGATAAGTTTTTTTTCAATGAGTACATACCTTGACAAGATTTTGAAGTAGTTCAAAATAGAACAGTCAAAGAAAGAGTTCTTGTCTGTGTTACGAGGTGTGAAATTGAGTAAGACTCAAAACCCGACCACGACAGAAGATAGAGAGAGAATGAAAGTCATTCCCTATGCCTCAGCCATAGGTTCTATAAAGTATGCCATGCTATGTACTAGATCTATTGTATATCCTACACTGATTTTGGCAAGGTAGTACAATAGTGATCTAGGAGTAGATCACTAGACAGCAGTCAAAATTATCCTTAGTGGAATAAGGATATGTTTCTCGATTATGGAGGTGACAAAAAGGTTCGTCGTAAAGGGTTACGTCGATGCAAGTTTTGACACTAATCCAGATGACTCTAAGTCTCAATCTGGATACATATTGAAAGTGGGAGCAATTAGCTAGAGTAGCTCTGTGCAGACCATTGTTGACATAGAAATTTGCAAAATACATACGGATCTGAATGTGGCAGACCCGTTGACTAAACTTCTCTCACAAGCAAAACATGATCACACCTTAGTACTCTTTGGGTGTTAATCGTATAGCGATGTGAACTAGATTACTGAATCTAGTAAACCCTTTGGGTGTTGGTCACATGAAGATGTGAACTAATCACATAAAGATGTGAACTATTAGTGTTAAATCACATGGTGATGTGAACTAGATTATTGACTCTAGTGCAAGTGGGAGACTGAAGGAAATATGCCCTAGAGGCAATAATAAAGTTATTATTTATTTCCTTATATCATGATAAATGTTTATTATTCATGCTAGAATTGTATTAACCGGAAACACAATACATGTGTGAATACATAGACAAACAGAGTGTCACTAGTATGCCTCTACTTGACTAGCTCGTTAATCCAAGATGGTTATGTTTCCTAACCATGGACAAAGAGTTGTTATTTGATTAACGGGATCACATCATTAGGTGAATGATCTGACTGACATGACCCATTCCATTAGCTTAGCACCCGATCATTTAGTATGTTGCTATTGCTTTCTTCATGACTTATACATGTTCCTATGACTATGAGATTATGCAACTCCCGTTTGCCGGAGGAACACTTTATGTGCTACCAAACGTCACAATGTAACTGGGTGATTATAAAGGTGCTCTACAGGTGTCTCCAAAGGTACATGTTGGGTTGGCGTATTTCAAGATTAGGATTTGTCACTCCGATTGTCGGAGAGGTATCTCTGGGCCCTCTCGGTAATGCACATCACATAAAGCCTTGCAAGCATTGCAACTAATGAGTTAGTTGTGAGATGATGTATTACGGAACGAGTAAAGAGACTTGCCGGTAACGAGATTGAACTAGGTATTGAGATACTGACGATCGAATCTCGGGCAAGTAACATACCGATGACAAAGGGAACAACGTATGTTGTTATGCGGTCTGACCGATAAAGATCTTCGTAGAATATGTAGGAGCCAATATGGGCATCTAGGTCCCGCTATTGGTTATTGAACGGAGACGTGTCTCGGTCATGTCTACATTGTTCTCGAACCTGTAGGGTCCGCACGCTTAAAGTATCGATGACAGTTATATTATGAGTTTATGAGTTTTGATGTACCGAAGGAGCTCGGAGTCCCGGATGAGATCGGGGACATGACGTGGAGTCTCGAAATGGTCGAGACGTAAAGATCGATATATTGGACGACTATATTCGGACATCAGAAAGGTTCCGAGTGATTCGGATATTTTTCGGAGTACCGGGGAGTTACGGGAATACGGGGAAGAGTATTGGGCCTTAATGGGCTTTAGTGGGAAGGAGCCAGGAGGTGGTGCGCGCCCCTCCCAAGCCCAGTCCGATTTGGACAAGGGGTTTGGGGCGCGGCCCCCCTCTCCCTTCCTTCTCCACTTCCCTCCTTTCCCCCCTTCTCCTAGTTGGACTAAGAAAGAAGGAGTCCTACTCCCGGTGGGAGTAGGACTCCCCTTGGCGCGCCCTCCTCCTAGGGCCGGCCTCCTCCTCCCTTGCTCCTTTATATACGAGGGCAGGGGGGCACCCTAGAGACACAAGTTGATCCACGTGATCATATTCTTAGCCGTGTGCGGTGCCCCCTTCCACCATAGTCCTCGATAATATTGTAGCGGTGCTTAGGCGAAGCCCTACGACGGTAGTACATCAAGATCGTCACCACGCCGTCATGCTGAAGGAACTCTTCCCCGACACTTTGCTGGATCGGAGTCCGGGGATCCTCATCGAGCTGAACGTGTGCTAGAACTCGGAGGTGCCGTAGTTTCGGTGCTTGATCGGTCGGGCCGTGGTGACGTACGACTACATCAACCAAGTTAACGCTTTCGTTGTTGATTTACAAGGGTACGTAGATCACACTCTTGTTGGAAATATGCCCTAGAGGCAATAATAAATTAGTTATTATTATATTTCCTTGTTCATGATAATCGTTTATTATCCATGCTAGAATTGTATTGATAGGAAACTCAGATACATGTGTGGATACATAGACAACACCATGTCCCTAGTAAGCCTCTAGTTGACTAGCTCATTGATCAATAGATGGTTACGGTTTCCTGACCATGGACATTGGATGTCGTTGATAACGGGATCACATCATTAGGAGAATGATGTGATGGACAAGACCCAATCATAAGCATAGCACTAGATCGTGTAGTTCGTATGCTAAAGCTTTTCTAATGTCAAGTATCATTTCCTTAGACCATGAGATTGTGCAACTCCCGGATACCGTAGGAGTGCTTTGGGTGTGCCAAACGTCACAACGTAACTGGGTGGCTATAAAGGTACACTACGGGTATCTCCGAAAGTGTCTGTTGGGTTGGCACGAATCGAGACTGGGATTTGTCACTCCGTGTGACGGAGAGGTATCTCTGGGCCCACTCGGTAGGACATCATCATAATGTGCACAATGTGACCAAGGAGTTGATCACGGGATGATGTGTTACGGAACGAGTAAAGAGACTTGCCGGTAACGAGATTGAACAAGGTATCGGGATACCGACGATCGAATCTCGGGCAAGTATCGTACCGCTAGACAAAGGGAATTGTATACGGGATTGATCGAATCCTCGACATCGTGGTTCATCCGATGAGATCATCGTGGAACATGTGGGAACCAACATGGGTATCCAGATCCCGCTGTTGGTTATTGACCGGAGAACGTCTCGGTCATGTCTGCATGGTTCCCGAACCCGTAGGGTCTACACACTTAAGGTTCGATGACGCTAGGGTTATAAAGGAAGTTTGTATGTGGTTACCGAATGTTGTTCGGAGTCCCGGATGAGATCCCGGACGTCACGAGGAGTTTCAGAATGGTCCGGAGGTAAAGATTTATATATAGGAAGTCCTATTTCGGCCATCGGGACAAGTTTCGGGGTCATCGGTATTGTACCGGGACCACCGGAAGGGTCCCGGGGGTCCACCGGGTGGGGCCACCTATCCCGGAGGGCCCCATGGGCTGAAGTGGGAAGGGATCCAGCCCAAAGTGGGCTGGGGTGCCACTTTCCCCTAGGGCCCATGCGCCTAGTGTGGGGGAAACCCTAAAGGAAGAGTCCCAGAAGGGGAAGGCACCTCCTAGGTGCCTTGGGGAGGAGGGATTCCTCCCTTGGCCGCCGCCCCCCTAGGAGATTGGATCTCCTAGGGCCGGAGCCCCCCCCCCCTTGGCCCCCCTATATATAGTGGGGGAGATGGAGGACTTCTTACCTTTTGCCTTTGGTGCAGCCCTCCCCTCTCCCAAGTCCTTCTCCTCTCCCGTGGTGCTTGGCGAAGCCCTGCAGGATTGCCACGCTCCTCCACCACCACCACGCCGTTGTGCTGCTGCTGGATGGAGTCTTCCTCAACCTCTCCCTCTCTCCTTGCTGGATCAAGGCATGGGAGACGTCACCGGGCTGTATGTGTGTTGAACGCGGAGGTGCCGTGCGTTCGGCACTTGGTCATCGGTGATTTGGATCACGACGAGTACGACTCCATCAACCCCGTTCATTTGAACGCTTCCGCTTAGCGATCTACAAGGGTATGTAGATGCACTCTCCTTCCCCTCGTTGCTAGTTTCTCCATAGATAGATCTTGGTGACACGTAGGAAAATTTTGAATTTCTGCTACGTTCCCCAACAGTGCCATCATGAGCTAGGTCTATGCGTAGTTTCTATGCACGAGTAGAACACAAAGTAGTTGTGGGCGTTGATTTTGTTCAATATGCTTGCCGTTACTAGTCTTATCTTGATTCGGCGGCATCGTGGGATGAAGCGGCCCGGACCGACCTTACACGTACTCTTATGTGAGACTGATTCCACCGACTGACATGCACTAGTTGCATAAGGTGGCTAGCGGGTGTCTGTCTCTCCCACTTTAGTCGGATCGGATTCGATGAAAAGGGTCCTTATGAAGGGTAAATAGCAATTGGCATATCACGTTGTGGTTTTTTGCGTAGGTAAGAAACGTTCTTGCTAGAAACCCATAGCAGCCACGTAAAACATGCAAACAACAATTAGAGGACGTCTAACTTGTTTTTGCAGGGTATGCTATGTGATGTGATATGGCCAAAGGATGTGATGAATGATATATGTGATGTATGAGATTGATCATGTTCTTGTAATAGGAATCACGACTTGCATGTCGATGAGTATGACAACCGGAAGGAGCCATAGGAGTTGTCTTAATTTATTTATGACCTGCGTGTCAACATAAACGTCATGTAATTACTTTACTTTATTGCTAACCGTTAGCTGTAGTAGTAGAAGTAATAGATGACGTGACAACTTCATGGAGACACGATGATGGAGATCATGATGATGGAGATCATGGTGTCATGCCGGTGACAAGATGATCATGGAGCCCCAAGATGGAGATCAAAGGAGCTATATGATATTGGCCATATCATGTCACTATTATTTGATTGCATGTGATGTTTATCATGTTTATGCATCTTGTTTACTTAGAACGACGGTAGTAAATAAGATGATCCCTCATAATAATTTCAAGAAAGTGTTCCCCCTAACTGTGCACCGTTGCGACAGTTCGTTGTTTCGAAGCACCACGTGATGATCGGGTGTTAGATTCTAACGTTCACATACAACGGGTGTAAGACAGATTTACACACGCGAAACACTTAGGTTGACTTGACGAGCCTAGCATGTGTACAGACATGGCCTCAGAACACAGTAGACCGAAAGGTCGAGCATGATTCGTATGGTAGATACGATCAACATGAAGATGTTCACCAATGTTGACTAGTCCGTCTCACGTGATGATCGGACACGGCTTAGTTGACTCGGATCATGTAATCACTTAGATGACTAGAGGGATGTCTATCTGAGTGGGAGTTCATAAGATGAACTTAATTATCCTGAACATAGTCAAAAGATCTTTGCAAATCATGTCGTAGCTCGCGCTTCAGTTCTACTGTTTAGATATGTTCCTAGAGAAAATTTAGTTGAAAGTTGATAGTAGCAATTATGCGGATTAGGTCCGTAAACCGAGGATTGTCCTCATTGCTTCATAGAAGGCTTATGTCCTTAATGCACCGCTCAGTGTGCTGAACCTCGAACGTCGTCTGTGGATGTTGCGAACATCTGACATACACGTTTTGATAACTACGTGATAGTTCAGTTAAACGGTTTAGAGTTGAGGCACCGAAGACGGTTTTTGAAACGTCACGAAACATATGAGATGTTTCGAGGGCTGAAATTGGAATTTCAGGCTCGTGCCCACGTCAAGAGGTATAAGACCTCCGACGATTTTCTTAGCCTGCAAACTAAGGGAGAAAAGCTCAATTGTTGAGCTTGTGCTCAGATTGTCTGAGTACATCAATCATTTGAATCGAGTGGGAGTTGATCTTCCAGATGAGACAGTGATGTTTCTCCAAAGTCATTGCCACCAAGCTGCTAGAGCTTCGTGATGAACTATAATATATCAGGGACATATATGATGATCCTTGAGATATTCGCGATGTTTGACACCAAAGTAGAAATCAAGAAGGAGCATCAATTGTTGATGGTTGGTGAAACCACTAGTTTCAAGAAGGGCAAGGGAACAAAGGGATACTTCATGAAACGGCAATTCAGTTGCTGCTCTAGTGAAGAAACCCAAGGTTGAACCCAAACCCGAGACTGAGTGCTTCTGTAATAAGGGGAACAGCCACTGGAGCAGAATTACCCTAGATACCTGGTAGATGAGAAGGCTGGCAAGGTCGATAGAAGTATATTGGATATACATTATGTTAATGTGTACTTTACTAGTACTCCTAGTAGCACCAGGGTATTAGATACCGATTCGGTTGCTAAGTGTTAGTAACTCGAAACAAAAGGCTACGGAATAAACGGAGACTAGCTAAAGGTGAGCTGACGATATGTGTTGGAAGTGTTTCCAGGGTTGATATGATCAAGCATCGCACGCTCCCTCTACCATCGAGATTGGTATTAAAACCTAAATAATTGTTATTTGGTGTTTGCGTTGAGCATAGACATGATTGGATTATGTCTATCGCAATACGGTTATTCATTTAAGGAGAATAATGGTTACTCTGTTTATTTGAATAATACCTTCAATGGTCTTGCACCTAAAATGAATGGTTTATTGAATCTCGATCGTAGTGATACACATGTTCATGCCAAAAGATATAAGATAGTAATGATAGTACCACCTACTTGTGGCACTGCCACTTAAGTCATATCGGTATAAAACGCATGAAGAAGCTCCATGTTGATGGATCTTTGGGCTCACTCGTTTTGAAAAGTTTGAGACATGCGAACCATGTCTATTGGTGTATATGCATGAAGAAACTCCATGCAAATGGACCGCTTGGACTCACTTGATCTTGAATCACTTGAGACATGCAAATCATACCACATGGGCAAGATGACTGAAATCCTCGTTTTAGTAAGACGGAACAAGATAGCAACTCGTTGGAAGTAACACATTTTGATGTGTGCAGTCCAATGAGTGCTGAGGCGTATAGTGGATATCGTTATGTTCTTCACAGATGATTTGAGTAGATGTTGAGTATATTTACTTGATGAATCACGAGTCTGAATTATTGAAAGGTTCAAGTAATTTCAGGGTGAAGTTGAAAGATCGTCATGACAAGAGGATAAAATATCTATGATATGCTCATAGAGATGAATATCTGAATTACGAGTTTGGCACAGAATTAAGACATTGTGGAAATCGTTTCACAACTAATACAGCCTGGAAAACCATAGTGTGATGGTGTGTCCGTACATCATAACTGCACCCTATTGGATATGATGCATACCATGATGTCTCTTATCGAATTACCACGATAGTTCATGGGTTAGGCATTAGAGACAACCACATTCACTTTAAATAGGGCACCACGTAATTCCGATGAGATGACACCGTATGAACTATGGTTTAGAGAAACCTAAGCTGTCATTTCTTAAAAGTGTGGGGCTGCGACGCTTATGTGAAAAAGTTTCAGGCTGATAAGCTTGAACCCAAAGCGGATAAATGCATCTTCATAGGACACCCAAAACAGTTGGGTATACCTCCTATCTCAGATCCGAAAGCAATAAGGGATTGTTTCTAGAATCGGGTCCTTTCTCGAGAAAAAGTTTCTCTCGAAGGAATTGAGTGGGAGGATGGTGGAGACTTGATGAGGTTATTGAACCGTCACTTCAACTAGTGTATAGCAGGGCACACAGGAAGTTGTTCCTGTGGCACCTACAACAATTGAAGTGGAAGCTTATGATAGTGATCATGAAACTTCGGATCAAGTCACTCCCAAACCTCATAGGATGACAAGGATGCGTACTACTTCAGAGTGGTACGTAATCCTGTCTTGGAAGTCATGTTGCTAGACAACAATGAACCTACGAGCCATGGAGAAGCGATGGTGGGCCCGGATTCCGATAAATGGCTCGAGGCCATAAAATCCGAGAGAGGATCCATGTATGAAAACAAAGTGTAGACTTTGGCGGAATAGCTCGATGGTCGTAAGGCTGTTGAGTACAGATGGATTTTAAAAGGAAGACGGACAATGATGGTAAGTATCACCATTAAGAAAGCTCGACTTGTCGTTAAGATGTTTCCCGACAAGTTCAAGGAGTTGACTACGATGAGACTTTCTCACTCGTAGTGATGCTAAGAGTCTGTTGGAATTATATTAGCGATTACTGCATTATTTATGAAATCTTGCAGATAGGATGTCAAAACATTGTTTCCTCGAGGTTTTTTTTAGGAAAGGTTGTATGTGATACAAACCGGAAGGTTTTGTCAAATCCTGAAAGATGCTAATAAGTATGCAAAGCTCCAGCAATCCTTCTGGGGACTGGAGTAAGCATCTCGGAGTTGGAATGTATGCTTTTATGATGATCAAAGATTTTGGGTGTATACAAAGTTTATGAGAAACTTGTATTTCCGAAGAAGTGAGTGGGAGCACTATAGAATTTCTGATGAGTATATGTTGTTGACATATTGTTGATCAGAAATGACGTAGAATTTCTGGAAAGCATATAGGGTTATTTGGAAAGTGTTTTCAATGGAAAGCCTGGATTAAGCTGCTTGAGCATTGAGCATCAAGATCTATAAGGATAGATCAAAACGCTTAATGGAACTTTCAAATGAGCACATACCTTGACATGATCTTGAAGGTGTTCAAGATGGATCAGTCAAAGAAGGAGTTCTTGCCTGAGTTGTAAGGTATGAAGTTAAGACTTAAAGCTCGACCATGGCAGAATAGAGAGAAAGGACGAAGGTCGTCCCCTATGCTTAAGACGTAGGCTCTACAGTATGCTATGCTGTGTACCGCACTTGAAGTGTGCCTTGCCATGAGTCAGTCAAGGGGTACAAGAGTGATCCAAGAATGGATCACACGACAGCGGTCAAAGTTATCCTTAGTAACTAGTGGACTAAGGAATTTTCTCGATTATGGAGGTGGTAAAAGAGTTCGTCGTAAAGGGTTACACCGATGAAAACTTTGACACTAATCCAGATTATTCTGAGTAGTAAACTGGATTCGTATAGTAGAACAGTTATTTGGAATAGCTCCAAATAGAACGTGGTAGCTGCATCTAGGAGATGACATAGAGATTTGTAAAGCACACACGGATTTGAAAGGTTCAGACCCGTTGACTATAACCTCTCTCACAAGTATAACATGATCAAACCCAGAACTCATCGAGTGTTAATCACATGGTAAATGTGAACTAGATTATTGACTCTAGTAAACTCTTTGGGTGTTAGTCACATGGGGATGTGACCTTGAGTGTTAATCACATATCGATGTGAACTAGATTATTGACTCCAGTGCAAGTGGGAGACTGTTGGAAATATGCCCTAGAGGCAATAATAAATTAGTTATTATTATATTTCCTTGTTCATGATAATCGTTTATTATCCATGCTAGAATTGTATTGATAGGAAACTCAGATACATGTGTGGATACATAGACAACACCATGTCCCTAGTAAGCCTCTAGTTGACTAGCTCGTTGATCAATAGATGGTTACGGTTTCCTGACCATGGACATTGGATGTCGTTGATAACGGGATCACATCATTAGGAGAATGATGTGATGGACAAGACCCAATCCTAAGCATAGCACTAGATCGTGTAGTTCGTATGCTAAAGCTTTTCTAATGTCAAGTATCATTTCCTTAGACCATGAGATTGTGCAACTCCCGGATACCGTAGGAGTGCTTTGGGTGTGCCAAACGTCACAACGTAACTGGGTGGCTATAAAGGTACACTACGGGTATCTCTGAAAGTGTCTGTTGGGTTGGCACGAATCGAGACTGGGATTTGTCACTCCGTGTGACGGAGAGGTATCTCTGGGCCCACTCGGTAGGACATCATCATAATGTGCACAATGTGACCAATGAGTTGATCACGGGATGATGTGTTACGGAACGAGTAAAGAGACTTGCCGATAACGAGATTGAACAAGGTATCGGGATACCAACGATCGAATCTCGGGCAAGTATCGTACCGCTAGACAAAGGGAATTGTATACGGGATTGATCGAATCCTCGACATCGTGGTTCATCCGATGAGATCATCGTGGAACATGTGGGAACCAACATGGGTATCCAGATCCCGCTGTTGGTTATTGACCGGAGAACGTCTCGGTCATGTCTGCATGGTTCCCGAACCCGTAGGGTCTACACACTTAAGGTTCGATGACGCTAGGGTTATAAAGGAAGTTTGTATGTGGTTACCGAATGTTGTTCGGAGTCCCGGATGAGATCCCGGACGTCATGAGGAGTTCCGGAATGGTCCGGAGGTAAAGATTTATATATAGGAAGTCCTATTTCGGCCATCGGGACAAGTTTCGGGGTCATCGGTATTGTACCGGGACCACCGGAAGGGTCCCGGGGGTCCACCGGGTGGGGCCACCTATCCCGGAGGGCCCCATGGGCTGAAGTGGGAAGGGATCCAGCCCAAAGTGGGCTGGGGCGCCACTTTCCCCTAGGGCCCATGCGCCTAGTGTGGGGGAAACCCTAAAGGAAGAGTCCCAGAAGGGGAAGGCACCTCCTAGGTGCCTTGGGGAGGAGGGATTCCTCCCTTGGCCGCCGCCCCCCTAGGAGATTGGATCTCCTAGGGCCAGCGCCCCCCCCCCTTGGCCCCCCTATATATAGTGGGGGAGATGGAGGACTTCTTACCTTTTGCCTTTGGTGCAGCCCTCCCCTCTCCCAAGTCCTTCTCCTCTCCCGTGGTGCTTGGCGAAGCCCTGCAGGATTGCCACGCTCCTCCACCACCACCACGCCGTTGTGCTGCTGCTGGATGGAGTCTTCCTCAACCTCTCCCTCTCTCCTTGCTGGATCAAGGCATGGGAGATGTCACCGGGCTGTACGTGTGTTGAACGCGGAGGTGCCGTGCGTTCGGCACTTGGTCATCGGTGATTTGGATCACGACGAGTACGACTCCATCAACCCCGTTCATTTGAACGCTTCCGCTTAGCGATCTACAAGGGTATGTAGATGCACTCTCCTTCCCCTCGTTGCTAGTTTCTCCATAGATAGATCTTGGTGACACGTAGGAAAATTTTGAATTTCTGCTACGTTCCCCAACAACTCTCCCCCTCTCGTTGCTATGCATCACCATGATCTTGCGTGTGCGTAGGAATTTTTTTGAAATTACTACGTAACCCAACAGTTCAACCATACAACACTAGCATCAACATTAAATTGCCAAACATAACAGCAGGTTCATACATAGAAGATGCCAGAAACAAGTTCATACAAATAACATAATAGTAGATACAACTGCATTAACTTCAAACTTAACCTAAACAGCAGTACATTCAAAAATACATTATCATCATCAGTAAAATGAACCGATTATCATCCGGACACTCGCATCTAGCACCATCATGAAACTTGCATTACTTCTTCATCATGTAAAACACAACAAAACAACGCCCACGACAAGCACTTGGAACCTACATCTTCATCGTCACCACTAGCTCTCTCCATAGCTTCATGAGTGCAAAAGCTTGTTGCTTTTCCATGCCATTCCCACCTTGTTGATTCCACATGCCCAGCCTAGTACTGTTGCTGGAGACTGCATTCCTTGTGTTATGCTCATGTGCAATATGAAGTTACTCCCTTCTCACCTATGCAGCACCAAGTGCATCCACAACATCATCAGCACTGAGATAGTGCTTGTCAATAAGGTACTCAACATACTCCAATTCCTAGTGCCAGAAATCACAAGTCACATACCAAACAACATACGCAATGGAAAAAATGGCACCTTTCCGGTCTAAAATCACCAAAATCATGAAAATGCACGCTCCAAATCGATGACTAACCCCATGCTTGACGAGTTTATAGAAAATCCAGCCTTCATGCTTCTCCACCATCGACATGTACATCTTCACCTTTTTGCGCCAAACGGGGCACCACAACAGGGGCACCAGCACGGCCCTCTGGCGGACAATGGAGCGGGAGGAGCTAACGGCAGACATTGGCAACAAAAAAGGGAGGTGCTGCCGATGAGAGAATGGGGGTCGTGGATGGCTATTTGAGGGGGAGGGCCAGGGATTGGTTGTGGGCTAGGGATTTCGCTGTTTGTGGGATTTTGCCATTTTACAAATAACACCCCATGCAAAATTTGGTCAAATCGGTGCTGCATGCGTGGACGTCATGGACTAGTCAAACCGGTCTCATCTCAACCAGCTTGGAGGCAAGCGTGAAAGTTTAGTGATTGCCCTCCCTCCCCCTGTCAGTTATCGGGGAAGGTTTACAGGAAGGCCTTTTTGAGACCTCCTATTTGACACTCTTTGCGTCAAAAAAGGAGGGTTGTCGCACGGGACCGTCGTGGGTGGGCTGACTCATTGCACGAACATTGGAGTGGGAACTGTAGTGAACAGATGTATCGTGACTACTCTAGTGTTTTTGAGATGCTGACGTTTTTTGAAACGGTGAGCAATTTATAAAAAAAAATCAGAACAGTTTTGAAATTTTAGAAAAAACTGAAAGCACAAACATTTTTCGAAATTGTAAACACCTTTAAGTTGCGAACCATTTTTGAAAACACGAATGGTTTTTAGAAATTCATTTTTTTGCAATTTCTGAACATATTATTTGAAAAGGCGCAAACATTTTTTGAAAAATGCAGACGGTTTTTGAAAATGCGTTTTTTTAGTTTCCCAAACCTTTTGAGATCCATACATACAATTTTTTGAAAAATGCCAGAAATTTTAAAAATTGAATCGAAACAAATAAAAAGAAAGAACAAAAAACTGAAAAGATGGAGTCCCAGAGTACGTACATTGAATTTTTTGTCCAAAAGGACCCCCTGGCCAACAGAATTGACAAAAAAGACTACCCGTGAATATATTTGACAAAAAGGACCCCCTGGGCCGTGGCGGCAGGCGCGACAGGCGACACATGGCGCCTGCCGCCGCGCCAGGAGGCGGCGGGCCCGGCCGCCACGGCAGGAGGCGGCAGCGCGGGGTATAACGGACCAGCTACAGCGTCAGCAGGCGGGACGGAACGGGGCGGGCCAGGTGGGCCCAGCCGCCGCTGCGGGAGGCGGCCGGCGCTGCTCCTGTCGCCTGCAGGCCGACACAACCTGCTACTCGCGGGCCGAGCGGTGGGCCCGGCCGCCACCAATGCTGGCGGCAGCCTGCTACACGCGCTGATTTCCAGGCGCTGCTGACAGCGGTGATTCCCACGCGCGGGAAAATGCACGCTGATGTTTTCGTTTCTTTCGCCCGGGAATCAATCAGTCCTGCTTTAACTTCTTTATTCGCGATGATTCGCTGCTGTCCGTGAGCGGACGTGACGGCACTACGGGAATCACTCACCCAGCGCTGGCTGTTGCTACGCAATGACACTGCTGAAATACACTCACTCGCTGCGAGTATCCGAGGCTGCGGTAGGTGAGTTTATCATATTGTGTCGACACTACAGGGATCCTCTTCCTTTTATATATGCTTCTGCTCCGTGCGCAAACACACTCTCTGTGACCTCGTTCCTCTCCTTTGCTCTCTAAGTCTCTAAGTACATAGAGAAAGAAAAGCTGAGTAGGCATTTTCACTCGTGATTTAGGGTGATTTAGAGTTGGATTATGAAGATGGTGAAGTTGAAGAAAATTTAAATCAAGGTCAGGTGTATCCATTTTTGTTGGTTTCGTCCGCGTGCATGATGTTTTTGTTCTGCTTGATTAGTTCCTAAGTGTGTATTTTATGTAGTTTTAGGCAATATTTCAGCACTTGGAGGAGGACTCATTTAGAGCTTCAGGAGTAGGATTTGCGTAGCGAAGTGAAATACGAAGTTGAAGATCAAGGTATGAGCTTTGCAATACATGGATTTTTTTGTGCATGCATGATGGTAATTAGTTAGTCTTTTAGCCATTCATTAGCTATGCGATGTTAGTGCTTAGAGGTTAGAAATAATTTCAAACGACAGATACAACATTTATATTATTTTTTTGAGAAGAGTAGGTTGAAGATGTTGTATCAATGTTAGTTGCGTCCATTAGTATTGGCATGCGAGAAGCTCTTAATACGGTAATTAAGAAAAAAAATTGCACTGTAATTGTTCATTGCATGTGGTATGTTATTTCATGTGGTATGTTTATTAATAAGTCCATGGTTAGGAAACCGTAGGTCTACTTTGTTATGTTGCAGTAATCTAAATTTTCTATGTTAAGATTAGGTGCTAATGTACTTAATGATGTATGTAATTAGGTAAAATAATTCATCTTAGTAGCAAACAAGGAGGAGATGACGTGATTGAAGAAATTGTGTTTCCATCTTCGCTGTCCCTTTTGAGGTGATGACCACATAGATGCAAGTGCTATTTTCATACTTTTGATAGCAGAAAGAAAAATCCATGTATAATATTGATGTTCATGTGATAATAGGTTGACTCCGTTCATATAGTACTGGTGACGGAAATTTATTCGAACTATTTGGACTCTTAATTGCATTCGCAAGCACATCCATATTGGAGCTAAGGTATAAAATGACACCGTGATTTTGTTAATATTTTTTATATTGATGTACTGTTGCGAATAATGTGTGCATGCCGCTGCAAATATTATTATTTGTAAATAAATGATTGCTATCGTATGATATTTAAAAATTATATAAAGCCAGAAGAAATTAAATGTTTACTCATATGATATTAAAATGTTATTATCGTACTATTATGTTTAATGGTTGTTTGGATAGCGAGTAATTACCATCGGTTTTACTCTCGTAGACGAGTTTGAGAAAAAAAATATCAAAATTAGTTTTTAGTAATAGTCGTTTTTACTCTTGTAGACGAGTTTGAGAAAAAATATTATCAAAATTAGTTTTTAGTAATAGTCGTTTCTACTCTCGTAGAAGAGTTTGAGAAAAAATATATCTTTAAATACCCGTTAACCAAATATTTGTAAGCAAATGATTCTAGAAACAAACCGAATATTTGTAACAAAAATACGGTTATTATTTTAGTCGTATGATATGTAAATGTTGTCATCGTTACTAAATGTTCAGTTACTAATTATTTGAAATGTAAACGTGTATGTTGGTTAGGTACTATGGAAAATTTAGTAGTGTACTATGGGAACGTCTTACGCGACGGTCCATTCGAGGTGGATGTGTCCTTGTGCGAGTCAACTACAGTTGTGGTGAGAGACATGGTCAACGTGGGTTACGCAGCTGTTAGAAGGTGCATCCGAGCGGTGTTTGGCCCAGTGATGCAGGAAAAAAAATGACAATGGAGGCCTTCGTCGTTGACGGAGGAAATGATGGGACAATTGCCTGTTGGGGTTTGCGGCCTGTCACAGGTGATCGGTCGTGGGGGTCGTACATGAGGTTTGCAAGCAATCCCAATAACTCAATGTATGGTCAGCCGATGGTGTATGTGGAGTTCATTTCAGTCACTGATGTTGCCGGATGCAGTAGCAGGGGTGGTGAGGTCGAGTTGGCCATCACATCAGCCCCTAGCATCGGCCCATCGAAACCGACGGGCGGCCAGCCTGTGTATGACACAGGATATTGGTCGGCGGCCGTTGACATGAGCGAACACGTGGAGGGATTGCCGGAGGCGCTAGATGATGATGATCATTCTTCTGCGTCTTCGGAGTCAAGCGGAGAAGAAGATGTTCCTCCTCAGAGGGCGGTCGCGGCGGCACTGCAACCTGGGTTTTTACAGGATATGAGCATCACCAACGAATTTCACTCTGCTTCTGGCCTAGGAGCGGGAAGCCTGGAGGTTGGGCAAGTTTTCCTAGATAAGAAGTCTGCTTACCAGGCAATGGGTAGCTATGCAATCGGCATCCACCGCCAGCATAGAGTGAAGCAGTCTGATAAAAGAGTTGAAGGTCATATGCATCCACACCGCGAAAGGTTGCCGCGGAAGAGTTCTCGCTAGACTGAAGCCTGGTGTATGTCAGTCATGGCATATCACAAAAATAGTGGAGCATACCTGTGAGCAAACTGGGACTCTTTCAGATCACTGCAACGTGACAGCAAAATTTGTGGCACAGACGATGGAAACAATTGTGCAGGGAAGTCTCAACATTAGTGTTAGGGCTATGCAAAAAGATGCAGAGGATCTAATTGGATTCCCTGTTAGCTACAACAAGGCTAGGCGTGCGAAGGAAAATATATTCAAGAACTTGTATGGTACCTATGAGGAGGCATATTCTTATGCCCCTAGAATGCTTCATCAAATAGCAAGTGCTAATAGGGGGACTCAAGTTTGGCGGAGAGAACGTCCAAACCCAATGAACCCGGGTGAGCTAATCCTGGACCGCTTATTCTGGGCATTCGCCCAGACTATACAAGCCTTCAGGCACTGTCGCCCGGTATTATCTGTTGATGGTACCTTTCTCACTAGAAAGTATAAGGGCACACTATTGGTGGAGATTGCAGCGGATGCAAATAATCAGCTTCTTCCTATTGCATATGCATTGGTCGAGAGCGAGAACAAAGATAGCTGGTTGTGGTTCCTGAGCTGCATGAAGATTGGTGTCGTGAAAGAGCGTAAAGGTGTTTGCATCATTTCTGATCGCAACACTGGATTATTAAGCGCTCTTGAAATAATTAAGGCATCGGAAGAAGAGTGGGGTTGGCCCGATCTAGAGGGAAGGTGGTGCATGAGGCACTTGGCAGCAAACTTTTACTCCAAATTCAAAAACAAGGATTGGTTCAAGTTATTCAAGAGGATGTGCATGCAAAAAACTGAAGCCAAAATGAATGCAATATGGGCAGGTATCAATGGTGAGATCGACCGCGCGGCCTTGCCGCAGAGAGAAGACCGGAGGGGTCGTAGGACGGCCATAAATTTGAGCCAGTGGATCACCGAGAATTGCCCTCATTTGGAGAAGTGGGCGCAGGCTCACGACACCGGGGCTCGGTATGGAATAATGACCAGCAACATGTCAGAGGTGTTCTTAAAGGGGTGCGAGCACTGCCTATCACAGCCCTAATTGAAGAAACTTGGAACCGGACCCTATCATACTTTGCAGACAGGGTCACCGTCGCCAAAGCACAAGTTGAATTGAACAAGCCATGGTCCGAGAAGATGCAAAGACATCTGGACGAGAAAGCAAAGAAGTCCCAAAGTCATGGCTGCAGGAAAGTAGACGCACTTAGGAATAAGTGGGAGGTCAATGTGCGAGCCAAGTACGTTAAGGGTCACCACAGAGGATCAAAAAAGCAAGCTGTCACCCTTGGCTCAACCTCCTGTGAGTGCACTTGTAACAAGCCCAAGCTTGAGGGCTACCCTTGCAGCCATGTGCTCCGGGCGGCTGCTGTTCAAAAAATCAGCGTCGAGACATACATATCGACGTACTTCAACATGTACAATCTGTACAACACTTGGAACGGTGAGTTCTGCGCTTGGGGCATTGATATGAACTACAAAATGTTGTGGCCAGATGGGCCGAAATGGGTTCCGAACACCGACTTGATGAGAACCGCAAAGGGACGACGTCAGTCTAGGCGTCATCGCAATGACATGGACCATAGCCAGATGGGAGAACCAAGGCGATGCCGCGTTTGCAGGTGTCCTGGACATTCACGCAAAGACTGCCCGTATCGAGCCAACAACAACGCATGATGTTGATATATATGTACTCGCCATGTCTATTTATATTTCTACTCGTTATGTGTACTTATATTAAATTTAAATTGATTCTCTTTGTATTATTGTACTCTTGATGTTAACTTCAGATAATTAATGTAAATCGTATCTCTTTGTATTTTTTAAGTTAATTTTGATTTGCATTTGTATTTCTGTCTTCCTCGTAATTTATATTTGTATGTTTGTGTGCAGGTTATGGGTGAAGTGCCAGTGCTTTTGCAGGGGCCCCATGACGCCGGTCACCGTTGCCACCTATTTTTGAAACCAAATACTAAGCATGATTATCGGCCTTTCAGACTTCGAACCATAAAGAAAACATGGCCAATACACAATCAATTCCTTGCTCACCTTGACGCTTATGGACTATAAGGTTTTGCTAGGCTCACATCATGCCACGACCAAGTACGTTCGGACCCATCCCTTTTGACATCCCTCATTGACCGGTGGAGACCTGAAACCCACACCTTTCATTTTCGTTTTGGGGAGCTTGCACCTACACTAAAAGATGTTTCTATGATCACTGCTCTACCAATTAGAGGTGAGCCGGTAGTCTTTCCACGAGTGTCTCCATCTTGGGCATTAGGTATAGCAGCCCGTCTTGGGATGGAAATGCCAGAATCACAACGTTCTGGTAACCCTCGGGGCATCCCACTCGTCTGGCTTCGTGATAACTTTCTTAATTTTTCTAGCTTCGCTAATGAGGAGACGAGAAAAAGACATCTGTTTGCGTATTTGTTGTGGCTCCTCGGGAATCTATTTCCAAATTCACATGGGGACGTTGTTGTCCCTGGTCTCATCTACATTGCAGAGAATATGGTAGATGAACCTTTACCCGAGCAGCCAAAATACAGCTTCGGTTCTGCCATGCTATCTCACACATACAGAGGCTTGTGTGATGCCACGCAAAAAACCTCTTTCGCACAAAAAGCTCCATTACATTGTGTCGCCTATGAGTTTTTACAGTTGTGGTCCTGGGAATACCTCCCTGTAGGACGACCTCGTATAGTACAACCCATATACCCATACGACTTTAGCGAGGGTGCTTGCGCAACTATGGCCACCAGGTGGACAAAGGCACGGAAACGTTGGTCTCCAGATATTGCGAAAAATTGTTACCCTATGTACCACCAACAGTTTGAGATACTTGATGAGGCAGAAGTCACATGGAACCCGTGGACTCAGGACCAGCTAAAAATGGTCTTTGATGCTCGACACTTCACACCAGGCATGTTGACCGATAGTGCATTCTGGCTAACTCGCTGCAACTTATTGTTCCTGTGGTGTGTTGAGCCTTACAACCCAGAGCGTGTAATGAGACAATTCAGTCTCTATCAAGAAATTCCACCACCTTTTCCCAGACGTATCGACGAGGAAACACATAAGTAAGATGTGACATCCCTAAATAGTTAGTGTCCTTTTTAATTTACTAAACTCACACTTTGTTACATAATTTGCAGGCTAACCAATATGGGCAGGGGTTGGAGTTTATACGATTGGAGGGAAGAGAACATTGAATGGGTACACAAGTGGGAAAATGAAGCGCTAGCAGATATAGTGCATCAACTTAGGTATATTTTATGTACATTATTTTTTTACGATGATCATACGATGCGTGAAGATGCTTTGCTTTCATCACAACGGTTTATGTAATTATTTAATTTTGTAGACCGTACGATGGAAGTACAGATCAAGCGTACAAGCAGTGGTACTGCATGAACACACGTGCTAGCCTGGCCAGTCAGCCAGCTAATATACCAACACATCTCACACAAGAGGAGTAGGCGCGGAGACATGTTGAGCTGCATGCAGCTTACTATCGTGACCAGATGGTAATCACTTGTAACTTTTTTAGGTCCATCATTTCATAATCATTTGAACTAAATAACATCCAAATATTGTTCAGCTTGAAAATGTCGATGAAGTAGGGCAGATGGCTACGGATAGCATGCCGGCCCAGGGCCCATATCGCAAGACATTCCAGAAACTTTTGCAACAATTCGTGGCAAAGAAGTTCAGATGCGGTAGAGGTGACGACGTTGTCACTGGAGCATACATGCCGGTAGCGAGGTCAGCCAGACCGAGTGTGGCGCCGTCGTCCAGACCGAGCGAGGCGCGTACGAGCCATGAGCAATGGGGGGAGGATCCGAGTACTAGAACGACATTGCCACGACATGACTCATCTCTGCCACTGCATCGCTCTTCTTCGATGCAGCTTCGTCAGGGGCAGACATCTCAGGACCATGGCACGGGCTTGGATTCGATGCCTGAGCAGTTTCTTTCCCCTAACCCATATGCGTATACAGGATATGATGCATACACCCAAGGTGAGGGATCTCAGCTGTATCTCTCCACGCGAGGGATCCCCATGCCCGAGGAGACTCGTGTACCAGATTTAAACCAGCACAACGTATAATGGCCAGACAGTATAGGAGAGGGATATGCTCAGGTAGTCATGTTTACATTTCAATGCATTTACAATGATATCATATATTATCCTCTAACAGTTTGTTTAAAATGTTTCTATATGCAGGACACACCTGATGTTAATTGGGGCGATGAGAACACCCAACGCGGCGTCAACACAGGCCTCCGGGGAGCATCACATGATCTTGACGACCCGGTTACATCATTAGTTATAGAGTTCTTAGGAGGGGACATTATTGGCCCATCTTTTATCCCCGCGGAGTCACAACCATACGCCTACAATTACGCTTCAGGTTCGCAACAAGGATTCGCGACTCCACCACCTACGCAGGACTCGCAGACACATGAAGCCGAATTGGAGTACGGCCGCGGTCTTCGTGTGACCCGGCCACCTAATCGCTTGTCGCCTTCCAGTCGTAAGGAAAGGCCAGGTGGTCATCGTAAATTAGGGTGATTCATCTATGCACGTGCGCGACCCATTATATCTACATATGTCTGTATCAGACTTTTCGATTTGAACATCTATGTATGCTGAAATAAAAATGCACCAGTCAGGAACAATTTTTCCCACCTATATCTCCCGCCATACTATCCCGCTCCACTCTTTTGCTTATGTTAGGCCGAAATGAATTTTTTTTAAAAATTTGGGCTGATGAATACTGTGCAACCATTGCCCGTCTTAGACATTGAAAAAATATATTTTCAGGCAACGCTTTCCCCTCAATATTTTAGAAGGACTGCAGAAAAGTATCCATTTTTATGGACTGAGGAGAGCGAGGACGAAGATGATATCTTCATGCCGCCGCTTCCGGGTTCTGCATCGTCAAAGGGCAAGAGTTCTGCATCGTCCAAGGGCAAGAGTACTGCATCCTCGAAGGGCAAGAGTTCTTCATCGTCCAAGGGTAAGAGTTCTGCATCCTCGAAGGGCAAGAGTTCAGCATCGACGGAGGATGACGATGATGCCTTCATATAGTTTTTAAGCTATATTCCAGTTGTACCGTTTAATTCAGATGTACTTGCATTATTAGTTTGTACTCTCTTATTGTAAGGCATTATGTTCTATCTTAATTTCATTTTATAGTTGTTGCACGATGTTTGATAATTAGTGGAGGGAAAGAAAATGCCACTACTTTGTTCTAAAACTATATATTTTTTTCATCACGACAAGGTACAACTGAAAATAAGATACAACACGACAAGGTACAACTGAAAATAAGATACAACTACTTTAGCTGTTATTAAAGAATCTATCAAAATACCAACAATATCTATTTGTGATGGTTATAGCATACCGGAGGCTTGTCGTACTCTGAAATAGCTATGGGTGGATCTTCCTCATAATTGGCGCACATGAAAAACTTCATGCCCAACCAATCTGAAAAATCCGTAACCTCCTTCACCTTGCAAAGATCGCCACACCAACACCGCAGGACTGCCATTCCCGAAGGCAAACTTGCATTCTTCATTTTCCTCGGCCTAATGCTTTGATCCGAGCAAGGAAAACTCATACCGACTGAAAAAATGTGTTACACACTTTGCGCGCTGCCGATTTCGAGGATGGCTGGACGAGAGCCTCGGTGTCTCCTTTTATAAGCTCAGACGATAAATGATGGCGAGAAAATTAAGCGGGGATATTTACGATCCCTGTAGTGTCTCCCGTAGCCTCGGATTCCCAGTGCCATCGCATCCGCTGAGGCAAAAGAAGCAAAGGCAGGATTGATTCCCGGGCGAAAGAACCAAAAGCGTTCATATTCCCGCGCGCGTCGGAGTCACAGCCGTCACTGTCGCGCCTCGGAATCAACGCCGTCTGCGCACTGTCGCGCGTGCAGCAGCACAGGACAGGCCGCCTCGGCTGGTGGCGGCGTGGCCCACCTGCTGGGCCCGCGCGCAGCAGGCCTTGTCGGCAGGGTAGCGACAGCGGCAGGGGCGGCCGCCTCATCCGGTGGCGGCCGGGCCCACCTGGCGCGGCCCGTTACGTCGCCGGACTGTGCACTGTGCACACACCGTTATACACCGGGTTGCCGCCTCCTGTTGTGGCGGCCGGGCCCGCCGCCTCATGGCGTGGCGGCAGGTGACACGTGTCGCCTGCCGCGCCTGCCGCCACTTGTGAGGGGGTCTTTTTTGTCTATTTCGTTCGCGGGGGGTTTCTTTTGTCAATTCCAGTGGGCATAGGGTCTCTTTCGACAAAAAATCCGTACATTGCAGCCTGGACGCACGCGTCCCAGAATGCATGGCATCCAGCAGCACGGCGTGGGCGCATCTATCCGAAAGTGTGGGCATGTGCGTGCATCCGAGACAGACAGCTCTTGCGGACTGCGACATTCACGGCGGCGTTGGAAAGTGGCATCCTCCTCCTCGGATGCTCTTGGCGTCTAAAAGCGATTGGAGCTGCGTTCGAGGTGAGGTGGCCACGGCGAGACTAACTCGAGACAGACGCCGGCCGAGCTGTCGAGGAATGTCGTTTCGCTGGCTCCGCTGCCTTTTCTCCTTGGAACATACTGTACATGCCTAGCTCTAGCTGGCTAATGGTGCCGCATGCATGGAGGCACTATGTATTTTATTGGAATGATATATACCACCAAGTTAATTTGTATCTGCTGTAGTTGCCAGCGATTTTTTTTTTTGACGGGAGTATAGGTGCTGGCGATTTAGCTGGGCCGACAATAAGACGCACTGCTTTGATTGAATTTTTTTCTTTTAACTTGCAAAGTCTAAATTCAGGCCAAGGCTTACCACGCACGCACGCACCGTCAACCTAGGTCGAAATTTACCGTGCACTAGCTAGCTCCATCGAGCTAGCCCACCTTGTCGTCCAAGCATGCGGCGCTATTAACTTGGGAAGAGGCTCGATCTCTGTGCACGTCATGCATGCATGCACGTATATATACACAAACACGTAGTCAACGGCCCTCGTCTCAAGTATAAGTCTACTTGAGAAACACACGATGGTAAACACGGCGTAGCATACAGCCACATACACGAGGAAGCTAGAAGGGAAATCAAGCTGCTTCGATCGTGTTCCATCTACAGTACCGTTCCTTCGTTTGAACAACGGTGAAAAAAGCATCGGTCCGATCCAAGAACGTTAACGCGCGCGTCCTCCATGGCAATGGCATGGCGCGCCGCCTTCTCCGCGGCTTGCAAGGTTCGTGTCTCCCCCCTCCTTTTCTTTTCTGTTCTCTTTGTGTTCTTAGCTATGTATACATTTGCGTTCGCCCTTTTTATCACTCGACAATGGCCCGTATCTTTTCTTGTATAGTTTGGAACCTCCGTGTTTGAGAAGAAGGCACGTGAATTTTGTACACACCATGTCACACAGTAAATCATTGTAAATTCAACTAGGGCAGAGTTTTATCAAGTTTATATATAGGAAAAAACAATCAAATAACTATACAATGATAATCACTGTAAAAAAAAGTCTACTTCACCGAATTGTAATAATCAGCAAAAATAACAATTGATTCTTCCCCACAATTCTTCGTCAGCAAAAATAACAATTGATTCTTCCCCACAATTGATTTTGATCGTTGTGGGCTATTGTGCTCGATCTGCCTTCTTCGTCACGAATTCTTTTGTCTTGGTTCATGGCCCGCTTGGAAGGCCCGAAGCCTGTGTAAGGAAAGCGAATGGGCTCCAGGCCGGGCTGGAAAATACTTGTTTCAAGGAAAAAAATAAGTTGGCGACATCCACGACTGCACGCCGACGGCGGGCGCGCCACCGCCGCTCGTCGGCGCGGCGCCCGTTCCCACCCGCGAACTCGTTCCGCACCACCGCAGCGCGTGCTTCTTCGGAGTCCCGGCCGTCGGCCTGGAGTTGCAGTTCTCGTCCCGCTTCCCGGCGTCGTCAGCCGACGGGCGCTTCCACGATGGCGGGATGCTCCTCCGGCCCCAGCCTCTGGCGAAAGGCGCGTCGGGGAGGGAGGCAGACGAGCGCGGGAGAGGGTAGGTAGGTTCGTGTGCGCTTGCAGGAAAATTTCATGGATCCAGTCCTAAAAAGTCGCTAGCTGCGCTCCTGTCGTATCTTGGTCCGCCGGATCTAGGTTGGTAGATGGACGAGTCCGGCATGAATCACTCACTGTGGACAGACGAAATTGCGCCACTGTCGAGGATGATCTTGCTTGTGGCTCATTTGAATATTGAGCATCACTTATTCGCAGGGGAGTTTGGTTGGTTCTCATATGGGATTCAGTAATTTTACTGAGCTCCCAAGCAGAGCTGTGTTTTCGATTCGTCGTGTGTAGACTGTAGAGAGTCTGGCCTGTGTCTTACTGAAGGTTTGTTCAAGTCCTAAAAGAACACGAGGCCTTGCATTGCGATGGATGGCTAGAGTTTGTCGAGGTTGCCAGGAATTCTTGTATGCATGATGCTGATTCTGCAACTGCAAGAGGCAGTGTCTGCATTTCAGAAAACACACTGAAAGATCGATGCTGCTTTACTGGTTGCTAATTTTCTTTATCCCCTTTTGCTCAACTTATTCTTTGTGTGCCTATGTGTGTGTGTCACAGGCTGCAAGGCATCTTGCGAGGCATCGGCCGGCGAATGCGATTTGCAATGAGATTGTGTCAGCGGCCTCTGTTCCTTCTTTGAGGGCACCTGCTGCAAATACAACTACCAGCGCAGGTATATACGGCTGTTTACACCGCATAAATTGCTGCTTTAATCAGTACACCTATGTGGCAACTGGCAACTAAAAGAAGCCCCACTTAATTGTGCCCAATGTACTATTATTCAACTCATAGACAGATGCTCTGTTTTTCTTCTTCTGTGTAAACTCGATCTTATTACGTTATACGCCAAGTTGGTTGCCCTGTCGCCATGGAGGAAGTCAGTTTCTGATTGGTGCTTAATTAATGCAGGTAGTGTGCTTAGAAACCTACTACAGAGGTACCGATCGACCTCTGCTGGGCAGAGGATACGGGGCGTGCACTCTGGCGCCGCTTCTCTTCGTAGCAACATTTCTAGGAGTTATCCAGAAAAGAGTTATACAGAACTTCAGAACGCAGCCCATGTTACATTCCAACACACCTGCTGCAAATACAACTACTGGTGCAGGTATATATCGATATGCTTATGTGGCAACTGCCAAACTAGTAGTAGCATGACTGAATTGTGCCCGAATATCCTGTTTTCAGTTAGAGAGATGCTTTCTTTTTCCTCTTCTTAGTACAACCTAGATCTTACCATATTCTACACCTTACTGGGTGCCTGTTGCCATGGATTAAGTTTCTGCTTGGTGTTTAATTCATGCAGGCAGTGTGCTTAGAAATCTACAACAGAGGTACCGATCAAGTTTTGTTGGTCAGAGGATACGGGGCATTCACTCCGACACCGCTTCTCTTCCTAAAGAGTTTTATAGGGGTGATACAGAAGGAGTCATGCAGAACATCAAAAGGCTAAGTCAAGGTAACCACCTTTTCTTTCGTCACGTTTACTAATTAATTAGGACTAGTATGTTCCTTTTACAGATGAACGACATGCAATTTGGCTTGACAACTTTTGTGTGCACTGATGGATTCTGTTCTCTATGCAGCAGGAATTTCAAATGCAGCAAGGGAGGAAGGACGTGTGCTTGGTACAGCTAGTGCACCCTATTGCATGGTAGAGAAAGGCCTGCTTAAAAAGCAGCTTCTGCGTACCTCTGGAGGCATTGTAGTTGCTGGCTTTGCAGTCTATGCGATTGGTAAACTGGAGGAAGTTCCTAGGGATTCGAGCACGAAACTCAGTGACGTAAAGGGGGATTAAAAAGCAGCTTCTGCGTACCTCTGAAGGTTGGCAAGTTTGAAGGTTTGAAAGAAGTGCCTAGGGATTCGAGCACGAAACTCAGTGACGTAAAGGGGGTCGATGAAGCCAAAGCTGAGCTCGAGGACATAGTTCACTACCTACGAGATCCAAATGTGAGTGCGGCATCGCCATCAACCTGTGTGTGTGCAGGTGTTTTAATTCAATAACTGTTTCTTGGTGCCGACTTGTTAACCTAGTAAGTTTTGTATGCTTTGCAGCGTTTCAACCGCCTTGGTGGCAAGCTTCCAAAGGGTATTTTGCTTGTGGGCCCACCTGGCACAGGGAAGACCATGTTGGCAAGGGCCGTGGCTGGGGAAGCCGGCGTCCCTTTCTTCGCGTGCAGTGGCAGTGCTTTCGAGGAGACTTATGTGGGTGTTGGCGCTAAGAGGGTGAGGGAGCTCTTCGCTGCAGCAAGGAAGCGAGCTCCTTGCATAATATTCATCGATGAACTTGATGCCGTTGGTGGGCGCAGAACTGCAGAAGAGCCATCGTGGTCAAAGCAGACTCTGAACCAGCTGCTTGTTGAGATGGATGGCTTCAAGCAGAATGAAGGGATTATCGTGGTCGCAGCAACCAACCTCGTTGAGTCGCTAGATGACGCCCTTGTCAGGCCTGGGCGTTTCGACCGTCAAGTTCATGTTCCGCTTCCAGATGTTGTGGGTCGGCGGCAGATCCTCGAGGCACACTTGTCAAAGGTATGTAATACAAGGCGTACTTGCTTTTCGCCGTGTCTGATCTCTGATGCGAGGCTTTGACATTTTTCTCCATTATTATTTCTCCCTTGCAGGTGTTGAAAGCCAAGGGTTTGGATTTGATGACTATCGCGAGGGGGACGCCTGGGTTCTCAGGTGCAGACCTCGCAAACCTAGTGAACGACACGGCACTCAAGGCTTCCAGGGAGGGGGCGAATGCTGTTGGGATGGATCACCTCGAGTACGCCAAGGACAGGATCATCATGGGCAGCGAGCGCAAGTCAGTGGTGATGTCTGATCGTTCCAGGAAGATGACGGCGTACCACGAGGGCGGGCATGCCCTTGTTGCTATCCTCACGGACGGCGCCAACCCCGTCCACAAGGCCACCATTGTTCCCAGGGGAAACGCTCTTGGCATGGTGACACAGTTTCCGGGGGAAGATGGCGAGCTCGAACAGTCGAGGAAGCAGATGCTGGCGGCGCTGGATGTTCTCATGGGTGGGCGGGTGGCCGAGGAGCTCATGTTCGGAGAGGCAGGGGTCACCACCGGCCCCTCGTCTGATCTCAGCCAGGCGACTCAGCTGGCGACGGACATGGTCACCAAGTATGGCATGAGCAAGCGGGTCAGCCTTGTTTCCTATGACGATGGTGGCCGCGCGGCGGCCATGAGCGGGTCAATGGCGGCCCTGGTCGATGAGGAGGTCAAGGCATTATTGGACAAGGCTTACAGTAACGCGAGAACGATTCTCACGGCCCACAGCAGGGAGCTCCATGCGCTGGCCAACGCCCTCCTGAAGCACGAAACTCTCTCCGGTGACCAGATCAAGAAGATAGTATCAGCAGGTAGATGGTTTTAACTTTTAACTAGTCTTGTTAAAACCTTCTTCACCTGGCCTAACAGTGGAGAGGTAGAAGTTTTGTTTTCTGATGCTTTTGTTGCATGCACATAGAGTGTAAAGAGCGCCTGTATTTTCTGAATTATGTTTCTCAAGTCTGAAGAGAGTGCTGCCTAAAACAATCAAACCAGAATTTTTTTCTAATCTGAGAGATAAATCTCTAGAATCAGGACGTGGCTTGAATGGCCAGAAAAACTCCATCCAGATCTCTATGGAGTTCCCCTGCATTTCTTCTTCTTCCTGGTTTCTGATCATGCTGAATCCAATGTGCCGCATGTTTGCATTTTGTTTGATTTGCCACAAAACTATATTCAATGCTTGAATGGTTTCAGTACAACGGCAAATAAGAAAGCTTTCAGAATTCAGACTTCCAATTGCATCTAGCTCTACTCTGTCTACCACTAAATTGAAGTACACCCTGATTTTCTCTCCCATGCAACACACATGCATATGTGCTAGCATTCTATGAGGTTCTGAATAAAGTACAAAAAATAATGGCGTGCGCCACACATCAGCTGATTGACCCGTGGATCAAATTGGCCGCTTCCAGAGCCGTTGGATCCCATGTGACAGCTGTCCGATCCACCACAGCCGTTCGCAACATGAGCCATGTTCTCCCACGTGACAGCTGTGTGATCCACCACAGCCGTTCGCAACATGGCTTGTGTCGCGCTCAGGGGGTTTGCGACATAAGCCATGCTTCGCCCAAAGCTTTTTCTACCTTTACAACAACGTGGCCTATGTTGCGACCGAAACAAAGGTCCTCTTGCTTTAGCAAGAGAGTTCGTGTTGCTATTGCGCATGGTGCAACAAGGACCACGTTGCAAACGAGCGTAGGGGTGGTAGGGTTGTTGCGTGCCGCACAATCAAATGCTGGTCCGGCGGTCATGAAGGCTATGCGTGCGCACCCACTTATTTTTGACTGAATGGTGAGCTATGTAAACACGATGAAACTTACGTTCATAGATTCATCATAGGCGCAATTCCTGTGGATGGACGATTAACCGCGTGTGTGTCAAGGAGATCGAGTGCGTGCGTGCGTGCGTGCGCCTTTAATTACCTGGACTCGATGGAGACCGGAGCGAGCGCGCGCAATGGTGCCTACGTATAACGTACGTAAACGATGGAGCTTGTTGGATCCATCATACGTACGGATGCATGGCTCTCCTTCCATGTAGCATACGAGTATACGACACGTGCGTCGCATATGTACACGAGCGCGATGGTGTTCTGGTAGTAACGCACACGACACGTACGTGCGTCACATATATACACGTAGAGTACGTACGGTCGTCGATCAAAGGAAGAAGTAGCTGCGCTAGCTTGATCCATCTCGCCGGCCGACACGCCACCACGTATGCGATCTGCATGCATGGCCACCTTTCGACTCGCCTTCTCCAAGGTCCGTCCTTCGCTTCCTTGTCTTTTCGTAGACCATTGTTTCTTTTGTTTTCCAAGAAGAAGATTTTTGTTTCTTTTTGTTTTGCGAATAAATAATCGCTATTGCAGATAGATAGATAGATAGATAGATAGAGAGCGCAATATGTGTAGTTCTTGGACACGTTGTGTCATACAATTTTATCTTTGTGTTTTCCCATGTCTTCACAAGCTTTTTCAATGATGGCGTCTGCAGTTTCTTCGATCCGATATAATTTGTTTGATCGATCGGTAATATTATACTCCATACGGAATAGAGGAAGTATTAGTTAGTCGGTAAAATTGTACCGATGGACTTGTACTCCCTTCGAAACCGAGGGAGTAATTTAGATTACAACTTTGTCACCGGTTTAATTAAGAGAGTACGAGCTATATACCCTCAAGAATTATGTTATTGCATTCACGTTTGAAAGATGTTTCTAACACTGCCCTTCTTAACTCGAGATGTTTCTAACACTACCTATATTTTTTAGGGAAAGCCATCATGGCGGTTTTATATTTTATATGAAAATAAGGATACATCGTTTGATAAGACGCCCACTAGAAAACATAACTCATATTTTCTTGTTTGTTAAAATCAGCAATCAAATTCTGATTTGAAACAGGGGTGCATTTTGTATTGTTTTTAAATCATGCTGTGCCTTTTATGTATACATATATACAAACGAGTTTCCTTTTTTATATAAATAAGTCATATTCCTAACATTAAAGGGGGAAATAATAATAAATAAAGAAAACGGATATTCGAACACCGACGGACAACTGTTTTTATTTTTCCCTCGCTCCGCCGTCGCTCGCCAATGACGCGTACGACCCACTCGCCGGCGGCGGAGACGACGGCGCGCGCGCGATTCTCCGGCGAAGGGCAGATCCTCCTCCCCGGGATGCTCCGCCCGACGACTCGCCTTCACCGCAGGGCGAGCGCTGCCGCATCGGGTGAGATGGGGGTGGGGGCAGGGATATTTCCTTTTTACCCGGCGCGAGCCCTCCTCGATTTGGCCCGGTGGATCTAGCTTAGACGACCGGTGGCGGTCGCAGGGATCGAAGGACGCCGGCGGCGCTCTTCGCCGAGTTGCCCGCGAGCTATAAATCGCCGCGTCGACAGAGGCTTCTCGTGTTCGTCTTCTTCTCCCCAAACAAACACTTTATTTACAGAAAAAAATATTGTCTTTACAGGTAATTTCTATATAGTGCAGACCCAAAAATCATGTAGAATCCTGTCTTGGGGGAACGGAAGGCCCTGTCCATTCTCCATTGATACCTAAAACTGTTCTTTCATCATACTTGATGCTGAAACTGCAATATTTCTCATTGTTGCCACCGTTGTTAAGTAGTACTGTGGAAACATATTTTGCTAGACTGAATTAATTCTTTACTGAATCCTGCGTGTGTGTGCATGTGTGTATTGCAGGCTGCAAGGCATCTTGCAAAGTATCGACAGGCAAATGTAGTCTGCAAGGAGGTAGTTCCTTCTTTCAGGGCACCTGCTGCAAATGCACCGTCCGGAGCAGGTAAATTCTATGGCTGCTTCTCTCTCTACCGCACACATGAGCTACGGCCTTAATCGGTATAATATACTTATGTGGCAACTGCAAACTAGTGCTATCCTGACCTAATTCAGGTTCAACTACGCAGATTCTAGTTCTTATTATATTCTATATATGCTTCTTTCGTTGACTGTTGCCTTTGAGGAAGTAAGTTTATGCTTTGTGCTTAATCAATGCAGGTACTCTGCTTAGAAATCTACAGCAGAGGTACCGTTCAAGCTTTGCTGGTCAAAGGGCACGGGGCATGCACTCTGGCGCCGCATCTCTTTTTAAACAGATTCATAGCAGCGATACAGAAAGAGCTATGCAGAACTTCCGAAAGCTAAATCGAGGTAGCTACCTTTTCTTTCTGTCACACTTACTCATTAGGACTATTATGTAGTCTTTTATGCCCACATAAATGACATACAATTTGGTTTGACGACTTTTGTGTGCACGGATGGATTCTACTCTCTATACAGGAATTTCAAGTGCGGCAAGGGTGGAAGGACGTGTTCTTGGAACAGCCAGTGCACCCTATTACGTAATAGAGAAAAGCCTACTTAAAAAACAGCTTCTGCGAACCGCCGGAGGCCTTGTAGTTACTGGCGTCGTAATGTGGGCCTTTGAAATGTTGGAGGACATTGATGTTCGTAAGTTTGAAGGTTTGAAAGAAGTGCCTAAGGAGTTGAACACCAAGTTAAGTGATGTAAAGGGGGTCGATGAGGCCAAAGCTGAGCTTGAGAACATAGTTCACTACCTACGAAATCCCAGCGTGAGTGTGGCATCGCCATCAACCTGTGTGCAGGTGTTTTAATCCAATATAATTGTTTCTTGATGCTGATTTGTTAAGGTGATACATGCTTTACAGAGATTCAACCGCCTTGGTGGCAAGCTTCCAAAGGGCATTCTGCTTGTGGGCCCACCTGGCACAGGGAAGACCATGTTGGCAAGGGCGGTGGCTGGGGAAGCCGGCGTCCCTTTCTTCGCGTGCAGTGGCAGTGCTTTCGAGGAGTCTTATGTTGGTGTTGGTGCTAAGAGAGTGAGGGAGCTCTTCCGTGCAGCAAAGAAGCGAGCTCCTTGCATAATATTCATCGATGAACTTGATGCCGTTGGTGGGCGCAGAAACGCAGAAGAACCATCGTGGGCAAAGCAGACTCTGAACCAGCTGCTTGTTGAGATGGATGGCTTCAAGCAGAATGAAGGGATCATTGTGGTCGCAGCAACCAACTTCGCTGAGTCGCTAGATGACGCCCTTGTCAGGCCTGGGCGTTTCGACCGTCAAGTTCATGTTCCGCTTCCAGATGTTGTGGGCCGAAAGCAGATCCTCGAGGCTCACATGTCAAAGGTATGCAACACAAGGCACATTTTTACTTTTCGATGTCTCTGGTGCGAGGCTTTGACCTTTTCTCCATGATTTCTTCCATGCAGGTGCAGAAAGGCATTGGTGTGAATGCGCTGACCATCGCGAGGGGGACGCCTGGGTTCTCGGGTGCAGACCTTGCAAATCTAGTGAATGAAGCCGCTCTCAAGGCTTCCAGGGATGGGGCATATGCTGTTAGGATGGATGACCTTGAGTACGCCAAGGACAAGATCATCATGGGCACTGAGCGCAAGTCGGCGGCGATATCTGATCATTCCAAGAAGATGACCGCGTACCATGAGGGTGGGCACGCCCTCGTTGCTATCCTCACGGACGGTGCTGACTCTGTGTACAAGGCATCCATTTTGCCCAGGGGAAATGCTCTCGGCTTGGTGACGCAGATTCCAGGGGAAGACAGCGAGCTCGAAGTATCGAGGAAGCAAATGCTGGCAAGGCTGGATGTCCTCATGGGAGGGCGGGTGGCCGAGGAGCTTATATATGGAGAAGCCGGGATCACGACTGGTGCCTCATCTGACCTAAACCAGGCGACCCAATTGGCGAAAGACATGGTCACCAAGTATGGCATGAGCAAGCGGGTCGGCCTCGTGACCTACAGCGACGACAACGCCGTTAGCGGCGGTGGCAAGACGATGACCATGAGCGGGCCGACGACGGCCCTGGTTGATGAGGAGGTGAAGGCATTGTTGGACAACGCTTACAACAACGCGAAAACGATTCTCACGAAGCACCGCAAGGAGCACCAAGCGGTAGCGAACGCCCTCCTGGAGCATGGGACTCTCACTGGTGACCAGATCAAGAAACTGGTATTGAAGCGAGGTTTTATGTCTTGACAATTGTCATCAGGATCGGGGAACACCTTCTTCGCCCTGGCAGTGGAGATGCATACATGAAGAAGTGTTGATTTTTTCCTGATACTTCTGTTGCGTGTACACGAAATGTAAAGAGCGATGCGCAGGGTCTGGATTTCCACTGACTTGTGCTTCTCAGGTGTGAAGAGAAACTTGTGCATATTGTGTTCTGAATCAGTGAAACTTGTGCTTTCGATCTTAAACAACATCTGAGATTTACTTCTGCTTTGTCTCTTATTCTCTGCTTTTCTGTAGGTCGCTGCTTTTATCCTCTAAGGTCGGCCCTACACACTTGCCTCTGTTCAGTTCAAACCACAGTGTATGGGGGCCATAATCTGCTTCTAACATGGAGCCCAAAAAAAAAAATGGCAGCTGTACACTCATGTCATGTCATATGCATGGCTCTTCTCTAACAATTGCTCTCATGCTAATTGACAAATGGGACCATCAGAATTGTTTAGTTGTTAGAGGCTGCCTCTAAGATTAGAGGCAACAGTAAGCTTGGAGGCAATAAAAGGATGGCTCACCATGTATAGATGCGGCCTCTATGAGCTTAGAGTCAATCTTAGACCTTGTACAATGCAAGGTGCTTGGAAGAGGTGTTTGGAGAAATAAACTAGGCTTTTCTTAAGCACGGGTGCTTATTTGTACAGGATAGAAGCTTAATCAGGCGTCTTTTTAGTAGAAATAGGCACCGATGCTTCAGAAAAATTCGATTTATTTTTCTAAGCACCTAGTACAGGGCCTTAGAGGTAGCAAACAACTACGCCATGGATGCTCTAACCGTGCGGCTATTACATAGATGCAAAAGTAGCCAAAAAAGATGAGTGCTCACCACGCGGCTTTCCTTTCACAACCTTCTCTCATGAAGGGATCACCTATGTGACTCTCAGCCTTCTCTCTTATACAAATAATTATTTTCTCTCCAATTTGATTATTTAATTCAAAAATTCTGAAATTTTAAAAAATTTCCAAATGTTTTAATATTCAAAAGTTTTTCTTCCCAAATGCGGTGCTCGGGCGGATGACGGTGCTTTATCTCTGACTCGATCTACAGGGCTCCGATCCTCCTTGAAATCATCCGTCACGACGGATTAGATGGAGCTCCATCGTATAATTCCTGGCGGCTCCTTGAGGCAGCGTGATTAGAATTTCCTGCCAGCCGTGAGATTTAATGTAAGTTGTTCGAATTGATTTAAGGGTTCAAAGACGACAAATGTGGCTACCGGGCACATGCACGAAGACTTTATGACTATCACCGACAAGGTTAGGTCAGCTCCAGTATGAGAGTGGCAATAGTGACACGTCAGCGACTCGTTCTGATAGAATGAGTGGTCATTCTTTGGTTCAGGGACGTCGATACAATTTTTATTATGTTTGGTGTGCGCTGTACTTGACGGAACTTCATAATAGATCGGGGACCTTAAAAAAACTTATAGAATCTAAAGTTCAGAAAACGTACATACTCTAGATTTTTCTATTTGCATCTAACTAATCATAAACTAGAAGTCGTTGGTCATATCATATACTTTAGAAATATCTCACGAGTGCATTTAAAGATAAACACACGCAACAAGTGTCACAAAATTAATCTCACAAGATGTGTCATTTAGTCTTTTGTTATTTTCTCGCATTCAAATTTTTTGTTAAAATTTTAAGGTAACACAATGAAAAAAAAACTAATGTGAAATTTTAACGCTCGATTTTGACACAATATATTAGAAAAGGGTGTGATTGTATAAATGAGTTGTAAAAAGGTATATTTAAATTTAGTATAAATAATTATATTTATTTTGACTGTTTGTGGGGCCCAACGCAATTATGACATCTTTCAGTCGTTGGCCGATGAGATATTTATTTTTACTGTTTGGGTGTGAAAAACAATTTTAAGGTTAATGGTGAAACAGAAAATATTGTCGAAGGATAGCTTATATCAAACAAATGGATAAGGAGTCCTTGTTGGTGTGGATGATGTGCGCACATATTGCGGGGATAATTGGAAGGAAAAAATATAATAGTTAATATGGTTAGTTCACCACTCGATTTTTAGATTTGATTATAATGCTTAAAACAAATGATGATTTATTAGACATGAACAAATTATTAATTGATTTTATGCATTTATTTGTAGCATATGTGTTTGGTTAACAACAATGGAAAGGACATCATGAATTTATTTATGTTAGAACATAAATAGTTATGAATTTGAAGTGTTCCCTTCTTGTATAAAAAATTGTAAATGGATTGTTAAGAAACCATCTTACCATATTCTTAATATGAAGCACAGATAGTCCGGATACAAAGAATTGGGGAAGGGGAGAGAGCTATTTTGAGGAATAAAAATAGAAAGGATCAGTGGATTTTAATAGCACCGTACTGGTTTTGATCCTAAAGTCAAAACGTTGGAGCCGCTTAATCAATTCCGACCTATTAAACTATGCAATGTTTTATATAAATATCTCTCTGGCCCCCCTGTAGCATGACGATGGCCCCCCTGGACTGAAATCAGTGGTGGACTGGATTAGGAAGGAGATTAGGAGAAGGGAATTCGGAATTAGCAAGAGCCAGGCGGCAGACTTGTAGTACGGCGTGTTGGCGTCCGGCGTCCGGCATCAGCGGCCTAGGGCTGGGAGGTTGGGAAATTACGATCGCACTTTTTCTTAGGTCAAGCCGTGAAGGGATAGCAGATCGTTGTCTTTTTTTTCTACGTGAAGGATGAAGGAAGCGATCGCTAATCAGGGCGTGCCTGTCGCTAATCCTACCGCAGCTGCTCTTTCGGCTTGCGATCCTGTGCATGTACGTGAAGGCTGAAAGTCCACGCCTTTGACTATTTTTTTTCTAACATGTGCATAGTACCTACACCTAGGTGGGGGCCCCTAGCTTGTGGGGGCCCGGGGCGGCCGCCCCCCCGCCCCCCCTCAGGGCCGCCCCTGGCTATGATGCTACGTCTGTATGCACCATCCATCTTTTGTTGTTGTTGCTATGTGTTTGTATGATGAGATCAATGTAGTTTCGTACAGGGTGCTCGGATAACATGAATTTGAGGGACATGACTTAAGACACACGGATGCATTTGAGGGGTGACCATCCATGTCCGTGAACAAGGCCGGATTAGGTAGTGAATGCTCTAATAAACTACGATCATGGTAGTACTCCTAAGCATGAATGCGAAGTTTTAGAGGCCGAGCTCCAGGGAGCTCGGTATTTTGAAAGCATCAAAAATCATATTCAAAAGTTTCAAAAAAATCTGATTTTTTTCATGAAAACATATATGTATTCCACAAAAACGTGTTAAATTTCGTTTAAAAATATTGTGATTTGCAAGCTGTACAAAAAAAAAATCGGCCCAACAACAGAAATAAAAGGCCCATCTAAAAATGCGTATTTCTCTTTCTCTGTACGCCATGTGTGAAAGTATAATGTCGTGAAATTTTGCACATACTTGGTATACATGTGTAAGTGTGTCCACAAATATTGGCATTTTCGGTCCTAAACATCCCCTAGATTGAGGGGAGGCCCACATTTCCAACCACAATATGCCAAGTCGCCCTGTTTCCTGGTCAACCATAATCCCCCCCTAAAGCCTCCGAATTTTTTATTACCAAAAAGACCTTGACCTTGGTGTCGAGAACCGACAATATTTTTTTGGAACGGAAATCCCACCAATGTCAAGACTCAGGAGCGGGCTCCGCCAGCGGCGGCCGCGCCCGCGACGACCCAGCGCCACCGCCGCCCCGCCCCTCCCTCGCCCGGCCATCTGCGCGGGGCCGACGGCGCGGCGCGTCGATCCGGCGCGCGGGTCGCTGCCCGCGGCCGGCGGCGCGAGCGCGCGGGCGATGAGGGGCGGCGGAGCACTGCTCGCGACGGCCGGCCTCGCTTCACAGGTGCGTGAATCCCGCCTGGAAACCCTCTCCCGAAGCTGCAATCGGTTCTTTTGCCACTCGATTCGAGCCCGCAATCGCGTACGGAGTTCGTCGCTGTCGCCGTCGCCGTTTGCCGTACAGTTGTGTGCGTCCGTCTAGTCTAGCCTACGATTAGCAACAAAATTCGTACTTGGCAGAGAAATGCAGGTCAATTTTTTTATCAGCGGTTCTTTTCTCATCTCCAGCACCGGCAGCACCGAAAATGGCCGGCCGGCTCGCCCTCTCCAGGGAATCCCCCCCCCCCCCCCCCCCCCCCCCCCCTCATTCTTTCTTTGTCCAACCTTTTCATTATTATGATGTTGCTTTTTTCGGTGGGTTCAGTAGCTTGTCCCTGTCCAACGGATGCATTTCCGATGCTGAAACTGCAAATGCAGGGCATTTCAGATCGACGCCACTTGATTTATTTGCCGTCGCCGTTGTCGAATATAGTTATGCTATCCAACCGGCTTAATTTTTATGTGTGTTTGTCACAGGCTGCAAAGAATCTTGACAACTATGCAAAAAAGAAAGAAAGGAAAAAAGCTTGTCCCTGTCCAACTAAACACTACGCCTTTTTTTCATGTATATACACATATATACTTAATTGATGCATTTCCGATGCTGAAACTGCAATTGCAAGGCACTGTTCTGTCCCGCATTTCAGATCGATGCCACTTGATTTATGTGCTGCGGTTGCCGATTTCGAGCCACTTAATTCACGGGTTGCGGTTGGTTGCTGTTGCCGTTGTCGAATATAGTTATGCTATCCGACCGGCCTAATTTTTTGTGTCACAGGCTGCAAAGAATCTTGTAGCTGCGGCCGCGGCACCTTCAGCCCCTGCTTTCTGGGCATCTGCTGCAAATACACCTTCTGGAGCAGGTATGTTATGTGGCTGCTATTCTTCTCTCTCCACCACACACTTGAACTACAAGGCTTGGTTGTTATACTTGATGTGGCAACTGCAAACTAGTGCCAGCCTGACTTAATTGTGCCCAATAACCGGTTTTCAGTTAGGTAGATGACAGTTATTATTACTCTGTATTCCACCGCGCCATTTTGGTTGACTGTTGCTACTGAGGAAGTAAGTTTCTGCTTATTGCTTAACTGATGCAGGTAGCGTGCTTAGGAATCTACATCAGAGGTACTGCTCAAGCTTTGTTGGTCAGAGGGCACGGGGCGTGCACTCTGGCGCTGCCGCTTTTCTTTCTAACGAGATCCATAGGAGTGCCCCAGAAAGAGTTATACATAACTTCAAAACGCTAAATCGAGGTAGCCGCCTTTTCTTTCGCCACGCTTGCTAGTTAGGAGTAGTATCTGCGCTTTTACCCGCAAACGACATGCAATTTGGCTTGACAACTTCTGTGCGCGCGGATGGATTCTATTCTCTATGCAGGAATTTCAAGTGCGGCAAGGGAGGAAGGACGTGTTCTTGGTACTGCTAGTGCACCCCAGTACACAGTAGAGAAGGACCTACTTAAAAAGCAGCTTCTGCGTACCATCTCTGCCCTTACAGTTACTGGCTTTGCCATCTATGGCGTTAAGGTTATGCTTGATAGTGCCATAGACACCAAAGTTAGCAAATTCGATGGTTTGAAAGAAGTATCAGCCACAGATTTAAGCACAAGGTTCAGTGATGTAAAGGGGGTTGATGAAGCCAAAGCTGAGCTCGAAGACATAGTTCACTACCTACGAGATCCCGATGTGAGTGTGGCATTGCCATCAACCTGCGTGCAGGTGTTCTAATTCAACAACTCTTTCTTGATACTGAGTTGTTAACCTAGTTTTACATGCATTGCAGAGTTTCAAACGCCTTGGTGGCAAGCTTCCAAAGGGTGTTTTGCTTGTGGGCCAACCTGGCACAGGGAAGACAATGCTAGCAAGGTCGGTAGCTGGGGAAGCCGGCGTCCCTTTCTTCTCGTGCAGTGGCAGTGATTTCGAAGAGATGTATGTTGGTGTTGGTGCTAGGAGAGTGAGGGAGCTCTTCAGTGCAGCAAAGAAGCGATCTCCTTGCATAGTATTTATCGATGAAATTGATGCAATTGGTGGGCGCAGAGACACTGAAGGTGTACCGTCACAGAGGCCGGCTCTGAACCAGCTGCTTGTTGAGATGGATGGCTTCAAGCAGAATGATGGGATTATTGTGATCGCAGCAACGACCTTGCCGCAGTCACTAGATAGTGCTCTTGTCAGGCCTGGACGTTTTGACTGTCAAGTTCATGTTTCGGTTCCAGATGTTGAGGGCCGCCGACAGATCCTCGAGGCTTACATGTCAAAGGTACATTTATGAGGCTTACTTATTTTTTGCGGTCTCTGATGCGAGGCTTTGATCTTTTCTCCATGAATTCTTTCATTCAGGTGAGTAAATCCAAGGATGTGGATGCGATGACCATCGCAAGGGGGACGCCTGGGTTCTCAGGTGCAGCCCTTGCAAACCTAGTGAACACTGCCGCTCTTAAGGCTTCCAGGGATGGGGCAAATGCTGTTGGGATGGGTCACCTTGAGTACGCCATGGACAGGATCATCATGGGCAGGGAGCGCAAGTCGATGGTGATATCCGATATGTCAAAGAAGAGGACTGCATACCACGAGGCTGGGCACGCCCTTGTTGCTATCCTCACGGACGGTGCTAACACTGTCCACAAGGCCACCATCGTGCCTATGGGAAATGCTCTCGGCAAGGTGACGCAGCTGCCAGGGGAAGACAGCCACCTCACAAGGAAGCAGATGCTGGCGAGGCTCGACGTCGCCATGGGAGGACGGGTGGCCGATGAGCTTATATTTGGAGAAGCAGGGATCACCACTGGTGCCTCATCTGACCTAGGCAAGGCAACTCGATATGCGAAAGACATGGTCGTCAGGTATGGTATGAGCAAGCGGGTCGGCCTTGTTTCCTATGGCAATGACATCAATGCTGCCCGTGGCAAGGCGATGGCCATGAGCGGGCGGACGATAGGTCTGGTTGATGAGGAGGTGAAAGCATTATTGGACAACGCTTACAGGAACGCGAAAAAGATTCTCACGGAGCACAACAAGGAGTTCCATGCGCTAGCAAATGCCCTCCTGGAGCATGAAACTCTCACTGGTGACCAGATCAGGAAACTAGTTTTGACAGGACGACAAGGAGTTGGTCGTAGCAGCAGCCAGCAAAATCAGGGAATGCCTTCTCTCACTGGTGACCAGATCAAGAAACGAGTTTCGACAGGACGACAAGGAGATGGTCGTAGCAACAGCCAGCAAAATCAGGGAACACCTTCTCTCACTGGTGACCAGATCAAGAAACGAGTTTCGACAGGACGACAAGGAGATGATCGTAGCAGCAGCCAGCAAAATCAGGTAACACCACCTCTTGCCGGTGACGAGATCACAAAACTAGTATCACCAGACCAACAAGTAGATGGTGGTAACAATAGCGATCAGGGAACATCTTCTCTCTCTGGGGACGAGAGCACCAAATCAATGTCAACAGAAGAACAAGGAGATGGTCCTAACAGCAGCCAGCATAATCAGGGAGCACCGTCTATCACTGGTGAGGAGGCCACAAAGCTAGTTTTGACAGAACAACAAGCAGATAGTTATAGCGGTAGCCAGCAGGATCAGGGAACACCTTCTGTCACCCGCAACGAGAGCGCCAACCAGTGAGGAGATCAAGAAACGGGTGCTCACGGTGAGAGCGGCGAACCAATGACGAGATCAAGAAACGGGTGTTGACGCAGCAACAAGTAGATGATGCTAACAATGGGTCAGCAGGATGAGGGAACACCTTCTTCGCCCTAGCCGCCAAGACGCTTACAGGAAGGAGTATTCCTTTTGCTGATACTTTCGTTGCATGCAGACTGAATGCAGAGAGCGATGTGTAGGGTCTGGAGTTTTCCCTGACTTGTGTTTCTGAAGGTCGAAGAGAATCCGACGTGTTTTGTACTTTTGCATGATGTGTTGCGAACCAGTAAAACCTCCTGTTATGGGTCTCAAGCATGAATGTACCCCAAGATTTCTATTTCTATTGGAACTGGACATGTGTAAATGCAATGCAATTTCATACGTTTTCACCAGCTGCAAAACAATGCAATTTCATACGTTTTCACCAGCTGCAAAACATCATAAAAATACCATTAGGCGCTTCCGTAAACGCAAAATCCTCTGTTTTCTTTTTTAATTGGTTGCCTTTTTTATACTAAAAATGTCTATCAGTAAGTCAGTTCCCACGAAATCAGCAATCCTATGAGTGAATCTGCCCAGAGACAAGGCAGATTGTAGAGCATATTCAGGAACTTGGTACCATCCAAAACCAGCAGAGTGTGTACTAAGAGCATCTCCAACAGTCGCGCAATGCGCCGCGCGCTAAAAGTCGCGATACAACGCCGGGTTAGCCAGCTTTTATGCGCAGCGGTGCGCTGCCTCCAGCGGCCGCCGCAAATTAAAGCGCGCCCACGCCGCTCCAGCAGGCGCGCTATATTTCAGTTTTTTCTACTACATATTTGGTTTCGTAGATAGTCTCCTACTACATATTTGATTTCGTAGATAGTTCTCCTACTACTACTCGTCCGACTCGGACTCTGTCTCAGTGATGTCCTCCTCCGACGTCGGAGCGTAGGCGTCAAGAAACCGCTCGTCGTCGGAGTTCCAGGAGGACGCATCTCCTAGGGCTTGGTTGTATTTAGCGACCGCCTTCCGCGTTCGCTTGTCCTCGCGATAGTCGGCTCGCTCCTCTCTCCTCTTCGCCCTCCTCTGGGTGAAGAATTGTTCCTCATTGGTGTCTTTAAGGAAGCGATGACTCCACAGCGCCATGGCTTGCTCGTCCATCTCGGCCAGCCTGAGACGATGCTCCCGCTTCCGATGCTTGCGATGATCCTCGTCAGTGAGAAGCCGCGGGAAAGGCGCCAACTCCTGTGCGCGCTCCTGCGTCGCCACGTCGGCGAAGTTCATGTCCTGACGGGACCGTAGGAGGCGCCACGCCTCAGCGTCGTACGCGCGGGTGCCCTCTTGGGCGGTGTCGAAAGTTTCAAGACGGAGCCGCATGCCGCCGCCCGACCGAATCTTGGCGGAGTAGGTGCCGGACGGACGCACGCGGACGCCGCGGTAACCCGTACCTCCCCGGCGCCGAGGCGGCATCGTGGCGCGGTGGTGGCGTGTCGGCGGCAGAGCGCGGTAGGGGGCGATGGAGAGACGGAGAGAGCGGCGGAGGCGCTGCAATTTATAGGCGCGCCGGACGCGGCGCGCCAAATGTAGCGCGCGAGCGGCCGCCTTTTCCCGCGCGCGCGCAATCGTTTCCCGCGCGCGCTAGTTTCGCGCCACCGCTGGAGCGCGCGTAAACGTCCTGCGCACGCTATAAAGCCAATTTACCGCGCGCACGCGTATTTTGGCGCGGCTGTTGGAGATACTCTAACAAATTGAAGATTGGGCGTGTCGGTACCACGGACAATGTTATCTGCAGCTTCAGCTTTATCTGATGTACTGATCTCTAAGACGACTGATCGTGTCGTATACACACATGTATCTAAGGGCCTGTTCGGAATCCACCTGCTCCCTGAAATTTCAGAATCTATGGAGTACCTATATGTGCACTCCACGATTTTAACTCAAACTCCGCCCGCTTCGGGAGCAGCCTCGTGGAGCGGCGGGTCTCCGAACAGGCCTAAAGCTCTTGATTCTCGCTAACAAATCCACCCGATTTCGTCGATTTTTTTATTGTCTTGGATCACATATATAATAAGCAGGACAAGGTATGCAACACAATTTACATTGAATTCTAGTGATGTGATACAGTTGGTATAGCATAACATCTTTAAATCAAGCGAAAATTCAGAAACAAATATGTACCGCACACAGCATGAGTACTAGTAGGAGATTAGCCTACGAGGTTTAATTACAAGGTTCTCAAGCATACACGGCGCTCAACAATGGCGCGAGTAGTGAATCTGATGACTTGTCGGCGGTGCGCAGGCCGGTCGCCATCTTCTCCACCATGGTTGTTATCTTCTTCTTCGTCGTCGTCTCTTCTCGCTGATGTTGCTGCTTGGTGTCGAGAAACGTTACCGGACCTGGCCGGACCTTGTCGGCGTTCAACGAGTGGCACTTTGGTAGGACTAGCCCCAGGTTGAGATTAAGGTTAATAAGATTACTACCGTCGAAGTCGAAGTCGAAGAAGCTTCTTTTGAGCCGGCGGCACCACTCGGCCCTGGCGGCGGCGCGCTGCAGCCTCTGGTGCTCCTTCTCGTCGAAGAAGGTGAGGGTGATCCTCACGGCGAAGTAGTCGTCGCGGACGCATCCCAGGGACTCAGCTCCAGGGCCCCTCCTCTTCGTCTTCGCTGCCTGTCTCGTCCGCCGCCGCCGATATTGCCCCCCAAATGTTGCCGCGTTCCTCTCCGTCGAATAGGCAAAAGGAGGCGGCGTGCATCCACGGCGCGAAGTCCCACAACGCCGAAGCGAGGGCGTGGGCGAACTTCCGTCGCCTGGGCGGATACTCAATCCGGCCCATCCAACGGCTCCGGGTGGCCGACACCGCGTGGTGGGAGGCGAGGCAGGTAGCCGCCGCGCGGAGATACAGTTGTAGCCGCGCGCCTGCCGGAGCTCTGGAAGGAGTACCACCTCCAGCAGACCCTCACCGGGACGCTGATCTACCGCACACTTCACGGCAACGAGCCCCTGCCACGTGAGGACGGCTCCAGCGACAAGGGCACCGAGCTTGTATGAACTATGTTTATGTGGAACTCTAGTGATGTTTATGGCGCGAACTACTAGTTTTAAAATCAAGTTGAATTATGGTGATGTATGGGCGAACTTCCGTCGCCTCAGGTAGAAGTTCGATCGGGCCCTCCAGCGGCTTCAGGCGGCTGAGGCCGCGTGGTGGGAGGCGAGGCATGCAACCGGCATTGGAGATGCAGTAGCGGCCGCGCGTCTGCCGTAGCTCCGGGAGGAGTACCACCTGCACCTGACCCTCTCCGGGACGCTGATCTACCACACGCTTCACAACAACGAGCCCCCACCATGTAGGACCGCTTTGGCGACAAGGGCGACTCCGGCGACTCCGGCTCCGGTGCCGACACGTAGAACCAAGTATGAATTAGAAGTACAACCCCGCGTAGTATGAACTAGTTTAATTTCCGTTTGAACTATGCTTAATTAAGCTTGTATGAACTATGTTTATGTGGAACTCCGGTGAGCTTATGGTGCGAACTACTATAGTTTTAAAATCAAGTTGAATTCCGGTAATGTATGCAGGATCTGTACTGTCTCCGCATTTGTCGTTTCGTAAATTTCTTTTACAGGAGCTCTAGATGAATTTTACAGGCCGGTCGGTTGCGAAATCTCCTAGAGATGCTCTTAAAGGCAGCAAACTACTACACCGTCGATGCTATAACTGTGCGCCTATTACACTAATGCAGATGTAGCCAAAAAAGATGGGGGCTCACCACGCGGCTTTCCTCTCACGACCTTCTCTCATGGAGGGATCACCTATGTGACTCTCAGCCTTCTCTCTTATACAAATAATTATTTCTCTCTCCAATTTGTTTTTTTAATTCAAAATTCTAAAAGTTTGAAATTTTTGGAAGTTGAAATTTTCCAAATGTTTGAATATTCAAAAGTTTTAAATGTATATACTCTAGATGTTTCTATTTGCATCTAACTAATCATAAACTAGAAGCCATTGTCCAGTTATATTATATACATTAGAACTGTCTTACCAGCGCATTTAAGGATAAACACACAAATATATACAATATATTTAGGGAAGTGTCACAAAATTAATCTCACAAGACATGCCATTTAGTCTTTTATTATTTTCTCGTGTTTAAAGTTTTTTGTTAAAATTTTAAGGTAAACACACTGAAAAAGAAACTAATGTGAAATTTTAACGCTTGATTTGACACATTATATTAGCAAAGGCTGTGATTGTAAAATAAGTTGTATAAAGGTATATTTAAATTTAGTATAAATAATTATATTTATTTTGACTATTTGTGGGGTCCAATGCAATTATGACATTTTGAGTCGTTGACCGAGGATCTGAAGCTTGGTGGAGGGTGTGCTAGGCGGCATCTGCCCCAGCTTGCCGTAGCCCCGCACCGCCAAGAGGCATGTCAAGGTCTTGGTTGCTGACGGCGACGACGACGAGCAGCTGGCCATGGCGTTTTTGTACATATGCAATCGGACAAGCGGACCGCCAGGAGGCACGTCAGGGTCTTGGTTGCCGCCGGCGACGAGGAGCGGCTGGCCATGACGTTGGTTGTGCGCGCGTATCGTGATCTGTAATCAAACTAGCTCATCGTGTGAGTTAGGTTGTTGACTAATTTCAGGCACATCGCGGCTGTTTTATAGCATAGCCCATGTATCCGAGTCGAATTTTTTTTTCTACAAGACCCGGGTCGTACGAAGCCGATCATGAGACCCTCTCTCGTGTCCGACGCGTGGCGGTACAACGGTTACGCATCTCAAAGCAGCAGCCGTTTTGATCCCTACCTCCCCATCTGCAAATGGTGATTTAATCTCTAGAACGCCCCCAATTTCAGCCGTTGGAGTGATACTCCCCGGACTGCCCACCACAACGCCGCCAGTGAGCTCCTCGACACCATGCAAACCACCCCAGCTCGGCGCGATCCGTCCCCTTCGATGGCCCAACTCGTTGCACTGCCTCCAACTACTTCCCACCGGCCATGGCGATGTCATGGGCGCCTCCGCATACGCAGGCTGCACGTACCCCTAGCTCCGGCCAAGCTTCTCGCACATCGGTACGTTACTCGCCATCTATGCCCACCCTCCTTAGTTTGGCTTCGCTGGCTGCCCTACTTTACCCTGACGGAAGATGATCAGCAGAACGGTAAAAGAAAGACAGAAGAACCAAAAAACTACGGATGTGGATGCTTCCATCGATCACGATTAAGTGCTTCCTAGAAATGTCCATGAGATATGTTTCACTCAGCGAGACCAAACAATCAGGAACCGAAGTCAAGTAGCTTGGATTGTTGATGCTTTGTTCAGTTTCTTCAAAACTTTCTCCTCAGGTCAAGATAGGATAGTTGATTCAGATTGTGGAGATTTTCTGTTGTATAAATGAATTTGATGTACACTATGAATAAAAGCTCCTGCTATTTGAACATCCTTTTGAAATTTGCAATGTATATTTGTTGTTGTCCACTCTTTTGATAACAATGTTGTGCTGTATGCAGTGTGCTAGTACAATATATCCACCCATTGCCATGGAATTTTGAGTATCCATCCGCTTTTGTTCCACATATTCCAGGAGAATTTAGAAGACTTGCTTAAAGCTCATGAAGATGGCACAACACCGCCGGCTGCTCGTCAATTAGATTTCAGTGAAGGTGCTAGCACATCAAAGTTTCAGCAGCGACGTCCGGGTCGTGCGCTGACGGTTCCTATCTTGTTGTTTCCTTAATGCTAGTTAGCTGGGCATGTCAGCTAAATGGTGTAATTTACTTGGAAGTTATCCTTTTATTCTACAGCTATGTGCTTGTGTTGCCACTGGGATATTGGTGAACATATATTGTCAAAGCTATTGTGTTTGTCTCTTTGGCAAAATTATTTTTTTGTTCATGCCAAATGGTTGCATCAGCTGGTTGCAACATTAAACTGATGCCTTCCTTTTATTCTGTAATTATGCCCATTATATTGGTCATTTTTATTTATCTGAAAGTAATGACTATATGCAATCTAACTTGTAGCACTGAAGAAGTATAGATGTTTCTTCTCAATACAAAGTTATATATTTCAGGATAGATACAAAGTAATGACTATCTGCAGCTTATATTTCTCGCAAAAAATAAATAAATCTTCAGCTTATATTACCCAAGAAGAAGCAAGTTTTTGATAGAGATACACAGGGTTGTACCTAACATCATTGCTATTACAAGAGTGGACAACAACAAATATGCATCAACTATCCTATCTTGACTTTTAGATAAAAATCTGAAGAAAAGTGAACAAATCATCAACTATCCAAACTACTTGACTTGAACAAAGCTCCACAATCTCTCTTCCTTTTGCCGTCATACTGATCGTCTTCCGTCAGTGTCGAGAACAATGTCCGTGTATTTTCCTTTTGCTCCATTGTCAAGGAATGAAAGGATAACTTCAACACAAGCATATCTGACAGAATAAAAGGATGCTCGCGTATATTTCGGGCACAGTACAGACACAAACGCTCATATATATACGCGTATACTCATCCCTATGAACGCACACACGTACACCCTATTCCTACTAGTATAACGCACGTGCGCTGTCATAGGCTTTAAAAAAAATTAAAATGCTACTCACGAAGCTAAAATTACTTAGAACAATCTTCCGTAATTAAACACAAGACGTACTTAATTTGCTGAACCTATACCTAAACAAAGACGTGCAGGGAGGGAGACGAAACGACCCTCCAACACTGTGTTGCTCGAGCGAACAAAGCTATAGTTGAATGGTTAAAAAGACAGTGGTATTTCCAGCTCATCAGGGTAGAAGTCATGGTGCTCGCATTATTCCTGAATTTATTTTAGGATTTCCGGCGATGCGCTTTCAGTGAGAGTAGACATTCTCGTCGACGACGACACCTACAATGACTTCGTAAATCTCAAGATGATATGCGGGCTCAGTCTCTCGAAAATGCTCATAAGGGTAGGGTATGCATGTGTGCGTTCATGGGGTGAGTGTATACACGTATGTATGAGCGATTGTGTCTATACCGTGTTAAAAAAATATTGTGTTGCTCGCGTATATTTCGGACACAATACAGACACAAACGCTCATATATATACGCGTACACTCATCCTATGAACACACACACGTACACCTTATTCCTAGTAGTATAATGCACGTGCGCTGTCACATGCTTTAAGAAAAATTAAGATGCAACTCACGGAGCTAAAATAACTTAGAACAATATTGCCTGAGCTTTCACCTTTTTTTTGACAATCAGATAACACACATCATACTGTCAACCGAATAATATGTTATTGACAACTAAAAAAATAATATGTTTTTAGTTGAAATGAGTTGTGTTTTGTTCGTTCATCTCGGCACGATCCTAGTTCAAAACATCACAAATACAATCCGGCAGGTACTTGACCCAAGTTTTACATGACTTATATTCATATAACCCTCCTTCGCTAGTTGATACGAAAAAGGGTTTCCCCCTGCTTTGTATTACAAAGCAACCATCCGATACAATCAACGATAAGGGCTGGGGCGGAAGCAGCACAAACACGCCCAAAAGAAAGACAAGAGAAAAAAAAAGAAACAAATGCCGATAACGGCGAATCGACAAAAATGACAAAGCGTCGTGACTGCTGCGTCCACCGAAGATCGCCCACCAATCTCCGAGACTCCGAAGTGCCGGTACCCAACAAACACCTTCAAGAAGGGACGCGACGATGACGACGCTGCTACCAAGGGTTTCCCCCGGTACACGGCGAGGAGAGAGGAAGGGTAGCCCCGACGCCCTCCAGGAAGGTCCGGCGGCACCCTCAGGCGCCACCGCGTCGGTGTCGGCCAAGCCAACAAAGATTTCTCCCGATCCCAGCCTCTACCTCAGGCACTTCGGAGCTCGCCACTAGACCGACCATCACCCTGCGCCAACACGAACACGAAGCTTCCCACGCTGTCTCACCACGGCACCGCGAAGATGGTCTGCACAACGAAGAAGAGGAGCCGGGACTAGGGCAACAACACCGTCGGCATACGGGAGGGCCCCACCTCCACCGTCCACGACGGTAGCCGACCGGACCCCATAGGCCCGACCGGGCCCTCAAAGGCCCGGACAGCTACCGGGCCATTCGCTAGTTGATGACCAGCTCCATTAGCCGAGGTCTCACCCATGGCACCCTGAACACCTCCCTTGCCGGCAGCCCATTGCAGCACAAAAACAACCACCCGTGTGTCGCTTTGCTGCATCAACGACGAGCGACGGCCACCGGCGGCCCGTTGTAACACACATTAATCACATGTTTATTAGTTTTGCAGTATCAACAGCGAGCGAGTGATGAGAGCGCATCATCAGCGACCACTCTTTGCAGCACTAAGCCCGACAACACTCCTTCAATAGCAGCAATCAACACTGGTTTGTGGCGCAGATCATCGCCCTTTGTAGCACTAGTGGAGCTCGACAACACTCCTTCAACAACGACAATCAACACTGGTTTGTGGCGCGACAGACCATCGCCAGCAGAGGACGCAGTCTATGGCCACAATGACGAGCGGTGGCCGGCTTTTCATTTTTGCATTAGCGTTGGGATGCCGGTGCTGGTGGAAGGCATGCGATGAGATCTGCAGGATTGCTATGCGGGATCCATGGGATTAGTACGACGAATATGATGGGGTCGCATCCAACGGCTGTGGAGGCAGTTTACGTTTGTGCTCATATTAACCAGGTGACGTCTATCACATACACACACAATCTAAAAATGACAAAAGTAACCAAGCTTCATAATGGGGACATGGCAAGAATTGCCGTCAGCCACACCCTGGACATGACAAAGCCCTACAATACACAAGCAAAATGGGGAGCACGACAAAAATCGGGGGAAATTGCCACCCCCTCCCCCAATGGCCAGGAAATTTCCAAGGCCGTCAAATGCGCCATTTGATTTATCGGCTGGGCCACAAAGCTCGCCACCACAACACCAGAATCCCCGATGAGGTGTTGCGACCCTTCCCTGTCGCGGCGACTACAACCACTGTGAAACCCTCCGGCGGAGAGGTGGAGCCGGAACTGGACGCCGGCGGTGGATGACACTTGAATCCCGATCGATTGTGAAGCAACCCAAACGGTGTGCGAGAGAGAGGAAAAGAATGAGAGCAAATGAAGTGAGTGCAACGAGTGCAGGGTGAGCACAGTGGTCAGTGGACGAAACACAGGGGTTAGTGGCGAATGGGAGGAGCATTCGCTCGAGGCTCTAACCGTACGACTGATCGAGCAGATGGACGATTGAGACACCAGAAGTCAATAAATCCAACGCTAGATTTACATCATTTGGGATTATAAATAATGAGGTGGAAACTACAATACTTTTTGGAACCAAATATCTCAAAGTTTTTTTTAATTTCTTTAAAAATATTTTGAAGTAGAGTTTCTCTCGAAAACCATGGCATTCCATCCCAAAAAACAAACAAAAGAACAAAATATGTGTTCGGTTTGGTCGGCTGCTCCCTGCATCAGTCATTGGAGGAGCGAGCTCCCCAACGGCGGCCACGCCGACGACCCGGCGCCACCACCCCCTGTCCCCCGCCCGGCATCTGTACGGTGCCGAGGCCGCGATGCATGGATCCGTCGGCGCGGGTCCCTGCTCGCAGCCGGTGGAGAGAGCGCGCGCAGCGGCGGAGCACTGCTCGTGACGGCCGGCCTCACAGGTGAGCTCTGCCTCCGGATCCGGCTCCGGTTCATGCCCTCCTTCTCCAGATACGGCGTGTGTTTTCGGATCAAAGCCTGAGTTGCTCGTTGAACCAGTTTGGGTTCAGAGTCGGATCCCGTTCCCGTGCGGATTCTTGCGTGGATCCGGCGTGATTGTGATCTGAGTCCGGCTACAGAGTTCAGGTGTGTGCGTAGCGTAGTACAGTCGGACTAGAGATACAAACACACACGCGATCAATCGACGCAAAAATAAAGGGAAATACTAACGCCCACACGTGTGGGTGCTCACAACACCGTCCAAACACGTTCAGAGCCATTAGATGAAAAAAAGCACGGATCTTGAAGCGTGTCCCAGCCACGTCATCAACTGAGCATGTGGTAGGAAGGACGAACGTGCCGCACGATTGAACGCAGCTCAGTTGCCTCCCATCGCCCGCACAGAGCCCACTTCCCCACCCACAGCCGTATCTCCCCCCCCCCACACACCCACACCCACTCCTCACCACCACATCTCAAATCCCTCATGGTGAGCACGGCGACCAAAGCGAGGGTGACGGTGAGGGGATGATGGGTCGGCGTGGCTCCCCATGGCCGCCGAGGGGACAAGCAGGCGGAGGTCCTCGACTACCTCAACGACGATGAGGAGGTCGCGCCCGTAGAGGAGAGCCTTGTCGTCGGCATGATGGGAGGCCCATGGTGGCTGATGCTGGAGTGGGCGGATCTGAACTCGGCTGATGGAGCACGCCGCCATCGGGGGAGACGACGAGCCCAGCATCGGCGAGCTCGATGGAGGAGCCGCGTCGAGGAAGGAAAGGTGGGAAAGGAGCTCGGAGGAGCCGCTCCGAGATGCGGCGGCTGCTTGGCAGTGCCCGGAGCGACGCGAACTGGCGCGCCGCGCACTGATGCGGACGAGGCCGTCACGGCCTAGCTCGAGCGGCGCCCGGTCACAGGGCCGAGATGCGGTGGCTGTTGGCGGCGCCGAGCGCGACGTGGAAATGCACATCCCACACTGCTGCGAGCGCGCCGCCATGGACCACGACCCTCCCATCCATCTTCAGGGTAACACTCCCTCCCTCCCTGTGTGCATCGACCGATGGATCTCTATTGTTGCTACTGAAATCCTCATGTGGGTTTACTAATTTCTGTAGGATGTTGCTAGATTATTGAACTATGTGATTCGTCTGGTGCCTTTGATTAATTTCGTATAGCACCGAAACTAGTTAGAATCTGCTTGTAGGGTAATGAACGAGAGAGCACCAGGTTTCAGATCTGTGAACTTTTTTGTGGTTTCAGACTTGTGATCTTTTCATGGCAAATTTGATAAAAAAATTCCATGGCAATTTTGTATATGCATTAGCCATTGCAAGTTTTATCTCTGTCCTTGTTCGTAAACAATGGCATTTTGCCACATATGACTTTTTCATGTGATTTGCCATGGCACATTCTTTATCTAAAAACATGGCAAACTTGCCATGGCACCTTATCCATGTTCGAAAACATCGCAAATTTATAGATATTCCAAAAACATGGCAACTTAGTATGTTCAACAACACGGCAAACTTCCCATGGCAACTTTTGCCATGTTCGAAAATGTGTCAAAGTTGTAGATGTTGAAAAAACATTTCAACTTAATATGTTCAACAACACGGCAAACTCGCCATGGCAACTTTTGCCATGTTCGAAAACATGTCAAAGTTGTAGATGTTCAAAAAACATGGCAACTTAGTATGTTCAACAACACGGCAAACTTGCCATGGCAACTTTTGCCATGTTCGAAAACATGTCAAAGTTGTAGATGTTGGCAAGTTTTCCGTGTTCGTAAACATGGCAAAGTTTGTAGATGTTCGAAAACATGGCAAAGTTGTAGATGTTAAAAAAACATGGCAACTTAATATGTTCAACAACATGGCAAACTTGCCATGGCAACTTTGCCATGTTCGAAAACATCACATGTTTATAGATATTAAAAAAACATGGCAACATACTATGTTCAACGACATGGTAAACTTGCCATGGCAACTTTTGCCATGTTCGAAAATGTGTCAAAGTTGTAGATGTTCAAAAAAACATTTCAACTTAATATGTTCAAAAACCATGGCAAAGTTGTAGATGTTCAAAAACATGGCAACTTATTATGTTCAAGAACATTCAAATCTTGCCATGTCAAACTTAAAGGGCATGGCAATTGTTGTTCACGGGGCACGGCAAAAATATTTAATTTCACAAACCAAAAGTGGGATTTTTCTACATTTTCTTTGGAATGGGAACTTTTTACTTTTTTTGACATGTCATTTTTTACTAATTTTTTTGACATGGAAAATTTATTATATAGGGAATGGCAATTTTAATTTTAATACGATGGAAAATTTTACATTTTTCTAGAACATGAATTTTTTTAATATATAGCATGGCAAATATACTTATGTAGCCATGGAAATTTGTACTTTATTCCCATGGCAAAATTACTCTATTTTTGCCATGGCAAATTTTAATCCATTTTTGCCATGGCAAAATTTACTACAGTTTTTCCATGGCAAATTTTACTCTATTTTTGCCATGAAAAATACCACGGCATTTTTAACTTATGAATTTGCCATGGCAATATAATCTTTGTTTGTATGATGGGAGTTTCCATGTCTTGTTTTCTTCTGGGTCATAAAAAAAATCTTTTTCACCAATGGCATTTTTTGCTTTTTATAGGGGCTGGTATTTTATTTTTCATATCGTAGCGAAAACTGGGCTTTTTTTGGTTACCGGGCTCTTTTTTGGTTTGACAGGGAAACGACCTGTATGGCGATCTGGAGGCTGTTCGAGCGCTGGGGAGATCGTACGGAACGAAAACCGTTCGGTCGTTGTCCCTCCAGACCGGACGTGCGGGCAGCCTCCTCCCCTGCCACACGTGAAAATCGTTCGGCCGTTGCCCCTTCAGACCGGACGTGCGGGCAGCCTCCTCCCCTGCCACACGTGTGGCAGTTATCAGGACCCAAAATAAATATTGCGTATCTTCTAGTCTCTATAAAAATAGTAAGATTATTATCATTATCAATCAATAATACGAGGCAAAGAAAAACAGACGGAAGTCGCCAACTTGGAGCAACGGAAACAAATTCCGAGCTCTGAGAGAAAAGTCCTGCCCTGTCCTATCCACCATGGCCGGCCGGCTCGCTCTCTCCAGGGTATGTGTGCTACTTTTTCATCATGATTTCGCTCTGTTCTTGGGTTCAGGAGGTTGTTCCCGTCCAAAGGAACACTAGCTAGTCTTCTTTTTTGTACATGTACGTACATGTTATCTGATGCTCATCGATGCTGAAACTGCAGCTGCAAAGCACTGTCTCTCTGTCCTGTGTTTCAGATCGATGCCACTTATGTTAATGTATGGGTTGCGCTTGCTGTTGCCGTTGTCTATGCCAATGTTAATTTTTTGCTTGTGTTTTGTCTCACAGGCTGCAAAGCATGTTGTGGCTGCGGCGGCGGCGGGGGCGGCGTGTTCAGCTCCTGCCTTCAGGGCACCTGCTACAAATACACATTCTGGAGCAGGTATCTTTATATGGCCGCTTCTCTCTCCACCACACACATGAACTACATCCTTGATCGGTATATATACTTTTGTGGCAACTGCAAACTAGTGCTAGCTTGACTTAAACATGGCTAATAACAATACTATTCTTGTAATTATTCTACATTCTACCACGCCTTTTTGGTTGGTTGTTGCCATCAAGGTAGTAAGTTTCTGCTTGGTTTGGTTCTTAATCAATGCAGGCAGTGTGCTTAGGAATCTACAGCAGAGGTACCTATCAAGCTTTGTTAGTCAGAGGGTACAAGGCGTGCAGTCTGGCGCCGCTTCTCTTTCTAATAAAGGGATTCATAGGAGTGATCCACAAAGAGTTTTACACAACTTCATCAAAATACTAAATCGAGGTAGCCGACTTTTCTTTCGCCATGTTCACGAATTAGGAGTAGGGTGTGCATTTTTAGTTTTTTACACATAAACGACATGCGAATTGGCTTGATAGCTTTTGTGTGCATGGGTGGATTCTGTTCTCTATGCAGGAATTTCAAATGCAGCAAGGGAGGAAGTAAGTGTTCTTAGCACAGGCATTGCGCCGGTGTATGTAGTAGAGAAAGGCCTGCTGAAAAAGCAGCTTCTGCGTACTTGTGGAGGCCTTGTAGTTACTGGCTCTGCAATCTATGGCATTAAGGCTTTGATTGATAGTTATGTTAAGGATATGGCTGAAAATCTCGAAAACACAGAAGTTGGTAAATCTGGTGGTAAATCTGGTGGTTTGAATGAAGTGGCCATGGAGATAAGCACAAAATTCAGTGACGTAAAGGGGGTTGATGAAGCCAAGGCTGAGCTTGAGGACATAGTTCACTACCTACGAGATCCCAAGGTGAGTGTGGCATTGCCATCAACATGTGTGCAGGCGTTCTAATTCAGCAATTCTTTCACGGTGCGGAGTTGTTGACCTTATTTTACATGCTTTGCAGCATTTCACACGCCTTGGTGGCAAGCTTCCAAAGGGTGTTTTGCTTATGGGCCCGCCTGGCACAGGGAAGACCATGTTGGCAAGGGCTGTGGCCGGGGAAGCCGGCGTCCCCTTTTTTCCGTGCAGCGGCAGTGATTTTGAGGAGGTCTATGTAGGTCTTGGGGCTAAGAGAGTGAGGGACCTCTTTCATGCAGCAAAGCAGCTGTCTCCTTGCATAATTTTCATCGATGAAATTGATGGGATTGGTGGCCGCAGACACGCAGGAGGTTCAATGTCGCAGAGGCAGACCCTGAACCAGCTGCTTGTTGAGATGGATGGCTTCAAGCAGAATGACGGGATCATCGTGGTCGCGGCGACCAACTTCCCCGAGTCATTAGATAGCGCCCTTGTCAGGCCTGGGCGTTTTGACCGTCAAGTCAATGTCCCTATTCCAGATGTTGAGGGCCGACGACAGATCCTTGAGGCTTACATGTCAGAAGTGTTGAGTAAATAGGCAATTTCTCGATTAAATTAATTCATGAGTAAATCACTAGCATGGCATTGACTAAATTGATGACGTACTGACTCTGATCTAAACATGCACGTACTAAGCAAACAGTAGACAAATCTACACATACTGCTAGTACTGCTAATATGAAAATAATCAGGAGCGGGATAAACGAGTTATACCCTCCAGTAGGCCACGCAGAGGCCGCGGCTTTGGTGGCAGCAGCGGCGTCCTCGGCGGCCTTCTTGTCGGCTTCAGCTTTCTCGGCGGCGGCACGGTCGGCGTCGGTGGACATGGTGATGATGAAGTCGACGTGGACATAGAGGAAGTAGACGATCGGAAGCGAGCAGTCGCGTAATCGCTGTCCAAAAACCTATTCGCCCCTCACCCCGTACAGGAACCAGAAGGGCGTGGTTTCGGAGACCTGCTCTCCCGTCGACCGTGTACGCGGCGGACGGGATGGAGTCACCGGCGGCAGCAGCAGCAAAGGAACGACGGTGGGCGTGCGCGTGAGCAGATGTGATCTGTTCGTGGCGGCTAGGGTTAGGAGACACCGCATACTTATAGGCGCAGCCGCGTGGAGAGACGTGGGCTCGACCCACGTCCGAGTCCGTGACAGCCCACGATCTGACGTCTCAGATCGATCTGACGTCTCAGATCGTGGCCCAGCTGTCAGAAAACTCTCCGTTAGTGACTGGCAAAAATAAGCGCGTAGGTGTGAACTCGGCTCGGCTCAATCCCGCAACCCGCGGCGCGTCGTGACGAGGAGTGCGCGAGGGCCTCTTCTCTTCTCAAGCTCCAATAGCATGTAGAAGAGAAACCCTTATAAACCACTCCAACTCTCCTTCCACTTCCGGGGTGGGACTAAACTTCCCACCACACCTAGTGCCATATAACCCACATGGGCCCTTAGAGATTTTTCAGAAATTGCAATATGGGCCTAGAGCCCATCTCAGATTTCAGCAATCCCCCACCAGATCTCGAGGGCCCATTGTGTCCTCTGTTCCAATTGCTGTTTCGATATACCAGTGTTTCAGTAAAGACCTGTTAAGGTTGAACTTCACCTAGAACAAGTGGCTACACTCCTTCACAACTGAACAATGGACTATGCCTTGAATTGTCAGTTTGGCTTAAAGAAGTTTCACTACATGTCTTACTAGTACTAGGCTGCCGAAGGCTGACCCCTCGGGTGGAGCATATAAGTCACACTCCTGGCCTATTCATGAGCTTACTAGAGATCACCCCAATCTCATAGACTGTGACCAGCAGTCGGGCTCATATAGGTGTGTTCCTCCAAAGATCGCTCTGTAGGATAGCATCTTGCTTTTATAAGCTTTGGAACACATTGAGACCGTAGTCATCCTACCATACAGTATCGAGAGTATTGCATCTCCAACGGAGTGGGTTAGTATAGTTACTCTCCTCAGTTCACCACTGGCTTGTTTTCCCAGGTCCTAGTTCACGGGATCTCCGATCACATAGGTTGGGTTACCACCATGGCAACTCATGTGGGTCTCATACCCATCTCCCTCGATGCATTATCTATCACAACACGTGATAGCCCTTTTGTAAAGGGATCTGCCAGATTCTTAGCCGTATGGACATAGTCCAACGTTATCACTCCGGAGTTTCTTAATTTTCTGACAGCTTTTAATCTCATTCTTATGTGTTTGGTGGACTTCATGTTGTCCTCTGAACTCTTAACCTTGGTGACGACAGTCTGATTGTCACAGTTCATAAGGATAGCCGGAACCGGTTTATCAACTAATGGCAAGTCCATCAAAAGATCTCGAAGCCATCTCGCTTCAACACCAGATGTGTCTAATGCCGTTAATTCTGCTTCCATTGTCGATCTCGTTAAGATCGTTTGCTTGCAAGACTTCCAGGAAACAGCGCCACCTCCAAGAGTAAACATATACCCAGTTGTGGCCTTCATCTCATCAGCATCAGAGATCCAATTCGCATCACTATACCCTTCAAGTACCGACGGGTATCCGGTATAGTGAAGTCCATAGTTCATAGTACCTTTCAGATAGCGCATAACTCTCTCAACAGCATGCCAATGTACATCACCCGGTTTGGAAACAAACCGGCTCAGTTTGCTCACAGCAAACGCGATGTCAGGCCTCGTTGCGCTCGCTAGGTACATCAGTGAACCAATGATTTGAGAGTATCTCAATTGATCTTTAGCCATGCCTTTGGACTTTCGAATCAATACGCTAGGATCATATGGTGTTTGAGATGGTGTGCAGTCCGAATATCCAAAACGACTCAACACCTTCTCAACGTAATGGGATTGCAGAAGTGTGATCCCACCCTCATTATCTCTCAGTAGCTTGATGTTCAAGATAATATCAGCCACACCAAGGTCTTTCATCTCAAAGTTCTGAGATAGAAACGATTTGACCTCCTCAATGACTTTGAGGTTTGTTCCGAATATCAGTATGTCATCAACATACAAGCACAGTATAACTCCTTCGCCCCCACCATGGCGATAGTATACACATTTGTCAGCCTCATTAACAACGAAACCAACAGATGTCAGAGTTGTATTAAACTTATCATGTCATTGCTTAGGTGCTTGTTTCAGGCCATATAAAGATTTTATCAACCTACACACCTTTCTTTCCTGACCATCTATCACAAAGCCATCAGGCTGTTGCATGTAGATTTCCTCCTTTAGCTCTCCATTTAGAAAAGCCGTCTTAACATCCATCTGATGGACGAGAAGACCATGTGAGGCCGCCAACGAGAGTAATACTCGAATGGTGGTCAGTCTAGCCACAGGTGAATAAGTATCAAAGAAATCTTCCTCTTCTTGCCGGTCATAGCCCTTGGCCACAAGCCTAGCCTTGTACTTTTCAATCGTACCATCGGGCCTAAGCTTCTTTTTGAACACCCACTTACATCCCAGTGGTTTGCAACCATAGGGACGGTCAGTGATCTCCCATGTCCCGTTAGCCATGATGGAATCCATCTCGCTACGGACCGCATCCTTCCAGTAGTCAGCTTCTGGAGAGGCATACGCTTCTGAAATAGAGGTGGGAGTATCATCCACGAGGTACACGAAGAAATCATCACCAAAGGTCTTTGCAGTCCTTTGTCTCTTGCCCCTACCAAGGGTTTCCTCGTCATCCTCCTCAGGATTTTCATCATGTGTTTGTTCATAATATTCCATAGGGATGGCAGGTTCAGGAGTCTCCTCAGATTCCTGTCTAGAAGTGCTTTGCATATCTCTCATAGGAAAAATATCCTCAAAGAATGTAGCATCTTAGACTCCATAATTGTACCGATCTTCTGGTCAGGTACCTCAGATTTCACTACTAGAAATCTATAGCCAATGCTGTTCTTAGCGTAACCCAAATTAATGCAGTCCACGGTCTTATGTCCAAGCTTACGCTTTTTGGGGATCGGCACGTTGACTTTCGCCAAACAGCCCCAAGTGCGCAAGTACGAGAGTGTCGTCCTTCTCTTTGCCCATTTCTCATAGGGAGTGATCTCACTATCCTTTGTCGGAACTTTATTCAGGACATGACATGCCGTCAATATAGCCTCCCCCCACCATGCCTTGGATAAACCCGATGTATCTAACATGGCGTTAACCAAATCAGTTAGAGTATGGTTTTTCCGCTCGGCAACCCCGTTTGACTGGGGTGAATAGGGAGGCGTCCTCTCATGAATAATGCCGTGTTCCGCACAGAAGGAATCAAACTCACTCGAGAAGTACTCTCCACCACGATCTGACCGGACTCGTTTAATTTTCTTTTCAAGTTGATTTTCAACTTCTGCCTTATAGATTTTAAAGTAGTGTAGAGCCTCATCTTTAGTATTTAACAGATACACATAGCAATATCTAGTGGAATCATCTATCAATGTCATGAAGTATCTCTTTCCACCTTTAGTCAACACACCATTCATCTCGCAAAGATCAGAATGTATGAGTTCTAATGGTGCCAGGTGTCTCTCCTCCGCGGCCTTATGAGGCTTGCGAGGTTGCTTAGCTTGCACACATGAAAGGCACTTAGAACCTTTGGCTAAAGTGAAACTCGGGATTAAATCCAACTTGGCTAGCCGCGTCATAACACCAAAACTAATGTGACAAAGACGTGAATGCCAAACTTCAGATTCATTAACATTCGAATGAATATGGTTCACGACTTTATTACAAAAATCTGCGAGGGAAAGGCGGAACATCCCTCCGCTCTCATAACCTTTTCCAACAAAGAGTCCATATTTTGTAACAACTAATTTATTAGACTCGAAAACCAACTTAAACCCTTCTCTACATAGAAGGGAGCCACTAACGAGGTTCTTCTTGATGGCGGGGACATGCTGCACGTTCTTCAGCTGCACGATCCTTCCCGAAGTAAACTTCAGATCGACCGTGCCAACACCATGAACAGAAGCACTCGCGCCATTCCCCATCAATACGGACCCGTGACCTGTGACCTGGTAAGAAGTGAACAATGAAATGTCAGCACACACATGAACACTTGCACCTGTGTCCACCCACCAATCGTTGGGTTGAAACACTGAAAAAACAGTAAATAAATTACTGTACCCAGATGCACCATTCTCATTGTTGCCCACAATCATGTTGACAGACTTGGAGTCCTGTCCTGACTTCTTGTACTTGTTTGGGCACTTGTTGGCCCAATGTTCAACCGAACCATAAGTAAAGCAGCCCTCGTCCTTCTTGTTCTTATTGAAGGTCTTCTTACCCTTCTTCTTAAAGTCGGTATTGTGTTGGACACCGTTCTTTCCCTTGGGCTTGTGGGAGTTGAAGTTCTTCTGGTTCACCATGTTGGCAACAGAAGTCCCTTCGGCCCCTTTTTCGTGCGAGTCTTTTGCCCTCGAATTCTGCTCAACACTCAGATGGCCAATAACATCCTCCACAGAGAATTCACGCCTCTGATGTTTCAGAGTGGTGGCAAAGTTCCTCCAGGAATTAGGGAGCTTAGCGATTATGCAGCCCGCAACAAACTTGCCCGGTAACTCGCACTTGAGAAGCTCAAGTTCCTTAACAATGCATATTATCTCATGAGCCTGCTCCAATACAGGACGGTTTTCAACCATCTTGTAATCGTGGAACTGCTCTATAATATACATCTCGCTCCCTGCATCGGCGGCCCCGAATTTAGATTCGAGCGCCTCCCACAAGTCCTTGGCGACATGCACATGTAAATATGCGTCGACCAGTTTATCTCCGATCACGCTAAGAACTGCTCCGAGAAACACAACGGTAGCCTCCTTGAACGCCTTCTCCTGTTCAGGAGCAATCGTTCCCGTGGAGACACCGATGACCCAGAACACGTTCATAGCCGTGAGCCATAACGTGGTCTTAGTCTGCCAACGCTTGAAGTATGTACCGGTAAACTTATCCGGTTTCAGTGCAGCGGCAAAGCCACTTGCCGAGAAATTCCTACACATAATAGGTTTTTGAATTGTTGAGTAAATAGGCAATTTCTTGATTAAATTAATCCATGAGTAAATCACTAGCATGGCATTGACTAAGTTGATGACGTACTGACTCTGATCTAAACATGCACGTACTAAGCAAACAGTAGACAAATCTACACATACTGCTAGTACTGCTAATATGAAAATAATCAGGAGCGGGATAAACGAGTTATACCCTCCAGTAGGCCACGCAGAGGCCGTGGCTTTGGTGGCAGCAGCGGCGTCCTCGGCGGCCTTCTTGTCAGCTTTAGCTTTCTCGGCGGCGGCACGGTCGGCGTCGGTGGACATGATGATGATGAAGGCGACGCGGACGTAGAGGAAGTAGACGATCGGAAGCGAGCAGTCGCGTAATCGCTGCCCAAAAACCTATTCGCCCCTCACCCCGTACAGGAACCAGAAGGGCGTGGTTTCGGAGACCTGCTCTCCCGTCGACCGTGTACGCGGCGGACGGGATGGAGTCACCGGCGGCAGCAGCAGCAAAGGAACGACGGTGGGCGTGCGCGTGAGCAGATGTGATCTGTTCGTGGTGGCTAGGGTTAGGAGACACCGCATACTTATAGGCGCAGCCGCGTGGAGAGACGTGGGCTCGACCCACGTCCGAGTCCGTGACAGCCCACGATCTGACGTCTCAGATCGTGGCCCAGCTGTCAGAAAACTCTCCGTTAGTGACTGGCAAAAATAAGCGCGTAGGTGTGATCTCGGCTCGGCTCAATCCCGCAACCCGCGGCGCGGCGCGTCGTGACGAGGCGAGGCGAGGCGTGGCGTGGCGAGGCGGGCGGCGGAGGAGGAGTGCGCGAGGGCCTCTTCTCTTCTCAAGCTCCAATAGCATGTAGAAGAGAAACCCTTATAAACCACTCCAACTCTCCTTCCACTTCCGGGGTGGGACTAAACTTCCCACCACACCTAGTGCCATATAACCCACATGGGCCCTTAGAGATTTTTCAGAAATTGCAATATGGGCCTAGAGCCCATCTCAGATTTCAGCAAAAAGTACATATATAAGGCTTATTTTTCGCGCTCTCTGATGCAAAGCTTTGACCTTAACTCCATGAATTCTTCCATGCAGGTGTCTACAGGCAAGGGTGTGGATGCAATGACCATTGCGAGGGGAATGCCTGGGTTTTCAGGTGCAGACCTTGCAAGCCTAGTGAACGATGCCGCTCTCAAGGCTTCCATGGATGGGGCAAATGCTGTTGGGACTGATCACTTCGAGTACGCCAAGGACAAGATCCTCATGGGCAGCGAGCGCAAGTCGTTGGTGGTATCTGAACAATCCAGGAAGAAGACTGCGTACCACAAGGGTGGGCACGCCCTTGTTGCTATCCTCACAGACGGTGCTGAACCTGTCCACAAGGTCACCATTGCGCCCAGAGGAAATACTCTTGGCATGGTGGCGCAGCTGCTGGGGGAAGACAGTGAGCTGGAACTCTCCAAGAAGCAGTTGCTGGCGATGCTGGATGTGTGCATGGGAGGGCGAGTGGCTGAGGAGCTTATATTTGGAGAGGCCGGGATCACCACTGGTGTCTCATCTGACCTAAGCAAGGCGACTCAATTGGCGAAAGCCATGGTCACCAGGTATGGTATGAGCAACCGGGTCGGCTTTGTTTCGTACGGCAATGACGGTGATGGTGGCACTGGCGTGACAACGGCCCTGGTTGATGAGGAGATAAAAGCATTATTGGATAACGCTTACCGGAACGCAAAATCGATTCTCACGGAGCACAACAAGGAGCTCCATGCGCTAGCAAATGCCCTCCTGGAGCATGAAACTCGCACTGGTGACCAGATCAAGGAACTAGTTTCGACACACTAGTAGAAAACAGGTCTTTGGTTCAGGCCGGGTCAGCCCATTAGTCCCGGTTCAGTCCAGAACCGGGACCAATGTGGGCATTGATCCCGGTTCGTGAGCCCAGGGGGCCGGCCGGGCCACATGGGCCATTGGTCCTGGTTCATCTGGACCTTTTGGTCCCGGTTGGTGGGATGAACCGGGACCAATGGGCCTCGCTCCTGGCCCACCACCATTGGTCCCGGTTGGTGGCTTGAACCGGGACCAAAGGCTCCCCTTTAGTCCCGGCTCATGTCACCAACCGGGACCAATGAGGTGCCTATATATACCCCTCGCTCGCGAGCAGAGCACCCCAATGCTCTGTTTTTCTCTGGCCGAGGGGGAGAGGGCTTTGTGGTGCTCTAGCTCACCTCCTATGCACACAAGGTGTTCGATGGAATGCCCGAGCCACACTACTTAAGCTTTCTCCTCTCCAAGCTCGACCTCCAAGTTCCATTTTCCATAATATTTGTCTAGATTTAGCGGTCCGTCACGCCCCATCCCTGTCTTCACCGCCGTCGATCACCCATGCCGAGCTCATCGCCGGCACCACCGTGGTGAGCCTCTTGTTCTTATCTTCTTTCTGAAAGGAAAAATATTCTTACTTGTATGTTTACATAGATACTTGTATTATTTTCTTACTTTTATTATTGCATCTTATATAGTGCGATGGTTTTGGTATCCGCCCCCGTCGGCCCTCGTCCTGTCTATGATTCGGATGTGGTATATATATTATCTTTATAACTATTGGTTCATTTATTATTTATGAAAATTATGCCGACCAACGTGACATAAATTTTATTTATGTAGGATGTATGTGAATTGGAAATGCCAACCGACCCTATTGTCGAGAGGTTAAATTTAGTTGAAGAAGAAAACAATTTGTTGAAGGAAAAAATAAAAAAAATTGAGGAGGAGAAGATGATATTGGAGTTGCATGTTGCGGATGTCGTCGATGATCACAAGATCAAGATGGATGCAATGCGCTTGAAGATTAGAAAGATTAGAAAATATGCCATTCATACCGAGGCTTGGTATCATTATGCCGTTGGATCAATTGTTACCTTAGTTGCGATTATGATCGCATTTGTTTTCGCATTGAAATGTTTTACATAGTTTCAATGTATGGTTTAATTAATTAAATGCTCTGGAGAGCTATATGTTGTTAGATGATAACTATGTATGCACTTTGGTTTTAATGTGATGATGAACTTCTATTAATTTGGACACTTAATTATATATAATGCACGCAGATAAACCGGCAATGGATGTACGGTGACAGACACACCTGCGAGTACATTAAGGGCGTGCATGAGTTTCTCGATGCGGCTGAGGCAAACAAGCAGAATGGTTTTATGTGTTGTCCATGCACTGAATGTGGGAATACGAGGTCTTACTCTAACCGGAAAATCCTTCACTCCCACCTGCTTTATAAGGGTTTCATGCCACACTATAATGTTTGGACGAGGCACGGAGAAATAGGGGTTATGATGGAAGACGGCAAAGAAGAAGAGTACGATGACAACTATGTGCCCCCTGAATACGGTGATGCTGCAACGGGGGGAGCTGGTGAAGATCAAGAGGAACCAGACGATGTGCCCAATGATGCTGCAACGGGTGAAGCTGCTGAAGATCAAGAGGAACCAGACGATGTGCCCGATGATGATGTTCTCCGCCGGGTCATTGTCGATGCAAGCGCAATGCGAAAGTCAAAAGGAGAAGCTGAAGTTCGATCGCATGTTAGAGGATCACAAAAAAGGGTTATACCCCAATTGCGAAGATGGCAACACAAAGCTCGGTACCGTACTGGAATTGCTGCAGTGGAAGGCAGAGAATGCTGTGGCTGACAAAGGATTTGAGAAGCTACTGAAAATATTGAAGAAGAAGCTTCCAAAGGATAACGAATTGCCCGACAGTACATACGCAGCAAAGAAGGTCGTATGCCCTCTAGGATTGGAGGTGGAGAAGATACATGCATGCCCTAATGACTGCATCCTCTACCGTGGTGCATACAAGGATCTGAACGCATGCCCGGTATGCGGTGCATTGCGGTATAAGATCAGACGAGATGACCCTGGTGATGTTGACGGCGAGCCCCCTAGGAAGAGGGTTCCTGTGAAGTTGATGTGGTATGCTCCTATAATACCACGGTTGAAATGTCTGTTCAGAAACGAAGAGCATGCCAAGTTGATGCGATGGCACAGTGAGAACCGAAAGAAAGATGGGAAGTTGAGAGTACCTGCTGACGGGTCGCAGTGGAGAAAAATCGAGAGAAAGTACTGGGATGAGTTTGTAAAGGACCCAAGGAATGTATGGTTTGCTTTAAGCGCGGATGGCATTAATCCTTTCGGGGAGCAGAGCAGCAATCACAGCACCTGGCCCATGACTCTATGTATGTATAACCTTCCTCCTTGGATGTGCATGAAGCGGAAGTTCATTATGATGCCAGTTCTCATCCAAGGCCCTAAGCAACCCGGCAACAAAATTGATGTGTACCTGAGGCCATTAGTTGAAGAACTTTTACAGTTGTGGAATGGAAATGGTGTACGTACGTGGGATGAGCACAGACAGGAGGAATTTAACCTTAAGGCGTTGCTGTTCATGACCATCAACGATTGGCCCGCTCTCAGTAACCTTTCAGGATAGACAAACAAAGGATACCACGCATGCATGCACTGTTTAGATGACACTGAAAGTATATACCTGGACAAATGCAGGAAGAATGTGTACCTGGGCCATCGTCGATTTCTTCCGACCAACCATCAATGTCGAAAGAAAGGCAAGCATTTCAAAGGCGAGGCAGATCACCGGAAGAAGCCCGCCATGCGCACCGGTGATCATGTGCTTACTATGGTCAATGATTTACACTACGTAATCTTTGAAAAGGGTCCCGGTGGACTAGCTATTCCGAATGACGCTGAGGGACACGCACCCATGTGGAAGAAGAAATCTATATTTTGGGACCTACCCTACTAGAAAGACCTAGAGGTCCGCTCCTCAATCGACGTGATGCACGTGACGAAGAACCTTTGCGTGAACCTGCTAGGCTTCTTGGGCGTGTATGGAAAGACAAAAGATACACCTGAGGCACGGGAGGACCTGCAACGTTTGCACGAAAAAGATGACATGCCTCCGAAGCAGTATAAAGGTCCTGCCAGCTACGCTCTTACGAAAGAAGAGAAAGAAATCTTCTTTGAATGCCTGCTCAGTATGAAGGTCACGACTGGCTTCTCGTCGAATATAAAGAGAATAATAAATATGCCAAAGAAAAAGTTTCAGAACCTAAAGTCTCATGACTGCCACGTGATTATGACGCAACTGCTTCCGGTTGCATTGAGGGGGCTTCTACCGGAAAATGTCCGATTACCCATTGTGAAGCTATGTGCATTCCTCAATGCAATCTCTCAAAAGGTGATTGATCCAGAAATCGTACCAAGGCTAAGGAGTGATGTGGCGCAATGTCTTGTCAGTTTCGAGCTGGTGTTTCCACCATCCTTCTTCAATATCATGACGCATGTCCTAGTTCATCTAGTCGACGAGATTGTCATCCTGGGGCCCGTATTTCTACACAATATGTTCCCCTTTGAGATGTTCATGGGAGTCCTAAAGAAATATGTCCGTAACCGCGCTAGGACAGAAGGAAGCATCTTCATGGGCCATCAAACAGAGGATGTTATCGGGTTTTGTGTTGACTTCATTCCTGGCCTTAAGAAGATAGGTCTCCCTAAATCGCGGTATGAGGGGAGACTGACTGGAAAAGGCACTCTTGGAAGAGACTCAATAATATGCAGGGACGGATATTCTTGGTCTCAAGCACACTACACAGTTCTACAGAACTCTACCTTGATGACCCCGTATGTCGATGAACACAAGAACAGTCTGCGCTCCAAACACCCGGAGCAGTGCGAGGACTGGATTACATGTGAACACATCAGGACTTTCAGCAGTTGGTTGGAAACACGTCTCAGAGGTGACAACACTATTTGTGATGAGTTGTACTTGTTGTCCAGGGGACCATCTTTGACTGTATTGACTTACAAAGGATACGAGATAAATGGGAATACATTTTACACGATCGCCCAAGATCAAAAGAGCACCAACCAAAACAGCGGTGTCCGCTTTGATGCAGCAACCGAGAGCGGAAAGGACACATATTATGGTTACATAGTGGACATATGGGAACTTGACTACGGACCTGATTTTAAGGTCCCTTTGTTTAAGTGCAAATGGGTCAATCTGTTAGGCGGCGGGGTACAGGTAGACCCACAGTACGGAATGATAACAGTGGATCTGAAAAATCTTGGGTACACTGACGAACCGTTCGTCCTAGCCAATGATGTGGCACAGGTTATCTATGTGAAGGACATGTCTACCAAACCGAGAAAAAGAAAAGATAAGGAAGCGAATACATCATACGATGAGTCAAAGCGCCACATAGTTCTTTCAGGAAAAAGGGACATCCTGGGAGTGGACGGCAAGACAGACATGTATGAAGATTATGAAAAGTTTCATGAAATTCCTCCCTTCAATGTCAAGGCTGACCCAAGCATCCTGATAAACAATGAAGATTATCCATGGTTACGGCGCAATAAGCAAATGACACAAGCGAAGAAAAAGTGAAGACTTTTTCCCACAACTATTATGATGATACCATGCCAACTTTGTAACACACGAACATGCTACCATTGTCCGTTTTGTATATGCACATGCTATGTGGGTGAAATTATGATACCATGCCAACTTTCAACTTTTTCAGAGTTCATTTGAAATGCTTTCATGTCTTATGGTTCGGCCCTCGTAATACCATGACCATTAGTCCCTGACCCATGCCAACTTTCAACTTTCAACTTTCTAAAAAAAGAGAAGAAGAGAAGAAGAAGAAAAAAAGAGGAGAAGAAAGATTTCTTCTTCCTCCTCTTCTTTTTTTTCTTCTTCTTCCTCTTTATTTTATCAGGAACGAGGGTCGTCGAGGGTCAGGGTCGCCGAGCGGTAGAGGAAACCCTAAATAGAAAGTATCGTCGGTGTGAGATACATGTGGCCGTCAGTGTCGGACACTACATCCACGTCCCACAAGTGACCCACAAGTGGCGCGGGCTTCGACGCCCACGTCACTTGTGGGACGTGGATGTAGTGTCCGACACCAACGGCCACATGTATCTCACACCCACGATACTTGCTATTTAGGGTTTCCTCTACCGCTCGGTGACCCTCAACGACCCTCGTTCCCGATAAAAAAAAGAGGAAGAAGAAGAAAAAAAGAGGAGAAGAAAGAATAGAGGAGTTCTTACTCCTCTATTCTTTCTTCTACTCTTTTCTTCTTCCTCCTCTTTTTTTTATCCTTGAAGCGTTGTCAAGGCCACCCCAAACCCTAGAGAAGTAGCGTCGAGGCCACCCCAAGCCCTAGAGAAGCAGCGTCGAGGCCACTAATTAATATTAGTTCTACGTTTGCCACTAATATATCCATCTGTCATGTTTGAATAATAATTGCCATGTTGTCAATATTTGTAGAAACTATGGGCACCTCCCAAGACGAAGTACAAGAAGAGTTGTTGGGGGACACAATCGCACGAGGAAGTGATGCCGTCTGCTCGTTGTTTCTCAACGACACCGATGGTCTGGAAGCAGCTGGCTATGATTATGATGGCTCCGGTGACCTAATGCCGGTGCAAGAAGGAGACCGTGAGGACGGCTCCGGTGACCCAATGCCGGTGCAAGAAGGAGACCGTGATGACGTCTCCGGTGACCGAACCGAGTCCGGCCAGGTATATATATATTAGTTAAGCTTCTGCTGACTAGCTAATTGATGCATTCATTGTTTTGGTATGTACACATATTAATTAAGTCTTTGTTCTTTTTTCTAGCCCTCCGGATCGAGCACAACTTCGGTAAAGAGACAAGGCCCGAAGAAAAAGTTGAGCTCGGATGAAAAGTTTGAGATCATAGCAATCGCGCCCGACGGCCAACCGATTGAACCCCTCCGGACAAAGAGCACATTTGTTGCTCAGTGCGGGGTTTTGGTTAGGGACAAGATCCCGATCATCATCCAACAATGGTTTAAGCCGGCTATAGAAGACCCTGAGGTGTCTTATGTCAATGATATGCAGGAAAATGATCTTTGGACTGAGCTGAAGTCAAACCCTACCGCCAGAGGATAATCCAGAGAAGCCAGTTAAAGAGCAATTAATCAAGTCTTTTGCTCTTAAGAGGATGGCAGAACTATTCAGGAGGTGGAAGAAAGATCTGAATAAGTTTGTCAAAAATAATGAGACACCAGAATTCAAGGGCAGATATGAGAAGATCAGAGATCACTGGCCCGCATTTGTGGCCCACAAGACATCGGAAAAGAGTAAGAAGATGTCGGCGACAAACAAGCAAAATGCTGCGAAGAAAAAGCATTACCATCGCACGGGGTCAGGTGGCTACCTCGTAGCCTGGCCTAAGTGGGCCAAGACTGAGAATGATCTGGTTGATAAAGGGATCGAACCAGAGACAATTAACTGGCCAGACCGTTGCCGGACTTGGTTCTTCGGGGCTGGCGGAACCTTGGACCCTGTAACAGGGAAGTGCATTTGGACGAACGATCAAATGGACATACCAGTCAGGAAGCTTTAGCATTATATCGAAGCAGCGCAGCAAGGGACGTTCTTTCCAAACAGAGAGAACGACGAGCGCAAAATTGGCCTCGGGAATCCTGAGCACCCTGGACAGACACGAGGCACGCCAGGCTCCATTTCGTGGAAGGTTGGGTTTCCGGACGCAGGCGGTTACAAATCCCATGAGAGGAGGAAAAAAGTGCAGCAGACCAAATGCAGGCGCTGCAAGCAAGGGTATAAGCGATAGAGGAACGAGAAGCAAATCGCAGCAAACGTACTGCCGAAGCTTCCCCCGAAGCTACCCCGCCATCTCAGCGGAGAAGCAGCGTGGCTTCCACCAAGCTGCTTCAGCTGGAGCATGCCTTGACGGCTCCTACCAGCTATCCCGTGGATGCTATCACAGAGTCTCAAAATTGCCACCTTATGACGCAATGGATGAATTTGAAGGTCAAGGCGGCTGTTGGCTCTGTTTATCCTATTGAACCCGGCGCAACTTTTCACTGCCGGCCGATTCCAGAAGGATATGCTAGGGTGATGGTGGATGAAATAACGGAGGGATTTGAGGACCTCCAGCTTGACCACCCTACCGGTGAAGGGGAGACTAGGCTGGGGTCTGCTCTGAAGACTCCATGCCTATGGCGGAAGGAGCTCATCAACCTTCCGAACTGGGCGCCTCCGCCTCCTCCTCCTCCTCCTCCGGCAAGTTAGGGCACTCCGCCTCCTCCTCCGGCGAGTCAGGGCACTCCGCCTCCTCCACCGCCTCCTCCTCCGGCGAGTGACGATCAGGGCACTTGACCGGCTCCTTCTCCAGCACGTGGCGGCACTCTGCCTCCTTCTCCGCCTGCGCCGACGCGCCCGAGCAGCCAGCCTCCTCCTTCTCCGCCTCGTCAGCAAGGGCGGAAGAGACCTGCCGCCACTCCGGCTGTTCCGGCGCGTCGTAGTCCTTCTCCTCTGCCTCGTAAGCAAGTAAAGAAGACAACCGCTCCGTCTGCTCTGCCGGCGTCTAACAGTACAGCCAGAGGCGGGAGGAAATACAGATTTGGTCCTTCTCTGAAGACTCTAGAGAAATTACCATACGAGAGGACCCCGGAGGAGAACGCCGAGATCGCACGAGAAGAAGTGAGGAACTACTTTGAAGGGGTGAAAGCAAAGAAACATCCACCTCCGGAGGAGAAGGTAGATCCGGTGAAAGCGAAGCGCACTCTGGCTGCCCTGACAAAACCACCCAAGTCTCCGCCGAAAGGAAACTATGAGCGCATTATTGGAAAGGAATTTGCCGAAGCGGAGCGGTCGGGAAGTACTGTCAGTGATTAAAGGCTGAAAGAACGACGAGCTGGGAAACAAATTGCCCATCTCAGCGAACAAACGAAGCAATCGTGCCCCCCGCTCAAGGTGCCTAGCGACAACGTCGCTAATGATCCGAGGATGGTGCCCGGTTATAGCAATCTTGGCGATTACCTGCCCGACGATGTACATTATGATTTCATGGAGGTGCAGATACAAAGATACGAGTACGGGAAGCCTCTCGTCAAAGATGAAAGATCTCTATCAACGATGATGCGAAGATTGCATGATTGGTACTTGAAAATCTGCAGAGACTCTGGGGGGAGGAGTACTTTGTATGTGAAAGTTAAAAAGGAGCATGACCTCGTTGGAATTGAACTGTTGCCTGTTCCATTCGAGGAGTTCTTTCAGTTTTTCAATCAATTGGCCCTCGATAAAACAACGGTCGCCTGCTACTGTCTGTCATTAAGTCTCTCTATATAGCTCAGCTCTTTCATTGCATGTATTTATAATCATCCTCAATATATTATGCAGATTGAAGATCGCCGAATTGAAGAAAAGACAAGTTGGTGATATTGGGTTCATTAACACATATCTCATAGATGCAACTCAGGTTAAATTTCATGCCGCAGATACCGAGACCAACTTGCTACGATCGTTGGTAATAAATGAAAAAAAAGATATAATACTCTTTCCTTACAACTTCAAGTGAGTGTTACTGTCTTGTGCATATTCGGTTTCCCTTATATATTAGTCAAGGTTATAGTAATGTAATTGATGAGTTATGCATGCGTGTGCAGTTACCACTATATTCTCCTAGAGATTAAGCTTGAGCAGGGACTAGTAACCGTCTTAGACTCAAGACGAAAAGATCCCCAGGACTATGCAGACATGACTCAAATGCTCGAGAAGTAAGTTAAATCGATCATTATCCACCATATCAGCAACTTTGTTCATTTACTGATATATCAAGTAATTGTTTTCTTTGTCTGGCAGGGTTTGAAAAAAATTCTCCAAAAAAGCTCCAGGACTCCCGAAAAAGCTGCAATTTAGACACCTGAAAGTAAGTACTATAGTAGCATGTTCCGTGCATCTCCTATTGATTCAAGCGCTAATTTCATCAATACCATTTGGCATTCTTGCTTATCAGTTTGATTGACCTCTATTTCTTGTAAAGTGGTTGTGGCAGGAACAAGGGAATGATTTATGTGGATACTACGTTTGCGAGTCTATCCGCCACACAACCTGTGAGCGGGGCTACACTGACGAACAATATGAAGTACGTAAATAACAACATTCACAATTTTATTTTATTATCATCATTTGTGTTGAGTTTCATTCATTCATATATATATTGACCCCCTTCTTCAAATTAGATGTTTCAGAAGCGGGATGAACTCCTAGCACCAGCTCGCATGCGAGCAATTCAAGAGGAATTGGCGGCATTCTTTCTTGACCACGTGATCGCTGAAGACGGAGAATACTATGTGGAGCATGAGTCCGTATGATTATATTTGTAAGAGATAATTATTGTATATATGTAGCCGGTAGTGTCAGATAGATATACGAGAACTTGTTGTTCGACCAATCTTTCGGAGAAGGAGAGGTGGTCGATATCACTTCTCTCTATATGCATATATGTTCATGACGATCTTCTGTTTTCTTCGTTTGCTTACTAGCTAGCTACCGTGTCTAGTCCTCTCTATACGTATGTATAGTACGTAGCGTCGACCAAGCACGGACATAAGAGAGGACACTTCTCTCTATTAATTATAGCTAGCTAACACAATATATGAAACACCTAAATTAATCCCCCAACCCCCCTCCCCCCTTTCAAAAAAAACAAAAACCCCAGCCACAGAAATGCTGACGCGTGGATGCCTATTGGTCCCGGTTGGTGCCACCAACCGGGACCAAAGGGTCTCCTGCCTGGGCTCCGCGCACAGACCACGTGGAGGCCCATCAGTCCCGGTTCTGGATTGAACCGGGACTAAAGGGACAGGGCATTTGTAACGCCCCGGACACACCCACCGGTGGTCGTTACTCTGGCGGGATCTAGACTGGCCCCACAGATCAATACTAGTCTTTTCTGCGCACTTTGTCCTCACTCGTGCGCACCCGGAAGCAACTTCCCGGTCGGTCACCCATCCTGACACTACTCCAAGCTGAGCACGCTTAACTTCGGAGTTCTGTCTGAATGGGCTTCCGGAAAAGAAGGAATTCCTTATTGATATGAGTAGTCTATCATCCCTAATAAGCCAGGCTATTACAGTATTAGTACCGACTCTTTAGTCCCGGTTCAGGAACCGGGATAAAAGGCCTTTACGAACCGGGACAACAGGCCCTTTTTCTACCGGTGACAGAACGGCAAGCAGATGGTCATAACAATAGCCAGCAAGATCATCAGGTAACACCTTCTCTCACCGGTAACGAGGTCGCCAAACTAGTATCGACAGAAGAACAAGCAGATGGTCATAATAACAATAGCAAGCAAGATCACGAAACGCCTTCTTCGCCCTAGTCCGTGGAGACGCTTACAGGAAGAAGTATTTTCTTTTCCTGCTATGTTTGTTGCGCATTCACGTGAAATGTACAGAGCGACATATATGGTTTGGATTTTCCTTTGACCTTTGTTTCGTAAGTCTGAAGAGAATGCGACGTGTTTTGTGCTTTTGCATACCGTGTTCTGTTCTGGGTCACAGCTCTCAAGCATGTACCCCATGATTTTTTATTGGAACTGAATAGGGCGCAAAGATGTGCAAATGCAATTTCATACATTTTTCCCCAGCTGCAAAAAATAGTAAAAAAATCACCATTAAGTGTTTCCCTCAACTTATCATGCGTGTCAGTGTTTAACTGTAAGTCTATAACCTATTATTATCTGCCTGTACAAAGAAACAACAATGCAAGATATGAGCTTGTCTCTGATACTTTGTTTTCTTTTTTTCATTTGGTTGCCGTTGATTCTAAATGTCAATCGATAAGATTGCAAGTCCATATTACTCCCCTGAACTTTGGTCGGGGTTGAAGCATCGATCAAAACGTGTTCAAAACATGTGTTTGGTCAAGGGTTTAACCGGCCCTCTCGACCGATTCGTTTGAGAAGGACTTTGTGCAATAGCCCTGTTGACCTGATCATTCTCACCATGTGGGGAATCCACAACAACTTTCTGCAACTTGTTTTCTTTGGCGCATATAAATGAAAGGAAATATGAAGTGAGTCTTATTAACATACTTGCATTCTCTCTGAAATTCAAGATAACTATATGGTGCCTCCAGCCCTACTATATGCTTACCAACAAATATTTGGTTGAAATAGAACACCTTATATATATAGCAGAACAAACGAAAGTGCCCTTCTGAGCTCGAGCACAAGTCAGCTCAGATGAACAGTACAATCAAAAAAAAAATTGCATGTTTTTTAAGAAAAAAACTTTGAATTTTTTTGAGGTAAACTTCAACAGATGTTCTAAATGTTTGCAAATATTCATCATGAGATCACATTCGTGGAAGGCGTGGCAAAAAAATTAGTGCTCCAAAATGCTTTCGAAAGTAGCATTTTCGGAGCATCGATTTTGTTTCACGCCTTCCACGAATATGATCTCATGATGAAAATTTGCAAGCACTTAGAAACTTGTCAAAGTTTACCAAAAAAATCATAATTTTTAAATTTTTAAATTTTTTATTTTATTTTACTGTTCATCCGAGCTCATTTGAGCTCGAGCTCAGATACTCCGCATCCCAGAACAGCCATACTTTCAGATATATGATAGTATATCCCATAATGAAATAATGTGCTTCCTTATTTTAAAGGTTTTTTTGTTATCTAAATTTATTGGTATACATTACCATTCACAGGTGTCTTATGGCGTTAGTGTTTCTTCGGCTGAATGCTCAACTTTGATTGTACCATCAGCTTAAATTCATACCCTATTGCAATTGAGAATGTACTCTCTCCGTCCTTAAACATAACTCTTTTTTAGATTACAATATGAACTGCATACGGAGTAAAATGAGTGAATCTACACTTTAAAATATGTTTATATACATCCATATGTAGTTTATATTAGAATATTTAAAAAGACTTATATTTAGAAACGAATAGAGTAGTTCTCATGCATGCTATTCCCTGGTATGTACAAGTCCAATGACAAAAAAGGGCACGGAAGTGTTTCTGTCCATGATGCATTCTTTTAATTACACAAATATGGAGATACTTACAATATTATTTTTCTTACTTTTTATATTGTTTGAACATTCAAATAGGCCTATATCTATATTCATTTTCATGAGTTTCACTGTTTATCATTTCATAAATTTTTCTATATACTAATATAAATTCCCGCATACTGATCTCCCATCAGATCTCTTTCAAGAAAAACTCATCTCCTGCCGTCAGCGCCGCCGCCGGTCCATCCCATCTCCGATGGCCTCTAGGGCATGGAGGGGCGGAGGATCTTGGCCCCCCACCGGGGGGAGGGACTCTGTTCTCGTTCTTGTTAGACTCAGCGTCTTGGTTGGGGCTATGTGGCAGCGGCGACGTCCCTTAGTAGGAATAATGTCTCTTACGTTCTATCCCCGTCTCAATGGTGCGTCTAGTATCGTCGGAGGGCGTGTGGAGGTTTGTCTCCGTCGGATCTTCCGGGATTCGGTCGGTGTTGGTCCTCGGTGGATCTATTTGGATCCGAACTTCGTTCGTCTTTATTTAGGTGTTTATAGGTTTGATCCTTCTGATACACGACTTTCTTCATCGGCGATGGTTGCTACTCTGGTGCGCCGGTCCTATAGGGGCTTAGGACGATGACTTCCCGACTGTCTGCTACAACAAATTTGCCTGGCTCCGGTAAGGGAGGGGCGATGACGGCGGCACACCTTCGGCTCGCTCCAGTGCTTGTAGTCGTCGCTAGGTGGTTCATGAACATGGTTATAATTTTTATTACCTCTGTCGTTTTTTGTACTGCAATTATTGAAGATGAATAGATTGAAAGGTTTTCGCAAAAAAATATGAATTCCTGCAAATCGCGTGGGGTATCATCTAGTATTAATTATCAATGAACCCTCTGATTTAGCACAGAAGGTGGCCCAAGAATTGGATCCATGTGAAGCAGCCCTAGGCCCAGGCACCACAGGCCCAAAGCAAGCACATGGCTCAAACTCTGCATCGTAATGTGGATCGGCAGCCCACTCGACCACAGCGAGCAACCGGTTCAAACACTGTTTTTTTCTTTCACCAGTTTTCTGGTTTATTTTGGTTTTTTATTTTTCTTTATTTGTTTTACGTTTATTTTTATTTTTATTTTATGTTCCTTTTTAAAAACCGTTTTCCTTTTTCTTTTTCGAGTTTATTTTTCTATTCAAACTTGTTTGAAAATTTCAAATATTGCTTAGAATTTAAATTTTTCTAAGATAAATATAACAATGGCAATAATGGATCTTTTCCTCAACTTCAGGGGTACCTTTCATCAATACTGAGGATATTGCTTATCGTTAGCGTTCGGTCAACTAGGGATTAGAGATTAATCAAAAATTGGCCGATTAATTGATTTTATCGGTCGATTATTAATTTGCCATTTGTTTGCAAATCACAGGTTTCTAGTACTAAAATATGCCATATTCAACAAAAAAAATATTGGATAGTGATAACCCACAAGTATAGGAGATCACAACAGTTTTCGATAAGTAAGAGTGTCGAACCCAACGAGGAGCTAAAGGCAGAACAAATATTCCCTCAAGTTCTATCGACCATCGATACAACTCTACGCACGGTTGATGTTCGCTTTACCTAGAACAAGTATGAAACTAGAAGTACTTTATAGGTGTTGTTGGATAGGTTTGCAAGATAATAAAGATTACGTAAATAAAAGTTAGGGGCTGTTGTAAGTAAAAAAACAATAAAGTAAATATAGCGAGTGTGGAAAAATGATGGTAGGAGTTGCGAAATTGCCCCTAAGCAATTGACTACTTTACTAGACTGATAGCAAGTATTATGTGGGAGTGGCCACTGCTAGCATGTCATCCCTGACTTGAAATTCTATGCACTTATGATTGGAACTATTAGCAAGCATCCGCAACTACTAACGTTCATTAAGGTAAAACCCAACCATAACATTAATATATATTGGTCCCTCTTCAATCCCGTATGCATCAATTTCTATGCTAGGTTGAAGCTTCTGTCACTCTTGCCCTCCAATACATAGTCCTATCAACATACAACTAACCCTATGGTGTGATCCACGCGCGCGCTCATATGATGGGCACCAAAGGACAGCAACATAACCACAAGCAAATTAAATCAATCATAGCAATTCATCAACCACAGATAGGACAACGAAAATCTACTCAGACATCATAGGATGGCAACACATCATTGGATAATAAATATGAAGCATAAAGCATCATGTTCAAGTAGAGGGTACAACGGGTTGCGGGAGAGTGGACCGCTGTAGATAGAGGGGAGAAGGTGATGGAGATGTTGGTGAAGATGACGGAGGTGTTGCAGTAGATCGCGGTGATGATGATGATGGCCACGGCAGCGTTCCGGCGCCACCGGAAGAGAAGTGGAGAGGGGGGCCCTTCGTCTTCTTCTTCCTTGACCTCCTCCCTAGATGGGAGAAGGGTTTCCCCTCTGGTCCTTGGCCTCCATGGCATGGGAGGGCGAGAGCCCCTCCGAGATTGGATTTGTCTCTCTGTCTCTCTCTCTGTTTCTGCGTTCTGTCCTGCTGCCATTTCACCGTTTCGGGTATATATGGAGATCCGTAACTTTGATTGGATCGAAACCATCGCCGTGATTTTTTTCCCGAAAATTAGCTTTCTTGCGGCCGAAGAAGGGCATCAACCGCCTTACGGGTGGCCTACGAGGGTCAGGGGCGCCCCCCTGCCTCGTGGCCACCTCGGGCACCGTCTCGCGTGGATTTTTCTTCTAGAATTTTCCAAATATTCCAAAAATAAGCTCCGTCCGTTTTTATCCCGTTTGAATTCCCTTTGATAGATATTCTGCAAAACATAAAACATGCAACAGACAGGAACTGACACTGGGCACTGAATCAATATGTAATCCTAAAAATAGTATAAAAAGTTGCCAAAAGTATATGAAAAATTGTAGAATATTGACATGGAACAATAAAAAATTGTAGATACGATGGAGACATATCAGATAGAAGTGTTACCTTGAGATTACATGGCTTTGAATCCTTGTACAATGACAAACAAAATAGGGCAACAACACACATTACATAACAAGGTCCAAAAAATACAAATAAACTTAAAACTTACACACATAGTGGTAAGAATAAGATCGGTTTATCGGTAGATTCCCAATAAATCGCTTGTTCGAGTGATAAATCGACCCAAATGATAAACAACGATGACATGATATAATCTTATCGGTCAGCCCCCGAGGAGTGATAAATCGGATGATAAATCGTTGAACATGGCTTTGTATGGACGGGCCAGTTTTTTTCGAAGCTCAATAACAAAAACGAAGTGATTATTACTTTAAACAAGCATGCGCCAAAAAATAGTACCAACTAGGGCCCAATTCTTTTGAGCAGATTATGGAGAATCTTGGTCTCGAAAATCCCGAGCGAAAAGAACTCGATTGAACTTCCAAAATCTCAATCGGATTCTCCAGAATCCTAGTGCAATCTCAAAATCCCAAAATACCTGGTTTCTCTCACAATCTCTGGATTCTGACAAGTCCCACCAAAGAAAACGTTTCGAAGTATAGTTGTACCCCTATTGTATTACGTATTTACGGTCAAAATGCCACCCCGCAGTCCAGCCCAGGACCCCGAAACGAGCGGACGCACCCGACCGCTCGCTTGTCTCCCAGTTCCCGCACCGCATCGGGGCAGCGGAGCTTCAAGCCGCCCCGCCCCCGCCGTCCAGGCCACCCCCGCCCCCGCCGGCCAGCCCGCCCCCGCCCTCGCCGGCCAGCCTCCCTTGCCCGGTCCGCCCCGCCCTCCCCGCCCGGCAGTTCGCCCCGCCCCGCCAGCTTCGCGGCAGCGGCTAGGGTTGCCGCGCCGCCGCCGGCCAGGCCACGCCACCCCCGCCCCCGCCGGCCAGCTTCCCTCCTCAGCTCCTCCTCGCCCCTCAGTCCGCCCTGGCCCTCAGCCCCGTCCCTCAAAGTTCGATGCCGACGCTCATGATGAGCCCTCCTTTTTTGCATCTCTCTATTTCTTCATGCTTGAATAATGCTTGAATTGATGCTAGCTATTGTTGATAGATAAAATAGGTAGATGGATTGATGCTTGAGTTTGTTAGATGGATGGATGGATTGATGCTTAAATTTTTTTGATGCTTGTTGATGTCAATGCTAATGTGATAATGTTGAATTATAATGTTAGATGGAGAAAGTAAAAGAACCTGGTATGCTCCAGAAGCTGCCAAGTTCCGGTATTAGATGCTTAAATTTTATCAGAAATATGTTGAATTATAATGTTAGATGCTTAAGTTTGATATTAGAATGCGGTGGCTTATGATTACAGGCACATCCAGAAGCTGCCAAGTTTCGGTATGCTCCACTAGCGGAGAAGGAAAAAATGTCAGAGATTTTTGATACAAATTGTGTCACAAATGAGCATGCGAGGGTGCCAACTCCCTCGTATCCATGATAACAAGTTACGTGATCAACATTTTGAGATTATTCATATTTTTAGTTTATGGACTTTCTGCAATGAATTTTTTTAAATCGATTGTAATATTTAGCACTTTTATGACATTCTTAAATCACTTTTATGACATTTCATCAAACAAATTCTGTCTAAGGGTAGTACAGACAATCAACACACAACAACTTCTAGAATCTCAAACTACAATCTTTGAAAAGAACTCGACAACAGATTTTGGGAGAAGCAGATTCTGGGAGAATTTTCCAGAATCCTGATTCTGTAGAATCTTGCCTGAAAAGAACTGGGCCTAGGAATCGGATAGTAAAAAAAATCTTAAAATCAAAAATAATAATATAAGTGAAGGTATTTAAAAAATCGAAGAAACACACAGGTATAAATATAGATATAGATCTAATGAGATGGACCTACAATATTTATGTGACTGGAATTGTTTTCATAGAAAAACGTCAATGCCGGAGTGCCCCGCACTTGACGCGTGACACTTATCAATTGAGTATTTTTTGGAGCCAAATATCTCAAAGGTTTTTTATTCTTAAAAGTATTTTAAAGTGGACTCTGAAAAGTCATGGCATTCTAAAAGATGCGTTCTGTTTGGTCGGCTGCTCCCCGGAGCGAGCTCCCCAACGGCGGTCACGCCGACGACGCAGCGCCACCACCCCCCTGTCCCTAGCCCGGCCGCCAGGGCCGCGATGCATCGATGCGGCGCGCGGGTCCCTGCTCGCAGCCGGCGGAGAGAGCGCGCGGAGCACTGCTCGTGACGGCCGGCCTCACAGTCGCAGGTGAGCTCCGCCACCAGATCCGGCTCCGGCTCCGGTCCATGCCCTTCTTCCCCAGATACGGCGGCGCGTGTTTCCGAACCAAATCCTCAGTTACCCGTTGAACCGGTTTGGGTGTAGAGTCGGATCCGGGCGATTCGAATGTGCGGATTCTTTGCGTGGATCAGGCGTGATTCGAACTCTCTCCTCAAGCTGCAATCGATTCGAGTCCGGCTACGGAGTTCGTTGTCGTTGCCGTTGCCGTGCAGGTTTGTGCGTAGAATGTTGCGCGTCTACCACTTAGTCTCGAGGGATTAACAGCAGCAATACGAGGCAGGCAAAAACACGCACACTTCGAGCCTTCTCTTCTCATATCTCCGGCAGCACGTCCTGCTCTGTCCTGTCCTGTCCACCATGACCATGGCCGGCCGGCTCGCGTTCTCCAGGGTATTTCTTCATCTGTCTTCCTATCTGATTCCCCTGTGCTGCCATTTCGTTATGATTTCGCTCTGTTCTTTGGGTTCAGGAGGCTGTTCCTCTGTCCAACGGAATACATGTTAACTGATGCTGAAACTGCAGCTGCAAGGCAGTGCCTGTCCTGCGTTTCGGATCGATGCCACTCGTGTTAATTCATGGGTTGCGATTGCCGTTGCCGTTGTTTACGCCGTGTTAATTTCTGCGTGTATTTGTCTCGCAGGCTGCCAAGCATGTTGTGGTTGTGGCTGGGGCGACGCGTTCATTTCCTCCCTTCAGGGCACCTGCTGCAAATGCACCTTCTGGAGCAGGTATCTTATATGGCAGCTATGCTTCTTTTTTCACCACACACATGAACTACAGCCTTGATCGGTATCCTTTTGTGGACCTGCCACTAGTCTTATTACTCTGCATTCGACCATGCCTTTTTTGGTTGGTTGTTGCCACTGAGGTTGTAAGTTTCTGCTTGTGGTTTGGTGCTCAACCAATGCAGGCAGTCTGCTTAGGAATATACAGCAGAGGTACCTATCAAGCTTTGTTGGTCAGAGGGTACGGTGCGTGCACTATGGCGTCGCTTCTCTTTCTAAAGAGAATCATAGAACTGATCCAGAAAGAGTTATGCAGAATTTCAAAATGCTAAATAGAGGTAACTGCCTTTTCATATGTCACGGTTACTAATTTAGGAGTAGGATGAGCTTTTTACCCACATCTTTTCTGTTCTCTATGCAGGAATTTCAGGTGCAGCAAGGGAGGAAGGACATGTTCTCAGTACAGCCAGTGCGCCCTTTTATTTAGTAGATAAAGACCTACTTAAAAGGCAGCTTCTGCGTACCTTTGGAGGCCTCGTAGTCTCTGGCTTTACAATCTATGGCGTTAAGGTTTTGATTGACAGTTACGTTAAGGCTGTCAAAGATAGTTACACGAAGTTTGTGGCTGTAAGTGTCGACAACACAGAACTTGACGACACGGAAGAAGATGCCACGGATTTAAGCACAAAATTCAATGATGTAAAGGGGGTTGACGAAGCCAAAGCTGAACTCGAGGACATAGTTTACTACCTACGAGATCCCGACGTGAGTGTGGTATTACCATCGACCTGCGTGCAGGCGTTTCAATCCAACAATTATTTCTCGGTGCCGAGTTGTTGATCTAGTTTTACATTCTTTGCAGCATTTCACACGCCTTGGTGGCAAGCTTCCGAAGGGTGTTTTACTTATAGGCCCACCCGGCACAGGGAAGACCATGTTGGCAAGGGCTATGGCTGGGGAAGCTGGCGTCCCTTTCTTTGCGTGTAGCGGCAGTGATTTCGAGGAGGTGTATGTAGGTCTTGGGGCTAAGAGAGTGCGGGAGATCTTTGATTCAGCAAAGCAGCTGTCTCCTTGCATAATATTCATCGATGAAATTGATGCGATTGGTGGGCGCAGACACGCAGGAGGTTCGACGTTGGCAAGTCAGACCCTGAACCAGCTGCTTTCTGAGATGGATGGTTTCGAGCAGAATGACGGGATAATTGTGGTTGCAGCAACCAACTTCCCCGAGTCATTAGACAGCGCCCTTGTCAGGCCTGGGCGTTTTGACCGTCAAGTCATTGTCCCTATTCCAGATGTTGAGGGCCGACGGCAGATCCTTGAGGCTTACATGTCAAAGGTATGTATATAAGGCTTATTTTTTGCAGCCTCTGATGCGAGGCTTTGACCTCCATGAATTCTTCCATGCAGGTGTCTACAGCCAAGGGTGTGGATGTGATGACCATCGCGAGGGGGACGCCTGGGTTCTCAGGTGCACACCTTGCAAGCCTAGTGAACGATGCCGCCCTCAAAGCTTCCATGGATGGAGCAAATGCTGTTGGGATGGATCACTTTGAGTACGCCAAGGACAGGATCATGATGGGCAGTGAGCGCAAGTCGATGGTGATATCTGATCAATACAGGAAGATGATCGCATACCATGAGGGTGGGCATGCCCTTGTTGCTATCCTCACGGACGATGCCGACCCTGTTCACAAGGCCACCATTATGCCTAGGGGATATACTCTTGGCATGGTGGCGCAGCTACCGGGGGAAGACAGCGAGCTCGAAGTCTCGAGGAAGCAGATGCTGGCGAATTTAGATGTCTGCATGGGAGGGCGGGTGGCCCAGGAGCTTATATTTGGAGAAGCAGGGGTTGGCACAGGTGCCTTGTCTGATCTTAGACAGGCAACTCAGCTGGCGACAAAGATGGTTACCAGGTATGGAATGAGCAAGCGGGTCGGCCTTGTTACCTATAGCAATGACGACGATGTTGGCGGTGGCAAGACGAAGAACATGAGCGGACGAACGTCAGAACTGGTTGATGAGGAGGTGAAAGCACTGTTGGACAACGCTTACAAGAATGCCAAAACGCTTCTCACGAAGCACAACAAGGAGCTCCATGCGCTGGCAAATGCCCTCCTGGAGCATGAAACTCTCAGTGTTGACGCGATCAAGAAACTAGTTTCGACAGCACGACAAGGGGATTGTCCTAGCAGTAGCCAGCAAAATCAGGGAACACCTCCTTGTGACGAGATCTCGAAACTAGTATCGACTGAACAACAAGAAGATGGTCATAACAATAGCAAACAGGATCAGGTAACACCTTCTCCCACTGGTAACGAGTTCAAGGAATCAGCAGGTAGATGATCCTAACAATGGTCAGCAGAATCAGGGAACACCCTCTCCACCCTAGCCTTGGAGACACTTATACAGGAAGAAATATTTCTTTGCCTGATAGATACTACAGAGCAATTCGTATTTTCATCTGGCATTTGTTTCTCAAGTCTGAAGAGAATGCGACGTGTTTTGTACTTCTGCATACTGTGTTCTGAACCAGCAAAACCTCCAGTCTTGTGCATCAAACATGAATGTGCCCCAAGATTTCTATTCAGCAGTGTGTAAATACAATTTAATACATTTCCCCCCAGCTGCAAAACATAATAAAAATACCATAGGTCCTTTGATAAACGTATCATGTGTGCCAGTGTTTAACTGTAAATCTGTAACCTATTGTCTGCATGTGCAAAGAAACAATGCAAGACATGATGAGCTAGTCTCTGATCATCTGTGCAAGTAACATAATAAGTCGGGAAGGAATGCACATTTGTAATCATGCAAATTATCATATATAATATGATCATGTAGTTATAATTCACCACATAACACCATATGGATCACAGTCATGTTAAGCATGTGAGAGGACATGCTACATATCGCTACAAACCCCTAGCCTAGAGATGAACTACTCACATCATCACGGGAGCAATAAGGGTTGATGTTGATGATAGAGGCGACAATTCCTTCCTCCGATAGAGTAGCGGAGTAGCGGAATATGACTTCAAATTGGATCACTATGGAACAAGGCGGCAGAATAACAATATGTGGTAAATATGTCAATTTTTTTTGAGGTATTTATGAGCCAGGGGCGAGAACCTAGGTGAGGTGATGCATCCAGGCCCCACACACCCAGCCCTAGGGCATGCCGCCATGGCGTGTGGGCCATGCGCCGCCGAGGTGGCCTCCTGGTGCAAGACTTCTTTTGAGGCGGCCTGTTTTCAAATTTCATTTTTTATTTTTATTTTATTTTTTCTCCTTTAAATAATTTGGTACTTCAAAAAAGTTCCAGAAATTTGAAAAGATAATTTTCAAATAAAATGTTCAACAAATTATAAAATATTTTTGAATTCAGTTTGTATCTTTTGTAAGTATGTTCACATATTCTAAAAATGTTCGCGATTTTTAAAACAAATGTTTGGGAAATCAAAATAAGCTCATGATTTTAATAAAAAGTTAGTGTATTAAAAAATGTTAAGTAAATTGAACAAAATGTTTGCCTAAATGTTATCGGTGATGCAGCAAAATGTTGTCATAGCGTTTGGAGAATTTTTTTCTGTTGCAATGTACGGGCCCTTCTGGTAGTAATAATAATAATAATAATAATAATAATAATAATAATAATAATAATAATAATAATAATAATAATAATAATAATAATAATAATAATAATAAGGGGTTACTGCTTCTGGCAGTATGTCACCAAAATTTCCTGCAAAACTGCAAAAAATTATCCACCAATGCCACCTATATTGGCCCTGTTTGGTTCAGCTTTTATCGCCAGATTCCCCTGCCGCGCAGCAGAATATGAACCAAAGGGCGAACCCAGCAGAATCCGATTCCAGAAATCCGCTGCCAAAATCTAAACCAAAAACGGAAGCAGCCCAGGACGTGCTTTCCAAAATCTGATTCCACTGCGGGCCAAAATCTGAAAAGGCTGTATCAGTTGGTTTGCCAAATGACCTACATCTTTTTCAAATCAGATTTTTCACAACTGTTTTTTCGCAGCAGATTTTTCACAGCTGCTTTTAAAAATCCACAGCCGAACCAAACAGGGCCATTAACTGATAAAAAACGTTCCAGACAGGTGAACCCCTGCCTGGGCCGGTCCATGCAGTAGAAACCTTTTATACTGCGCTCTGCGCGCTGGGAGAAGACATAACACGTCTGTTTGGGCTGGCCCATGTCCGGGCGTCCTGCTTTTATATTTCGTTTTTTATTTTCCATTTTTTCTTTTCCATCTTAGGCCTCCTTTGGTTCATAGGATAGGAAAATTATAGGAATAGGAAAGTCATAGGAAATGAGATGACATGCATCTCAAATCCTATGAGTAGGAATAGGAAAGAAGATTTCCTTTGTTTCACATCATATGATTTTTTTCATTAAGTCTAGGCTAATGTTTATTTTCCTATGAAATGTAAATGATAGGAAGAATTCCTTTATAGGAATAGGATTCCATTCCTACAAATCAAAGAGCTTCATAGGAATTTTTCCTACAAAAATCCTACCCTATGAAATTCATACAAAATTCCTATAAACCAAAGAAGGCCTTAGTTTTTTCTACTTTAAATAATTTGAAACTTCAAACAGTTCAAAAAATAAAATAATGTGAATTTCGAAATAAGAGGTTTAATAATTCATTAATGTTTGTGGATTCAGAAAATGTTCGCATGTTTACAAAATGTTTGCAATTAAAAAAATGTTCGGAAAATCAAAGAATATTCACAATTATTGAAAAAAGTTTATGTATTAAAAAATATTAAAGAATTTAAACAAAATTTTGCCAATTGAAAAAATGTTCATGAATTATAAAATATCCTAAAAATTCAAAAAATATCTGTGAATTATAAAATAGTTTATTGATTCATAAAATGTTCATTAAATCAAAAAATGTTTTTCAATTTCAAAAATTGTTTCACCAATTTCCAAAAATATGTTCGTCAATTCTAGAAAAGTGCGCCTATTCAAGAAATGTTCACAATTTTAGAAAATGTTCATGTATTAAAAATATATTTGAAAATAGTGTAAAGTGTTAATGTATTCAAAAAATGTTCATGATTTTAGAAAATGTTCAAAAATCTGTAAAAGTGTTCACAAATGTGAAATATGTTCACGATTTCACATATGTTCACGAGTTTAACAAAATGTTCATGAGTTTCAAAAATTGTTCGCGATTTCATGAAAACGAGGGTGATAATGTATCTTGGTGGTGCAATAAAAATGTGGTCATGACCATTGGAGATTATGATTTTTTTTCTTCCGTTGCAACGCACAGAGCGTTTAGTAGTCGACCTAAGTTTTGAAATAAAATAGTTCAAACTTGAATTCAACTCGACATATGTTCTAGTTGTCCCCTTTAACTGCCCACAAATGCTTAATCAGATCTTCCTTACACTGCTCATGAGTTGCTCAACAGTGAATTTATTGATTCATTTGGACAAATTCATCAAATGTGGCCGGATTCTGATGTAGAAGTTGCATAGGATTAACCATGTTCTCAAATTTTGGACCTGTGGCAGCATCGTCACCCTCATCCTCCATGATCATGTTGTGCACGATCACACAACATGTTATCACCACCAACAAGGCCTCCGGATCCCATTATTTAGCAGGTCCACGAACAACTACAAAATTCGGAGCACTCCAAATGCTCTTCACACCCTTTCGAGTTCATTCTTGTCTCTAGGCAAAGTAAACTCTTTTTCTGACAAACTAGCTCAGTGATTATCTTGATGAAGGTCGCCCACAAAAGATAGATGTTGTCAATCGGATAGTAGTCCATGTTATAGTTGACCATTGACAATATAGTTGTACGGAGGAGCTTGTCCTTCAGTCAACGTAGCAAACAAGGGAGACAGATGCAACACATTGGTGTCAATGTGAGACCCGTGCATGCCAAAAAAAAGTGTGTCAAATACAGAAGTCCCGCGATGCAACTTCTTCAAGAATGATGGTAAGCTTCTTAACATGGGCCTGATGTTCCCCTTGTAGAGCTTCTGAGCAGTTCTTCCATCTCCAGTGCATGCAATCAAGGACCAAGCATACCTGGCCACCCTCTTGCTTCGGACATTACCATAGCCTTTCGGTATCTGCGACAGTTGGCTTTCTCAAGTACTAAGGTCCAAACATCTCGACCACCGCAGTAGCAAACCTCACCATGGCGTCTCCGCATGTGCTCTCAGACATCCGGAGTACTCGACCCCCGAATCTGCTGCGATACCATAGGCTAGCATCCGCAATGCAACCGTGCACTTCTGATAACCGAAGAATCCAATTCTTCCTATAACATCCTTCTTCAAGATGAAGTATTCATCGTAGGACCGGACGCCATGGAGGCGATCAAACACAATTTTCCGCATCCAAAAGTGTCGGTGAAATTGTCTGTGAATAGGTCATCGGGGGCAAAGTAGTCGTCCATGAGCGTCAAATTCCCTGTGCCTTGTTCTAATTCAGCACTCGATTGATGACCCTTTAACTTGAGAAGATGATCTTCTGCACGCTCCAAATCCATTGCTTCAAAGAAGGGAGAACATTTGTCAAAATTTTAGTACAACCATTTCACCAAACACTTGCCGGGCATGGTGACCCCCACTGACGGCAACCGCATGGAGCGAATAGTACTTGCGCAGCGGACGAACGTGAGGTGTGGAACGAAGACGTAGGCAAAGCGGTGTGGCGATCAGGTGAAGTGGCGGAGGTTAATGAGGTTTGTCAAGGGCTTGGCGGGCGACTGGGGTGGTAGAACGGCGACGTCAGCCAGGAAGGAAGTGGATGCAGAGAAGGGGGAAGGGATGGAGACGCGGGGTCAGGGTGTGGCTTTGGGTGTGCCATGGGTGTCGGAGTCCTGCGTAGCGGGGGCCCGGACTCCTGCAAAGCCCCCCTATTATTTTTTCGATTTGTGGGAAAATGGATGAGCAGACGGGTACACGGACCGATATGAGACGTCACTGGATGGCAAATTGTGTCCGGACAGTTCTGTCCGAATGTTTGCAGGCTATTTGAGTGTCTGCTTTGAAGATGCCCTTAGGTGTCCTACTTTGTAATCTTCCACTTCAGATCAAACTTGTTTTTCAATGTTATTATGTTATAAAGCGGACATTGCTAACGAAGCTCCGGCTCCATGGAACCTGAATCTTGATTAAGAAGACCAACTTTTAAGTTTCAAAAAGTTGCGGATTTTTTGTACATATGTATATAGGAATGCATACGGTATATGTTTGTAAAGTTTCTTGATTAGTATAAAGTTCATGAATCCCTGTGTGTGTAGATCATATTAAAAGCGTGTTTTATCATGAACACATGAAGCACACATCCCCATGTAGTACATGTGCATTTTCTTTAAATGATGACTTAAAAAAAGTTGGTTTTCCATTTTTTGCAAAAAATTCATGGCAGTGGCAGGAGCGACCTCCCCCATATGCACGGTGCCGAGGATGCGATGCATCGTCCCGGCGCGCGGGTCCCCGCTCGCAGCCGGCGGAGTGAGCGCGCGGGCGATGGGGACGGCCGGCCTCACACTCACAGGTGAGCTCCGGCTCATCTCCTCTGCTTTCCGATCATCAAAGCCATAGTTGTCCGTCGAAATCGATTTGGGGTGGGTTGAGAGTTAGATTTCTCGCGCTCCTCTCCATTACTTTGGTAGATTGATGAACCCGGTTGGAAACTTTCTCGCCTGAGGCTGTCTTTAATCGATCCGACGGGTCCTGATACAGAGCTGGGTTGGGTGCCGTCGCCGTGCAGGTCTGTGCGGCCGGCGTAGTAGAGCCGGACACATCCATGCAGTTAAATACTGCGCCTATGTTATCATAGAGAAAAAAACAGACCTGAAATCGCCGAGCAACACAAACAAATTTCGAGCGATTCTTCTCGCCATCTCCAGCAGGGTATGTATCGGATTACTGATTTCGAGCACCTACGGAAAATCCTTACAGGATTAGGTGGAGGATTAGGAGAAAATCAGGGGGCTTTGGTCGCTTAGAAGTTAGATCTCGCTCTGTCTTTACATCATGATATGATGATTTCGCTTTATTCGCTGGGTTCAGGAGGTTGTTCCTGTCCAAAGGAACACAAATCTGTTCTTTTTTACATGTTATAACTTGATGCTTATCCATGCTGAAATTGCAACTGCAAGTCACCGTCTGCCAGTGTTTCAGATTATGGGCATGGGCTGCGGATTCAATTTCGAGCCACTTAAATTAGGGTTGTGATTGCTGTTGCCGTTGTTGAATACAGTTACACTGTCCGACCGGGTTAATTTTTATGTGTCGCAGGTTGCAAAGAATTTTGTAGCTGCGGCGGCGGCGGGGGCGCCTTCAGTTCCTGCTTTCAGGGCCCCTGCTGCAGATACACCGTCTGGAGCAGGTATCTTACATGACTGCTGTGATTCTCTCTCCACCACACACATGAACTACGGCCGAGGTAGTAAGTTTCTGCTTGCTCCTTAATCAATGCAGGTAGCGTGCTTAGAAATCTACAGCCGAGGTGCCGGTCAAGCTTTGTTGGCGGGTGTGCACTTTGGCGCCGCTTCTTCTTTCCAGGGAGATTCATAGGAGCTTCTTCTTTCCAGGGAGACTCATAGGAGTGATCCAGAAACAGTTATGCAGAACTTCATCAAATGGCTACATCAAGGTAGCCGCCTTTTCTTTCGCCACGTTTACTAGCTAGGAGTAGGTTGAGCTTTTACCCGTAAATGACGGTTGGCTTGACAACTTTTGTGCGCACGGATGGATTCTTATTCTCTATGCAGGAATTTCAATTTCAAGTGCACCAAGGGTGGAAGGGCCTGCCCTTGGTACATCTAGTGCACCCTACTACATAATAGACAAAGGCTTATTTCAGAAGCACCTTCTGCGTACCTGTCGAGGCGTTATAGTTGCTGCCTTTACAATCTATGGCATCAAGGTCTTGATTACCAGTTTCGCTAAGGCCGTGGCAGAGAGTTCCGACGACACAGAATTTGGTACCAAATTCGATGGTTCGAAAGAGGTGGCTACGGATTTAGGCACAAAATTCAGTGATGTCAAGGGGGTTGACGAAGCCAAAGCTGACCTTGAGGACATAGTTCACTACCTACGAGATCCTGACGTGAGTATGGCATTACTACCATCGACCATCGACCTGCGGGCTAGGTGTTTTCATTCAACAATTCTTTCTTGATGCCGAGTTGACCTAGATTTACATGCTTTGCAGAGTTTCACTCGCCTTGGTGGCAAGCTTCCAAAGGGTCTTTTGCTTGTGGGCCCACCCGGCACAGGGAAGACCATGTTGGCAAGAGCTGTGGCCGGGGAAGCCGGCGTCCCCTTCTTCGCGTGCAGTGGCAGTGATTTCGACGAGGTGTATGTGGGCACTGGGGCTAAGAGAGTGCGGGAGCTCTTTTGTGCAGCAAAGAAGCGATCTCCTTGCATAATATTCATCGATGAGATCGATGCTGTTGCTGGGCGCAGAAACGCATTAGACCCGTCGTGGACGAGGCAGACCATGAACCAGCTGCTTTCTGAGATGGACGGCTTCAAGCAGAATGACGGGATCATCGTGATCGCAACGACCAACTGCCCAGAGTCGCTAGACCAAGCCATTGTCAGGCCTGGGCGTCTTGATCGTCAAGTCCATGTTCCTACTCTAGATGTTGAGGGCCGACGACAGATTCTTGAGGCTTACATGTCAAAGGTAGCTTACTTATTTTTCGCGGTAACGATGTCAGGCTTTCACCCTTTCTCAATGAATTCTTCTATGCAGGTGTGTAAAGCTGAGGGTGTGGATGTGATGACCATTGCGAGGGGGACGCCTGGGTTCTCAGGTGCAGAGCTTGCAAACCTAGTGAATGACGCCACTCTCAAGGCTTCCAGGGATGGCGCAGATGCTGTTGGGATGGATCACCTCGAGTACGCCAAGGACAGGATCATCATGGGCAGCGAGCGCAAGTCAGCAGTGATATCTGATCATTCCAGGAAGATGACTGCCTACCATGAGGGAGGGCACGCCCTTGTTTCTATCCTCACGGACGGCGCTAACCCTGTCCACAAGGCCACAATTATGCCAAGGGGAAATGCTCTCGGCATGGTGACACAACTGCCAGGGGAAGACAGCGAGCTGGAACTCTCGAGGAAGCAGATGCTGGCAAGGCTGGATGTCCTCATGGGAGGGCGGGTGGCCGAGGATCTTATATTTGGAGAAACCGGGATCACAACTGGTGCCTCATCTGACCTGAGCAAGGCGACTAAATTGGCAAAAGACATGGTCACCAGATATGGTATGAGCAAGCGGGTCGGCCTTGTTTCTTATGGCAACGACCGTGATGGTGGCGATGGCAAAACGACGGCCCTGGTTGCCGAAGAGGTGAAAGCATTATTGGACAACGCTCACAAGAATGCAAAAGCGATTCTCATGGAGCACAACAAGGAGTTTCATGCGCTAGCAAATGCCCTCCTGAAGCATGGAACTCTCACTGGTGAAGATATGGTGAAACTAGTATTGACAGGACAAGAACCAGATGATCTTAGCATTAGCCAGCAGAATCAGGAAACACCTTCACTCACTGTTGCTGAGATCACAAATCTAGTGTCGACAGAAGAACAAGTGGATGATCTTAACAATTGTCAGCAGGACCAGGGAAAATCTTCTCTCACTGGTGACAAGAGCACCAAACCAGTATCGACAGAAGAACAAGGAGATGGAATTCTCACCGGCAACGAGATCACGGAACCGGTGTCGACAGACCAACAAGTAGGTGATGCTAACAATGGTGAGCAGGTACAGGGAAGCACCTTCTTCGCCCTAGGCGTGAAGGCGCTTCCAAGAGTACTTCCGTTCCTGATACTTCTGTTGTAAGCACACGAAATGTAAAGAGTAATCGATGTGTACGTTCTGGATTTCTCCAGCTAGTGTTTCTCAAGTCTGACTATAATGGGACGTGTTTTAATTTGTAGTTTTACATACTGTGTTCTGAACATGTAAAACCTCTTGTTTCGGGTCTAAAGCATGAATGTGCCCCAATATTTCTATCGGAAATGCAATAGTGTTGCTGTGAATGGGCAAAGATATCTAAATGCAATCTCATACATTTTTCCCCAGCCGCAAAACATTATAGAAAATACCATTAGGCGCTTCCATAAATGTATCATGTGCGCCAGTGACTAACTATATAAGTCTGTAACCTATTGTCTGCGTGTAAAAAAAGATATGACCTTGTCTCTGATCCTCTATTTGTCTTATTCATTGGTTGCATTTGATTCTCAATATCATTCAATAAGTCCATATTAGTCTCCTGAACTTTGGTCGGGGTTTAACCCTCGACCAAAACCGCTTTCAAAACATGTTGGTTTTCGTTGAGGGTTTAACCCTCTCGACCGTAACCGTTGAAACTTTCTACCCCATGTAAGATCAAGTTAATCAACCAGCGGGGGAGGGTGAATGGGAGGTTACGAAAGATTCTTTGAGAAAAACTAGCTCTTCGAAGAAAAAATAGAGTAAACATAACAAAATCAGAACAGTATGAAGAGATACTGAAGAATAACTTTAGCTTAGCATGCAATCAGAACTGAAACAAAGACAACAGTACAGAGGAGAGCATGGCAACGAGTCGATCAAAGAGACAGAAACACTTCAGTACGATGAAACTTATGTACAAAACTAAGCACTGAGCAAAGCAGCGGAATATTCAACAAAGTCTTCAGAGAGGGAAGGAAGCAATTCTTTTTTTTCCTGGAAAACCTCTGATCTATTCATCTTCAGTCATGACAGTACAACGAACACAAAAAATAATAACATTTAGATCCATAGATCACCTAGTAACAACTACAAACACTGAAGGTAGCCGAAGGCACGCCGTCATCATCGCCTCTTCCTCGCCAGAGCCGGACGAAACTTGTTTTACTAGACAGTCGGGAAGTCATCACGCTAAGACCCCATAAGACCAGCGCACCAGAAGAACAACCGCTGTCGTTGAAGAATAGCGTAAATCGGAAGGATCCAACCTGAAAACACGGGAACGTAAACGAACTACGACCAGAACCGAGAAAATCTTGCAAGGACAGATCCACCGAAGACACACCTCCACACGCCCACCGACAATGCTAGACGCACCACCGGGACGGGGGCTAGGAGGGGAGAACTTTATTCCATCTTTAAGAAGTCGGCACTGTCTCGTCTTCATAAGTAAGATACAAACCCTAACAAAACTCAAAGAAACATCTAAAAACGGAGCCCTCCCGCCAGAAAGGACCAAGATCCACCGCGCTGCCATGGCCCTAAGGTAACCGGAGACGAGGCGGACCGACGGCAGCGCTGGCGGGAGGCAGAGGAACCCTAGGCTATTTATTGGAAGAGGAGGCAGCCTCTCCAGACCCTGTTCAAGTAAGCAATTTCTTCGGAGTAGGAAAATTACAAAAAATAAATTGAGATGAAGAAATTGGAACCAGTTGGCTCGGTGAAGACACATGATTTCTCGACCTAGTTCAAGTTGCTAGCACAACTTCAAGTCTGATTGGAGGGGCTGAGCCGAAACTCAAAAAACACGAAAGTCTTCACCCTATTCTTCTTGAGCTAAGTCCTCATAACTCGCTCAACACTCGGGGTAGATTTTGCGGTGATCTCCGGACCTTCACAATCTTATTCTTTGGCAAGTTCACAAGTTGGATGCTTTGAACGGGCACTTAACCATTTGGAAGATGTCCAGTCTTCAAAAGTAACAAGTCTTCAGTGAACTTTGATCAGTTTCTTCAATGATGCCCAATCACTTTGCTATTAGGCTTTGAGTTTTTCATCAAATAAGATTCTCTCACATTCGTCGGCAGGATGATTTGCTCAGACAACACTTGTCTGTCTTAAGTCACAAGGAGCAACCAACCATGAATGGTTGAGGTGGAGGGCTATTTATACAACCACACATGATTTTACACAGACACCCCTGAGTCAAACAGTAAAAACACAATTAGCCCCACGTGCATAAAACTAGCAGGCTGTATCTCAATTTCTCAGCGATGAGATCGTTCAAGGAGCTCTATGGCCGGAATCTCGTCGTTGGTTCGGGCGGCGCCAACCAGGTTCTGCCAGATTGCCGTTGCTGCTTTCTGTGTGGAAATGTTTTTTTTTCTCCTTTAATCATCTTCCTGGCTTTTATGTATATGCTCCCTTCTTTAATTTCCTTCCGAGTTCTGATCCACACCCTTCCTTTGAAACATATAAACACACAAATTTGAGATCACTACAATATTGCCCTGGTTGCAGCATGATTGAACTTGACTGTACTAGTAACATTAACAAGTTTTTTTTACAGAACCTGGTTGAATTTGTGAGTACTTGATAGCAGGATTTGATTTTGGTTTATCTCTTCATAAGTTGCCTGCAACTTTCTAAAATCTCAGTCACATTACTAAACTTTTCAATCAACATCCAATCATACTCATCTGAGAGGGCATGTGCGGCACGGGGGAAGAATGTTGAGGGTGTTTTGGCTTTTTCAACGGTTACTACGGATGCCCACTGACGCTAAAGTTTGGGATTGAATCGACGGATGCAATCTTCTACTCCTAAAGGACGAGTTCGTACGTCGTTCGTTCGTTCGTTCGTTGCTCCCCTCCCATCGATCGATAGGATCCCCGATTTTCTCAAGTTGCGTGTGATCCCACCAAATCGGTCTCCTTCCTTGTTTATGTCTACCAAATCAGTCTCCTTCCTCGTTTATCTCTACTACCTACATTCATGGAAGGAATCAATCACGATCAACTGACGGTAATCAATCTCTATATATCCAAAAATACGGGTAGTTCTTTTTCCTTTTGCCCATGATGAATCCATCCAATACCCGATCGTCTCGCTACGCAACCGGTCCCCCGAGCAAACCAGAGAAAGCCTAATCCCCTCCCCATCTCGTTTATTCTCCTGTGGGCCGGCATGACAGGTCGAGCGGCGCCAATCCAGCCTCGGCGACGTGCTTATGGTGACATCAGGGGCTGGACGGGAGGTATCCATTCATCCTTTCTTCCTGAGCATACGTCATCTCTCTCATATCGGCCATCTCATCGAAATGGCGCACGGCAGCGGCGATACGGCTCGTCGAGGGTGTTGCTGCGGCACCGATGCACGTACGTCCTTGCTTGAACCGAGGCGGCAGGGAGCTGAGGGGATAAAGGTGGTGCAGCGCTTCATCCGAGAAGGGCAATGGTAGGCGGGGCGACGCCGTATTGGAGAGGGAGAGAGAGAGGGAGAGAGGGAGAGCGAGGGGGAGAGAGAGAGAGAGGGAGAGAGAGAGAGTAGCTGATATTGGTCATGGACTCATGGTACGCTGCTGTTGCTTCATCCGAGAAGGGCAATGGTAGGCGGGGCGACGCCGCATTGGAGAGAGAGAGAGAGGGAGAGAGAGAGAGAGAGGGAGAGAGGGAGGGAGGGAGAGCGAGGGGGAGAGAGAGAGGGAGAGAGAGAGTAGCTGATATTGGTCATGGTACGCTGCTGTTGCTGCTGCTATTCGCTATTGTTGTGTAGTAGAGAGAGAGGGGGAAGAAGAGAGAGAGAGATGAGTTCATATTGTTCATCATACCCTGCTGCTACCATTAGCTGTTGTGTGAGAGGGAGAGAGAGAGATGATTCATTTTTGTTTTTTTGTTGTTGTTGTGGCCCAATGGTGAAGAACAACAATGCGATTTGAGCCTATCCATATATTTTGGCAGCATCAGAGTGCACCGATAACCTGTCGTAGAATCACATTGATGTAATCGTGAAGCTAAGGTGTGCGCCAAAGCTAATTTTATTTCATATCAGCCTTTTAATTTTAAGTGGTGGCATGAAGGGTTGTCAAGTTATCTACGTGATGTAGTCATGTGATGCTCATGTGACTGAAGCTAATAACTGATCTGGATATATTATATTTCATGCAATTATGTGCACCAAGTTCTTACAACAGAAACATGATATTTCTCTTATTCAATTAATTTGCTTCTACACATCCCATGTTGTATATATGCCTTGGAAGTAAGATATTTCTCATATCTCATCAAATTCACCATAAAAAATAATTGCTTGGGAATTTGGAGAGGGAAGGAGCGAGAGAGACACTACATGTTAATTATGGGTGTGTGGCCGAATCAGCTGCGACCAGACAAAAGTAATGGCAACGCGCAACGAAATTATCGAGTGAGTCGCCTTTAGTTTGTATTATGCAACGCACATAATCCAGTGGCTCATCAACTCTGGCGAGTCTCCTTTAAGTTCTATAATTGCCAGTGAGTCATAAAACTAATCTGTACCGTACTACCATATTAAGGTGCACACATTATTTAGTTAAATGAATTTCCGTACTACAGTATTAGGCTGCAGAATTTTTTAGTTAGATGGAATTAATTAGGGGAGACAATTTCTTGTTTACCCTCACAAGAATGTATTTTAAATTAGGCATGACACACTGGTTATCTTGTTTGGATTTAATTTGCCACAATCTGTATGTTTCTGTTTGTGTAGTCATGAAGAGGAAGACCATGCTTTCTTTTTTATAAACTACTAATAATAGAAGATAGGATCACTGTGGCGGAAGGTCATCCACGCTCTTTGACGTCTGGTTCCTGGCATCTCCATTGAGGATGTGAGGAGCGCGTTGTCGCCGTCTTCCAGGAGTGGCTGGCCGTACATGGCTTGTCCTCGACATGCACGACAACTACGATGCTTCTGCTTGCCTTGTTTTATTTCTTCGTTTCCTCTGTTTTTTCCTTGTACCATTTAGATAGCTTTCTGAAATGCCAGGATCTGACAGCATCGATATGAACGTATGATGCATGTTCATGAAGGCCAGACAGTTTGGCGCGGAGAAGGTTATGCAGATGTGGGAAGACACACTGAGATGGAGGAAATAGTTAGACGTCAACACAATCCTTGAGGAGATCACATTGGGCCGCTATAAATTACACAGAACTGGCAACCGCTGCTTATGTCTAACATTCAGTGTTTGATCATTTTGTCAGGATTTTGAGTTTGATGAACTGGATGAGGTATCAAAATGGACCGTCATTCTTCCCATGTATCAATAGTATGAAGCTACAAAAATACATATTTCTAATTTGTTATGTTCAGGATGATGAATTTCAAAGAGCCACTTGTGCCAAAGAAAATCACCATCCACCATGGTTGCAAGATAAATGTCGCTCCACTCCGGTGTCCTAAGTTAAGGTTTTGCAGATTTTCATTTGTCAATACATATTTTTCTTTTGCATTTACCCATGATATCACTAATAGTTATAATGAAAAGAGAGATCTCCTTTGTCTGCTTGGGAAAAAAGAAACAGAAAGGACAATTTATGACTACAGTTCAATAGAAAAGGGCACACAATCTGCGGCAAGAAAAGGACATGCAGAAGGATTACGTTTGGTGGCTTTCTCTACTATAATGACCTTTGTTTCTTTGAATGTCATTGAACTCTATATTGTTAGGCTACACCCGTGACACTTAATAATATAAGCATATGTTTGAATATTTTCTGAATTTTGTAGAGAGGAGCGGAGATGATGTATTTGATATTCCAAAATTTACTAAGTAGGTGTATCTTTTATTTGTCTTTTCCATTTGGAAATGTTTACTGATTAATGAGTTGTTTCTGTTGTACTATGCTTGGATTCATACTAGAGTGACAAGATAAAAGAGTCATTTTATACAATTGCTATGTATGATTCTTTTTGCACTATTTCATACAGATCTACAAAACTTTTGTATTACTTTTAAGATTTTAGGCTTGTGAAAATGATAGGGATGGATAGGTTATGAGACAAATCACCAGTGCTTGCCAATAGATAAGGTGATGTCCAGCAAGTGATCGACAACCTGCCTTGACTGGTCATTTCTTTTATATTATCATCATGTCTTTTATATTATCATCATGCAACAGAAAGGCTGAACATGCAGTGGCATGGATGCTGTCGTTTTATTGGTAGTGCAAAAGGCAGGAAACAAATGGTTGGTGCTCCTTGGTACTACTTTCTTGCATAGCCTAGGCAAAATTAAGGGATATGTTTTTTTTCTTGTGGATTAATGCTCTTACAAATCTACTTCAAAGTGTTGATTAATTTTTGGGATGTTTGCTAATGTGTAGGTCCTGTCGTTGCTCTCTTTATTTTGGTGAGGAATGGTTGTCCCTTTACTGATAACATTTCACTTCAGATTTTGAAGACGCATAATGTATATTAGTTTTGGCTAAATTTCAAACAAGTGTACTATGATGGTAATTTTAGTAGCTTCACACCGGTCTAGATTTAGAATACGCTAGCTAACTTCATATCTGTTGTCAGAGAGATCACTTTAGAAGTTACTAGGTGATTCCCTTTTATCACAATTTCTAACTGTAGCACCGTATATTATGTCAGTGTTATATGTTGCATTAATATACTAAGGTTCTCACTTCTAAAACATGATATTTTCACGATGCAAGTATACTAAAGAATAGCACACATCTTCATACATGAGTTGCTTGTTTGCTGAAATTTTATCCTTGAAAGATATGAGAAGTTGGTAAAATTGGTCTTGCATGCCTAAATTTCACTAGAAGGGACATTAAGATTATGTCTATGCGCACATAATATAATTTGTCCTTCTGTTCATAGAACATGAAGTAGTATAGTGCAATTGGGCAAACAAAAGCTTAATTAATTGAGCACCATATGAAATTTGGGCGAGATGCTTAATTCAAAAACCACCATAATGGTGTTCCACTCGACCTAAAAAATATACAAGACAATTTGTTGTCGAGCAAAATCATAATGGTGTTCCACTCAACTAAAAATGACAATATAATTTGTTATCAACGCGTCGATAATTGTTTTTAAGTGCACCTACAATTGTTGATTTGCCCCGTAGCAACGCACGGGCACTTAACTAGTGGGATGTAATAGAGCGCAAGCACAATCAGATTGTTTAGAAGTTATCCAAACATGCTTAGAGCAACAACGGTGGTATGATCAAGCAGTCTCAATTTATAAATCTTGTATGAATATTGTCCGCGATATAGGAATGATGGAGTTCTGGCATTGCCGCCGGGAAGCTAATTGGTGGCACATGAATTAGCTAGTGTTTGTTTCATAGATAAAACTGATTATACTTGGCAGGATGTTGCCCCTGATTTCAATCATAGATTTCTTGTGAACAATGTAACTGTTAGAGATACCATAGACAAATGAAACGGCGAAGAACGAAATGAACACAGAGAACACACAAAGATTTAATATGAAAAATCCCTCCAACACGAAGGAAAAATAAACCCACGAGAGCCGGCCAGCAAATCTTCACTATATTGAAAGAGATTACAAATGCCGATGATTTATAACTAATCAACTTATCACGTACTTGCCCCCTCCCTGGCACCCCCACCACTCCGCTATGATCCAAGCCTCTTGCCGACGAGTTTCCGTTTCGTTCCGCTCCTCAGAAGTTAGCCTTTTCAATCACAACATATAACAGTAACATTATTGGAAGCAATAAAGGGCCGAAAATCCTTTTCTGAGCCCAGGCTTATTTGCACCCGCGCTGAAAAAAATCAATACAAATAATAGAAAAATTCAAAAAATTCCAATTGTTTTTTGAATGATAGATAATTAGATGCGTGAGGTCCACTCCAATTTTCAAGTCATTTGAATATCTGAGCAGCTCTCAGCAAAAAAAAAACAAATTCGGGGTCTGTAAAAAGGTTTACTGTTCATGTACTGTTTTGACATGTTTTGTCTCTTTTGCTGAGAGCTACTCAAATGTTCAAATTATCTAAAAATTGGAATGGACCTCACGCAACTAATTATCTACCATATAATTTTTTTGGAAATTTTCTAGTATTTTTCTTTTTTTCTTTTTTTTTTGATCGGGTGCAAGCGCTTCTTTTGCATTAAAAAAACTCTTCCGAAAAATCAGAGTTGTGTTTTGGTTTGGTGGACTGCTCCCCCGTAGCGGCGGCCACGCCGACGACCCCACATCTGCAGGAGGTCGCCGAGGATGCGATGCATCGTTCCGGCGCGCAGCCGTTGGAGGACGGCCGGCCGGCCGGCCTCAGCCTTCGGCTCATCTTCTTCTCTAGATACGGCGTGTGTTCTGGAATCAAAGCCCTAGCTAGCTGTCCGCTGAGACCAATTTAGGGTGGGTTCAGAGTCGGATTCCGGTGATTCGGATGTGCGGACTCTCGCGTTCCTCTCCATGTATGGGACTCTGGGGTGGATTCTGTAGACTCGAGCACTGGCTGTAATCCGTCTTTCTTTCTCGCCTGAAGCTGTACTCGATTCGGGTCCGGAATCCGGATGCAGAGTTCGTTGCCGTGGCCCGTGGCCGTGGCAGTTAAATACGGCGCGTCCACTCAAGTCTAGGGAGGGATCAGCAACAAGTCTAAGATAAGAGGCGGAGAAAAGCAGACCTGAAATCGCCGAGCAATCGCAAATAAAATTCCAGCAGCGCGTCCCGTGACTCCTGCCCCGTCCAGGGTATTTCTTTGTGTCTTTTTTTGTGTGTGCTTATACGTGTTACTTCATCCTGAAACTGCAGCTGCAAGGCACTGCCTGCCTGCGTTTCATATCGATGCCACTCTAATTTATGTGTTGGGCTGCCGATTCAATTTTGAGCCACTTAAATTAGGGGTTGCAATTGTTGTTACCTTTGTTGAATATCCCACCAGCTTATTTTCCATGTGTCACAGGCTGTAAAGAGCATCTCCAACAGGCGCGCCAGACTAGCGCCGCGCCGCAAAATCCCCCATTTTAGTGCGCGCGCAACCGGAATAGTTGCTCCAGCGGGCGCGCGAAGACAGCGCACGCGGCATACGTAGTCCAGCGCGCGGGCCGAAACGCAATCGCGCGCCGCTTATTTGCTGCGCCCGCTCCCGCGCGCTCGCCCGCTCCCGCGCGCTCGCCCGCACCTCCCACCCCCCTCCAGCCGCGCCGCCGCCGCCGACCGCGCCACACGGCGACCGTCCCGGCGCTTCCCCGGCCTATCCCCACCCCGCGGGCGCTTTCTCCGGCCCCCCTCTAGTCCCACCGCCCCGCGCGCGTGCTGGTCCTCCGACGAACAGCGCCCGCGCGATCGCTGCCGCTCGGTGCCCGCAAGGTGTTCGACAAAACGCCTAGAAGGTATGTATTGCTCAAAAGCCATGAATTTCGTGCATGTTGATTGTAGTTTTTTATTTATAGCATAGTATTCAACATTGTAGATGAGTTCGTCGTATGATTCTTCCGAAGAAGAATTTGATATGGAAGAGGAGGAGGATCTTGCAATGATCCTAGCTATGCATATTAATAAAAAACCAAAGCACGGTGGTTCGGTTATGGGTCGGCAAAAAATTTGGAGGGATAGGATCGATGCCCACAACAGATTGCTGAAAAAAGCGGTCATGGCTCGCTAGTTTCTCTGCAATGCGCCTAAACAACTCGGTGCTCATCCTAAACCGGCGACGAAAATACGACTCGGGGTATGTGGGATTCTGCGTAAAATAATGCCTGATCAATCTGTTGTGGGCATCGATCCTATCCCTCCAAATTTTTTGCCGACCCATAACCGAACCACCGTGCTTCGGTTTTTTATTAACTAGGTGATACCCCGCTCGTTGCTGCGGGAACTTGTAATTTTTCTTACCGGTGTATAGCAAAAAGTTAGAACAATGTCCTGGTACATTAGCATGCCAAACTACATAAAGAGACAATATATTAAAGTTTGATAATGCAAGGAGAAGAAATAATAAAACATTGGTTACATTGCGAAAGCTTTTGAACTTTTCCATACAATTAACTTTTCTACTGAGCATACATACAAATTCCCTATTCTATTTCAAATTCATCATTTGAATTAGGGTCCGTTCTATTTACAATAAATAGAGAGTCTTCGACTTGTCAACTTCCCAAAACAATAACAAATCTGAAATGACTAAAAATATATAGTTACGGAGCAAAGTCACGCTCAAACACCATGAGGAAATCATAAATATGACATCTTGAGAAAACCCCAAAATAGCATGTTTTGACGACAATCTCCAACAAAGTAGTTGGCACACTGTTATTCAATTGCATAAATTTGAGAGAAATATGTGTACTTTTACATATGAGAAGATGGCAACAGGTCAGTCAGAAGTTATTAGTTGCTTCAGTGTAATTTTTAGTAAAGGTATATGCTACTGCACTACTTTTTGTCAGATATAGAAATTAAACTTGATGCAATAGTTTCTGGATGCAGATTATGCAATCATGATTAAAAAAATGTTGTTTGCATACTTCTCCCAAATATCTCCAAAGTGAATAATTTTATTAACATCAACTGAAAATGTTAATGACAAAATAACATCATAACCTGGGATTACCTGGCCTGGTGACTTGAGAATCAATAATGTAAAAATCTTAGAATAAACAATCTTACACCAAATAAATTGACGACCCCAGACTGTTGAATGCCAATGTATTTTTTTTCTTTTCTTGTTGAATCCAGAAGAGATCAAGATGTACACGTCCTCAAACAAATGCAAAATATGATACCCATGTGAGCCATGCGTCAGATCCCCTATTGTATTGCCATGTCTTTCGGATAACATGCAATATGTCAACATGGTTTAAAACCTGCAATACTTTCCATAACCTGCTATCAAGATAAACATGGTTTAAACAATGTGTTCGATGAGATTTTTGCACTACAATACGAAAATAAGGAGGGAGGATAATTCCAAAATAAAAGTTGTCTAAATGGTGGTGATTTGGATCAATATTATTTAGTTGTACACATGGAGCAAGAAGTGCCTATATTGCATGTGCATGGCGACTGTATTGCATGTCTGCATGTATGAACTACTCCTAGCCCAATGTAATTGTTAATGGGCTAATGGGGGGATAATTAAAATTAGCCCAGCACATGCATGTACGTAGAGTTTGTTCGAGTATTGACGGCCGACCGGCAAGCGCGTGTATACTTCTCCGAGTACCCGCATGAATACGTACTTGAAATACATGAAAGCTAGTGTTGCCTTGGGTCCAATATGCACTTACACACGTACGGGGCTGAGTTTTTGGCTAGTAACACTTTGATGAGCACGTACAAGGTTTGATTTGGCAAGTAAAGATTAATTCAGAATAAAACCTTACGGCTGATTAGGGATTTTACAAGCACCGTCGTTGCCAAAGGAAGTACCATCTGCTGCAATTACCGCTCAGATTCTGGTATGGTATGCACGAGCGTGGCTTTCCTTTGAGCTGGCGTGTATGTCAAGAAGATCAACGAACAAAGTAAGTACTATTGAAGAGATTAAACAAGGAAAGAAGAAGACGTTTTCTTGGTAAAGAAGATGGGGACGGCCAGAGGCTACGTGAGTACCTGGCTTCCTCGTGCCCTATATAAACACAAGAGCGCAAGAGGGGGAGGACTCACGCAAGGAGAGGAGGGAGCCATCCAGGCGAGAAGGTAAACATCCGAAGCCAAGAGCTAGCTAACACATCTCACGCACCCGGGGGCAGCGCAACAACGAAGTCAGCCGAGGAGACGACGACGTGTTCGCAAACCATGCAGCCGATGTGATGAGCCCACGAGGAGAGACGCCGGCCACGGCGACGGTGGCGGCCTGCCCACGGCGAGCATGCAGGCGCCCGAGGAGACGAAGGAGCAGACCAAGCCCCGCCGACTAATTTTATTTGATATTGTGTGTTTTTCATCTATCAGTTGCCGCACAAAGAGAGCAGAGGAGAGAAGGGAAAGCACGCAGAAGAAGACGCGCCCGCGACGGCAGCGTCGAGGAAGAGACGCGCCTGTGGTGGCAGCATCGTGGAGATCGGATGAACGGCGGACAAACGTGCACGCCGGCCGTGGAAATACATACGCGGGGGGAGATGCAGTAACCATACAATAATCTTCTACGTGCTATCATCTATTTGCAGGAAACCTAAGGACACCCCTGGAGCACAACAGATACACGCACCCGCCGAAGCGATGGCATGCAAGTACAGATGTGATGGCAGCGACGACACCAAGCTGGGACGACACATGCCCAGGAAGGAGACGCGCCCGTGGCGGCGTCGCCAAAGTGGAACTCAAGAAGGAGGGGCACGCGCATGTGATGGCCGTGTTAGGCCCTGTCTTCCGGCGACGAGCACGCCGCGGAGATGACGACATGCGCACTAGGAGAGGACAGCCAGCCAGAACACGCGGGAGGCAGCCGGCGGAGACGAGGCGCACACAAGAAGGAGGCAGAAGAGGCGGCGTGGCGGCAGCGTTGAGAACAACAGGAAGGCCGCGCCCACGGCGGAAGTGCATGCGTCAAGAAGGAACGCAGTGCATGCGCCAAGAAGGATCCGTGGAGGCCAGATACGTACATGTATATCTCTTTTATGTATGCAGGGAGCAAGTACACATCTCACGGACAGAGGACCTCACGCAAGAACACAGCTTGCGACGGAGACAGAAGGCACGCAGCGCACCAACAAGAGCACCTCACGTAGGCAACAAGAGAAGAGAAGGCACCCGCGCCCGCCGCCCCTGGTGGCAGCGTCGAGATCGGAGGGCGTGCCCATAAAGCAACGCGTACGCCAAGGGAACACGGCGACAACACCCTCAAACGGAAGCAGATGAACGCGCCCACGGAAGGATTTCCGGCGGTGCAATAATCCTCTTTTTCTATGTGTGTAGGTCATCACACACCCGGATGCGGCGGCCGATGTGGCGCCCTCACACATGGGAGCACACTCACCCACGGACGCACATAGCAAGGAGTAGGCGTTGAGCCTGCTGGGAGGCCGACCGCCATCTACTTCGTCAATCCGGCGCCATGGAGGACGGAGGCGTGGAGCTCACCCAAACGACGCCCTCGACTTCGTCATCAAGCTGGCGCCGCGGAGGATCATGGCGTGGATCCCGGAGGCGTAAAGCTCGTGGGGATGCCGCCGCGTGCCGCGGAGTATGGTGACACGGAGCCCGCCAGGACGACGCCTGTCGCCTTCGTCATCAAATAGGCGCCATGGAGGATGGAGGTGTGGAGCTCCCGAGGATGTCGTTGGCATGTCGCGGAGTATGACGACACGGAGCCCGCCAAGACGACGCCCATCATCAACATCATCAAGCCGGTGCCGAGGTGGACGGAGGCATGGAGCTCGCGGGACGACACCACCGATGTCTACCTCATCAAGACGGATCCCGTGACCCGGAGCTCATGAAGATGACACACGTCCCCGGTGCTGCCTGCAACACGGAGCCCGCGATACGAAGATGGTGCTACGCGATGACACGTCTTCACCGGCCCTTACCACGATCCCGCGATGTGTTTCCTTTGTCTTGGCGGACCACCGAATACGGCGTCCAACCGAGACAAGGTGCACTCTTCATGGCGTACAGGTCTCGGCGTACAGGCAGCGTGCTCCTTGTCTTAGCAGACCACCGAATACGGCGTCTAGTTAGGACGAGGCATCAACCACGCCCTTCCATGATGTCACCTTTCTTCGGCACCGCGATGCTTTGCCCTTGTCTTGGTGGACCACCGAATACGGTGTCCAGCCAAGACAAGGTGCATCCTTCGTTGCACACATGTCCTGTCACCGTACAGACGACGCGCTCTTTGTCTTAGCAGACCACCGAATACGGCGTCTAGCTGAGACGAGGCATCCACCACGCCCCTCTAAGATGTTACCTTTCACGGCCTCGTGAGGCGGAGTCTTTGTCTCCGCAGACTGCCGTAACCTCGGCGTCTAGTCGAGATGAGACGCCAACCACACCGGGCATGCCGATGCGAGCGTGCATTGGTTTTACACTGACACCGGTCTCCACAAAAGAGTACTCCCGCGAGGCAACCCCTTGCGTACCCTGACGAAGCCGCTACATCGTCAAGAAGTCCGAGCCAAGCAGGATCCATGCTACCCCAACACCGATTACATCAACGCTGTCAAGACTGATGAGGTGCGACGGCGAGGGCGAACATGGCCAGTACAAAGCCATGTTTTGAGCGGCACGTGTACCAACGAGGATACGAGCTTTGCCGCCGCCCACACCATACACTCACACCATCATCATCATGCATGGAGAATGCAAAGCGAAGACGACGAAGACGACCACACGGCTTAATCGGAGGTATCTCGCGGAGCAACCCGCGGGAGTAATTAGCCGGGAGCTTTTTGAGGCCCCGGGAACCAGGAGACCGCACATCGCCATAGTCAGGCAGGCCGCGCTAGTAGGCCATGGAGCACAACCATTTTTAATGGGATCTTGTAATTTTGTTCATCCAAAGAAATAAATGAAATACTTGTTTCCCGTATCACTTTTCTTTGTGTACGTACACTGGCACGCCCGCATTTTTCTTTTTCCCCGGCACATGAGAGAAATCAAACTCCCCCTTTTCCCATCTCACGGAGTGATTAATAGATTTTTCTCGTGTCAAACACAATGCACTTTTTTCCGTGTCCAAAATCCCACGGCAAAAATTCTTAACACATGTTCTTCAGAAGGGAAAAATGCAGATATCTCACCTTCTCAAATTGTATATGATCACGAGTTTACTACACTACACAAAATTTGAAGAAGATTGGCAGGGGATCATCGCAGCTCCTTGCCGTCGATTCTGGCAAGGTCGGATGCGGAGTCATAGCCGTCGGGTAGCGAAGATTTGAAGGCATCCACAGATTAATAGGAGAGAGGGAGAGATGAACTGCAGACCAAGAACAACGATCAGACAAAGATATAGGTAGAAAGATTTTCGGTCACGGCAAACGATGGTGATTACCTTGTGATGAGGCGGCGCTGGTCCAATGGAACGCGTAGCTGGTGCCTGTCGTGGAAGAGATATGTAGGGAAGAGACAAAACACCCCTATGCGCATCTTCCTAGCCTCCTGCCCGATTTGGACGTCACATGATCGACGACGTGGCCACCAGTGTCGTCGACGGCCTCCTCCGGCCCCTAAACATGCCCTACCCCAACACCAACATGCACCACCGCTACATACCTCTGTCGGAGTCCTCTGAATCGGGGAGTTTCCAAGCACGGCCGGGTAAGAGATGGGAGCGACACCGCAGGCGATGGCTGCACGGCGGAGGCAGCGTCTCCCACAGACCGCCAACCAGTCCGAGAATACCCTTTGTGATAAGAACAACCCCATCTATTACTACTCCATTTATTTGGCGGAGAAGAAGGAACGACAGCGGTATAGTAGATTGATGGGAAATCAATCGACCGAGGAATTAATTAGTGCTCACGCTGGTTTGATTTGAGTGGCCGAACGCCAATGAGTTACTACAGTATCTGCTAATTAGGGAGATGATAAATGTGTGGGGTCGTGGCAGTCGCCATTGGAAGGAAAGGCTGGAACAATGGACCTTAACCTATGGGCTTCCGATGGCTTTTAGGGTCCAGTTAAGTGTACATGTAAAGCCCAAGCGAAAAAATCCAGTCGGTAGCAGCGAGCGCTACGGTGTCTGAAAAAAAAGCAAAGCAACGAGCGGTAAGGCTGAGAACGAAACGGTATCTTCACTTAGCGGTGGCAATTCTTAGTAATTTTCTCTACCTTTGATCAGACGGCTGCGCACTCCTCAACTTTACTGAATCAACGGCTATAACAATTGGAGTGACGTGGCTTCATGAGAAGACAGGAAAATCACCTAGTGGGGTGCCCCTATTTAGATATAGAAGATATGCATAGGTAGGATCATTGCAAGATCCTCCTCCTCTTCCATATCAAATTCTTCTTCGGAAGAATCATACGACGAACTCATCTACAATGTTGAATACTATGCTATAAATAAAAAACTACAATCAACATGCACGAAATTCATGGCTTTTGAGCAATACATACCTTCTAGGCGTTTTGTCGAACACCTTGCGGGCGCCGAGCGGCAGCGAGCGTGCGGGCGCTGTTCGTCGGAGGACCAACACGCGCGCGGGGCGGCAGGACTAGAGGGGGGCCGGAGAAAGCGCGCGCGGGGCGGGGATAGGCCGGGGAAGCGCCGGAACGACCGCCGGGTGGCGCGGCCGGCGGCGGCGGCGTGGCTGGAGGGGGGGTGGGAGGTGCGAGCGAGCGCGCGAGAGTCCAGCGTGCGGGAGCGGGCGCAGCAAATAAGCGGCGCGCGATTGTGTTTCGGCCCGCGCGCTGGACTACGTATGCCGCGCGCGCTGTTTTCACGCACCCGCTGAAGCAACTATTCCGGTTACGCGCGCGCTAAAACGAAGGATTTTGCGGCGCGGCGCTATTTTGGCGCGCCTGTTGGAGATGCTCTAAAGAATCTTGTAGCTGCTGCTGTGGCGGCGGAGGCTTCAGTTCCTGCTTTCAGGGCACCCGCTGCCAATTTCTGGAGCAGGTATGCTATGTTTCTCTCTTCACCACACATATGAACTACAGCCCTGATTCTTTTGTGGCAACTGCCACTGCCAAACTAGCTAGTGCTAGCCTGACTTAAACATGGATAGTAACCTGTTTTCGGTTACTATTCTTATTACTACATTCTACTGCGCCTTTTTGGTTTATTGTTACCATTGAGGTTGTAAATTCTTCTTGGTGCTTAATCAAATGCAACTAGTGTGCTTAGAAATCTACAGCAGAGGTACTGGTCAAGCTTTGTTGGTCAGGGGGTACGGGGCTAGCACTCTGGTGTCGCTTCTTATTCTAAAGAGATTCATAGGAGTCTTGTGGGAGAAAACCACGGACGCACGAAGACACAATCACTATGATGGAGGAGTATTACAAGCACGAGACGACAGACCGTCTGAGATGCGACTACATGGGGTATATATGAGGGGCAACACATAGGAGTCCTTGTAGGACAAGTAAACGAGTTGTACTCGTACGCGTCGGTACCAACGCAAAAGGCCCACACCGTATGTACTACGTCTAGTCCAATACGGTACTAGAATTTGAATCACAATTTAACATTCTCCACCTTGAGCCAAATTCCCTCCAGTAGTCGAAGAAAGTGAATAACTCCATCCAAATCAGCTTAAACACCTTGTGCGTCAAAATCCATAGGACTAGTGAGAAATACCAACTAAGCCTAAGCAAAGCTCAAACTTATTGGCCGGAACTGGCTTTGTCATCATATCAGCTGGATTATCATGAGTACTTATCTTACATACCTTCAAATCGCCTTCAGCAACAACATCTCGAATATAATGAAATCTGACATCAATGTTCTTTGTCCTCTCATGATACACTGAATTCTTTGTAAGATATATAGCACTTTGACTGTCACTAAATACGGTAGGGCAAGATGAGTCTCCATAAAGCTCAGTGTACAAACCTCTCAACCAGATAGCTTCTTTGCATGCCTCAGAAATAGCCATATACTGGGCATCAGTAGTGGAACAAGCCACAATAGACTGCAAAGTTGCTCTCCAACTCACAGCACAACCACCAATGGTGAAAACATAACCTGTGAGTGATGTTCTCTTATCCAAATCACCAGCAAAATCAGAATCAACAAAACCAACAAGTCCATCTCTAGTTTTTCCAAACTGTAAATAAGCATTAGAAGTACCTTGTAGGTATCTGAAAATCCACTCACCTGCTTTCCAATGCTCTTTTTCAGGATTAGCCATGTATCTACTGACAACACTCAATGCATATGATAAATCCGGACGAGAATAAACCATGGCATACATAAGTGAACCAACTGCACTCGAATAGGGAACTCTAGACATGTACTCAATATCTGCATCTGACTTAGGACATAAAGCTGATGATAATTTGAAGTGTGCAGCTAATGGAGTGCTTACTGGCTTGGCATTATGCATATTAAAACGACGAAGAACTTTATCAATATATCCCTTCTGACTTAGATATACTTTTCCAGACGGTCTGTCTCTGGATATTTCCATGCCAAGTATTTTCTTTGCTGCACCCAAATCCTTCATCTCAAATTCATTACTCAATTGCTTTTTTAGTTCATTAATCTCTGACATACTCTTTGCAGCAATAAGCATATCATCAACATAAAGGAGCAAATAAATAGTTGAACCTTTGACAGTTTTCAAATAAACACAACTATCATAATTAGACCTTTTGAAACCTTGAGAGAGCATAAAGGTGTCAAATCTCTTGTACCACTGTCTAGGGGATTGCTTCAATCCATAAAGAGATTTCTTTAACTTACAGACAAGCTTTTCTTTTCCAGGAAGAACAAAACCTTTAGGTTGTTCCATATAAATATCCTCTTCTAATTCTCCATGTAAAAATGCAGTTTTAACATCCAATTGTTCAAGCTCAAGATCATGCATGGCAACAATATTGAGTAAAGTGCGAATAGAGCTATGCTTCACAACAGGAGAAAAGACTTCGTTATAGTCAATACCTGGAATCTGACTGTAACCTTTAGCAACTAACCTTACTTTATATCTTGTCTCATCATTAGGAGAAATGCCTTCTTTCCTCTTGAAAACCCACTTGCAACGAATAGGCTTCTTCTCTCTAGGTAATTTTACTAAATCCCAAGTGCCATTGTTTTCAAGTGATTCCATCTCATCATGCATAGCAGTCATCCACTTATTACTATCACCAGAAATAATAGCCTCGGAATATGAAGAAGGCTCAGGATTACCTTTAATTTCTTCTGCAACAGATAAAGCAAAAGAAACAATATTGCACTCTTCAATTAACCTGTCAGGTTTGTTAGTACCCCGCTTAACTCTGTCACGTGCAAGATTCCAACTGGGTGGAACAATAGGCTGATTTGGAGTGGGAGTGACATTATCATCATTAACGACGGGTTCATCATGTGCATCAACAATTTTATTATCAAATGTATCACCTGAATCAATAACATGCTCCACCTGAACAGTAGGCTCCTGAACAATAGGCTGCTGTTCACTCCCAACAGGAACATTAGTAGATGAAACATCATGTAACATGGCAGATTCATTAAAGATAACATTTCTGCTAATAACAACCTTCTGGGTTTCAGGATTCCATAATTTAAAACCTTTAACATCAGACTTATAACCAAGAAAAATGCACTTAACAGCCCTAGGCTCCAATTTTTCATTATCAACATGAGTATAAGCAGTGCAACCAAAAACTCTCAACTGTGAATAATCAGCAGGTGAACCAGACCATACCTCAATTGGAGTTTTCTTATTAAGAGCAATAGATGGTGAAAGATTAATGAGATAACAAGCAGTGGAAGCGGCCTCAGCCCAAAAACGCCTATGCAAACCTGCATTGGACAACATGCAACGGGCTCTGGAAATAATGGTCCTGTTCATACACTCAGCAACACTGTTTTGTTGAGGAGTATAAGGAACGGTGTAATGTCTGACAATGCCTTCAGACTTGCAATAATTCTTAAATTGCTTAGAACAGAATTCCATACCATTATCAATGCGAAGTATTTTTACCTTCTTTTCAGTTTGTCTTTCAATCATAATCTTCCACTCCTTAAATGCTGAGAATGCTTCATATTTATGCTTCAAGAAATAAGGCCAAACTTTTCTTGAATAATCATCAATAATAGTCAGCATGTAACTAGCACCACCTAGTGACTTCTTGCGAGATGGTCCCCATAAATCAGAATGCACATAATCAAGAATACCTTCAGTTGTATGAGTCGAAGTGTTGAACTTCACCCTCTTGTGTTTGCCGAAGATACAATGCTCACAAAATTTCAATTTACCAGGTTCATATCCATCAAGAAGACCTCTCTTATTTAACTCTGCTAAACCAAGTTCACTCATATGTCCAAGACGCATATGCCAAAGGTTAGCAGCATCACAATCAGAATTCTTTGAAACAACTGGAGTAGCGTTACCTGAAACTGTAGAACCTCGAAGGTAATGAAGACCATTAGTCGAACTTAAGTCACCTTTCATCACAACAAGGGAAACTTTGGTGACTTTCAAAACACTATCTCCACCTGAATACTTGTATCCCTTTGCATCAAGGGCACTCATAGAAATAAGATTTCTCTTCATCTTCGGAATATACCGAACATCTGTCAAAGTTTTGATTATGCCACCAAACACCTTGATTCGAATAGAACCTATGCCTTTAATCTTGCATGGTGAATTATCAAAACCCAAAACGGAACCAGCAGAAGTAGTGGAATCAAAAGTATTAAACCAATCTCTATGCGGGCACATATGAAAAGTACATGCAGTATCAAGTACCCACTCATCATTGGTCTCAGTACATCCAGCAATAACGACAAGAGCATCATCGAAACTATCATCATGAGCAACGTCAGCAGAATTTTCACCTTGTTCGTTACCTTTCCTCTTTTCTTTATTCTGCAACTTGAAACACTCTGAGATGTCATGCCCGTCTCTCTTGCAATATCTGCAATATTTCTTGTCTCTGGATTGTGACCGGCCCCTATAGCCGTTTTTGTTTTTGCCTCTGTTTCCATTATTGGAGTTCTTCTCCTTTGTCCTGCCACGAACAAATAATCCCTCTGCTTGGGATGAACTTGAACCATCATGAGGCATCATTAATTTCATCTTCTCCTTAGAGTTCGAAGCTTCATAAACTTCATTAAGTGTGAGAGTATCACGACTGTATAATATGGTGTCTCTAAAATTGGTATAAGAATTTGGCAGTGAACAAAGTAACATTAAAGTAGTATCTTCCTCTTCATACTTAACCTCCATTGCAGCTAGATCGGATATGATCTCTTTAAATTTGGAAATATGATTCAAAACATTACCTCCCTCGGGTAACCTGTGCAGGAATAATTTTTGCTTCAGATGCATCTTGCTGGTGAGATCTTTAGTCATGCAAATCCCTTCCAGCTTTAACCACAGAGCGGTGGCAGTTTTCTCGCTCAAAACTTCCTGCAAAATATTATTATGCAAATGGAGTTGAATTTGTGACAAAGCCTTACAATCAATTCTTTTTTCCTCATCAGTCCAGTCCTGAATCCTTTGCTTCCCAAAACTATCCAGTGCTTCATCATAGTCGGACTGTGCCAACAACGCCCGCATCTTGACTTGCCATAGGGTAAATCTTGTGTCACGGTCCAGCAGCGGAAGATCGTACTTCATGGATGCCATGAGTCGATAAAACTATGTACACAAAGTAGTACAAGCCGGTAGAAAATTCTTGATAGAATTAATATACGAAGCAGACGAAAAATAGGATAAATAGCACATGAAAGTGTCGGGTAGTGGAAGTAGCAATTGAAGTTGAAATCTGATTACTAGTACTCAACTAGTACTAGCCTTCGTCACGTACTAGTGCAAGTAGTACTTGATAATTCTTTGGACTTGAGCGGTCTTCACGCCAGAAAAAGTAGCAGCGGCGGCAGCGTGTCCTCGGGACTTTGTGCGAGCAGCAGCAACTCTGTTGCGCGGCTGTCGTGGACGGGAAACAGCAGCGACGACTCGATGGATTTGATGTGTCTCTTGCTGCAGCTTTGCATTTATCGCCTTGAGACTCGGGAGCAGCGGCGGCCAGAATAAACCCCACAATACGCCAGCTGTGGGATTCATCTCGATCTCGGCCTAGAGAAAAGTCAGTCTCCGAACCTGACCTGGACACGGACGATAAGCCGTCCAATCCTGTCGAACTCGGCGGATCGCACCACGCTGCGGCGATGCGCACAGATAACCCTAATTCCTCTCGTCTCAATATCTCGTATGTTTAACCTCAGCTCTGTATACCACTTGTTAGATAATAACAAGAATAAACGAGACACGAGAGACACGGATTTTTACATGGAAACCCTTGCGGGAGAAAACCACGGACGCACGAAGACGCAATCACTATGATGGAGGAGTATTACAAGTACGAGACGACAGACCGTCTGAGGTGCGACTACATGGGGTATATATGAGGGGCAACACATAGGAGTCCTTGTAGGACAAGTAAACGAGTTGTACTCGTACGCGTCGGTACCAACGCAAAAGGCCCACACCGTATGTACTACGTCTAGTCCAATACGGCACTAAAATTTGAATCACAATTTAACAGTGGCATTGCCATCAACCTGCGTGCAAGTGTTTTAATTCAACAATTCTTTCTCGATGCCGAGTTGTTGACCTAGGTTTCACTCGCCTTGGTGGCAAGCTTCCAAAGGGTGTTTTGCTTACGGGCCCACCCGGCACAGGGAAGACCATGTTGGCAAGGGCTGTGGCCACAGAAGCCCGCGTCTCTTTCTTTGCATGCAGTGGCAGTGATTTCGAGGAGGTGTATGTGGGTCTTGGGGCTAAGAGAGTGCGGGAGCTCTTCCATGTAGCAAAGAAGCGATCTCCTTGCATAATATTCATGGATGAGATTGACGCCGTTGCTGGGCGCAGACACGCAATAGACCCGTCGTGGCAGAGGCAGACCATGAACCAGCTGCTTTCTGAGATGGATGGCTTCAGGCAGAATGAAGGGATCATTGTGATCGCCGCGACAAACTTCCCGGAGTCGCTAGATAAAGCCATTGTCAGGCTTGGGCGTCTTGACCGTCAAATCCATGTTCCTAATCCAGATGTTGAGGGCCGGCGGCAGATCCTTGAGGCTTACATGTCAAAGGTACGTGTACAAGGCTTGCTTATTTTTTGCTGTATCTGATCAGATGTCAGGCTTTGACCTTTTCTCAAGAATTCTTCTATGCAGGTGCGTAAAGCCGAGGGTGTGGATGCGATGACCATTGCGAGGGGGACGCCCGGGTTCTCAGGTGCAGATCTTGCAAACCTAGTGAATGACGCCGCTCTCAAGGCTTCCAGGGATGGGGCAGATGCTGTTGGGATGGATCACCTCGAGTACGCCAAGGACAGGATCATCATGGGCAGCGAACGCAAGTCAGCGGTGATATCTGATCATTCGAAGAAAATGACTGCCTACCATGAGGGAGGGCACGCCCTTGTTGCTATCCTCACGGACGGCGCTAACCCTGTCCACAAGGCCACAATTATGCCAAGGGGAAATGCTCTCGGCATGGTGACACAACTGCCAGGGGAAGACAGCGAGCTGGAACTCTCGAGGAAGCAGATGCTGGCAAGGCTGGATGTCCTCATGGGAGGGCGGGTGGCCAAGGAGCTTATATTTGGAGAAATCGGGATTACAACTGGTGCCTCATCTGACCTGAGCAAGGCGACTAAATTGGCGAAAGACATGGTCACCAGATATGGCATGAGCAAGCGGGTCGGCCTTGTTTCCTACAGCAACGACGGTGATGGTGGTGATGGCAAGACCACGGCCCTGGTTGATGAGGAGGTGAAAGATTTATTGGATAGCGCTTACAAGAATGCGAAAACGATTCTCACAGAGCATAACAAGGAGTTTCATGCGCTAGCAAATGCCCTCCTGAAGCATGGAACTCTCACTGGCGACGAGATCATGAAACTAGTATTGACAGAACAACAAGCAGATGGTCGCAAGGTAACACCTTCTCTCACTGGCGACGAGATCACGGAACCGGTGTCAACACAAGAACAAATAGGCGATGCTAAGAATGGTCAGCAGTAACTGGAGACGCTTCCAAAAGTACTTTTGTTGCTGATACTTTTGTGGCAAGCACGCAAAATGTAAAGAGCGATGTGTACCGTCCGAATTTCGCTGACTTTAAGTGTTTCTCAAGTGTGAAGAGAATGTGATGTTGTGAACCAGTAAAGCCTCCTGTTTTGAGCCTCAAGCATGAATGTACCCCAAAGATCTCTGTTGGAGCCTCAAGCATGAATGTACCGCAAGATTTCTGTTGGAACTGAATGGGGTTTATGTGAATGAGCACAGTTATGTGAAAAATGCAATTTCACAGCCCTAGCTGCATGGATTTCCTCCCAGCTGCAAAACATAATATGAATATTCGTGATTGCTGGATTGTAACCTCTTCTTTTATGGATGACTGCTGGAGCCAAAGCCCCGTGTCCGTGATATTCTAGCTAAATCTAGCCTTAAAACGCAAATTTTATAGGGGGTTGCACGCGTGGGCTGGTGGATCTTCTTAAAAGATCCACAACAGCTGTTAGATCTCCATTTTCTCAATTGCAACGAAGGTGGTATTGCAGAACCCTTTGCAAATAAAGCTCATGTTTGCAGAAACTTTTTGCAACATAGGTGATGTTGCAGATTATTTTTCGTCAACATGGCTGTTGTTGATTTTTTTGCAACATATAGTTGATTAGATATTATTTTTTCGTAAGTTTATCCAATGAAGATAGGGTGAGGAGAAAGAAAGGAGAAAACTTCTTGCAAAAAAGGAGAAAACTAAAGAGAAAGATGGACAGTATCCAAATCAAATAAGAAAAAAAAAGTTGCTATTTCATCAAATCCCAATCGTGTGGGTGTAAAGTGGAAAAATCCTGCTCTGGGCTGCAGTGGGCATATGACTGAAAATCCTTTTTTGCCGGGCCCTTTGGACTCGGAATCCAGCTGAGAGAGTGGTTTGAATCCACCTCAGAACGAAGAATGAAAAAGATGCCGAGCGGATGCAAGCTCGAGGATCTAGGAAGGATGAAAGAAAGCTTAATCGTTTCTTCACTAAACTACTCGAACTTCTTGTTAGAAAAAGTGAAAATAGGTCAATTCGAAAGAGGGTTAGTCTTCATCGGTTAGTGTGCACCAAAGGATGAGGTTTCTTTCCCATCCTACAAATTCAAACCGTTCTAGCTTGATACTGCGATACCGTCAAACCATCCAACGGAGCATGAAAACCATTTTGATCGCGGTACTAGCTTCCAGTAGTTTTCTATGAAACCACATCACTATGGTCATATGTATGATTAGACCATGCCGCTTCACTAGACTTTCATGAACTTGAACCATCCATTTGATCCCCACGGTCGTGACACCACTTTCTAGACCAAAGTTTCCAAAATCCAATGCGGAACCAAGCAGTAAGAAAAATTCATCACGATAATTTTTAGTCAAAAACCAAAGTGGACCGAAGAGAATGGAGAGTCAGGGCATGTCCGGGAGCTCTCCGTGGTAGGAAAATCTTCGACTCCAGCGCCACAAATCCCGCTCCAGCTTCTCACGATAGATCCCAGAGTCAGCGATCCGTTCGGCGTCACGGCTTCTCGCTCGCATGTACCTACCTTTTTAGCATCTTTACATTGCACATAAGAAATACTATGAATGAATCACCTTGCAATAGCATACACTACACCACGACACTACATTGACGACATGCATCTGTTGGTAAAAGTGTTCATCACCGACACTTTTTTCGTCCCAAACTATACCGACACATAGATTCTCGGTGTTATGTAGGCTCATGACACATTATCTGTCGCCAAAGCATCATCACACCACCAATGTAATTTCCGTCGGTAGACACAAGCTTTACTAATAGGCTGTGTGTCGCCGATTCATTACGACTGAGAAAGTGTCGGGATTGTTTAGGTTGGGTCCACCCGAGAGAAGTGGACAGGCCACGCAAAACGCCAATTCCCAAATAATGAAGTCGTTCCCCTCTCACCCCCTGTCCCGCTGCCCACACGCAACACACACCCGTAAACCTAACCCTCCCGCGCCGTCGCCTCCGACCTGCATGCCGCCGCCGCCGCCACGACCCCGCCCGCTGCTCCCCTCGCGCTCGTCATCGGACCCCGGGCATCCTTTCCCTCAGCCCGCAGCCACAGCAGCGCCGTCCGCGACAGAGGAGCATCGTTCGCCCACGACCCACTTCTGAGGAGCAGCAGCACCGTCCGCTGCTGAGGAGCCGCCCTCGTTCTTCTTCCTCCAATGGCGAAATCTGTACCGGTTGAGCCCCGTTGCGCTGCTCCACCTCCAGACCTCGACAAGTAAGCTACAAATCTTCCCGCTGCCTGCTCCCCTTGTTCTCTCCCATCTCCATTGTTGGCCACGAGGTCAAATTAGGGTTTAGAAATTAGATAGTACATGAGCTTAATCGAAGGGGAAAAATAAACATTTGACCACCAGTTAGTATAAGGATTCAATCTTCGGTGGTTGGAGGCAAGATCCACTCTAGCTCGCAATGAATTTGGATGGGAGCATGTTTCTGTTTGAAGGGAGGAGAGAGATGGATAATGCAGGGAAGAAGAAGTAGCATGCTTTACTAGCTTGTACTGACATTGGAAGTATGACCTTTCCAGGTTTAAGGGGCATGGCATGTTGGCACCAGTCACAGCCGCCGGATGGCAGAGCAATGATGTGCATCCGCTGGTTAATGAGAGATCTGAGGTGCGACTTTTTAATTATAGCATTATATATGTTTACTTGTCTTGCAATGTAGCATTCAGTTTTGGAAATGGGAGCCAAGATGTGTATTACTATATGCTAGGTTGTGAACTATGTACCTATGTTTGCCTTATACAATGTTAAACTACATATGCAGGGTTCTTATGTTTATGGCATCAATGGGAATAAGTATCTAGTTTCTCTAGCAGTACTATGGTTTACAATCTTTGGAGTGTTTTTTTTGTGATTATGTACCACAGAATTCTCCATTCTTTCGGACAATACCCTGCATCACCATTTTATTTATGCGTTTAAGAGTAATGTGTAAAGTCTAATTTCATTCAACTTCCATGAATGATTCATGATTTCTACAGGTGGTAGTTAGCCTCCATTAGTCAAAGCTGCAGCTGAACAATTAAACAAGTTGTTGAGGAGCTGCCGCCTTGCTACCAAGGAGAATCAGCGCAGCCCGCTGCCATGGACCGCCATCCGCTAGCAAGGAGCAGCACTGCCACTCGCGTCTGAGGAGCACCATCCGGCCCGCTGCTGAGGAGTACCATCTGCAGTCAAGGAGCAGCACCATCGTCGGCTACCAAGGAGAATCTTCCACCGCCGAGGAGCAACAGCTATATCCGCCGTCGAGGACAGCCACGCCATGCTGCCATCCACTTCTGAGGAGCACCATCCGCCCCACTAAGGAGCAGCAGCTTCGTTCACCGCGGAGGAGCAGCCACGACATCCCACACAGTGGACAATCACCTTGTTTGCATCTGAGGAGCACCGTCCACCCCGCCGAGGGGCAGCAGCGCTCTCCGCCGCCCAGGAGCAGCCGCGACGTCCGCTGCTAAGGAGCCACCCGTCGTTCTTCTGCCACCGGCATCTTCTGTCCCAGTTGCCCCCTTTACATGCCCTGCCTCTTGGACCACAAAGGTAATATGCAAATATTCTCTTATCTATATCCCCATATGTTACTAGCTGTAGTTCACATTGTTTGAATGGTTTGTGTCCTGAATCCCTATAGCATGCCTCACGTGAATTTGTTTCGATATCTGTATTATGTGCTTACTGCTACTTTTTTGTTTCATTTCCATTTCAATGAGTCAGATCTCTTCTTCTACTTACGATTTCCCATAGGAGTCAGATTAGATGATGAGATATGGTACTTGGAAAAATAGGGTTATAGATCTGCAACTCATCAGGATGGCAAGCTGTTCACATTCGATTACCAGCCACTTCTATATTTTTCATTGTTCCGATTGTGTTCTATCAGTCGACCAAGCTCATTTCCATATGTTTGGATTCTAATTTTTCTTGTGGCTGACTGTGCCATGTATGAGTAGGCATGCTTTTATTTTTCTGAAATTTGTTTCTTGTGGTTACTGTTTGTGCAATATGAGTTGGATTTATGTACTCATGGATGACTGTTTGTGCAGATAAGCTACAACCTACAAGTAGTTTTCCTTTGTCAAATTTTTCCAAACATGTGTGATGTTTTATCAGTTTTTTATACAGGAGTGGTACGCATAATTTTCTTGCCAAGGTCTCCATGATTTGTTGATACACAAGTATCTTCTCTTAGAGATGGGCTCTTGCTAATGCACACATCAATATGCATGCCCCACAAGAAAGGTGCATCGTCGTAACTGTTTACGCGGAATACTCCGATACAAAGCTCGCTAGCCCATGACCCAGATAACGATCTCCGCACAAGAAATTATTTAACACAATATTTTTAGACGATATTACTCGTGTAATTTGCTATTGGCACTTACAGTGCATTTGGTTTTACAGTGGGTGATAATCGAACTTAAACAACAATATTTCTCCTTTTACAGCTTGTTCAATAATTTGATGAATTAGTCAAAATGTCCTTCCTGCTTTGTGTACTGGGCACATCTAGTTCTAGTTTGTGCATGCTAACAAATCTATGTGCACTCTAGAATACTGGAGAAGTTAGCTCCTGTCATCTTTGCAACTTAATCTGTGTGCACTCTAGAATACTAGAACTTTACCAAAATTCTCTTACAATATTATGCAAGCCTAACCTTCTTTTCTCCTTTTTATATAATGAACGAGGACATGCTCTGGCTGAGCCATGCTTTCTTTGAACATAGCCATTAAATTTCGAAATCAGAGAAAAAAGTAAAATTGGTTTGCAAAGGGCATACGTTTAGTAATGCTGCCAAATAAAACTTGAGAGAAAATTAAAAATGGCTTCATAGTGCATATATATCTGGTCTGTTCTACTAACTATATGGTAAGAAACCGTAGCTCTCCATTTTCTTTGTGCCAAAGCTTGAATGATTCTTTTCAGTATTTGTTGCAACTATATTGTTCCTGCAGTTATATAGTTAACTGATTTCAGCGGAAAACAAAATGCCTTCCTGCTACTGACTATAGGCTAAAGATGGTCTTTGCAATGACTTTGTTTTCACCAAGTGCACTTCCTGCTACTCACGGGTACATGTATGTTTACAAGTGCATATCTTATTGTTTGCTGATTGAGAAAGTTTCAAATGCAATCTCTCAACTTACAATAAGAACCTGACTTTTGGTTGATGTTCTTATAAGGATGGATATCTTTCGTAACCAAACTGTTTGCATTACATTTTCAATTTTTAGATCTTTGAAATGAAGGGAAACTCAGAAGTTTGAAAAAATTCTCATTTCTAAGATTGCTCGAACATATGAATTCTTTTGCAGGGACATATGGCAGAAAATAGGAAGCCCACAAGTTGATCTAACATGTTCCGGTGATCGCTTTTGTTCATGACATGGTCGACACATTTTGTTCATATGGAAGTTGATGCTGACTTGGTGATCCAAGACTTGTCTCCTCCATAATATTTTTTTAGTAGTCAAGTGAACGAACAATTGTTCGCTTAGGAGCTTGGCAATTATATTTTGCAACAAGACACGTCTTGTAGTTTGACCTATGTATTTTCTCAATGCTTGTATCTAACTTGAGTGAAGAAAACTAATGAATCTTTTATATGTGTTGGATAATTGTACCGATCAATGGTATGTTGTGATGAATACATTAGTGCAATTGTTTGTATATGTATTGCATACTGAATATGAATTGAATATTAGGAATGAAATTTCATTCAAACTATGGTGCATCTACATTTGTGCTGAAACGTAGAACCCTATCAGTAAATGTGTCGGCATAAGTATTGACCATCACACTTTCTGTCGGCATAACGCACTACAGACAAACTGTCGGCGTATCAACCGACGTCGCACTATCTGTCGGCATATCACACTGTCAGATGATCTGTCGGCATAACATAGTCTGTCGGTGTAGAAATGTCTGTCGCCATAGATCTCACCAACACTGTCATAATGTCTGTCGGTATAGATTTATCTGTCGCTAAAGACCTTTCCCGGCAGGACTACAGGCGATAGCTCCTTTCTGTTGGCAAAGATTTTTGCCGACACTAAATGTGTCGCCTTAGGTGACCTATGCCCACAGATTGTTTGACACCGCTTTGAGTGTCGTGGTGTAGGGATACAAGAAACAACTTTCTGTTTTGTCGAACAACAAGTCGGACCCGATGAACAATTCCTTCCAAAGAAATGTTCTAGAGGTTTTTCCACTATATTCGCGATATTTAACAAAGTAGAATAAATTCTTCACGATTTCTAGAGTTTCGGGGTTACTTCACTGATACCGATTTTCGCCTAAACACGGCCTCTAGGTTACTTTAAAGTGTAATACAACAAGTCAAGATGGGTATGCCTAGGTCTCAATCGACTGAGATTTAACCAAGTCTCAATCAGGCGACAAGTACATAATAATAATAATAAGAAAAAACTGAAAAGAAATTACTTGTATGAATCTTCATGCAAGCTGCAAGGAATACCAGTTTTGCTAAAGCACAAGTATTGCATGTCTAAGTCCTATGTCATTGATCTTACATGAAGATTCGTGTGAGTATTTTTTATCTCCTATTTTTGGTTTCCTTTTTATACTTGATTAAGTCATTTAGATGTGCAATAATTTAGACACATCTAGATGTGTTCTAGACAAACCCAAAGAATATAACATCAGTGAGACATAACAAAATTTAAAGTCGACGGAAACTTAACAAAACTCTATGTACATAAAATGGAGACATCGTGCATCCAGGCAGAAGCGAGCGATCCAGACTCCTGAGGGAGTAGCAGATCTATTTGTCACCGATTCTGATTTCGATTCCGGCCCCGACTGGCTTCCCCCGATCCGGTCGCTTCCGAGTTCCGACCTACTCCCGGTAGATTATTTAAGGAGGAGATTCCGTTCTCTTTGGTTCATAGTCTCTTCGATCCCGCCGGCGATCGAGAGGAGCTCGAGATGGAGATGTCGCCGAGCTTTCCGCTGCCTTGTCTCGCCATGGTGCACGGTGTAGGCGCCAAACACCAACAACCCACGGCGACGACGCTGTTCAGCCTCGCCGGCGCGAGGCCCCTCGAGGTAGTCGCCCTTGAGGAGGAGCTGAAAAACAAATCACTCTGCCCCACGCCGCAGGGGTGGATGCTAGTAGTCCAGCACCGAGACGCCGCCGGCACCACCTACCTGCTGGATCCGCGCAGCAGCCAGAGGATCGACCTGCCGCATCTCGATATCCAGCAGGGCCTGATCCCCTACTGCAGCTGCCTGCTCGCCGGCGACCCCACGGCCCCGGGGTGCCCAGTGCTAGTGGTGGAGCCCATCGCCACCTTGGTATGGCACTGCCGCGTCGGCGACGGCGAGTGGGCCAGGCACGACTACGACATCGGGACCCTGGGCGACGAGCACTTCGTCGAGAAGAGGGTCATCGCGCCGATCGCGGCGTGCCGGGGCAGGTTCTACTTCAACGCCGTGCCCGCCGAGACGCGCGTGCTGGAGCTGGCTCGTCCCGGGGCGGGGGCGCCGGCGTTCGGCTCGGTCGCGACGGAGCCCGCGGAGACGGACAGGTTCGGGCGGGCGAGGGTGTTCATGGTGGGGACGGACGACGACGAGCTGTACAAGGTCGTGCTGCTGCATCGCGGAGGGTCCTACGACGAGGCCAGGGTCCTCAAGATGGACTTCTCAGAGCGCCGGTGGCGCCCCGTCGAGGACATTGGCGGCTCCTGCAACCGGGTATTCATGTGTATTCATTTTGTCAAAATCATTGCTGTTTTTCAAGAATTGTTATTGTTTTGCTAAAATAAACACTGTTTTGTATAAATCATGGGTATTCATATGAAGACCCAAGAATACCCCTAGCGCCGCCCCTGGTCGAGGACCTCGGCGGCCGTGCCTTCTTCGTCGCGCCCATGTACTTTGGTGCGTCGTGTGCGCCCACCGGCGGCCGGGTCCGGCAGGACTGCATCTACTCGTTGGTTGGAGTGGCCAACAACACTTTCAGGGTCTTCAGTCTGAAAGATGGGACTTCAGAAGTGCACCAACTCGAAGATGAGCAACTTGCGCCGGAAACAGTCGGAAAAGCGAGACCATGTTGGGTGCTTCCAATCCATCCAACATTGTACTAGTGTCTTTTTTCCTCTTCTTACGGCTGTATTACTAGCTAAACATCTTCCCTTAGAGCATCCCTAGCAGATCCGGTAAACACTTGTAATGCAAAAATTGTTTACGGTATATCTTGTAAACAGAATTTACAGGACGGCAGACGGATCGGCAGAATAGATCCCGTAAACATCGCCGGAATTCTACTCGATTTTCAAACTACTAATTTGCGACATTTTAAACATCACCGGAGTTCCATAAAAATAGTTCATACAAGCAAATGAAACATAGTTCCCCACATAGCACGCCACTTGCTAGATAGTTTAAACTTAAACAACACTAGATCTAAAATTTAAACTAGAGCCATCACCGGAGTTCTACTCGTCTTCATCCTCGCCATCACCGGAGCCGAACTTGTCAACACAGAGGTGGTGCTCCATGAGGAAGTTGCAGAGCATGTACGCGAGGTCGTACTACTTGCGGCTTCATCCCAGAAGACGGCTGCCTCCTTCGCCTCGAACCAGTCGCGCTCGGCCGCTCGGCGGCACTGCAGCGCCGGATCGAAGACGCAGTGAAGATCGCCGAAATTTGTCCACACCCGTGCGCTGGCACTGCGGGGCCTCGCACCACGGCGGCACACCTGCTCCTTGCGCCATTCCTTCACCGGAGGGCGGAGGGAGGAGCTCCCGGCCTCCTCGTCATGGCCGTGCTTGTGAGGCGGCCCGCTGCCGCAGCCACAGAGCTCCCCTCGGCCACCCTGTCCGCCACCCACGCACGACATCCTCGCTCTCTTCCTGGTCGCTACGCTCGCCGATAAACATCGCCAGAGGGAAGTGGATTTTTGGCCGGAGTATGAGATTTGCGGGGGGGGGGGGGGGGGGGGGGGGATAGCGAGAATGTGGACGGGAACCCTAAATCGACCCAGTGCCGATATATATCCCAAATTTGAATACGGTTTTATGGGCTGCCCGTAAAAAAATTACGGGCCGGACCATTTTTACCAAACCTGGCCGGGTTAGTTTTTTGCAGCGTCCCATAAATCCGTCAGAATAATGAGGACCAACGAGGTTTTAGGGTATCTGCTAGAGATGCTCTTAGAGAAATCTAGCAGATGTTGCAAACCGCTCCTCCCTCAGCGTCGGGACCCGCTCTGCTGCGGCTTTGTCCCCAGCGGCGCGCTCGGCCGCTCAACGGCGCTGGAGCGCTGGATCGAAGATGCGGTGAAGACGGTCGAAGTTGGTCCATAGCCATGCACCGGCGCTGCAAGACAACGCACCGCGGCGGCGCGCCTGCTCCTTGCGCCACTCCACCGTAGAGCAAAGGGAGGAGAACCCGTCCTCCTCGTCATGGCTGCGCTTGCGAGGCGGCCCACCGCTGCCAAGACCCCCTCGGCCACCCCGACCGCCACCCACACAGGACATCTCCTATCGCTTCCGGTGGATCTGCTCGCCATAAAACACTGCCGGAGCTCGCTCAATTTGTCGCCGGAGTAGAAGAAAAGCGGCGAAGGAAGATAGGGGAAAAGGCGGACGGATACCATAAAACGACCCGGCACCGGCATATGTAGCGGAATCAGGGGCGGTTTATGGGCCTCCCGTATTTTTTTTTACCGTTTGGCCCGTTTTTACCGGACCTGGTCGAGCCGTTGTTTGGACCGTCCCGTAAACCCGCAGGAAAAATAATGGCCCGACGAGGTTTTACAGGATCTGCTATAGTTGCTCTTAGTGTGGTGGATGTATTCCATGTAGCAGCGTCATGCCAGTATGTTGTGGTCGAAACATTTTTGGTACGAGTTCTTCAACAGCTCCTCTATTTCTAAATTAACCGTTGTTCACGGAAAGTTGAGGCCGCAAAACATTTCCAACAGTTTTCGTAAAATTGTCATATAGCACATCGCGTAAAAATGACATTTTCTTCCCACGGGTTTACAAGCAGATGATCTTCTCGTATTTTTTGGCAGACTAAAATTTCAGCAACTACCACCACACACACCACACCCTTGCCACCGCGTCGGTCCACAGCTGCCACCAGCCAGCCGCCATCGGCCCGTCGCCTGCCCGCCACTGCTAGGCCGGGATCCCACGCCGCCACCTTCTGCTGGGGTGGCTTGGGTGCGACTTTGGCTACTGCTACGCCGCGATCTCGGTTCGCTGTCGTCCCACACCACACGTCTCCTCCTCTTCCGCCTCACCTCATTCCCTCCTTTGCCTCCTCCGCTGCCCCGCTTCGGCCTCCGTCTCCAAACCTAGCTCAAGAAACAAACGGGACAAAGGTATTTGAAGTAATTCTTCCCCCCAATTTCTTTGTTTCAATTTTCTTATTGATTGTAGATAAACACTCTTGTTCAATCTTTTTTTGATGACTCATCTTCCGACGACTATGAAGAAATTGATCTTGTGAAGGCTATGTATGCAGACACAATGGCAAACAAGAAGTCGAAGTGAGGAGGTTCAGTACCTGGTCATCTTGTACTCCGTCGGAACAAGGAAGCTGGTCACGCGGAGCTATTGGATGACCACTTTGGTGAGAATCCGGTATATAGTGCAAAAACTTCCAGGAGAAGATTCCGAATGTTACTGAGGTTGTTCTTATGCGTTGCGTGTGCCTTCGAAGAGCACCGACCGTTCTTTCAACTAAGAAGAAATGTGTCCCACAAGCTAGAAGGATAAAGAATCACATCCATAAGCTAGCCAACAACAATGGTTGCGCCATCGAGCATGGCCAAAAGGAGAGTATCATTCTTGATCACTTCCATAACATCATGGGCCAGGAAAGACAATGTGTTCCCCAATGACTTTATTTGGGATGAGCTAAATTTGGACACCCATGATTTGCACGAGCTTGATGCTCCATTCACTGAAGAGGAGGTAAAAGAGGCCATTAACCAAAAATGCCAAGTGACAAGGCTCCCGGTCTAGATGGATTCACCAGTTCCTTCTTTAAAGAGGACTTAATGCGGGCTATCCAATGTTTTGGCCACCTCCATGTGGCAAGGCTCAACTCCGCTAATGTGGTACTCCTCCCCGAGAAGGAAGGTGTGGACGACATATCGAAGTTTAGGCATATTAGTCTCATCCATGCGGTTACAAAGATCATCGCGAAGATTCTCGCCATCTGCCTAGGCCCTCACATAAATAACATTATCTCCCAACACCCAAAGTGCTTTTATCAAGAGGAGAATATCCATGACAATCTATCTATTATATTATTAAAACAAGAGGCAAACAAGGCATCGCGTTTGTGTACATATATTAAATTATCTTGGTCTTAAATTTTAGATATTAACGACTGAGATTTAAAAGAGGCGACATTATATATAACACTACTGGAATGGCCTCCTTTGTAAAGTGCCCGAGAAACTTGGTGAAGGCCCAAGAAAACTCGGCAAATTTTTTGCCGAGAACATATCTCAGCAAAAGTCATTCAACGTACACCTCTTAAGCAAACATAATTTTGCCAAGAACCATCCATCAGGCACTTAACATACTTATTGTCGAGTACCAAAGGGGTATTCTCAGCATAATAAAGTGACTTCACGACGATGAGTATATGGCATCAGGTCTTTGCCGAGTTCACACCGAAGAGCTTGGCAAACACCTTCCTATTTGGCGAGTTCAACCCTTGGCTTACCTAGCACTTGCAATTGCCCAAGCGCTGCCACGTGTCATATTTTGCCGAGAGTTGTATCTAAGATCTCGTCCTATATACATCATCAACTCCCTAGGTACTCCTCTTTTCTTGACAACCTTCTCAGGGTCTAGGCAAATAGTCAGGCAAGATGCCACACCTACCATGTGGCTTTATTGCTGAGAGCCACGCTAGGCAAAGATAACATTGTCGAGTGCCACTCTCGTAAAAAGGCATTGTCAGCCTGATTCCTAATTATTTCTCATTTAACCCTGAAGTGAAGCAGATATAATACTAATATCCAATAAGGATCACATACATAAATTTGTATACTCAATAAGGATCACATAGATAACAATAAACTCACAAAAGCATAATATATAGGCCAGACAAGCTACATATGAAGTCACAAGTAGTTACATAGCATGAGTGTCTCCTCACTAAACTAGAACATGGCCAACGCCATGCATGTTATAAACGATCACATGATAAAAACAACACCACAGTTAGTACGAACAAGAAGAGGATTATCAAGTTCTTGAACCCACTCAACTTGATAAGCTGGCCTGCACCCTACTTCATGATTGATCTTCTCTTTGAGCACATACTTGGAGTAATCATTCTCTGCCTCCTCCCTACTGTTTAATCGAAGGAAGGAGCTGCCTTTGTAACGATACACTTGTTCATTGCATGAGGGCCATGAATCATAAACCCTTGAACACCTACCTCTGTACACTGCATACCAATTCATCCACAAACAAAGAGAATAAGATTTGAAGAAGCAATGCAAGTTACAAATAACACATGTAACATAAGCCACATAAACATCCATGACTCATATACCCAAAAATATCACAAGTGCTACTCCGAATCGACATCATCAGCTACATAACTACATCACCAAATCAAGGTCAAACTATCTAGCTAGTCTACTCTAAGTTGTAGTCGGTGAAGCCAAGTGAGCAAGTTGGAGTAGGTGTTGATCCCCCCCATCCCTGGTGGAGGAGCAAGCGTCGTCGGCAATGGCGATTGGCAGACTCAATGGCACCGGGTCATCACTCATCTCAGGTGGCCACTGAGTAGACCTCACTGGCATGCTCCACCTCGACCGGGAATTCGATCCTAACGGGAGTTGCGTCATCGGGGAAAGCCATAATCTCTAGGTTGTTCGCCATAATTTGTGCTAAGAAGTACCGAACCGTTGCAATGCCAAAACCTTCCCATGATATCTATCAGTATGTACTCCCTCCGTCCGTTGAAAAGTGTACGTATAGAAATTTTAGGACAAATTATAGAGTGGAGTAAAAAATGCATTAGAAAGGTGCAAGCCATCATCTCTCCTCTTTAATTACCCAACCCCTAATGAGCTAAGGGCCTGTTTGGTTTCAATAAGTCACCTGACTTATAAGTCAGGTGACTTAAAACCAGTGACTTAGAGCATCTCCAGCCGTTGGCCCCCCAGGAGGCGCCTAAAATCTCCGCCTAGCGGTGAGCCGGCGCAAAAAATGGGCCTGGGGGCGAGTTGGTCCCCAGCCGCCGGCCCTAGGGCCGCCCCCAGGCGCGTTTAAAAAAAGTATAGCAAATTTCGGCAAAGTTCGGCGAAGTTCGGCTAAACACGACTAAATTTCGGCAAACTTGGGCATATATTAGACATGTTCGCGGATTTTCATTACATAGCAAAATAGATAACTAATCTAAAAAAACTGGCTGAACACCGAGTAGTCGCCGTCGTCGCCGCCATCGTCGCCGCCGTCGTCGGGCTTCTCCTCCTTGACGCGGCCGTCCCTGGTGGACCCCTGACCGGCGTCGCCAACGCGGGCTGGTGGCGGCGGCGCGTCATCGTCGTCGCTGTCCTCGATGATGATGACGATGGCGCCTCCTTCGTTGCGGCCCCGGCGGCGCTGCGCGAAGCGCTGCAGGGCGGCGCACTGGCGCTCCCTCGCCATCTTCAGGGAGTTTGCTTGCGCCCATTCCAGGGCCGTGTCGTCGTCGAGCTCGATGTCGCCGCCGTGCTCCGTCTTCACCGCGGGGAGGAGGCCCGGCTCCGTCTTCACCGGCGCGAGCCCCGGCTCCGTCTTGGGCTTGACGAAGCGCGGAGGAGGAGCCGACGAGGAGGTGCGCCAGCTGCCCTCGTTGATGACGATGCCGGCGCTGCGAGTGCGCCGTCCAAGACTCCTGTTCACGGAGCGATCGGCGGCCGAAGCCGTTGGCCGCGGCCTCATCGCTGGGGAACCGCTCGGCCATCGGGAGAGGGAGGGAGGGAGGGAGGGAGAGGGAGGGCTCGGCGACGGCGCTCGGGAGAGGCAGGGCTCAGCGGCAGCGCTCGGGAGAGGTAGAGGGCGGGCTAGGGCGGGTGTGGCTGGTGTAGCCAGAGGCGAGGGAGGCCACCGGCTTATATAGCGGCGCCGCCCCGTGTGTACGCATGCGAGGGAGGGGAGGCGTCGGCGCGCCGCCCCGTGAACGCGCCGCCCGTGAGGAATCACTGGTAAGGCTGACTGGTGGCAGCCTTGCCATTGATTCCCCGCGGGAAACCGAGGCGTTCGGGGAAGATGACGCGCGGTATCGCTGACGCGGCGGGTCCGCGGCTCTTTCGCGCCAAAACCGCTCGCCCCGGCGCCCCCAAGCGCCCCCAGCGCGCCCGGTTCGGCCTGGGTCCGCCGGCACTAAATTCGTCCCAGGCCGGCGAAAATCGGGCTCCTGGGGGCGCGACTGGGCCGATTTTTCAGCGTCGGCGCGAAAAAACGCCCGGGGAGGCCTTTCTGGGGGCGCGGCTGGAGATGCTCTTATAAGTCACGTCTGTTTGGTTGTCACTTGACTTATAAGTCAGCTGATCACACATTCTCACCTTGTTTTTTTATGTAAAGGTGGTGGGACCCATGTAAAAGGGGTGACTTATAAGTTTTAAGTTAGGGTGGAGCAACTTATGACTTATAAATTGGGGTGACTTATAAGTTGGGTCTGTTTGGTAAAATAAGTCATTTTTTCACTTTTCGACTTATAAGTTGGTGACTTATTTGGAACCAAACAGGCCCTAAGTGCATGTAGAGACTAAGGAGACCGTGTGTAAAATGTTATTGGTCTTGATTACCGTGTGATGAGAGAGAAACATTTTTTTCTACTTTAAAGTGCATTGGAAAGTGCTAAATGGAGTAGCAGGTACATGTATGATTCTTAGAGACCATGACGGCAATATCATTTTTAGTTCATGTAAGATATTTGTTTTCTTGTAATGATGTGCTTGAGACGGAGATCATGGGCATTCGAGAAAGTCTCTCACTAGCATTACAATGGAGCAATTTATCTGTTGATGTTGAATCAGACATCCTTGAAGCAATGAAGATAATTCTTACTGGGGAATAGATCAAAATATGCTTTTTCTAATAGAGGAGATCAAAGCAAGTTTGATCGAGCGTAAATCTTGTATTATTCATGTTGTGCGCAGCAAAAAAAATGCTAGTCACTTTTTGGCAATTTTGAACGATCAAAATGTCGAACTGTTGTGTGGCTTGGATCGGGTCCTGAGAGCATCTCCAACAGACGCGCCAAACTAGCGCCGCGCCGCAAAATCCCCCTTTTAGCGCGCGCGCAACCGAAATAGCTGCTCCAGCGGGCGCGAGAAAACCGCGCGCGCGGCATACGTAGTCCAGCGCGCGGGCCGAAACGCAATCGTGCGCCGCTTATTTGCTGCGCCCGCTCCCGCGCGCTGGACTCTCGCGCGCTCGCTCGTACCTCCCACCCCCCTCCAGCCGCGCCGCCGCCGCCGACCGCGCCACCCGGAGACCGTTCCGGCGCTTCCCCGGCCTATCCCCGCCCCGTGCGCGCTTTCTCCGGCCCCCTCTAGGTCCGCCGACGAACAGCGCCCGCGCGCTCGCTGCCGCTCGGCGCCCGCAAGGTGTTCGACAAAATGCCTAGAAGGTATGTATTGCTCCAAAGCCATGAATTTCGTGCATGTTGATTGTAGTTTTTTATGGGTCTTTTACATTTGTGTCCCTAAATCGAACCCACTACTCAGATTTGCCCTTAATTTCGAAGTGTGCTCAAATTTGCCCCTCTGCCATTAAGTATCCTTATAGAAATGCCCTTCCGTGCCGTTACCGTCCAGTCAAAGCCATTTGACCGCTATCTGGCCGTTTCTTTGACATTTTTGCCCCTGTCTCCTTGTGTCACTTATGGGTGGGGCCCATTCTCAAAAAATAAAACAAAAACCCTTTCTCTCACCCTTCTCTCTCACACACACACTTATAGGTGGACCCAACTAGAAAAAAAGCGAAAAGGACAAGCTACTTCTCTCTCTCACGTCTCTCTCCCTGCCTAATGACAGGCCGACAACCACTCTCTCTCTCTCAACTCCGGCGAGGGTGTTGAATGGCTGCCGCCGCCGTTGCTGGTCTTCCTTGACGCCACAACCCACTCGCCCTCATTCTCTCTCTGTCGCTCACCCTTTTTCTTGAAGGAAATATGCCCTAGAGGCAATAATAAAGTTATTATCTATTTCCTTATATCATGATAAAAGTTTATTATTCATGCTAGAATTGTATTAACCGGAAACATACTACATGTGTGAATACATAGACAAACAGAGTGTCACTAGTATGCCTCTACTTGACTAGCTCGTTAATCAAAGATGGTTATGTTTCTTAACCATGGACAAAGAGTTGTTATTTGATTAACGGGATCACATCATTAGTTGAATGATTTGATTAACATGACCCATTCCATTAGCTTAGCACCCGATCGTTTAGTATGTTGCTATTGCTTTCTTCATGACTTATACATGTTCCTATGACTATGAGATTATGCAACTCCCGTTTGCCAGAGGAACACTTTGTGTGCTACCAAACGTCACAACGTAACTGGGTGATTATAAAGGAGCTCTACAGGTGTCTCCAAAGGTACATGTTGGGTTGGCATATTTCGAGATTAGGATTTGTCACTCCGATTGTCGGAGAGGTATCTCTGGGCCCTCTCGGTAATGCACATCACATAAGCCTTGCAAGCATTGCAACTAATGAGTTAGTTGCGGGATGATGTATTACAGAATGAGTAAAGAGACTTGCCGGTAATGAGATTGAACTAGGTATGGGATACCGACGATCGAATCTCGGGCAAGTAACATACCGATGACAAAGGGAACAACGTATGTTGTTATGCGGTCTGACCGATAAAAGATCTTCATAGAATATGTAGGAGCCAATATGAGCATCCAGGTTCCGCTATTGGTTATTGACCGGAGACGTGTCTCGGTCTTGTCTACATTGTTCTCGAACCCGTAGGGTCCGCACGCTTAAGGTTACGATGACAGTTATATTATGAGTTTATGCATTTTGATGTACCGAAGGTTGTTCGGAGTCCCGGATGTGATCACGGACATGACGAGGAGTCTCGAAATGGTCGAGACATAAAGATTGATATATTGGAAGCCTATGTTTGGATATCGGAAGTGTTCCGGGTGAAATCGGGATTTTACCGGAGTACCGGGAGGTTACCGGAACCCCCCGGGAGGTATATGGGCCTTAGTGGGCCTTAGTGGAAGAGAGGAGAGGTGGCCAGAGATGGGCCGCGCGCCCCTCCCCCCTTGGTCCGAATTGGACAAGGAGAGGGGGCCGGCCCCCCTTCCTCCTCTCTCTCCTCTTTCCCCCCTCCACGAATCCTATTCCAACTAGGAAAGGGGGGGGGGTCCTACTCCCAGAGGGAGTAGGACTCTCCTGGCGCGCCTCTCCTGGCCGGCCGGCCGGCCCCCCTCCCTTGAACCTTTATATACGGAGGCAGGGGCACCCCCTAGAGACACAAGTTGATCCACGTGATCATATTCTTAGCCGTGTGCGGTGCCCCCTTCCACCATAGTCCTCGATAATATTGTAGCGGTGCTTAGGCGAAGCCCTGCGACAGTAGTACATCAAGATCGTCACCACGCCGTCGTCCTGGCGGAACTCTTCCCCGACACTTTGCTGGATCGGAGTCCGGGGATCGTCATCGAGCTGAACGTGTGCTAGAACTCGGAGGTGCCGTAGTTTCGGTGCTTGATCGGTCGGGCCTTGAAGACGTACGACTACATCAACCAAGTTAACGCTTCCGTTGTCGATCTACAAGGGTACGTAGATCACACTCTCCCCCTCTTGTTGCTATGCATCACCATGATCTTGCGTGTGCGTAGGAATTTTTTTGAAATTACTACGAAACCCAACAGTGGCATCCGAGCCTAGGTTTTATATGTTGATGCTATATGCACGAGTAGAACACAAGTGAGTTGTGGGCGATATAAGTCATACTGCTTACCGGCATGTCATACTTTGGTTCGGCGGTATTGTTGGACGAAGCGGCCCGGACCGACATTACGCGTACGCTTACGCGAGACCGGTTCTCCCGACGTGCTTTGCACATAGGTGGCTTGCGGGTGACAGTTTCTCCAACTTTAGTTGAACCGAGTGTGGCTACGCCCGGTCCTTGTGAAGGTTAAAACAGCACCAACTTGACAAACTATCGTTGTGGTTTTGATGCGTAGGTAAGATTGGTTCTTGCTTAAGCCCGTAGCAGCCACGTAAAACATGCAACAACAAAGTAGAGGACGTCTAACTTGTTTTTGCAGGGCATGTTGTGATGTGATATGGTCAAGACATGATGCTAAATTTTATTGTATGAGATGATCATGTTTTGTAACCGAGTTATCGGCAACTGGCAGGAGTCATATGGTTGTCGCTTTATTGTATGCAATGCAACCGCGCTGTAATGCTTTACTTTATCACTAAGCGGTAGCGATAGTCGTGGAAGCATAAGATTGGCAAGACGACAACGATGCTACGATGGAGATCAAGGTGTCGCGCCGGTGACGATGGTGATCACGACGGTGCTTCGGAGATGGAGATCACAAGCACAAGATGATGATGGCCATATCATATCACACATATTGATTGCATGTGATGTTTATATTTTATGCATCTTATCTTGCTTTGATTGACGGTAGCATTATAAGATGATCTCTCACTAAATTATCAAGAAGTGTTCTCCCTGAGTATGCACCGTTGTGAAAGTTCTTCATGCTGAGACACCACGTGATGATCGGGTGTGATAGGCTCTACGTTCAAATACAACGGGTGCAAAACAGTTGCACACGCGGAATACTCAGGTTATACTTGACGAGCCAAGCATATACAGATATGGCCTCGGAACACGGAGACCGAAAGGTCGAGCGTGAATCATATAGTAGATATGATCAACATAGTGATGTTCACCAATGAAACTACTCCATCTCACGTGATGATCGGACATGGTTTATTTGATTTGGATCACGTAATCACTTAGAGGATTAGAGGGATGTCTATCTAAGTGGGAGTACTTAAGTAATATGATTAAATTGAACTTAAATTTATCATGAACTTAGTCCTGGTAGTATTTTGCAAATCATGTTGTAGATCAATAGCTCGCGTTGTTGCTTCCCTGTGTTTATTTTGATATGTTCCTACAGAAAATTGTGTTGAAAAATGTTAGTAGCAAAAATGCGGATTGGATCCGTGATCTGAGGTTTATCCTCATTGCTGCACAGAAGAATTATGTCCTTAATGCACCGCTAGGTGACGGACCTATTGCAGGAGCAGATGCAGACGTTATGAACGTTTGACTAGCTCAATATGATGACTACTTGATAGTTTAGTGCACCATGCTTAACGGCTTAGAATCGGGACTTCAAAGACGTTTTTGAACGTCATGGACCATATGAGATGTTCCAAGAGTTGAAGTTAATATTTCAAGCAAATACCCGAGTTGAGAGATATGAAGTCTCCAACAAGTTCTATAGCTAAAAGATGGAGGAGAATCGCTCAACTAGTGAGCATGTGCTCAGATTGTCTGGGTACTACAATCGCTTGAATCAAGTGGGAGTTAATCTTCCAGATAAAATAGTGATTGATAGAATTCTCTAGTCACCATCACCAAGTTAGTAGAACTTCATGATGAACTATATTATGCAAGGGATGACAAAAACGACTCCCAAGCTTTTCATGATGATGAAATCAATGAAGGTAGAAATCAAGAAAGAGCATCAAGTGTTGATGGTTGACAAGACCACTAGTTTCAAGAAAAAGGGCAAAGGGAAGAAGGGGAACTTCAAGAAGAACGGCAAGCAAGTTGCTGCTCAAGTGAAGAAGCCCAAGTCTGGTCCTAAGCCTGAGACTAAGTGCTTCTACTGCAAAGGGACTGGTCACTGGAAGCAGAACTACCCCAAGTGATTGGCGGATAAGAAGGATGGCAAAGTGAACATAAGTATATTTGATATACATGTTATTGATGTGTACTTTACTAGTGTTTATAGCAACCCCTCAGTATTTGATACTAGTTCAGTTGCTAAGAGTAGTAACTCGAAACGGGAGTTGCCAAAATGAACAGAGACTAGTTAAGGGTGAAGTGACGATGTGTGTTGGAAGTGGTTCCAAGACTGATATGATCATCATCACACACTCCCTATACTTTCGGGATTAGTGTTGAACCTAAATAAGTGTTATTTGGTGTTTGCGTTGAGCATGAATATGATTTGATCATGTTTATTGCAATACGGCTATTCATTTAAGTTAGAGAATAATTGTTGTTCTGTTTACATGAATAAAACCTTATATGGTTACACACCCAATGAAAATGGTTCATTGGATCTCGATCGTAGTGATACACATAATCATAATATTGAAACCAAAAGATGCAAAGTTAATAATGATAGTGCAACTTATTTGTGGCACTGCCGTTTAGGTCATATTGGTGTAAAGCGCATGAAGAAACTCCATGCTGATGGGCTTTTGGGATCACTTGATTATGAATCAGTTGATGCTTGCGAACCATGCCTCATGGGCAAGATGACTAAGACTCTGTTCTTCGGAACAATGGAGCGAGCAACAGATTTATTGGAAATCATACATACTGATGTATGTGGTCCGATGAATATTGAGGCTCGCGACAGGTATCATTATTTTCTGATCTTCACAGATGATTTGAGCAGATATGAGCATATCTACTTGATGAAACACAAATCTGAAACATTTGAAAAGTTCAAAGAATTTCAGAGTGAAGTGGAGAATCATCGTAACAAAAATAAAAGTTTCTACGATATGATCGCAGAAGTAAAATATTTGAGTTACGAGTTTGGCCTTCAGTTAAAAACAATGTGAAATAGTTTCACTACTCACGCCACCTGGAACACCACAGTGTAATGGTGTGTCTGAACATCATAACCGTACTTTATTAGATATGGTGCGATCTATGATATCTCTTACCGATCTACCACTATCGTTTTGGGGTTATGCATTAAAGACAGCTGCATTCACGTTTAAAAGGGCACCATCTAAGTCCGTTGAGACGACACAATCTAACCTGTGGTTTGGCAAGAAACCAAAGTTGTTGTTTCTTAAAGTTTGGGATTGTGATGCTTATATGAAAAAATTCATCCTGATAAGCTCAAACCCAAATCGGAGAAATATGTCTTCATAGGATACCCAAAGGAGACTATTGGGTACACCTTCTATCACAGATCCGAAGGCAAGACATTCGTTGCTAAGAATGGATCCTTTCTAGAGAAGGAGTTTTTCTCGAAAGAACTGAGTGGGAGGAAAGTAGAAAACTTGATAAGGTAATTATACCTTCTCCCTTATTGGAAAATAGTTCATCACAGAAATCTGTTCTTGTGACTACTACACCAATCAGTGAGGAAGCTAATGATGATGATCATGTAACTTCAGATCAAGTTACTACCGAATCTCGTAGGTAAACCAGAGTGAGATCCGCACCAGAGTGGTACGGTAATCCTGTTCTGGAAGTCATGTTACTAGACCATGAGGAACTTGCAAACTATGAGGAAGCGATGATGAGCCCAGATTCCGCAAAATGGCTTGAGGCCATGAAATCTGAGATGGGATCCATGTATGAGAACAAAGTATGGACTTTGGTTGACTTGCCCGATGATCGGCAAGCCATAGAAAATAAATGGATCTTCAAGAGGAAGACGGATGCTGATAGTAGTGTTACTATCTACAAAGCTAGAATTGTCGCAAAAGGTTTTCGACAAGTTCAAGGTGTTGACTACGATGAGAGTTTCTCACTCGTATCTATGCTTAAATCTGTCCAAATCATGTTAGCAATTGCCGCATTTTATGAAATCTGGCAAATGGATAACAAAACTGCAATCCTTAATGGATTTCTTAAAGAAGAGTTGTATATGATGCAACCAGAAGTTTTTGTCAATCCTAAAGGTGTTAACAAAATATGCAAACTCCAGCGATCCATCTATGGACTGGTGTAAGCATCTCGGAGTTGGAATATAAGCTTTGATAAGTTGATCAAAGCATATAGTTTTATACAGACTTGCGGTGAAGCCTGTATTTACAAGAAAGTGAGTGGGAGCACTACAGCATTTCTGATAAGTATATGTGAATGACATATTGTTGATCGGAAATAATGCAGAATTATTCTGCAAAGCATAAAGGAGTGTTTGAAAGGAGTTTTTCAAAGAAAGACCTCGGTGAAGTTTCTTACATATTGAGCATCAAGATCTATAGAGATAGATCAAGACGCTTGATAAGGTTTTTTCAATAAATACATACCTTGACAAGATTTTGAAGTAGTTCAAAATGGAACAGTCAAAGAAAGAGTTTCTTGCCTATGTTACAAGGTGTGAAATTGAGTAAGACTCAAAGCCCGACCACGGCAGAAGATAGAAAGAGAATGAATGTCATTCCCTATGCCTTGGTCATAGGTTCTATAAAGTATGCCATGCTGTGTACCAGATCTATTGTATACCCTACCACTGAGTTTGGCAAGGGAGTACAATAGTGATCTAGGAGTAGATCACTGGACAGCGGTCAAAATTATCCTTAGTGGAATAAGGATATGTTTCTCGATTATGGAAGTGAAAAAAAGGTTCGTCGTAAAGGGTTACGCCGATGCAAGTTTTGACACTAATCTAGATAAATCTAAGTCTCAATCTAGATACATATTGAAAGTGGGAGCAGTTAGCTAGAGTAGCTCCGTGCAGAGCATTGTTGACATAAATATTTGCAAAATACTTACGGATCTGAATATAACAGACCCGGTGACTAAAATTATCTCACAAGCAAAACATGATCACACCTTAGTACTCTTTGGGTGTTAATCACATAGCGATGTGAACTAGATTACTGACTCTAGTAAACCCTTTGGGTGTTGGTCACATATCGATGTGGACTATGGGTGTTAATCACATGGTGATGTGAACTATTGCTATTAAATCACATGGCGATGTGAACTAGATTATTGACTCTAGTGCAAGTGGGAGACTGTAGGAAATATGCCCTAGAGGCAATAATAAAGTTATTATTTATTTCCTTATATCATGATAAAAGTTTATTATTCATGCTAGAATTGTATTAACCGGAAACATACTACATGTGTGAATACATAGACAAACAGAGTGTCACTAGTATGCCTCTACTTGACTAGCTCGTTAATCAAAGATGGTTATGTTTCCTAACCATGGACAAAGAGTTGTTATTTGATTAACGGGATCACATCATTAGTTGAATGATCTGATTGACATGACCCATTCCATTAGCTTAGCACCCGATCGTTTAGTATGTTGCTATTGCTTTCTTCATGACTTATACATGTTCCTATGACTATGAGATTATGCAACTCCTGTTTGCCAGAGGAACACTTTGTGTGCTACCAAACGTCACAACGTAACTGGGTGATTATAAAGGAGCTCTACAGGTGTCTCCAAAGGTACATGTTGGGTTGGCGTATTTCGAGATTAGGATTTGTCACTCCGATTGTCGGAGAGGTATCTCTGGGCCCTCTCGATAATGCACATCACATAAGCCTTGCAAGCATTGCAACTAATGAGTTAGTTGCGGGATGATGTATTACAAAACGAGTAAAGAGACTTGCCGGTAACGAGATTGAACTAGGTATGGGATACCGACGATCGAATCTCGGGCAAGTAACATACTGATGACAAAGGGAACAACGTATGTTGTTATGCGGTCTGACCGATAAAAGATCTTCGTAGAATATGTAGGAGCCAATATGAGCATCCAGGTTCCGCTATTGGTTATTGACCGGAGACGTGTCTCGGTCATGTCTACATTGTTCTCGAACCCGTAGGGTCCGCACGCTTAAGGTTACGATGACAGTTATATTATGAGTTTATGCATTTTGATGTACCGAAGGTTGTTCGGAGTCCAGGATGTGATCACGGACATGACGAGGAGTCTCTAAATGGTCGAGACATAAAGATTGATATATTGGAAGCCTATGTTTGGATATCGGAAGTGTTCCGGGTGAAATCGGGATTTTACCGGAGTACCGGGAGGTTACCGGAACCCCCCGGGAGGTATATGGGCCTTAGTGGGCCTTAGTGGAAGAGAGGAGAGGTGGCCAGAGATGGGCCGCGCGCCCCTCCCCCCTTGGTCCGAATTGGACAAGGAGAGGGGGCTGGCCCCCTTCCTCCTCTCTCTCCTCTTTCCCCCCCTCCACGAATCCTATTCCAACTAGGAAAGGGGGGAGTCCTACTCCCAGAGGGAGTAGGACTCCTCCTGGCGCGCCTCTCCTGGCCGGCCGGCCCCCCTCCCTTGAACCTTTATATACGGAGGCAGGGGCACCCCCTAGAGACACAAGTTGATCCACGTGATCATATTCTTAGCCGTGTGCGGTGCCCCCTTCCACCATAGTCCTCGATAATATTGTAGCGGTGCTTAGGCGAAGCCCTGCGACAGTAGTACATCAAGATCGTCACCACGCCGTCGTGCTGACGGAACTCTTCCCCGACACTTTGCTGGATCGGAGTCCGGGGATCGTCATCGAGCTGAACGTGTGCTAGAACTCGGAGGTGCCGTAGTTTCGGTGCTTGATCGGTCGGGCCGTGAAGACGTACGACTACATCAACCAAGTTAACGTTTCCGTTGTCGATCTACAAGGGTACGTAGATCACACATCAAAGATCCTTACTTGAGGAACTTAACTGGCACTCTACTGATTGGACTTTACCGACTTCAGAAACCAGACAAGATTCTATACCGAGCTGACCTATCAACCAGACGGACTTGAACAACTGACCTGTCTGCTATTGTTATTGCCGGGCCTCCAGACCATACCAATTCACCGAGTTAGAAACCGGACCAGAGCTATTAACCGACTTGACGTGCTTTCCTGACTGACAGACCGGACAGACCAATCCAACGAACTGACTTTGCTAGCTTATCGAGCCGAGGAGACAAGACGGATCCATATAAGGATACCAGCAACCCTCTCTCCCCCTCTTGTTGCTATGCATCACCATGATCTTGCGTGTGCGTAGGAATTTTTTTCAAATTACTACGAAACCCAACATTTCTCTCTCCCCTCCTCTAGCCCTCTCCCGCAAGCCCACCGGAGGTCGCCCCGTCGCCGTACTCAGTCCAGCACATGGGCAACGGAAACCCCAGGCATCGCTAGCTCGCCAGGATGCTCGTACGGCATGACATCGCTGCCCCAGCCGACGAATTTGACCAGAGAAGTCCAGTACCAAGAGCCAGGATGCATCTGCATCGCCTTCGGCCTCGGATTGGCACCGTCGATTTGATGCCATTGAAGCACGCCGGTGGATCCTAGCCGCTCCCCGGGCGTCATGGTGTACATCAGAGGCCGCGGGCATCCTCCATAGCAAGACCTATAACCTCGGGTCGTCTTCCCCGCGAGTTCTGTGCTCTGCCATGGCCGCCATGGTTGAAGTCCTCGCTTCGGTCTTCTTCGAGCCACAGCGGCGCCGTCATCGTGCTCCTAGTGAGCTCGTTAATGTCACGGAGCTTCCCCTCTCCCCCTCGCATGGTAGCCCCCCCACTTGCTCGATCCAAAGCCGTCGCGGGAATGGTCGCCACCGTTCGCTCCGGCGACCATATGGTCCGGAGAAAACATCCCTGGATGCGGCAGATCCAGGGCTATCGCCTGCTTCCCTCGTCCAGCCTCCTCGCGGCCTCCCGACGTGCCACCGCCGTGGCAAGTGGTTGCTGTCGGTCACTATTGGCCCAATCAACAATTAATTGAAACAAAATATGCAGAAAATATTAATAATCCAATAACAGTGGGCCTAATATCAAGTTTGAATAGTCCTTTTCTAGATTGGCCCCACATGTAAGTTATCAGTGAGAGAGAGGGGGTGAGAGAAAGTGTTTTTTCATTTTATTTTTTGAGAGTGAGACCCACCAGTAAGTGGCACATGGACACAAGGGCAAAAATGTCAAAGAAACGGCTGGTTAGCGGTCAAACAACCTTGACTGGACGGTAACGGCTCGGAGGGGCATTTCTATAAGACCACATGACGGCAGAGGGGCAAATTTGAGCAGACTTCAAAATTAGGGACAAATCTGAGTAGGTGGTTCGAGTTAGGGACAGAAATGCAAATGGCCCTTTTTTTATTTATAGCATAGTATTCAACATTGTAGATGAGTTCGTCGTATGATTCTTTCGAAGAAGAATTTGACATGGAAGAGGAGGAGGATCTTGCAATGATCCTAGCTATGCATATTAATAAAAAACCGAAGCACGGTGGTTCGGTTATGGGTTGGAAAAAAATTTGGAGGGATAGGATCGATGCCCACAACAGATTGATCAAGCATTATTTTGCGGAGAATCCCACATTACCCGAGTCATATTTTCATCGCCGGTTTAGGATGAGCACCGAGTTGTTCAGGCACATTGCAGAGAAACTAGCGAGCCATGACCGCTTTTTTCAGCAGAGGAGGAATGCCGCCGGAGAGCTCGGGCTTAGCACCTTTCAGAAGGTGACATCCGCTTTGCGTATGTTGGCATACGGTATACCGGCTGATCTAGTTGATGATCACTTGGCTATGGGTGAGAGCCAAGCCATCATGTGTGTCAAGCGCTTCGCAGTCGGAATTGTGCAAGTGTTTGGTGAGGAGTATTTGAGATCTCCCAACGCTGAAGACGTCGCAAGGCTTTTGGCGATGAACAAAGCTCGCGGCTTTCCTGGCATGCTTGACTCAATAGATTGCATGCATTGGAGTTGGAAGAATTGTCCAAAAGCATGGCATGGGCAATTCCACGGCCAAAAAAAGGGTTCCACTATAATCCTTGAAGCGGTGGCCGATCAAGAGACTTGGATTTGGCATGCATTCTTTGGAATGCCTGGATCTTTGAATGACATCAATGTTGTCAACCGGTCACCACTGATGAGTAAGATTGCAAATGGGGAGTTGCCACCGGTGCAGTTTGTAGCAAATGGCCGTACATACAACTATGGCTATTATCTAGCGTATGGCATCTATCCAAAGCGGCAAACCTTTGTCAAGCCGTTGAAAAAGCCAGAAGGTAAGAAAAATCTTGATTTCCACAATGCTCAGGTGGCGGCTAGAAAAGATGTGGAGAGAGCTTTTGGGATTTTGCAAGCTCAATTTGCTATTGTGAGAGGACCGGCTAGATTTTGGGATCAGAAGATGCTTTGGTACATAATGCACGCTTGTGTGATCATGCACAACATGATCATCAAGAATGAGCGTGGCCAAGATGTAGACTACTCTCAGTATGAGCTCTTGGGACATCCAGTGCGAGTGCGACGGAGGGCTGAAAGGGTGACCCGTTTTGTTGCCTCCTATCATGGCATTCGACGTCCTGCAGCGCATAATGATCTTCAGAAGGATCTCATTAAGGAGTGGTGGGCATGAAATGGACGACAAAGAGCATCATGATTTGTGCGTTCGTTATTGTATTGTTGAACTATTTGTTGTGTTTAATTGCATTATTTGTTGTATTGAACGATAAACTGTTTGTTTGAGTTGTAATAAACGAAATTGAACTATTTATTTTTATTTGTTTTTGATTTTGTTTTCGAATGCATATGTTGTTTGTGCGCGTCGCGCGCGCTGCATTTTTGTGCGTTGCTGGAGCGGCGCGCGCGCTGCATTTTAGCGCGGCTGCTGGAGCCAGCGCCGCGCGCCGCGCCAAATCAGGCGATGCGCGCGCGGCATATGTGTTTTTTACGTGCGGCGTGACCGGCGCCTGTTGGAGATGCTCTGATGAACTCCTCGATATTGCCGGTCGTGATTGTAACTCTGGATAGTTTTGAGTAACACAAGTATTATTCTGTAAAAAGAAAATGCATTGAAAAGATAAAAGTATATTCTTTTATGGGTAAATTTTAAAGTCAAATGTACGTTATTCACCACACGGAGGGAGTATGTGTGACGTGGAGTATTTGTTGTAGGGAGTTGATATTAGGGTTGTCAATCATCGCCTACAAAAACAAATTTTAGTGTTCATCCGTTGAGAATACTTGTTTCAGACTTTCAGTGATTCAGGCGTCGAGGTGGGGTGTCATCTGGGAAAGAGAACCCAGCGCCATCCCTCTCCCCTCCTCCTCGAGCCCGCCATGCGCACGAGACCAGGTCCATGCCCGCAGCCGAGCCGGCGGAGAGCGCGGGCGATGAGCGGAGGGGCACTTTTCGCCGACGGCAGGGAGCCGCCGCCCGGCCGGACCATCCCAGATCCGGCCGCCGCCGATTTGGGGGGAGGCGGCGCGGTGAGGCCCGAACAAGGTGACACTTTCTTCCCCACACAGTTGCCGCAATGTTCCTTTCGAATCGAACCCCTCCGCCGGAATCGAATCCGGGTGGCTAATTTGATGGTTTGAATGTCGGAGTTGGAGTCTATTTGGTTCTAAGATAAGAATCCTTCCCCGAATCCAGTCCGGCCGGAAACCTGCTTGTTCACTTCCGGTCGGTTCTTGGCGGCTCCGATTGCTACTTTACTCCGACTACGACACAGCCATGATCAATCGACGCAGTTATATACTGCAGGTAGGTAGTCCAGTCAGGAGGCAGAGAAAAGCAGAGGGACAGGCATCGTCTCGCTCTCGCCGCCGAGCAACGACAAGGTTTCGAGCGATTCTTTTCGGCGTCCGTCATGGCCCTCCGGCTCGCCCAATCCAAGGTCTTCTACTCTACTTCTTCCTTTCCCCGGTGTGACCCTGTTTCTGAATCTGCAGCTGCGAGCGACTGTCTGTCGACGTTTTAGACTCTAGTTTACGGGTTGCCATTTCAGGGCCATGTCGGCTCCCGTAGCTGCTGAATTCAACGTTTGCTTTGCTGAATGCTGCTTAACCCTCGTTGGTTTTTGTGTCACAGGCTGCAATGCATCTGGCAAGGCGTGGACTGGCGCGTGTGATTTGCAACGCGCCGGCTTCTCTCAGGGCAAATGCAGCTACCGGCGCAGGTACCTCTCCGTCGCTCGCACGCTGTTCGGTTTATTGTGCCCACTATCCTGTTCTTGATCATACAAACATCTCATTGTAATCTATATATGACTTGTTGGTACTTGATTATTATGTGTACCATGGAGGAACTACTAGTTAAATCTCCTTTCTGTAAACTGATCAACTCTGTGGGTGCTTACTAATCCAGGTAGCATTGTTCGTCGCCTGTACTCTGGTGCCGCTTCTCGTCTCAGAGACCTCAACAGAATGGGCCTGCACTCTGGTGCCGCTTCTCGTCTCAGAGACCTGAACAGAAGGGGCCTGTACTCTGGTGCCGCTTCTCGTCTCAGAGACCTCAACAGAATGGGCCTGCACTCTGGTGCCGCTTCTCGTCTCAGAGACCTGAACAGAAGGGGCCTGCACTCTGGCGCCGCTTCTCGTCTCACACACCTGAACAGAAGGGGCCTGCACTCTGGCGCCGCTTCTCGTCTCACAGACCTCAACAGCAGTGATCTAGAAAGAGTTATATACAACTTCGAAAGCCAGCCTTCGATGCATTCCAAACCTTCAGCTCTCTCAGAGTATGTAAAGGCCCTCGTCAGCCTCGAGATGAAAACTCAAGGTAGGTGGCCTCAGTTTCTCCTTAACCCGCGCGTACGATTCACCAATTTGATATGCAATCTGTTTACAACTTGTTTCTGCTAACTGATTTGGCAGGGGTGGAGGGCAGCCAGCTCCTGTCGAAGGATGGTGCTCTGGGCACAGCTACTGCACCGCTCCACATGGTTACAATGGAGAAGGGCAAGATATGGAAACTGCTCTGGCCCACCTTCGGGACCATCGCTGCTGCCGGCCTAGCTACTGGCCTTGCGACCTATGGCGGCAAGGCTCTTGGTGACAAGGTGTCTGAGAAGGTAATTGAGGCTGCTGATCAGGGCCTTGTAGTCTTTGCCGGCAAGATTCCGGCTGAGCTCTTGGGCGAAACGGAAGACGAGTACGGTGGTGTCGAAGAAGCTGCAGGTAGTACGTTCAGTGGTCAGAAAACAAAAGTTGGTAATTTTGGCAGTTTGAAAGAGGTAACCTCGACCACCACGAAATTCCGTGATGTAAAGGGGGCTGACGAAGCCAAAGCTGACCTCGAGGACATTGCTCACTACCTACGAGATCCCAAGGTGAGTGTGACTGTGACACTGCCATTATCAACCTTCTTCATGCAGCTCAGCGATCGTTTCTTTCCTCGTGTGGTTAATTAACCCAGTTTCACATGCTTGCTTTGCAGCGTTTCACGCGCCTTGGTGCCAAGCTTCCAAAGGGCGTTCTGCTTTCTGGTCCACCAGGCACAGGGAAGACCATGTTGGCGAGGGCGCTGGCCGGGGAAACTGGCGTCCCGTTCTTCGCGTGCAGCGGCAGCGACTTCGAGGACAAGTATATCGGTGTTGCCTCTAAAAGAGTGAGGGAGCTCTTCAGTGAAGCAAAGAAGCGCTCCCCTTGCATAATATTCATCGATGAAATCGATGCCATTGCTGGTCCTAGAAATACAGAAGATCCAATGTGGATGAGGCATACCCTGAACCAGCTGCTTTCTGAGATGGATGGCTTCAAGCAGAATGACGGGGTCATCGTGATCGCCGCGACCAACTTCAAGGAGTCGCTAGATAAAGCCCTCGTCAGGCCTGGGCGTTTTGACCGTCATGTCCACGTTCCTCTTCCAGATGTCGAGGGCCGACGCCAGATCCTTGAGTCTTATATCTCAAAGGTGACATACTCCCTCTGTCCCCAAAAATATTTGCAATCTATTATAACGTAAGACTTAACTTTAACCTTTTCGATCTGTGTATTTTTCCATTGCATGCAGGTGAAAGCCAAGGGTGTGGATGTGTTGACAATCGCTACAGGGACACCTGGGCTCTCGGGTGCAGACCTTGCAAACATGGTGAATGAGGCCGCCCTCACCGCTGCCAAGGACGGGGCGAAAGCTGTTACGATGCATCACCTAGAGTATGCCAAGGACAGGATCATGATGGGCAGCGAGCGCAAGTCGGCGGTGATACCTGATCATGCCAGGAAGATGACCGCCTACCATGAGGGAGGGCACGCTCTTGTTGCTATCTTCACTGACGGTGCTGACGCTGTCGAGAAGGCTACCATTGTTCCCAGGGGGGATGCTCTTGGCATGGTGATGCAGCTGCCGGGGGAAGACGCCGAGTTTGAACTCTCAAGGAAGAAGATGCTGGCGACTCTAGATGTCCTGATGGGCGGGCGGGTGGCCGAGGAGCTTATAGCCGGAGAAGGCGGGGTCACCACTGGCCCCTCATCTGATCTAAGCGGAGCGACTGACATGGTCACGAAGTATGGCATGGGCAAGCGGGTGGGCTTCGTTACCTACAGCAATGGCGGTGATGCTAGCGGTGGCAAGGCGACGAACATGAGCGGGCGGATGTCAGAACTGGTTGACGAGGAGGTGAAAGAATTACTGGACAATGCTTACAAGAACGCCAAAGCGGTTCTCACGGATCGTAGGAAGGAGCTTGATGCGCTAGCCAACGCCCTCCTGAAGGATGAGACTCTCACTGGTGACCAGATCAAGAAACTAGTAACAGGAGGTGGAAGTAAATGGTTTTGACAATAGTCCTTTGACAGCGAAGAGATTGAACAGACAGTTTGGTCATGTCTCTTCTTTTTGGTTCATTATTATAGCTGCATACACACAAGTGTAAAGAAGATGTACGAGCAGAATTTAATTGATCTTTCCTAGAATACTCTGAATTTTGTTTCTCAGGTCATAGACGTGTAATCCAACTTTTGCATATTATGTTCTGAATAAGTAAATACTTGTGCTTTGGAACTTAAACATGAACTGAATAGGGTTTCTGTGACTGAGCACAAGAAGGATGTGTATAAATGCAATTTTCACAGCCCTGGCTATTGTTCTGCTTTAAACGAGCTTATTAATTGCAGTCACATCAACTAAGTAATGTTTGAGAATGTTGATTCAAATAATGTTCGCAAGCCTTTGCCAAACCTATCGAAAACTATCAGAAAACCACACATAACCCATCGTGCGAACTGTTCATGTATTCAGCTGATTTGTCAAAACAGTTTAGGAAATATTATGCATTTATCAAGCTGTAACTCATCAAATTACAAAAGCCACATAATTCGCCGAGTGAGCTGTTAAAATTGTACTCCCTCCGTAAACTAATATAAAAGCGTTTAGATTACTACTTTAGTGATCTAAACGCTCTTGTATTAGTTTACATAGGGAGTAATTTATTTAGATGTCCGGTTTACTTTTTCTAACTCAATTTTTGGACAGATATTTAAAACTGCCCAAAGAAATTAGAAACCAACTACAGGAAAACACACAATATAAGGAAGCTGGAGAGATTTCATGACATTTCTTTCTCAAATCTGAAAAGAGTGTGGTGTTTTGTATCTTATATCTATAAAACTCCTGCTTTTGGAACTCAAGCATGTACCCCAAGATTCTGTAACCCGCTCTAAAACAAATACCCATGCCTTTTCCAATCGAATATGGTTTAATGTTACTGATCACAAGGATATATAATGTTATTTCGTAGTCTCCTAGCTAAATAAATTATTTCCTAGCTGCAAAACCTACATAAAGAGAGAGGACGCAACTGGTGCCACTGTCAGAAACGAGGAGACTAGGTATAGACCCGGAGAGGAGACGTTTAGATGTGTATAGTCCTTTTTCGATACATCCCTATTGTATAAGGGGTTTCTTGCACTTTACCTCACATGTATATGTAATGGCCTTTGGCCCTCAATGAATACTAGTTGCTCATTATCCAACATGGTATCAGATGTTAGGTTAGCCTCGCTCCCGCACAATGCAACTCCGTGCGTGCTTCCTTGTCCCCGTCGCGGTTGCTAGCCTCCGTCCCTGGCCTCCGTTCGTCCTCGTTCTCGTCCGATCCGCAGCCCCCGCTGCCTGAATTTCTCAGCCGGCTGCTCTCTCTCCTCGTCCCCGTCTCAGTTTCCTCCTCCGTTCCTTCCCCGTACGGACGCCGCCGTCGCCCCGTTTCGGCTGTCGCCGCCGTCACGGTTGGCCGCCGCCACCGCCCAGATCGGCCCTCGCCGCCGCCCCGGTTGGCCGCAGGCCCTCGCCACCACCCCATCCAGGTTGGCCGCCACCGCTGCCCAGGTCGGCCCTCACCGCCGTCCCGGTCGGCCCTCGCCACCACCCCGTCCGGACGCCCGCGCCCCTCCGGATGCGCCTGGTCGGCCCTGCCTCCCGCCTCGCCCGGTCGCCGGCGCCCCTCCGGATCCGCCTGTGTCAGCCCGGCCTACTGCCTCGCTGCCTGGTCGTTCGCTCTGCCTCGAGCGTTTCCCTGCTCGATCCAGATCTAGCAAGGAGTTTGTTGACCAAAAAAAAGAAAGAAGAAGAAGAAGAGAGGCTTCCTCATGTCTTCTTCGGGTTATGTCGCTGTCCCGCGGTGCTCGGTGATATTTGATGGCACCAAGTATGTTGAGTTTGTGGGCTTCATGCGCATCCGTATGCGCAGACTTCTTTTGTGGGGTGTTCTCTCTGGCGAGGTCCCCTGTCCGCCATGTCATGTTGCTCCCGTGGCTCCTACCCCGCTGTCAGTGTCAAAACCGGCGGATCTCGGGTAGGGGGTCCCGAACTATGCGTCTAGGCGGATGGTAACAGGAGGCAGGGGACACAATGTTTTACCCAGGTTCAGGCCCTCTTGATGGAGGTAAAACCCTACGTCCTGCTTGATTAATATTGATGATATGGGTAGTACAAGAGTAGATCTACCACGAGATCAGAGAGGCTAAACCCTAGAAGCTAGCCTATGGTATTATTGTTCTGTCCTACGGACTAAAACCCTCCGGTTTATGTAGACACCGGAGAGGGCTAGGGTTACACAGATTCGGTTACAATGGTAGGAGATCTACATATCTGTATCGCCAAGCTTGCCTTCCACGCCAAGGAAAGTCCCTTCCGGACACGGGACAAAGCCTTCAATCTTGTATCTTCATAGTCCAGGAGTCCGGCCGAAGGTATAGTCCGGCTATCCGGACACCCCCTAATCCAGGACTCCCTCACCCACCAGTACCGCCGGTTCTTGCTGCTAGTGCTTCCCAGACTGATCAGGATTCAGCCAAGGCTCTCGATGATGCCGCGGTTGATGCTTATGATCAGCAGATGTTAGCTTATTCCGATGCTCTTTCTGCCTACCAAGATGATCTGTCTGCTTACATTTAGTGGTGCAATGATGATGCTTGTGCTGCTGTTGTTCTTACTGCGAGTGTCCTCCCTCAGTTTGCTTCGGAGTTCATGGGCCTCAGCACTGTTGCAGAGATGTGGTCTTATCTCTGTCAACGCTATCAGCCCTCTGGTGATGCTCTCTACTTATCTGTGGTGCGTCAGGAGCATGCTCTTCAGCAGGGTGACTCTTCTGTTGATGAGTTCTACACACAAACGTCTGCCATCTGGCGCCAGCTTGAGTCTCTTCGGTCGGTTGTTTGTGGGGCTTGTTGCTGCTGCCAGACTATGCGGTCCATCCTCGAGTTTCAGCGTGTCCATGAGTTCTTATCTCGTCTTCTCTCCGAGTTTGAGCCTCGACGTGCTCACCTGCTTGCTCCTGGTCGTGTTCCTATCTCGGAGGTCCTTGCTGAGCTTTGTGCTGAGGAGACCTGCCTTCGTTCTATTGGGTTGCTTGTTGTTCCTTCAGTGTTGGCTGCTCCAGCTCCTGTGCCGTCTGCTCGTCTCACTGCTCCACCGCTTCTGCCCACACCTTCAGGGGGTGGGTCGCCCTCCTTATGTTGAGAACGGTCGGTCGCGCCCGTGACACCTTTTGTGACTACTGCTCCAGGCCAGGTCACCCAGAGTCTGATTGTCGCCAGAAGTAGCGAAACCAGAGGCGCTCCTCTTCCAGTGGGACTCCTGCGTCTTCCTCGAATCCTTCACTCACTGACCAGGACATTGTGCGGCTCAAGCGCCTTCTAGCTTCCTCTGGTTCTTCATCGACGGGTTCTGTTGCTGCTGTGACTGCTTGCACCTCTTCATCACCACCAGCATCTACACCGTCAGGTACATCTTCGTGGGTTCTGGACTCTGGAGCTTCCTTTCACATGTCTTCTGATTCTTCAGCGCTGTCTTCTCTTCGCCCTCTTGATTCTCCTGTTAATGTCCTTACTGCCGATGGCACATCTCTTCCTGTTGCTAGTCGTGGCATTCTTTCTACACTGTCCTTTTCTGTTCCTATTGTTTCAAATGTTCCCTGCCTTACCATGAATCTTTTTTCTGCTGCCCAGCTTACTGATTTTGGTTGTCGTGTCATTCTTGATACCGACTCTTGCTCCATTCAGGATCATCGCACCAAGGCTTTGGTTGGTGCTGGCCCCCGGCGCCGTGAGTCAGAGGGCCTTTGGGAGGTTGACTGGCTTTGTGTTCCTTCCGCTGCCACCACTTCTGCCAGCTCTCGTGCTCTTGCTGCCTCTTCGTCTGTGTCCTTCCAGCAGTGGCATCATCGCCTTGGTCACCTCTGTGGCTCTCGCTTGTCATCCTTAGTGCGTCAGGGCTTCTTAGGGTCTGTATTTGGAGATGTTTCTTTACATTGTAATGGTTGTAGACTTGGCAAACAGACCCAATTACCTTATCCTTCCAGTGAGTCGGTCTCTCAGCGTCCTTTTGACTTAGTTGATTCTGATGTCTGGGGTCCTGCTCCCTTTGATTTGAAAGGTGGTCATCGCTACTATGTTTTGTTTATTGATGATTTCTCTCGCTACACTTGGCTCTACTTCATGAAATCTCGTAGTGAGGTTCTCTCTATATACAAATGTTTTGCTGCCATGGTTCAGACCCAGTTTTCCATGCCCATTCGAACTTTTCATGTTGACTCTGCTGGAGAGTATATCTCCCAGTTGTTGCATGGTTTTCTCGCGGAACAGGGTACTCTTGCTCAGTTCTCATGTCCTAGTGCTCATGCTCAGAATGGCATTGTTGAACGCAAGCATCGTCATCTGCTTGAGATGGCTCGTGCGCTGATGATTGCCGCTTCCCTTCCACCCCACTTTTGGCCTAAGGCTGTTTCTACATCCACCTATCTCATCAACATTATGCCATCGACTACTCTGTAGGGTGGTATTCCTATGGAGTGTCTCACTGGTCGTTCTCCTGATTACTCAACTCTTCATATGTTTGGATGTGTGTGCTATGTCTTTCTTGCCCCGCGAGAACGCACCAAACTGACGGCTCAATCGGTTGAGTGTGTTTTCCTTGGCTACAGTAATGAGCACAAGGGCTATCGTTGTAGGGATTCTGTTGGTCATCGCTTACTCATCTCACGTGATGTGACTTTTGACGAGTCTCGTTCTTACTACCCACATCCTTCTTCCTCGAGCTTCTATGTGGATGGTATCTCCTTTCTTCTTCTTCCCGATACACCCTTCTATGTGCCTCGTTGCTACCTCTTGAGCACTGCGTTGGTTTTCCCTTGAAGAGGAAAGGGTGATGCAGCAAAGTAGCATAAGTATTTCCCTCAGTTTTGAGAACCAAGGTATCAATCCAGTAGGAGGCCACGCGCGAGTCCCTCGCACCTACACAAACAAATAAAATCCTCGCAACCAACGCAATAAAGGGGCTGTCAATCCCTTCACGGTGACTTACGAAAGTGAGATCTGATAGATATGATAAGATGATATTTTTTGTATTTTTATGATAAAGATGCAAAGTAAAGAGAGCAAAATAAACGGAAAAGGAAATAGCTTGTTGAAGGAAGATTAATATGATGGAAAATAGACCCGGGGGCCATAGGTTTCACTAGTGGCTTCTCTCGAGAGCATAAGTATTACGGTGGGTAAACAAATTACTGTTGAGCAATTGACAGAATTGAGCATAGTTATGAGAATATCTAGGTATGATCATGTATATAGGCATCACGTCCGAGACAAGTAGACCGACTCCTGCCTGCATCTAATACTATTACTCCACACATCGACCGCTATCCAGCATGCATCTAGAGTATTAAGTTCAAAAGAACAGAGTAACGCTTTAAGCAAGATGACACGATGTAGAGGGATAAACTCATGCAATATGATATAAACCCCATCTTGTTATCCTCGATGGCAACAATACAATACGTGCCTTGCTGCACCTACTGTCACTGGGAAAGGACACCGCAAGATTAAACCCAAAGCTAAGCACTTCTCCCATTGCAAGAAAGATCAATCTAGTAGGCCAAACCAAACTCATAGTTCTAAGAGACTCACAAAGATAACCAATCATACATAAAAGAATTCAGAGAAGATTCAAATATTGTTCATAGATAAACTTGATCATAAACCCACAATTCATCGGTCTCAACAAACACACCGCAAAAGAATATTACATCGAATAGATCTCCACAAGAGAGGGGGAGAACTTTGTGTTGAGATCCAAAAAGAGAGAAGAAACCATCTAGCTAATAACTACGGACCCGATGGTCTGAAGTAAACTACTCACACTTCATCGGAGAGGCTATGGTGTTGATGTAGAAGCCCTCCGTGATCGATGCCTCCTCCGGCGGAGCTCTGGAAAAGGCCCCAAGATGGGATCTCACGGGTACAGAAAGTTATGGCGGTGGAATTAGGGTTTTGGCTCCATATCTGGTAGTTTGGGTGTACGTAGGTATATATAGGAGGAAGAAGTATGTCGGTGGAGCAACGTGGGCTCCACGAGGGCGGAGGGCGCGCCTGGGGGGGGAGGGGGGTAGGCGCGCCCCTACCTCGTGCCCTCCTGGTTGCTTTCTTGATGTAGGGTCCAAGTCCTCTGGATCATGTTCGTTCCGAAAATCATGTTCCCGAAGGTTTCATTCCGTTTGGACTCCGTTTGATATTCTTTTTCTGCGAAACTCTGAAATAGGCAAAAAACAGCAATTCTGGGCTGGGCCTCTGGTTAATAGGTTAGTCCCAAAAATAATATAGAAGTGTATAATAAAGCCCAATAATGTCCACAACAGGATATAATATAGCATGGAACAATAAAAAATTATAGATACGTTGGAGATGTATCAAGCATCCCCAAGCTTAATTCCTGCTCGTCCTCGAGTAGGTAAATGATAAAAACAGAATTTTTGATGTGGAATGCTACTTGGCAAAATTTCAATGTAATACTCTAAATTGTGGTGTGAATATTCAGATCCGAAATATTCAAGACAAAAGTTCAATATTGACATAGAAATAATAATACTTCAAGCATACCAACTAAGCGATTATGTCTCTTCAAAATAACATGGCCAAAGAAAGTTATCCCTACAAAATCATATAGTCTGGCTATGCTCCATCTTCACCACACAAAGTATTTAAATCATGCACAACCCCGATGACAAGCGAAGCAATTGTTTCATAATTTTGGTGTTCTCAAACTTTTTCAATCTTCACGCAATACATGAGCGTGAGCCATGAACATAGCACTATATGTGGAATAGAATGGTGGTTGTGGAGAAGACAAAAAGGGAGAAGATAGTCTCACATCAACTAGGCGTATCAACGGGCTATGGAGATGCCCATTAATAGATATCAATGTGAGTTTGTAGGGATTGTCATGCAACGGATGCACTAGAGCTATAAGTATATGAAAGCTCAACAAAAAGAACTAAGTGGGTGTGCATCCAACTCGCTTGCTCATGAAGACCTAGGGCATTTTGAGGAAGCCCATCATTGGAATATACAAGCCAAGTTCTATAATGAAAAATTCCCACTAGTATATGAAAGTGATAACATAAGAGACTCTCTATCATGAAGATCATGGTGCTACTTTGAAGCACAAGTGTGGTAAAAGGATAGTAGCATTGTCCCTTCTCTCTTTCTCTCTCATTTTTTTAATTTGGGCCTTTTCTCCTTTTTTATGGCCTCTTTTTTCAGTCTGGAGTCTCATCCCGACTTGTGGGGGAATCATAGTCTCCATCATCCTTTCCTCACTTGGGACAATGCTCTAAAAATGATGATCATCACACTTTCATTTACTTACAACTCAACAATTACAACTCAATACTTAGAATAAAATATGACTCTATGTGAATGCCTTCGACGGTGTATCAGGATGTGCAATGGTGCATGAGTGACATGTATGAAAGAATTATGAACGGTGGCTTTGCCACAAATACAATGTCAACTACATGATCATGCAAAGCAATATGACAATGATGGTGCGTGTCATAGTAAACGGAACGGTGGAAAGTTGCATGGCAATATATCTTGGAATGGCTATGGAAATGCCATGATAGGTAGGTATGGTGGCTGTTTTGAGGAAGGTATATGGTGGGTGTATGATACCGGCGAAAGGTGCACGGTATTGGAGAGGCTAGCAATGGTGGAAGGGCGAGAGTGCGTATAATCCATGGACTCAACATTAGTCATAAAGAACTCACATACTTATTGCAAAAATCTATTAGTTATTGAAGCAAAGTACTACATGCTTGCTCCTAGGGGGATAGATTGGTAGGAAAAGACCATCGCTCGTCCCCGACCGCCACTCATAAGGAAGACAATCAATAAATAAATCATGCTTCGACTTCATCACATAAGGTTCACCATACATGCATGCTACAGGAATCACAAACTTCAACACAAGTATTTCTCAAATTCACAACTACTCAACTAGCACGACTCTAATATCACCATCTCCATATCTCAAAACAATTATCAAGTATCCAACTTCTCATAGTATTCAACACACTCATAAGAAAACTTTTTTACTAATCTTGAATGCCTAACATAATTAAAACAAATTACCACACTGTTTTGTAGGACTCTCAAAATAATCTAAGTGAAGCATGAGAGAACAATAGTTTCTATAAAACAAATCCACCACTGTGCCCTAAAAGATATACGTGAAGCACTAGAGCAAAAACTATATAACTCAAAAGATATAAGTGAAGCACATAGGGTATTCTAACAATTTCCGAATCATGCGTGTCTCTCTCAAAAGGTGTGTACAGCAAGGATGATTATGTAAAACTAACAAATAAATACTCAAATAATACAAGACGCTCCAAGCAAAACACATATCATGTGGTAAATAAAAATATAGCTCCAAGTAAAGTTACCGATGGAAGTAGACGAAAGAGGGGATGCCTTCCGGGGCATCCCCAAGCTTGGGCTTTTAGGTGTCCTTAGATTATCTTGGGGTGCCATGGGCATCCCCAAGCTTAGTCTCTTGCCACTCTTTGTTCCATAATCCATCAAATATTTACCCAAAACTTGAAAACTTCACAACACAAAACTCAAAATAGAAAATCTCGTCAGCTCCGTTAGCGAAAGAAAACAAAACACCACTTCAAGGTACTGTAATGAACTCATTCTTTATTTATATTGGTGTTAAACCTACCGTATTCCAAATTCTCTATGGTTTATAAAATCTTTTACTAGCCATAGATTCATCAAAATAAGCAAACAACACACGAAAAACAGAATCTGTCAAAAACAGAACAGTCTGTAGTAATCTGTAGCTAACGCAAGTTTTGGAACCCCAAAAATTCTAAAATAAATTGCTGGACGTGAGGAATTTATCTATTAATCATATGCAAAAATAATTAACTAAATATCACTTTCCAAAAAAAATGGCAGTAGTTCTCGTGAGCGCTAAAGTTTCTGCTTTTTACAGCAAGATTAAAAAGACTTTCCCCAAGTCTTCCCAACGGTTCTACTTGGCATAAACACTAATTAAACACAAAAAACACAACCAAAACAGAGGCTAGATAAATTATTTATTACTAAACAGGAACAAAAAGCAAGGAATAAAAATAAAATTGGGTTGCCTCCCAACAAGCGCTATCGTTTAACGCCCCTAGCTAGGCATAAAAGCAAGGATAGATCTAGGTATTGCCATCTTTGGTAGGCAATCCATAAGTGGCTCTCATAATAGATACATATGGTAATTTAATTTTATTTCTAGGGAAGTGTTCCATGCCTTTACTTAACGGAAATTGGAATCTAATATTCCCTTCCTTCATATCAATAATTGCACCAATCATTCTAAGGAAAGGTCTGCCAAGAATAATAGGACATGAAGGATTGCAATCTATGTCAAGAACAATAAAATCTACGGGTACATAATTCCTATTTGCAACAATAAGAATATCATTAATTCTTCCCATAGGTTTCTTAATAGTTGAATCCGCAAGGTGCAAGTTTAAAGAGCAATCATCAAAATCACGGAAACCTAGCAAATCACACAAAGTCTTTGGAATCGTGGAAACACTAGCACCCAAATCACACAAAGCATAGCATTCATGATCTTTAATTTTTATTTTAATAGTAGGTTCCCACTCATCATAAAGTTTTCTAGGGATAGAAACTTCCAACTCAAGTTTTTCTTCATAAGATTGCATCAAAGCATCAATGATATGTTTGGTAAAGGCTTTATTTTGACTATAAGCATGAGGAGAATTTAGCACGGCTTGCAACAAGGAAATACAATCTATTAAAGAGCAATTATCATATTTAAATTCCTTGAGATCCAAAATAGTGGGTTCATTGATATTTAAAGTTTTGACTTCTTCAATCCCACTTTTAACAATTTTAGCATCAAGATTTAAAGACTCCGAATTTTTGGAACGTCTTCTAGGTAAAGGTGGATCATATTCAGTCCCATCATTATCATGATTCATATTGCAAAACAAAGATTTAATAGGGGACACATCAATAACTTTTAGATCTTCATCTTTATTATCATGGAAACTAGAAGAACACGCTTTTATAAAGCAATCTTTCTTAGCACGCATCCTAGCGGTTCTTTCTTTGCACTCATCAATGGAAATTCTCATGGCTTTGAGAGACTCATTGATATCATGCTTAGGTGGAATAGATCTAAGTTTCAAAGAATCAATATCAAGAGAAATTCTTTCAACGTTCCTAGCCAACTCACCAATCTTAAGCAATTTTTCTTCAATCAAAGCATTGAAATTCTTTTGCAAAGTAATAAATTCTTTAAAGTTAGATTCAAAATCAGAGGGTATCTTATTAAAATTTCCATAAGAATAGCATACGGCCTAGGATTAAAGTTTCCTCTATACGCGTTGTTACCAAAATTATTCCTACCAACAAAATTCACATCCATAGATTCATTATTATTCTCAATTAAAGTAGACAAAGGCATATCATTAGGATCAGAAGAAACACTTTTATTAGCAAATAATTTCATAAGTTCATCCATCTTTCCACTCAAAACATTAATTTCTTCTATCGCATGCACTTTCTTATTAGTAGATCTTTTAGTGTGCCATTGAGAATAATTAACCATAATATTATCTAGGAGTTTAGTAGCTTCTCCTAAAGTGATTTACATAAAAGTGCCTCCCGCGGCCGAATCTAAAAGATTTCTAGAAGCAAAATTCAATCCGGCATAATTTTTTTGTATAATCATCCATAAATTCAAACCATGTGTAGGGCAATTACGTATCATTAATTTCATCCTCTCCCAAGCTTGTGCAACATGTTCATGATCAAGTTGCTCAAAATTCATGATATCGTTTCTAAGGGAGATGATCTTAGCGCGAGGAAAATATTTAGAGATAAAAGCATCTTTGCACTTATTCCACGAATCAATACTATTTTTAGGCAAAGACGAAAACCAAGCTTTAGCACGATCTCTAAGCAAAAAAGGAAATAGCTTCAATTTAACAATATCATTGTCCATATCTTTCTTCTTTTGCATATCACACAAACCAACAAAGTTGTTTAGATGGGTAGCGGCATCTTCACTAGGAAGGCCGGAAAACGGATCTTTCATGACAAGATTCAGCAAAGCAGCATTAATTTCACAAGATTCATCATCGGTAAGAGGAGCAATCGGAGTGCTAATAAAATCATTGTTGTTGGTATTAGTAAAGTCACACAATTTGGTATTATATTGAGCCATCGGGACAAGCAAGCAATCCAACACACAAGCAAACAAGAGACGGACAAAAGGAGGCAAATAGAGAAAGAGAAGGAGGACGGAGAGAGAGAGGGCAAATAAAACGGCAAGGCTGAAGTGGGGGAGAGGAAAACGAGAGGCAAATGACAAATAATGTAATGCGGGAGATAAGGGTTTGTGATGGGTACTTGGTATGTTGACTTTTGCGTAGACAACCCGACAATGGCGCCAGAAATCCTTCTTGCTACCTCTTGAGCACTGCGTTGGTTTTCCCTTGAAGAGGAAAGCGTGATGCAGCCAAGTAGCGTAAGTATTTCCCTCAGTTTTGAGAACCAAGGTATCAATCCAGTAGGAGGCCACACGCGAGTACTACTAGGGAAAAGCCTATACACAGAATCTTACCAGCAGTGCGCTATAAAATCAGGCACTGCTGCTAAGTAGCAGTAGCGCGGGCTGTGGAAACTCGCTGCTGAAACAAGTTTATCAGTAGCGCGCGCACTCCAAGCGGCGCTACTGCTAAAATTCCCAAGCTGCCGCCGCGAGGCCAGTTATAGCAGCAGCGCATTAAAATAGATAGTGCTACTACTACGTAACGTAGCAGCAGCGCATTCAGGCAATAATCGCTACTGCTAAATTAACTACAGATCTCACTAGCCTCATCCACAGATCACACTCACACACACTCGATCACGGTCTCCTCCTCACCCCCCGCGCCGCCGGTCCTCCCCCGTCGCCCCTCCCCCATCGCCCCTCCCCCGATCTGCGCCGCTGTCGCCTCATCCTCCTCGCTGGACTCGGTACCGGCCTCCTCCTCCGTCCTCCCTCCACTCGCCGCTGGCCGCCCCTCCTCGCTCCGCCTTCCTCCTCGATCCGTCCTCCCTCCACTCGCCGCCGGCCGGCCCCTCCTCGCTCCGCCTTCCTCCTCCGTCCTACTATCTTCTCCCTCCTCGAGTCGCCCCTCCTTGTCCCTCCTCCCTGATACATTTTGATTTAGTAGGCTTTCATATGTAACATTTTGATTTAGTTGATTTAGTATGCTAGTGGATTTAGTATGCTAGTTGATTTAGTATGCTAGTTGATTTAGTTGATTTAGTTGATATGATTCAGTTGATTTAGTAGGCTAGTTGATTTAGTTGATTTAGAAAATTTTGATTTAGTTTATTTAATAGGCTAGTTGATTTAGTTGATTTAGTAGGCTAGTTGATTTAGAACATTTTGATTTAGTTGATTTAGTAAAATGGCGCCACCACCAGCACCACTATGTCGACTGTGCAAGTCAAGGTGCGCCAGCAGCCTTGCAACTGGCAAGCTGTTTGGCATCTACTTCCATCCGAGTTTTCGTCATGCGGCGGTAAGAAATTAGATGAAATGTAACAACTATTTTATTTTTAGTATTGGCATTACTGCATTGTGTCATTTTGCTTTTCTTACATAGATAGTCCCATGCAATGTGAGGTTGAAATTCAACAAGCTGGCATGAGACACTGTGACATTTGAGGCTCCTGGGGGGGGGCGTACACTATGGAGGTCGAGAAAGGAAGCAATATGTCACAGATTGGAGGAGATGGATGGGCCCGTTTCCTCGCTCGCATGCGTCTTACTGGTGGTGAGTTGATCAGATTCTCCTTCAGAGCAGAAAGACCCAAGCTGGTTGTCATTTATATCAACCTGGTGGAAGATGATGAAGATGACGAATATGATGAAGATAATGAGGACCCACTCAATGAAGATGATGAGAACCCACTTCATGAAGCCATCATAGCTCAAAGAATGAGGCTGAGCGAGGAGGAGGTGTGCAACCTATGGGACATAATCCTGCCTGACAAGTACCATGGTCGATCGGCATGAAATGGTATGTTATACGTATTGCATGTAGTAATTTGATGATATATATATATATATGCTTTATTGTTATACTTACAAATGCAAATTATCCGATTATATGCTTAGTGAATCCGATGATATGCTTATTGTAGAGTCCAATGATATGCTTTGTGGAATCTAGTCGATGATATACTTTAGTGTAGAGTCTGATCACATGTTAGGCTATTTATTAATTGATATGTTTTTCTTATTCAAAGATTGCCAAAGAACCTATCTGTGAGTTGTGGTATCGAGCCTGATGAAGAAGGCTCAGTTGGACTACGCCTTACCGCAAGGGGCTCCGTCACCACATGTACTTACCGCATGGGCACAGATGGTCGCACACACTTGAACTCAGTTGGGTGGAAGAGATTCCTCGTTGGCAAGAATCTTCGTGCTGGACAGGCCATCCTAATTACTATCAGGAACACCCACCGCCCAGGCTTGAGGATGATGATCGTCGTCGATATCATCTAGAACTACATATGTGTATGTGGCTATATCATCTAGAACTACATATGATGATCGTCGTCGATATCATGTAGAACTACATATGATGATCGTCGTCGATATCATCTAGAACTAAATATGATGATTGTCGTCGATGTCACCTTGTACTGCTTGAGGATGCATGTTGAGTATATATGAAATTGTTATCTAGTACTCCCTCGGTTCCAAATTACTCGTCGTGGTTTGAGTTCAAATTTGAACTAAAACCACGACGAGTAATTTCGAACCGAGAGAGTACTACCTAGTACCTATAATGCTTTATGAAATTGATATCTAGTAGTACCTAGTATCTGGAAATTGCAGTTTATCGAAGCCGGAATGGGGAAATGGTGAAAGATATAACAGTAGCGCTGGACCGGGAAATCGCTACAGCTAAGTAATAGCAGCGCGTTCCTGAAAAGCGTTGTTGCTATAGTCAATAGTGGTAGCGCGGGTACAGGCAGCGCTACTACTAAGAGTTAGCTGTAGCGCCTTATTGGTAGCGCGGGTACCCGCGCTGCTGATAGGCCTAAAACCCGCGCTGCTGCTAGCCTTTTCCCTAGTAGTGGAGCCCCTCGCACCTACACAAACAAATAAAATCCTCGCAACCAACGCAATAAAGCGGTTGTTAATCCCTTCACGGTCACTTACGAAAGTGAGATCTAATAGATATGATAAGATGATATTTTTGGTATTTTTATGATAAATATGCAAAGTAAAGAGAGCAAAATAAATGGAAAAGGAAATAGCTTGTTGACGGAAGATTAATATGATGGAAAATAGACCCCGGGGCCATAGGTTTCACTAGTGGATTCTCTCGAGAGCATAAGTATTACGGTGGGTAAACAAATTACTGTTGAGCAATTGACAGAATTGAGCATAATTATGAGAATATCTAGGTATGATCATGTATATAGGCATCACGTCCGAGACAAGTAGACTGACTCCTTCCTGCATCTACTACTATTACTCCACACATCGACCGCTATCCAGCATGTATCTAGAGTATTAAGTTCAAAAGAACCGAGTAACACTTTAAGCAAGATGACATGATGTAGAGGGATAAACTCATGCAATATGATATAAACCCCATCTTGTTATCCTCGATGGCAACAATGCAATACGTGCCTTGATGCCCCTACTGTCACTGGGAAAGGACACCGCAAGATTCAACCCAAAGCTAAGCACTTCTCCCATTGCAAGAAAGATCAATCTAGTAGGCCAAACCAAATTGATAATTCAAAGAGACTTGCAAAGATAACCAATCATACATAAAAGAATTCAGAGAAGATTCAAATATTTTTCATAGATAATCTTGATCATAAACCCACAATTCATCGGTCTCAACAAACACACCGCAAAAGAAGATTACATTGAATAGATCTCCACAAGAGAGGGGAGAACTTTGTATTGAGATCCAAAAATAGAGAAGAAGTCGTCTAGCTAATAACTATGGACCCGAAGGTCTGAAGTAAACTACTCACACTTCATCGGAGAGGCTATGGTGTTGATGTAGAAGCCCTCCGTGATCGATGCCTCCTCCGGCGAAGCTCCGGAAAAGGCCCCAAGATGGGATCTCACGGGTACAGAAAGTTACGGCGGTGGAATTAGGGTTTTGGCTCTGTATCTGGTAGTTTGGGGGTACGTAGGTATATACAGGAGGAAGAAGTACGTCGGTGGAGCAACATGGGCCCCACGAGGGTGGAGGGCGCGCTTGGGGGGGGGGGGTAGGCGCGCCCCCTACCTCGTGCCCTCCTGGTTGCTTTCTTGACGTAGGGTCGAAGTCCTCTGGATCATGTTCATTCCGAAAATTACGTTCCCAAAGGTTTCATTCCGTTTGGACTCTGTTTGATATTCTTTTTCTGCGAAACTCTGAAATAGGCAAAAAACAACAATTTTGGGCTGGGCCTCCGGTTAATAGGTTAGTCCCAAAAATAATATAAAAGTGTATAATAAAGCCCAATAATGTCCAAAACAGGATATAATATAGCATGGAACAATAAAAAATTATAGATATGTTGGGAGACGTATCACTCGTGTTTCACCTCTTGAACCGGCACCTCTCATTCCTTCTCCCTCACCACCGACCCCCTCTTCTCCATCCTCCTCCTCCACCTCTCCACCATCATCTCTAGCCCGCCGCCCTCTCTCACCGTTTCCTCTCCACTATACTCACCGCCCTCGTACTGAGGATGCTTCCTCTGATTCACCTGACGCGCCTTCCACTACCTCTGGTGCACCTCCGTTCACGCCTCCCCTGGTTCACAATCTTCGTGCTCGGCCTCGCCCCCTGCCTGATCGCTATTCTCCTGATCGGTATGGTCTCTATGTTATTGCTGAGCCCACTTCCTATCAGACTACCATGAGTCAGCCTGAATGGCTGCTTGCGATGGCCGAAGAGCTTGCTGGCCTTGAGCGCTCTGGCACATGGGATCTGGTTTCCCTCCCTTCCGATGTTCGTCCCATCACCTGCAAGTGGGTCTACAAGATTAAGACTCGCTCTGATGGTTCTCTTGAGCACTACAAAGCTCGTCTTGTGGCCCATGGTTTTCAGCAGGAGTAGGGACGCTATTATGATGAGACATTTGCTCCTGTGGCCCACATGACCACTGTCCGCACTCTCCTTGCTGTGGCTTTTGTTCGTCATTGGTATATCTCTCAACTTGATGTCCAGAACGCCTTTCTCAATGGTGAGTTGCGTGAGGAGGTTTATATACAGCCACCACCGGGGTACTATGCTCCTGATGGTATGGTCTGTCGACTTCGCCGCTCCCTCTATGGTCTTAAACAGGCCCCTCGCGCCTGGTTTGAGCGTTTCACCTCTATGGTGACTGCCTCTAGTTTCTTGCCCAGTGATCATGATCCTGCCATGTCTGTTCACATGTCTCCTCGTGGTCGGACTCTTGTCCTTCTCTATGTTGATGACATGATCATCACTGGTGACAACTCTGACTACATTGCCTTTGTTAAGGCTCGCCTTCGCGACCAGTTCCTCATGACTGATCTTGGTCCACTTCGCTATTTTCTTGGGATTGAGATCTCCTCGACCCCGGATGGATTCTACATCTCCCAAGAAAAATATATTCAGGATCTTCTTGCTCGCGCTGCTCTCGGTGATGAGCGCATAGTTGTGACTCCTATGGAGCTCAATGTTCAGCTTCGTGCCTCTGATGGTGACCCTCTTCCTAATCCCACTCGCTATCGTCACCTTGTTGGCAGCCTTGTCTATCTTGCTGTTACGCGTCCTGACATCTCCTGTCCTGTCCACATCCTGAGTTAGTTTGTTTCAGCCCCTACCTCTGTCCACTATAGTCACCTCCTCCGTGTTCTACGATATCTTCGTGGTACGATCTCTCAGCACCTTTTCTTTCCCCGCTCTAGCTCTCTTGAGCTCCAGTCCTACTCTGATGCTACCTGGGCTAGTGATCCCACTGATCGCCGCTCGCTGTCTGCTTACTATGTCTTTCTTGGTGGCCTCTTATTGCCTGGAAGACAAAGAAACAGATGATAACCCACAAGTATAGGGGGTCAATTGTAGCCTATTTCGATAAGTAAGAGTGTCGAACCCAAGGAGGAGCTAAAGGTAGAACAAATATTCTCTCAAGTTCTATCGACCACCGATACAACTCTATGCACGCTTGACGCTTTACCTAGAACAAGTATGAAACTATAAGTACTTTGTAGGTGTGATAGGATAGGTGTCGGTGTCAAAACCGGTGGATCTCGGGTAGGGGGTCCCGAACTGTGCGTCTAGGATCGATGGTAATAGGAGGGGGGGACACGGTGTTTACCCAGGTCCGGGCCCTCTCTATGGAGGTAATACCCTATGTCCTGCTTGATTGATCTTGATGAATATGAGTGTTACAAGAGTCGATCTACCATGAGATCGTAATGGCTAAACCCTAGAAGCCTAGCCTGTATGACTATGGTAATGAGTATATCCTTTTCGGACTAACCCCTCCGGTTTATATAGACACCGGGGAGGGAATCTAGGGTTACATAGAGTCGGTTACATAAGAAGGAATCTTCCTGGTCGGTCGCCAAGCTTGCCTTCCACGCCAAGGAGACTCCAATCCGGACATAGGTACAATATTCGGTCTTCATGTCTTCACAGCCCATCAGTCCGGCCCATGGATAACAGGTCGAATGCTCGAGGACCCCTTAGTCCAAGACTCCCCTAGTAGCCCCTGAACCTGGCTTCAATGACGAGGAGTCCGGCGCACAGATTGTCTTCGACATTGCAAGGCGGGTTCCCCCTTCCGAACTCCTAGTTGATCTTCAGATGTAATGATTGTATCCAGACTTGTATGCACAACCACAGAGGGCATAATATTTCATGAGTTCAACCCACCGACCACTTTTTGGTAATATGAAACTACGCCTGCCCGGCCACTACTTGCGAACTGTTTTAGCCGGCCCGTCACCCCACATCCCAAGACGTGGTCCTATCAGCGTGTCTTATCCAAGAGGAGATCGTGCCTCCCTTTTTAAGGCATTCCTGTCAACCCGAACGTGGGTAACCCAACTGTCGCTGGGGGACAACTCCTTGGAAACAAGCAAGTTTTTGAGGCCCAAGAGGAGACATTTGATATTTGCAGCCTTTATATGGGGGTACAGACCCGTCTTTTTCTTCCACGCTTGCCTCTTCCTCAACCCCTGCTACCCCGAGTTCCAACACCCGGGTTTCGTTCACCACCAGCCCCAATCATGTCCGGATCCAGCCGTCAAGGCCGGTGGGTAGCTTCTTCTGTTATGGAGGAAGACATTGCAAAGCTTCGGGTGGCGAGGTACCCGACCACTGAAATCCATCATCGGCTTCCTGCCGAGGGGCAGGTTATTCCCACCGCCAAATCCGGCGAGAGGGTCGTGTTCGTGTCCCACTTCCTCCGCGGGTTGGGGTTTGCACTTAACCCCTTCGTCTGAGGGCTCATGTTCTATTACGGGATAGACTTTCACGATTTGGCCCCGGACTCTATTCTTCTTATCTCGGCATTTATCGTGACGTGCAAAGCCCTCCTTCGAACTCCTACACACTTCGGCTTGTGGCTCAAGACCTTCGATGTGAAGCCGCAAGTGGTAGAGGGGGAGCAGGCCGAGTGCGGCGGCTCTATAGTGAGCAAGCTTGCCAGCGCCGTTTGGCTGAAGGGATCCTCCGCCAAATCTTCCGATCTGTGGTAGCAGGGGTGGTTCTATATCACTGAGCCCCGCAGCTCCAAGTGGGCAACTGCGCCCGCATTCCGATCCAGCCCCCCAACTCAGCTTGCATCATGGATTAACAAGGGGCTGGATTGAGGATCAACGAATGATGTGCGAACTCTGCAAAGTCGCATCCGAAGCCTCATTGAGAGGGACATCGACATAGCCAACGTCGTTCATGTAATGCTAGTTCATCGGACCCTGCCGTGCCAGCGACGGCCTCTCCGCCTATGTGAGTTCAATCCGGAAGGGCCGCGGACTCTTCAACACTTCTTTGGCACAACGCGCGAAGGGATGTGGAGATTATTCTTCGGGAAACGAAGGCAATGGCTGGACACCATCGAAGATGTCGGCCTAGACTGTAACCATCCGGACAACCCGGTAAGTACCTGTTTACCGAATACCTTATAATCAAATACCCAGTGGCGAGATACCAACAATATCATCCTTTTTCAGGGCAGGATAAAGAAGGTGGAATTGATTAGGTGTCCGGCTCCCCTTCCCGAAGACTCAGCTACTCCTGTGTTAACAAGGATGCTGGCCTCGGTGCCATAACAGGCAGCAGGGGAGGGCGAAAAGACCCAAGATGACCTTGGTTCCGGAGGTAAGTCGGACACTGAGTCCAGAGTAATTGACCTTTCCTCACCCAAATACGGAGGCGGAAAAGGACCCAGTATCCCTTCTCCAAGCAGGAGGAAAAGGGCCGCCTCTGAAGATTGGGAGGGGCGGTCTTCCAAGAAGGGCAAGATGCCACCGTCGACCGGCTTGGGTTCAGAAAGTGACGCCGTTGAGCAGCTCCAACAAGGGGACAAGTCCTCGGCCAAACTGTAAGAGAGTCTGGAGTACTTTGATAGCGTCCTGCTCCGTTATTGTTACCGAAGATACACATAACGCATTTATGTATTTTTATAGGTCGGCACAAAAATTTTCTGGGCGATCCTCTTCTTCGGGGAGTCTCCTCCCAGAGATGATGGAGAGCGAGATGCCTCCTCCGACATCCTCTCCCAATAAGGCGGATGACTCTAAAGTGTCATCGCGGAGGGTTCCTTTAGACCGGGGGACAAAAGAGGCAATATCCAAAGGTGGATCTCCGACCATTCGGGATTCCGGGGCTGATGATAACAAAGGCCCTGGACTGTCTGGTCCACAGCCGACAACGATTTTGAAGACGGGTGAGCAGATTCCTTCAAAGGATGATTGTGCTTTTGGAGCAGCTTTCGGAGACCTGGGGACTCCGGATATGTTGCGAGACATGTTACGGAAAGCATCCGTCTCGGGGGAACATCGTACCTTGATGGGTATGGTGATTGAAAAGATTTCGTCCACGAACAGCGGATTAAATGAGGCCTTCATGAGCCTACTGAAGGGCTTCGAGGTTTGTGACATAATGTTTTCAGCTATGTTTCATTTGCAAAGATGCGCCTGTGTATAGGTAGTAGCCCTTGATACTCGGGTTGGCTTCCGCTGTGAAGCAAAACGGAGGATCGAAAAGGATCATTTGAGAACTAACCTAGTCAACTTTGAACACAGGCTGCTTCCCCGTTGGCCGCTTCCCAGACTATGGAAATTGCCGATTTGTAGCGGAAGCTTGATGTGGCAGGGGATGATCTTGCTTTAATCAATATGCATCTTGATGAGTCGCAAGGTATGTATTCAGGGCAATCCTCATACATTTTTGTGGTATAAGCATGATGCTGAGATTTAGATGCTGGAATATGCATGGCTGCAGATGGTGCTGCTGCCGTTGAAGTTCTTCGAGTGGAGCTAGCCCGGGCCAAGGAGCAGGCCCATCGAAGTAAGGCTGCTGCCGAAAAGGCATCGGCTGAATTAAAAGCCAAACAAGCTGCACGGTGCCAAGATGAGGAGAATATATCCACTATGATGCTCGAACTGGAGAATGCTACCGGCCGCTGTGAATTTCTGGAGAAGGAGAGTAAAGCCTTAACGGCTGATCTGGACAAGGCCTTACAAGAGGCTAGGGCAGCGCGGTCGGAATCCAGAGCAGCCCATGAGGAGGTTCGATAGGCGAGGGAGATTGCGGCTGGAAAGCCCTTTCTGTTGCAAACTAGGTTTGGTGACCCGAACTATGCCTAGCTTAACCAAGTATGGAGTTCTCCAGATGAGTTCTTGGACTTGCCGAAGACTTCTGCTGATGCGGCGTAGTATTACCAAGCGCGAGATGGATATGCAACGGAGAAACTTTTTTGGTCGCAGTTTGACGCATCAAAGCGCCCTCTGTTGCTCAGTGAACAGATGTCCCAATGGGCCGAACTTCATAGAATATCCGGCGCTGCCATGAAGGATGTCGTAATCTGGTTGTGGCCAACCGAGCTTGTTCCGAATAGCTATTTCGGTTTGGTGCAGAGGCTTGTTGATGCGGTGCCGCGTATCGATGATGTGAAGCGATCATCGTGCATTGAGGGTGCGCGGATGGCTTTTGCCTGAGTCAAAACATTTTGGGGGAAGATGAAGGCCATCGATGTTGCGACGAAGGGTCCACCCAAAGGCAAGGACCGCCCGGAACTGGAGCATTATTTTGAAGACGTCCTAGAGGCCGCCCGCTTTATAGAGGGTCAGTGCTCGAAAGACATAATGTTCGAGTGAGGTGTATGAAAATTGTAAAAGACAATTTTATAGTTAATCTATTTATGTTTTGCTTAAAAGCTTGAATTCCTCCTGTGCGGCCGTTTTTATATAATTTGAAAGTTTTCCAGTCGTCGGCTTCAGCCCCCTCGTAGGAAGTAAGGGGGTGTTCAGAAAGGCATTTAATCACTCTTTATCCAACGTCTTGGTCCATGAAGGAGGTGATAATGCGGCGAACCAGGCAATCAGACTATAGGGCGTTATCGCTTTCACTTAGCCATAGGAGTTTTATTGTGGGGCTACGACATAGCCCCTGGTACGTATGCGGCATATGGTGCCTTACATATTTGATTTGAAAAAGATCCCTCGTGTGACACGAAGAATCGCTAAAGATTCCAAGAAGTCCTCAAGTGGTTGACCAGCTCACACCGCATCATGACAATCAGTTTTCGGCTTTCTCTACTGAGGTGCTCGTTGATACGTCTCCAACGTATCTATAATTTTTGATTGCTCCATGCTATATTATCTACTGTTTTGGACTATATTGGGCTTTATTTTCCACTTTTATATTATTTTTGGGACTAACCTATTAACCGGAGGCCCAACCAAGAATTGCTGTTTTTTTGCCTATTTCAGTGTTTCGGAGAAACAGAATATCAAACGGAGTCCAAACGGAATAAAATCTTCGGGAACGTGATTTTCTCACCGAACGTGATCCAGGAGACTTGGACCCTACTCCAGGGAGTCAAAGAGGAGGTCACAAGGGTGGGGGGCGCCCCCCTAGGGCGCACCCCCTACCTCGTGGGCCCCTTGGTGCTCCACCGACGTACTCCTTCCTCCTATATATACCTACGTACCCCCAAACGATCAGAATAGGAGCCAAAAACCTAATTCCACCGCCGCAACTTTCTGTATCCACGAGATCCCATCTTGGGGCCTGTTCCGGAGCTCCGCCGGAAGAGGGCCGTCATCACGGAGGGCTTCTACATCATCCTAGCCCCTCCGATGAAGTGTGAGTAGTTTACCTCAGACCTTCAGGTCCATAGTTAGTAGCTAGATGGCTTCTTCTCTCTTTTTGAATCTCAATACAAAGTTCTCCCCCTCTCTTGTGGAGATCTATTCGATGTAATCTTCTTTTTGCGGTGTGTTTGTTGAGACCGATGAATTGTGGGTTTATGATCAAGTCTATCTATGAATAATATTTGAATCTTCTCTGAATTCTTTTATGTATGGTTGGTTACCTTTGTAAGTCTCTTCGAATTATCCATTTGGTTTGGCCAACTAGATTGGTAGTTCTTGCCATGGGAGAAGTGCTTAGCTTTGGGTTTGATCTTGCGGTGTCCTTACCCAGTGACAGAAGGGGCAGCAAGGCACGTATTGTATCGTTGCCATCGAGGATAACAAGATGGGGTTTATTTCATATTGCATGAATTTATCTCTCTACATCATGTCATCTTGCTTAAGGCGTTACTCTGTTTTTAACTTAATACTCTAGATGCATGCTGGATAGCGGTCGATGAGTGGAGTAATAGTAGTAGATGCAGAATCGTTTCGATCTACTTGTCACGGACGTGATGCCTATATACATGATCATGCCTAGATATTCTCATAACAATGCTCAATTCTGTCAATTGCTCAACAGCAATTTGTTCACCCACCGTAGAATACTTATGCTCTTGAGAGAAGCACTAGTGAAACCTATGGCCCCCGGGTCTATTCTCATCATATCAATCTCCATCACTTTAATCTTGCTTTGCTTTTTTTACTTTGCTTTTACTTTTTACTTTGCGTCTTTATACCAAAAATACCAAAAATATTATATCTATCAGATCTCACTCTCGTAAGTGACCGTGAAGGGATTGACAACCCCTAATCGCGTTGGTTGCGAGTAGCTATCGCTTTGTGCAGGTACACGGGACTTGAGCGTGGCCTCCTACTGGATTGATACCTCGGTTCTCAGACACTGAGGGAAATACTTACGCTACTCTGCTGCATCATCCCTTCCTCTTCGGGGAAAACCAACACAAGCTCAAGACGTAGCAAGAAGGATTTCTCGCGCCGTTGCCGGGGAGTCTACGCAAAAATTCAACATACCAAGTACCCATCACAATCCCTATCTCTCGCATTACATTATTTGCCATTTGCCTCTCGTTTTTCTCTCCCCCACTTCACCCTTGCCGTTTTATTCGCCCTCTCTCTCTCTATCCTCCCTCTCTATTTGCCTCTTGTTTGCTTGCGTGCTAGTTTGTTTGCTTGTCATCATGGCTAGTCCTCTTTCTGCTCCTATGTCTCCCGAGTTTGAAGTCCTTCACTTCAAACAAAAGCAAGGAGAAAACTTAAAGGATGCTTGGTTTAGAATGATGGAATTTTATCGTAAATGCACCCTAGAAGTAAATTTCAGAATTTTTCTTTGCAACTTTTATGTTGGGCTTAATATGTCTCATAGACAACTTTTGGATTGTGTTGCCAAAGGCAATTTTATTGAAATTGATCCCAGTATCGTGCATGAAATTATAGAAGGTATAGTAGGAACTTTACCTCAACAAAAGGGGCCCCATCATACCCAAGAGAAAATGCAAGTTTTTGAGAAAATTTGCGAAGTAACTAAGATTTTACAGAAATCTCTTGAACCTCTTAAGAGCGTTAGCGTAAATCTTCACCGCATGAATATGTTGATTACTCTTTGCAATAAGCGGTTGGATTCTTTAGATATCAAGATCTCTGAATATGAAGGGAAACGTAAGGAACCTCCCGGATTCGAGCATAACATCGCTAAAAGAATTAAGAATCAAGATGACAATACTTAGATCTATCCTCGCTTTTATGCCTAGCTAGGGGCGTTAAACGATAGCGCTTGTTGGGAGGCAACCCAATTTTATTTTTATTCCTTGCTTTTTTCTCCTGTTTAGTAATAAATAAATTATCTAGCCTCTGTTTTGGTTGTGTTTTTTGTGTTTAATTAGTGTTTGTGCCAAGTAGAACCGTTGGGAAGACTTGGGGAAAGTCTTGTTGAACTTGCTGTAAAAAAACAGAAACTTTAGCGCTCACAAGAACTGCTGTCATTTTTATTTTAAGAGTGCTATTTAGTTAATTATTTTTGAAGATGATTAATAGATAAATTCCTCACGTCCAGCAATTTATTTTAGAATTTTTGGGGTTCCAGTTCTTGCGCTAGCTACAGATTACTACAGACTGTTCTGTTTTTGACAGATTCTGTTTTTCGTGTGTTGTTTGCTTATTTTGATGAATCTTTGGCTAGTAAAATAGTTTATAATCCATAGAGAAGTTGGAATACAGTAGGTTTAACACCAATATAAATAAAGAATGAGTTCGTTACAGTACCTTGAAGTGGTCTTTTGTTTTCTTTCGCTAACGGAGCTCACGAGTTTTCTATTTTGAGTTTTGTGTGGTGAAGTTTTCAAGTTTTGGGTGAGTTCTTTTGATGGATCATGGAACAAGGAGTGGCAAGAGCCTAAGCTTGGGGATGCCCATGGCACCTCCAAGATAATCCAAGGACACCAAAAAGTCAAATCTTGGGGATGCCCCGGAAGGCATCCCCTCTTTCGTCCACTTCCATCGGTAATTTACATGGAGCTATATTTTTATTCACCAACATGATATGTGTTTTGCTTGGAGCATCTTGTATTATTTGTGTCTTTGTGTCTTAGTATGCCACAATCATCCTTGCTGTACACACCTTTTGAGAGAGCCATACATGAATTAAAATTTGATAGAATACTCTATGTGCTTCACTTATATCTCTTGAGCTAAGTAGTTTTGCTCTATGTGCTTCACTTATATCTTTTGAGCATTATAATTTTTCTCTATGTGCTTCACTTAGATCTTTTAGAGCACGATGGTGGATTTGTTTTAAAGAAATTATTGATCTCTCATGCTTCACTTAAATTTTTTGAGAGTCTCTTAATAGCATGGTAATTTGCTTAATAATAATATGCTTGGTATTCAAGATTTGTGAAACTTTCTTTTGAGTGTGTTGAATACTAAGAAAAGATTGAAGCATGATAATTGTTTTGAGATATGGAGGTGATAATATTAAAGTCATGCTAGTTGAGTAGTTGTGAATTTAAAGAATACTTGTGTTAAAGTTTGTGATTCCCGTAGCATGCACATATGGTGAACCGTTATGTGATGAAGTCGGAGCATGATTTATTTATTGATTGTCTTCCTTATGAGTGGCGGTCGGGGATGAGCGATGGTATTTTCCTACCAATCTATCCCCCTAGGAGCATGCGCGTAATACTTTACTTTGATAACTTCTAGATTTTTGCAATAAGTATATGAGTTCTTTATGACTAATGTTGAGTCCATGGATTATACGCACTCTCACCCTTCCACCTTTGCTAGCCTCTCTAATACTGCGCACCTTTCGCCAGTATCATACACCTACCATATACCTTCCTCAAAACAGCCACCATACGTACCTATTATGGCATTTCCATAGCCATTCTGAGATATATTGCCATGCAACTTTCCACCATCTAGTTCATCATGACAAATTCATCATTGTCATATTGCTTACCATGATTGAGGGAGTCCTGGATTAGGGGGTGTTCGGATAGCCGGACTATACCTTCGGCCGGACTCCTGGACTATGAAGATACAAGATTGAAGACTTCGTCCCGTGTCCGGAAGGGACTTTCCTTGGCGTGGAAGGCAAGCTTGGCGATACGGATATGTAGATCTCCTACCATTGTAACCGACTCTATGTAACCCTAGCCCTCTCCGGTGTCTATATAAACCGTAGGGTTTTAGTCCGTAGGACGAACAACAATCATACCATAGGCTAGCTTCTAGGGTTTAGCCTCCTTGATCTCGTGGTAGATCTACTCTTGTACTACCCATATCATCAATATCAATCAAGCAGGACATAGGGTTTTACCTCCATCAAGAGGGCCCGAACCTGGGTAAAACATTCTGTCCCCTGCCTCCTGTTACCATCCGCCTAGACTCACAGTTCGGGACCCCCGAGATCCGCCGGTTTTGACACCGACATTGGTGCTTTCATTGAGAGTTCCTTTGTGTCGTCACTTTTAGGCCCGATGGCTTCTCCGATCATCAACAGCGATGCGATCCAGGGTGAGACCTTTCTCCCCGGACAGATCTTCGTATTCGGCGGCTTTGCACTGCTGGCCAATTCGCTTGGCCATCTGGAGCAGATCGAAAGCTACGCCCCTGGCCATCAGGTCAGATTTGGAAGTTTGAGCTACACGACCGACCTCCGCGGAGACTTGATCTTCGATGGATTCGAGCCGCAGCCGAGCGCGCCGCACTGTCTCGATGGGCATGATCTAGCTCTGCCGCCGAACAGTGCCCTGGAGGCCGCACCCGCATCAGCTCCGACCCTTAATCCGGAGCCAACTACGCCAATCGAGGATGGGTGGTTGGACACCGCCTCGGGGGCTGCAATCTCTACGGCGATCGAGGCGAACACCAGCCCTATTCTCTGCGAAGCCTGTGACTCCAAGGAGCCGGACTCCTCTCCAGACTCCGAGCCCTCCGCGCCCCTACCGATCAAACCCGATTGGGCGCCGATCATGGAGTTCACCGCCACGAACATCTTTCAGCACTCGCCCTTCGGCGATATTCTGAATTCACTAAAGTCTCTCTGTTTATCAGGAGAGCCCTGGCCGTACTATGGTCAGCAAGGTTGGGATGCGGATGATGAAGAAATTCAAAGCCCACCCACCACCCACTTCGTAGCCACTGTCGATGATTTAACCGACATGCTCGACTTCGACTCCGAAGACATCGACGGTATGGACGCTGATGCAGGAGACGATCAAGAACCAGCGCCTATAGGGCACTGGAAAGCCACCTCGTTGTATGATATATACATGGTGGACACCCCAAAAGAAGGCAATGGCGATGGCACAGCGGAGGATGACCCCTCCAAGAAGCAGCCTAAGCGCCGGCGTCAGCGGCGTCGCTCTAAATCCCGCCAAAGCAAAAACGGTGATTCCGGCACGGGAGATAATAACACCCCGGACAGTGCCAAAGACAACCACCTCCAGCAAGATTCAGCACGGGAGGATGGAGAAGCCAGCCCTCATGAGAGAGCGACAGACAGAGAGGTCGAGGACGATAATTATATGCCTCCCTCCGAAGACGAGGCAAGCCTCGACGACGACGAATTTGTCGTGCCGGAGGATCCCGTCGAACAAGAGCGTTTCGAACGCAGGCTTATGGCCACGACGAGCAGCCTCAAGAAAAAATAGCAACAGCTTATAGCCGATCAAGGTTTGCTAGCCGACAGATGGACTGAAGTCCTTGCAGCCGAAGAGTATGAACTCGAACGCCCCTCCAAGAGCTACCCAAAGCGCAGGTTGCTACCCTGATTAGAGGAGGAAGCATTTAAACCTACATCACTAGCGCATGATGCGGCCGACCGGCCACCCCGTGGCCGTGACAGAGAGGCCTCTCGGCCCTCCACTCCAGCCGCACCCCGGCGCCGCTCAAAAAATACCAAGGCACGGGAAAACGCGCCAGACCTGCGAGATATATTGGAGGAAAAGGCAAGGCAAACAAGATCGATCTACGGATCGCGTGGGCGCCCCACGGCACGAGACGGTAATCGTCACTCCGGATACAGTAAATCCGGCCGGGCCGAACACAGTAGACAAAGCTCGTTTGAGCTGCGTCATGATATAGCCCAATACAGAGGTGCCGCACACCCACTATGCTTCACAGATGAAGTAATGGATCATCAAATCCCCAAAGGTTTCAAATCCGTGAACATCGAATCATACGATGGCACAACAGATCCTGCGGTATGGATCGAGGACTATCTCCTTCATATCCACTTGGCCCGCGGTGATGACCTACACGCTATCAAATACCTCCCACTCAAGCTTAAAGGACCAACTCGGCATTGGCTTAACAGCTTGCCAGCAGAATCAATTGGTTGTTGGGAGGACCTGGAAACGGCATTCCTCGACAATTTCCAGGGCACTTATGTGCGACCACCAGACGCCGATGACCTAAGCCACATAATTCAGCAGCCAGAGGAATCGGCCAGACAATTCTGGACACGGTTCCTAACGAAGAAAAATCAAATCGTCGACTGTCCGGATGCAGAGGCCCTAGCAGCCTTCAAGCATAACATCCGCGACGAGTGGCTTGCACGGCACCAAGGACAGGAAAAACCGAAATCTATGACATCCCTCACGACACTTATGACCCGCTTTTGCGCGGGAGAAGACAGCTGGCTAGCTCGCAGCAATAACATGACCAAGAGCCCTGGTAATTCAGATACCAAGGACAGCAGTGGCAGGTCCCGTCGCAACAAGCAAAAGAGCCGCATTAACGGCGACAATGCTGAGGATACGACAGTTAATGCCGGATTCAGAGGCTCTAAACCCGGTCAGCAGAAAAAGCCATTCAAAAGAAATACTCCGGGCCCGTCCAGTTTGGACCGAATACTCGACCGCTCATGCCAGATACATGGCACCCCCGAAAAACCAGCCAATCACACCAACAGGGATTGTTGGGTATTCAAGCAGGCAGGCAAGTTCAATGCCGAAAGCAGAGACAAGGGGCTGTATAGCGATGACGAGGAGGAGCCCCGCCCGCCGAACAACAGTGGACAGAAAGGTTTTCCCCCACAAGTGCGGACGGTGAACATGATATACGCAACCCACGTCCCCAAAAGGGAGCGGAAGCGTGCCCTAAGGGACGTATACGCGATGGAGCCAGTCGCCCCAAAGTTCAACCCATGGTCTTCCTGCCCGATCACTTTTGATCGAAGGGACCACCCCACTAGCATCCGTCATGGCGGATTAGCCGCATTGGTTCTAGACCCAATTATTGACGGATTTCACCTCACTAGAGTCCTTATGGACGGCGGCAGCAGCCTGAACCCGCTTTACCAGGATACAGTGCGGAAAATGGGCATCAATCCCTCGAGGATTAAACCCACTAAAACGACCTTTAAAGGCGTCATACCAGGTGTAGAGGCCAACTGTACAGGCTCAGTTACACTTGAAGTGGTCTTCGGATCTTCGGATAATTTCCGAAGCGAGGAGTTAATCTTCAACATAGTCCCATTCCGCAGTGGCTATCACGCACTGCTCGGGCGAACCGCATTTGCCAAGTTCAATGCGGTGCCGCACTGCGCATACCTCAAGCTCAAGATGCCAGGCCCTCGAGGCGTCATCACGGTCAATGGAAACACCGAACGCTCTCTCCGAATGGAGGAGCATACGGCGGCTATCACAGCGGAAGTACAAAGCAGCCTCTCAAGGCAATTCTCCAGTCCGGCCATTAAACGTCTGGACACGGTCAAGCGCGCCCGAAGTAACCTACAACAAGACCGCCTGGCACGTTCCGAACAAGTGTAGCAATGCGGCCCCAACCCCAGCCCTCTCGAACTTGCGAAACGAGTGTTGCACGTACATAACTACGCTCTGGAAATACCATGGGCACAGGGGGAGGGGCACCATCACGGCATGCCTGAAACGCGGCTTAAACCGCACTAGGGGCTGCCGATTTCTTAATTTTCTCTTATTTTTAGGATTCCATTCTTTGGAAGGCTTGTCCGGCAGTACAATTGCCGCACAAACGATACAACCAGGGAAGCAGAAAACTACGCCGCACTATGGAACTCTAAGGTGGTCTCTATAACGAGCAGTATACCTGTTTCACATAACATTCCGCAGCTTGCCCCTGGAAAGGACATGTTAAATAGTCCCTTCTTTTGCTTATTACAGTATTTCTATCGTTCTTCTTTGTTCGCAGCTTTTTTAAATAAACAATGCATAGCTTCCGTCTATTATTGCATTACTCTTTTTTACGAATATATGTTCATTAATGACATGTTGCACCCGTACACTTTGGTACGGCCAATATGCTAGGGGCTTAAGTACCCCACAATACGGTGTGAGAAGTCCGAACACTTTCACAAGTGCGGCACCCCGAACTTATAGCATTATATGCATCGGCTCCGAATCATGTCTTGGGTCAATAGTTGGGTTTTCCCGGCTCCTATGTTTTGGCACCTTACGTTCCGTTATATCGGCTAAGGTAGCACTAGGAGAACTACTGCGATTGTGCCCCAGTTGAGCTGGGCTAAGCACCTCAGTAGAGAAAGCTAAAACTGACCGTCATGATGAGGCGAGAGCTGGTCGCTGTTCGAGAGGTTTTCGAGTCCCTAAAGACATATTCCGCTTAGAGCGAGGAGTCGGCTTTGTCCGGCCTAGGCGTGGATAGCTCCCCGAACTCGGTCTTCCGAACACTAGGGGCTTCGCCAAAATTTAAAATTATAGAATTCTATGGCTAAGTGAGAGTGTTTAAGCATTATAGTCCGATTGCCTTGTTCGTTGTGTTGAGCGCCTCCCTCGAAGGACCCAAGAATGGGAAAAAGAGCGCTCATGTTTATCCCGAACACCCCAGCACTCGCGGCATGGGGGCAGAAGCCGACGACTCGCCATCTCTCAAATTTGATAAGGGGCCGCACAGAAGGTAATATTTTAAATTCAAAAGCGTTGCTTAGCGCATATGAACAAGTTTTCGGCGCACAGGATCACAAATGTGAGTTTACTCAAAAATTACATCTTTGGAGCATTCATCTGCTATAAGGCGGGTACCCTTCAGGACGCCCTCATAATACGCTTCCGGGACGCGATGCTCCTTGCCCGGCGGTGACCCGTCCTTCACCAGCTTCTCCGCATCCATCTTGCCCCAGTGCACTTTAGCACAAGCAAGCGCCCTACAGGCACCTTCGATGCAGACGGAGCGCTTGATTACTTCAAGCCGTTGACAGGCATCCACCAGCCGCCTCACCAGCCCGAAGTTGCTCCCAGGCAGAGCCTCTCCAGGCCAAAGACAAACTATGAGGCCCTTTATGGCCTATTCGGCCACCTTGTGGAGCTCGACCATTTGCTTCAACTGGTCGCTCAAAGGCACCAGGTGTCCGGCCTCAGCATACTGAGACCAGAACACCTTCTTCGTCAAGCTCCCCTCCTCATCTCGTTAGTAGGCGGCGGCATCAGACGCACTACGGGGCAAATCTGCGAATGCTCCTGGAGAGCTCCGGACTCGGGTAAGTAACAAGTAATTCACTTTCACGTTCTTGCTTTGCATAATGAATGCCTTACCCGCCGCTATCTTCTTTATATCTCCAATCTCTCGGAGGCCTTTCTGGGCTTCGGCCTTGGCAGACTTCGCGCTTTCGAGGGCTGCCGCAAGCTCGGACGCTTGCATCTTCGAGTCAAGCTCCAAACTCTCGTGTTTTTTCATGAGAGCCTGGAGCTCTTTCTGCACCTCCTCCACCCGTGCCTCCTGCTTCCCCCTCTCTGTACACTCTGCGGCCGCTCTGTTTTCGGCCTCGGACAACACATTCTTAAGGGTTGCCACCTCGGTCGTGGCCCCTATAAGAGCACGTTGATCCTGTCATTTTTTGCAATCACATCTTCTCTATATACTTGCGCAAGGTATTACTTACCTTCCTTCTCCTCGAGTTGCCTCTTGGCATGGCCGAGCTCGTTCTCGGACTGCGCGAGGTTTTGCTTCAGCGTATCCACCTCCGCAGTCAGTGCGGCGGAGGCCAGCAGCAAAGCCTGCATACGCATATTGACTTGATTATGTTAGACTCCTGCGAAATTTATTAGATCATCTATTCAGCTTTTCTTTCCGAACACCGAACAGAGCATCAGGGGCTACTGTCTATGCGGTAATATTTTTACATATTCTTTACTTACCTCGAAGCCTAATAGAAGGCTGGCACAGGCTTCAGTGAGTCCGCTCTTGGCGGACTGAACCTTCTGGATCACCGCACTCATAATAGTGCGGTGCTCCTTGTCGATGGAGGCGCCGTTAAGCACCTCCAGCAAATTGTCCAGTGCCTCCGGTTGGATGGAGGTCACCGGCTAGGTAGGCTTGCTCCTCTTGGAAGGAGGCTGCCTACCAGAGTCCGGAACCGTTGAAGGTTCCGGCGCGGTGTCCGGCTCAAAGCCGGACTTGGAACCCTTGGGGGTTCTATCCCCTTCACGCCTGGAGTCCGGGAGGTCGCCTTGCGGCGCCTCCAGGACCACCTCCTCCTAGCTTGGAACCTGTTGGGATGCCGCCTCGGCGTCGTCCGTAGGATGGGGGGAGGTAGCCGTCGGAAGCGAATTCACATCCGACGAATCCAGGGAACCACTCGATGACACGTCAAGCCGGTCTTTGGGTGGACTGCATAAACATGTTCGACGTAAGGAAAAGCTGTGCAATGGGGGAATACTATGAATCACTCTGGTATCCGGATACTTATGATCTCGCCAGGGGCTTGGCCCTGTGCGGCCACTCCTCTTCACCATCGTCGGCGTTGGTGGAGTAGTCCGAAGGAGGGGTCTTCCCCTTCTTGGACCCTTCGGCCTCCCCAGTTGGGGCGGCCTTCATTTTCTTCCCTCCCCCCGCTAGAGGGGGAGAGGTCTCTTCTTCCTCCTTGTCTTCATGGCAGGAGTGCGCCTTGGAGTCGTCGGATGATGAATCCGACACCTCCTGGCACCGGGCACTCTTTAGAGTCCCCGTGGCCTTCTTCTTGGCCTTCTTCTCCGGCACCACATAGGGTGCCGGAACCAGCAGCTTCGCCAAGCGAGCGTCCGCTGGGCCTTCGGGCAAAGGAGCCAAACAGTTGATCTGTCCGGACGTCTCCTGCCAATCCTGTGAAAGGTAAGGGAGCTTAGATCCCGCATGGAGTCAAATTATGAAAAACTAATACCCTGTAAAAGGTAAAAACAGCTTAGCGCACGAGCGTGACGCTGCATGCTGAATCTGCGATCCTCGGTAGCGGATGCGGGGGCCTCGGCGCCCTTGAAAAGCACCTTCCAGGCATCTTCGTACGTCGTATCGAAGAGCCTGCTAAGAGTTTGGTGCCGCGCCGGGTCGAACTCCCACAGGTTGAAAGCCCGTTGTAGACACGGGAGGATCCGGCGGATGAGCATAACCTGGACTACGTTGACAAGTTTGAGCTTCTTGTCCACCAGGGTTTGGACGCATGTTTGGAGTCCGGTTAGCTCTCCTTTTTTACCCCACAACAGGCCCATCTCTTTCCAGGAGGCAAGCCGCGTAGGTGGTCCGGATCGGAACTCGGGGGCTGCGACCCATTCAGGGTCGCGCGGCTCTGTGATGTAAAACCACCCCGACTGCCACCCCTTTACGGACTCCACGAAGGAGCCCTCGAGCCATAGGACGTCGGGCATCTTGCCCACCATGGCGCCTCCGCACTCCGCCTGGGTGCCGCGCACCACCTTCGGCTTGACGTTGAAAGTCTTGAGCCATAGGCCGAAATGGGGGCGGATGTGGAAGAAAGCCTTGCACACAACGATAAACGCCGAGATGTTGAGGACAAAGTTCGGGGCCAGATCGTGGAAATCCAGGCCATAGTAGAACATGAGCCCCAGACAAATGGGTGGAGAGGGAAGCCCAGTCCGCAGAGGAAATGGGGGAGGAACACCACCCTCTCATGGGGCCTAGGGGTGGGGATGAGCTGCCCCTCTTCGGGAAGCCGGTGCGCAATGTCATTAGACAAGTATCCGGCCTTCCTCATTTTTTTGATGTGTCCCTCCGTGACGGAGGAGACCATCCACTTTCCTCCTGCTCTGGACATGGCTGGAGAAGGTTGAGGTGGGGTGTGCAGACTTGGGCGCTGGAGCTCGAGTGCGCGGAAATGGATAGGAAAAGGAGGAAGAAGGTGTGGATGAAAAGGTGGATCCTTATCCTCTTATATGGGCGGACGTGACTATGCATCCCCACCAGCCTGGTAAAACTCGCTTATCTTCCAAGCACCCTAATCAATGGCGCGGTTGGGTTACCCATGCCCGTATTGATGAGAATCTCAGAATAAGGGGACACGATCTCTGCTTTGACAAGACGTGCCAAGGAAACCGCCTCGCTAAACGCGCTGAGGTAGAACAGTAAAATGATTTGAATAAAGACTTGGCCGTGGTGTGATGTCACGCTACGGAATACGTCAGCAGATTAGATTTGTGTAAATATTATTCTCTCTATGGCAATATGTGGAAACTTATTTTGCAGAGCCGGACACTACCTTTGTGTTCAAAATCTTCTATGAAGTACTTGGAGGAGGAACTCGCCTTGCAATGCCGAAGACAATCTGCGCGCCGGACTCGTCGTCATTGAAGCCTGGTTCAGGGGCTACTGAGGGAGTCCTGGATTAGGGGGTGTCCGGATAGCCGGACTATACCTTCGGCCGGACTCCTGGACTATGAAGATACAAGATTGAAGACTTCGTCCCGTGTCCGGAAGGGACTTTCCTTGGCGTGGAAGGCAAGCTTGGCGATACGGATATGTAGATCTCCTACCATTGTAACCGACTCTGTGTAACCCTAGCCCTCTCCAGTGTCTATATAAACCGGAGGGTTTTAGTCCATAGGACGAACAACAATCATACCATAGGCTAGCTTCTAGGGTTTAGCCTCCTTGATCTCATGGTAGATCTACTCTTGTACTACCCATATCATCAATATCAATCAAGCAGGACGTAGGGTTTTACCTCCATCAAGAGGGCCCGAACCTGGGTAAAACATTGTGTCCCCTGCCTCTTGTTACCATCCACCTAGACGCACAGTTCGGGACCCCCTACCCGAGATCCGCCGGTTTTGACACCGACAATGATCATGTAGTTGACATAGTATTTGTGGCAAAGCCACCGTTCATAATTTCTTCATACTTGTCACTCTTGATTCATTGCATATCCCGGTACACCGCCGGAGGCATCCATATAGATTCATACTTTGTTTTAGAATCGAGTTGTAATCATTGAGTTGTAAATAAATAAAAGTGTGATGATCATCATTCAATAGAGCATTGTCCCGAAAAAAGAGAGAAAGGCCAAAGAAAAAAAAAGGCCCAAAAGAAGAAAATAAATAAAAAGGGGCAATGCTACTATATTTTTTTCCACACTTGTGCTTCAAAGTAGCACCATGATATAGCGAGTCTCATATATTGTGCTTCAAAGTAGCACCATGTTCTTCATATAGAGAGTCTCATATGTTGTCACTTTCATATACTAGTGGGAATTTTACATTATAGAACTTGGCTTGTATATTCCAATGATGGGCTTCCTCAAAATTGCCCTAGGTCTTCGTGAGCAAGCAAGTTGGATGCACACCCACTTAGTTTCTTTTTAAGCTTTCATACATTTATAGCTCTAGTGCATCAGTTGCATGGCAATCCCTACTCACTCAGATTGATATCTATTGATGGGCATCTCCATAGCCCGTTGATACACCTAGTTGATGTGAGACTATCTTCCCCTCCTTTTTGTATTCTCCACAACCACCATTCTATTCCACTTATAGTGCTATATCCATGGCTCACGCTCATGTATTGCGTGAAGATTGAAAAAGTTTTGAAAAAGTTAGAGTATGAAACAATTGCTTGGCTTGTCATCGGGGTTGTGCATGATTTAAATACTTTGTGTGGTAAAGATGGAGCATAGCCATACTATATGATTTTGTAGGGATAACTTTCTTTGGCCATGTTATTTTGAGAAGACATAATTGCTTTGTTAGTATGCTTGAAGTATTACTATTTTTATGTCAATATAAACTTTAGTCTTGAATCTTTCTAATCTGAATATTCATACCACAATTAAGAAGATTTGCATTGAAATTATGCCAAGTAGCACTCCGCATAAAAAATTCTCTTTTTATCATTTACCTACTCGAGGACGAGCAGGAATTAAGCTTGGGGATGCCTAATACGTCTCCAACGTATCTATAATTTTTGATTGCTCCATTCTATATTACCTACTGTTTTGGACTATATTGGGCTTTATTTTCCACTTTTATATTATTTTTGGGACTAACCTATTAACCGGAGGCCCAGCCCAGAATTGCTGTTTTTTGCCTATTTCAGTGTTTCAGAGAAACAGAATATCAAACAGAGTCCAAACGGAATAAAATCTTCAGGAACGTGATTTTCTCACCGAACGTGATCCAAGAGACTTGGAACCTACTCCAGGGAGTCAAAGAGGAGGTCACGAGGGTGGGGGCGCCCCCCCTAGGGCGCGCCCCCTGCCTCGTGGGCCCCTCGGTGCTCCACCGACGTACTCCTTCCTCCTATGTATATACCTACGTACCCCCAAACGATCAGAACAGGAGCCAAAAACCTAATTCCACCGCCGCAACTTTCTGTATCCACGAGATCCCATCTTGGGGCCTGTTCCGGAGCTCCGCCGGAAGAGGGCCGTCATCACGGAGGGCTTCTACATCATCCTAGCCCCTCCGATGAAGTGTGAGTAGTTTACCTCAGACCTTCGGGTCCATAGTTAGTAGCTAGATGGCTTCTTATCTCTTTTTGAATCTCAATACAAAGTTCTCCCCCTCTCTTGTGGAGATCTATTCGATGTAATCTTCTTTTTGCGGTGTGTTTGTTGAGACCGATGAATTGTGGGTTTATGATCAAGTCTATCTATGAATAATATTTGAATCTTCTCTGAATTCGTTTATGTATGATTGGTTATCTTTGCAAGTCTCTTCGAATTATCCGTTTGGTTTGGCCAACTAGATTGGTAGTTCTTGCCATGGGAGAAGTGCTTAGCTTTGGGTTCGGTCTTGCAGTGTCCTTGCCCAGTGATAGAAGGGGCAGCAAGGCACATATTGTATCGTTGCCATCGAGGATAACAAGATGCGGTTTATTTCATATTGCATGAATTTATCTCTCTATATCATGTCATCTTGCTTAAGGCGTTACTCTGTTTTTAACTTAATACTCTAGATGCATGCTGGATAGCGGTCGATGAGTGGAGTAATAGTAGTAGATGCAGAATCGTTTTGATCTACTTGTCACGGACGTGATGCCTATATACATGATCATGCCTAGATATTCTCATAACTATGCTCAATTCTGTCAATTGCTCAACAGTAATTTGTTCACCCACCGTAGAATACTTATGCTCTTGAGAGAAGCCACTAGTGAAACCTATGGCCCCCGGGTCTATTCTCATCATATCAATCTCCATCACTTTAATCTTTCTTTGCTTTTTTTACTTTGCTTTTACTTTTTACTTTGCATCTTTATACCAAAAATACCAAAACTATTATATCTATCAAATCTCACTCTCGTAAGTGACCGTCAAGGGATTGACAACCCCTAATCGCGTTGGTTGCGAGTAGCTATCGCATTGTGCAGGTACGAGGGACTTGAGCGTGGCCTCCAACTGGATTGATACCTTGGTTCTCAAACACTGAGGGAAATACTTACGCTACTCTGTTGCATCATCCCTTCCTCTTCGGGGAAAACCAACGCAAGCTCAAGATGTAGCACTCGTCCGGTTTAGACCAGGGCACAACCGCAGTAGTTCTCCCTTTACTACCCTAGCCGATGGAGCGGAACATAGGATAGCAAGCACACGAGTCGGGCAACCCAACTATTGACCCAAGACAATGATTCGGAGCTGATGCATATAAGGCCAAACTTGCGACGCCGAAGTATGCTATAGAGTTGTTCGGACTTTTACTGGCAACTCATTTGTTCCCACGCCAAGCCCCTGGCAGGTTATGCCAAGGTATTTCTGTGAAATAACTGTAGGAGCCATATTTGTTGGGGAAACAATGTGGGTGATTAGTTTGAATATTGTTTAATGGGAATTGAGCGATATGCCAATGATATATATATATATATAAGCGATCCTCCCGGCTATTTGACATGCTCGGGGTTGGAGGCGGAGGAACATGCATAGTGCAGGCTCGAGAAATAGAGAGTGCGGTCTACAAAAAGTTGTTTTGGACCTCCTATTGCACGACCGCGCCACCAGTCCTCGGTGGGGGGAATCCTTGATGGAAATAGCCCCTTAGGTGAGTGTACGGATCCGGACTCCGATAGAGCCAGTTTCCGATGTTTTACCCTGTTCGTCACCTGTTTTTAAAGGATAACGAAGGAAGACATAAAAAGAAAATAAATAATAATAATAAAAGGTTACTGAAGTGCTTGCAGGCTTGTCAGTATTGTGCTTCCGCCAATGCCCATGGTATCTTGAGTGCGTAATGATGTATGCGCGGTACAAACTTTGTAGGTGTACGGAGTGGGTGGCGGAAGCCGGGTTGCTATTTCCATTCTAGGAGTAGTTGATCCTCGGGTGGAGACTGCTTCTGACCCCCGGTTTTTTGTTGTTGAACCTTTCCGTCATCCATGTCGCTTGGCGGCCTCCTCCCCCTGTGTTCGGTGCTGAGCTTGCCGGCTTGTTTAAAGACCCAGCAGTTTCTGTTGGTATGATTAGCTGGTTTATCGGGGTGGCCATGAATCTGGCAAGGTCGGTCCAATATCCTGTCGAGGTTGGATGGTTCGTCTTGATTCTCCTTGAATGGCTTCTTCCGCTAACCGGGCTTGGGGTTGCTGAATCCGGCGTTGACCGTTGTGTCGCCTGATCTTTCATTGTCATTGCGACTGTTGTTTTTGCTTCCTCGTGGCTTGCCATTGGCGTCTCGGATTTCGGAGGTGCCCTGGTTGCTGGCGCTATTGCTTCTACGAGCGAGGCAGCTGTCTTCTCCCGCGCAAAAGCGAGTCATCAGAGCAATGAGGGCTGTCATGGATTTAGGTCCTTCTTGGCCGAGGTGGCGTGCAAGCCATTCGTCCCGGACGCTGTGTCTTAAAGTCGCAAGGGCTTCCGCGTCCGGACAGTCAACGATTTTGTTCTTTTTGACTAAGAACCGAGTCCAGAGATCCCTGGCTGATTCTCCGGGCTGTTGGACAATGTGACATGGGTCATCGGCATCCGGTGGCCGGACATGTGTTCCTCGGAAGTTATTGAGGAAGGCCTCTTCCAAGTCCTTCTAGTTGCTTATGGAATTTTCAGGCAGGCTGTTTAACCAGTGCTGAGCTGGTCCTTTTAGTTTTAGTGAGAGGTATTTAATGGCGTGGAGGTCGTCCCCACGGGCCATGTGGATGTGGAGGATGAAATCTTCTATCCATACGCGGGATCGGTTGTCCTATCGTATGATTCAATATTGATGGGATTGAATCCTTCGGGGAATTCATGATCCATTACCTCATCAGTGAAGCAAAGAGGGTGTGTGGCGCCTCTATGTTGGGCCACACTGCGACGTAACTCCGAAGGAGTCCCTTTGCGGTTTTCGGATAAGGCGTGGAGAGGTTTGACACATCCGAATAGGTAGCCATCGTCGCGCATCGAAGCATGCTTTTGCGATCCGTAGATCGGTCTTGCGTTTCCTGCTCTATTGTCCAAGTCCCTCTGCAGGTTGTCTGGGTAATTGTGACCTGTGTTGTTCTTGCCTTTACGGAGAGGTGGGGCGGTCTGGTGTTCGGCAACCTGCCGCATTATGTGACGATGGTATGGGCTCCAATGCCCCGTCATTGGACTGGTATAGCAATCTGTGCTTTGGGTAGCTTTTGGCTAGGCCGCTAAGGCCGTATTCTTCGGCGACCAGGACTTCGGTCCATCTGTCATTAAGTAGGTCTTGGTCAGCTTGAAGCTGCTGCTACTTCTTTTTCAGGCTCCTTGTCGTAGCTATCAGCCTGCGCTTGAAGCGCTCCTACTCGAGGGGCTCTTCGGGTACGATGAAGTCTTCGTCGCCGATGCTTACCTCATCTTCGGAGAGCGGAAGGTAGTTGTCATCCTCCGAACCGTCGCTGGGCGGGGCCTGTTCATCGGGGTTGGCTTGCCCGTTTTCCTATTCCTCCTGTCCGGATATTGCTCCCACAGGGTCTTCATTGCTTTCGGCACCGTCCGGAGTACTATTTTCTCCAGCGCCATCATTGCTGCGGCGTGACTTGGGGCGGCGTTTGGGGCGCCAGAACTTAGACCGTGTCTCAGGAGTTTTAGCTGGATCTCCCTTGTCTTTGCTGCGAGGCTTTTTAAGTGTATCGATCATGTACACGTCATATGAAGAGGTGGCCGTCCCATGCCTGATGACTGGCGGGTCTTGGCCTTGCTCCTTATCGGCATCGTCGTCTATGCCGTCAATGTCTTCGTAGCCAGAAGCGGGCATGTCGGTTAAGTCCTCGACAGTGGATATAAAGTGGGTGGCGGGTGGGAAGCGAAATTCTCCCTTGTTAGCCTCTAGCTCGAACCGGACATAGTTCGACCGTGAGTCTCCCATCGGGGTCAGGTTTTTCAACGAATTCAGCATGTCTCCAAAGGGCGAGTGTTGGAAGACATCTGCAGTGCCGAACTCGGTGATTGATAACCGATCCAGCTCGGTGTCCGGGAGCGCGCAAGGTTCGGAACTTATAGTCGGAAACGAGTCCGAAATTCCGTTGACGCTGATATTGCATGGTGTTGAGTTTGTGTGCGTCTCCAACGCCGCGAGCTCTGTGGCCTTGGATGTCACGATCTGCTCCGGTTCTAAGGCCGTTGCAGCAACAGGGACCATCTCCTGGATGTGATCCGATGATAGATTTAAGTCATGTTCATCGGGGCGAGGGGGAGCGATCGCTGCGGTCTCAAATCTATTGAAGATCAAGTCTCCACGGATATCCGCGACGTAGTTCAAGCTTCCAAATCTGACTTGATGGTCACGGGCGTAGCTATCGACTTGCTCCAAATGGCCAAGCGAGTTGGCTCGCAGTACGAAGCCGCCGAACACGAAAATCTGTCCGGGGAGGAAAGTTCCACCTCGGACAGTGTTACTATAGACAATTGAAGGGGCCATCAAAACTTTCGTTGACGGCACAATGGAACTCTCAATGAAAGCACCAATGTCGTCAAAACCGGCGGATCTCGGGTAGGGGGTCCCGAACTGTGCGTCTAGGATCAATGGTAATAGGAGGCGGGGGATACGGTGTTTACCCAGGTTCGGGCCCTCTCTATGGAGGTAATACCCTACGTCCTGCTTGATTGATCTTGATGAATATGAGTGTTACAAGAGTCGATCTACCACGAGATCGTAATGGCTAAAACCTAGAAGCCTAGCCTGTATGACTATGGTAATGAGTATATCCTTTCCGGACTAACCCCTTCGGTTTATATAGACACTGGGGAGGGAATCTAGGGTTACATAGAGTCGGTTACATAAGAAGGAATCTTCATGGTCAGTCATCAAGCTTGCCTTCCACGCCAAGGAGAGTCCAATCCGGACACAGGTACAGTCTTCGGCCTTCATGTCTTCACAACCCATCAGTCCGGCCAATGGATAACAGGCCGGATGCCCGAGGACCCCTTAGTCCAGGACTCCCTCAATAGGTTTACAAGATAATAAAGAGCACGTAAATAAAATCTAGGGGCTGTTTAGATAAAGACACAACTAAGTTAGTTTTAGTAGAGCTTTTGTCAACAAGAAAGTTATTTGTCCCTAGGCAATCGATAACAAGTACCGGTAATCATTCTTGTAATCTTATATGAGGGAGAGGCATGAGCTAACATACTTTCTCTACTTGGATCATATGCACTTATGATTGGAACTCTAGCAAGCATCCGCAACTACTAAAGATCATTAAGGTCGTGAAACCCAACCATAGCATTAAGTATCAAGTCCCCTTTATTCCCATACGCCATACCCCACCTACTCGAGTTTAAGTTTCTGTCACTCTCGCAACCCACCATAAGCAAACCATGAACATATTGCAACACCCTACAGCGAGGGCCCCTCACGTTTGCGCGAGACGAAGGGCATCGTAGGACAACACCATAAATAAAATATACAATCATACCAACCAAGATCACGATTAACCCATATGACAAAACGGATCTACTCAAACATCATAGGATAACCATAGATCATTAGGAAATAATATATGGATTTGAGCACCATGTTTAAGTAGAGATTACAACGGGGGGAAGAGGTTCTACACCGCTGCATAGAGGGGGAGAAAGTTGGTGTTGACGGTAGCAAGCTTGTTGATGTAGATCGCCGTCCCGATCGTTGCCCCGGCGGCACTCCGGCGCCACCGGGAGAGAGGGGGAGAGAGCCCCCTCCTTCTTCTTCTTCCTTGGCCTGCACCTAGATGGGAGGAGAGTTCCCCCTCTGTTCCATGGTCTCCATGGCGGCGGAGGGGCGGGAGCCCCTCCGAGATTGGATCTCCCTCTCTGTCTTCTTCTGTTTCGCGTCCCCCAGATCTGGTCGAAAACCGTTTCTTATATTTCCGGAGATCCGTAACTCCGATTGCGCTGAGATTTGAACATGGTTTTTTTTCGGATATAAGCTTCCTTGCGCCCGAAGTAGAGCTCCAACAGAGGTACGAGGTGGGCACAACCCACCACGGCACGCCTGGCTCCGGGACCGCGCCCTGGTGGGTTGTGCCCACCACGGGCCTCCGTTTGCGGTGATTCCAACTCCCAAAAATCACATATATTCCAAAATAATTCTCCGTGAAATTTTATTGCATTTGGAATTCCTTTGATATGGATACTCTGCGATACAAAAAACATGCAGAAAACAAGAACTAGCACTGGGCACTGGATCAATAGGTTAGTCCAATAAATCATATAAAAAGTTGTCAAAAGTATGTGAAAGTGATATAATATTGGCATGAAACAATAAAAAAATATAAATATGACGGAGACGTATCAACAGACTGCAGTTTCTCGCTCGAGTACCGAGGCTGAGTTGCGAACCATGGCTATGTTGACGGCTGAGATGATCTGGTTACGGTGATTACTTGAGGACTTTGGTGTGTATGTTGCTACCTCGACTCTCTTACCGTCAGACAGTACATGTGCTATCAGTATTGCATGTGACCCGGTGAAGTATGAGCTCATCAAGCACATCAGTGTGGATGCCCACTTTGTGCGTGCTGCTGTGCAGGATCAGACTCTCGCCCTCCACTATGTGCCCTCTGAGTTACAGTTGGAGGAGTTCATGAAGGCACAGACTCGAACGCAGCATGATTTTCTTCTCTCCAAACTTAGTGTTGTTGATCCACCATGAGTTTGAGGGGGGGCGTTAGATGTGTATAGTCCCTTTTCGGTACATCCCCATTGTATAAGGGGTTTCTTGTACTTTACCTCACAAGTATATGTAATGGCATTTGGCCCTCAGTGAATACTAGTTGCTCATTATCCAACAGGGACAAATGTTAATTTGGCACAAATAGAACAAATCAGATGGTTTGCGCCATTTAAATACTATTTGTTTCTAAATACATAATTTTATAAAATCTATTTGTGTGACTCTTGGTTCGTTGTTCGCTTGGTTTAGTGAATGTATAAACCTAGTACAGAAATACCAACCATATGTTGATCGGGCCAGGCCGAAGGGGAGCCCAAATACTTTACCATCATGATTAGTTCTATATACTTGGGCACCCGGCTAGGTGCTTTGTTTCTCTGTTCATATATGTCGCCTGGTGCACAAGTATTGTCATGCACCAAGTCAACATTTTGACTTTTTCTAGACTAACCACAACGGGTAGTAACATAGACTAGTAACATGCCCATATTACTAGTCTATGTCACTACCTCTATAGTGGGGAGTAACATATGTGTCGTAACATGGAGCACTTCATTTATTAGGCTATAGACACATCTTGCCTTGATATGTGTGATGTTACTCATATTAGTACTAACTAGCTATGTTACCACATTCATCTCTTTCTTTATTTATTAAATGCCACATCATCTATTTAACCTATATATGTGTGATGTTACTACCTATGTTACTCCCACTATGGGTAGTCTAAATCATCGATTCACTTTGAAAAAGGATGTCCAAAAAACAACAAACATGTGATAAAAGTAAAATTGATTTTGGAGGTATAGAATGAATCTCTCAATAACACCGTCTATGCCTTCTAGGCATAGCCGATCCCAAACCCGGGTAAAGGAGTTGATAGGCTTGGCGAGCCAACGTAAAAACTAGCCAGTCCAATAGATATGAAACCCATTTGATCGAGAAAAGTACTAGGATGGATGACCTCCTGGAAAGTCTTCATGAAAAGGTTTCATATCTAAGGGTTGTGATAGGCTTGGCATGATCTTTGCTTTCGTGCTTGATTATTCTATAGGGGCGAGCCGGCTCTATTAGCGGAGCGGTGACAGCGGCGCGTCGGCTGCTCGTTCTAGCGGCAGTAGTGGTCGTTCGATGGTCTTAGAATGTCAATATTTTTTTTGTTACATTTGAGGTGTTTTATACTTCCGATGAACTTTTATTAGAACTGATCCTTTTTGAAAAAAAAAATATGAGATTTGATGAAGCAACTCAAATATGTGTTTGTAACGGCAAAATACTTTGATAGTTTGCCTTCTTATATGTCGCTGTAAGGTGGACCCGGGCACATATGGAAGTGCTAAGAGAAGGAAAAAAATGCATTGCTAGCGTGCGATGCGCGCCGCCACTCCGTACTCCCGCCGGCGGAGAGCACGGGCCGGCGTGGGCGATGCGCTCGGCAAGGAGCGGCGGAGCGCCGTTGCCGTGCGAAGGCTCCTCTCGATGCCGTGCAGGGCCAGGCCACGGCAACGGCAGCGCCCAGATCCGGCCATCAGCGTCGATTTGGGGGAGGCGGCGGCGGCGTGGCGAGGGAGCCAAAGCAAAACGTGACCTGAGTGCGTTCGCCGCAGGTGAGAACTCCCGCTCATTCTCCTCTCCGTACAGTAACAGTAAGCCGCAGCGTCTCGAATCAGACCTCTAGCTGGCTGTGTAATCCGGTATATATACTGGTAGTCGTCCACCGAAATTTCCCGATTTTGGGCTTCGGATTCTTGTCCGTGTCCAAGCTCTCCATGTCCTAGTCGGATTAGAGCACTGCTCCTCGACTCCAATACGAGGTCAGCAAAGCCTTTAACCTGCCGTTGTCGTGCGGGTGCAGGTGTGTGTTGCAGACGCAGAGTCGGACCGGAGATCCAGTGGCGTGGCGTGGCGTGGCAGGCAGTTAAATATTGGGGCGAACTAGCTAGGGATTTTGAGGAGCAACTACTAGAAACGTTACGAGCGATTCGTTTGTCGGGCTCAAATAACAAGGTTTCGAGCAACCATGGCCTGCTGTCGCCTCGCCCACCCCAAGGTCCTTTCTTTCTTTCTTTCTGTGTGTTCATCCCAGCTTGCGTTACTTTTGTTGCTCTGTTCGATCAATATTGGTGTTGATGAGGCTCTTGTATAGTTGTATATAAAAGGGACGATTGTTGTTCTTTCTGTAGTTGATTGATGCAACATCGGTGCTGAAACCCCGCAACTGTCGGCTTGAGTTTCAGATTGATGCCGGTCACCTTTTTTAGATGTGGGGTTGCTTGGTTTACTAGCGTTTTGGATTGGGCGTCAATGCCATGCCGCTTTACGGACTGCCAAATTGCTAGCCCTGCACAAATAACACCCTGTTCTGCAAGACTGAATCCGTGCGCGTGTTTTTGTCACAGGCTGCTGCGACGCATCGACCGGCAAACACGGTTAAAAGGGAGGAAAGCGCGACTCCTTTCGGAGCACCTGCAGCTGCTGCAGATGCAACCACTACAGGTGCAGGTATATATATGGTTTGCTTCTTTGCCCGACCCTTAAACTGCAACTTATTAGTGTATAAGACGATCTATGCATGAAATATTTATGTGGTGGACTTGATTTCCTGTTTTTGACTTAGACAGTTGTCATTCACTCTTTCATAAGTTTCTTTCTGTATACGTAGGTGGTGGTATGCTTACAAATCGACAAGATTCGCGCCCATCAGGATTTGTTGCCAAACTTAGGAAGCAGCTTGCACGTACCTTCTTGGCTTGTGGCTTTGATGGTTTGAAAAAAGAGGTGAAGGATTCTATTAGCACAACAAAGTTCAGTGATGTCAAGGGGGTGGATGACGCGAAAGCCGAGCTCGAGGACATTGTACTGTGCCTGCGGGAGCCCAAGCGTTTCGCACACCTCGGCGGCAAGCTTCCAAGAGGTGTCCTGCTGGTCGGCGGGCCTGGCGTGGGGAAGACAATGCTGGCAAGGGCGATGGCCGGGGAAGCCGGCGTCCCGTTCTTCACGTGCAGAGGCAGTGAATTTGAGGAGGAGTACGTGGGTGCTGGGGCTAAAAGGGTGAGGGAGCTCTTCAGTACAGCAAAGAAGCGATCTCCTTGCATAGTGTTCGTCGATGAGATTGATGCCATTGCTGGGAGCAGGAGCTCACAAGATTCAAAGTCGCACAGACACACCGTCAATCAGCTGCTCGTCGAGCTAGATGGCTTGGAGCAGAATGACGGGGTGATCGTGATCGCGGCAACCAACAACCTCGAGTCACTGGATCAAGCCCTTGTTAGGTCTGGGCGTTTCGACCGTCACATTCAGATTCATTATCCAAATGTCGAGGGCCGACGTCAGATCCTCGAGGCTCATATGTCAAAGGTTTGCACTCCATCCTTAAAAATATTATTAGGCGTCGTCTTGGCAGCCTCTAATGACAAGCTTTTCTCCATGAAATTTTCGACGCAGGTGTTGAAAACCAAGGACGTGGATCTTCTGACCATCGCGAAGAGGACATCTGGGCTCTCAGGAGCAAGCCTGGCAAACTTGGTGAACGACGCCGTTCTCAAGGCTGCCAAGGACGCGGCAGAAGCTGTTGCGACGCATCACCTGGAGTATGCCACGGACAGGATTCTAGTGGGCGGTGAGCGCAGATCGGTGGCGATGCCTGATAACTGCAAGAGGATGACCACGTACCATGAGGCAGGGCATGCCATCGTTGCTATCCACACGGATGGCGCTGATCCTGTCCACAAGGCTACCATTGTTCCCAGGGGTGATTTTCTCGGCATGGTGTGGCAGCTGCCGGAGGAGGAGGATGAGTTTATATATTCAAAGAAGAAGATGCTCGCGGGACTAGATGTTCTCATGGGAGGCCGGGCGGCTGAGGAGGTTATCTTTGGCGGGAGCGAGGTGAGCTCCCTCGCCCTGACTGACCTGGGCGAGGCGACCCAGCTGGCGACGGACATGGTTGCCAGGTATGGCATGAGCAAGCAGATCGGCCCTGTCTCCTACGACAACAACGACGGCAGTTGGAATGCCAAGACCATGAGCTGGAACTCGACAACCATGGTGGACCAGGAGGTGAAACAGTTGTTGAGCAAGGCTTACGAGAACGCAAAGACGATCCTCGCGGCGAACAAGTGGGAGCTCCATGCGCTCGCTGTCGCCCTCCTGGAGCACGAGACCCTAACTGGAGACCAGATCACGGCGCTCCTGAATGAAACTCTCGCCAAAGACCAGACCATGAAACCGGCATCGACTGGCTGCAAGAGGAAGAAGAAGAAGTAAATGAATGGTCTACTCGGCAGAATCAGGAAACACGGCCTTGGTCATCCTAACAGTTGAGACACAAGACAAACAGTTTTGTCCTAGCAAGGATTTTCCTTCCTTTTTTTGGTTCATTATTTGTTGCATATAACATAAATGTGAAGATTTATGCTCTGGATTTCTCTGGTTTTTTCTCCTTTCCTACTACAGAATGTGTGATGTGTTTTGGCATATTATTGTTTTTCAAACCAGTATTTCTTTTGGTGGGAATCCTCCTGACTAAAACTGTTTTGAAACACAAACCACATCTTTCAAAATCTTGCAAACATCCCCCAACCCAAATCGGTTAAGTGAACAGGTTGCCCAACTTTAAGATCTCAGTGTGTACTTAATATACACCCTCTGTTCCAAAATACTTCAAGTTCTAAGTATGTTCTATGTCAAATTGCATAAGGTTTGACCAACTTTATGGAAAAATTGGTGAGTGCCTAGCTGTTGGATTTCAATTGTCCCAAGTCCGGAGCAAAATCGGCTTACACTCAATTTTTTTTCTACAGGAACCTTACATATAATCAGTCCCAATTACCCTCTTTAGGGAAAATCTTCATGACTAGCTTTATTATAATTTGATGAAAAGAGACACATTGTCCACAATTAAGGCTATTACATAATTTATAGGCAGATTCTCCATCCATGCACTCGGAGGATGAATCATTGCCAACTTAGCAAGCTCATGACCCACATGATTAGCATCTCACACACAATGTTCAGAGGTGATACATGTCCAACGTCCATCGTCATGTCTAGACAATCTTCAATTCACACTGCCGACGTGGACGAAGATCCTAGCCCAACCCTTGATACATGCAACAATCTCCAAGTGTGGCACCAAATCCTTTCACACTGCATTGGTCCATTCCTATTTAACGCATGTGCCACTTTAAATCTTGTGAACTCCTGCTCCCAGGATCACTTAGTTTCTGGCTGATGCGTGCCATGCTAGACGACGAAGAGGGGAAGAAGATGACGAGGCCAGTTGCATGAGGGACAGGCCTTTAAAAGGAAGACTTAAGGCCGCCACCTAAAAATACTTCTTGCGTATAAATTTGCCAAAGGTTTTCAAACACTTTCTCTCTATTTTTTACTAAAACATTTGAAAAAAATTATAAATCGGCACATAAATTTTTTAGTAGATTTGTTCTTTAACAAAAAAAAAGACGGCCAAAATGTAGCAAAATTGCCATGGTTTCTACAAAACAAAAATAATTTGTGTGGGACACATCACACATATTGATTTGCAATGGTATATACAATATAATACAACACAAAAATTGCAAGAGCTAGCAGAGAACGGCAAGGGGTAGAGCATAAATATGATTGTTTTGGGGGGGGGGGGGGGGGGGGGGCACAGCCCCCCCAGAAGTGCACATAGCTCCACCATTGATTGGAGCCACTAAGAAAAAAGCTCCGTCATTGATAGGAACACATTATTAAATTGATGGGGACACATGTTAAAAATTTAGCATTTCTTCTTCCTAGATACAAATTCAAAAATGCCATGTGGACACCCCTGTATAGCATGTTCAATCACATCCAAAAATGCCATGGAATTTCAAAAAACTTGTGTGAGTGGACTAATAATTTCTAAAACTGCAATGGTTTAAAATTCTGTATTCCAAAAATTGTCATGTCACCACTATCACAGTGTGTTCAATCGCATACAGAAAATGCCATCCTCTAACTAATAAAGATATCATGTTACCTTAAATAAAAACGTCATGTTCTCAATAGTAAAAAATGGCATGGTCTAATTACTGAAATTACCATGGTACCTATAATTAATTTGCACATGGCAAAAATAGCATGAGTCAACATTTATATGATGTTTTTGGTGATTACCTACAGAATTGCCACGAGAAAACAAATTTATCATGTGAACAATTCAAAACAAACAAACAAACAAACAACAACAACAACAACAACAACAACAACAACAACAACAACAAAGCGTTTAGTCCCAAGCAAGTTGAGTAGGCTAGAAGTGAAACCCATAAGATCTCGCGACCAACTCATGGCTCTGGCACATGGATAGCAAGCTTCCACGCACCCTTGTCCATAGCTAGTTCTTGGTGATACTCCAATCCTCCAGGTCTCTCTTAACGGACTCCTCCCATGTCAAATTCGGTCTACCTGACCTCTCTTGACATTCTTTGCACGCTTTAACTGTCCGCTATGCACTGGAGCTTCTGGAGGCTTGCGCTGAATATGCCCAAACCATCTCAGACGATGTTGGACAAGCTTCTCTTCAATTGGTGCTACCCCAACTCTATCTCGTATATCATCATTCCGGACTCGATTATTCTTCGTGTGGCTACACATCCATCTCAACATACGCATCTCCGCCACACCTAACTATTGAACATGTCGTCTTTTTGTCGGCCAACACTCGGCGACATACAACATTGCGGGTCGAACCGTCGTCCTATAGAACTTGCCATTTAGCTTTTGTGGCACTCTCTTGTCACAGAGAATGCCAGAAGCTTGCTGCAAGTTCATCCATCTGGCTTTGATTCGATGGTTCACATTTTTATCAATACCCCCATCCTCCTGCAACACTGACCCCAAATATCAAAAGGTGTCCTTCTGAGGCACCACCTGCGAATCAAGGCTAACCTCCTCCTCCTCCTCACACCTAGTAGTACTGAAATCACACATCATGTACTCGGTTTTAGTTCTACTAAGCCAAAACCCCTTCGATTCCAAAGTTTGTATCCATAAACTTCATATTTACCCTCGTTCGACTATTGTCAACTAGCACCACATCATCCGCAAAGAGCATACACCATGGGATATCTCCTTGTATATTCCTTGTGACCTCATCCATCATCAAGACAAAAAAATAAGGGCTCAAAGCTGACCCCTGGTGCAGTCATACACAAACTGCAATGCGAACGTTTCCTAAACATTCATACTATTGGCCCATAGGAAAAGAGATATATACACTATATACACTTTACAATACAAGTTTTAATCGCAATAATTATGGAGCTACCATGGCAAAAAAACTGACAACGAAAAAACAGGATTTAGATCACGATAATGAAAATTTTGAGCTGACATGATAATATATTTGAGTTTCCATTGCAACATGATACTTCACAAAACAAATGCCATGTGGGCTCGAAATTATTTCTGCAAATTGCCTACAAATTCCCATACATCTTAATTAGTATCACATCTTAGTCATTTAAAGTTGCCACACACGCATCTCAACGAATTTGACATGTTTTGTGAATTGGATAAAGTAGACATTCAGATATGTGTCGTTAAATGCGAAATTCTACTCTAGAAAAACTGGAAAAAAAATACCCAGGGGGACTTGGATCATACCCACACCGTAAGCAGACACCGTTGATGCGCACTGCTGCCCGGTCTTTGCCTCGTTGTCCTCCACGAGCACCGATGCAGCAGTAGATGGTGACGTCGCGGTGCTGCGAAATCTGGGAACATGGCCCACGCCGGCTCTTCGTCTTCGACACCTCGCACACTACCGCCGCTGCAATCTCAGCCGAGACGCCAAAGCACGAACGTGCCCTGATATGAGCACGTTGTCGGCGATGACGAGCACGGTCGACTCCTCTTGGAAGCCACCCCAATAGGAAGGCGATGGAACCACCTTGACGACCTTCGCCATATCCACGCCACCGTTGCCTTCCCGCTGCAACGGTGCAAGCAACCCAACAGTGGTTGCTGCCGAGATGTGTTGCCGTGTCCACCTCTGGCTCGAGCTCCCCGCGGGAGCCAGTCCAACACGCTGAGGTGTCGCGCCACCATCACCCTGACCGCGGTCGCCGGCCAGGAGGAGAGCTGTGGGCGCGTGTGGGTGATAGTATAAGGTCGTGTGGTGTGACACTACGGTGTGAGAGCGTTCATGGGAGGAAGCACACAAAGCGAACGTTTGCTTCCGGCTGACGTGCCAAGCGGCCTACTTCAAGATTCGTGCAAAACGATCCAACGGACGTCGAGTAGTTCGCTGGGAATGTCTAAATATCATCGTCGATTTGGGGGAGGCGGCGGAGCCAAAGCAAAGCGAGGCCTGAGTATGAGTAGTTCCGGCGCAGGTGAGCGAGAACTGTCGCTGATTTCCCTGTCCGTACACCACCGTGTCACTCAGCGCTGGTGGTTCTTCACTGAGAATTTCCCGATTCTTGGTTGGATTCCTCTCCGTGTCAGCGCCGGCGGCGGCCGTCAAAGCTCCCGATGTTCGAGTCCGGTACGAGGTAGGCGAGCCTTTGGCGTTGCCGTGCGGGTGCCGGTGTCGGTGTGCGTCGCAGAGTCGGACCGGAGGTTCGGTACGCGGTTAGATCTTGGGCGTGTATATATATGCGAACTATATATGTTATTAAGGAGCAACCAAAAGCTTTCGAGCGATTCTTTTATTTTCTCTTCTCGGGCCGAGACAATTATATTAATCCAAAAGGTCTCTCATAACCATGGCGTGCCGCCGCCTCGCCCTCCCCAAGGTCCTTCCTCTCAATCTTTCGCTCATCATTTCATGGCTATTACTCTTCTTCCCAGCGTGATTCTAATTGCTTTGCCCGTCGCATCGATGGGGATGGTCTAGTAGTCTTTCTTTCTAAGCTGATGCTCATCGACGCTGAAACAGTGAAACTGCAACTGCTGCAAAGCTTTCAGATTGACGCCACCTTTTTTAGATTCGGGGTTGGTTGGTTAGCGTTTTGGATTGGGTGTCAATGCCATGCCGCCTTATGGATTGCCAAATTTCTAGCCGTGCTTGCTTCTCAGTTGCTGTCAGAATCAAATAACACCCCTGTTTTGCTGTCGACTGAATCTCCATGTGTTTGTGTCACAGGCTGCTACGACGCATCGACTGGCACTGGCGGAGAACGCGGTTAACAAGGAGGAAGCTTCTTTCATAGCACCTGCTGCTGCTGCAGATACAAGTACAACCACTACAGGTGCAGGTATGTGTGGTTGCTTCTTTGCCCACCGCTTAAACTACAACTTGACAGGGTAAATCCACTTAATTTCCTGTTCCTGAATTGGAGTAATACTAGTAGTACTAGATCTTATCGTATTCTGTACTAGCACCCATGCATTGTTGGTTGATTCTTGCCATTCCCAAGTTCCTTTCTATAAGCTGGTCTGCCTGGTGCATGCTTAACGCAGGTGGTGGTGTGCTTACAAGTCGACAAGATCGGCGCCGATCAGGATTTGCTGGCAAGCTTAGGAAGCAGCTTTCACGTAGTACCTTCTTTGCTTGTGACATTGATGGTTCGAAAAAAGAGGTCAAGAATCCAACCAGCACAAGGTTCAAAGATGTCACGGGGATCGATGGCGCGAAAGCTGAGGACATAGTACAGTACCCGCAAGACCCTGAGCGTTTGGCTTGTGACTTTGATGGTTCGAAAAAAGAGGTCAAGAATCCAACCAGCACAAGGTTCAAAGATGTCACGGTTATCGATGGCGCGAAAGCCGAGGACATAGTACAGCACCTGCAAGACCCTCAGCATTTGGCTTGTGATTTTGATGGCTCGAAAAAGGAGGTCAAGAATTCAACTAGGACAAAGTTCAGCGATGTCAAGGGGATTGATGGCGCCAAAGCCGAGCTCGAGGACATTGTGCACTACCTACGAGACCCTGGGCGTTTCACACGCCTCGGTGGCAAGCTTCCGAGAGGCGTCCTGCTCCTCGGTGCGCCTGGCACTGGGAAGACAATGTTGGCAAGGGCGCTGGCCGAGGAAGCCAGCGTGCCCTTCTTTGCGTGCAGCGGCAGCGAATTCAACGACGACTATGTGTTCGTTGGGGCAAAAAGAGTGAGGGCGCTCTTCGCCGCGGCGAAGAAGCGATCTCCTTGCATAGTGTTCATCGATGAGATCGACGCCATCGCTGGGAGTGGGAGCAGGAACTCATATAGTTCAGAGTCGCAGATGCATACCCTGAACCAGCTGCTAGTTGAGCTAGATGGCTTCGAGCAGAATGACGGGGTCATCGTGGTCGCGGCGACCAACATCCCCGAGTCGTCACTGGATAAGGCCCTTGTTAGGTCTGGGCGTTTCGACCGTCACGTTCAGATTCCTTATCCAAATGCTAAGGGCCGAAGGCAGATCCTTGAGGCCCATATGTCAAAGGTTTGTTTGTACTCCATCCAAAAATGTTAGGCAGTCTCTGATGGAATTTCTTTAACAACCTTTTCTCCATGACACTTTCGATGCAGGTCTTGAAAGCCAAGGATGTTGATCTTAAGACCATCGCCAATGAGACGTCTGGATTCACAGGTGCAGACCTCGCAAACCTGGTGAACGAAGCCGCTCTCAAGGCTGCCAAGGACGGGGCAGAAGCTGTCACGACACAACACCTCGAGTATGCTGCCATGAAAAGGATCATCATGGGCAGCAAGAACAAAACGGCGGCGATGCCTGAGAGCTGCAGGAAGATGGTCGCGTACCATGAGGGAGGGCATGCTGTTGTTGCCATCCACACGGACAGCGCTGCTCCTCTTGACAAGGCTACCATTGTTCCCACGGTGGATAATCTTGGCATGGTGACGCAGCTGCCAGAGGAGGACGATAAGTTTTTATTGTCAAGGGAGAAGTTACTGGCACAACTGGATGTCCTCATGGGAGGCCGGGCTGCCGAGGAGGTTATCTTTGGCGAGAGCAAGGTGAGCTCCCTCGCCTTGTCTGACCTAAGAAAGGCGACTAAGCTGGCGACGGAGATGGTCGCCAGGTATGGTATGAGCAAGCGGGTCGGCCCTGTTTCGTATGACAATGACGGCGATGATGACGGTTGGGATGCCAAGACCATGATCTGGCAATCGAAGTACCTGGTTAATGAGGAGGTGAGAGAATTGCTAGGCAAAGCTTACAATAACGCAAAGACGATCCTCACGGCACATAGTAGGGAGCTTCATGCGCTGGCCAACGCCCTCCTGAAGGACCAAACTCTCACTGGAGACCAGATCACGGCCCTCCTGAAGCACGAGACTCTCGCCGGAGGCCAGACCACGAAACAAGTATTGCCTGCCCGCCAAAATGAGTTAATCGTGTAGTCAGCAGAGTTTAGAAACATCTTTCTTGCTCCTAACAGAATAGAACTACTTTTTGTACTGTTGTTGGTAGCCTGTGGTTTTCACGGCGTCATGCCATTTTTTGGCTTTGCAAACTGCAAAGTAGTGCTGTAAAAAAACAATGCCTCCCTTCCTGTCTATGTATACTGTACCACACATGTAGATGAAAGTTTATTTAGATTCTGCAGATCAAACACTGCCAGAGTTTCTTCCGAGTTATATCAAGGAACCTCCTTGCCTAAAGTTTTAGTCATCTGTAATCTGTTATTGGTCTGGTGCTAAGTTACCACTTAATTTCCTGTTGGGCGTCTGAAGCCGTTTTGCCATAGATAACTGAAGTTCAGTATGCATTGTGTCACTAGAACTATATGACATAACATGAGTTTACTTGCTAAGCACAGCCGTACAATCTCTTATTCTGGATACTTGATCTGGTCATAGAGATTTGTTTTTAAAGTGATCTCTTTATGGAATTTCATGGTTAGATATGACCTATGGTAACATTACCTGAATGGTTCAGGCTAACACAATTTTCTGATATGGTTCAGGCCATGCAAGTCATTTTAGTTCTATACATAGAGTGAACATGATGTGAGCATTATGTATGTGTATGGTGTGGATAGGGATCAGCTCAAGTTTATTGGTGGATCTTCGGCTTATTTAGGATATTTGCAACATATGTATATATGTGCTTAAGGCACGTGTATGCCTTTACTGCAGAATACACCCATGGCCAAGAATATACACCCAAAATACACACATGTAACTTCAGGCCTTACGTTCACCGTCAACAAATACAAAACTTCGGGCCTTACTATAGTCAATTCCAATTCTTTTTTTATGGAAAGCCTGCACGGTGTCCTGAAGAGGCGGGCACTACAACATCCCATTGACAAATTCCGAAATATCTCCATGCACCACAATGTTCTAGATGGAATTGTAGTCGTGTCTTTTTTTTAGGGAATCATGACTTTCCATGGTGTGGGCGTCAACTACCACGTTGGATGGCACAACACGTCCGAACAGCACGGTCCGGACATTGCGGGCGGTTTGAGGATCGGCGTTGAAGATGCCCTTACACGGCTTGCTGGGACATGGGCTGATCTTGGCTCCGCTACTAACAACAAGGTCACCCACTTTATCGCGAATAATAGAACCACAAGATCGTGTATCGTCTTCATCACAAAGCATGAGCGTTCGATTTAGCCATACTGGCTGGTGGCTTCATCTGGTTTTTTTTTTGGTTATCGGATCTGCTACAGTGCTTTCGGGTGGTGAAGTAAATCCTACATACTCCCTCCGTCCGGTAAAGAGTGTATATTTGGCTTCAAAATTTGTCCACAAAAGAGTGTATTTCTATCTTCCCAATGCATTTTAAAGTAGAAAAAAATACTTCTCTCTCATCACACGGTAATCAAGACAAATAAAAATCTACACATGGTCTTTTTAATTTCTACATGCACTTAGCTCATTGGGGGTTCGTTAATTAAAGAGAAGAGAGATGGTGACTTGCACTTTTTCAATGCATTTTTTACTTGACTCCATAATTTGTTCTAAAATCTCTAAATGTACACTCTTCACCGGACGGAGGGAGTACATTAAGTGAAAGCGGTAAAGTTTACATTATTTATGGTACAGGCGGGGAAAATTGACACAGGAAGAAGAAGCTCATAGCGCATCTCAAGTTGGCATGGCAGTGAGATGCTTTGCAGCAAATTACATTATCTACTATACCTTGATCAGATGTTTGGTTGAAACCAAAATATGGTTATGTAAACTTAAGCGTGGGTGTGGGGTTTGAAAGTGACACACTCACAACATCAGTTGGAGCATTTATTTAGGACCATAATGGGAAATTTATAGCGGCCGTTAATGTAAAGATATATCTATCTTTTGACAGACTCACAATAGAGGTAATTGCGGTAAGGTTTGGCTTGAACCTTGCTATGGAGTAAGATTGAAGTGAATTCAGATAACACGAAGGTTGTGAATGTGTTGATCGATGGCCATTCATCTTCAGTTGCTTCTTCCATCATAGATGACTGATTTTTCATGTCTTTAGATTTTTCTCATGTCACTTATGATCATTTAATAAGGAGTGTAATCGAATAGCTCATGAACTATCGAAAAAGGCTTTTGCCTTGCTTTATAAATAAAGCAACAACCAGTACATATGAGCCATACAAACACACACCAACACCAACTCTTTTCGGGATACCAGATATACAAGAGAGAAGCTCAGATAACCGAACCGGGAACTAAAAACAGGGATAAAGCACCCTAAACAAAAGGAGCTTGCTTGATCCTAGCAATGAGATGTAAGTCTTTCCGGAGCGCCACGACACCACTCATCAAGCAGGCCATTGGCCACCGCACCCACGACACAATCCAATTGTTGGGCCAGCAGATATAGGATGATACCATCAATTTGACAGAGGAGGGGTCCAAAGAACGACAGTTTCAAGAAAGAGAACGGCGTCTACGGACGCGACATCATCCGCCTGAGCAAGGTCAAGCATGACATTTGCCAGCACTCCACTAGCCAAAGGATATACTGCAGGCATGACATTTGCCAGCACTCCACCAGCCAAAGGATATACCTCAGGCCGCTGCTCCTGGATGGCTGCTGCTCATGAACTAGCCAGATTAGCTAGATTTTCTCCTCCTAGTGTTTGGATGGATGATGCTCATGCCCCTGATGAGGTCATCCCTCTCCTTGTAAAATGTTTCTACACTAAAGCCCTGTTCGGTAGTCATCAACTCTCGGAATCTGTGAAACGGGGAAATTGCAACTCCGCCAACTCCGTTTCCAGAGTTGTGGAGCGGAGCGATACCGAACAGCCGCCCGCCCAGGCCTCTGCTCCCAACCCTCGCAGCCGGGATGGTGGGCGAGGAGCTGAGGAGCGCCGCTGCTTCCGCTCGTGGCAGCCGGCCTGTGGGGAAGCCTCCCTGCCGGCCGGCCCTGCTCGGCCCAGATCCGGGAGCCGCCGACGTCCATCCGGGGAGCGGCCCGTCGCAGGTGAGTCTTCTTGTCCCCCAGCTGACACGGTGCGCGTTTCCAATGGCCGCAGCTGGAATGGCCTGCTAATCATCACCGAGATTCGTTGGTTCTTTCGGGGGTGGTGTGGTCCGAACCGAACTGAAACCTCGTCCGTCACTCCGTCCGGATAGGATACTGCGATGGCGGCCGTGTTGTGATCGATTACAACAGACAAAGATTAGCGAGTCGGATCGATCCATCTTCATATATATAGGTACTCCGATCATAACAACAGCAATCCATCGCCGAGCAACGAAACCAAATTTCAAGCGATTCTTCTTTTCTTATCTCCAGCACAGCAGCACGCCCTGTCCGTCATGGCATGCCGGCTCGCCCTCTGCAGGGTATTTCCCTCTCTCTTTTCTGCAGTATATTCTATATAAAATTTCCTTGTGCCACTCTTTCATCATCATCATCATCATGATCTCGCCCTCTTCGTCGATGATGTACTTCTTACCGACGCTGAAACCGCAGCACAGAACGCACGCACAAATTTCCTTGTACTTCTCTTTGTCTTACTTTTTCTGCGTGCGTGTTTGTGTCACAGGCTGCAACACATCTTGCAAAGCGTGGGCTGGCAACTGTGGTTTACGGCGAGGCAGCGGCGACCGCAAAATCATCTACTGCCGCAGGTATGTATGCATTGCTTGCTGCCCCACCCTCCGCCGCATTCAGGAACTACTACAGCTTCAATCGAATTACTTATGTGTCAACTGCCAACAACTAGCTAGTACTAATCCCCGGTCAAATCGAAAAAAAACACTGACAAGATTAGCATCACCCCCGCGCAAGGATGGCGCGCACAGAGAAATATAAGACTTGATTTTTCCGAATGTCCTGCTTTCGATTGTATAGGCATCATTACATTACTGAATTCTGCGCCTTGTTGGCCGACTCTTTGCCATGGAGGAACTAATTAAGTTTGTTTCTCGAATCCGATGCCTAATAACGCAGGCCGCATTCTTAGAAATCTACAAAGGAGACACGGATCAAGCTTTCTTGGTCAGAGGGTACGGGGCCACTCTCACGCAGCAGGTACCCGCCGTTTCTTTTCTTTTCGTTAACTCTTACTCCCTCTGCAAAAACCTTGTAAATAAAAGTTCACAAAGAGGGAGTACTATTTTCCCATCCCATTGCCCAAACAACGCACAATTTGCTTTACAACTTGTTTTCTGCAGGAGGAACTGCTAGATCAGAACCAGTCGACACAACGCACATTTTTTTCCGCAACCTGTTTTCTCGAGGAGGAACTGTCAAGTCAGAACCGGTCCGACATGTTCAAAGCGGCGAATGATCGAATGACAAGGGATTTTTGGATTTTCATGTTGTCCATGGGAGCTATCGCAGGTTACGGTGCGTGTAACAATAAAAGATCGGATAAGCTAGGCACTGTAACCTCTGTCAAGGGATCGGATTGGGAGGATCCAGATGAAGAATATCGTAAATTTTATGATGTGAAGAGAGCGTCGATTTATTCAACCACGGCGTACACTGATGTCAAGGGGGTCACCGGAAAAGGCCTTAACTTGGATGAAGTGAGCAAAGCGACCACAAATTCAAGCATGGATTCCAGTTATACTGACGCAAAAAAAGATACATTTAATGCAGCGAAAGACGTGTCCATGCAATCAACCACGAGATTCCGTGATGTCAAAGGAGTTGACGAAGCCAAAGCTGAGCTCGAGGATATTGTACACTACCTAAGAAATCCCAAGGTGAGAGATATCAACATCATCAATTAAAATAAACATGTATGCAGCCTGGTGTTTCAATTCAGCTCTCCTTTTTGTTTCCAGATTTTTATTGAATTGTTAACCTAGCATGCTTAACTGTTTTGCAGCATTTCACGTGCCTTGTGGGCAAGCTTCCAAAGGGTGTTTTGCTTGTTGGCCCACCGGGCACGGGGAAGACCATGTTGGCAAAGGCTGTGGCCGGGGAAGATGGTGTCCCGTTCTTTGCGTGCAGCGGCGGCGATTTCGAGGAGAAATATGTTGGTATTGGTGCTAAGAGAGTGAGGGATCTCTTCGGTGCTGCAAAGAAGCGATCCCCTTGCATAATATTCATCGACGAGATCGATGCGGCGCGGCGGGCGTGGCGAGCGCGGCCGACGCGGCGACGTGCTGGAGAGGAGCGGTGTTGAGGATGCCGGCCGCACCATCGACCGAGGAACGAGGGGAGAGGACGGGGTTGTCGTCCATGGCGGAAGCGGAATCGGCAACCGGAATAAAGGGGTTCTGGTCAGGGGTATTTGATACCATGTTAAGGAGAGGAGAAGGAATAGGATTCAATACTCATCGATTATGCTCAGAGGCTGGGTTTAAGTACAGGTTGCTATCCTCAGCCGAGCCAAGATCATGGGTATGCCACTACCTCAGGACGTGCACCACTAGCTATACAACTGCTGCACGATCCGTACTATACCGTATAGTAAACTATACAAGGTACATATAGTATAAAACTACCTAGTCTAACACGGGACTGTGATGTCCATTCTCACTTTGATCCGCATGAACAACGCTCCCGTGGAGTCGGCATTCTCGCCTCGATCCACCTTGAGAACCCTCCCAACCTGCTCGCCAACTAGCTCCCCGGTCTCCCTGCCCATCGACCCGCCCGGGACGCCGTACGCCCTGACCCAGATCGGCACCGTGTCGAAGCTGCACTCGTCCACGGTGGTGGCTCTGGGCGCAAAATCCTCCACCACCAACAGATGGCCGGCGAAGCTCCAGGGCCCGACATCCAGAGCCTTCTCCTTGTCGGCCTCCTGGCGGAAGGTGAAGAGGAACTGGTTCCGGCCGAGGTCTTCGCATTCGACGCCGGAACTGGGGCTCCAGACCGCCCCCAGAGGCGTCCCCACGTGCTGCGCTCTCGCCAGCTTATCCGAGAGGAGTTTGCCCACCGCCTGGATCTTGCCGCTCGCCTGCGGGGAGGGGCATGGCTGCTGCTGCTGCTTGCCGGTGATCCGAACCCCCTTCTTCTCGGCCTCGGTGAGCTGCAGGGTGCCCAGCTTCCCCTGCAGAAATGCTCTCCTCGAGCCCCCCATTGCCGCGGTGCTGCTACGAATCCGCCGCCGCCGCCACCACGCACCGGAAGCTAGGATTTTGGTGGTGGGTTCGCTCGGATCCCCGCTCGATCCCTAACCCTAGATTCGGATTTCAGATGGGGCAGAGGCGCTGGAACTTGAACACCTCTTGAGAGGGATGAGAGGGATTTTGGTTTTTTATTTAGGAAATCTTCCTGGAGGCTCGATGTGGGCCAGTGCAGTCCAACTCTTATGGGCCTTTTGTGTAAGGATGGCGCCTTCTTCTGGGCTAATTGGGCTTCACGTTGCCGGGCCTACATAGGACGAAAAGAAGAGAGGTTTTTCGGCCCAATCTTCCGAGCCCAGCTCCTTCCCCTTCTTTCATTCCCTCCCCTCTCACTCGTCTCTCCCCTGCCAGCCGCCGCCGCCGCCACCCGGCTCCTCCGCGACCTCCACCTCACCGCCGCCCAGATCCAACTCCGCCGACGAGCCCAACCGCCTCCGCCGTCCCCATCCGCGCCGTCGTCGCAGAGCGAGCCTCAACGACGGCCCCGTCGTCCTCCGCCTCCAGCGGGTCCCGCCGCCCCTGCTGCTCCGTCCCCCGACACCTCTTGCCACCGGAGTTGGCCCTCCAGGTAGCTTCCTCCCTTCACCACTTCTAGCGCCTCCCTCTTGGATCTCCAGTATGCATGTCCTTAGTAATCTCAGAAATCGATGCCTCTATCTATGTTGCAAACCTGGGCTGCTCTTCAACTTGGACCGGCGCTTCAGATTAGATTGATGCTTGACTGCCACTCATTTCGGATGATCAATGACTGACTGACTTCTCAGAGTATTAGATTGATGCTAAGGAATTAATTGATAGAATTCTAGTTCATCCGATGCCTATGTGTGTGTGTGTGTGTGTGTCCTGGTGGCGATTGCTGTTTGTTTCTTCAGGAAATTGCTAGCCCGTGTGATGCTGCCATGTAAGGTTAAATGTGTAATGTTTCCATGTTCTGCACAGTGTTCATTTGATCAACTGGGCTACATGATGTACGTATAACATAGTGACACATTTCTCTTCAGAGTATTACAGTTGCAGTTTCGGTGGTTGCTGTTTTTTTAAGGAGAAATTGGTTGCCACAATTCTAGTTCATGTCATTGCCTAGGTGTGTGTGTCATAGTAAGGGATGCAAGCGGTGGCCCGCATATCCTGCCTGCAAAACTCTTCAATCTTCATTTAGCACATCACTAGCTGTAAAATTAAGACTAAGTTTGTGGTATTGTCCCCTGCTTGCATCCTTGGTCATAGCGGTTATTGCTGTCAGTTTATTCAGGAATGCTACTTCATATGATGCTTCCATGCAAGGTTAAATATATTGCTTTCTTTGTTCCGCACGCACAGCATGAAGTTGTTTCTCATTCTAAACGAATTTCATCTGATGAACCGAGCTAGATGATATGTATAACACAGTGACACATTTCTGCTTTGTGCAGCCAAGGTGGTGCAATGGCCTCAGGCATCATGTTCCGACGTCTTTCCAAGACACTCACCATGAGCCCAGCAACAGCACTGGCATCTGGTATGACCAGCCAGCACCACCAGCTTCAGCAGCGTGCACCGGTGAGTGGCACGTCCAAGGGCAAGGCGAAGCTCAAAGCTGGGATGCCTCTGAGGCGTAGCGTCATAGCCAAGAAGGGGGGCGCGCCTGCCACTGCTGGGAGCGGCGGCGCTGGCCGTGGTCGCCGTGAAGCCATGGAGCGTATTACTCAGATTGCAGAGTCTTGTCTGAAGTCCTCCACTCCTCTACGGCACCTGTCCCCCAAGGAGCGTCTCCGCGAGGCAAAGCGTGAGGAGCTTGGGCTCATCTCCAAGGAACGGCAACGTGAGCTTGACGCTGCCAAGGCTAAAGCTAAAGCTAAATCCAAGGGTGCCAGTGGAGGTGATGGTGACCGTGTTCTGATGGGTCCGCCGGGCCTTGACTATATCAGTCTTGGTCTGGTGGATGAGGAGGCTATCCCTGAGTATGAGCTGACAGTTGAAGATGGCCGGCGTCTTGCCAAGGAATACAGCCGTGTGCTAATGCGACGACACCGTGCACGTCAAACTGCAGAGTCAACGCTCTTGAGGCTCAAGAAGGAGGCCATTGCTGCACTCCCTGAGAAGCTGCGGGCTGCTGCTATGGTTCCTGACATGACCCCGTTCCCTGCAAACCGGTACATGGCAACACTCACGCCACCGATTGAAGGGTATATTGAAAAGGTGCGAGATGCTGCCAAGAAGTATTCAGTGAAGGAGAAACTTCGCTGAGTCCGATTCAACATGGGAGGAAAGAGTCTTCTCCATACAAGATGCTGAGAGTTTAGACGCTTTCTTATGCTCCTTTAATTAATTCTTGGCCTCTGTCTAGGTTTGGTGACTACTTTGTGCTATTTTGGTCTTAGATAATCAGATTCTGGTAATAAGCCGTCACAATTTTTATTTGCAAGATCCTGCCATGTTATTCTGACTGAACTGTTCACGTCAGTTTTAGTCCCTCCGTTTCTTTTTACCCCGCATATAAGATTTGTCTGAAGTCAAACTTTGTAAAGTTTGATGGGTACTTTGTGTTATTTTGGTTTGTGATGGTCAGATTCTGGTAATAAGCCGTCACAGTTTTTCTTTGCAAGACCCTGCCATGTTATTCTGACTGAGCTTTTCTACTTCAGTTTTGCTGTGTACTAGTGCATCTTGATATCATGTTGAGCTGAAAGCATTAAAGTGTTTCCCTTGAAATGATGCTTATGCTGAAAGTATGCTGCCAGGGTTAGTAGAAAAATGGCTTCAGGCCATAATACTTGTTATTGCTTCGGTTCTGGGTTGTTGCATCAGTCTGTTAAGTAATTACCTTGTTCATTAAACAGCGGCGAGCATGCCAAATAGGGGCATTTTGAGACATGGTAAATGCAACTGAAAGAACTCTGTTAACTCATCCCCACCTCTGAACCCTTTCTAGAATAGTAATCTGCCGTGATGATACCTCTTGTTTTGCTGTTCCTTTATCTCCTTTCATGTCTTCATATGCCCTGATGATTTCTAGAGAAATATCTAATGCCATGCCATGTTTACTTTGTTGAACTTCTGAGGGTCAGGTCTCGGGAGTGCGCTTTTGTTATGTGCAAATGGTAGTCATAGATAGATATATTTTTCTCTCTCTTTTGTAAGCTATTAATAAATGCCCAAAAAGATTTGGGCATCAGCTGCAATGTTCAGGTCATCTCTTCCCTAATCTGAACTTATGCATTCAGTTATTTTAACATTTGGCTCCGGTAGAAGTTCTCTTGATGGAGAGCTTCTCTCTACTTGATGCATTTGTTTTGAACCGAATCAAATTTGTCATATTTGTTCACTTGCACCTGTACTATGATTTCTCTACCGCCTTAAACATCTCTAAAGGGCCAGGTGTTATTTTTTCTTGAATATCAGTTTTGGTTGGCACCATTAGGTGTAGAAGGTATATTCATGCAAGAAACCTAAAACTCCATTGTGTACATTAATGAAAGAAACCTGAAATTCTCTTTTGCATGTGTTCATGCAAGAAACCTCTGAACTCCTCCCAGAGGCCACGTCAGATGCCAGAGTGTCGTATTTAGCCCCGTTGATCTGGACCAAATCTAAACCCACAAACCAGATGCCAGATGCCAGTTTGTGGAGCAGATTGAACATTATGAAAACATTTTTAGCGCGAGCCACAACACCCGTACAATTGTAAAATAAACAAATATCTATGAGCAATTATAAGACCACAATATGTCTATAAAATGGCACACAATCCTGTTATCTGTCTTTTTTTTTTCTTTCTTATCTAATGTTATCTGTCTTATATTCTTGTTTTCTTCCACTCGCAAGGATAGTTACATAGTACACCCTCTATTTCTAAATATAAGTCTTTTTAAAGATTTCAATACATACTATATACGGATGTATATAGACATAGTTTAGAGTATAGATTCACTTATTTTGCTTCGTATGTAGTCAATATTGCAATCTCTAAAAAGACTTATATTTAGAAACGAAGGAGAGGAAGTATATCTCTTATAGGCAGCTTAATGCGCTAGCATCAAAAAGTCTAGACTAGCTATATATGTGGAGGGATAATCCACATGCCACCAAGTAAACTACCATGCTCGAAGTATCCGACCGACCTGATCCTCTTGAAGTCACCCCTGGCAACATCGGTCTTACCATCGTCTACCTTGTAGTACATCTGGTCAGCGATGCCATTTGAGATTGTCAAGAATACCTTATCACTAGGGACAACATCGTTTCGACCAAAACGACAATGGTGCGAGTAGTAGATGCAATTTCTCTCCACCCCTCCGCGCATGTTTGCTGGCACGTGAACCGCCTTAGAGAATCTCCTCCCCAAAAACAAGGCATGCTCATGCAAGCTTGTCACCTCGAGCCACTTGTGCTTGCACTGTGCCTCCGATCCGCCCGTGGAGATGTCAATGAGTTTGAACACCTTTAAGAAAGGATCGATGTTTGGCAACCATTTACGGATTGATGCCGTCGCAAGCTCGCCTTGCAGATCTAAGATGTATCTCGTGCCACCATCGTCGGTGTAGTCAAACCATTGCACATCTACCCGACGCTCAGCAACAATCACCGGTGCGCCGTCCTCGTTCAAGCCAATGTCGAACTTGGAGAGTGCCCTTCCGTAGTGTAGGCCATATAGGTCGCCGTTACAGAAGGCGATGTCGGCGAGATCTACCCTAGGGCAACCTTGTATTATCCTAGCTATAGTTGTATAATTAACAGTTTTGCTAAAGCACATAGTTACAGAAATGACCATAACATATCTATATCTATACCAATATAAAAAAACCTAAAGTGGGCAAGTGGCATATCCAATTAATCTCGGCCATCAAATCAATGTCAATCAAACGACCTGCACTGCTTTAATGTCGAGCGTTCATCACGTTTAGCATGCAGTTAATTTTCTGTCAAATATAGTGCTAATCATATAATAACACACAAATAATATCCTACTTAATATCCGCATACACTTAATATACTTCCAAATTAATGTGCATTGCACGTACACATTGACTAGAATTAACCAAAGAGAATACGTCCCTTGACTTCCCGAACATCCAAGAAGGTTCAAGACTAAAACGATCATATTTGTTTTGACCAAAAGCCGTAGGCATAAATACCGTAATGTAAACGCAGACAACCTTGTTATCCGCCTTATATTCTTCCACTTGATGGATAATTATATATTCTTACAGACAATATAATTTGCTAATACAATAAAGTCTAAATTAGCTATATATGTGGAGGGAGAATCCACATGCCACCCTGTAAACCACCCTTCTTGAAGTATCCTACCGACCTGATCCTCGTTAAGTCACCTCCGGCGACGTCTTTCTTCGTGTCGTCTTCCTTGTAGTACGTCTGGTCAGGGATGTCATTTGAGATTGTCAAGAATACCTTGTCGCTAGGGATGACGTCATTTGGACCTAGACGACAATGGTTTGAGTAGTAGATGCAATTTCTCTCCACCCCTCCCTGCATGTTTGTTGGCACGTGAATCGCCTTAGAGAATTGGTACCCCAAAAACAAGGCGTGCTCACCCAAGCTTGTCACCTCCAGCCACTTATGCTTGCAATGTGCCTCCGATCCGTCGATGCAGATGTCAACAAGCTTGAACACCTTGGAGAAAGGCTTGTGGTTTGGCAACCACCTATAAATTGCTGCCATCGCAAGCTTGCCCTGCAGATCGAAGATGTAACCGTCATAATCCATGTAGTGGTCCTTATGATTGCTGCGGTTGACCCTATGCATGGCTAACCGATGCTCTCCAATGATCATTGGTGCACCGTCCTCGTTCACGCCAATGTCGAACTTGACGGGTGCCCGTCCATAGTGTAGGCCATAGAGCTCGCCATTACAGAAGGCAATGTCGACAAGGCTTTCCCTAGGGCAACCTTGCACTGTCCACCCACCATCTGCACAACCAACTCTACATAGCGCGACGCCACATTTAAGTGTCATGGCGGCCATGATACAACTATCTGAGGTTGGCGGCTCTGAGAATACAATTTTCAAGGCATAGACCTTGCGGGGGCCATCACGACAGCCCTCGCAGATGACCCTCTCCTGTTTCTCAGACAGCATCACCTCGGCGTCGGAGAAGAGGTTCGCCACCCTGAATGAGCCCATCGTAGACGAGACGACCCAGTCGTCGTCGTGCCCGCCCGCCAGTCACGTTGACGGTGTCCTGAACTAGGGGATACTCACCATGTCGTCTCCCGATCTATTAGATTGGGCCGAGGACCCCCATGGCCGTATACTCATGGGCCAGTTCGGACGGCTACCGCATACAAGGAAGATTCCACAAGACTTGGCGATCAAGACAAGGACATCTCCCCACCGGCGTATTCGGCTAGGACTCTTCTTATTCTAGACCTCCGGTGCATTATATAAACCGAGGCCAGGCTAGTCGATAGATATACAATATATACAACAATCATACCATAGGCTAGCTTCTAGGGTTTAGCCTCCTTGATCTCGTGGTAGATCTACTCTTGTACTACCCGTATCATCAATATTAATCAAGCAGGACGTAGGGTTTTACCTCCATTAAGAGGGCCCGAACCTGGGTAAAACATTGTGTCCCTTGTCTCCTGTTACCATCCGCCTAGACGCACAGTTCGGGACCCCCTACCCGAGATCCGCCGGTTTTGACACCGACACACGTCCTCGCCCCCACGCCCACGCCAACGGGCTTGCTTGGTAAGTCCACGACGGTGCCGTCCTCAGGACAGTGGAGACGCTCTATCATGCTACCATCTTGTCGTGACAAGAGCAGCCATGGGAGCGCCGGGACGGGTGGTGCCCAGCGCGCTGCCGTCCGCCACGACCGGCAAACGGCGGCGAAGCGTGCACGGCCGCGTGGGGAGGCGATCAAGCTGTAGATGGCGACGAGGAGATCGTCCGGGAGAGTGGACGACCAGCACCGCTGCGAAGCCCTGGCTGCGACGCCTGTGCGCGCGGGCTTCGTTTCCTGTTCGGCGGCGGCCATCTGCGCCGACAACGTTGACGGACGCTACCTCTACCGATTTCGATCAAGTAGCAAACGAGTCGTAACAAACTTCGGGCACGAATCGTATCGCCACCAAAGTTAATTACTACTATTTTTTTCGGGGTAAAGTTAATTACTTTCTCTGTTTATTTTTATAAGACCTTGAAGACATTTCAAACAATGTACAAAACAGCTCATTTTGAGCTGTCTGAAATGACTTACAAAAATGAACGGAGGGAGTACTAATTATATACCGTAATAACAAACTTTCTGTTTCCTATGAAGGTCGGTCACCAATACTTGCACAAAAGTCCCTATGTTTTTTAATCAATCCGCAGTCATTGATTTTCTTTTTGGATGTTTTGATATTCATCTTTTTTTAGACAATCTCACGAAGTTTTATTTAAATCGTCACAATGTTTACAGGGATAAAACTGAGTACACCCTGATGTCCTAACCAAACATGACACGGTCCACCCTTAAATTTAAAGCGTACTTCGCTAAATTGTGAGCTTCAAAATTGGAGCTCCTAAACTCATTGACAAAACCATGAAGTAAAAGAACTATTGTAGCGTATAATTTTGTGCATGATGGCTCCATAACTAGCTAAACTCCGCTGCTTGATGTCGTCCACCACCACCTTGCCGTCGCATGCAACGTGAATCCTTTTGGGACTGTCTATTTGATATTTGACTGTTTTCCAATTCAACAACATTCAAATTTCCCAACCAATGAACAGATGATACATGTTTGTCCCGAAACCCCCCCACGGGCCACCGTATATTTTCTTATTTCGGAAAAAACGGGTTGGGCAAAACCCTGATCCGGTTTCAACTAAACAGGCACCACCACAAAACCTCGCTCGACCACCGCTAACAACTGGCCACAAACCTCCATGGATCCACAGCTAACGCTCGCCATCAATTTGCTACCCACGGAAAAGGCAAGCTCTTGGGAAATCTCCAAATCCTCCTACATAACAGCAGGGATCTCACCTAACATACACCATAAAGAAAGAAACAAATCAGGCGGACGACCATGGAAGAAAGGTGGGGCGAAGAACAAGGAGCAGACCAGAATCAGATCAGGCAGACAGACATGGGACAGAGGGGTGAACATGGAGAGGACGGTGTACCTGGAGACGAGCAAGAAGGAAGAACAAAAGCCAGACAATTGGGGAAATCCCAGGAAAATCAACAGGTCAGGAACAAAATCTACTGCTACACCTAGTACTTGAATTCTTCACCTGCTTCACCTCTCTTACAGGGAATATCTGCAAAACAAATGCGTCAGAGAAACTAGATACAGGTTAAGAAACAAACAATAGACAAAAACTAGATACTCTGGAAATAATTCATCACTAGCAGTAGACAGAACTTCGATAGTTGTATAAGTTACACTGCAAGAACACATTGTGCCTGAATGACACTGGAAAGAACAGTAGCACACCAAGAATTGCAGTGCAAATGATAGTTTGTATAAATGACACTGTGACATTGATAGCTGTATAAATTACACTGAAACTGGCTAAGAAAATGCACCGCAATAGACCAAGAATTACAGTGCAAATCCCCTAGTAAGTACATAGTAATTCCCAGCAATGTTGGAAAAAGCGGTAGGCGTAAGCGAGGCGGTTGGCCTTCCCCTAGTGCCTAGGTGGTGCTTAAGCGTCCTAGGCGCAGCCTAGGCGGTAATATAGATTCTACTATTAGTGTGTATTTATGGTTATTATATGTGTACTGATGTTAATTTAGGGCAGATAAATAAGTTAACTACCAGCTACTACCATTTGAATATGTGGTGTTTGGCATTTCAGTGCAATATGGCATGATTTCTTGCTTGGCTAAACAATTTGTTGCATGCACTGCCTAGACTACCATTTATGCCCTATGCGAGGCGTTTGGCCATCGCCTAGCGCCTAGGCCTCCTAGGCACTGCCTTTTGCAACAGAGATTCCCAGTGCAAATTGCATAGAAATTACAGTGAAAAGTCCATAGAAATTTCAATGTATCAATGTAAGAATGCATCAACTTACACCGGAACAAACCTACTGTATTTACACTGTTAAAATACAACTGCTAATTGTACTATTACTGACATTTCTATTCCAAAAATGCAGATTGGGAGCATGACGAGAACAATAAGTCTGGATGACATGCTTATACCTAGGACACATGCCATCAACTATCCCAGAGAAAAACTTTTCAGAATATCTGGTGAAGGTCGAACAAGTAGGGTAATCAGTAGATAGTTTCTGCCTCTACAACAAGCGAAAGGAAACAGAGATGAAGAAGTGAGAAAAATCAGAAAACAAAAATTAGATCATAAAAGCACTACCACATCACAAGAATAATGCACTCAAAACAGAAATAATAAGATGAACAAACTAAAACTGAATGAGAGCATCATGGCAAAAGGAGGAGGACGAAGCACACTTCCTCTTCAATGATTTTACTTCTGAAAAAACATAAAGCCAAAAGTCATCTCAACGAGAGAAAAAAAACCAACAACATAATCAACAAGCACAAGAAAAAGGAAAAAAGGAAACAAACTTGATTAACATAAAACTTGAAAAGAGCTTTGTCAAAGGATCCTTCATCACCAGAAAGATCCTGAAAAAAAGACAACACAGCCAAAATATATAAAATTGATAACATAATCTGAAAAAAAATAAGACAGAAATAACTCCCATAGGCATCAGATACGATCCATCTTCCGGGACGTCATTAGGCACGAATGGCTCACGAACAAAATCCGCACTCTCAAAATATGATACTAACGGAACATCCTGGTGATAGACTTTCCGAAGCTTACCCATTAAACTAAAACCTATAAAGTACAGAGCTAAAAGCATGAATATTACACTGCAAATTAGGGCAAAATTTACATTGTAAATACATATAATAAGCGAGGCGATTACACGGTAAAACTAGGGGCACTGTAAAAATTGAGAAGAAAGACTACAGTGAAAATTAGCATGAGAGAGTAATACAAAAATAAACAAAAAAGCCAAAATCCAGGAATTACATAACTGAACCAAGATAAATACACTGCAAAAAAGTGACAAAATACGCTGCAAATACATATATATAAACAATCGTAATTCTAGGGGAATTTACACTGGAATCAGGGCCCATATAAAATGTCAGGAATTACATAGCTGAAACGTTAAAATTACATAGTAACTCGCGTAAATTACACTGAAACTATAGGATGAATTACACAGTAATTATTGGGCAAATTACACAGTAATTATAGAGTGAATTACACTGAAGCTACAGGATGAATTACATGTAATTCTAGAGTGAATTACACTGAAACTACATGATGAATTACATAGTAATTCTAGAGTGAAATACACAGTAAAACTACGGCACGAATTACACAGTAATTGGATAGTGAATTACACTGAAACTACATGAAGAATTACACAGAAATTCTATAGTGAATTACACTAAAACTACAAGATGAATTACACAGTAATTCTATAGTAAATTACACTGAAACTACATGATGAATTACAAAGTAAAAAATCGGGCAAAATACATAGTAAATACTAGTAATTCTAGAGTGAAAACACTGAAACTATGGGGATTACACAGTAAATCTGAGGCAAAACACAGAGTAATTCTAGTGTATATGATGACACTGAAACTATAGGGATACACAACAACACTCAGGCACTCAGCACAAGCAAATATACAAACCTGCATCACATACACAGTTCCTAGGGCATTAAAAGAAGGAGAAGCTTAAAGGAATTATATTGCAAAAGCACATAAAAAATCACACCAAGGCTAGTACAGGGCTACACCACAGAATGACACATCAAAAAATAGAGCACTGACGCGCTGGGTAACTAGGAGGAACCTAACTACATCTAAACCTACACTAAGAAGGATTTATGCACTCACAAGACAAAGGGGACCTGCGGCAGAGGGCAGAAGAGGAACCTAACTACATCTAGAAACATCTAGGAACCATAGAACCAACACGCCCAGGGGAGGAAACACCCATCTACCAGCGAACAAACAGACCACCTATGACTGAACCATACATCTATCTGAATCACAAAACTAAACATGCATGATCCTACCACGAGCAGACGAGGAACAAAAATGGCGGGCACCACGAAGCAGCAATGAACGATGGCGGACAGTGCGAAGCAGAACGAACCACTAAAACTACAAGCACCTACCATGAATCTACAACAACGCGGCCCAGGATCACAACACACACCTAACACGAACACTAACTAAATCACATCAGTAAGTGACCCCTAGATCTGGAAGCTACACACTGAGAAATGAACAAAAATCACGCGCTCAAGAGAGAAATTGAGAGAGCAACCAACAGCAGGAGGCGAGAATCCAAGAGAAATGAGAGAAATCAAGCTCCACTGATGGGGGATCTCGGAATCGAAATGAACAGAAAGGAATCGCATCCACTGCCCAAGCGCATGTTCCTCTATCTGCCTCGCTATCTCCTCTCTCCCTTATCTACAGTGCCGCGGACAAAACCTGAAAGAGGGGGAGGGGGCGGAGCGGTAACGGGCTGGGACAAAAAAACGGACCCGACAGAAAAAACAAGCCTGAAAACCAGACAACCAAGCACGAATCTCCACGCAACAGCGGACGGCCAGCAATTTGAATGTTGGCGAATTGAATAACAGTCGACTGTAAAATAGCAAATCCGGTCCTTTTCCTTTGTTGGTTCAAATCCTCGGCGAGGCTAGTGCCACCCGGACAGCAAGCGCCTCCAACATCGCCGGATCAGTTATACCTCTGAACTCGATCACTGAAACTCCCATAAATTTTACATCATACTCTCGCCAAACTGTTGCAGCAGCTATATTCACCTGACTTTCAGTCTGAGAGCTCGCAGACCGAACGAATCGTTCGGGGAAATAATACTACACACACGAAAAGAAACAAATGGAGTCCCCCCCACCCCCTCAATTTTCACCGGTGGGCTCGCCTCACTTGACCAAATCTCAGCCAATCAGCTCTAACCACGTCGTCAATCCCCCGTAAACTGCGTGTGAGTCCAGCATTGCTCCGTTCGGGGCTACAACCCAATTCCGAGCAAACAGTTCCCGTTTTAGCCATCATATTCGTTGTCGCTATTTCTCCTAGCTTATCCTGTACAAACCTAGTTGGCCCAAGCTGAAAGAAGGCCAGGTACAGCCCATTAGCCTAGTGTTGCACAAAAAAAATGTCCAAAACCAAAAAAAAATGATAAAAGATAGAAAGCATAGAAAAATACGGAAAAAGGTTATGTTCACACAAACTTTGCATGTTCAATTTTTTTCTCTGAAGTAACCAAAATTAAATTTCTGAATTTGCCGTGTTAAAAATATATTTCAATGGTTTTTTTAAATGCCACATGTATTGAAAATCATAGAGATGCATATTAATGTAACAAAATTCAAAAATGCCGTGTTTTGGTAGAATAGTGCTTTGAAATTGACCGTTAGAAAAATAAACAAAAGTTGCCATGTGTCACATAAGTAAGCTAGTACTACCTCCGTCCTGATATTTTTTTAATGACATGTATTAACATGCTGTCAGTAAAACTATGGTTAAATTTTAGCATAAAATACGAAAAGAACGAATAGACTAGGACGGAGGTAGTAGCTTATTTTCTTTTTTGACGATCGGACGGAGCTTAATGTAAATCGTTTTAACCGTGGTGTGATTCCACAGTAATTTGGAGGCTGTTAATAAAATGTGTCTCGAGTGAGTGAGACGTGGGCCCATCTGTCAGCGTCACATGGAACTTCGTTCACATCCACATCCTTCGTACTCCAAGTGTGATATCCAAGCAAAGAATAAATAAAAAAAGAGAAATTAATAAACCTCGCTTAAACCTCGTCCGTTCGGTCGTTCCGACGACCGATGCTGCTCCCGCACCGGAGACCCAGCCACCGTCTTCTCCGGCAGCAGCCGCCCCCGCCCCCGCCCCCATCCCAAACGCCGCCGCCTCCTCGCCGGCGCGGCCCTCCCCCGGAGGCTCCGCCACCACCTCGCCGCCGCGCCCCTCCCCTCGACCCGTCGGCCTACGCGGGCCTCCTCCGGGCCGCGTCGAGGGGGCGGTCGCTGCCGCTGGCCAGGCTGACCCACTCCCACATGCTCCGCGCCGGCTTCCATCCGGGCCTGTTCCTCCGCAACAACCTCCTCGCCTCCTACTGCCGCGGCGGCGACATGCGCCACGCCCGCCTCCTGTTCGACGGAATGCCGCGCCGGGACGCCGTGTCCTGGAACACCCTCATCGCGGGCTACTCCAGCCAGGGCGGGTCCGGCGCGCGCCTCGCGCTCGCCGCCTTCCGGGACGCGCGGGGCGGCGGCGTCCGGGCGGACAGGTTCACCTACGCCGCGGTGCTGGCGGCGTGCGGCAGGGCCGGGGACTGGAGGCACGGCCGGGCGGCGCACGGGCTGGCCGTGGTGAGCGGGCTTGCGCAGGACGTTTTCCTGACCAACTCCATCATCGACATGTACTCCAAGTACGGGTTGATTGACGAGGTGAGGCTGGTGTTCGACCGGGCTGAGGAGCGGGACGAGGCGTCGTGGAATCTGCTGCTGTCGGCGTACGTGCGCATGGGATGGCCGGAGGTGGCTGTGCACGTGCTCGTCTGGATGCACCGGTCAGGGGTGAAGCTGGATAGCTTTGCCTTGGGTGGGATCCTCAAGGCTTGCTCCGAGCTCCAGGGCTCCGAGGATGTCCGGAGGATGCTGCACGGCTGCGTGGTTAAGGTTGGTTTGGACTTGGATATGTTCGTCGGGAGTGCCATGGTGGACATGTATGCCAAGAACGGTGGACTTGAGGAGGCGATCAAGGTGTTTGACTGCATCCCGAATCAGAATGCGGTGGTTTACGGTGCCATGATCGCGGGCTTTGCTCGCTTAGGTAATGACCCTTGCCCTGAGGTTAGAATCGAAGCTGTCAGGCTTTTCTCAGACTTGCTCCGGATGAGTGTAAAACCGTCCAGGTTTACTTTTAAGAGTGTGCTCGAAGTCTGCAATTTGACCAATGCGCTGCACTGTGGGAGGCTGATACACGCTCATGTTATATTCAATGGGTTTCAGGACGATGAGTTCATAGCAAATGCGCTGATCAACTTGTACTCCCAAGCACGGTCAGTAAGTGACAGCCTGAGATGCTTCCAGATGACTCCCAGGCAAGATGTCGTCACATGGACATCCATGATTACAGCATTCGCGCATGATGAGAATTTTGAGAAGGCGCTAGGCCTGTTCCTAGAGTTTCTTTCTGTTGGAAAAGAGCCAGACCAGTTCACCTTATCGAGTGTGATGAATGCCTGTGCTGCTCTGAGTCTACCAGCAACCTGTAAGCAGATACATTGTTATACGGTCAAATCTGGACTCGGTCAGTTCACTGTGTGCGGCAATTCTCAGATTTCTATGTATAGGAATATAGGTGATGTTGAGGCTTCAAAGAAGACATTCGAGCAGATTACATGTCTGGATATATTCTCATGGTCTGCAATGATTTTGAGCTACGCGGTCCATGCCCATGAAGGCAAGGCTCTAATGCTCCTGGAGAAGATGAAGGATTATGGTGTCGTGATAAATGATATTGCTTTTCTTGCCATTCTCATTGCTTGCAGCCAGCAGGGGCTGGCAGACGAAGGTTTCAGGTACATACTCTTGCAAAGTAATGATTGACCTGACTGTTTTGTTGTTTTTCAAAAAGTGCTTTGTCTTCCTCCTATGAATTTTTAGTATCCTCATGTGTATTATATATTTATATATGCTAGTAGCAACTTATGAAGGACCTTTCTAATTTACATTAAATGTTCAATATTCAACTCATTCTACACAGAAAGTATATGCCATAGCAAGGGAGATATGATAGTCTGGGAATTGTGTTGTGCAATGCAACATAGCTAAGTGTAGCTCCAAAAATCGATTTGCCAAATGCCCCACATTCTTGCTCCAAAAAGACTTGTTAAATTAGCTATTTACTTGCGCCAAACCTAGGGGTTACCTATATTGTGATATCATACCTACCCTCCAGACTGGAAATGTAGCTTGCGTTCAGTTTCTCATGTGAACTATATTTATACCTTTCCTAATTACCAATGTCCAGGGACTGGTAAGATCACCAGACTTGAAGTAACACCGCCAATGCCGGTCCCAAGCCCGGATGCAAAAGGTGGAGGGTTCAAGTTTGACATACCCTTCCTGAACAAAATTATGTATGCTCAGAACTAAAGTGTATGATGCTAATTGAAGAATGTGCTATAAAGGAACGTTAGAAATAGGGCAGTCTCCTCTATTTCTGGCACTTCTATCCAATTTCTCAACAATGTTCACAATTCATCAAGTATCTGTCTTTTTGTAATGCAGGCACTATGAGAGCATGCTATCAGATTATGGCTGTTTCCCAAATACGAAGCACAAAGCTTGCATAATTGACCTCCTTGGCCGTGTTGGTAAGATATCCGAGGCTGAAGATTTCATAATGGGTTCTGGGTCAGAAAATGACCCAATACTTTGGCATGCATTGTTGCGTGCATGCAGAATCCATGGGGACAAAGAGAGGGGTATAAAAACCGGAGAGAAATTAATGGAACTCGAGCCCTTCGCTGTTACTTCATATGTGGTGCTGTACAACCTCTACATGGATGCAGGCAAAATCTCAATGGCTATGAAGACAAGAGGCCTAATGAGAGAGCGAGGCATGAGTAAGGAAGCCGGGATTAGTTGGGCCGAGTTTGGGGGATCCATCCACCATTTTACTGACGGAAACAATTCCTGCCCACACAATAATGCAGTTCATGCCAGATTAGAAGAATTGTTGGTCGGTGTGAAACAGAAGACCGAGCGTGGTGGAACGGACATTTGGGAATTAGGATTCCAGAGCAGAAAGGATGGCGAGACCTCACTCACCAGACATGGTGAGCTACTGGGTGTGGCTCTTGGGCTGTCCACTTTGCCATCTGCTGCTCCTGTAACAATTATGAAGAACCAGAGGATATCCTGGGAAAGCCATGAAACACTGAAGTTGCTATCAGCAAGGGAAAACAGGGGAATAATTGTCAGAGATCCGACTCATTTTCATCATTTTGATCAAGGTTCGTGCTCTTGCAGAGACTACTGGTAGACATAAGCGATTTATAACCTTGGGAGTACAAACCTTAGAAGGGTCAGCGGAGCAGTCTGGCCGTTCTTGGAGCTGAGGTTGAAACTGGTGTCTGGCAGTTGGGATCAGAGGAATGAGAGGATTACAGTAAAGGGTACAGTGGCATTCCACTGAACAGAAGCTGTGAACATGTAGCATACGATTGTGCTTGATGATGTCCAACTCCAGCCATGCATCACTTTGCGATTAGGCGTCACACGTGCCGAGCTGTTCATCTCTGCTGAAATCGTAGGATTGCTGGAGATGTGAAGGCAGAGCTGCTTCCCTACATCTCAGCTAGCACTGTGGCTTAATCGTATATACTTGGGGCATTTTTGTGAGCAAAATGTGCTGACCTGAACTGTCGGCTGCTGCTGTTTTTGCGCCATGGTCGAATCTGAGGCCCATCTGCAGCACGTACACTATAGTCACACTGCTGTAGAAGCTGTGGTAGAAGTGTTAATATTGAGAAGTTCCTGATGGGGAGAAAAGCTCATTGTGAAACGAATGATGCGCTACACTCTCACCAAGATGAAAGAATTAATTCACTGGGAATTTTTTTTGCACAGGCTGACGTAGGTTACAGGTATAGTTGGAAACACATGCTACGTTTATGCAAGTAACTTATGATATTTTTACATAGCTATTGAGCTGAAATTGCATTTATATACCCTTGTGCTGAATCACAGAAATTCTAATAATAAAATCCTTGGTGTACATTCGTGTTTTAGATACAAATGCAGGAGTTTTCACTGATTCAAAACACATCATTCTCTTCAGACTTAAGAAACAAAATTCATACATAATAAAAAGAAAATAATCTTCTTAGGTCAGAACTATTTAGCCTCTCACCTTTTAGGGTGAAGGAGGTGTTTCTTGATTCTGCCGACAATTGTTAAAGGGTCGCGCTAACTGCCATACGTGTGGCAGGAAGGGAGACGCACCACGCGTCTCTAATGTAAACATATTGCCACGTCATCGCATGCATGCATGTAGGAATCTTTTTGGATTTTCAGTTTTTAAAATGTTTTATCTCTTAAACGAAAAATCCGATTGAAAATCCGTTTTCATCATTAAATCCCTCGCGATGAGATCTTCGAAACTAGATCCCATGTTGATATGTTTTGATGAAAAAAAATTTGGATTAAAAGTTGCCATGTCTATTGCATATGAATTGCCATGATGTTTACACTGAAGTTGCCATGATATGTTTCAGCTATTTTCTTCTACATTTAAATGTAAATTTTGACATTTATAAAACGGGGAATTAAGAAACTAGACTTGCCATGAACCATAAACTAAAATTGCCATGATACATGCACGTAAAATTGCCATGGTTCATACAAAAAATAATTTTCATGGTCAAAGTACTGGAGTTGCCATCATCAAAATACTAAAATTGCCATGATCTACAAACTAAAATTGCCACATGGCAACTTTAGTTTAAGCCCTATGGCAACTGCAGTGTAAACATCGTGGCAACTTCTGGCAAAAAAAAAATCGTCGAAACATATCAACATGGGGTCTAGTTTTGAATAAAATTGCCATGATCTACAAACTAAAATTGCCACATGGCAACTTTAGTTTAAGCCCTATGGCAACTGCAGTGTAAACATCGTGGCAACTTCTGGCAAAAAAAAAATTCGTCGAAACATATCAACATGGGGTCTAGTTTTGAAGATCTCGTCGAGACGGATTTAATGGTGAAAACGGATTTTTAGTTCGCTTTTTTATTTAGGAGATATAACATTTTTAAGCCGAAAATCAAAAAAAAATTCTACTGATGTCATCTATTCATACGTGGCAAAATGAGTGGTGATGGAGGCATGTGGGCGATGTGCAAACACTCAGATGTGTGGGCGTTAACATTTCCGTTGTTAAAACCGTTTACTTGCCCGTATACTAGTTTGGTGATCTGTGTTAGAAGTTAGAACACGGTTGTGTTGTGTGTGTAGTTATCATATTGTATAGGGGCTTCTTTGCTTATTTCCCTTTTGTGTGTATGTACTGGCTGTTGGCCCCGTTCAATACAAGAAGCTCATTTTGTAACAATCTGGTCTCCGGTGAGAGTTTCATGCTCAAGGAGGGCGCTGGCTAGCACATGAAGCTCCTTACAGTGCGGTGTGAGAATCGTTTCCGCATTCTTGTAAGCCTTGTCCAATAGCTGATTCACCTCCTCATCGACCTGTGCAGTCTTCTGCCCCCTCATGGTCATCCTCTTCCCACCGTGACTTTAAAGAACGCGGGGGTTAGCTATGACACACAGAAGATTATTCTAAAATGCCACTCTCTCCGTTCGGAATTAGTTGTCTCGGATATGGATATATCTAGAACTAAAATATGTTTAGATATATCCATTTCTGCGACAAGTAATTCCGAACGGAGGGAGTAGTAGGTAATTATTTTTTTGCACCTATAATACACATGGCACCCCCACTAGATCCACCCCTGCCGCCACCACAATCGTCGTCGTCGTAGGAAACAAGGCCGACCCACCCACTCATAGCATACCTGGTGACCATGTCTATTGCCAGCTGCGTCGCCTGGCTTAGATCAGCCAATGCACCAGCAGTCACCTCGCTCTCACCAAGCTGAATAACTCGGCAAGAATTATTTTGCACAAGCTGACAGGTTAGCAGGTATAGTTACAAACACATGGTACGTTTATGCAAAGCACCTAATGATATCTTTATACAGGCTTTTGCAGCTGGGAAAATGTATGTAGCTAGGACTGAAATTGCAATTATTTATCCTTATGCTCAGTTGCAGAAATCCTATTCAACTCTGAAATACAAATCTCAAGGGGCGAAGGGGAGGGTGTGTGTGTGTGTGTGTGTGTGATAGTAGCAGTTTTTTTATGATTCATTCAAAGTTTCAAACACACAATATGCAAAAGTGCAAAACACTTCAGACTTGTCTGAAACAAAAAGTCAGAGAACATCTCCTTTGCATTTGTTGTCATGCAGCTAAAGGATCAAAAGAAGAAGAAAAAACTTGTTAGGACAAAACTGTTTTGCATCTCTGTTGTTTTCTCATTTAATTAGTTGACGATACAAGTTCATTTATCTGGTCTCCGGTGAGAGTTCCATGCTCGAGAAGGGCATTGGCTAGCACATGAAGCTCCTTGCTGTGCGCCGTGACTATCTTCTTCGCGTTCTTGTAAGCCTTGCCAAGCAATTCTCTCACCTCCTCATCGGCCAGAGCCATCGTATGCCCACTCGCAGTCGCTGCCTTCTTCCCGCCACCACCATCACTGTTGTTGCCATAGGAAACAAGGCCGATCAGCTCGCTCATACCATACTTGGTGACCATATCTTTTGCCAGTTTAGTCGCCTCGCTTAGATCAGACACGGCGCCAGAGCTCACCTCGCTCTCTCCAAATATAAGCTCCTCAGCCACCCTGCCTCCCATGAGTATGCCCAATTTGGCCAGCATCTTCTTCCTTGAGACTTTGTACACATCTTCTTCCTCCGGCAACTGCGTCACCATGCCGAGAGTGTTCCCCCTCGGGACAATGGTAGCCTTGTGGATTGTGTGAGCACCGTCCGTGTGGATAGCAACAAGGGCCCTCCCTCCCTCGTGGTACGCACTCATCTTCCTGCAATTATCAGGTAACACTGCCGATTATCGCTCGCTGCCCATCATGATCTTGTCCTTGGCGTATTCAATGTGATCCATTGTAACAGCTTCTGCCTTATCCTTGGCAGCCTTCAGGGCAGCGTCATTCACCAAATTTGTCAGGTCTGCACCTGAGAATCCCGGTGTCCCCCTCGCAATGGTCATCAGATTCACACCCTTGGCTTTGACCTGAAAAGAAGCATCATAGAGAAAGGTCAAAGTCTTGCAACTACGAAGACACCTTATCTTTTTGGACAGAGTCTGTACCTTTGCCATACAAGCCTTGGGGATCTGTCGTCGACCCTCGACATCTGGACTAGGAACCTGAACATGACGGTCAAAACGCCCAGGTCTAGTAGCAGCCTTATCCAGCGATTGGGGGAAGTTGGTCGCCCCGAGAACAATGATCCCGTCATTCTGCTTGAAGCCATCCATCTCAACAAGCAGCTGGTTCAGGGTCTGGCTCCGCGACTCTGCAATGTCTGAGTTCCAGCTACCAGCAATGGCGTCGATCTCATCGATGAATATTATGCAAGGGGATCGCCTTTTTGCTGCACTGAAGAGCTCTCTCACTCTTTGAGCCCCAACACCCACATACTTTTCGTCGAATTCGCTGCCGCTGCACGCGAAGAACGGGACACCGGCTTCCCCGGCCACAGCCCTCGCCAACATGGTCTTCCCTGTGCCTGGTGGGCCAGAAAGCAGAACGCCCTTTGGAAGCTTGCCACCAAGGCGCGTGAAATACTGCGAAATCAAGCAATGATAGAATCAACATCAAGAAAGAAAAGAAGGAAAGTTGAATTGACAACACCAGCCAGGCTGCCTGCATGCAGGGGCTTTTGCTAGCTGATGATGGCAACGTGTCGCTCCCACCTTGGGATTTTTCAGGTACTGAACAATGTCCTCAAGCTCAGCCTTGGCTTCGTCGACTCCCTTGACATGACTGAATCGCGTGGTTGGTTTCGTGGACACGTCATTCGAGTCATCCAATCGGTCGAATGTGCCCTGCTTAACCAGTCTGTCAGCCAGACCATTGCCGTAATAGATCACAAGGCCGGTGGCCGCAATGGTCCGCAGGGTAGGCCAAAGCTCCTTGATCAACTGATCTTTGAACGCCGTGTCAAATGATGATGTCTCACCTGCGGGCAAAAAAAAAAAAAGCAAGCTGTGGAACAAATGGTATGCGGGATCAATCAAAAAGAAGAATGGCAGCGAAAGAAACCTCCAGTGTGCAGCTGAAGGGTGACGAGGGCTTTTACGTAGTCGGAGAGAGCTGGAGACTGCGTCGGATTCTTGGCTTCGAAGTCCTGCACGACCCCCTGTGCTCTCCGAAGAGCAGGCCCTGTTCCGTATCTCCTCTGTAGGTTTCCATACCCTGCGGACGCCAATGGTGCTTTTTGCAGCAGGTACCCTGGAGCTGGAGGAAGGAACAGCAGCTGCCGCACCGTAAACCGGCCTTGCAGCCTGCGACAGAAACACGTGCAGAAATCAAGACGACAGGAGAACATAACCTTATGGCTTCCAGCCCCAAAATCACTCTGAAAGAAACGCCGGAGGACAGTGCGGTGCGGTTTCAGGCAGCATTGGTAAGCCATCAGGTACATATATCAATCAAAGGAAACGAAAGCCTGATGAAATTGGACGAACAAGGCGAAATTCATGCTTGCTCGGTAGAGATGAAGAAGACAAGGAGAGAAGGAAGAAACACGTACCCTGGAGAGGGCAAGGCGGCAGGCCATGTTGCTGTCGATTTTCGGCCTGGTTTCTGCTGCCTCATCTTTGTCGCGAATCTCTAGACTATATTTATATGGCCCGATCGATCACATCATGTGGCGTGTGTCTATCTGTGCAGTCCGGCTCTACCACGCAGGCCTGCAGCCGTGCAGGCAAAGGAGACACGGACTATCGACCTGTGCAAGCCCGCGGGCGTCTAACGACGAACAGGAAACGAAGCGCGTAATCACGGCTGCAGCCATGGCTACTACGGCGGTGCGCCGGATCCGGCGGTGCTGGTCCTCGGAGTTCCAGGACGACCTCCTCATCGTCATCTACGGCATGGTAGCCTCCCCGCGCGGCCGGGCATGCTTCGCCGCCGTCTGCCGGTCGTGGCGCGCCGCCGCGCGCGGGGCGCCACCGGTCGGGCCGCTCCCGTGGCTGCTACTGCCTACTGTCGCCGCACGACGACAGCAGGTTAAAGCGCCTCCACTGCCCCGAGGACGGCACCGTCGTGGCCTTGAGCAAGCCCGTGGGGCTGGGGACATGGCTCGTCGGCGGGTACGACGGTGGCTGGGCCGTTAGTTCACGCTGGCCTCCATCAGGATCGCCAACCTCTTCTCTGGCGCCGAGTGGATGCTTGCCAAGAAACAGACGACGATAGTCTGCGAGGGCCAGGGCCATGGTCACGTGGTCGCCTTCAAAATTGTATTCTCCGAGCCGCCAACCTCAGACAGTTGTATCCTCGCCGCCATGACACTTAATTGCGGCGTCGCGCTCTGCAGACTCGGTTGCACAGACCGTGGGTGGACGGTACAAGGATGCCCAAGTGTACAGCTTCTCGACATCACCTTCAGCAACGGCGAGCTCTATGGCCTACGTGATGGAGGGACACTCGTCAAATATGACATTGGTGCGAACGAGGACGGTGCGCCCATGATCATCGCGGAACATCAGCTAAGCCATGCAAAGGATCTACCGCACCCGTCATGGGACTACCACATAGATTATGCCGATTACATCTTCGATCTGCAGGGCGAGCTTGCGATGGCATCCCTTCGCACGTGGTTGCCAAACCTTGAGCCTTTCTTCAAGGTGTTCAAGCTCATCGACGTCTGCACCGGTGGATCGGACGCACACACTACAAGTACAAGTGGATGGAGCTCCTTGTTTTTGGGAAACAAATTCTCTAAGGCGGTTCACGTGCCAGCAAACATGCACGGAGGAGTGGAGAGGAATTGCATCTACTGCTCACGACATTGTCGTTTAGGTCCAAATGATGCCGTCCCTAGTGACAAGGTATTCTTAACAATCCCAAATCAGATCGGTGACCAGACGTACTACAAGGAAGACGACATGAAGAGAGACATCGCCGGGGGTGGCTTAAAGAGGATCAGGTCGGTAGGGTACCTCAACAAGGGTGGTGCATTTCCTGGCATGTGGATTATCCCTCCACATATATAGCTGGCTAGACTTTATGATATTAGCACATTAAATTGTCCGTAAGAACATATAGTTATCCATGGGAGTAGAAGAAAAGAAGGAATGTAAGGCAAATAATAGAGATGTGTGCATTTTATAGACATATTGCAGTCTTATAAATTGCTGAAAGATAGTTTTCTTTTACTATTGCAGCCGTGTTGTGTGTCACACTTTTTTTCGAATCACGAGGAGAGCTGCATGTATTATATTAGAGATAGAGATGAAATACAACACGACCAGTACAACAATCCGCAAGTCCGAAAAACAGAACAGGATATGACTCCCAAACTCAACAAGACGATTAACACTACTATCAACTAAAGAAGAATCAGTCGTCCTGAGCTTGCCACCTCCCACTGCCTAGCCTTCACGCTTTGATCTGATTGATGACACTTTGCAAACCCGTGAATTGATTGTCAAACACCCTTCCGTTTCTCTTACGCCAAATTCTCCATACGATCAGATGCACTAACGAGTTTAGGGACTTCCTCTTATATCCTTGAATTGTCGACCTTGCACTCAGCCATCAATCCTTGAGCGACTGGATATCCCGGGGCACAACCTCGCTCAGTCTTGCCCACCGGAGCACCGTGTTTCCAAATTATCCGCACGACCATGCATCCTATGAAAAGATGATCAACATTTTCTTGATAACTATGGCAGAAACAACATGCATCCTTATGTGGCAAGCCAAGTTCCGCGAGGCAGTCAGCAGTCCAAACACGACCTCTGATGACGAGCCATAAGGACAGTTTAATTTTCAACGGCGCCCAAGAGTTCCATATGCTGCAGGCTGTGTTGCACTTAACCGCAGCACAAAAATGTGCATTGTAAGGTGACCTCGCCGTGTATTCTCCTTTCGCTTCCCATAACGAAGTCCACTTATCTTTTACAGTGGGAGAAAATTAGAATACGGCTCAACAAACTTGGCGCGATGGTCAAGTGTATAATCCACAAAGTAATCAAAATGTTAAATTGGCTCCCCAAACTTAGGTTTTCAGGTTGGGAGCTGCCGTGGCCTCAGCTTTAGATTTTCGATAATTTCATTGGTATGAATATTCACAACAATGCATTACGCATGGGACGTTATCTAGTTTCATTGAGAAATCACTCTCATCACTGTAGTCTAAGATCTGATTTTCATACTACAGGCAATCCAACGATACTGCTCCACTCAATGGACGTGATGGGTGGCGGTGCTCGATTGTCGTGTAAAAATTCTACGTCTAGCAAGATTCATCAGTTTATACATGGTCTCGCCGTAATTGTGGACATGGCAATGAGAAACGATGGGTTAAGCGTATGCCCTAGACAGGGACGCGTGCGTGTTAAATAGGGCAAGAGGCCATCGAGGTTACAGAGAGAGGTTTCGGGAGGTTAGGATCGATCTCATCTATCTACAGGATAACTACAACATCAGGAGAGATCGATCCTACCTGCCTAACCAACACGCAAGACACACACACGCCTACAACGTAATATACACGCTTTATACATATACCGTGTATATACAGAGAATACAACGTTTAACACTCCCTCTCAATCACAACTATCCAAGTTGAGATTGTGCCTGAAAGCTTCTAACTGCCGCAGAGTGAGTGGCTTGGTAAAACCATCTGCTACCTGATCACCAGTGGGAATAAACCTGATATTCAACAGCTTGCCAGCCACTCGTTCATGGACAAAATGATAATCGATCTCGATATGCTTTGTCCTGGCATGAAAAATAGGATTTGCAGATAGGTATGTAGCACCAAGATTATCGCACCAAAGTGAAGCTGCCTTTGGATGATGAATACCCAATTCTGTCAACAAGTTCTGAACCCATATTACTTCAGCAGTTGCATTAGCTAAAGCCTTATACTCTGCCTCTGTGCTTGATCGAGAAACAGCTCCACGAAATCAAGTTACTGCCAAGAAAAACTGCAAACCCCCCTGTGGACCTTTTGTCATCAGGACAACCTGCCCAATCTGCATCTGAAAAAGCACTTACAAGCATTGAATCTGATTTGCCAAGTCTGAGTCCATGATCCTTAGTTCCTTGCAGATACCTGAGGATCCTTTTTACTGTAGTCTAATGTACAGTAGTAGGGGCATGTAAGAACTGACAAACTTCATTGACTGAATAAGAAATATTTGGTCGAGTCAATGTCAAATATTGTAAAGCTCCTACAATGCTCCTATACCTGGTGGCATCCTCTGCGCTAAGTACCTCCCCATCATGAAGAGACAATTTTTCAGAGGTAGACAATGGTGTGGACGACGGTTTGCAACCTTTCATCCCCATCCCCTGAAGAATTTCTTGCACATACTTCCCTTGTGAAAGCACAATACCATTTGGCACAATCTTCACCTCAATCCCGAGAAAGAAATGAAGACTAACCAAGTCTTTGAGAGCAAACTCCTTATTCAAGTCCTTGAGAAGGGCCTCAACTGCTTTAGATGATGAACTTGTAACAATAATATCATCAACATAAATGGGCATAAAAATAGTAATCCCATGACGATGGTAATAGAATAATGATGTATCACCCTTGGATGGAAGGAAACCTATGTTGGAAATATGCCCTAGAGGCAATAATAAAATGATTATTATATTTCCTTGTTCATGATAATTGTCTATCATTCATGCTATAATTGTATTATCCGGAAATCGTAATACATGTGTGAATACATAGACCACAATGTGTCCCTAGTGAGCCTCTAGTTGACTAGCTCGTTGATCAACAGATAGTCATGGTTTCCTGGCTATGGACATGGGGATGTCATTGATAACGGGATCACATCATTAGGAGAATGATGTGATGGACAAGACCCAAACCTAAGCATAGCACAAAGATCGTGTAGTTCGTTTGCTGTAGCTTTTCTGGATGTCAAGTATCATTTCCTTAGACCATGAGATTGTGCAACTCCCGGATACCGTAGGAGTGCCTTGGGTGTGCCAAACGTCACAACATAACTGGGTGACTATAAAGGTACATTACAGGTATCTCCGAAAGTGTCTGTTGGGTTGGCACGAATCAAGACTGGGATTTGTCACTCCGTATGACGGAGAGGTATCTCTGGGCCCACTCGGTAATGCATCATCATAATGAGCTCAATGTGATCAAGTGGTTGATCACGGGATCATGCATTACAGTACGAGTAAAGTGACTTGCCGGTAATGAGACTGAACAAGGTATTGGGATACCGACGATCGAGTCTCGGGCAAGTAACGTACCGATTGACAAAGGGAATTGAGTACGGGATTGATTAGGTCCTCAACATCGTGGTTCATCCGATGAGATCATCGAGGAGCATGTGGGAGCCAACATGAGTATCCAGATCCCGCTGTTGGTTATTGACCAGAGAGTCATCTCGGTCATGTCTGCTTGTCTCCCGAACCCGTAGGGTCTACACACTTAAGGTTCGATGACGCTAGGGTTGTATAGATATAAGTATGCAGTAATCCGAAAGTTGTTCGGAGTCCCGGATGAGATCCTGGACGTCGCGAGGAGTTCCGGAATTGTCCAGCGGTGAAGAATTATATATAGGAAGTGTAGTTTCGGCCATCGGGAAAGTTTCGGGGTCACCGGTATTGTACCGGGACCACCGGATGGGTCCCGGGGGTCCACCGGGTGAGGCCACCCATCCCGGAGGGCCCCATGGGCTGAAGTGGGGAGGGGAACCAGCCCATAGTGGGCTGGTGCGCCCCCCCTTGGCCCCCCCATGCGCCTAGGGTTGGGAACCCTAGGGGAGGGGGCGCCTCCACTTGCCTTGGGGGGTACTCCACCCCCTTGGCCGCCGCCCCCCTAGGAGATACCATCTCCTAGGGCCGGCGCACCCCCCTAGGGGGCCTACATAAAGGGGGGGGGAGGGAGGGCAGCCGCACCTCAAGCCTTGGCGCCTCCCTCTCCCCTGCTACACCTCTCCCTCTTGCAGAAGCTCGGCGAAGCCCTGCTGCGATCACTGCTGCATCCACCACCACGCCGTCGTGCTGCTGGATCTTCATCAACCTCTCCTTCCCCCTTGCTGGATCAAGAAGGAGGAGACGTCATCCGCTCCGTACGTGTGTTGAACGCGGAGGTGCCGTCCGTTCGGCACTAAGTCATCGGTGATTTGGATCACAACGAGTATGACTCCATCATCCCCGTTCTCTTGAATGCTTCCGCTCGCGATCTACAAGGGTATGTATATGCACTCTCCTCTCGTTGCTAGTTGACTCCATAGATTGATCTTGGTGAAACGTAGGAAAAAATTTTGTTTTCTGCTACGATACCCAACAGTGGCATCATGAGCTAGGTCTATGCGTAGTTACTATGCACGAGTAGAACACAAAGTAGTTGTGGGCGTTGATATTGTCAATTTTCTTGCTATTACTAGTCTTATCTTGATTCAGCGGCATCGTGGGATGAAGCGGCCCGGACCAACCTTACACGTACGCTTACGTGAGACCGGTTCCACCGATTGACATGCACTAGTTGCATAAGGTGGCTGGCGGGTGTCTGTCTCTCCCACTTTAGTTGGATCGGATTCGATGAACAGGGTCCTTATGAAGGGTAAATAGAAATTGGCAATTCACGTTTCACTCGGATCATGTTTCACTTAGATGACAAGAGGGATGTCTATCTGAGTGGGAGTTCATTGAATAATTTGATTAGATGAACTTAATTATCATGAACTTAGTCTAAAATCTTTACAATATGTCTTGTAGATCAAATGGCCAACGTTGTCCTCAACTTCAACGCGTTCCTAGAGAAAACCAAGCTGAAAGACGATGGCAGCAACTATACGGACTGGGTCTGGAACCTGAGGATCATCCTCATAGCTGCCAAGAAAGATTATGTCCTAGAAGCACCGCTAGGTGACGCACCCGTCCCACAGAACCAAGACGTTATGAACGCTTGGCAGACACGTGCTGATGATTACTCCCTCGTTCAGTGCGGCATGCTTTACAGCTTAGAACCGGGGCTCCAAAAGCCTTTGAGCGACACGGAGCATATGAGATGTTCGAAGAGCTGAAAATGGTTTTCCAAGCTCATGCCCGGGTCGAGAGATATGAAGTCTCCGACAAGTTCTTCAGCTGTAAGATGGAGGAAAATAGTTCTATCAGTGAGCACATACTCAAAATGTCTGGGTTGCATAACCGCTTGACTCAGCTGGGAGTTAATCTCCCGGATGACGCGGTCATTGACAAAATCCTTCGGTCGCTTCCACCAAGCTACAAGAGCTTTGTGATGAACTTCAATATGCAGGGGATGGAAAAGACCATTCCTGAAGTATTTGCAATGCTAAAATCAGCAGAGGTAGAAGTCAAAAAGGAACATCAAATGTTGATGGTGAATAAAATCACTAAGTTCAAGAAAGGCAAGGGTAAGAATAACTTCAAGAAGGACGGCAAGGGAGTTGCCGCGCCCGGTAAGCAAGCTGCCGGGAAGAAGCCAAAGAATGGAACCAAGCCTGAGACTGAGTGCTTTTATTGCAAGGGAAGTGGTCACTAGCGGAACTGCCCCAAATACTTAGCAGACAAGAAGGCCGGCATCACAAAAGGTATATGTGATATACATGTAATTGATGTGTACCTTACCAGTACTTGTAGTAGCTCCTGGGTATTTGATACCGGTGCGGTTGCTCACATTTGTAACTCAAAGCAGGAGCTGCGGAATAAGCGGAGACTGGCGAAGGACGAGGTGATGATGCGCGTCGGGAATGGTTCCAAGGTCGATGTGATCGCCATCGGCACGCTACCTCTACATTTACCTACGGGGTTAGTTTTAAATCTCAATAATTGTTATTTAGTGCCAGCTTTGAGCATGAACATTGTATCAGGATCTCGTTTAATACGAGATGGCTACTCATTTAAATCCGAGAATAATGGTTGTTCTATTTATATGAGAGATATGTTTTATGGTCATGCTCCGATGGTGAATGGTTTATTCTTAATGAATCTCAAGCGTAATGCTACACATATTCATAGTGTGAATACCAAAAGATGTAAGGTTGATAATGATAGTCCCACATACTTGTGGCACTGCTGCCTTGGTCACATAGGTGTCAAACGCATGAAGAAGCTCCATGCAGATGGACTTTTAGAGTCTCTTGATTACGAATCATTTGACACGTGCGAACCATGCCTCATGGGTAAAATGACCAAAACTTCATTCTCAGGAACAATGGAGCGAGCAACCAACTTATTGGAAATCATACATACTGATGTGTGTGGTCCAATGAGTGTTGAGGCTCGCGGTGGCTATCGTTATGTTCTCACCCTCACTGATGACTTGAGTAGATATGGGTATGTCTACTTAATGAAACACAAGTCTGAGACCTTTGAAAAGTTTAAGGAATTTCAGAGTGAGGTTGAGAATCAACGTGACATGAAAATCAAGTTCTTGCGATCAGATCGTGGGGGAGAATACTTGAGTCATGAATTTGGCACACACTTAAGAAAATGTGGAATAGTTTCACAACTCACGCCGCCTAGAACACCTCAGCGTAATGGTGTGTCCGAATGTCGTAATCGCACTCTATTAGATATGGTGCGATCTATGATGTCTCTTACCGATTTACCGCTATCATTTTGGGGCTATGCTTTAGAGACTGCCGCATTCACTTTAAATAGGGCTCCGTCAAAATCCGTTGAGACGACACCGTATGAATTATGGTTTTGGAAGAAACCTAAGCTGTCGTTTCTAAAAGTTTGGGGATGCGATGCTTATGTCAAGAAACTTCAACCTGAAAAGCTCGAACCCAAGTCGGAAAAATGCGTCTTCATAGGATACCCTAAAGAAACTGTTGGGTATACCTTCTACCTCAGATCCGAAGGCAAGATCTTTGTTGCCAAGAATGGGTCCTTTCTAGAGAAAGAGTTTCTCTCGAAAGAAATAAGTGGGAGGAAGGTAGAACTTGATGAAGTATTACCTCTTGAACCGGTAAGTGGCGCAGCTCAAGAAAATGTTCCTGAGGTGCCTGCACCGACTAGAGAGGAAGTTGTTGATGATGATCATGAAACTTCAGATCAAGTTTCTACTGAACTTCGTAGGTCCACAAGGACACGTTCCGCACCAGAGTGGTACGGCAACCCTGTCTTGGAAATCATGTTGTTAGACAACGGTGAACCTTCGACTATGAAGAAGCAATGGCGGGCCCGGATTCCGACAAATGGCTGGAAGCCATGAAATCCGAGATAGGATCCATGTATGAAAACAAAGTATGGACTTTGACTAACTTGCCCGTTGATCGGCGAGCCATAGAAAATAAATGGATCTTTAAGAAGAAGACAAACGCGGATGGTAATGTGACCATCTATAAAGCTCGGCTTGTCGCTAAGGGTTATCGACAAGTTCAAGGGGTTGACTACGATGAGACTTTCTCACCCGTAGCGAAGCTAAAGTCCGTCCGAATCATGTTAGAAATTGCCGCATTCTATGATTATGAGATATTGCAAATGGACGTCAAAACGGCATTCCTTAATGGTTTCCTTAAGGAAGAATTGTATATGATGCAGCCGGAAGGTTTTGTCGATCCTAAGAATGCTGACAAGGTGTGCAAGCTCTAACGCTCGATTTATGGGCTGGTGCAAGCATCTCAGAGTTGGAACATTCGCTTTGATGAGATGATCAAAGCGTTTGGGTTTATGCAGACTTATGGAGAAGCCTGCATTTACAAGAAAGTGAGTGGGAGCTCTATAGCGTTTCTCATATTGTATGTGGATGACATACTGTTGATGGGAAATGATATAGAATTCTTGGAAAGCATAAAGGCCTATTTGAACAAGTGTTTTTCAATGAAGGACCTTGGAGAAGCTGCTTATATATTAGGCATCAAGATCTATAGAGATAGATCGAGACGCCTCATTGGTCTTTCACAGAGTACGTACCTTGACAAGATTTTGAAGAAGTTCAAAATGGATCAGTCAAAGAAGGGGTTCTTGCCTGTGTTGCAAGGTACGATATTGAGCTTGGCTCAATGCCCGACCACGGCAGAAGATAGAGAAAAGATGAGTGTCGTCCCCTATGCCTCGGCCATAGGGTCTATCATGTATGCTATGCTGTGTACCAGACCTGATGTAAACCTTGCCGTGAGTTTGGTAGGAAGGTACCAAAGTAATCCCGGCATGGAACACTGGACAGCGGTCAAAAATATCCTGAAGTACCTGAAAAGGACTAAGGAAATGTTTCTCGTTTATGGAGGTGACGAAGAGCTCGTCGTAAAGGGTTACGTCGATGCTAGCTTCGACACAGATCTGGATGACTCTAAGTCACAAACCGGATACATGTATATTTTGAATGGTGGGGCAGTAAGCTGGTGCAGTTGCAAGCAAAGCGTTGTGGCGGGATCTACATGTGAAGTGGAGTACATGGCAGCCTCGGAGGTAGCACACAAAGCAGTCTGGGTGAAGGAGTTCATTACCGACCTAGGAGTCATACCCAATGCGTCGGGCCTGATGACTCTCTTCTGTGACAACACTGGAGCTATTGCCCTTGCCAAGGAGCCCAGGTTTCACAGGAAGACCAGGCATATCAAGCGTCGCTTCAACTCCATTCGTGAAAGTGTTCAAAATGGAGACGTAGAGATTTGTAAAGTACATACGGACATGAATGTAGCAGATCCATTGACTAAACCTCTCCCTAGAGCAAAACATGATCAACACCAGAATTCCATGGGTGTTCGATTCATCACAATGTAACTAGATGATTGACTCTAGTGCAAGTGGGAGACTGTTGGAAATATGCCCTAGAGGCAATAATAAAATGATTATTATATTTCCTTGTTCATGATAATTGTCTATCATTCATGCTATAATTGTATTATCCGGAAATCGTAATACATGTGTGAATACATAGACCACAATGTGTCCCTAGTGAGCCTCTAGTTGACTAGCTCGTTGATCAACAGATAGTCATGGTTTCCTGGCTATGGACATGGGGATGTCATTGATAACGGGATCACATCATTAGGAGAATGATGTGATGGACAAGACCCAAACCTAAGCATAGCACAAAGATCATGTAGTTCGTTTGCTGTAGCTTTTCTGGATGTCAAGTATCATTTCCTTAGACCATGAGATTGTGCAACTCCCGGATACCGTAGGAGTGCCTTGGGTGTGCCAAACGTCACAACGTAACTGGGTGACTATAAAGGTACATTATAGGTATCTCCGAAAGTGTCTGTTGGGTTGGCACGAATCAAGACTGGGATTTGTCACTCCGTATGACGGAGAGGTATCTCTGGGCCCACTCAGTAATGCATCATCATAATGAGCTCAATGTGATCAAGTGGTTGATCACGGGATCATGCATTACGGTACGAGTAAAGTGACTTGCCGGTAACGAGACTGAACAAGGTATTGGGATACCGACGATCGAGTCTCGGGCAAGTAACGTACCGATTGACTAAGGGAATTGAGTACGGGATTGATTAGGTCCTTGACATCGTGGTTCATCCGATGAGATCATCGAGGAGCATGTGGGAGCCAACATGAGTATCCAGATCCCGCTGTTGGTTATTGACCAGAGAGTCGTCTCGGTCATGTCTGCTTGTCTCCCGAACCCGTAGGGTCTACACACTTAAGGTTCGATGACGCTAGGGTTGTATAGATATAAGTATGCAGTAATCCGAAAGTTGTTCGGAGTCCCGGATGAGATCCTGGACGTCACGAGGAGTTCCGGAATTGTCCGGAGGTGAAGAATTATATATAGGAAGTGTAGTTTCGGCCATCGGGAAAGTTTCGGGGTCACCGGTATTGTACCGGGACCACCGGATGGGTCCCGGGGGTCCACCGGGTGAGGCCACCCATCCCGGAGGGCCCCATGGGCTGAAGTGGGGAGGGGAACCAGCCCATAGTGGGCTGGTGCGCCCCCCCTTGGCCCCCCATGCGCCTAGGGTTGGGAACCCTAGGGGAGGGGGCGCCTCCACTTGCCTTGGGGGGTACTCCACCCCCTTGGCCGCTGCCCCCCTAGGAGATACCATCTCCTAGGGCCGGCGCACCCCCCTAGGGGGCCTATATGAAGGGGGGGAGGGAGGGCAGCCGCACCTCAAGCCTTGGCGCCTCCCTCTCCCCTGCTACACCTCTCCCTCTTGCAGAAGCTCGGGGAAGCCCTGCTGCGATCACTGCTGCATCCACCACCACGCCGTCGTGCTGCTGGATCTTCATTAACCTCTCCTTCCCCCTTGATGGATCAAGAAGGAGGAGACGTCATCCGCTCCGTACGTGTGTTGAACGCGGAGGTGCCGTCCGTTCGGCACTTGGTCATCGGTGATTTGGATCACAGCGAGTACGACTCCATCATCCCCGTTCTCTTGAATGCTTCCGCTCGCGATCTACAAGGGTATGTAGATGCACTCTCCTCTCGTTGCTAGTTGACTCCATAGATTGATCTTGGTGAAACGTAGGAAAAAAATTTGTTTTCTGCTACGATACCCAACAACCTAGTGACTGCAACTTCAATGACAGGCGTGAGTACCAAGCTCTAGGTGCTTGTTTCAGTCCATACAGTGCCTTATCAAGCCTACAGACATGACGTGGAAATTTTTGATTTTCATACCCAGGAGGTTGTCTCATAAACACTTCCTCTTCGAGAACACCATGCAAGAACGTGTTCTTAACATCTAGCTGTCGAATGCACCAACTTCTAGACACTGCAATTGAAAGGATCAACCGAATAGTAGCAGCCTTTACTACAGGACTAAATGTGTCCTCGTAATCAATTCCATACCTTTGCTTGAACCCTTTGGCTACTAGGCGTGCCTTGTACCTGTCAACAGTACCATCAGATTTCCTTTTTACTTTATAGACCCACTTACAGTCAATAATGTTCCTCCCTCTAGCTGGTGGAACAAGATGCCAAGTTCTGTTTTTGATAAGGGCAGCAAATTCCTCATCCATGGCCTCCTTCCATCGTGGGTCACCAAGGGCTTCACTCACACTTTGTGGTTCACCTGTGGCACAAAAAGAACCCCAACGTACACAACCATCATTGTAAAGTTTGGGTTTAATTATACCACTCTGTGATCTGGTGCGGGAGCGTTCAGGAGGCGACGAAGCCGGGCGAGAAAGGTGCTGTTGGAGCCGATTGGATGAAGATGACACATCAGATCCAGTAGCCGCAGAAGATCCGCTGGGGTGCAACTCCTGTAGAGATGCACCGGCACAGCCAGCCGCTTCTCCCATGCTGCCAATTGGCGCATCCAGGGACGCATCGGAGGACGCGGCCCCACCTGGGCCACGCGAAGAGGATCCACCTGCGCCCTCCTACAGCGGCAGCCGACCAGAGCCACGTGCGAGGGGCCCGCCTGGCCCGACCGCGGGAGCGGCCCGCTGAGCTGAGGCGTCCAGTGCCCGACCAGAGCCACGTGCGGGAGGCCCACCTGCCCTCGCCGTAGGGCCGTCCAGCCTGGGCGACGAATCGAAGGCGGGCGCGGATCCCACAAGCGATCCGCCTGCGCCTGACACGGTAGATCCCGAGGGGATTCGCCCGCCCGAGTCCACACGGGGATCAGAGCCGGGATCATCTGTGGCTGCCCCTGTGGAGTTCGAGTCCAGCATAAAATCATAGCCGGTTTCACCTGTTGCTTCCATATTTTCCTGCACACTTTCAGCAGAGGCATTATGCGACATGGACACATGATCATTAGGTTCTTCTGCACCCCAGGAACAAATTGTGGAGATGGGAGAAGGTGGGAGGGAAGAAGAATAAGCTCTTTTCGGAGTTGGGCGCCGGCGTTTGGGTGAAGTTGTGCAAAAGCAAAAACTTGTTCATCGAACACCACATCTCTAGAGACATACACACGGACAGTAGACACGTCCAAACATTTGTAGCCCTTATGAAGGCTACTATACCCTATGAACACACATTGCTTAGAGCAAAATTCGAGCTTGTGTTTGTTGAAGGGGCGTAGGTTTGGCCAAACGGCACAACTAAAAATACGAAGGAAAGTGTAGTTTGGTTTTGTGCCGAACAAACGCTCTAGTGGATTTTGATTATGAATGACTCAACTAGGGACACGATTGATAAGGTAGACAGCCGTGAGGAAAGCCTCGTCCCAAAACTTGAGAGGCATATAGGCATGAGCGAGCAAGGAAAGGCCAACCTCCACTATGTGCCTGTGTTTGCTTCAGCGGATCCGTTCTGCTGGTGTGCATGAGGGCACGACACATGGTGCATGATGCCTATGCGCTCAAAAAATGAATGGAGTTTTTGGTATTCGCCACTCCAGTCCGTTTGCATAGCAAGGATTTTGCGATCAAAAAGACGTTCAACATGTTGTTGAAAGAGATGAAACTTCGCAAAAACATCAGATTTATTCTTAAGCAAGTAGATCCAACTGAACTTACTAAAATCATCAATAAAGCTAACATAGTATTTTTGCCTGCCAACAGAGACGAGTCCAGGACCCCAAACATCTGAAAAAACTAGCTCTAAAGGAGCTTTTGACTCACTAGTGGAACGAGCATAAGGGAGCTGATGGCTCTTGGCCATTTGACATGAATCACACACAAGGAGGTGATCTTTTTTATTGGACACTGGAAGACTAAAATCTCGAAGAATTTTCTGGACCATCGGGAGAGCAAGGTGCCCTAGGCGTTTGTGCCATCCTGATGTAGATGGTTTGACCACACTGAGAGCTTGTCGGGTAGGGCATCATGGCGACCAGACACAGGAAATAGGCGACCTCTACTCTTGCTTTGAAGAACAGTTCTCCGGGTGGCTTGGTCCTTAACAAAGAAAATTTTAGGGTAAACTTCGAGAAAAGCATTGTTATCTCTAATAAGTTTGTAGGCAGAAAGAAGACTCCGATCAGATTGTGGTGCATGAATGATATTGTTAAGTTTTAAGGAGCCATGAGGGGTGGTGAGAACCGAATGATCAATGTGCGCAATGTCCATACCTTGTCCACTTGCAGTATGGATTTGATCTGTGCACTACCGGAATAACCCTATATGCCTACGACCTTATCTATGCCGACGGATTTTTGTCGGGGCCGTCGACATAACTCGAGCTACGCAGACGGCCTGGGAAAAGCCGTCGGCATAGAGAAGCCGTCGGCATACCTTCATCTATGCCTACGGCAGCCGTAGGCATAGTTAGGCCGTCGGCATATACCGATCTATGCCTACGGTGGCCGTAGGCATAGTTAGGCCGTCGGCATAGATGTGGCCCTGGTGGCCCAGGGACAAACGGCGGGCTGACGCCGTCAAATCTATGTCGACGGCCCTGACGGCGGCCGTCGGCATAGATATTATCTATATTTTTTTACTAGGAGCTGCCACGTGGCAGAGCTATGCCGACGGCAAAGCCGTAGGCATAGTTTTCCATCTATGCCTACGGCCTTGCCGTAGGCATAGCCCCGCCACGTGGCGCCTCCTGGCAGCCCCTAGCCGAGAACTATGCCTACGGCATGGCCGTAGGCATAGATATTATTTGTTTTTATTTTAAATTATTTTTATTTTTAAGTTAAATTTTGTTTAATTTAAATCTAACTTATCTAAACTTAAACATACACAAATATACATCGATTTAGGGTAGAATTTTCCATAGATTATGAATATCCAGTTTGTTTTTGTTTTTGAGTATGTTAGAAATGTGGCCTCCTATACTTTTGCATGTAGGTCCTTCTGCTTTATTAAAATCATAAGTAATTGATACTTGGATTGATTTTGACAAAATTTATATGGTTTTTTATCAGAATCTTGAAAGGATTATGTGTTATACTATGTTTCAAATTTGAACAAACTTAAATCATGTTTGCTTCATCAGATTGTTTCAAGGACTATGGTGGCGGGTGCAAAGGCAACTGGCTCAGGAGTGTGACCCTTCATGGACGCCGATGCCGCTGTCACTTGGAGGGAGGAAACAGCCATGTCGGGTTGACACGAAGGGAATCTTATGGTGGGTTTGTCCCAGACCTTTTTCTCAAGTGTTCCTATGGGCCGACCTATCACAACCAGGTGAAACCGTCCATTGGTCAAAGCTCGTCCGGTGAAAGTCAAAGGCGTAGATTTCCGGGTCAACTTATCTAGGGTTCGGCTGACCGGGGACCGGTTCGGCTGACCGAGTCCTCATACATGCCGAAAGATGTGGTGCCATGTCTAAAGAGGCAATACGCGGCTCCGGTGTGAGGTTCGCCCTCATGAACGGCGATGCAATCGAAGTAATCCTTCTGCGGTTTTGGCGTTGCATGAATATTCCTGAACACTTGGAGCGTAATCAATTCATGAGATTTTTATACAGTGCAGACACATATGATATAATATGTGTGGCAATTTCTTATATTTTTGTAAGATGCAGGAGTATGTGAAAAAATCCCCCACCATGGATTGTTCTTCGCATGTCTACGAGTGTGGTCGGGGGCCTTTGGGGGCTAGCTATGCCATCAAATCTTGTGCCAGGTCCTCTTACATGTCTGGAAGTGTGCTGTCAGGTGCAAACAAACGACATGCGGCTCCGGAGTGTGACCCCCTTCACGAAAGGCGCTGCCGCCGGCACTTGCAGGGGGGGGGGAATGGCCGCATCGGGTCGACACGAGGGGGGTCCGCTGGTGTGTTGGGCCCAGACCTTGTTTTGAAATGTTCCTATGGGCTGACCTATCACAACCAGGTGGAAAAGTACGTTGGTCAAAGGCCGTCCGGTGAAAGTCAAAGGCCTAGATCTTCGGGTCAACCGGGCTAGGATTAGGTCGGTCGGGGGCCTTGGGGGTATCAATGGTACCCAAACTTGCATTGTGTCTTAATATATGTATACAAGTGCGATGGAGGGTTGAAATAGCCAATGGAGGAACGGGTAACACATTTCATTCACAAACCAGACACGTTCTCTCTCGATAGCTAGATACTAACTCGGAGATGCTGCAGTTTACAAGCGGCCTCCGGTCAGGCTTCTGCGAAACGCGCTCAAACTTTTACCACACCCTACAAGGGGCATATGAAGACACTGTGCCGGGTCCCGAGGATTTCCAGCATCGTATGATTTTCCACAGATTTTTATGGCTTGATCTGGCATGCCACCAAGGTACATTCGCCCCCGCCCCCCCGGTTGTGGGGCTCCTCCTTCTTTGGTTGCACTAGGCCTATGCATGCTGCAAGACATCATATGTGATTTTACAAACCACTTCTGGACATCATTTTAGGTGGCCGTCGTGCAGACCTGCAATTCCCCGCATTGAAACCCTACGGATGTAGTAAATGTCTCAAATAATCCAGGCAGGCCCGAAAAATGCCATGTCCTGGCACGTGTCATGAAATGACCCCCTTTGAGAGCATGAGAATTTTTGAGGTCAACGGAGCAACAGGCAGCGCAGTTCCTTCACAAACCGAAACATTCTCTCTCTATAGCAAGATACTAACTCGAAGATGGTGCAGTTTACAAGTGGTCACCGGTCAGACTTTTGTGAAACGCACTCAAATTTTTACCACACCTTACAAGGGCCATATGACGACATCGTGCCAGGTCCCAAGGATTTGCGGCATCGTATGATTTTTCATGGATTTTTACGGCTAGATCTAACATCTCGTCGAGGTACATTCGCCCTCCCCGTGGTGGGGTTGCTCCTCCTTTGGTTGCACTAGGCCGATGCATACAGCAAATACATCATATATGATTTTAGAAACCACTTATGGACATCATTTTAGGTGGCCGCTGTGCAGATATGTGATTTCCCACATTGAAACCCTACGGATGCAGTAAATGTCTCAAATATTACAGGCGTGCCAGAAAAATGCCATGTCCTGGCATGTGTCATGAAATGGCCCCCTTTGAGAGCATGAAAATTTTCGAGGTCAACGGAGCAACGGGCAGCGCAGTTCCTTCACAAACCGAAACATTATCTCTATATAGCAAGATACTAACTCAAAGATGGTGCGGTTTACAAGTGGCCGCCGGTCAGACTTCTTCGAAACGCGCTCAAATTTTTACCACACCTTACAAGGGCCATATGACGAAACCGTTCCAGGTCACGAGGATTTCCGGCATCGTATGATTTTCCGTGGATTTTTATGGCTAGATCCGACATGCCACTGAGGTACATTCGCCCCCCAGTGGTATGGCTCCTCCTCCTTTGGTTGCACTAGGCCTACGCATACTGCAAAGACATCATATATGATTTACAAACCACTTATTGGCATCATTTCAGGTGGCCGCCGTGCAGATATGCAATTTTCCACATTAAAGCCCTACAGATGCAGTAAATGTCTCAAATATTCCAGGCGGTCCCAAAAAATGCCATGTCCGGGAACGTGTCATGAAATGGCCCCCTTTAAGAACACGAGAAGTTTCGAGGTCAATGGAGCAACGGGCAACACACTTCCTTCATAAACCGGATACGTTCCCTCTCGATAGCCAGATACTAACTCGAAGATGGTGCAGTTTACAAGTGGCTGGATCCGCCATGCCGCTGTGATCCTCCTCTCCCCTCATAGATCGCCGGCAGCCGGGTCCGCCGGACCTCGTCCTGCCGCGTCCATCCATGCGTCAGGATCCGCTCCTTCCGTCCACCCACAACCCTACCTCGTGGCTATGGTTTCGGTGGCCTCCACCTCTAGCGCTGCTCCGATGGCGGCGAGGCCAGAGGACGCCAGACCCTTCACCGGCGTGGATGCGGTTAGCACTTGCCCTCCTTCAGCGGTCCAAGAGAGTAAAAAAATTTAGAAGAAAAACAAAAGGTTGAACACAATTGCATGAGCTTGATTCCTATTGGTGGAAACGTTTGTGCCACGGATCGATGACGTGGCGCATATCCATCCATCTAGCTCTCCACCCCACATCCATCCAGCCATCCATCCATCCATCTAGAGAAAAGGAGAAAAAAAGAGCCCACGAGATAGAGCCCACCCAACTCCACCGAACGCCTCCTCCCTCTCTGTCTCGCGACCTCGCTCCTCTCTCCCCCCATGAACCCCTCTCCCTCGCCGCCGCCACCACCCACGCCGGCCTATTCCGGTGAGCTCCGGCGACGGGAAGCACTCCCCCCGAGCTCCCTAAGATCCACGCCTCCTTCCCCTCCGTCCAGAATCGGCGCTCCCACCCTCCATCGTCCCCCGTGCTAGCTAGGGTTTCGGCCGCCACCTCACCTCCGGTGACGGCGAGGCCAGCGGGCGGCGGGTCAGGCACCGGCGAGCTCCCGAGCCCCTCTCTCTCGATCCCGAGCCCCTCTCTCTCTCGATCCCGAGCCCCTATCTCTCGATCCCCTTCTCTCTTTCGTCGCCTCACATCACCGCCTCGGTCGCGGGCCGATTCCATCCTACTCCGGCGAGCTCTGTCGCTGAGCTAGCTACCCAGGGCTCCCCGTTGAGCCGCTCTACCTCCTCCACTCATTCGATTCGCTTCTCCCTGCCGCCCGTGGTCGCCCCCATCAGTTCTCCCTCTCTAGGGTTTCGATGGTGGGGAGAGTTTTGTCGTCGGCGTGCTCTTGCTCGTGGATCTAGTCGCCTGCGCCACCTCCCGTGCCTCCTTGTGCACCAGCGCCTCCTGGGTTTTGCCTGTGGTGCTACTGCCCCAGATCCGTCAGCCTCGACTACCTTATCGCATGCCACCGTGCGACGGCGGTGATTTGGCCACACCGCAACCATGGTGGTGGCGTTGCTTATGGTAAGCTCCTCAATCCCTCTGCTCCCCTGGTCATACTACTCTCTTCGGGCATGTCATGGTCGATTTGATGCTGCTCCGCGTGTCCTGTTAGTGCTTGGTGAAGGTTGGCTCACCTATTATTAGCTCAATTGATTACTGTGCTATCTTTATGGATTTGGCAATGTGGACTTTGGTCTACTTATGCTCCTGCTGCTTTACATGTTCATATTCTAGTTCTAGTTCATGTCTATGGACTGATTACAAGAAATTCTATGCTACTGTTGGTCTATCACTGCAGTTATCTTGGTCTTATAGATGTTATTGTTCCTGTCATATAGCACATGCTAGTTTCTTTATTAGTTGGCTGCTGGTTCTATTTATTCATATGTACAAGTGCTACTGTTTCTTTGTTATCGTATAAAGGATATAGTCCTTCATTTTTATATAGCTGTAACGTTCTTATTGATCAACATATACTGATTCATCTCTTTACTGCAATTACTCTGTGTAGTTCATGATTTGCTCCTGTAGTAGTATAAAATTATAGTTTCTCTTTCAAGCTGGTATGTGTGTTTGATATATACTAGTATTTATCTAAATACCATGTATTGGTATTTCTTGTATGGTTTAGTACATCATCTACTAGTGGTTTACTTGTATATTGTACAGGATATAGTCCTCATGGTTGCATGTAGTGTTAACTCTTTCTTTGCTTTAGCTATTTCAGATGTTTCAGATGATTTAGATGCATGCTTATACTCCTATCTATACCAGGTCCATGTGTTGTGCTTGTGTACCTATATACAGAATAGTACCCATGGGTAAGTGGGTGTATGTTTTCTGCACTTCTGCTTACGACAGATGTTTAGTAAATGTGCTATCAATGGCCTATTTATTCTTGTAGGTTATGGAATGTATCTTTCCTTGCCAATTCCCTCTCTCTTAAATCTGATTTGAACAGATGCTACACTGGTGTCTTCACTTTCTTTCTCTCTCTCACACTCTCACTGATAAGAACAGGTGCTCCTTAATCTTGCCATGCCAATGATGGTGTCCTGAGGCTCTCACCGTTACTTAACAACAGATGCTGCACTACTTGATCCAATGATGCAATAGTCCTAGCACTACTAGGTTGCCTGAGGACAATCCCTACTTCAAACCCTACCTCTGGGTTAGTTGGTTAGTAGTGGGTTAGTTGGATTTCATCTGAAAACTAACCCAAGCTTAATCGAGGGATCCCCTAATCATGGAGTTAGTGCTAATTTGAGTTGATCTTTGGGTCTAGCTTTGATCTATACTTTGCTGGCTTTACTTCTCTATTGGGTTATTCCTTACTGCCAATTGAACCTGTTCCTTTTGGCCTTGCTGGTTACTATTTCATTGCCTCCATTTATGCAGTGTTGGCTCTCTTCTAATGTTTCTTTTATCAACTTAATCTGATTGGGGTTTGACTAATGTTTCCAAACTCCTATGTGCTAGCTCCTACAGCAAAGGCATTTCCCTAAGGGGAATGCTACATTTTAACCTTAATCAAGTTTTTCCTATTTGTTGTTTCTTGTTTTGCAGGTTGATGAACTAGAAGAAAGAAGCAGAAGATGAAGTAGATAGTTTAGTATAGGTTTAGTTTAGGACTTTTCCTTTCTTCTTTTATTTCCTTTTCCTCTAAGTGTAATTCCTGAATTCTTGTAGTTGACATTCATATTAATAAAGTCTATTGTTTATTATTCAGGCCAAATAATTGCAATGCTTCAGTTATTATGAATATAGTTTCTTTTATTCAGTTTTTGCAATATCACTTGTCTTATTTATTCATGAATATATGGTTGCACCTATGCCTACAGCAAAGCCGTCGGCATAAATGCCATGTGGTAGCTCCTGGCTAAGTACTATGCCTACGTCATCTATGCATACGGCTTTGCCGTAGGCATAGTACTCAGCCAGGAGCAACCATGAGCTACCACGTGGCAAATCTATGCCGACGGCAAAGCTGTAGGCATAGTTTTGCCACGTGGCAGCTCCTGGTTGGTTTTACTTAGCGACGGCGCCGTCAGCTACCGTCTTGTCCTTTTTTGCCGACGGTGAAACTATGCCGACGGCTGTACGGAAGCCGTCGGCATAGACAGCTATGCCGCCGGCTTTAGTATGCCGATGGCCTAACAGAATAACGCTGACGTATTCTACGCCGACGGGGGTATGCCGACAGCAGCCGTAGGATTACCGATGGCCTAACAGAATAATATTATTGGTGCTGTCCTATGGTGCTCTCCGTGTCGCGCAAGCGTGAGGGATTACCGCTGTAGGGTTTGCAATATGTTCATGATTTGCTTATGGTGGGTGGCGTGAGTGACAGAAGCACAAACCCGAGTAAGTAGGTTGTTTGCGTATGAGATAAAGGGGACTTGATGCTTTAATGCTATGGTTGGGTTTTACCTTAATGAATCTTTAGTAGTTGCGGATGCTTGCTAGAGTTCCAATCATAAGTGCATATGATCCAAGTAGAGAAAGTATGTTAGCTTATGCCTCTCCCTCAAATAAAATTGTAATAATGATTACCTGTCTAGTTATCAATTGCCTAGGGACAAATAACTTTCTCGTAACAACAAACTTTCTACTAAACCTAACTTAGTTGTGTCTTTATCTAAACAGTCCCTACTTTTTATTTACTTGCTCTTTATTATCTTGCATACCTATCCAACAACACCTACAAAGTACTTATAGTTTCATACTTGTTCTAGGTAAAGCGAACATCAAGCGTACGTAGGGTTGTATCGGTGGTTGATAGAACTTGAGGGAATATTTGTTCTGCCTTTAGCTCCTCGTTTGGTTCGACACTCTTACTTATCGAAAACTGTTGCGATCCCCTATACTTGTGGGTTATCAAGACCTTTTTCTGGCGTCGTTGCCGTGGAGCAATAGCGTGGGGTGAATTTTCTCGTGTGTGCTTGTTTGCTTTATCACTAAGTAATTTTTATTTGCTGTTCTTAGTTGTTCTCTGTCTTTAATTATGGATATGGAATACGAAATACCAAAAAAATTAGGTGTACTTGCTACTCATGGATATGGGGAACCTCCTAAAACCCTCGATGCTGGTTATGTGAAAAATATTATGTACTACTTTAATAATCCTGAGAAAACCCCATTCAATTATGTAATGGGAGTAACGTTGGATCAACGTGAATACTTTAGGGATTATCGCCTAACACAAAAAGGGAAACTATTATGGGATCAAATTCATATATTGAAGTATTATGCTTGGCAATTATGCATGAGTTATGATTATACTTGTTGCTCTAGGATGAAGGCTCCACACCTTTCCTTTTCATGCAAATTCAATGATAATAAAACCTTAGCTTCTTATGCTAATGGTATATATGATTACTATGATGTGGAACAAATAGAAGAATTTGTTGCTTTAATGGGTGCTTATGAAATTGAATCTATGTGTAAAGAGTTTGGAGATTTTGATGATGCTGTTTATAGATCTGAAAATTTAGCTATCCTCAAATATTGCTATGAGAATTATGAATATAATTCCTATATTAATGCACTTATTGAGAAAGTCTCCGCTGTCCAGGAAGAGACTAATATTTTGCAGGAGTCTATGAAAGAAGAAATTGATGAAACTTTGAGCTCATATGATGAAAAAGATGAGGAAGAGAGCGAAGAACAAAAGGAGGAAGAGCGGATTGATCACCCGTGCCCACCTTCTAATGAGAGTAACTCTTCAACTCATACATTGTTTAATTTCCCTTCGGGTTTACCGAAGGATAATTGCTATGATGACTGTTATGATCCCTTGGATTCTTTTGAAATATCCCTTTTTGATGACGCTTGTGGCCAAGATGCCAATATGAATTATGCTTATGGAGATGAAGTTGCTATAGTTCCTTATGTTAAACATGAAATTGTTGCTATTGCACCCATACATGATAGTCCTATTATCTTTTTAAATTCTCCAAACTACACTATATCAGAGAAGTTTGCCCTTATTAAGGATTATATTGATGGGTTGCCTTATACCGTTGCACATGATGATTTTGATAGATATAATATGCATGTGCTTGCTGCTCCTACTTGTAATTATTATGAGAGAGGAACTATATCTCCACCTCTCTATGTTTCCAATACAATAAAATTGCAAGAAACTGTTTATACTATGCATTGGCCTTTACTTTGTGTGCATGAATTGTTCTTTTATGACATGCCGATGCATAGGAAGAGAGTTAGACTTCGTTGTTACATGATATATGTTACTTTGTGCACACTACTAAATGCTAAATCATTGTTAATTAAAATTGGCTTTGATATACCTTGGGATCCGGGTGGATTCATTACTTGAGCACTATATGCCTAGTTTAATGGCTTTAAAGAAAGCGCTGCCAGGGAGACAACCCGGAAGTTTTAGAGAGTCATTTATTTCTGTTGAGTGTTTTTATATAGTTTAAAAACAACAAAAATAAAGAGGGGAACCCAAAACTTTTTCTGAAAGAAAAGTGAAAGTGAGAGAGACGAGCATTGTGAAAGTGGGGGACGTCCTTGAACTTTGTTCATGCCCATGGGAACTTTGTGAATCTTAATTACAGAAACTTTTCAATAAAAATAATTATCCCCTTGTACAATTCCATTGTATTATAAAAATAATGTGCCAAGGTTTGCCTTTAGGATGTTTACATTTGCTTGATGGTTTGTACGGTGCAGGACAGAAACTTTGTCTGTAGTGCGTGATTTTACATTTTTAGCTGGAACGTCAAATGGTTCTGATTCTTTTTGCACTGTCTTCCTATACAAATTTTTAATTTTTCCTAATTGTGGCAGAATTTTTCAAGTATCAGAAGTATGGTGAATGTTCAGATTATTACAAACTGTTCTGTTTTTGATGCATAGTTTGCTTGTTTTGATGAAACTATCGATTTATATCAGTGGATTAAGCCATGAAAAAGTTATATTATAGTAGACACAATGCAAAAACAAAATATGAATTGGTTTGCAACAGTACTTAGAGTAGTGATTTGTTTTCTTATACTAACGGATCTTACCGAGTTTTCTGTTGAAGTTTTGTGTGGATGAAGTGTTCGATGATCGAGAAGGTCTCGATGTGAGAAGAAGGAAGAGAGGCAAGAGCTCAAGCTTGGGGATTCCCGAGGCACCCCAAGTAAATATTCAAGGAGACTCAAGCGTCTAAGCTTGGGTATGCTGGGAAGGCATCCCCTCTTTCTTCAACAAGTATCGGTATGTTTTCGGATTCGTTTCGTTCATGCGATATGTGCAATCTTGGAGCGTCTTTTGCATTTAGTTTTCATTTTTCTTTTATGCACCATGCTGGTATGAGATAGTCATTGGTTGATTTATAGAATGCTCATTGCACTTCACTTATATCTTTTGAGTATGGTTTTATAGAATGCTTCATGTGCTTCACTTATATCTATTGAAGTTTGGATTGCCTGTTTCCCTTTACATAGACAACCGTCATTTGTAGAATGCTCTTTTGCTTCACTTATATTTGTTAGAGCACGGGCATATCTTTTGTAGAAAGAATTAAACTCTCTTGCTTCACTTATATCTATTTAGAGAGATGACAGGAATTGGTCATTCACATGGTTAGTCATAAAATCCTACATAAAACTTGTAGATCACTGAATATGATATGTTTGATTCCTTGCAATAGTTTTGCGATATAAATATGGTGATATTAGAGTCATGCTAGTGGGTGGTTGTGAATTGTAGAAATACTTGTGTTGAGGTTTGTGATTCCCACAGCATGCACGTATGGTGAACCGTTATGTAACGAAGTTGGAGCATGAGGTATTTATTGATTGTCTTCCTTATGAGTGGCGGTCGGGGACGAGCGATGGTCTTTTCCTACCAATCTATCCCCCTAGGAGCATGCGCGTAGTACTTTGTTTCGATGACTAATATATTTTTGCAATAAGTATGTGAGTTCTTTATGACTAATGTTGAGTCCATGGATTATACGCACTCTCACCCTTCCATCATTGCTAGCCTCTCTAGTACCGCGCAATTTTCGCCGGTACCATAAACCCACCATATACCTTCCTCAAAACAGCCACCATACCTACCTATCATGTCATTTCCATAGCCATTCCGAGATATATTGCCATGCAACTTTCCTTATCATCATATACATGACTTGAGAATTCATTGTCATATTGCTTTGCATGATCGTAAGATAGCTAGCATGATGTTTTCATGGCTTGTCCGTTTTTTGATGTCATTGCTACGCTAGATCATTGCACATCCTGGTACACCGCCGGAGGCATTCATATAGAGTCATATCTTTGTTCTAGATATCGAGTTGTAATATTGAGTTGTAAGTAAATAAAAGTGTGATGATCATCATTATTAGAACATTGTCCCATGTGAGGTTATCAAAATAAGCCAAGGAAGCCCCCCCCCCAAAAAGAGAGGCCAAAGAAGCCTACAAAAAATATAATGAGAGAAAAAGAGAGAAGGGGCAATGTTACTATCCTTTTACCACACTTCTGCTTCAAAGTAGCACCATGTTCTTCATATAGAGAGTCTTTTGAGTTATCACTTTCATATACTAGTGGGAATTTTCATTATAGAACTTGGCTTGTATATTCCAACGATGGGCTTCCTCAAATGCCCTAGGTCTTCATGAGCAAGCAAGTTGGATGCACACCCACTTAGTTTCAGTGAGAGCTTTCATATACTTATAGCTCTAGTGCATCCGTTGCATGGCAATCCCTACTCACTCACATTGATATCTATTGATGGGCATCTCCATAGCCCGTTGATACACCTAGTTGATGTGAGACTATCTTTTCCTTTTTGTCTTCTCCACAACCACCATTCTATTCCACCTATAGTGCTATGTCCATGACTCACGCTCATGTATTGCGTGAAAGTTGAAAAGGTTTGAGAACGTCAAAAGTATGAAACAATTGCTTGGCTTGTCATCGGGGTTGTGCATGATGTGAGTATTTTGTGTGGTGAAGATGGAGCATAGCCAGACTATATGATTTTGTAGGGATAACTTTCTTTGGCCTTGTTATTTTGAAAAGACATGATTGCTTTATTAGTAGGCTTGAAGTATTATTGTTTTAGACTATTGCTTTGAATCACTCATGTCTTAATATTCATGCCATGATTAGATATGTGATCAAGATTATGCTAGGTAGCATTCAACATCAAAAATTATCTTTTTTATCATTTACCTACTCGAGGACGAGCAGGAATTAAGCTTGGGGATGCTGATACGTCTCCGTCGTATCTATAATTTTTGATTGTTCCATGCCAATATTCTACAACTTTCATATACTTTTGGCAACTTTTTATACTAATTTTGGGACTAACATATTGATCCAGTGCCCAGTGTCAGTTCCTGTCTGTTGCATGTTTTTGGTTTCGCAGAATATCCATATCAAACGGAGTCCAAACGGGATAAAAACGGACGGAGATACTTTTTGGAATATTTGGAAAATTCCGGAAGAAAAATCCACGTGAGACGGTGCCCGAGGGTGTCACGAGGCAGGGGGGCGCGCCTGCCCCCCTGGGCGCGCCCCTACCCTCATGATCCACCCGTAAGGCGGTTGACGCTCTTCTTTTGCCGCAAGAAAGCTAATTTTCGGAAAAAAATCACGGCGAAGGTTTCAGGCCAATCGGAGTTACGGATCTCCATATATACACGAAACGATGAAACAGAGCCAGGGGAGAACGCAAAAACAGAGAGAGACGGAGAGACGGAGAGACAATCTCGGAGGGGATCTCGCCCCTCCTATGCCATGGAGGCCAAGGACCAGAGGGGAAACCCTTCTCCCATCTAGGAAGGAGGTCAGGGAAGAGGAAGAATAAGGGGGGCCCTCTCCCCCTTGCCTCCGGTGGCGCCGGAGTGCCACCGGGGCCCATCATCATCACCGTCATCTTCACCAACAACTTCACCGCCTTCACCACCAACTCTTCCCCCCTCTATGCAGCGGTGTAACCTCTCTCTCTTACCTGTTGTAATATCTACTTAAACATGGTGCTCAACGCTATATATTATTTCCCTATGATGTATGGCTATCCTATGATGTTTGAGTAGATCCGTTTTTTCCTAATGGCTATTTGATGATCAAGATTGGTTTGAGTTGCATGTTTTATTATTGGTGTTGTCCTATGGTGCTCTCCGTGTCGCGCAAGCATGAGGGATTCCCGCTGTAGGGTTTGCAATATGTTCATGATTTGCTTATGGTGGGTGGCGTGCGTGACAAAAGCACAAACCCGAGTAAGTAGGTCGTTTGCGTATGGGATAAAGGGGACTTGATGCTTTAATGCTATGGTTGAGTTTTACCTTAATGAATCTTTAGTAGTTACTGATGCTTGCTAGAGTTTCAATCATAAGTGCATATGATCCAAGTAGAGAAAGTATGTTAGCTTATGCCTCTCCCTCAAATAAAATTGTAATAATGATTACCGGTCTAGTTATCGATTGCCTAGGGACAAATAACTTTCTCGTAACAACAAACTTTCTACTAAACCTAATGATGTCTACTACACAACCTTCTTCTTGTAGACGTTGTTGGGCCTCCAAGTGCAGAGGTTTGTAGGACAGTAGCAAATTTCCCTCAAGTGGATGACCTAAGGTTTATCAATCCGTAGGAGGCGTAGGATGAAGATGGTCTCTCTCAAGCAACCCTGCAACAAAATAACAAAGAGTCTCTTGTGTCCCCAACACATCCAATACAATGGTAAATTGTATAGGTGCACTAGTTCGGTGAAGAGGTGGTGAAACAAGTGGTATATGGATAGTAGATAAAGGTATTTATAATCTGAAATAATAAAAACAGCAAGGTAACGAATGATAAAAGTGAGCGTAAACGGTATTGCAATGCGTTGAAACAAGGCCTAGGGTTCATACTTTCGCTAGTGCAAGTCCTCTCAACAATAATAATATAATTGGATCACATAACTATCCCTCAACATGCAACAAAGAGTCACTCCAAAGTCACCGATAGCGGAGAACGAACGAAGAGATTATGGTAGGGTACGAAACCACCTCAAAGTTATTCTTTCCAATCAATCCGTTGGGCTATTCCTATAAGTGTCACAAACATCCCTAGAGTTCGTACTAGAATAACACCTTAAGACACAAATCAATCAAAACCCTAATGTCACCTAGATACTCCAATGTCACCTCAAGTATCTGTGGGTATGATTATACGATATGCATCACACAATCTCAGACTCATCTATTCAACCAACACAAAGGACCTCAAAGAGTGCCCCAAAGTTCTACCGGAGAATCACGACGAAAACGTGTGCCAACCCCTATGCATAGGTTCATGGGTGGAACCCGCAAGTTGATCACCAAAACATACATCAAGTGAATCATGTGATATCCCATTGTCACCACAGATACGCACGGCAAGACATACATCAAGTGTTCTCAAATCTTTAAAGACTCAATCCGATAAGATTACTTCAAAGAGGAAACTCAATTCATTACAAGAGAGAAGAGGGGGAGAAGAAACATAAGATCCAACTATAATAGCAAAGCTCGCGATACATCAAGATCGTGCCAAATCAAGAACACGAGAGAGAGAGATAGAGATCAAACACATAGCTACTGGTACATACCATCAGCCCCAGGGGAGAACTACTCCCTCCTCGTCATGGAGAGCACCGGGATGATGAAGATGGCCACCGGAGAAGGATTGCCCCCTCCGGCAGGGTGCCGGAAGGGTCTAGATTGGCTTTCGGTGGCTACAGAGGCTTCTGGCGGCGGAACTCCCGATCTATTGTGCTCACGGATGTTTTTAGGGTATATGGAGATATATAGGCGGAAGAAGTACGTCAGGGGGGCCACGGGGGGCTCACGAGGGTGGAGGGCGCGCCCCCTGCCTCGTGGCCTCCTCGCAGATCCCCCGACGTGCACTCCAAGTCTTCTGGGCTTCTTTCCTTCCAAAAATGAGTTTCGTGAAGTTTCAGGTCAATTGGACTCCGTTTGATTTTCCTTTTCTTCGAAACCCTAAAACAGGGTAAAAACAGAAACTGGCACTAGGCTCTGGGTTAATAGGTTAGTCCCAAAAATGATATAAAAGTGTATAATAAAGCCCATAAACATTCAAAACAGTAAATAATATAGCATGGAGCAATCAAAAATTATAGATACGTTGGAGTCGTATCAGCATCCCCAAGCTTAATTCCTGCTCGTCCTCGAGTAGGTAAATGATAAAAACAGAATTTTTGATGCGGAGTGCTACTTGGCATAATTTCAATGTGATTCTTCTTAATTGTGGTATGAATATTCAGATCCGAAATATTCAAGACAAAAGTTCATATTGACATAAAAATGATAATATTTCAAGCATACTAACTAAGCAATTATGTCTTCTCAAAATAACATGGCCAAAGAAAGTTTATCCCTACAAAATCATATAGTTTAGTCATGTTTCATTTTCGTCACACAAGAATGCTCTCATCATGCACAACCCCGATGACAAGCCAAGCAATTGTTTCATACTTTAGTAATTTCAAACTCATAAACTTTCACGCAATACATGAGCGCGAGCCATGGATATAGCACTATCGGTGGAATAGAATATAATGAGGGGGTTATGTGGAGAAGACAAAAAGGAGAAAGTCTCACATCAACGAAGCTAATCAATGGGCTATGGAGATGCCCACCGATTGATGTTAATGCAAGGAGTAGGGATTGCCATGCAACGGATGCACTAGAGCTATAAATGTATGAAAGCTCAACAAAAGAAACTAGTGGGTGTGCATCCAACTTGCTTGCTCTCGAAGACCTAGGGCACTTGAGGAGGCCCATTGTTGGAATATACAAGCCAAGTTCTACAATGAAAATTTCCCACTAGTATATGAAAGTGACAAAACAAGAGACTCTCTATCATGAAGATCATGGTGCTACTTTGAAGCATAAGTGTGGAAAAAAGGATAGTAGCATTGCCCCCTTTTTTTGGGCCTTCTTTTTTTTTCTTTGGCCTTTCTCTCTTTTTTGGGACAATGCTCTATTGAATGATGATCATCACACTTCTATTTATTTACAACTCAATGATTACAACTCGATACTAGAACAAAGTATGACTCTATATGGATGCCTCCGGCGGTGTACCGGGATATGCAATGAATCAAGAGTGACAAGTATGAAAAAATTATGAACGGTGGCTTTGCCACAAATCCTATGTCAACTACATGATCATGCTAAGCAATATGACAATAATGAATGTGTCATGATGAACAGAATGATGGAAAGTTGCATGGCAATATATCTCGGAATGGCTATGGAAATGCCATAATAGGTAGGTATGGTGGCTATTTTGAGAAAGATATAAGGAGGTTTATGTGTGAAAGAGCATATCATATCACGGGGTTTGGATGCACCGGTGAAGTTTGCGCCAACTCTCAATGTGAGAAAGGGCAATGCACGGTACCGAAGAGGCTAGCAAGGATGGAAGGGTGAGAGTGCGTATAATCCATGGACTCAACATTGGTCATAAAGAACTCACATACTTATTGCAAAAATCTACAAGTCATCAAAAACCTCGGTACTACGCGCATGCTCCTAGGGGGATGGATTGGTAGGAAAAGACCATCGCTCGTCCCCGACCGCCACTCATAAGGAGGACAATCAAATAACACATCATGTTTTAAATTTGTTACACAACATTTACCATACGTGCATGTTACGGGACTTGCAAACTTCAACACAAGCATTTCTTAAATTCACAACTACTCAACTAGCACGACTCTAATATTACCATCCTCATATCTCAAAACAATCATCAAGTATCAAACTTCTCTTAGTATTCAACACACTCATAAGAGAATTTTATTATTCTTGAATACCTAGCATATTAGGATTGTAAGCAAATTACCATGCTATTAAGACTCTCAAAATAATCTAAGTGAAGCATGAGAGTTCATCTATTTATTCAAAATAAAACTACCACCATGCTCTAAAAGATATAAGTGAAGCACTAGAGCAAATGACAAACTACTCCGAAGGATATAAGTGAAGATCAATGAGTAGTTGAATAATTATGCAACTATGTGAAAACTCTCTAACATTTAATAATTTCAGATCTTGGTATTTTATTCAAACAGCAAGCAAAGCAAAATAAAATGACATTCTAAGAATAGAAAACATCATGTGAAGAAGCAAAAACTTAGGATCAACCGATACTAACCGATAGTTGTTGAAGAAGAAAGGTGGGATGCCAACCGGGGCATCCCCAAGGTTAGACGCTTGAGACTTCTTGAAATATTATCTTGGGGTGCCTTGGGCATTCTCAAGCTTGAGCTTTTGTGTCTCCTTAATTCCTCTCATATCACAGTCTTCCTAAATCTCAAAAGCTTCATCCACACAAAACTCAACAAGGACTCGTGAGATAAGTTAGTATAAACCATTGCCAAAACCTTATCATACTCTACTGTAGCAAATCACTAAAATTATTATTCTACATTGCATACTAAATGCCTATGCATATTTAATAGTCCTATCCTCAAATAGAATCATTAAAGAAGCAAACATATGCAAACAATGCAAACATAACAGCAATCTTCCTAAACAGGATAGTCTGTAGTAATCTGGATCAAACGTATACTTCTGGAACTCATAAAATTCTCAAATAAATTTCTGGACCTGAGGAATTTATCTATTAATCATCTGCAAAAATAATTAACTAAATAGCACTCTCCAAATAAAAATGGCATCAATTCTCATGAGCGCTAAAGTTTCTGTTTTTTACAGCATGATCAACAAGACTTTCCCCAAGTCTTCCCAAAGGTTCTACTTGGCACAAACACTAATTAAAAGCATAAAACCACATCTAAACAGAGGCTATATGAATTATTTATTACTAAACAGGAGCAAAAAGCAAGGAACAAAAAATAAAATTGGGTTTCCTCCCAACAAGCGCTATCGTTTAACGCTCCTAGCTAGGCATGATGATTTCAATGATGCTCACATAAAGGATAAGAATTGTAACATAAAGAGAGCATCATGAAGAATATGACCAACACATTTAAGTCTAACCCACTTCATATGCATAGATATTTTGTGAGCAAACAACTTGTGGAAACAAGAATTAGCTTGCATAGGAAGGCAAAACAAGCATAACTTTAAAACTTTAAGCACATAGAGAGGAAACTTGATATTATTGCAATTCCTACAAGCATATATTCCTCCCTCATAATAATTTTAAGTAGCATCATGAGTGAATTCAACAATATAACCAACACCTAAAGCATTCTTTTCATGATCTACAAGCATAGAAAATTTATTACTCTCCACACAAGCAAAATTCTTCTCATGAATAATAGTGGGAGTAAACTCAACAAAATAGTTATCATGTGAGGCATAATCCAATTGAAAACTAAAATCATGATGACAATATTCATGGATATAATTATTCATTATAGCATACAAGTCATCACAATAATCATCATAGATAGCAACTTTGTTCTCATAATCAATTGGAACCTCTTCCAGAATAGTGGATTCATCACAAAATAAAGTCATGACCTCTCCAAATCCACTTTCATCAATATAATCATCATAAATAGGAGGCATGATTTCTCCATAACTTTGTTTATATTTTGATTTAGGGTTTTCACTAAGTCCTAAGATGAGAATAATAATGTTTTTGTTTATATTTTGTTTTTGCAGAAGTCAAGGAACCACTGCATCATGCCCGCTGTCGTCCCTGTCCCAGACCACGTCCGACCTCAAGGTGAGACCAGCCAAATCCCCATGTCAATGATGATGTAGATGTTTTGATAGTTGTAGTAGAGTAGTAGCTACATGAGTAGCTGTGATAATTTTCATGGATTATGATGGAGATTTAGACATGTGATATGTAGTGTTCTGTGTAGTAATAGTGCTTGCCCAAGTGGCCTATGTTTGCAGGGTACACCTCACAGTGGCCTATGTTTTGCCGGAGTGTTGATCCATTTTCGGTCAACAAATTTTAGGCGCTCGATATGTCCTATTTTAGCAAAGGTCATGCCGGTTTTTTCCGTGAATTTAAGCATGACTTGTGCTAGAATATGTAGGAAATATCGAGTGCCCTGAATTTGCTAGAAAAAGAATTAAATGACATTTCGAGTTGACTTTAAGTCTGTCGGGGCTCCATACATGACAATCAAAAAATCAGTGAGTGAGAGTCTCCACCGTATATGAGAGAAGAAGAATGCTGACTGTTGTCGTGGGGTCGCTTCTCCTTCTCTTTGTGCTGAACCTTTTGTTATGCACTTGGGGAAGAAGGAGTAGCGACCATCATCGACGGTCGAAAAATCGATGAGGGAGTGTCCACCATATATGAGAGAAGAAGAATGTCGACTATTGTCATGGGGTCGCTTCTCTTTCTCTTCTTTATGCTAGATATTTGTAATGCACTAGGAAAGGATAAGAAACGACCATCACCGACGGTCGCAATATCAGATAGTGAATGCCCACCGTATACGTGGGATGAGGGTTCTCTTTCGGATGGATTCAAATCATTTGACGTCACGCCACGTGTATTATACAAACAGCAAATGATCTACCGTTTTAAGAAGGTCAGATTCTGAAATAAGATTTTCTTTTCATATCAAAATGAGAAAATTAAGAATCGAAAAAGGGTCATTTAGTACAAATGGTGCCGATGCGACTTGTCCCGTCGATCGGGTCAGCCTGCTGTCAGTGGCTGGCGCGGCTATAGCCCCGCTGTACAATCCACTGTGCAAAGCGTGGCGTGGCCTGTCGCCATGAAACACGTCACTCTGAAGTCTCAGCAGCGTTGGGCCGCGGCACGTCCTTGGGACCGGTTTTGAACAAACCAGCGCGCACCGTTTTAAGCTGCATCGACTGTTCTAGATCGTACAAGCCTTGAGAGACTAGCTTGGACTGTTGGATAGGAGATGCATGTCTCTTCGCATTCGTGGTAGAGGAGTGGAGACTGAGAGCAGACATGCCTAATCGGACGCAGTTGTGACACAAGCCTCTGTTGCAATTGCAAACTACCGCACGCAAGCTAGACATCATTACACAGCGGCAGATCGCAGGCCTAGTATTTACTGCGGGCTACTCACTCCTCAGTCCTCACTCGCTCCTGATTCTGACAAGACAGATCCACTTAAGGGTGTCAAAAAATGGCATGCGAACACGTCGGGGTGTATCCTAGTTTAGTGGAGGCCATTCAAACGTGTTCATTGGATTCAAATTATGGGTTCTAAACCGTGGATCAGACAGACTTAGAGAAGAGGGAGGGAGGGAGATATGGTGCAATTGGCGGTACTTTGTTGTAGTGGGTACCATGTATCGCTCCACCTCCCTCGCCGATTATGTTGCAAATCCAACAGACACCTCGCAAGACCGCTGCATACTCCCAACTAGTCCAAGAAGGCACCTCCAAGAAGGTGGTGACGCACGCCACACCTCGTCCCGAGGGGAGAGACGCCGGGTAGAGGGAATAGTTTTTTTTGGCCGGCGTTGAGACCTCATCAGATTCATCTCGGCGGCGATAGATAGGCAGTGCTGATGGCTGGCATGATGATATAATGTAAGATCATGAGGGCTTCGCCAAAGCCCTCAGCATAGGGCGGAGCACCCAAATCCTTGTCACCGCCATTCTGGGCAACCACGAGGGCCGCGCCAGAGCCCTCCTCAAGCGGCGACGAGGAGGAAAGGGTAGTTAGAGGAAGGCCGGTGTCTAGGGTTTCTCGCCTCCCATCTTGTCCCAAGTGGAGAGACGCCGGGTAGAGGGAATGTTTTTTTCAGACAGCGTCGAGACCTCATTAGATTCATCTCGTCGGCGATAGATAGGCAGTGTTGGTGGCTGGCATGATGATATACTGTAAGATGACGAGGGCTTTGCCAAAGCCCTCAACATAGGGCGGAGCACCCAAATCCTTATCACTGCAATTCTTGGTGACCACAAGGGCTTCGCCAGAGCCCTCCTCAAGCGGCGACAAGGAGGAAAAGGGAGTTAGAGGAAGGCTGGCGGCTAGGGTTTCATCGCCTCCCATCTCGTCCCGAGCGGAGAGACGCCAGGTAGAGGGAATGTTTTTTTTCGGTCGGTGCGTACAGCTCAAGACCTCATCAGAGTCATCTTGTCGGCGACAGATAGACAGTGCTGGTGGCTGGCACGATGATATACTGTGAGATCACGAGGGTTCCGCCAAAGCCCTCGACATAGGGTGGAGCACCCAAATCCTTGCCACCACCATTCTTGGCGACCATGAGGTCTTCGCCAGAACCCTCCTCAAATGGCTACGAGGAGGAAAGGGGAGTGCGACGAAGTTTGGTGGCCAGGGTTTCGTCGCTTCCCATCTCGTCCCGAGCGGAGAGACGCCAGGTAGAGGGAATGTTTTTTTCGGTCGGTGCGTACAGCTCAAGACCTCATCAGAGTCATCTTGTCGGCGGCAGATAGACAGTGCTGGTGGCTGGCACGATGATATACTGTGAGATCACGAGGGTTTCGCCAAAGCCCTCGGCATAGGGTGGAGCACCCAAATCCTTGCCACCACCATTCTTGGCGACCATGAGGGCTTCGCCAGAACCCTCCTCAAATGGCTACAAGGAGGAAAGGGGGGTGCGACGAAGTTTGATGGCTAGGGTTTCGTCGTTTCCCATCTCGTCCCGAGCGGAGAGACACTGGGGCAGAGGCAATAGTTTTATTTCGGTCGGCGCATACAACTCGAGACCTCATTAGATCATCTCGTTGGCGATAGATAGACAACGTTGATGGTTGGCATGATGATATCCTATGAGATCACGGCTTTGACAAAGCCCTCAGCATAGGGCGGAGCACCCAAATCCTTGCCGCCACCATTCTTGGCGACCACGAGGGCTTCGCCAGAGCCCTTCTCAAGTGGCGACGAGGAGGAAAGAAGAGTGAGAGGAAGGCCGACGGTTAGAGCATTTCCAGCCGTTGGCCCCCCAGGAGGCGCTAAAAATCGCCCCTGGGGGCGCACCGACGATAAACGACGCGCTGGGGCGTGATGCCCCTCAGTCACGGCGCCCACGTTTTTTTGAAAATATAAATTACATCACAAACACGGCGTAAATTCAACCAAACTTCGGCGAGTTCGTTCATATTTAAATATTTTACAAAAAGAAAAAAGCTATTAGGTTGCTCCTCGATGTCTCCCTCGCCGCTCCTCGCCTACTGCCACCCTTGTAGATCTACATGCCGAGGAGGCGGTAGAACCGCGTGTTGTCACCGCCGCCGTCGCCGTCGTCGTCGCCTCCGCCGCGGCCGTCATCCCTGCTGCAACCCTTCCCCGGTTGGCGCGGCGGGTTGGACAGTCCAGGGGCGTCGTCGTCGTCGTCGCTGTCGAGGACCACGACGCCGTGCTCGTCCTCGCGCCCACGTTTGCAGGCGGCTATCTCCTCCAGGGCCCGGCGCTGCCGGACCATCTCGTCGCGGAGGTAGTCGTCCCGCGCCCACTGCATGGCGTCCTCGTCGGAGATGCCGCACCGGGCTATCTCCTCGTACTCCGCGGGGAGGCCGGGCTCCGGTTTCGGCCTGACAAGGACGAGGCGGCCAGAGGCGGGGGCGGAGTCATCGATGTGGACGCCGGAGCCGCGGGTGCGCGCGCTGACAGGCGTGTCCCGGGCTCCGGCTTGACGGGGCGGAGGCAGGGAGAGCCGGTCGACCGACCTGACGAGGAGGAGGACGCCCTGGGGTCCATGCGCCTCGGTGTCCACGAGCTCCGACGGCGGCGAGAGAAGGACGGGGGAGGGGTACTCTAGCCTCGGCGTGTTGCCGCCCTCGATGTACTCGTGGATGGCCTCCAGCGTGCGGCCGGGCACGCCCCACCATCGGCGCCGCCCCTCGGAGTTGAGCCTGCCGGAGGGAACGACGCCGTTGGTGGCCTCGAATTGTTCAGCGTGGCGGTGGCGGAAGTATAGCTCCCAGAGCGGGCTGCCGGGGACGTAGCGTGGCCCCTCCCTCGCCGCACGCGGCAGGGAGGAGCGGATACGCCCGATCTCCGCGCGCCGCGCCTCCCCGGTGGGCGGTGGCGGCACCGAGACCCCGCCGGCGCTGATTCTCCAGGCCCCGGGCACCCGCATGTCCGGCGGGACTGGGTACTCAGCCTCGAAGAGGAGCCGAGTTTCGTGCTCGTGAAGGTGGCGGCGTCCGAAGCCGTTCGCCGCCGCGCCGTCGCTTGAGAAGCGTTCGGCCATTCTTTGAGCTGGAGACGGAGAGAGGAGAGGGAGGAGGGGGAGAAAGGCGGCGTCGGCGGCGGAAGTATGGCTCCCAGAGCAGACTGTCGAGAACGTAGCGTGGCCCCTCCCTCACCGCCCGCGGCATGGAGGAGCGGATACGCGCGATCTCAGCGCGCCGCGCCGCCCCGGTGGGCGGTGGCGGCACCGGGACCCCGCCGGCGCTGATTCTCCAGGCCCCGGGCACCCGCATGTCCGGCGGGACCGGGTACTCGGCCTCGAAGAGGAGCCGAGTTTCGTGCTCGTGAAGGTGGCGGCGGCCGAAGCCGTTCGCCGCCGTGCCGTCGCCTGAGAAGCGTTCGGCCATTCTTTGAGCTGAACACGGCAAGAGGAGAGGGAGAAAGGCAGCGTCGGCGGTGGAGACTCTGTGCGTGCCACCGCGTGCTGGGGGTCGGCTTATGTAGGCGGAGGCGCCGCGCGTACGCGTGGCCGCCGCGTTACGCGTGGCATGCGAGGGGACGCGCGTCGTCTTGTTTTCACTGCGCCGCCCGTGAGGCATCAATGGTGGAGGCTGACCGGCGCGCCAGCGCGCGGCTGCTTTGGCATTGATTCGCCGTGGAAAACGAGGCGATGATGACGACAAAGCGGCGAGAAGCGAGATGAGTCGCTGGCAAGGAGGGCCCGCAGCTCTTTCGCGCCAAAAACGATTTGCCCGGCGCCCCCCGAGCGCCCCCCAGCATGCCAGGGTCGAGTTGGGTCGGCCGGCGCCAATTTCGGCCCGAGCTGGCGGAAATTGGGCCCTTGGGACGCGACTGGGCCGATTTTTTGACGTCGACAGCCGAAAACTCGTCTGAGGGGTCTTGTTGGGGCGCGACCGAAGATGCTCTTAGGGTTTCGTCGCCTCCCATTTCGTCCCTAGCAGAGAGACGCTTTTTTCAGTCAGCGTGTACAGCTCAAGACCTCTCATCAGTCATCTTGTCGACGGGAAAATATCAGGTGCTACCAACACTTAGGTGATATCATGATACGGGCTTCTGGGCCGTTGGATCTCAGATCCGATGACTCCCGAAAATCTATTGTACTTACGTGAAATTTTGAGACTTCCGGATAATTTTTTTGCAAAATGCTCCCGTATCATGGTATTACCTAACACATGGTATCATCTGATATCTTTCCGCTCGTCGACGATAGACAGACTCACAGACAGTGCTGGTGGCTGGCATGATGATGGTCCGCAAGTTGATATCGTCAACAACTCCAACTCATCACGGTCGCAGTGCTTATCGACTCGACTGCCGTGCGCGCAGGGATCAATCCCGTCGGTCACTCGCTCATTGTTTTGTGACGATCACAGATCCACCTCCCAACACAAATCGTTTTGCTCTCAGCACACGTTTGCTCCTCTGTCCATGGCCATGCCTCGTGCGCTGCGCGCGCGCGCGCTCTCTCTCTCTCCCTCTCTTCCATGCGCTGCTCTCCGTCTCTCTCATGTAGCTCTTGCTCTTCTTCCTCTTTAAATACTCCACAGCACACTCGCTGCCAAGCACTCAAGCCTATTTCTCTTCGGTGTTGGCCCAGACCCGACGCCAAGTATTTTCCGACGTAGGACGACACGCGATGAACGACGATAAAGCAATGCTGACGATCCCGGCGAAGTTCTTTTACGCTGAGATAGACGGTGCACCGCAGTGCAAAGCTAGCCTAGCTAGCTAATCCTGATCGATTCTCTCCTGACTCATGTACTAGTATGCACTAGTAGTACTGGCCGGGACACCAATACGCACATATACAAACGCACACACTTGAATCGATTTTGGATGGCCACGGGAGCGTGTCGCTCCCGTTGTTTCTTCGTATTGCTCTCACAAATCCACATGATTACAAGCCAGGGGTACATGACTATATATACTAGGTACAACTAGTCTAGTCCTATTCGGTGATCAGGTAGAAACCTACACGGACTCTTACTTGTATACGTACACAGGAGCGGACACTGACACAAGTTGCCGTGTTTAATTCTAACATTCGGTCCTCCTCACCATCCCCATACAAGTCTGAGGCGCAAGGCAAGAGCTACGGAATGGCGACCACCGGGAGCGCCGCGCTGAGCATGAAGCTGCTGGTGGACACCAAGGCGCAGCGCGTGCTGTTCGCGGAGGCGAGCAAGGACGTGGTGGACTTCCTCTTCTCCCTCCTCTCCCTGCCGGTCGGCACCGCCGTCAAGCTGCTCGGCAAGGACTCCATGGTCGGCAGCGTCGGCAGCCTCTACGGAAGCGTCGAGAAGCTCGACGCCACCTACGTCCAGCCCGGCGCCGCCAAGGACGCGCTGCTCCACCCCTCCGTCCTCTCGCCGGCGGTCAGCACCAAGAGCTCCCTCCTAGGCTTGCCGGGGCCGCCGCCTCCACAGCCACAGGCCAAGACGTTCTATGGGTGCAGCTTGTCCTGCGGCTGTTACAATAGCGGATATGGTAGCGGCCACTCCGGTACATGCAAATTCTACAGCTGCCGGACCTACGTGACGGGCAGTTACGGCACCTACTGCCCGTCATGTGACAAGCAGATGACCACGGAGGTGAAGCTCGTGCCGTCGGGCGTGTCCGGAGGCCAGACTGCGCAGGCGGTGGCCGGCGTCAGCGGGAAGGGGTACGTGCAGGGCATCGTGACTTACACGGTGATGGACGACCTCACCGTGACGCCCATGTCCTCCATCTCCAGCATCACCCTGCTCAACACATTCGCCGTCAAGGATCTCAGCGCGCTCCAGGAGAAGACCGTGCAGCTCGGCTACGACGAGGTGACAATGAATCCTCACTATCGCTTTCTCTGGCATATATGTCTTCCATATTTCTTTGTTGTAATCATGTGCATCAACCAATCGTCACATTGGATTTCCTGCAATTTTTGCAGGGTCTGGAGATCCTGAAGGCGTCGCTGCAGTCCAAGACCGTCCTCGCCGACGTTTTTCTGAGCCCCGCCCGCAAGGCTTGAAGCCACGGTCCTGCGCCTCACGCCATATCGACATGGAAAAGTAGCTCGATGCATCGATCCATGTAGGGTGAATTAAGTTGGTTGGTCCTTTTGTATGAACATGTTGCAAGGGCTAGTAGCTCCATCCACCTAACTAAAATAGGTTGATGTTTCGTGAGGCTATCAGCTTGTATTGTTAAAATGCATGTAATCCAGCTTAATTTATCGTTTACGCCAGGTTGTAGTAGGGCTTTGTGTTGAACTGTTGATGCTTATAGCCTCACGTTTGTCGCTTCAGTAATGTTTTATGGCACATTTGTGCCGAACCCATGTGTCAGGTTGTCTATGACTTGTGCGCATGTCTGTTACGCTAAGCTTTGTGCCGTGTTAGGTTCAACTCAGCGATTCATCAATGTGATGCCATGACAGCATGACATTTCAGGCAAGTGGTTGTGATGCAGTTCTCTTAGCAAATTAAGAACCCTAGATTTAGATGAGGATGCTTCTTCAGACCTTCCTTTCTTTCTTTTGACGAGAACCGTATGTTTCAATTGTAGAGTTTTGGGTTCATCCTCAAGGTACATACTTGCACTGAATCTGGAAGAGGAGCAGACCAAGCTTGATCCTTTTGGAAGAGCACAATTCGGCGTCATTGATGGATCTCTTTTTATACTCAGCTCCATCACTGATTTTGCTTGCGGAGCCAAACGGGTTTGATTCGTGTTCATACCGAGCGGGCTTTGAGGATCTGAATTTGCAAAGCCTTGGCACCTCAGTTCAGTCCAGTGGCTGCTTCAATTTCTCAGTTTCGTTTCATAAATGCACTTCAACAGCTAAACTAGCAAGAATTTATATGCCAGTGAGCATACATCACAATGCCTTGGTCACAGATGAGCTTCAAGCTGAAAACACAAGAAAAAAGAAATTCCAACTGGGAAAAATATTAAACAATAATAGTTTGTCAGTGTTCAAGTTAGGTATGTGCATGTATTTTTTTTATGAAAAACAACAGTTAATTCGACCCATCTAGAACACAAGTTTTGATGCTTTTCATTTTTATTTTTGAAGCATTGAGTTCGTCTGCTTTTGGCTAGGACAAAACAAGATTGTATCAAAATGTAATACCCATAGAAATGGTTCAAATAGTGTTTATTTCGGGAGTTATTTAGTGTTTATTCAAAATGCAATACCCGCTGAAAAACATTTTCATGTGAAACTCATAATTTATTTTCCTTGTAAAAACGACTCAACTTTTAATTTGTCTGTTTGTTGGTCCAACTTATAAATCCTGTGTTATTAGGGTGACATGCATTTCGGAATAGAGCAACAGGACTATTTCACGTATGCACTATGCAATTTCTCTTAATAAAGCCATGTGCAAAAATATATTATAAGTTTCAAGTAGGCATGTCTCTTCTTTCTGCTTTTCAATAAGTTTCAATTGCATGAATTTCTTGGACAACTCATTAACAACTATCAATTATGAAAATGATTGAACATCATCCGAAAAGATGAGAGTTTAATTAACATTTATAATGTTTACATGCCGAATAAACATTTTTTCCATTTTCCATTTGTATTAATTATGAATATGATTTTCCATCATCCAAAAGTATGTCTTGAATAAAGTCACGTGCGCGACCAACGTGTGGTTGAAGAGTAAATTGCGGAAAAGCACCACTTTAAATACTAGGTTAGCAAAAGACACTACACTCAATTTCTTTTGCAGAAAACACAACGTCTTGTGTAATCGTTTTGCAAAAACCCACTGATCGATGGATTTGACTCTGTTGATCGTGTTTATTACATATGGGGCCTGCTAGTCAAGCTATGTGGCACCACTTAATGCCTCATATGTGACAGCGACATTAGGTAATGTCATCATCATGTGTGCCGCCGCGAGGGTCCACCTGACAATGGAAGAAAAAAGAAAACAAATCTACTTCGTCTTATCTTCACCACCTAGGTCAACGCACAGGCGCGGGCGTGAACGCATAGCCCCGCCCCGCCCCCAGGCCGAAGCAAGGTCGCCGCCGCCGTTACCGTGCCGAGGGCCCGGACAGCGGCCTCGAGCAAGGCCTTGCTGAGGCCGATCCCCACGCGGTCGTCGCCGTCCTCGTGATGCTGGGGTTGATGGATCAGACGAGACCACGAGGGCCAGCAGTGGACACCGCCCGTGCCCACAACACGTTGCGCGCGAGGCCCACTTCCCGTCCCACCTCCGGCAGTGGTAGAGGCCGTCGTAGTCATTGCCGCGCGGAGCTCGTCTCGCCCCCGACCAAGGCAGAGGTCGTCGCCGCCTTTATCGCGCGGATCTGAAGTGCGGAAGTGAGAGGTAGCAGCGGCTCGGTTCTTGCCAGATCTAGGCGAGGGCGGGCTAACGGCGGCGATGGTCGCGGTGTTCCGGTGCTATGACGTTGGGCGGCAGAGCGCGGTCCGACGAGCGAGCGAGCGATATATATTAGGGAGGAGAGGAGAACCAGAGAAAAGGAAGGTACTATTACACGGACAAGCGGGTCCCACATCTAGCAAAACAAGTCAACAGAACGGTGTGAGAAATTGGTGCCACGTCAGCCTGACTAGTGAGCCCATATGTCATAAACGTGATCAGCCAAAATCTGTTTTTGCAAAACGATTACACAAGACGTGGTGTTTCCTGTAAAAGAATGTAGCATAGTATTTGCTGCTAACCTAGACATTAAAGTGGGGTTTGCTGCATTTTTTCATGTACTGTGTTACAAAAAATAAGGGTTCGAATAACTGCCACACGTGTGGCATAACGCCCACCCGACCACACGACTCTGTGTGGCATATCCGCAGGCAGCCCACACGACGTTGTGTGGACGAACATTGGACTGTCCACAAGTGTGGCAGGAAGGCAGCTAGACCGAATGAATCGTTCGGGACGATCACTCTCCCCGCCCGCATCGCTGCCACCACCCGAACGTCCATCCTATCAGCCCTACAGACCTTTTCTATATTGGGCCCTACAAGCTTAGTAAAGAAAAAAAGCCCAGGTTTTTCTTCGTGACAAAAAAAGCCTACGATGCCATCCAACAACTTTAAAAGTGGGAAAAACTATGTGAATTTTCAGAAAAGTTGCCACTACATTTACGACTTGCCATCATGTTATTTTTTACAAAAATGGCAGGGTTTACCAAAACATATTAAATTGTCAGGGCATAAAGAATATGTTACAGAAAATGACATGAACTAAAATGTTCTACAGATCATCATCCATACACTATAAGTTCCATGATGCATGTTTCGGAAAATGACATGAACTAAAATTTATATAGATCATCATCCATACACTATAAGTTCCATGATGCATAGGCTATATTTGCCATGAGCCATGGCAACTTTGTTGAAAAAATGTTCTATATATCATGATACATAGGCTACAAAATGCATAGACTTTCATGGCATGATAAACAAATAAAAACACAGTTTTGTTGTGATAATAAAGCCCCGATTTACCATCCTATGAAAACAGAAAGATGAATTAGCCATAATACATAAGAGTGACAAACAAACTAGTACTAAAAAATCCCAATGGTTCAAACCAAAAAAATGTCAGTCGTGCCTACAAGCAAAATTTGCCATGGTCAAAAAAAGATGTTTTTTATATTAAGTAAAAAGGAAAAGTTCATGGCAATTTGCATCTGTATCACGGGGACAGAAAAAAATGGATTAAAAAATTTGTTTATGTTTTTCCGTGCCAATCAAACAACACAAAAATGATTAAAAATTGCCATGGCAAATGCATTTACAAATTTGCCATGGGACTTTTTGTCAAAATTGCCATGCTTATATATGATTTCTTCGCCATTATTGTGAAATAATAAAAAAAGATATCAAAAATTGCCATGGCAAAAACATGTTCCATGGTATTTTATCAAAACTTGCCATCTTTGTTTAATTAATTTGTCGTGTATATAAAACAACACGAAAACAAAGATAAAAAATGTAATGGCAAAAGCGTATTCTAATTTGCCATGGAATATTTAATCAAATTTGCCATGCTAATATAAAAAAATTACCATGAATGTGAAAAAAAATACAAAAATGATCAATAGTTGCCATGGCAAAAGCATGCTGAAAATTGCCATGATTGTGAAATAATAATAATAATAAATTGCCATGGCAAAAGCATGTTCAAAACTAACCATGCTATTTTATCAAAACTTGCCATCTTTGTGTAATTAAATTGCCGTCTATGTGAAACAACACGAAAAGAAGATCAGAATTTCCATGGCAATGCATATTCTAATATGCCATGGATTTTTTTTATCGAATTTGGAATGCTAATATAAATAATTTTGCAATATTGTGAAATATTACAAAAATGATGAATAGTTGCCATGGCAAGGGAATGTTCAAATTTGCCATGGCATTTTACCAAAATTTGCCATATTTGGTGTCATTAATTTGCCATGTAACGGATAAAACACAAAAAATTGTCAAATTTGCCATGGAAAAAAATGTATATTTGAATGCCATGGCAAATGCATATTCAACTTTTTGTGGGTTTTTTAATCAAATTTGCCATGCTTATGTATAAACAGTTGCCATGAATGTGAAATTATACAAAAATTGTGATGGCAAAAAGCATGTTCAAACTTGCCATGGCGTTTAACCAAGACTTGCCATCTTCTTTGGTATTAAGTTGCCGTGTATGTGAAACAACACACAAAAAATCGCCATGAACATGGCAACATATTAAACTACATTTGCCATGCTCTCATAGAACTCAAATTGCCATGTTGCAAAGAAAAACATGGCAACACATCATATATTTACATGGCAACACAACCCTTTTGTTAGTTCTGTGGCAACACATCATGGAAAAACTAAAAAGTTGAGTTGCCATGGCAACTAAAAACGAAAAAGTTTGACATTTTGGTAAAAATAACAAGGCAAATTTGAATGTGTATTTGCCATGGCAATATTCTCCATCATTTCTTTGTGCTATTTATCCGTGGCAAATTTGTTAAACATTTTTCCATGGCAAATTGTTGTAAATTCATGTCATGGCAAATTGTTCTAAATTTATGTCATGGCAAAATCTGTATTTTTTTCCATGACCAACACTCTAGTTAGCCATGGCAAATTTGTATTTTTTTCACATGACAAACAATTTAGTTAGCTCAAAGGTAAATTTGCCATGGCAACTATACCATCTGGATGAGGGTAAATGTGCCACCTGAACTAACTTGCCTCTTCAAAAATTAAGATGGCAGAAATGGTAGAGGCATACTAGAAAAGCCATAGGACAGATGGCAAACATACTGTATGTGCTGGCCCATACATGCAATGGTGGAGCTCGCCGTAGAAAACTCGCGGCGGACACCTGCGCGCCCATGGCCGGTCCCATGGGCACCCGCCGCATCTGGAAGCACCCCGCCGTCTTGAGGCCGCTGCGCCCGGAGAGAGCCAGCCCGAAGATAGAGGGGGTGACCTCCGCCCGTCGGCCCACCCCCACGACGGAGACAACGAGGCCCAATCTGGTGGAGGTAGCCTTTTCCCTAGTAGTGTCACATAAAAATTCAAACAAATGCCATGTTTTCAAAAAACAAAACAAAAAAAATCATGGTCGTCATCACGGAGGACGACTCCTGGTCGGCATCTTAGTCGACGTCTAGGCCAGGGGAGGAGCTACATTGCCATGGTCAAATGAAAAGTAGCTTATGCCGTGTTGCTAAAGGAAAAGAATATTGCCATGATCCTTAAATTACATTTGCCATGCTTGAACTTAATTTTCCATGGTGCAAATAAAATTGCAAATGGTATCTATTTTTGAAACATGAGTAAATCTAATGTTGCCATGGTCCCGTTAAATTTCCCATGGTCCCTTCAAAGAAGAAAATTTGCCATGTTGCAAAAAAAGGAAAGAAAATTTACCATGGTCCTTAAAATTGGAAATTGCCATGCTCCGAAAATTGCATTTGCCATGATACACACACTAAGTTTGCCATGGTCCTGTTCGAAAACAAAATTTGCAAGGTTGTAAAAGAAGGAAGAAAATTTGCCATGCTACATGAACTACCGTTGCCATGAAAGATGCACTGAGATTGCCATGGTTGCCATGCTCCGAAAATTGCATTTGCCATGATACACACACTAAGTTTGCCATGGTCCTGTTCGAAAACAAAATTTGCAAGGTTGTAAAAGAAGGAAGAAAATTTGCCATGTTGCAAAAAAGAAAGAAAATTTTCCATGTTGCAAAAAAGAAAGAAAATTTGCCATGCCCCGTAAACTACATTTGCCATGATACATACACTAAGTTTGCCATGCTCCCATTCAAAAAGAAATTTTGCCATGTTGCAAAGAAGGACGAAAAATTGCCCTGCTCCACGAACTGGCATGAAAGAAGATTTGCCATGGTCCCTTTCAAAAATAGAAAATTTGTATGAGGCATAGACTAAAAAATGCCATGATCCATACTATAATTCCCATGATGCATGAACTAAAAAATTGCCATTGTCCCATTCAAAAAGAAATTGCCATGTTGTAAAAAAAGAAGAAGAATTGTTGTGGCCCCGTTTACAAAGTTCAAAATCAAGTATGAACAAGAAAAATTGCCATGGCAGATTCGTATCAAGAATTGCCGTGTTTCGTATGATGAATGTAGCCCGTGTAAAAAACACAAAAAGTTGGAATCAAGTATGAACGAGAAACTTCCATGGAAGAATTGTATCAAAAATTGCTGTGTTTTTTTAATCAAATTTTACATGAAAATTGCCAAGAATGTGAAGTAATAAAAAAATTGATCAAATGTTTCCATGGCAAATGCATGTTTCATTTTGCGATGTTAGTTTCAACGAAAATGCCATCTTTTGCGTAATAAAATTGTCGTGTATGTGAAAATAACACAAACAAAATGATCAAAAACAAATTCCCATGGCAAGTGCAAAGTCAAAATGCCATGGCACATGGAGTAATAATGTCGTGGTACATGAAAAAAAAAAGATAGATTTGCCATGTTATATGAGTTAAATTTGTCATGATAGTAACATTGAAATTGCCATGTAGTTAGTGTGTAGCATGCCAAATTGTTAAGTAGGAAAATGTACATACATATGGGTGAGTTGCCATCTACCATGAAATGAACAGGGCAAAACTAGACTGATTGAACATGGGGGAGTTGCCATGTCTATGTTTAGTACCATTACAGAATGATGGGTTGTGGTTGGCATGAAGATGGCAAACATGGCAAAAAGAAACAGTTCAGCCATGGCAATTGATGGGTTATGGATCTGATGAAGTTGCCAAGCATTTAGTACAATAGCATACCAATTGCTTGGTACCTGTTAACAGGCATAACAAACATGAAACATGGCAAATTTCAGGCTTTTATAGAGAGTGATTTGCCATGTATTTACTCAGAAATTTGAAAAAAAGGATGTGTTGTGGTTTGAAAAACATGGCAAACAACGCAAGTTTTTACAGTTCCACACATAGGGCAAGTTGCCATCTATTTATTCAGTAGAATGGCAAAATGATGAAAGGGCAAATGTAAATGCATTGACTGCCGTAGCATATGGCATATCAGAACACATGGCAATTTTCAGCGCCAAACAGTAGGATAGTTGCCATGTATTTATTTAGAAGCATGGCAGATTGATAAGAAGTGGAATTGTAGACACATTAACATCAGTATGAAAATGGAAGATCACACAAAAACAGATATTTTTGCCATGGAAAATACTCCAGAATTTTGACATGGCAGAAGCTCATAGCAACTCTGTCCCATGGCAATTATTCGTAGCAAATTCGGCCATGGCAACTACTATATAATTTTGCCATGGCAATTAATCCAGAAATTTGACATGGCAACAACTCATAGCAATTCTGCCCCATCAGAACTACTCATAACGAAAACTGCCATGGCACCAATTGATCCAACATTCAGTTTGACATGTTATTTGAAGTATTCTTGACATGTTGTATAAAATTTCAGAATTTGCCATGTTTTACAAAAATGTCGTGTGTTCAAAAAAAGAGCAATCCTACATTTGCCATGTGACCAAACAAATTGTGGGAAAAATTTGTACATGATACATGGAATTTGCCATGGCAAAACACATTCTGTAGCATCTATTCAACAATGTATGAATTTACTATGTGATGCTACAGAAAAATTGCCATGGTTATGTTAGTTTGAACATTGGATTGATGAGAAAAACAAATTTGCGATGGCAAAAACATTCAGTATAATCTATTTCAGCTCATGTGAATTGCCATAAGATCATATAAAAAAATTGCTATCATGTGGACTAGTCATATACACGAATTCTGCTATTCGAGCCAATGGACCAGCGACTCACCGGCAAGAACGGGCATGGCCACGACCTCCTCCATGGGGTGGCCAGACGTGACGCCGGTGACGGGATCCAAGGTGAGGACGAACATCGCCGTAGAATGGACGCGGAGGAAGGGAATCGACGGAGGCGAGGCTCCTCCAGCGTGGATCCCGCGGCAGCTCCTCTTCACCGTCGCCGCTGCCACCATTCCTCTCCCTGCAGCTCCTCCCCCGCTGCGCACGGGCACTCCCCTGCGGCAGCTCCTCCCCCGCTGCGCACGTGCACTCCCCTGTGGCAGCTCCTCTTCACCGTCGCCGTCGCTGCCATTCCTCTCCCTGTAGCGGTTCCTCCCCGCCACGGCTCCTCCATCGTGGCTCCTCCTAGCCGCAGCCCAATCCCGTTGCGGCTCCTCCATCGCGCAGCGAGCGCGCCCTTCCTCCTCCGTTGTGCCTTCCATCGCCGTCGGCCGGATTCACCTCCTATTCGCCACCGCTTAGGGCCTCCGCCCGCCACCACTCGGGACCTCCGGTCGCCGTCGCCCAAGGCCTCCGTCCGCCTCTGCTCGGGGCCCACGCCCGCCACCGCCAGGGGCCTCCGCCTGCCTTCGCTCGGGGCCTCCGCCCGCCACCGCCAGGGGCTTCCGCCCCGCCTTCGCTCGGGCCTGCCGTCCGCCGCCGCCCGGGTCATATTGTGTGTGGTGTGCAGGTAGGTGGGGAAGAAGGTGAAGCGGAGTGGGGAAAGAAGAACGGGAGTGAGGACGTGCGGCATAGTTTGTCCAGGTCCGGACGTGCGGCACAGTTTGTCCAGGCCCAGACTCTGCGGGATGACGTGAAATGTAAAGTCCTTCAAGAATCATGCAAAATGATTCAACGACAGATGACGCGTGTGGACGGGATGCTACACACCACACGTGTGGGCGTTAACATTTCCGAAAAATAAACAAAGTCACGTGCAACGATGAGAAATGAAACCCAACTCCTCGCCACTCAAAAAAAGGAAAGAAAAAAGCGAAACCCTCGACTCCATTTCCTCCCAAATCCCAAACCCCCATGGACGAGCTCGCCGGCGACCGCCGCCGCGCCGATTCGGCGCCTCCGCTTCCGCATCTCCCCGACGACCTGCTCGTGGAGATCCTCCTCCGCCTCCCGCCGGAGCCCATCCACCTCTTCCGCGCCTCCTTCGTCTCCAAGCACTGGCGCGGCCTCGTCCACGACGCCCGCTTCCTCCGCCACTTCCGCGACTTCCACCGGGGGACGCCTCCCGTCCTCGGCTTCTTCAGCAACCAGCCGGTGTCTCCCTTCTTCGTCCCCACCTCCGACGGCTTCGCCGTCCCCGCCGCCGCCACGATGCGCCACGGCGAGTGGTGGGCCCTCGACTGCCGCCACGGCCGCGCCCTCCTCCTGGACCAACGACACGGAAGGCTCCTCGTCTGGGACCTCATGAACGGCGACAAGCACTACCTGCCGTTCCCCACACAGGCCCATCTGGAGGGCGTTGAGTACAATGGCGCGGTCCTCTGCGCGGCTGGCCACGCCGACCACGGCGACTGTCATTCGTGCCCGTTTCTCGTGGCGTTCGTGTTCAATCAGCAGAGTGATTTCAATACCTCCGCGTGCGTCTACTCGTCCGAGACAAGCGTTTGGGGTGAGATCCACTCGATCGAAATTCCAGATGTATCAGTTACATGGGCTCCGACGCCACTGATTGGAAATACACTCTACTGGATTTTGGATACCTCTGGCGGCGCTATCGAAAATGAGTGTTGGATCGTTGAGTTTGATTTGGATGCACACAATTTGGATTTAACTGGGGAGATTCCATACTACGTGCTCGATAAGTACAATAGGCAAATTGTTCTCATGGCAGCAGATGATGGACGGCTTGGTTTCGCCGGAGTTGACACATTCAGTCTCCATTTGTGGTCAAGTATAGCTTGCGTTGACGGGATGGTAACATGGGCACATTGCAGAGTCATTGATCTGGAGAATTTTCTTGCACCGGAAGCAGTGGCGGCGTGTCGGTATGTACCAGATGCAGTTGGCTATGCTGAAGATGCCAATGTGATCTTCATTCGTGTGGATCCAAACATCTATATGATCCATCTCAACACCATGCAGATTGAGGAGGTTTCAGAGAAAGGGGCCTATTGGTTTGTTTTTCCTTACACAAGTTTCTACACTCCAGGTATTGCCTGCCATTGTTTTTTATGTTGCAAAGTTCATTTTATTTTTTTCCAAATTGTATCTTTCCTGTAAGTGTTTTCAAGCACATGAACCACTGTTCACTTCACTACCAATGACAAGTTTTCATGAACTCTTTTTGAAAGAACTGCTTATTAAATGATGAACCATTCATACTCTGCTTATTACTCCTGGCTGCTGCTGGTTCTCATCTTCTTCTCATTATGTGGCGTTCTTAACGAACTATTCAATGTTGTTCCAATTTACAAACTAATCGTTAATGTGCTGGAAAATGATCCTTTTGGTGTCTCACAACTCAAACAATGCATAGGTGCTTCTTTCATTTTTACTTCCAAGTGTTTCACGTGTTTTTGCATCCGAACCCAAATCCAACCGTTTTCCTGTATCATAATCGCTGGATGACCTAGTTTATTGGTAGCACGGGGATCACAATTTCTTGATGTTCTCCTATGCCATACATATTTAGATCTAAACAGTCAGGAAGCTAGTAAATTTAGTCAATGTGTCATCATTTGAAGGTGCCTTTGCTTAACATACACTTAAAAGAACAATATAGCTGTTTCGCACCAGCAATTTATAACCGTTCTGTTCTTGTGGCCTTGTCTTGGCACTGGATAATATAAACACTGACACATGAGAATTAGCCAATTAACTAAAGAAGCGACTGATATTCCGCCTTTCTTTAGTCAGTGCATAACTGTTTTCTCTTTCAGTTAAGCTTGTGGATTTTAATGTCAATACGGTGCCTTCTTAACGTTAATTGCTTCAGCTTTCCCACAATTCTTTTTGCTTAAGCTTCATATTATGCGGGATTTAGGGTGGTATTTTTATTTCTTAATTCTGTGCTTAGCGTTCTTTGTCCAGGTGAGTAGGAGAAGGGCATACTTTCTCATATTCCCTTTGATGTATTGTGCATGAAACTTAATTGTGTGTATAACGAATGGGCTCACACCAAAACAGTTCAAAAGACAAAAATGATTCCTAAAGTAATTGAATGGCATATCCTTTGTTTTGAGGTTATTGGTGTAATGTGCCTTGATGAATTATTTGAATATTGTATTACATGTGATTCCTTGACTGTTCCTAACCTTGTAGCAAAACTTTTCTCAGTTGTTTTATTGCCAACAATTGCCATTGGTTTATTGACTAATTCTTCTCATAGGAATCACCACTGGTGGTGGAGATGATCAAGCTGAGCCGTTAAACGACTGTTGAGATGATTGTGCTTTCACACCTGCAGTCACACTTTGCTGGTCTAAGAGGTGATGTAATAATATCTTTTTACCACCTGTCTATTGGTTTGCCTGCGTGATTTGGTAATTTTGGTTCGACGGTCAACTTTTACTACCTGTCTATTTGTTTGCTTGCGTGATTCTATAATTTCGTGGTTCAATGGATCAATATTCTTCGCAAATGGTAAGAACTAAGAAACTGTGGTGCCGGTGTTACACAGAATGCAGTCTGATCCTTTTCCCCTTGAACAACTTGATCATTTCGTTTTCCCTTTTCCAATTATTTCTTAGCTACAAAGTTTCGATAGAGAAGTCTTCACGTCTCTTTCTCTAGCCTTAGATTAGATGACTATTGTTAGAGTATTATATCTATAGTTATGTAGTCTTTTGTATTTACCCCGTTGTATAAGGGGTTTCCTGCATATTTCCTACACCTGTACATGTATATATACTGGCCTATGGCCTTATGCGAATACAAGTTGCATATTCCTATCATGGTATTAGAGCTGAGTCAGTATTTTGCACCATATCCTATGGTTTCCTCGCCTCGCTTGTCACAGGATTCTGCACCTTCATCCCCGGTGAATTCTTCGTCTACATCCCCTAAGTCACATTATACTCGTCGTCCGCATAATGTGGATGCGTCTAATGATGTGCTGTCCTCCTCGTCTGAGCTTACTTATGGCTTGCGTCCTCGTCCGCTTCCGCCTGTTGATCGCCTTGGTTTTCGAACCACTGGCGCTGTTGTTCTTAAGCCGACTTATTATCGTGAAGCTGTTGTTCATCCCGAGTGGCAGTTTGCAATGACAGAGGAGCTTGCTACTCTTGAGCGCACCGGTACGTGGGATCTTGTTTCTCTTCCTCTCCATGTTCGTCCCATCACTTGTAAGTGGGTCTACAAGGTTAAGACTCGCCCCAATGGTTCTCTTGAGCATTACAAAGCTCATCTTGTGGCTCGTGGCTTTCAGCAGGAGCATGGCCGTCATTACGATGAGACTTTTGTTCCTGTGGCCCATATGACCACTATTGATACACTTCTTGCCGTGGCCTCTGTTCGCCACTGGTCTGTATCTCAGCTTGATGTTAAGAATGCCTTTCTTAATGTTGAGCTGCGTGAGGAGGTGTACATGCAGCCCCCACTTGGGTATTCTGTTCCTGATGGCATGGTCTGCCGTCTTCGTCGCTCTCTCGATGGCCTTAAGCAAGCCCTTCACGTCTGGTTTGAGCGTTTTGCCTCTGTGGTGACCGCCCGCTGGTTTTTCAGCGAGTGCTCATGATCTAGCGTTGTTTGTCCACCTTTCAGCTCGTGGTCGGACTCTTCTCCTCCTCTATGTCGATGACATGATCATCACTGGCAATGACCCTGAGTATATTGCCTTTGTGAAGGCACATCTTAGTGAGCAGTTTCTTATGTCTGATCTTGGCTCTCTTTGCTACTTTCTTGGGATCGAAGTCTCTTCCACCTCTGATGCCTTTTCTATTTCCCAGGAAAAGTATATCCAGGATCTTCTTGCTCGTGCTGCTCTTACTGATGAGCGCATTGTTGAGACTCCCATGGAGCTCAATGTTCACCTCCGTGATACTGATGGTGACCCCTTGTCTGATCCGACGCGTTATCATCATCTTGTTGGGAGTCTTGTCTATCTAGCTGTCACTCGTCTGGATATCTCTTATCCGGTCCATATTCTGAGTTAGTTTGTTTCTGCTCCCACTTCGGTTCACTATAGTCACCTCCTTCCTGTTCTTCGATATCTTCATGGGAATACAAGTTGCATATTCCTATCAACTATATCTCCCAGACTTTATCCGGGTTTTCTCTTGGAGCCTGGATCTGGGCAATTCATTTTGCTGATGTACTAGGTTGATGCAATTCATCATGCCAGTCAGCTTTATACCACTTACTGAATATGCATTTGCTATATAGTACATCGATGCCTGCATTTGAGAAAAAAAATAGTTGACATTAAGGTTTAAGTCCTCCATATGATGCCATGGTTCGACTAATCACAACGTGTTAGCAATCATTTTTAAGCCCAAAAGTACAAAATAAAAACCAAATGTTTATTCTACATGCTGTGCCCTGGTATTTACATGGTCTTACCTCTGTCCTGTACAAATGTACCACCACACATGACTTGTATGCCTTGCAGTACATGTTGACCTCTAGCGGCCTATTGTTTGTTTGATATCATTTCTGTCAATTTGCTTGATACAGTTCTTCATGTTAGTCAGTTTTATATCATTTCTCGAATATGCATTTGCTATATAGCATCGATGCCTACATTTGAGAAAAAACAGTGACATTAAGGTTTCAGTCCTCCAAATGTGACGGCATGGTTTGATTAACCGCAACATGCTAGTAACCATTTTTAAGCCCAAAAGTATAAAATAGAAATCAAATGGTTATTCTATATACCGTGCCCCTGGCATTTACATGGTATTACCTCTGTCTAGACATGACTGGTACGCCTTGCAGTACATGTTCACCTCTGGTGGCCTATTGCTTGTTTGGTTGTTGCATGTTAACTCGTATAAACTGTTTTCCTTTGCATGTTTAAACCCGTGCTGTTTAAACTTGCAGATATTTTTTGCAATGTCTTTCTTTTGTCCCTCCTGAGTAGTCGAAATCAGCTCTGCTGATGAGATTGCTTGCTGTGCAGGTACCCAGGTTCTTTGTTGCTGTGACTAAATGCAGAAACAACTTACCCATGCTGGTTAGTACTTCCCTCCGTCCCAAAATAAGTGTCTCAACTTAAAGTTAGTACAAAGTTGAGACACTTATTTTGGGACGGAGGGAGTATTTTGTAAATGTTGACGGCTCAATGTGGCTGTACAAGTCGCTGAATGTGATGCTAACCTTGCAAAAGGTGTCGAATTAATCGTGGGATGTTATCTTTAGCGATTCTATATGCATTAACCAACTTTACCAGCGCTTGGTAAAATGTAAGTCATACTTCAGAATATTGTTGTTGAGAAGATGGCATTTGTTTGGCCTCTTGAGTGTTCCGTTTGTGGCTCTAGTTACGCTTGATGTCGCATTTGTGCCGAACCGGTGTGTTAGATTTTCTTCGGTCCGTAATCCTGCTCTCTAGATATATAATATGATTTGTGCGCATGTCTGCTACAGTAAGCTATGTGATGTGTTAGGTTCAACTCTGCTGTTCCAGGCGAGTGGCTGTGATGCAGTTCTTTTAGCAAATTGAAATTGAGCTTTGGATGAGTATGTTTTTCACCGATAGAAGACTATCTCTTTAGATGTTCAGCTGCCACATTGCTTGCAGAGTCAAATGGGTTTGATTCTTGTGCATACTGACTTTATGGTACATGATCATGAGCACCTGAATTTGCACAGCCTTGTGCACCTCAGTTGAGTTGAGTGGCTGGCCGAATCTCACCTACAGATAATTTGTTTGAATGTTATTAAGTGTTTATTGGGAATTTATTGTTTGTCTCTTCATAGAAATGATTCAAAAGTTATTTAGTGTTCCTATGATAGTCATTTGATTTGTAGGAGAGAATCCTATAGGAATATTTCTACATGAATTTTAGCATTCACTCAGACCTCTTGGAAATAATCTTCGTTTTTCCTGCGGTGCAATCAAATAACCCAAAATCCCATAGGATTCAAATGGGCATGATATTGCAATCCCATGTTTTCCCACTCCTATGTTTTTAGATTTCTGTGAATTAGAGAGACTCTAATGCGTATTTGTCGTTTGGGCAAAAGGTCCTAGTACGTGTTGCTTACAAGTTATTAGTCCCGGTGTTTTGGCCTCTTGCAAGCTATGGGATGAGAATTCAGACGATGAAGATGGGATAATCTGTAGTGTGTTTGTAGTTTGCATGTCGTGGTAGTTTAAGTTTGCATGTGGGACTAAGTTTGTAATTGAACTATGTTGCATGCATAAACTTTGAATGTGGTCGAAGTGGTTCCGAAGTATGAAGGCCATCCATTTATGCAACACACAGTTTCTCTTAATAAATCCTTATGATTTTTTTACAAGTTTCAACTAAATATGCCCTTTTTCGCTTTTCATTGAGTTTCAGTTGCATGTTTTTTCTTTTGGAAATCTCATTTACATCCACCGCTTATGAAAATGATTGATCATCCAAATACGTAAAAGTTTACTTTTTATTTACATTTTTTTAGTTTTAAAGAGAGAGAAAGAGAGATATGAAACTGAGCCCCGTCGCCACTCAAGAAAAGAAAAACGGAAACCCTCACGCCAATTGCCCCCAGTCCACAAACCCCATGGACGAGCTCGCCGGCGACCGCCGCCGCCCTGATCCGCTTCCGTCGCCTCAGCTTCCCCCGGATGACCTGCTCATGGAGATCCTCCTCCGCCTCCCGCCGGAGCCGATCTACCTCTTCCGCGTCTCCTTCGTCTCCAAGCACTGGCGCAGCCTCGTCCACGACGCCCGCTTCCTCCGCCGCTTCCGTGATTTCCATGGAGGGACGCCTCCCATGCTCGGCTTCTTCAACAGCTGTCCATGGACTGCCCTCTTTGTCCCCACCTCCGGCGGCTTCGCGCTCTCCACCACTGCCAAGATGTCCACCAACGAGTGGCGGGCCCTCGACTGCCGCCACGGCCGCGCCCTCCTGCACAACGACCACACCAGGACGCTCTTCGTCTGGGACCCCATGACCGGCGACGAGCGCTACCTACCGTTCCCCACTAAAGCCCATCTGGAGAATGTTCATTACAATGGCGTGTTTCTCTATGTTTTGTTTTGTGTTGTGGTATTCGAGTGGCTTCTATGTCAAATGTGGATTCCATACCTTTTCTAAACGGTGTTCGTTTCATCCATTCCAAGTTGCCTTTGTTTTCCCGCCCTCCCACCCTTTTTCTTCAAGGATTCAGATTTCTTAATCATGTATCCTTTTATTTGTGTGAAGTCTCTTCATCCTTTTCTTTCAAGTTTCGAGCCGGTGATCTATCATGAAGATGCTAAGGAAGCTTCAAGTTCATCATTCTTTGTTCTATTTCTTCTCCGGTGGATTCAATTCAAGATTTCGGTGTTAATCTTATCTCTTTCCTCATTCACAATGCTTTCCCATGCCAGTGCACCTCTTAATCGTTCATATCTCTCTATTCATATCCGAAGTGCCGAAGATATCTCAGAGGATTCACGTTTCCATTCTCGATCCATTCAAGTTATTTCGAGGTTGTTGTCTCATTCAAGCAACTTAATTCAACCAACACAATCTCCCTTTCAAGTAATCGTTCAACGGTGTATCTTTTGAGTGGGCCCTAACCCACAGGTCTTTTCCCAGGATCTTACCTGACTCTTTTTTTTTTCCGGAGCTATTCTTAAAATCATTTCAAAGTTTGACGTAAGAATGAATCATCATCAGTCAAATGCCTTTCTCCAAGATCTTTCAAAATTCTATCATCGTTGGTTCAACATTTCTAATTTTTTATTCTGGAGTGCCTCAACAATTTGTGGTGGTGTTTCTCATCGTCATTCTCTGCATTTGAAGACCGAACAAGGGTTTCTCTTAAATCTTGCTCCATTCTCTTCAAGATTCATGGTTCTACCTTGATGCCATCCTCTCATAATTGTTTTCGATTGTGAGAATTCTTTTCAAACATCCGGAGCAATTCAGGAGTCCTTTTAGTTCGATTCTCCGGAGCCCATCATCTCAGAATTATTCATTCCAGCTTTCAACTCTCGTTCTCCAAATCTTACCGGTGCATCATTCAAGTATTCTCTAATCAGCTCGCGATTTCTTCGTTCTCTTGTATCAAATTCTCTCAAGTATTTTCATTCGTTTCTAATTCTTCTTGGTGTTTTGTTATCATTTCTTTGTTCATTTTCAATTCTTACGGTGGTTTGTTCAAGATTCCTCTTCCTTTGTTATCATATCAATTTATTCGTTGTTTCAATCCCACCGGTGGTTCCATCAAGACCTTCTCAAGTTTATGCTATATCTCTCTTAATCCTTTCTATGATAATAAGTAGTATGCCAAATCCGTTGCTTGTCATCAATCTAAATTAGTGAAGGATATGCATAACGTAATTCTTATTATTGTTTCATCCAAGTGATCTAGTTTCTTCGTTTCAGAGTTGTTCATCATGTCACATTTCTCGGTTCGAGATGCTTCATCTTTTCTTTTCCGGAGTTTCAAGTTTTCCGCTTTATCTCATCGCGAATCTCCATCTAAATCATCGCAAGGCTTCACCTTGTGTTCTCAACTTCTCTTTCTTTATCATCCTTTTATTACCGGAGTTCTTCATGGAGACTCTACATGGTAGTTCGTCAAGGATTCCTTTCATTCTTTAATTGTTCTTCAAGATTTCTCTCAGAGTTAAGATCCGCCTAGCTATACTCTAAAATAAACATGGTGCTCAACACATGCTTTGTTTTGAGGAGTTCAAGCCTTCTTCATCTTGCATTCCAAAGTGCAATTCTTTCTACCTTATCTCTTGAGATGGTGTTATGTCATTCTTGATAATTTCCCATCGTGTCTCATGTTTCACAAGTTTCCGAGAGTGACATATTTTAAACCCATCAATCTCTTCGTTGGTGTTATCTTGGTATAGATTTCACTTAAAGCCTTCCCTAAGGAATGTTGCTATTGTGGTGCTTGGCAATGATCCAAGTTATCTCTCTATCATCTTGGTGGAAGAAGTTTTCTATCTTTTCTAGCTGTCAATCAAATCTTTTTCCCATGAGTGGCAGGTTGTTACCTCATAATTTTGAGAAGTTCTTCATAAGCCCACTACAAGCTTATTCATTTCGTTGTTGGTTTTCCAACAACTACGTTATAACCTTCTCAGAAGGGTGCTTTCCAAGCTCATTTGTGGCAGAAGTTGGCATTTTCTTCTCCATTCTTTTATTTCAATTATCTATCTTCTATTCTTTCTTCCGGAGTCATTGTGATGTTGCTCTCTTTGACCAGCATCTCGTTTTCTTAGCAAAAGATCATGTTCTTTCCTTCGCTTATCCATTCAACCGGAGTGTCGTGCCCTATTTTCAAGTTCTTCCCATTCTGTCAAGTTTTGCCTCACTTCTCAACCGGAGTGCTGTCTGAAACCTTTCTTACCCATTGTGCCATTCTTTCAATGTTGGGGAACGTAGTAATTTAAAAAAAAATTCCTACGCACACGCAAGATCATGGTGATGCATAGCAACGAGAGGGGAGAGTATGTCTACGTACCCTCGTAGACCGAAAGCGGAAGCGTTTATCAACGCGGTTGATGTAGTCGTACACCTCATGATCCGTCCCGATCAAGTACCGAACGTACGGCACCTCCGCGTTCAGCACACGTTCAGCTCGATGACGTCCTCGCCTTCTTGATCCAGCAAGAGGGGCGAAGTAGTAGATGAGTTTCGGCAGCACGACGGCGTGGTGACGGTGTTGGTGAAGAACAATCTCCGCAGGGCTTTGCCTAAGCACTACGAAAACTAGTACGGAGGATAAACTAGAGGAGACGGGGTTGCCGGCACACTGCTTGGTGTTTCTTGATGTGTCTTGGGTGCTAGCCCTACCCCTCTATTTATATGTTGAGCCTTGGGGTCGAAACTTGGAGTAAAACCTCCACAAAGTCGGTTTCACCCGAAAGGCAAGAGTCCTTCTCGGACTCCAGGGCCAGACGCCAGGGTTCCCGGCGTCTGGCCCCAGACGCCAGGACCCTGGCGTCTGGCCCCTGGACTCCGCAAAACTTCCTTTTGCGCTTTCCAAAAACCTTGTGGGCTTTCCCCTTTGGCCCAAATAAAGTGTTCTCGTACCCAAACATTTCGGGAAACATCCGGAACCCCTTCCGGTGAATTCCGGAACCCTTCCGGAGACCAAGCACTATTATCCCATATATCAAACTTTATCCCCGGACCATTTCGGAGTTCCTTGTTATGTCCGTGATCTTATCCGGAACTCCGAATAACATTCGGTTACCAACATACATAACTCATAAATACTATATCGTCAACAAACGTTGAGCGTGCGGACCCTACGGGTTCGAGAACTATGTAGACATGACCGAGACACTTCTCTAGTCAATAACAATAGAGGAATCTGGATGCCCATATTGGCTCCTACATATTCTACGAAGATCTTTATCGGTCAAACCGCATAACAACATACGTTGTTCCCTTTGTCATCGGTATGTTACTTGCCCGAGATTCGATCGTCGGTATCTCAATACCTAGCTCAATCTCGTTACCGGCAAGTCTCTTTACTCGTTCCGTAATACATCATCCCGCAACTAACTCATTAGTTGCATTGCTTGCAAGGCTTATAGTGATGTGCATTACCGAGAGGGCCCCGAGATACCTCTCCGACAATCGGAGTGACAAATCCTAATCTCGATCTATGCCAACTCAACAAGTACCATCAGAGACACGTGTAGAGCACCTTTATAATCACCCAGTTACTTGTGACATTTGGTAGCATACAAAGTGTTTCTCCGGTAATCGGGAGTTGCATAATCTCATAGTCAGAGGACATGTATAAGTCATGAAGAAAGCAGTAGCAACAAACTAAACGATCATCGTGCTAAGCTAATGGAATGGGTCAAGTCAATCACATCATTCTTTAATGATGTGATCGCGTTAATCAAATGACAACTCTTGACTATGGTTAGGAAATATAAACATCTTTGATCAACGAGCTAGTCAAGTAGAGGCATACTAGTGACACTTTGTAAGTTTCCGGTTAATACAATTCTAGCATGAATAATAAACATTTATCATGATATAAAGAAATAAATAATAACTTTATTATTGCCTCTAGGGCATATTTTCTTCATTCAATAGTTCCGGAGGTAGTGTGTTGTTGATTTCATCAAGTATCCTCTCATCTTGTCAAGTTCATGTTCAATTCCTTTCATTTACACTCGGAGTGCTGTCTAAATTATATCATTCTTATTCCTTCTCTATCTTGTTCTAACCGGAGTGTTGTGTCTATCATTCCTCTTCTAACCAGAGTCTCATCCAAGAGCTTTCTTTTGCCAAGTTCATATTCTATGCGTCCCATTTCCAACCGGAGTGTTGTCGTAATTGATCTTTATCGTTCCTTGTACATCTCGTTTCAACCGGAGTGCTTGCATGTACTTCTTGTCCATTGCAACTCTTTTCTTATGTCTTTCAACCTACAAGGCTCTAGTAATGTTCCTTGTTCCTCTTTTCTAACGGAGTGTTTTCAACTTTGTTCATTTTCGTTCTATTCTTTCTTTCAATTTGTTCAACCTCGCAAGGTTCTTTGGTTTCACTCATTTGTCAAAGAAGCAACTTAGTTTTACCTCTTCTCTTCCTCTTCCGTTTCCCTCCGGTGCCATCCTAGATCTCGGGACGAGATCCTCTTGTAGTGGTGGAGTGTTGTAACGCCCCGAGACCGACGCGCCAGGTGTCTTCCAGTATTCGCTGTCGTTGCCATGTCATTTGCTTGCGTGTCACATCTTGCCATGTCATCATGTGCATTGCATCATCATGTTTTCAAAACTTGCATCCGTCCGGTTTCCTCCAGTTCTCTCCGTTGTCCGTTCTGAGCCCAGACACACTTGCACGCCCCCGCGACACGTCCGAAATATTATTTTATAAGTGGCTGGAAAATGTTCTCGGAATGGGTTGAAAGTTGGTGTGTTGTCTTATTATAATGTAGATAGACCGCCTGTCAAATTTCGTCGCATTCGGCGTTCGTTTGATAGCCCAACCGTTAAACATATAGCGGCATTATAGCCGGTCATACGTCAGACGTTTTTGGTCTTCGAAGACTGTATCGGGCCTCTCTTTCTCTTCTCTCTTCTCAGCCCACCTAGGCCCAGCCTACCCCTCCTCGCGTCCGGAACCGTCCGATCGCAATTGAAGGCTTCGAAAACCGCCTCTAACCCTAGCCACCTACCCTACATAAACAACCCCTAGTTTATTTTTGGACAAACCTAGCTCTTCCCCTATCCGTAGACCCCTTCTCCTTGGATCCGCCGCCTCCAGCCTTAGCCAACCCCCTTCACCTCGAAATCCGCCACCGACCAGCCTCCCTCCGCCACTTGGCGCATCGCCACCGGTCAGCGCCGCCGCAGCCGCCCGCTCCAGCCAACCACCGAGCGCCACGTCGCCCCCTCAGCCTCCACCACCACCGCGGCCCTCCAAGCCCATCCGCAGCCCCCCCGAGCCCATGCGCGCCGCCATCCGCCCGATCCCGCAAGCCCGCACACGCCTGGCTCGAGAGCTCCCCTGCCCGAGCTCCCTCACCGCGAACCGCCGACCGCTCCATCCGCCCGCAACCTCCCCGCCGGCCAGAGCTCGCTGGAGACAAACCCCGCGCCGCCGGAGTTCGCCGAGCCCCATCCAGGCAGTGCCCCGCGCCTCCTCTTCCCCTCCTTTATCCCGTGCTCTCCCTCTACTCTAAGCCCTGCGCCGCCGCCATTTTTGCAGGAGCCACCGCCAAGCTCGTCGCCGGCCTCCTCGGCCTCGTCCGTCGCCGGATCCGAGCTCCCCACGCGCAGATCTGCTTGTTCCCGGCCTTCCCGGCCTTGCCCCGTCGACGTCCTCGCCGGACCACCGCCGTCGCCGCGCCTGTTCCTGCCTCTGCTTCGAGCAGGAGGACGCTCACTCGTGCCCGTTGACCCGTCGTCCCGCGCCTGGGCCATGAGGGCGCCGAGGCCCAGCAGCGTTTTTCGTCCCCCAGGCCGGCCCTTCTCCCCCGATCTGGGCTTGGCCCGTGATGAGGCCATCCCCAGCGCCTCCTTTTTTCCCTTCCACTGTTGGGCCAGCCTCTGTTTCGTCCCGTTCATGTTTTTTTTCCAGTTATGCGAATTTGTCTAATATCCAGGAGTTTGGTAGTTTTACAGAAAAGTCCCCCTAGATCATGCATTTAATAACTCACAAATGGTGCATCGGATTAAAATGATTTATATATGAAAAATGACTAGAATATCATCTAGTTTCACAATATCCAACTTTCATGCATGTTTGAAATGTTTAAATTGCTATTTGCATTAATTTGCTTAAATGCCATGCTAAAATGTTTTATTTCATAACTTAATAACCGTAGCTCGGTTTTAAATAAATTATATATGTAAATGGGGTAGAAAAATGCCTAGTTTAACATGATTCACTCATTTTGCATGTTTAACAACTCTAAAATATGGTTTAGGGCAGAACAGTACCAAATTCATAATATGCATATGAGGATTTTTCCGGACTTGTTGCTTGTTGTTCCGGCCTCATTTAAACTTGCCTAGATAGGTAGTTCTATTATGCTTCACCCCTTGCCATGCTAACCAACATTTAATATTGTTGAGTACATAAACGGGAGAGAACTAAATAAGTCATGTGGTGTTTCATCAATATGCAACGGAGTTGCATATTGAGCTCCACTTAATTTGTAGTATTGTTTGTTGCACTTTGCCATGCCATGCCTCATTAAACCGGACATGCATCATACTTGATTGTGCATCATGCCATGTTTATGTGATGATTGTTTATTATGTTGCTTGCTTCTTTCTGGGTTGCTTCTCTCGTTATCTTCGGTTTCATTCCGGAGTTGTGAGGATTCGTTCGACTATGTCTGTTTGTCTTCTTCACGGACTTGTTTTTCTCCCTTGCGGGATTTCAGGCAAGATGACCATACCCTCAAAATCACTTCTATATTTTCTTGCTAGTTGTTCGCTCTATCGCTATGTCGCGCTACCTACCATTTGTTTATCATGCCTCCCATATAGCCATATCAAGCCTCTAATCATCGTTCCTAGCAAAACCGTTGTTTGGCTATGGTACCACTTTTGCTCAACCCCTCTTATAGCGTTGCTAGTTGCAGGTGAAGTTAAAGTTTGTTCCATGTTGGAACATGAATATGTTGGGATATCACAATACCTCTTATTTAATTAATGCATCTATATACTTGGTAAAGGGTGGAAGGCTCGGCCTTTTGCCTGGTGTTTTGTTCCACTCTTGTTGCCCTAGTTTCCGTCATACCGATGTTATGTTCCTTGATTTTGCATTCCTAACGCGGTTGGGGTTATGGGCCCCCCTTGACAGTTCGCTTTGAATAAAACTCCTCCAGCAAGGCCTAACCTTGGTTTTACATTTGCCTAACAACCTAAGCCTTTTTCCCTTGGGTTTCCGGAGCCCGAGGGTCATCTTATTTTACCCCCCCGGGCCAGTGCTCCTCCGAGTGTTGGTCCAACCTAGAACCACTTGCAGCGCCACCTCGGGGAAACTTGAGGGCTGGTTTTAGCTGTACATAGTGTTCATCTGGTGTGCCCTGAGAACGAGATATGTGCAGCTCCTATCGGGATTTGTCGGCACATCGGGCGGCTTTTCTGGTCTTGTTTTACCATTGTCGAAATGTCTTGTAACCGGGATTCCGAGTCTGATCGGGTTGTTCCGGGAGAAGGAATATCCTCCGTTGATCGTGAGAGCTTGTGATGGGCTAAGTTGGGACACCCCTGCAGGGTTTAAACTTTCAAAACCCGTGCCCACATTTATGTGGCAGATGGGAATTTTTTAATATCCGGTTGTAGAGAACTTGACACTTAACTTAATTAAAATGAATCAACCGCGTGTGTAGCCGTGATGGTCTCTTTTCGGCGGAGTTCGGGAAGTGAACACGGTCTTGTGTTATGCTTGAACGTAAGTAGTTTCAGGATCACTTCTACTTTCACGACCGTTGTGTTGCTTCTCATCTCGCTCTTATTTGTGTATGTTCGCCACCATATTTGCTTAGTGCTTGCTACAGCTCTGCCTCTTTACCTCATCCTACCCATAAGCTTAAATAGTCTTGATCTCGCGGGTGTGAGATTGTTGAGTCCTCGTGACTCACGGATACTTCAAACAGTTGCAGGTGCCGATGATTCCAGTGCAGGTGACACAACCGAGCTCAAGTGGGAGCTTGATGAAGATCTTAATTGTTGTTTTGTGTCTTTTCCGGTTGATCAGTAGTGGAGCCCAGTTGGGACGATCGGGGATCTAGCATTTGGGGTGGTCTTCTTTATTTTGGTTCCGTAGTCGGACCTTGTTTGTACTTTGGATGATGTATGAATTATTTATGTATTGTGTGACATGGCGATTGTAAGCCAACTCTTTATCCCTTTCTTATTCAGTACATGGGATTGTGTGAAGATTACCCCTCTTGCGACAAAATCACCATGCGGTTATGCCTCTAAGTCGTGCCTCGACACGTGGGAGATATAGCTGCATCGTGGGCGTTACAAGTTGGTATCAGAGACGACCCTCGCGGTTATATGGATGTTTGTGGACAGGTGCGCGGTCATGTTGTTCATGACGTTTGTGACCCGTCGTGGCACACGGCATGACATATGTACCGGACTGGATGCACAGACGTATGTGCCAAGAGGAAACGTTCCTGTGGCCCGACGAGGACGTTGGTTCCTCTGAGTGGGATGTATGTGATAGCCTGGCTTATTAGGGATGATAGAATACTCATATCAATAAAGAATTCCTTCTTTTCCGAGAGCCAATTCGGATAGAACTCCAAAGTTAAGCTTGCTCAGCTTGGAGTAGTTTCAGGATGGGTGACCGACCGGGAAGTTGCTTCCGCGTGCGCACGAGTGAGGACAAAGTGCACAGAAAAGACTAGTAGTGATAGGGCCAGTCTAGATCCCCCCAGAAGTAACAACCACCGGCGGGTGTGTCCGGGGCGTTACATCCTCCCTCCGCCTCCCGCCGGAGCCGATCTACCTCTTCCGCGCCTCCTTCGTCTCCAAGCACTGGCTCAGCCTTGTCCACGACGCCCGCTTCCTCCGCCGCTTCTGTGATTTCCACGGAGGGACGCCTCCCGTGCTCGGCTTCTTCAACAGCCGTCCATGGACTGCCCTCTTCGTCCCCACCTCCGGCAGCTTCGCGCTCTCCACCGCTGCCAAGATGTCCACCAACGAGTGGCGGGCCCTCGACTGCCGCCACGGCCGCGCCCTCCTGCATAACGACCGCACCAGGACGTGCTTCGTCTGGGACCCCATGACCGGCGACGAGCGCTACCTACCGTTCCCCACTCAAGCCCATCTGGAGAACGTTCATTACAATGGTGCGTTTCTCTGCGTGGCCGGCCACACGGACCACGGCAACTATCATTCATGCCCATTCCTCGTGGCGTTCGTGTTCAGCAACCGCAGAGATTTCATCACCTCTGCCTGCATCTACTTGTCCGAGACTGGCGTCTGGGGTGAGATCACTTCGATTCATATACCAAATTCATTTGTTGATGTAAAGCCGGCATCTCTGCTCGGAAGCATACTCTACTAGCCATTGGATAATGATAACATCATTGAGTTTGATTTGGATAAGAACAATTTGGATGTTATTGAGGTGCCATCCGCCGAAGAGATTATAATCATGCTAACAGAGGATGGTCATCTAGATTTTGCCAGTGTTAATCGATTCAGCCTTCATTCCTGGCCAAGGGTAGCTAGCATCGATGGGGTGGAATCATGGACACATCACAGGGTTATTGATATGGACAAGCTTCTTGCACCATAAGTAGTGGCGGCGTGTAGGAATCAAGTGTGGCCAGTTGGCTATGCTGAAGATGCTAATGTGATCTTCATTCATGTGCATCCTTGCACCTACATGTTCCATCTCAAGTCCATGCAGATTGAAGAGGTGTCACAGAAAGAGGACGGCTAGTTCATTTTTCCTTACACAAGTTTCTAGACCCCAGGACCAGGTGTTGCCATTTTTCTTGATGTTGCTTAGCTCACTGTAATCTCCCAAACTATATCCACCTTGTAGATGTTTTCAGGTATATGAGCCACTGTTAGTATAGCTGACAAGTTTTCATGAAACCTTTTTTAGAATACGCACAAGCGTGCGTATACATTAAAAGTTTCCATGAAACTTATTTCAAAAGAACTGATTATTGAATGATGAATCATTCATACTCTGCAATATTGGCTTCCACATCCTCCTGGCTGCTACCGATTCTCCTCTTCTGCTCATTAAAGTTTTTTTTGAAGTATTCACTATTGCTCCAATTTACGAACAAATCGTTCATGCTTGAGTTAAGAAATGTAGATGTAAATTTGCTTGTCTCTTGAATTGTTACTTGCAAGTATTTCACATGTTTGTGCATCCAGACTCAAATTCTACCATTTGCTTCTATCACAATTAAGGATTGACTAGTTTTGTTTGTACCACAGAGATGTCAATTTCTTGATATTCTGTTGGGCCATACATATTTAGATCTAAACAGTCAGGAAGCTAGTAAATTTAGTCAATGTTGTTAGGATGATCTCCATCGTGTGGGCCCAACGGCCCACCGGTCCCTTAGATTCGCGCCCTGATCGGGGGCGCTCAACCCACTATGGTTGATGGGCCCCTGTCACTTGCACTATATAAAGAGGTGTGGCCGGTGACTCGCATCACGAGGTTCGTCACGACGCTGCACACCCCACCTAAATCCCCTACCAATCTAGGGTTAGTGCAGTGCTGATGGGAAGCACCGCCACCACCTCGCCATCTCACTGCAATCACCGCCGCTACAACACCACCATGGCTGCTGGTTCGAGCTCGTCGAGCCAAGGAGAAGGTAAATCATCGATTGATCTAGCCTACTCGATCCCATGGATATAACAATGGTATCAGCCAGATTGGCTTAGATTTTTTCGGTTGAAAAGAAACACAGAGAAATCAAAGCAAAAGAAATCCCCTCCCTAAAGAACCCTAAAAAGACAAGGCAAAGTTTTCACCGGAGAAGGGCCTAGGGCCTTGTTGGCAAAGAGTGCCACCGCAAGGCCGCGCCAGTTCCTCTTGATCCCCACATGAATTGGCAAGCCGAGGTGCAGGGATGAAGAACCTACCCCGATAGGGGCAAAGAGCACCGCGGCCAGACCGTTCGGCGGCGGCGCGCACACCTCAAAGGGAACGCGCGACCGGCGAAGGGGCCGACAACGGTGCACGCCGATGGAGGGGAAGCAGCCACACCTCTCTGCTCTCTGCTCTCTCTCTCGCGCGCGAACAAAAAGGAGGGATAAAAAGGAAGGGGAAAAAGAAGGCGGCCGGGCGCGACGCGGTGGCGCTCGTCGCCGTCGCCTGCGGCCGGGGCAAAAACCCTCTCTCATGCCAGCGGGAGCAGAGGAGGCGCAACCACGTCTCTCTCTCTCTCTCTCTCTCTCTCACTCTGAACAGGAATATCTCTCTGAACAGGAATAGGGAAGGAGAAAGAAAAGGCGGCCAGGCTCCCGCGGCGCGGCGGTGGATGCCGTCGCCGGCAGGAGCCTCGCCGACGGCCGGGCTTAGCCCGCACGTACAAAGAGCTGAAGGGGAGCGAGCGGCGCGCGGAGGGACTGGCGCTAGGTTTTCGGTCGGTGGGTATCGACCCGTGTTTTGATCTAGCGAGCTGAACGGATGACCGTCGGATCGTTTTTGACGGCCCAGATCGAAACCCTAGTGCGGCAGCGGGCTTTTGGGCTGAAAGCCTGATGGGCTGTTGGCAGGCGGAAAGGCCAGAGAGGCGTGCGCCCGCGCCGGGCCTTTTGGGCCAAAAGGAGAGGAGGCGCAACCGTTGAGGCCCAGCGCGAGTGTTTGTTTCCTTTTCTTTTGTTTTAATAGTTTCTCTACAATTTTTGGGCTAAATTTTATATAGTTTTTCTATTTCAATTTTAATCAAAAGAATTTTTTTTGAAAATGGAAAAGTAAACAGAAAATATAAAAGTTTCTGAAAATGAGAACAGAAAATTTTCAGAAAAAGAAAAGTTCATGAATTTTATAAGAAAATAATAAAGTTCATGAATTTTTATTTAGTCAAAGAAAAGTTTATGTAAAAATTAAAAGTTCACGAATTTTTATTCATGTTTTTCCGCTATGCAAATAATTAATAATGTCTTTTACAAGGAAAGTAAAAATTTTATCCTCCGATTAAATTGGAACCAACGGGAAAATTTAATTGGAAGAACTGTTCTTAGCAATGTTTTTCCCCTGTGGGTGAAATCAGATTTAGATTGTTTCACTATGACAAAAGAAAGATATTTGTTCTAAAGTTAAAATATGGTATTGTTATTTTTTGACCAACGTTGATGATAACAGTGCTATAATTCTATGAGTCTTATGTTCAAAGCTTAAATCTCTGATAAATTTTGTATCAAAGTGATCAATTTTCAGAGAGCAGATAAAGATCAAGAAATGCTCTTGAACTAGAGAAATGTACATTTCTTGTCCCCTCTGCAATAAAGTTGATGATGATGATTATTTCTTAGCAAAGTTGTTTAATAGAAATACTATCATCATATTGTTTATGATTTATATGCATTATTTCCATTTCCTCCCAACGGTGATACAGAATTAATGTAGGATGATGTTTTATTCTAATACTACCACAACAGTGATTTAGAATATAAAAAGAAAGTTCTAAAAAAGTTTAATGTGCATATTTTTTAACCAGACCAACGCTGGGTTATTTTTATGCTCATTATTGTTGATTATTGGCTAAGTTTTCTCAGACTAAAAGTTCTCCATGCTTTTATTCATGAAAGCGACTGGCTGGGTACTCGTGATCCGAAAGATGACCAAGAAAGGTCATAACGTAAGGGAGTATGTTCTCTCTAAAGAATGGCTTCAAAAGAAAAGAATTCTTGGATATTAATCCAAGAAAAGAAAAGAGATAGATCATTGAGAGTCATGGTTGACGAATGTCTTTCATGTACTCTCTATGAAGAAGATTTTTCAATCAACATGATTTGAGATGAAACAAGCAACATGCGTGTTTAATTTGACCAATGTCAGATCAAGCATGTGTGTCAAAGAGCGTTCAGATTTATTTCTAAGTTTGATGATTGAATATGCAGTCAAAAGAGCCAATTCTGGCATTTATGTCCTTTATAGGGAATTACCCGCATAGCAGGAAAAGTTGATTATGATAAAACCCGCATGGCGGGAAAAGTCAGGGAAAATTCCTGCGTAACTAGGTAAAGTTGACATAGTATTATGTCAAAAATCCTGTATAGCAGGAGAAATTGTGGCAAAGGACTTATCTTGTATGACAGGAGAAAGATATGATGACTCATGTGCTTTTTAATGTGTCTCACTCTGGGAGAAAAGTATGGAGTAGCTATTATGCTTTCCTAGTATCGACCGTACACCTTATGTGTAACGGTCATTAAGCACTCAATAAATCCAAAGAGAATATAAGTTACAGACGAACCTAAAGACAAGAATGATATGCAAGTGTGACTTGCAAAACTACTAATGATAAAGAACTCTGTTGAGTTTCTGAAATGGAATGAGGAAAAAGTACTCCCATACAAGTTAACAGGTAACTTCATTTCGTATGAAGTAATCAGATAAATGAAGTAGATAGTTGAAGTTTCCTCAATTCACAAGAGCTATGAATGGTTTTTCGAAATTGTGGCAGAAAAGTACTTGCCACATTTCGAGAGGGAGAAAGAAATATGAGATAAATTAAGAATGATGAAACTCCTCTATACTTTCGATAATGTGATGCACATTATGCATCTAAAGTGATCCATTAATGAAGAATGTGATCGTTTGGGGGAGTACGGCGATCATAATAATACCCCTGAAGAAAAGAAATAGTTGTATTCCTGGATCTTTTACAGTTCCGAAAGCAGACTAAGGAATACTAAGACAGTGCTTAAAGTGCCAGAAAGAAGAAAGTTTTAACAGAATAAACCCAAATAATAAAGTTTAAAGATATGCCATTTTTAGTGAAGATGGAGTAATCTGGGGGAGCATGTTGCATGATGATGACCCACAAGTGTAGAGGATCTATCGTAGCTTTTCGATAAGTAAGAGTGTCGAACCCAACGAGGAGCAGAAGGAAATGATAAGCAGTTTTTAGTAAGGTATTCTCTGCAAGCACTGAAATTATCGGTAACAGATAGTTTTGTGATAAGGTAATTTGTAACGAGTAGCAAGTAATAAAAGTAAATAAGGTGCAGCAAGATGGCCCACTCCTTTTTGTAGCAAAGGACAAGCCTGGACAAACTCTTATATGAAGGAAAGCGCTCCCAAGGACACATCAGAATTATCGTCAAGCTAGTTTTCATCACGTTCATATGATTCACATTCGATACTTTGATAATTTGATATGTGGGTAGACCTGTGCTTGGGTACTGTCCTTACTTGGACAAGCATCCCACTTATGATTAACCCCCATTGCAAGCATCCGCAACTACAACAAAAGTATTAAGGTAAACCTAACCATAGCATGAAACATATGGATCCAAATCAGCCCCTTACGAAGCAACGCATAAACTAGGGTCTAAGGTTCTGTCACTCTAGCAACCCATCATCTAACTATTACTTCCCAATGCCTCCCTCTAGGCCCAAACAATGGTGAAGTGTCATGTAGTCGACGTTCACATGACACCACTAGAGGGATGACAACATACATCTCATCAAAATATCGAACGAATACCAAATTCACATGACTACTTATAGCAAGACTTCTCCCATGTCCTCAGGAACAAACGTAACTACTCACAAAGCATATTCATGTTCATAATCAGAGGGGTATTAATATGCATAATGGATCTGAACATATGATCTTCCACCAAATAAACCAACTAGCATCAACTACAAGGAGTAATCAACACTACTAGCAACCCACAGGTACCAATCTGAGGTTTGGATACAAAGATTGGATACAAGAGATGAACTAGGGTTTGAGATGACATGGTGCTGGTGAAGATGTTGATGGAGATTGACCCCCTCCCGATGAGAGGATCGTTGGTGATGACGATGGCGATGATTTCCCCCTCCCGGAGGGAAGTTTCCCCGGCAGAACAGCTCTGCCGGAGCCCTAGATTGGTTCCGCCAAGGTTCCTCCTCGTGGCGGCGGAGTTTCTTCCCGAAAGCTTGCTTATTATTTTTTCTCGGACGAAAGACCTCATATAGCAGAAGATGGGCATCGAAGGGCCACCAGGGGGCCCACGAGGCTGGGGGCGTGCCCCCCACCCTCGTGGCTGGTGGGTGGCCCCCTCTGGTACTTCTTGCGCCCAATATTTTTTATATATTCTGAAAAGTGCTCCCGCGGAGTTTCAGGACTTTTGGAGATGTGCAGAATAGGTCTCTAATATTTGCTCCTTTTCCAGCCCAGAATTCCAGCTGCAGGCATTCCCCCTCTTCATGTAAACCTTGTAAAATAAGAGAGAATAGACATAAGTATTGTGATATAATGTGTAATAACAGCCCATAATGCAATAAATATCGATATAAAAGCATGATGCAAAATGGACGTATCAACTCCCCCAAGCTTAGACCTCGCTTATCCTCAAGCGAAAGCCGAAATCAAAAAATATGTCCACATGTTTAGAGATAGAGGTGTCGATAAAAATAAAATACGAACATGAGGGCATCATGATCATTATTAGAACAGCAACACACACACACACACACATATATATATATATATTGTAATATGATCTCTTATGCTAAAGTAACAATTCAATCACAATTTCAAGTATGAATCATAAACTTCATTGAAAACTAACAAACTCTAATCTCAGCCATTGAGGCAATTGCAATTTATCATAACATAGGAAAGAGTCAGTATAAGAGCTTTTCAGGAAGTCCACATACTCAACCATCGTTTAGTCTTTCACAATTGCTAAAACTCATGCAATACTTATGGGTATGGAGTTTTAATCGGACACAGAGAAAGATAGGGGCTTATAGTTTTGCATCCCAACTCTTTACCTCAAGGGTAACGTCAACAATAATAGTTCATGCAAACCCACATCTAATTAGCCATATATATCAGGATATTTCCAACACATTGTGCTTGCCAAAGGATAAAATGTAAAAAGGAAAGGTGAAGATCACCATGACTCTTATATAAGGTAGAAGATAAAAGTAAAAGATAGGCCCTTCGCAGAGGGAAGCAGAGGTTGTCATGCGCTTTTATGGTTGGATGCACAAAATCATAATGCAAAAGAGCGTTACTTTATATTGTCACTTGTGATATGGACCTTTATTATGCAGTACGTCGCTTTTATTTCTTCCATATCACAAGATCGTATAAAGCTTATTTTCTCCACATTAATAAATCATACATATTTAGAAGGCAATTTTTATTGCATGCACCGATGACAACTTACTTGAAGGATCTTACTCAATCCATAGGTATGTATGGTGGACTCTCATGGCAAAACTGTGTTTAAGGATATTTGGAAGCACAAGTAGTATTTCTACTTGGTGCAAAGAACTTGGCTAGCATGAGAGGGAAAGGCAAGATCAACATGTTGGATGATCCATGAAAATATAATTTATCTCAGATGTAAGAAAACATAACCCATTATGTTGTCTTCCTTGTCCAACATCAACTCTTTAGCATATCATACTTTAATGAGTGCTCACAATCATAAAAGATGTCCAAGATAGTATATTTATATGTGAAGACCTCTCTTTCTTTATTACTTCCTATTAATTGCAACGATGACCAAAACTATGTTTGTCAACTCTCAACAACTTTTATTCATCATACTCTTTATATGTGAGCTCATTACTCTCCATAAGATCCATATGATCTCTTCATTTCTTTTTATTTCTTCTCTTTTATTTTATTCCCTCAAGATTATAGCAAGGTAATCAAGCCCTTGACTCAACACTACTCTTTATTATATAGAGCTCACGGACTCGATTACATAAGAAGATCATAAAGCAAAACTCACAACTATATCATACCAAAACTTTATTCTACTAGATCAAGATATTATCAAAAGGATCAAACTAAGAAAAACGGTAAAGATAAAAGTGATGGTGATACGATACCGGGGCACTCCCCCAAGCTTGGCAGTTGCTAAGGGGAGTGCCCATACCCATGTGTTTATGTCTCCTTCTTCGGGGGTGGTGATGTGATATTCTTGGCGATGATGCCCCTCAAGATACGATTCTCTTCTTCGAGCTTATTGACTTGCTGCTTGAGGCCCATTATTTCCTTACGAGCTTGCCCGTGATGGCTAAAGCTCCTTTCACCCAAGGATGTTGCATAGCTGCGGGAGAACAAGTAACACTCTTTTTCATATTTTCATAAGAAAGAAATCTAACATTGGAAGGGATGACCGAGTTTGGAATAGCTGAGCTCTGTAGTTCCCCCATCGTGAATCCTGCCCGGAAACGAGAAGTAACTTCTTAGTCCTCCTCCATGGCATCTATCCTTTTCAAGTCAGCTTCCATCTCTTCCTCCGTTGAGGGCCCAAAGTGATAGGCATCGTTGTTTGCCCCTGGACCAGGTGTCGGATGAGGCACCCGACTCTCCCCGACTGACTCTTGAGAAGACATCTTGCGCTAATCTGCGGAAGAAATAGCTCGAAACAAAAACAAAGGATAATTGCATGATACGGAGGTCAAAACCTTTGGGAGATTATATAATGAATTTTTACCGAATCAAAGAAGTATCGTGCAAGAAAACGGAGTCCGGAGAGCACACAAGGTGCCCACGAGGCAGGGGGCGCACCCAGGGGGGTAGGGCACGCCCTCCACCCTCGTGGAAGCCGCGTGTCATTTCCGGTCTACTTCTTATTTTCCTATTTTCTTAAATATTCCAAAACGGAGAAAAATTGCCATTAGGACTGTTTTGCAGTCGGTTTACTTACCGTACCACGTACCTATTCCTTTTTGGGGTCTGAAACGTTCCGGAAAGTATCTCTTATGTATTCCTCTGGGGTTACGGTTTCAATAATATTAGTTTCAAGATTTATGGGATTACCTGAGATATAATGTTTGATTCTTTGACCATTCACCACCTTCGGATTTGTGCCTTCGAAGTTGTTGATTTTTATGGCACCGGAACGATAGACCTCCTCGATGACGTAAGGACCTTCCCATTTAGAGAGGAGTTTGCCTGCAAAAAATCTCAAACGAGAGTTGTATAGCAATACATAATCACCTATATTAAACTCTCGCTTTTGTATACTTTTGTCATGCCATCTTTTAACTTTTTCTTTAAACAGTTTGGCATTCTCATAGGCCTGGGTTCTCCATTCATCAAGTGAGCTAATGTCAAATAGCCTCTTTTCACCGGCAAGTTTGAAGTCATAGTTGAGCTCTTTGACAGCCCAATATGCCTTATGTTCTAGTTCGAGAGGTAAGTGACATGCTTTACCATAAACCATTTTATACGGAGACATACCCATAGGGTTTTTTATGTAGTTCTATAGGCCCATAATGCATCATTGAGTTTCTTGGACCAATTCTTTCTAGATCTATTAACGGTCTTTTGCAAAATTAATTTGAGCTCTCTGTTACTCAATTCTACATGACCACTAGACCGCGGGTGATAAGGAGATGCAATTCTATGATTAACACCATACTTAGCAAGCACTTTACCGAAGGCACCATCAATACAATGTGAACCACCATCAGTCATTAAATATCTAGGGACTCCAAACCTCAGAAAAATAACTTCTTTAAGCATATTAATAGAGGTGTTATGATTAGCACTACTAGTTGGAATAGCTTCTACCCACTTAGTAACATAATCAACAGCAACTAAAATATGTGTATACCCATTACAGGAAGGAAAAGGTCCCATATAATCAAAGCCCCAAACATCAAATGGTTCAATAACAAGTGAATAATTCATAGGCATTTCATGACGTCTACTAATATTACCGATTCTTTGACATTCATCACAAGACAAGACAAACTTACGGGCATCCTTGAAGAGGGTAGGCCAATAAAAACTGGATTGCAATACCTTATGCGCAGTTCTATCTGCAGCATGGTGCCCTCCATAAGCCTCGGAGTGACACTTGCGTAGGATCTGTTCCTGTTCATGCTCAGGTACACAACGTATAATAATACCATCTACTCCTTCTTTATAAAGATGTGGGTTATCCCAAAAGTAATGTCTCAAATCATAGAAAAACTTTTTCTTTTGCTGGTATGTGAAACTAGGTGGTATGAATTTAACAACAATGTAATTAGCATAATCAGCATACCATGGAGCAGTACGAGAAGCATTTATGACAGCTAATTGTTCATCAGGAAAGCTATCATCAATAGGTAGTGGGTCATCAAGAACATTCTCTAACCTAGACAAGTTGTCTGCAACGGGGTTCTCAGCTCCCTTTCTATCAAATATATGCAAATCAAATTCTTGTACCAAGAGAACCCATCTAATAAGTCTAGGTTTAGCATCTTTCTTTTCCATAAGGTATTTAATAGCAGCATGATCAGTGTGAATAGTTACTTTAGAATCAACAATATAAGGTCTGAACTTATCACAAGCAAAAACAACTGCTAAAAAATTCTTTTTCAGTAGTAGCATAATTTCTCTGGGCACTATCTAGAGTTTTACTAGCATATTGGATAACATTCAGCTTCTTATCAACTCTTTGTCCTAGAACAGCACCTACATCATAATCGCTAGCATCACACATAATTTCAAAGGGTAAATTCCAATCAGGTGGCTGAACAATAGGTGCAGAAATGAAAGCTTTCTGAAGTATTTCAAATGCTTCTACACAATCATCATCAAAGACAAAAGCAATATCTTTTTGTAATAGGTTAGTAAGAGGCTGAGAAATTTTTGAGAAGTCCTTAATGAACCTCCTATAAAAACCGGCATGACCAAGGAAACTTCTTATACCTTTGATGTCCTTGGGACACGACATCTTTTCAATAGCATCAACTTTAGCTTTATCAACGTCAATGCCTCTTTCAGAAATTTTATGCCCCAAGACGATACCTTCTGTCGGTGTACTAGAGTAGGGGTACCCTAGTATCCCGAACTTGTGCACGGGCAGTCGCAGCATCCCGCGGCAAGGCTTGCCGGGTGACCGCCAAGATCCTCCGTGGTTCCTTTGGAGCCATTCAAGAACAAAGTGTCCAAGTCAAGAAGACAAGACCCCGGCAAGAGGAGCTTGCCGGGAAGGCCACTCAAGGCATTTCAAGGAACTTGCCGCGGCGCACCACGCGTTTCGGCAAGACCCGGTGAGCGACAAGCTCCCGGACGCGACAAGACAACGACCGCGGCAAGGCGCTTGCCGCGGCGAGCCACCTCTCCGCGCCCGCGCTCCAGCACATCCACCAACGTGTCGCTCTGGGGCCCTTCCAGGCGTACGTGGCGGAAGGCAGTGTAGCTAGGGACGTGCGGTGGCAAGCGGCGCTGACAAGATCGCCATCGTGGCGAACGGTGGCGTCCCTGGCGGTCCCTTTTCGCACTGTCTAGACACAGACGGGCATTTAAGGCTCTTGTCTCCTGCCGTCAGGGTTAGGTATGATACACTGTAGCAGGTAGCTGGGCCTACTACAGCACTTTTCCATTTCTACCCTTTGCCTCCGTTGCCACCTGTCGGTGACCCCTTGAGCATATAAAAGGAGGCCCGTGTGCAACGCAGAGGGGGGTTAGTCAGTTCGAACACTCACGCTCGGTCATGTTAGCCGCTGGTGTGTACTGTAGCACTCCGCGCTCCCGAGCTAGAAATCAATACAAAACCACAAAGCAGGAGTAGGGTTTTACGCATCCGTGCGGCCCGAACCTCGGTTAATCGCTCGCGTGCTTCGCCTCGATTTGCTCTTTGCACGACCTCCGCCCCCGCCGAACCGAAAGGGATCCGGTCCACCGGTCCCATAGGTGTTCGTGGATCAGTACCCCGGAATCTTTGGCGCGCCAGGTAGGGGGCGTCGAAGTTGTGTGAACCAGATCCGGCGTTCTCGCGAGCTAGATCTTCATCATCTTCATCAACATGCCGCCGAAGAAGAAAGTTTCGGAGGCAGCTGCTCCGTCCGCGCCGAGCCAGCCACCGCCGGAGCAAACGGTTGGTGGGGCAGGCACCGGCGGAAGGACACGCGTCGACGAGGGAACTCACGGTGTTGCCAGGTCCCAGGACAAGGCTGCGCTACCCATCGGCGGCGTAGCCGGCTCCCACGATGACCGGGCGCACTCCAAGACCTCGGCGTCCGTGCATGCACCGCGCCCATCTCAGGAGGCGCGGGATCGGCAGCGTCATGGTACTCACGGTACCATGCGTTCGCTAGATCAAGATCGAGCTGGTGGATCTCGGAGCGCTCAGGACCACCATGCACGTCAACCTGCTGGCGCGAGCGAGACACGGTCGCCTGGACGAGATACTGCTCCTTCTAATGTAGTTAGAAGTCCGAGCATATCCCGCTCCTCACACCGTTCGCCACCGCCACCCGCCACCGCAGAAGAAGCTTTGGCGCGAGCTCAGCTGCTCCTAGACTACCCTCCAGCGGCGGACAAGATCGACGACTGGAGGGCCACTATCCAGAGTCTCATCGGCTTCGCCAACGGCGACGCTCCACGGCAGCCGAGCACGTCTCAGCCGCGGCAAGCCAGCCAGGCACGAGCCAGAGACGACAAGACTGGTGGGGGTGCAACTACTGTGCACTCTCCATCCCGAAGGCCAAGATCGCCGACTCGCCGGGTCCACCTCGACAGCGACTCCACCGCGTCGTCAGATGCGCGAGCTCGTCGCGATCAGCGCCAAGTTCTTCAAGAACGACAACAAGAAGACGCTCGTACTCGCATCGAGCGCCGGAGAGAAGTGCGGCGTCAATCAGACCAGCGCGCTGGGCCCTCTGTTGACATGCATGCGCCAGGGGAACCAGGCGACTTGCCGTACGCGGTAGGTTGCCCTGCGTTCACTCGTGAGCTGCGGCAAGTCCAGTGGCCCAGTACGAAGAATTTCAAACCAGATGTACCAGAGAAGTACGACGGCAAGTCGCATCCGTCGGAGTTCCTCAGCATCTACACCATCGCGGTGCAGGCTGCTGGGGGGTGGGACGACAAGATCCTTGCCAACTACTTCCCGTTGGTGCTCAAGCCCAACGTCAGGTCCTGGCTCATGCACTTGCCGGACAACTCCATATCCTCCTGGGCTGATCTATGCCATCAGTTTGTCGGCGCCTTTACAGGCGGCCACAAACCTCATGGCCAAGAGAGTGACCTCCATCTGCTCGTCCAGAAGGAAGGAGAGCCCCTGCGCAAGTACATTCAGAGGTTCAGCTATGTACAGTACAACATCCCAGACGTCCACCCCGCCGCGGTCATCAGCGCGTTTCATCAGAACGTGCGTAACCGCAGGATGCGGGAGGAGATGGTGATGTGCAGGATCAGAGACGTTAGTGAGCTATATGCCCTGGCCGACAAGTGTGCACGCACTGAGGAAGGGAGGAGACTCCCCGGAGAGAATGCAGGAGCGGGAGGATCTGACAGCGAAGATGCTGCCCCGGCAAAGAAAAACCGGCGGCGCAACAGGAAGAAGAAAGGCAAAGAGGTGCTAGTCGTTGAGCAGTCCGGCAACGAAGGTGGCGCCAAGATGGCTACAGTAGGTAGCTCCGGCAAGGAAGTTGCCGCGTGCACCAACTGTCAGGCTGTGGCAGTCGCCGGCAAGCAGGACGGCTCTGACAAGCAATATTGCAAGATTCACCGCACCAAGGGCCATGACCTTCAAAGCTGCAAGAAGGTCGAGCAGCTTGTCCAGGAGCAGAAGGCTGAGTACGAGTGACGCGACAAGGAGAGGGCCCAAGGAGGTGCTGCAGGATCCGGCAAGAAGCGTGCCGGCCGGGGAGGACGCCGCGGCAAGGCCAAGCAGCGGCAAGGAGACAGACCTCCCCGCGGCCGCGACAACGATGAAGACGACGATGATGACGAAGACATGGATGATGTCGAGACCAGTGAACAGGAGTTTCAGAAAGCCACAGAGGTCTTGTGCGTTGACGGCGGCGCTTCCCTGCACACTACACACCGCCAACTCAAGCAGTGGGTGCGGGAAGTCAATGCAGCGGAACCACCTGTCGAATCGCGCAAACTTCTGAAATGGTCCAACATGCCTATCATCTTTGACATTAAGGACCACCTTGATCGCACAACTGCGGTCGGGTGTTTGCCGATGTTGGTTTCACCAACTATCCGCAACCTCAAGGTCACCAAGATGCTAGTTGACGGCGGGGCCGGCTTAAACCTGATCTCCTCCGCTGTACTCCAAAAACTCCAGATCCCCGACAGCGAGCTTGAAGAGACCGGCACATTCCAAGGAATCAATCCGGGAAGGAGCAAGCCGAAGGGGAAGGTCACGCTGCCAGTAACATTTGGCAGCGAGCTGAACTTCAGGACTGAGAGGGTCACATTTGACGTTGTCGATATTCCATTGCCTTACAATGGGATACTTGGCCGTCCAGCACTCGCCAAGTTCATGGCAGCCTCTCACTACGCATATAACATGTTGAAGATGCCAGGCCCGATAAGCGTCATCTCTGTCCCTGGCGACAAGAAGGATGCGCTCATCTGTGCCGACAAGATCTATCGGGAAGCAGCAGCCGCAGCAGATCGCAAGCCACTTGCCGCTGAAGCTCCTGGGGGAAAGAAGACCAAGTCCGACAAGAGTTCTGATGCCCACTCCGGCAAGCGCACCTCTTCGGAGTGCTGCGCTGCCGTCGAGGACGCACCATCGAGCTCCACCGGCAAGAACAAGAAGACGATGGCAGCTCCGCCAGAGACGAAGAAGGTATCTGCCAAGGAGGACGGCACTGGTGGTACCTTCACCATCAGTGCCACGCTCAACCCTAAATAGGAAAGCGCGCTCGTTGCTTTCCTGCGGGCGAATGTCGACGTGTTTGCATGGCAGCCGTCTGACATCCCTGGTGTTCCCAGGAAAGTGATTGAGCACCACCTTGCCGTTTGTCCCCATGCGCGGCCCGTCAAGCAGAAAGTAAGGAAGCAGGCAGTGGAGCGCCAAGAATTCATTGCAGAAGAGATCAAGAAACTGGAAGCAGCAGGCCTTGTCAGAGGAGTGCTCCATCCCACGTGGTTGGCCAATCCTGTAGTCGTGCGCAAGGCAAACGGGAAATGGAGACTTTGTATCGATTTTACCGATGTTAACAAAGCTTGTCCCAAAGACCCATTTCCTTTGCCGCGCATTGACCAGATTGTTGACTCCACAGCCGGATGTGATTTGCTTTCATTTCTTGACGCATACTCAGGATATCATCAGATCTTCATGGCAGAAGAGGATGAGGAGAAGACCGCATTTATTACTCCATGTGGCACGTACTGTTTCATACGGATGCCTTTTAGATTAAAAAATGCTGGTTCGACATTTGCAAGAGTAGTCCATGTTGCTCTTGAGCCACAAATACACAGAAATGTGGAAGCCTACATGGATGATATAGTGGTCAAGAGCAAGGACAGAGCAACCCTGATTCAAGATTTAGACGAGACCTTTGCAAATCTGTGCAAGATCAGCCTCAAGCTCAACCCGGAGAAGTGTGTGTTTGGAGTTCCCTCCGGCAAGCTTCTCGGGTTCTTCGTGTCTCATCGGGGAATTGAAGCCAATCCCGACAAGATCAAGGCCGTTGAGCATATTGAAGCACCAAAGCGCGTCAAGGATGTACAGAAACTTGCCGGTTGCGTGGCTGCTCTCAGCAGGTTTATCTCTCGGTCTACTGAGCGCGCCCTGCCGTTTTTCAAATTATTGAAAAAGGCAGGTCCAATGAAATGGACTCCGGAAGCGGAGGCTGCGCTGCAAGACCTAAAGAGATACCTGTCCTCCCCTCCAATACTTGTCGCACCTAAGCCACAAGAGAAGTTGCTGCTGTACATAGCGGCAACCAATCAAGTGGTTAGTGCTGCGTTAGTAGCAGAGAGGGAGGCAGATGATGAGCCAGCAACCGCGGCAAGCGCATCCAGCGACAAGCAGGGAGCTTCCCCGACAAGCTCTGGTCCCGACAAAGATGGATCCGCGCAGATACACGAGGAGATACACAAGAGGATGGTGCAGCGCCCAGTTTACTTTGTCAGTTCCCTTCTCCAGGGGGCTAGGTCAAGGTACTCTGGTGTGCAGAAATTGCTTTTTGGCCTTCTCATGGCCTCGAGAAAGCTGCGCCATTACTTCCAAGCACACGAGATCACAGTTGTCACTCGCTTTCCGCTGAAGAGGATACTGCAGAATCCAGAAGCGACAGGCAGGATTGTTGAGTGGGCACTGGAACTGTCAAGCTTTGGCCTCAAGTTTGAAAGCACTTCAACTATCCAGAGCAGAGCATTGGCAGAATTCATAGCAGAATGGACGCCAACACCAGATGAAGAAATTCCAGAAACGAGCATCCCCGACAAGGAAGCAAGCAAAGAGTGGCTGATGTACTTTGATGGTGCCTTTTCGCTGCAAGGCACCGGCGCTGGCGTGCTGCTTGTCGCACCCACCGGAGAGCACCTCAAGTACGTAGTCCAGATGCACTTCCCCAAGGAGCAAGCAACGAACAAATACTGCAGAATATGAGGGCTTGCTTGCCGATCTCCGGATCACGGCAGACCTTGGGATCAAGAAGCTCATTGTCAGGGGTGACTCACAGCTTGTCGTCCGCCAAGTAAACAAGAGATATCAGAGTCCGTTGATGGAAGCTTACGTCGACGAAGTGAGAAAGCTAGAAGAACACTTTGACGGCCTACAAATGGAGCATGTTCCAAGAGCTCAGAACGCCATTGCAGATGGCCTGTCAAATTGTGCCGCACTTAAGTTACCTGTGGAACCAGGGATCTTTGTGCTCAAGATGACTCAGCCGTCCGTAACGCCATCAACTGGACAGAGCAAGAAGAGGAAGTTGGTTTCTGGTGACTATTTGCCGGCAGAGCTTCCCGAAGCCGCCGCCAAGAAGGTCCCCAAGATCAACGCCAAGAGTGATGAGAAGCAGTCTGCTCCGGCAGACCCTAGGGTTTGTTCCATTGAAGCAGGAGCTCCCGACAAGGTTTGCTCCGGCAAGCTTGTCGGGGAATGTCACGCTCCGGCAGAGCCGCAGGTTCTTGCCGTAGAAGTGGATATTCCCACAGCAGTCTCCAAGATCAACACCAAGAGCGCTGAGTAGCAAGATGCTCTGGCAAGCCCTAGGGTTTGTTCCGTTGAAGCAAAAGCTCCTGACAAGTTTTGCTCCGACAAGCTTGTCGGGGAACGTCAAGCTCCGGCAGAGCCGCATGTTCTTGCCGTGGAAGCGGATGTTCCCGCAGCAGCAGATTTGCCTTTAGTCCTTGTTGTCGAGCCACAAGCTCCAGCATGGGCACAGCAGATTGTCCATTTCCTTCTAACAGGAGAGCTTCCCGAAGAGCAGGAAGAAGCGGAAAGAGTGGCCCGACAGTCAAGTATGTACCAGTTTGTCGATAAGACACTGTACAGAAGAAGGCTGAACGGTGTGAAATTGAAGTGTATTCACCGGGAAGATGGACAAAAGCTGTTGGCAGAGATACATGGAGGCATATGTGGTCACCACATTGGCGCAAGAGCACTTGTCGGCAAAGCTTTCCGGCAAGGTTTCTTCTGGCCAACAGCCCTCCAGGATGCAACTGCACAAGTAACCAAGTGTGAAGCGTGCCAGTTCCATTCCAAGCAGATACACCAACCAGCTCAAGCTCTCCAGACGATCCCTTTATCCTGGCCATTTTCGGTCTGGGGGCTCGACATCCTCGGCCCCTTTCCCCGAGCTGTCGGAGGCTTTGAGTACTTGTACGTTGCAATCGACAAGTTCACAAAGTGGCCGGAAGTGGAACCAGTGAGGAAGGTGACAGCACAGTCAGCAGTCAAGTTCTTCAGGTCGATTGTTTGCCGCTTCGGGATCCCTAACAGGATAATCACCGATAACGGTACACAATTTACGAGCCGCACCTTCATGTAGTACGTCCAAGATCTTGGCGCCAAGGTCTGCTTCGCTTCTGTTGCTCACCCGAGATGCAACGGTCAAGCGGAGAGGGAAAATGCTGAAGTGCTGCACGGGCTCAAGACCAGAACTTTCGACAGGCTGCACAAGTGCGGAAGAAACTGGATCGCGGAGCTGCTGGTGGTTCTTTGGTCGATCAGAACGACGCCAAATCGAGCCACTGGACAGACACCTTTTGCTCTAGTCTATGGAGCAAAGTCAGTTATCCCCACGGAACTCGTATACGGCTCACCTCGAGTGCTCGCTTATCATGAGCTCGAGCAAGAGCGGCTGCGACAAGATGACGTGCTGCTCCTTGAGGAAGATCGTCTTCAGGCTGCTGTGCGAGCTGCTCGCTACCAGCAAGCTTTGCGCCGCTACCATAGCCGCAAAGTTAACGCCAGAAGTCTTGAGGAAGGCGACCTTGTTCTTCGGCGCGTTCAGTCCGCCAAGAATTCCAACAAGTTGACGCCGAAGTGGGAAGGCCCTTACCGGGTGAAACGAGTCACTAGGCCTCGTGCTGTCCGCCTTGAGACCGAAGATGGCATTCCGGTGAGCAACTCCTGGAACATTGAGCATCTTCGTAAGTTTTACCCGTAAGGCGCGGTTGTCGGAACCTGTTCCGGCAACCACCTTTTGTACAAGTCTTGCCGCTGTTGCATGTAATCCTTTGTACAAAGCCGGGCGCAGATCCCGTGCATAAGTAAAGCTCATGTACTCCGCACATTTTGTCAATTTTATGCTTTCTATTTTTTGGCATATATGATCTGACACTTTGTGCAGCACCTACTCCACGGTAAGCAATAACGAGCCGTAAAGCTCCATATCTGTATTGTCTCTTCTTCCTTTTGAAAGCAAGGTTCCCCTCGCCCACAAGTTTGCCGGGGGGGGGGGGGAAAGGAGAAGACGATGGATGGTATGGGCCAGGCGTCGTTCAAGAAAGTTTCGCCTTGCCGGGAAGCAAACAACAGAAAAGCTAAGTTGCCAAAGTTTGAGCAATCAAATTTTTTAAATTTTAAGTTATCTCCCTTGAACGACCACACTTTGTATGGGAAACCTGTGCGCGGAGGAACCAACTCATAGCTAGTTGCGCCCCTACTTTGTTTCGAGTCCGCTCAACAACTTAAGTGAGCTGCTAGCGCCCTTACTTTGCTTCGAGTCCGCTCAGCAACTTAAGTGAGCCGCTAGCGCCCTTACTTTGTTTCGAGTTCGCTCAGCAACTTAAGTGAGCTGCAACTAGTTGCGACAAGGTTTCTTGCCGGTAGCGGCACCGCCAGCAGGCTGCTGACATTCCGCACTCAGCGCTCGTGGCTCAGGTGCCTGCACCGGCAAGTTCCCTAAAAGCGTAGGGCAAAAACATACAAAGGGAGCAATCAAGTAAAGGGAGTAACGTTGCAATCATTGCCCACAATCAAGTTACATTACAAAGATAGCTTGTCGCAGCTCTAACAGATTGTTTTCATGACATGATGGGCAGCGACAAGAAAAGAAGAAATGAGCGGCCTAATCTACGCGATCGCCTTCGACCCGCTTGATCCCGCTCACCTTGTCCACAATGGGTGCGACAAGGGCCTTGAGCTCCTCCAGATCAGCTTCTGGCGGCAAGGACCTGAGGATGTTGGTGAGGCGGAGGCCCGGATTGCGAAAGGCCACCTTCATCAACACTTTCTCGAGGGCTCCTGCGCAGATCTCGCGCGACTCGTCAGCTAGTTTCTTGGGGATCCTCTCTCGGAGTCGCTGAAGGGCCGTCGCCACGCCCTTGAAGAATAGGACGAGCTTGGCGCTGGGCTGGAGGTTGTCGTCGCAGGGATACCCAAGATCTTCCATCCCCAGCTGCGCCAGCTCCTTGTCGATATCTGTGGCGGCGTTCACCAGACTCTCCGTCCAGTGCGTCACAGTCTCCCTGAAGGTGTTCTGGGTGGTGGCAGCGCTCTCCAGCAGTGCCTTGTCGGCCTTGATTTCCTCCTTCAAGGCCGCCTCCCGCTTCTTGGTGCTGTCCAGAGTCTTGGTCAAAGTGGTTAGCTTCAACTCAAGATCCATGTTGGAGGCCTTGGCGACGCTGAGCTCCTTGCCCTTCTCGGAGAGATCGGCCTCCAGCCGCGCCACCTTCGTCTTCAACTCCTCCTTGGCGGCCTCGGCGGCGGCGGCAGCGTCCTCCGCTTGCTTGAGGGCTCCGCCAAGCTTCTCCTCGCGCGAGGCAAGCTCCTCCTCGTGGGCGTCGAGATTGACCTTCCGCTGCGCCAGCTCGCCCTCTTCCGCGGCTAGCTTCACAGCGGCAAGTCGCTGGCGCTCTTCGGCTTCAGCCTTCTCGAGGAGAAAGGCCTTCCGCGCTTCAGCGAGCTGCTCCCGCTCCTCCGCCAGGGATCGGAGGGCTTCCCGGTGGAAACCCCCGAGCTCGTCCGTGCGCTTTTCAATGTCTGCTCCCGCCTTCGCGACAAGCGCCTCGCGGGACTCCAGCTTGGCCTGTCGCGCGCGGTAGAGCGACATCAACCTATGCAGCAGCCGCTCTTCTTCGGGCTCGTTGCTGCTGCTGCTTGGCGCGTCGACCAGCTTCAGCCCCGCGGAGGCGAGCACTTCTCCGTCGAAGACCTCCCCCTCGACCAGCGCTCTGGAGCTTGATGCCCAGGGAAGATTGATGAAGACGTCGTCGCCGGCATTCAAATAAACGCCCGGCTGGGGCTCCTTGGAACTTGGCGCTGCGGCTTCGGCGGATGGGTCGGCGGTCGGCGTAGCGCCTAGCGCTCCTGCGGCCTCTGGGCCGTCAGTACGATCGCCAGATTCCTCGCCAGTTGCTGCGGCGTCAGCCTTGGCGGCCTCTGCGCCGGTGGCGTCTCCAGCACCGGCTGCTTCGTCGGCGGCGACCTCTGTCTCCATCTGCTCCGCAGCGGATGGATCTGACGGCCGGAAAAGGGGAGAAGAGTCAAACAGAATCCAGCAGAAACCCATAAAGATCAAGAAAAGAAGGATCCAAGAGAAGTTTTGAAGCAAGGGGGGTACCTGCACCAGGCTCTGCGGTCGTGGTCTCCGTCGTTGGGGGGCCGCTGGCGCTGTCCCTCGCCGGAGAACCCTCCCTTGCCGGAGACTTCTCCCTCACCGGGAAGCCTTCCCTTGCCGGAGAATTCTCCCTTGTCGGGGGATTCTCCCTTGGCTCTTGGTGGGGCTGCTCGGCTCCTACACAAGTCAACAAGCATATATCAGCAAAGACAAGTACCCATGCGCGCCTCACCGCGGAAAATAATTCACACACTTACGCTGGGGGTTGCCATGGAGGAAAGTCGCCGGCTCCGGCAAGGTTGTCTCGGGCGCGCCACCTGTTGTCGCAGTGGGCTCGTCCTCGATGATGATCACCGGGGCCTTAGCTCTCTTTGCCGCTCTCTGGGCCAGAGTCCTAAAGAGGAACAGATTCAGGGAAAAGCAAGTGAGAAACAAGACCAACAGCAAGAGTTGAAGAAATGCAAGTACAACAAGAGAAGCTTACTCTTCTTCTTCTTCCTCGTCGGAGCTTAACGCGGAGAAGTCGAAGCCTGGTGCGCGCCCGGCGCGAGGAGGCGGAGGAGAAGCTTCCCTTGGCCGCTTGGCGGGAGCAGTGGCAGCGGTCTGAGACGACCCCGCTCCGGCTGTCGGTGCGGCGTGAGTAGCGGCAGGGACTGAAGCGGTGGTCCGGCTAGACTCCGCTCCAGTTGCCGTCGTAGCATGAGGCGCTCCCGCGGCAACGGTGTTTGCCGTGGTCGAGCGTGTCACGCGGCGTGGCGACTGTTGGCCCGCTTGCCGCTCCGCCACATCACCAACCTTGCGGAGACGCCTTCTTGGTGGGGATGGAGGCTCTGCTTCTGGTGGGCTGTTTGAAGACGAGGTGGAAGAAGAGTCGATTTGCAACGAGCCGCTCGTGTCCTTGGCGGGCTCGCTCGGCTCGGTGTCTTGCCCGGCAAGCTCCTTCTTGCCGGCGGGCTCCCCTCGCTCGGCACGGCTTGCTGCCTCCGCCGCATCTGCTTCCTCCATAGTGAACCCAAACTCGCCCGCAGCTGCGGCTGCCGCTGCCTCCTCCAGCCTAGTGGCGATAAGCGCCATCTCCGCATCCGTGGTGTCACGGGTGAGGCCGTCCTTCTCGTCGGGGCGGATTGCCACTTCCACCAAGTCGTCGAAGAACTGCTGCACGACCTCGTCTGCAGGCTCCTGCCAAGTTGGCACAATCCCGTGCGAGTCGCACTCTGGCATCATTGCACTGATGCGGTCGAGCGCGGAATTGTTGCACAACGGGACGACGCCCCCCGGCAACCTGAAGACCTCGGGATGCTGGGGGTCATACTTGAACAGCTCCTGCGGCATCGCGTTGAGCTCCAGGACTGTGAAGTTGTAGTTGAGGCCCGGCCGCAGCCTCATGATATCTGCCGCGTTCTTAAACTCCCAAGTGGGCCTCCCCCGTTCCTGCAGGGGGGCGATGCGGCGGCGAAGGAAGTCTGCGCCAACAGCGCCAACAGTAAGCCCGGCAAGCCTGAGGCACAGGATCCTGGTGACGGCAATCTTCAGCCTGTCGTCCTCCGGGGCCACGTCACTCCAATCGCTGCCGCGCGCTACTGGGGTTTTGCGCCGGGTGGTGAATGGCTGCGGGCTCTCCTCGTCGATCCAGCACCAATCAGCCCTCCACTCCTCCCACTTGCCGCGGAATTCTCCCTCCAGATACGTTTCCTTCTTGCCGGCCCTTGAGATCCAGGCGATTCCGCCGGATAGAGCCTCTCCTCTCTCTACTCGGGGAATGAAAAAGTGGCGGAAGAGGGCTACGTTGGGAAGGACTCCGACAAAGTTTTCGCAGAGATGTGCGAAAACTGCCATTGTCAGGACGGCGTTGGGGGTGAAGTCAAGGAGGTGGAATCCATAGGTGTTCATGATGTCGCAGAAGAAATCAGAGAAGGGCGGGCAGAGCCCGCAATAGAAGAACAATGCGAAGAAGGGGTACCCATTCGGAGCCTTCTTCCAAGCGGCGGCGGGGAGAACCTTTGTGCGCGGATGCGCGCGCGTCTCCGTCGACCAGAACAGATAGTAGTTCTCCCTCAGCTCCTTCGCGCCGAGCTTGGAGGGGGGGAGGGAAACGGACCGCTCCTTCCGCAGCGCCGCGAGCCGCTGCGCCTCGGTCGTCTTCACGGTCTTCCCCTTGTCGGCTTTTGGAGCCATGGCGGAAGTAGTGGAGGAGGTCGACGGCGTTGGTGGTGCTAGTGGCGATGGGGGGCGGAGCGCTGCTCTCTCTCTCAGCTTTGGGGAGGCAAGGGAGCGGCGGAGATTTCTGGGATTGGGAACGGCAACGGGCGAGTGGGCCAATCGCCCCTGTTTCCCCTGCTTATAAAGGGGGAGGGGGCGGACGTTCCGCATTTCTGAATAAAGAAACCCCCACGACCTCTCCCACGACTCCGCATTCAACGCGTGCCGTTCGGGGAGGGCGCGGTGGATACGGAGTGAGATACGGCGTAACCTAGGCCACGCGTGCCCGTGCCCTGTTTTGGGCCTGGCCCAACAGCGCTCGGCACCGTGTATGGCCCAGGCCCGGGGGCTCCTGTCGGTGTACTAGAGTAGGGGTACCCTAGTATCCCGAACTTGTGCACGGGCAGTCGCAGCATCCCGCGGCAAGGCTTGCCGGGTGACCGCCAAGATCCTCCGTGGTTCCTTTGGAGCCATTCAAGAACAAAGTGTCCAAGTCAAGAAGACAAGACCCCGGCAAGAGGAGCTTGCCGGGAAGGCCACTCAAGGCATTTCAAGGAACTTGCCGCGGCGCACCACACGTTCCGTCAAGACCCGGTGAGCGACAAGCTCCCGGACGCGACAAGACAACGACCGCGGCAAGGCGCTTGCCGCGGCGAGCCACCTCTCCGCGCCCGCGCTCCAGCACATCCACCAACGTGTCGCTCTGGGGCCCTTCCAGGCGTACGTGGCGGAAGGCTGTGCAGCTAGGGACGTGCGGTGGCAAGCGGCGCTGACAAGATCGCCATCGTGGCGAACGGTGGCGTCCCTGGCGGTCCCTTTTTGCACTGTTTAGGCGACACAGACGGGCATTTAAGGCTCTTGTCTCCTGCCGTCAGGGTTAGGTATGATACACTGTAGCAGGTAGCTGGGCCTACTACAGCACTTTTCCATTTCTACCCTTTGCCTCTGTTGCCACCTGTCGGTGACCCCTTGAGCATATAAAAGGAGGCCCGTGTCTACCCTTTGCCTCTGTTGCCACCTGTCGGTGACCCCTTGAGCATATAAAAGGAGGCCCGTGTCTACTGTAGCACTTAGTCAGTTCGAACACTCACGCTCGGTCTTGTTAGCCGCTGGTGTCTACTGTAGCACTCCGCGCTCCTGAGCTAGAAATCAATACAAAACCACAAAGCAAGAGTAGGGTTTTACGCATCCGTGCGGCCCGAACCTGGGTAAATCGCTCGCGTGCTTCGCCTTGATTTGCTCTTTGCACGACCTCCGCCCCCGCCGAACCGAAAGGGATCCAGTCCGCCGGTCCCATAGGTGTTCGTGGATCAGTACCTCGGCACCTTCATTAACCATAAAGTGGCACTTCTCCCAGTTCAAGACAAGATTAGTTTCTTCACATCTCTGCAAAACTCGATCAAGGTTGCTCAAGCAATCATCAAAAGAGGATCCATAAACGGAGAAATCGTCCATGAAAACCACACAAATCTTTTCACAAAAGTCAGAGAATATAGCCACCATGCATCTTTGAAAGGTAGCAGGTGCATTACATAAACCAAAAGCCATACGTCTATAAGCAAAAGTACCGAAAGGGCAAGTAAAAGTGGTCTTTGCTTGATCATCAGCTGACACAGGTATTTGAGAGAAGCCAGAGTAACCATCTAGAAAGCAAAAATGTGTATGTTTGTATAATCTTTCTAGCATTTGATCAATGAAAAGCAAAGGGTAATGATCTTTTTTAGTAGCTTTATTTAATTTGCGAAAATCAATTACCATCCTATAACCTGTAATATTTCTTTGTGGAATCAATTCATCTTTATCATTAGGAACAACAGTAATACCTCCCTTCTTAGGGACACAATGGATAGGACTTACCCACCGACTATCAGTAACGGGATAAATTATACCTGCCTCAAGGAGCTTTAGTATTTCCTTTCTTACCACTTCTTTCATCTTAGGATTCAGCCATCGTTGGTGATCAATAACTAGTTTGGCGTCTTTCTCTAAATTGATTTTGTGTTAACATAGAGTGGGACTAATGCCTTTAAGATCATCAAGAGTGTATCCAATAGCAGTACAGTGCTTCTTCAGAGTTTTCAATAGTTTCTCTTCTTCATGCTCTGAAAGGTTAGCACTAATAATAATAGGATATATCTTCTTTTCATCAAGATAAACATATTTAAGAGTATCAGGTAATGGTTTAAGCTCAAACACGGGATCACCCTTGGGTGGAGGAGGATCCCCTAGGATTTCAACATGCAAGTTGTGTTTCAGAATAGGTCCCTGTTTAAAGAATACTTCATCTATTTCCCTTCTTTCATTCATGAACAGATCATTTTCATGGTCTAGAAAATATTGTTCTAAAGGATCAGTAGGAGGCACGACAATAGAAGCAAGACCAATAATTTCATCTTTACTAGGCAATTCCTCATCACAGGGTTGTCTACGAAACTTAGCAAAATTAAACTCATGAGATATATCCCTTAAACCAACAGAAACAATATCCTTATTGCAGTCTATCTTAGCATTAACAGTATTCAAGAAGGGTCTACCAAATATAATGGGACAAAAGCTATCTTGTGGGGAACCAAGAACAAGAAAATCAGCAGGATATTTAACCTTCCCACACAAGACTTCAACATCTCTAACAATCCCAATTGGTGAAATAGTATCTCTATTGGCAAGCTTAATGGTAACATCGATATCTTCTATCTCAGCAGGTGCAATATCATGCATAATTTCTTTGTATAAGGAATGAGGTATTGAACTTGCACTAGCACCCATATCACATAAGCCATGATAGCAATGATCTCCTATTTTAACAGAAATAACATGCATGCCTACAATAGGTCTATGTTTATTTTTAGTATCAGGTCTAGCAATTCTAGCAGTCTCATCACAGAAGTAAATAACATGCCCATCAATATTATCGGCCAAGAGATCTTTAACCATAGAAATATTAGGTTCAAATTTAACTTGCTCAGGGGGTTTGTGTGTCCTAATATTACTTTTGTTGACTACAGTTGAAACTTTAGCATGATCCTTTATTCTAACAGGGAAAGGTGGTTTCTCAACATAAGCAGTAGGAACAACAGGATCATTATAAGTGATAGTCTTTTCTTCAACTTTAATAGGTGCAACTAATTTTACTTCAATGGGAGGATATATTTAAACCACTTCTCCTTAGGGAGATCAACATGAGTAGCAAATGATTCACAGAAAGAAGCTACTATCTCATAGTCAAGTCCATATTTAGTGCTAAATTCACGGAAAGCATTGGTATCCATAGAAGATTTAACACAATCAAACTTAGGTGTTATACCTGACTCCTTACCTTTGTCGAGGTCCCAATCTTCAGAGTTGCGTTTAATTATCTCCAATAAATCCCATTTGAATTCAATAGTCTTCATCATAAAAGATCCAGTACAAGAAGTATCGAGCATGGAGCGATTACTGAGAGAAAGTCGAGCATAAATTTTTTGAATAATCATTTCTCTTGAGAGCTCACGATTGGGGCATGAATATAACATTGACTTAAGCCTCCCCCAAGCTTGAGCGATGCTTTCTCCTTCATGAGGCCAGAAATTATATATATAATTACGATCACGATGAACAAGATGTATAGGATAAAACTTCTGGTGAAATTCCAATTGCAATCGCTTGTAGTCCCATGATCCCATATTATCACATAGCCTATACCATGTCAATGCATATCCCTTCAAATATAAAGGGAAAACCTTCTTCTTGATGACATCCTCGGGCATACCTGCAAGCTTAAATAATCCACAAACCTCATCCACATAGATTAAGTGTAAATCGAGATGCAATGTTCCATCTCTATCATACCTGAAGGAATTTCAAAGTAAACATTTTCGGTAGGCTCAGTAGGTTGAGGGGTAGCTAATTGTGGTTCCGGACGAGGTGAAGATACCCCGAACAAACCCCTCAAAGGATTATGTTCCATAGTAACAAGTGACAGTAAATTTTAGCACACTATATAAATTTTTTCCTTACCAAATTCCACCTACCAAAGGCGCTTCACTCCCCGACAACGGCGCCAGAAAAAAAGTCTTGATGACCCACAAGTGTAGGGGATCTATCATAGCTTTTCGATAAGTAAGAGTGTCGAACCCAACGAGGAGCAGAAGGAAATGATAAGCAGTTTTCAGTAAGGTATTCTCTGCAAGCACTGAAATTATCGATAACAGATAGTTTTGTGATAAGGTAATTTGTAACGAGTAGCAAGTAATAAAGTAAATAAGGTGCAGCAAGATGGCCCAATCCTTTTTGTAGCAAAGGACAAACCTGGACAAACTCTTATATGAAGGAAAGCGCTCCCGAGGACACATCAGAATTATCGTCAAGCTAGTTTTCATCACGTTCATATGATTCGCGTTCGGTACTTTGATAATTTGATATGTGGGTGGACCGGTGCTTGGGTACTGTCCTTACTTGGACAAGCATCCCACTTATGATTAACCCCCATTGCAAGCATCCGCAACTACAACAGAAGTATTAAGGTAAACCTAACCATAGCATGAAACATATGGATCCAAATCAGCCCCTTACGAAGCAACGCATAAACTAGGGTCTAAGGTTCTGTCACTCTAACAACCCATCATCTAACTATTACTTCCCAATGCCTCCCTCTAGGCCCAAACAATGGTGAAGTGTCATGTAGTCGACGTTCACATGACACCACTAGAGGGATGACAACATACATCTCATCAAAATATCGAACGAATACCAAATTCACATGACTACTTATAGCAATACTTCTCCCATTTTAAGTTTTTGTGTGGAAAAGCTCCAAAGACGTTCACATGGAGTTTTTGTGTGGAAAAGCTCCAAAGAATGAAACAATTATCATCAATGTGATGCAAAGATATGTTATAGCTTAATATGAGGCTGAGGGACAGGCAAAATGGTTAAGGAGACCTGTACCCGGAGTTGATAATTGTTGACAACAGCGATAACCATTTTAAGTTTTTCGCTCCTTTGACAACGAGTCAAGTGTTCATGCCAGACACACTGACACAGAGTTATGCATTGTAAAGGAGAAAGTTTGGAATTATGTAGAAATGCTTGAAGCATAAAAGAAACAGACAAGTTGTCGTGGAATTGTCACGGCAGATGTCCTAGTGAAAGGACTTAGTCGTAGAGCCATCACAACTAGGAAGCTTAAAGGGGTTAATCGGGACAAAGGACACGAGAGGTTTATACTGGTTCGGCCCCTTACGGTGAAGGTAAAGCCTAGTCTAGTTGATGTGGTATTGCTAGGTTTCGATGACCAAGGAGCGTATATGCTAACTTGGCTCTTGATCTATTGTTTCTTGCCCTAAACCGCTGCTGGGTCGTCCCCTTATATACACGGGTTGACGCCCTGCGGCCTACAGAGTGTCGGCCGGCTCATACAACGTGTCCGGCTCGGTGACTTCTTTTACATGCCTTATTTTACAAGTATTATTCATACATGGCAGTTTACAGTTACGGGCCTTAAGCCGCCTCTGGGCTTGGGCCTACTACAAGCCTTATCATGAACCGTCGCCTTGTATACTCGTCGGGCTTCTTTTAAGTAACCCGCCATTGTGATTGACCCGACCCCTCTTGGGCGGGTCATACCTTGTAGTTATATCCCCAACATTAGGCCCTAGGTTGATTTGAACTTCGTTCTTGTCAATCTCCAACACTTAGATGAAATCCATCTTCCGTTGTTTGTAAAAGCTCTGGAACCCACCATGACATCATCTTCAGAAAATTTGGAAACCCGCCACGACGTCATCTGTAACGGATCCTTATCTTTAATGGTTTTCGAAATCGAGGTGTCCATTTAGCCGGATAATCATTACTTTTAGCCTTCCTCGATTTTCATGCTTGCCTGTTCACCTATCTCCTTATAAATAGGCACGGCCGGCCCTTCCTCTTTCTTCTTCTTCCTTCTCTCGCAACCTCTCTGCCGCTCGAGCTCCGCCGCCGCAGCGCTCACCAGTAGATCTGCATCTGTAAGCCCTTGCTTTCTCACACCTTTAGATCTGCATTAGGGTTCGTGAGTTCTTTCTGTGTTCTTCGCTGTTCATCACAAATTCCTTGCAGTTTCTCCACCGCACCCTCCTTTGATCTAAAAGAAGTATAAAACCTATGCGGTAGTTGTTTTGCATCCATTTCAGATGCTAGCAGATCCTTTTCTATTGTACAAAGGCCTCTTTAGAACTGACAAACTCCTCTGCACTGGTTTTTTAGGTCCAGATTATACTTTCTTTTTTGAACCATCTTGATCTAAAATAATAGCAATAGCTTGTGAAACCTGTTTGTCTCAGTACTTAGTCAATTTTGTCTCAGACAAACTTCAAATATCTTTAGCCATGGCGGCTTATCATACCGGCTCATTTCTCCTTCATATATCATTAGCCCTTACTTAAGCCGCCATTACTCATCTGTACTATAATCATTTAACCTATAATTCCACCAATTAATTTGAACCGGCAAATTACTTTCTTTTCCGCTTGTCCTTTTTCATCATGCATTCAAAAGCGCCAACAGTCTGCAACTGGGTCCCTTCCACAGTTAATGATGACACTTTGAAAGATTTTGTCACCATCGGATATTTGCCGGAGAAGAATATTATGTCTTATCGTGCTCCTGACCCGGCTGAAGAACGGCCTCATCCCAAAGACGGTGCAGTCATCATCTTTACCTATCACATGAATCGGGGTTTTTCACCACCCGACTCAAAGTTCTTCAGAGACTTCTGCATTTTTTCAAGCTTCATCCACAAGATCTTGGACCCAACTCCATATCCAACATCTGCAATTTTCAAGTTCTTTGTGAGGTTTATCTTCAAGAAGAACCTGATACGTCTCCAACGTATCTATAATTTTTGATTGCTCCATGCTATATTATCTACTATTTTGGACATTATTGGGCTTTATTATCCACTTTTTTTATTATTTTTGGGACTAACCTATTAACCGGAGACCCAGCCCAGAATTGCTGTTTTTTTGCCTGTTATAGGGTTTCGAAGGAAAGGAATATCAAACGGAGTCCAAACGGAATGAAACCTTCGGGAACGTGATTTTCTCAACGAACAAGACACAGGAGACCTGGACCCTATGTCAAGACAAAAAAGAGGAGGCCAAGAGGTAGGGGGGCACGCCTACCCCCCAGGCGCGCCCTCCACCCTCGTGGGCCGCCTGTTGGTCCACCGACATACTCCTTCCTCCTATATATACCTACGTACCCCCAAACAATCATATACGGAGCCAAAAACCTAATTCCACCGCCGCAACTTTCTGTATCCACAAGATCCCATCTTGGGGCCTATTCCGGAGCTCCGCCGGAGGGGGCATCGATCACGGGGGGCTTCTACATCAACACCATAGCCCCTCCGATGAAGTGTGAGTAGTTTACCTCAGACCTATGGGTCCATAGTTATTATCTAGATGGCTTCTTCTCTCTTTTTGGATCTCAATACAATGTTCTCCCCCTCTCTTGTGGAGAACTATTCGATGTAATCTTCTTTTTGCGGTGTGTTTGTTGAGACCGATGAATTGTGGGTTTATGATCAAGTATATCTATGAACAATATTTGAATCTTCTCTGAATTCTTTTATGTATGATTGGTTATCTTTGCAAGTCTCTTTGAATTATCAGTTTGGTTTGGCCTACTAGATTGATCTTTCTTGCAATGGGAGAAGTGCTTAGCTTTGGGTTCAATCTTGCGGTGTCCTTTCCCAATGACAGTAGGGGCAGCAAGGCATGTATTGTATTGTTGCCATCGAGGATAACAAGATGGGGTTTTAATCATATTGCATGAGTCTATCCCTCTACATCATGTCATCTTGCTTAAGGCGTTACTCTGTTTTTAACTTAATACTCTAGATGCATGCTGGATAGCAGTCGATGAGTGGAGTAATAGTAGTAGATGTAGGCAGGAGTCGGTCTACTTGTCTCGGACGTGATGCGTGTATACATGATCATACCTAGTTATTCTCATAACTATGCTCAATTCTGTCAATTGCTCAACAGTAATTTGTTCACCCACCGTAGAATACTTATGCTCTCGAGAGAAGCCACTAGTGAAACCTATGGCCCCCCTGGTCTATCTTCATCATATTATTCTCCTACTACTTAGTTATTTCCTTTGCTTTTTTACTTTGACTTTATTTTACTTTGCATCTTTATCACAAAAATACCAAAAATCTTATCTTATCATATCTATCAGATCTCACTCTCATAAGTGGCCGTGTAGGGATTGACAACCCCTATTCGTGTTGGTTGCGAGAATTTATTAGTTTTGTGCAGGTACGAGGGACTCGCGCGTAGCCTCCTACTAGATTGATACCTTGGTTCTCAAAAACTGAGGGAAATACTTACGCTACTTTGCTGCATCATCCCTTCCTCTTCGGGGAAAACCAACGCAGTGCTCAAGAGGTAGCAAGAAGGATTTCTAGCGCCGTTGCCGGGGAGGTCTACACAAAAGTCAGCATACCAAGTACCCATCACAGACCCTTATCTCCCGCATTACATTATTTGCCATTTGCCTCTCGTTTTCCTCTCCTCCACTTCACCCTTGTCGTTTTATTTTCCCTCTCTCTCTATCCTCCCTCTCTTTCTCTATTTGCCTCTTTTTGCCCGCTTGCTTTTTGTTTGCTTGTGTGTTAGTTTGCTTTCTTGTGTGATTTCACCAATACCAACAACAATGATTTTCTTAGCACTCCAATTGCTCCTCTTATTGATGCCGAATCTTGTGAAATTAATACTGCTTTGCTGAATCTTGTCATGAAAGATCCGTTTTCCGGCCTTCCTAGTGAAGATGCCGCTACCCATCTAAATAGCTTCGTTGATTTGTGTGATATGCAAAAGAAGAAAGATGTGGATAATGATATTGTTAAATTTAAGCTATTTCCTTTTTCGCTTAGAGATCGTGCTAAAGCTTGGTTTTCGTCTTTGCCTAAAAATAGTATTGATTCATGGAACAAGTGCAAAGATGCTTTTATCTCTAAGTATTTTCCTCCCGCTAAGATCATCTCTCTTAGAAACTATATTATGAATTTTAAGCAACTTTATCATGAACATGTTGCACAAGCTTGGGAGAGAATGAAACTAATGATACGTAATTGCCCTACTCATGGTTTAAATTTCTGGATGATTATACAAATTTTTTTATGCCGGATTGAATTTTGCTTCTAGAAATCTATTAGATTCGGCCGCGGGAGGAACTTTTATGGAAATCACTTTAGGAGAAGCTACTAAACTCCTAGATAATATTATGGTTAATTATTCTCAATGGCATACTAAAAGATCTACTAATAAAAAGGTGCATGCGATAGAAGAAATTAATGTTTTGAGTGGAAAGATGGATGAACTTATGAAATTATTTGCTAATAAGAGTGTTTCTTCTGATCCTAATGATATGCCCTTGTCTACTTTGATTGAGAATAATAATGAATCTATGGATGTGAATTTTTTTGGTAGGAACAATTTTGGTAACAACGCGTATAGAGGAAATTTCAACCCTAGGCCTTATCCTAGTAATCCCTTTAATAATTATGGTAATTCCTACAACAATTCTTATGGAAATTATAATAAGATGACCTCTGATTTTGAATCTAATATTAAAGAATTTATTACTTCGCAAAAGAATTTTAATGCTTTGATTGAAGAAAAATTGCTTAAGATTGATGAGTTGGCTAGGAACATTGATAGAATTTCTCTTGATGTTGATTCTTTGAAACTTAGATCTATTCCACCTAAGCATGATATCAATGAGTCTCTCAAAGCCATGAGAATTTCCATTGATGAGTGCAAAGAAAGAACCGCTAGGATGCGTGCTAAGAAAGATGCCTCTATAAGACCGTGTTCTTCTAGTTCCTATGAAAATAAAGATGAAGATCTAAAACTTATTGATGTGTCCCCTATTAAATCTTTGTTTTGCAATATGAATCTTGATAATGATGGGACTGAATATGATCCACCTTTACCTAGAAGGCGTTCCAAGAATTGGGAATTTTTTGATCTTGATGCTAAAATTGATAAAAGTGGGATTGAAGAAATTAAAACCCTAGATGTTGCTAAACCCACTATTATGGATTTCAAGGAATTTAACTATGAAAATTGCTCTTTCATTGATTGTATTTCCTTGTTGCAATCTGTGCTAAATTCTCCTCACGCTTATAGTCAAAATAAAGCGTTTACTAAACATATCGTTGATGCCTTGATGCAATCTTATGAAGAAAAACTTGAATTGGAAGTTTCTATCCCTAGAAAACTTTATGATGAGTGGGAACCAACTATTAAAATTAAAATTAAAGATCATTAATGCTATGCTTTATGTGATTTGGGTGTTAGTGTTTCCACGATTCCAAAGACTTTTTGTGATTTGTTAGGTTTCCGTGATTTTGATGATTGCTCTCTAGACTTGCACCTTGCGGATTCCACTATTAAGAAACCTATGGAAAGAATTAATGATGTTATTATTGTTGCAAGTAGGAATTATGTGCGTAGATTTTATTGTTCTTGACATAGATTGCAATCCTTCATGTCCTATTATTCTTGGTAGACCTTTCCTTAGAACGATTGGTGCAATTATCGATATGAAGGAAGGAAATATTAGATTCCAATTCCATTAAGGAAAGGCATGGAACACTTTACTAGAAAGAAAATTAAATTACCTTATGAATCTATTATGAGAGCCACTTATGGATTGCCTACCAAAGATGGCAATACCTAGATCTATCCTTGCTTTTTATGCCAAGCTAGGGGCGTTAAACGATAGCGCTTGTTGGGAGGCAACCCAATTTTATTTTTATTCCTTGATTTTTGTTCCTGTTTGGTAATAAATAATTTATCTAGCCTCTATTTTGGTTGTGTTTTTTGTGTTTAATTAGTATTTGTGCCAAGTAGAACCGTTGGTAAGACTTGGGGAAAGTCATGTTACACTTGCTGTAAAAAACAGAAACTTTAGCGCTCACGAGAACTACTTCCATTTTTATTTGGAGAGTGAAATTTAGTTAATTCTTTTTGAAGATGATTAATAGATAAATTCTTTACTTTTTAGTTTACCACAATCATCCTTGCTGCAAACACCTTTTGAGAGAGCCATACATGATTTGGAATTTGTTAGAATACTCTATGTGCTTCGCTTATATCTTTTGAGTTATATAGTTTTGCTCTAGTACTTCACTTATATCTTTTAGAGCCCGGTGGTGGATTTGTTTTATAGAAACTATTGATCTCTCATGCTTCACTTAGATTATTTTGAGAGTCTTAAATAGCATGGTAATTTTCTTAAAGTCTTAATATGCTTGGTATACAAGATTAATAATAAAACTTTCTTATGAGTGTGTTGAATACTATGAGAAGTTTGATGCTTGATAATTGTTTTGAGATATGAAGATGGTGATATTAAAGTTGTGCTAGGTGAGTAGTTTAAAATTTGAGAAATACTTGTGTTAAAGTTTGTGATTCCCGTAGCATGCACGTATGGTGAACCGCTATGTGAAGAAGTCGGAGCATGATTTATTTTTTGATTGTCTTCCTTATGAGTGGCGGTCGGGGACGAGCGATGGTCTTTTCCTACCAATCTATCCCCCTAGGATCATGCGCGTAATACTTTGCTTTGATAACTTGTATATTTTTGCAATAAGTATATGAGTTCTTTATGACTAATGTTGAGTCCATGGATTATACGCACTCTCACCCTTCCACCTTTGCTAGCCTCTCTAATATCGCGCACCTTTCGCCGGTATTATATACCCACCATATACCTTCCTCAAAACAGCCACCATACATACGTATTATGGCATTTCCATAGCCATTCCGAGATATATTGCCATGCAACTTTCCACCGTTCCGTTTATTATGACACACTCCATCATTGTCATATTGCTTAGCATGATCATGTAGTTGACATCGTATTTGTGGCAAAGCCACCATTCATAATTCTTTCATATGTGTCACTCTTGATTCATTGCATATCCCGGTACTCCGCCGGAGGCATTCATATAGAGTCATATTTTGTTCTAAGTATTGAGTTGTAATTGTTGATTTGTAAGAAAAATAAAAGTGTGATGATCATCATTATTAGAGCATTGTCCCAGTGAGGAAAGGATGATGGAGACTATGATTCCCCCACAAGTCGGGATGAGACTCCGGACGAAAAAGAAAAAAAAGAAAAAAGAAAAGAGGCCATAAAAAAAGAGAAAAGGCCCAAATAAAAAATGAGAGAAAAAGAGAGAAGGGACAATGTTACTATCCTTTTACTACACTTGTGCTTCAAAGTAGCACCATGATATTCATGATAGAGAGTCTCCTATGTTATCACTTTCATACACTACTGGGAATTTTTCATTATAGAACTTGGCTTGTATATTCCAATGATGGGCTTCCTCAAAATGCCCTAGGTCTTCATGAGCAAGCAAGTTGGAAGCACACCCACTTAGTTTCTTTTTGAGCTTTCATATACTTATAGCTCTAGTGCATCCGTTGCATGGCAATCCCTACTCACTCACATTGATATCTATTGATGGGCATCTCCATAGCCCGTTGATACGCCTAGTTGATGTGAGACTATCTTCTCCCTTTTGTCTTCTCCACAACCACCATTCTATTCCACCTATAGTGCTATGTCCATGCCTCACGCTCATGTATTGCGCGAAAATTGAAAAAGTTTTGAGAATGTCAAAAGTATGAAACAATTGCTTGGATTGTCATCGGGGTTGTGCATGATTTAAATATTTTGTGTGGTGAAGATGGAGCATAGCCAGACTATATGATTTTGTAGGGATAACTTTCTTTGGCCATGTTATTTTGAGAAGACATAATTGCTTTGTTAGTATACTTGAAGTATTATTATTTTTATGTCAATATTAAACTTTTGTCTTGAATCCTTAGGATCTGAATATTCGTACCACAATTAATAAGAATTACATTAAAATTATGCCAAGTAGCACTCCGCATCAAAAATTCTATTTTTATCATTTCCCTACTCGAGGACGAGCAGGAATTAAGCTTGGGGATGCTTGATACGTCTCCAAAGTATCTATAATTTTTGATTGCTCCATGCTATATTATCTACTATTTTGGACATTATTGGGCTTTATTATCCACTTTTATATTATTTTGGGACTAACCTATTAACCGGAGGCCCAGCCCAGAATTGCTGTTTTTTGCCTGTTTTAGGGTTTCGAAGAAAAGGAATATCAAACGGAGTCCAAACGGAATGAAACCTTCGGGAACGTGATTTTGTCAACGAACAAGACCCAGGAGACTTGGACCCTAGTCAACACACAAAAGAGGAGACCACGAGGTAGGGGGCGCGCCTACCCCCCCAAGGCGCGCCCTCCACCCTCGTGGCCCCCCTGTTGCTCCACCGACGTACTCCTTCCTCCTATATATACCTACGTACCCCCAAATGATCAGATACGGAGCCAAAAACCTAATTCCACCGTCGCAACTTTCTGTATCCACGAGATCCCATCTTGGGGCCTGTTCCGGAGCTCCGTCGGAGGGGGCATCGATCACGGAGGGCTTCTACATCAACACCATAGCCCCTCCGATGAAGTGTGAGTAGTTTACCTTAGACCTACGGGTCCATAGTTATTAGCTAGATGGCTTCTTCTCTCATTTTGGATCTCAATACAATGTTCTCCCCCTCTCTTGTGGAGAACTATTCGATGCAATCTTCTTGTTGCAGTGTGTTTGTTGAGATCGATGAATTGTGGGTTTATGATCAAGTCTATCTATGAACAATATTTGAATCTTCTCTGAATTCTTTTATGTATGATTGGTTATCTTTGCAAGTCTCTTTGAATTATCAGTTTGGTTTGGCCTACTAGATTGATTGATCTTTCTTGCAATGGGAGAAGTGCTTAGCTTTGGGTTCAATCTTGCGGTGTCCTTTCCCAGTGACAGTAGGGGCAGCAAGGCACGTATTGTATTGTTGCCATCGAGGATAACAAGATGGGGTTTTCATCATATTGCATGAGTCTATCCCTCTACATCATGTCATCTTGCTTAAGGCGTTATTTCTGCTTTTAACTTAATACTCTAGATGCATGCTAGATAGCGGTCGATGAGTGGAGTAATAGTAGTAGATGTAGGCAGGAGTCGGTCTACTTGTCTCGGACGTGGTGCTTATATACATGATCATACATAGATATTCTCATAACTATGCTCAATTCTGTCAATTGCTCAACAGTAATTTGTTCACCCACCGTAGAATACTTATGCTCTCGAGAGAAGCCACTAGTGAAACCTATGGCCCCCGGGTCTATCTTCATCATATTAATCTCCTACTACTTAGTTATTTCCTTTGCTTTTTTACTTTGCCTTTATTTTACTTTGCATCTTTATCACAAAAATACCAAAAATATTATCTTATCATATCTATCAGATCTCACTCTCGTAAGTGGCCGTGTAGGGATTGACAACCCCTATTCGCGTTGGTTGCGAGGATTTATTTGTTTTGTGCAGGTACGAGGGACTCGCGCATAGCCTCCTACTGGATTGATACCTTAGTTCTCAAAAACTGAGGGAAATACTTACGCTACTTTGCTGCATCATCCCTTCCTCTTCGGGGAAAACCAACGCAATGCTCAAGAGGTAGCACTGTGGAACTCTTCAGAGAGTACTTCTATTTGAACCGCCAGAATGAATGCACCAATGGCCTTAGCTTGGAACTTGGTGGAATCTCGATTCAGCGTGATAGGGTGATGTCTTTCCCTTAATAGTCTTACCAAGCCATCCCAAGGATTGGAACCAAACTTGGTTTTATTGCAAAGATACGTCGCCAGCTGATGAAAGACCACTGCCGGGTTATCGCACGGAGCGTCTTGATTCTAAGTTTGTGCTCCCTGACAAGCTCACTGCTGCTGAACGCAAGAAACTTATCCCATCCATAAAAAGGATTCAAGCTTTATTGGGAAACGGTATAACTGGAGTTGATCTGATCCGTTGTTGGATCGCATGTCGGGTCATCCCTCTGAGCCGCCATTCTGCCTTGATGTATACCTACGCCGGAGGACCAGATGACCCTCTACGTCATAGCTCTCTGCAACTGACTGAAGAGGCTATTGTTGAGATGTCAACCACCCATGTAAACAGTAAATACAAGGATTGCAGTAAGGTTGGATTAAATACTTTCTGCAAACTTAACCCGGCACCAGAGGTGAATCCCCTTGACCCCTTTTTTTCTTCAGTAGTTAGATACTTGCATGACTCTTAACCTGTTATTTGGTGACAGGCCAAATCTGATTTCTGGAATGCCAAATATGACCATGAAGCTGCCAAGAAGGCTAGAGCCGCTGCCATGGCCGCGAGGAAGACAACCCAAAAATCCAAGAAGAAAAGAACTGCTTCTGATATGTTCAAGCTGGATGATGTTTCTGAGTCGGAGGTAGCCCTTGACTCCCTTGGCCTGTTTTCTAACAACCTTATTGACACTGACTATTACCAGGACGACATGGGGGCTAGCCAGGCAGTGGAAGAAGAGGTAACTATTTCCTCCGACTCAGAACCTTTGCCAAGACAGAAACCTCGACTGGTAACCCAGAAAGTAAGGTTTTCACACCCTTTGGCTTATTTGGATCCACATTTTCTTTTGAAAAAGCAGCAACATGAGAGCCGCCGTCAGGCCCGGACCAATGACGACAATGAACTGCCCTCCGGCTTACCAAAAACTCCTCGGAAACGCCAGAATGAGGTTTCTTTCACCTTTGTCTCTTGCTTTTATCAATGAATCTATTTCCTTACTCTCTTAACTTTTATTTTTTACTTTTGTAGGAGGTCTCTCGCTCTTTTGGCGATTCTTCACAAACTCAATTCCCGGCTTTCAAGACTGCCCCTGGGTAAAGAAAATTATCTTTCTTGTGCATCTTTAAGTCTGCATCATTATACTAACTCATGAAATCCTTCTTAGCGGTCAAGCAAAGCCCAAGAAAACCAGAATGGCTAAGCCAGCGGAGGACCCGAAAGACCCTGCTCCTGAACCGGCAATACCAACTCCTGCTCCTGAACAATCTGAAGCACCAGAAGACCCTGTTGTCAACATTCAATCTGGCCTGCCTGAGCCGTCACCTAATGAGACCATTCTCAATCCATCCACCGTCGGGCCGTCCAGCTCAGCTAACCCACCGGCGCCTTCTGACCATGACGTCCTAATCACTGGTAGTAGATTCATTGAGCCGGGCAATCCAACTGTACTGGCTAGGCACTCTGCCAAACAAGAGGCTTTGGAAATGCAGAAAGTGTGGTTTGACATCTCTCACTATGCTCATCTGAATGTTAGTGACGTGCTGTCTGGATACCTCAGTCATGTGCATTCCAACCGTGACTCTGAAATTGAGATGGTCAAGCAACTGCAACTGAAATATGAGGTATGTTCTTCGGCTTTCAGTAGTTTACATATGCTCTGCCAGCCCCCAAGTCTCCGGATCATGATGAACCTGAATGATATGTAGACTTGTGATATAGGTTGATGTTATGTCTTAGATTTTCCCTAAGTCCAGCAGATTAGCATAAATTTCACCTGCAGTCCCCAAGGGCCGGCTTAATTTATCATAAATGAGCCGGTACTTGACTTCATAACTGTCTTGAATCAGTCCAAACAAATAATGTGATCCAGCTCATGATGAAAAAACTTTCTTAATATCATGCATTAGCCCCCAAGTGCCAAGCGTTGTTACTTGTAAAACACTTGTGACTTTAGTCATAGAAGAGCCATTTTGTATTTTTTAAAAATTGCTTTGGCACACATTAGCCCCCAAGTGCCGAGTGGTGTTGCGTTGCAAAGCACTTGGGACTTTAATCATTATGACCTTTATTGAAATAAATTTTTAACACACCTGTGCATGTATGTAGACCGCCATAACTGAATTGGGTTCTCAATTAACTAATGCAAAGACCCGGCTGGCGGATCAAGAGGCTGAAATAAAAAATGCTGACTCCAAACTCCAGTTGAGCCTCTCTGAAGCTAAAAAACTGAAGACCAGTTTTGATGCGGAGAAGAAATCCTGGGCCAATGAGAAAACCTTGCTGATACAGCGTGCTGAGACAGCAGAGGCAGCTCTCAAGGAGGTTACCACGGATCTCACCAGTTTAAAAAACCGTGTGTCTCAGATGGTCTCCGCAATCTTTGGTGAGTCATTTGTATTAGTACCTTACACTCTATTTTTGCCAGAAATACAAGCCGCATGCTTAACCTTTTTTAAATACTCATAGGTCAATGGAGCAGAAATCTAAGTCAAAACAGCGTGACAAAACTCAAGGCGGTTTACACCCTGGTGGAGCAGCTGTATACTGGGGCTCAACGAGCGCTTGCTATTATCTCCCCAGCCAACCAAGGACCAAACCTCTTGAGTGATGTTTTGCAGAAATTATCTATCTTACCCGCCAGATTCCAAGGGGTCAAGCGGTCTTGTGCAAGAGCCGGAGCCCTAACTGTTCTAAGCCGCTCCAAAGCCTGGGTGCCGGAACTAGACCCAGCTGACGTAGCCAAGGGGTATCCCCCCTTGAAGGAAGACGGGACTTCATTTGATCAAGATGATTTTGTTGCTTGTGTGAGGGGAGTTCGTCCTCATGCTACCATCCTTGGCGACGAGACCAACATTGATAAGTATCAGCCGGGTTTTGATGTTGATAATAAGAAGATGGCAACTCCCTCATATAAAGTGACAGATCTTATCCCGCCGGTTCGCCAACATACCTTTGCCCCAGAAATTGACCCGACTGGTCTAATTGACGATGAAGCTGAGTTCGTTGCTCTGGATGGCTTTGATTGGTCCAAGCCCAGCTTCCAACCAGTGGAGGGAGATGAACCGGCCTTAGCTTGATATCTGCTTAGGAGAAAAAAAGTTTTAACCTTTTGGGCTCTCAATGCCTTGTAATAGGTTAGCTTGAAACTGCATGTTTTTCCTATGCCATCGTGCATATTATGTTGCGTATGACTGTTTTATCCTTCATGTCAATATATGCATTATATCCTTTATCACATCTGTAGTGTTTAAATCTGTTCTTGTATGCAAAGATGAAAAAACTGTCCTGGCGGTTTGTTGCAGGACGGGTCAAAACACCCAACACATAACTATGGAATAATCAGGGCTAGATGTAAAGATAAATAAGGCTGGAAAACCTTTTGATTTAAAGGAAAAACACAGATAAGTCTGTTTATGAACGACAATGTCATACCTGTGTTCTTTGATTCTGGACTGCCGGCTTATGTGACCCAGACAGTAAGGTTAACAACCCAATCTTTTTAGGAGTCAATGCTTCCATATGCCTGATGATTGTTATGCCTTGGCAACTCATTGTCAAATAACTGAGCCGGTTTAAATTGAAACCATACTCACAGTTAGATTTGAGACAACAAAAAACTGGTAAAACAAAATAATATGTTTCAAACAATGTAAATCAAGCATTTAAGAAAATTTTGGAGGCTTCTGATTCGAATACGATCAGTAAACCGGACCAAAGGGGTTAGCTAGGATTCGAATACGATCATGTAGCCCCCAGTGGCTTTGGCATTGCGCCGATCAGGAGGGTACCGACAGCTATGTTCTCTTGGTTCAAATACGACCTATGTTTGAACAGGAAGCCCCCAAATGACCTTGAGAGTTTTTTTAACGATGCTGATTCGAATACGATCAACGTTGGACCCAAAAGAGGTTGAGCTATGATTGAAATACGACCAGGAAGCCCCCTAGTGAGCTTGGCAGTGTGCCGATCAAAAGGGTACCGACAGCTATGTTCTCTTTGGTTCGAATACGACCTATGTTTGAACAGGAAGCCCCCTAGTGACCATAAGGTTTAACGGATAGATTCGAATACGATCATAAGCCGGACCGAGAGGTTTAAGCTAGATTCAAGTACGATCAGCCCCCAAGTGGTCGTTTAGTAATTAGAAAAAATAAAGATATGTGATTATTGAGGATGAAATGGACAGAGGTCCTGCTTTATTACTTATCATAATATATACAACGTCAAAGTATGTACATTATGAGAGCCGGTGGCTCAAGTGTAGTAAGGCCGAAGATGAGCAATATTCCATGGCCGGCGAGTCTCTTCCTCCGACTTACGTGAGTCTTTGTGCTCTCGAACGTCGATAAGGTAATATGACCCGTTGTTCAAGTTCTTGCTGACCACAAAGAGTCCTTCCCAAGGTGGGGATAGTTTGTGCGCATCAGATTGATCCTGGATGAGCCGGCGCACCAGGTCACCTTCTTGAAAGGTTCTGGACTTAACCCGACGGTTGTGATAACGGTGCAGGTCCTGTTGGTAAATCGCTGAGCGAGCCGCTGCCAAGTCTCGCTCTTCATCTAATAAGTCAAGCGCGTCTTGACGGGCTTGTTCGTTATCAGCTTCCACATAAGCCGCCACGCAGGGCGAGTCATGACGGATCTCACTAGGCAGGACTGCTTCTGCTCCATAAACCATGAAGAAAGGTGTATAACTCGTAGACCTGTTGGGGGTGGTATTGATGCTCCATAGTACCGAGGGTAACTCCTCTACCCAACAACCCGGCGTCCATTGTAAAGGAACCATAAGCCCGGGCTTGAGACCTTTTAAGATTTCCTGATTTGCTCTCTCAGCTTGACCATTGGATTGGGGGTGAGCTACTGACGAAGCATCAAGCCGGATATGCTCACGTTGACAAAATTCCTCCATAGCGCCTTTGGACAGATTAGTACCATTGTCAGTTATAATGCTGTGTGGAAAGACAAAACGAAAGATCATCTTTTTCATGAACTGAACCGCCGTGGCTGCATCACACTTACTAACCGGTTCTGCCTCAACCCATTTTTTGAATTTGTCAACTGCCACCAAAAGATTAGTCTTTTCATCCTTGGATCTCTTGAAAGGTCCAACCATATCGAGCCCCCAAACTGCAAACAACCAAGTAATTGGAATCATCCGCAATTCTTGAGCCGGCACGTGCGCTCGTCGTGCAAACTTTTGACACCCATCGCACCAACTGACTAGATCTTCCGCATCAGCGTGAGCCGTTAGCTAGTAAAAACCGTGACGGAAAGCTTTGGCCACAAGAGACTTTGAACCGACATGATGGCCACAATCTCCTTCATGGATCTCACGAAGAATTTCTTGACCTTCTTCAGGAGAAACACAACGTTGAAACGCTCCGGTGACACTGCGATGATACAACTCACCATTGGAAATCGTCATTGACTTAGACCGCCGGGTTATCTGTCTAGCCAAGGTCTCATCCTCTGTCAACTCGCGCTGGGTCATATAAGCCAAATACGGTACTGTCCAATCTGGAATGACATGAAGAGCCGCCACCAACAGTGCCTCTGGGTCTGGAACGGCCAAGTCTTCCTCTATAGGCAATTTGACAGAAGGGTTATGCAGAACATCTAAAAAAGTGTTTGGTGGCACCGGCTTACACTGAGATCCCAACCGGCTTAAAGCATCAACCGCTTTGTTTTTTCTGCGGTCAATGTGCTCCACTTGATAACCCTTGAAGTGTCCAGCAACAGCATCAACTTCACGACGATAAGCCGCCATGAGAGGATCCTTGGAATCCCACTTGCCTGATACCTGCTGAGCCACCAAATCTGAGTCGCCAAGGCACCGTACCCGGCTTAAACTCATTTCTTTAGCCATTCGAAGACCATGGAGTAAGGCCTCATACTCTGCTGCATTGTTAGTACAAGGAAACATCAATCGCAACACATAACAAAGCTTGTCACCTTGAGGAGAAGTTAAAACAACTCCAGCCCCGAGCCTTCCAATTGTCTGGACCCATCGAAATGAATCTTCCAATATGTGTTGTCTGGCTTCTCTTCAGGTATCTGCTACTCCATCCAATCGTTAATGAAGTCCACCAGTGCTTGAGGCTTAATGGCAGTACATGGCACATACTTTAAATTATGAGACCCAAGCTCAATGGCCCACTTGGTGACTCGTCCTGTGGCTTCTCTGTTTTGAATAATATCTCCTAAAGGAGCAGAGCTAACCACTGTGATAGGATGACCCTGAAAGTAATGCTTAAGCTTCGGGCTTGCCATGAACACCCCATAAACAAGATTCTGCCAATGTGGATATCTTTGCTTGGATTCAATGAGCACCTCACTGACATAGTAAACCGGCCGTTGAACCGGATGCTCCTTGCAAGCCTCTTTGCGCTCTACAACAATGGCCACACTGACAGCACGTGTGTTAGCAGCCACATATAACAACAGTGGCTCCTTCTCAACCAGAGCAGCAAGAACCGGCGGTTCGGCGAGCTGTCTTTTCAGATCTTCAAAGGCAGAATTAGCAGCGTCACTCCAGACAAAATCATCCGTCTTCTTCATCATTTGATACAACGGCATAGCCTTCTCACCCAACTGGCTTATGAACCGTCTCAAAGCTGCAACGCGACCCGCCAGCCGCTGAACGTCATTGATGCATGCCGGTTTAGCCAAAGATGTAATTGCCTTAATTTCTCCCGGGTTAGCCTCAATGCCTCTGTTAGACACCAAAAAACCCAAAAGCTTGCCAGCTGGGACCCTGCTACCTCATTTAGCATTGCGTTGGTTTTCCCCGAAGAGGAAGGTATGATGCAGCAAAGTAGCGTAAGTATTTCCCTCAGTTTTTGAGAACTAAGGTATCAATCCAGTAGGAGGCTACGCGCGAGTCCCTCGTACTTGCACAAAACAAATAAATCCTCGCAACCAACGCAAATAGGGGTTGTCAATCCCTATAGGGCCACTTACGAGAGTGAGATCTGATACATATGATAAGATAATATTTTTAGTATTTTTATGATAAAGATGCAAAGTAAAATAAAGGCAAAGTAAATAGCAAAGTAAATAACTAAGCAGTAGGAGATTAATATGATAAAGATAGACCCGGGGGCCATAGGTTTCACTAGTGGCTTCTCTCGAGAGCATAAGTATTCTACGGTGGGTGAACAAATTACTGTTGAGCAATTGACAGAATTGAGCATAGTTATGAGAATATCTAGGTATGATCATGTATATAGGCATCATGTCCGAGACAAGTAGACCGACTCCTGCCTGCATATACTACTATTACTCCACTCATCGACCGCTATCCAGCATGCATCTAGAGTATTAAGTTAAAAGCAGAGTAACGCCTTAAGCAAGATGACATGATGTAGAAGGATAGACTCATGCAATATGAAGAAAACCCCATCTTGTTATCCTCAATGGCAACAATACAATACGTTCCTTGCTGCCCTTACTGTCACCGGGAAAGGACACCACAAGATTGAACCCAAAGCTAAGCACTTCTCCCATTGCAAGAAAGATCAATCTAGTAGGCCACACCAAACTGATAATTCGAAGAGACTTGCAAAGATAACCAATCATACATAAAAGAATTCATAGAAGATTCAAATATTGTTCATAGATAGACTTGATCATAAACCCACAATTCATCGTTCTCAACAAACACACCGCAAAAAGAAGATTACATCGAATAGATCTCCACAAGAGAGTAGGAGAACATTGTATTGAGATCCAAAAAGAGAGAAGAAGCCATCTAGCTACTAACTATGGACCCGTAGATCTGAAGTAAACTACTCACACTTCATTGGAGAGGCTATGGTGTTGATGTAGAAGCCCTCCGTGATCGATGCCCCCTCCGGCGGGCTCCGAAACAGGCCCCAAGATGGGATCTCGTGGATACAGAAAGTTACGGCGGTGGAATTAGGGTTTTGGCTCCTGTTCTTATCGTTTGGGGGTACGTGGGTATATATAGGAGGAAGAAGTACGTCGGTGTAGCAACAGGGGCCCCACGAGGGTGGAGGGCACGCCTGGGGGGCAGGCGCGCCCCCTACATCGTGGCCTCCTGTTAGTTGGCTTGACGTAGGGTCCAAGTCTCCTGAGTTGTATTCGGTGAGAAAATCACGTTCCCGAAGGTTTCATTCCGTTTGATATTCCTTTTCTTTGAAACCCTAAAACAGGCAAAAACAGCAATTCTGGGCTGGGCCTCCGGTTAATAGGTTAGTCCCAAAAATAATATAAAAGTGGATAATAAAGCCCAATAATGTCCAAAACAGTAGATAATATAGCATGGAGCAATCAAAAATTATAGATACGTTGGAGACGTATCAAGCATCCCCAAGCTTAATTCCTGCTCGTCCTCGAGTAGGTAAATGATAAAAACAGAATTTTTTATGCGGAGTGCTACTTGGCATAATTTTAATGTAATTCTTCTTAATTGTGGTATGAATATTTAGATCCGAAAGATTCAAGACAAAAGTTCATATTGACATAAAAATGATAATACTTCAAGCATACTAACTAAGCAATTATGTCTTCTCAAAATAACATGGCCAAAGAAATTTCATCCCTACAAAATCATATGGTTTAGTCATGTTTCATATTCGTCACACAAGAATGCTATCATCATGCACAACGCCGATGACAAGCCAAGCAATTGTTTCATACTTTAGTAATCTCAAACCTATAAATTTTCACGCAATATATGAGCGCGAGCCATGGACATAGAACTATAGGTGGAATAGAATATAATGAGGGGGGTTATGTGGAGAAGACAAAAAAGGAGAAAGTCTCACATCAACGAGGCTAATCAATGAGCTATGGAGATGCCCACCGATTGATGTTAATGCAAGGAGTAGGGATTGCCATGCAACGGATGCACTAGAGCTATAAATGTATGAAAGCTCAACAAAAGAAACTAGTGGGTGTGCATCCAACTTGCTTGCTCACGAAGACCTAGGGCACATGAGGAGGCCCATTGTTGGAATATACACGCCAAGTTCTATAATGAAAAATTCCCACTAGTATGTGATAACATGAGAGACTCTCTACTATGAAGATCATGGTGCTACTTTGAAGCACAAGTGTGGCAAAGGATAGTAACATTGTCCCTTCTCTCTTTTTCTCTCATTTTCTTTTATGGCCTTTCTCTTTTTTTATGGCCTTCTCTTTTTTTGGGCCTTCTCTTTTTTTATATTCCTCACTTGGGACAATGCTCTAGAAAATGATGATCATCACGCTTCTATTTATTTACAACTCAATGATTACAACTCGATACTAGAACAAAGATGACTCTATATGAATGCCTCCGGCGGTGTACCGGGATATGCAACGAACCAAGAGTGACGTGTATGAAAGAATTATGAACGGTGGCTTTGCCACAAATACTATGTCAACTACATGATCATGCTAAGCAATATGACAATGATGAATGTGTCATGATGAACGGAATGACGGAAAGTTGCATGGCAATATATCTCGGAATGGCTATGGAAATGCCATAATAGGTAGGTATGGTGGTTGTTTTGAGGAAGATATAAGGAGGTTTATGTGTGAAAGAGCGTATCATATCACGGGGTTTGGATGCACCGGCGAAGTTTGCGCCAACTCTCAATGTGAGAAAGGGCAATGCACGGTACCGAAGAGGCTAGCAAGGATGGAAGGGTGAGAGTGCGTATAATCCATGGACTCAACATTAGTCATAAAGAACTTACATACTTATTGCAAAAATCTACAAGTCATCAAAAACCTCGGTACTACGCGCATGCTCCTAGGGGGATAGATTGGTAGGAAAAGACCATCGCTCGTCCCTGACCGCCACTCATAAGGAAGACAATCAAATAACACCTCATGTTTCAAGTTTGTTGCATAACGTTTACCATGCGTGCATGCTACAGGACTTGCAAACCTCAACACAAGTATTTCTCAATTTCGCAACTACTCAACTAGCACGACTTTGATATTATTACCTCCATGTCTCAAAACAAGCATCAAGCATCAAACTTCTCTTAGTATTCAACACACTCATAAGAAAGTTTTATTATTAATCTTGCATACCAAGCATATTAGGATTTTAAGCAAATTACCATGCTATTAAGACTCTCAAAATAATCTAAGTGAAGAATGAGAGATCAATTGTTTCTATAAAATAAATCCACCACCGTGCTCTAAAAGATATAAGTGAAGCACTAGAGCAAAATTATATAACTCAAAAGATATAAGCGAAGCACATAGAGTATTCTAACAAATTCCAAATCATGTATGGCTCTCTCAAAAGTTGTGTACAGCAAGGATGAGTGTGGTAAAATAATAAGCAAAGACTCAAATCATACAAGACGCTCCAAGTAAAACACATATGGCGAATAAAAATATAGCTCCAAGTAAAGTTACCGATAGAAGTAGACGAAAGAGGGGATGCCTTCCGGGGCATCCCCAAGCTTTGGCTTTTAGGTGTCCTTAGATTATCTTGGGGGTGCCATGGGCATCCCCAAGCTTAGGCTCTTGCCACTCCTTGTTCCATAATCCATTAAATCTTTACCCAAAACTTGAAAACTTCACAACACAAAACTTAAAGTAGAAAATCTCGTGAGCTCCGTTAGCGAAAGAAAACAAAAGACCAGTTCAAGGTACTGTAATGAACTCATTATTTATTTATATGGGTGTTATAACTACTGTATTCCAACTTCTCTATGGTTCATAAACTAATTTACTAGCCATAGATTCATCAAAATAAGCAAACAACACACGCAAAACAGAATCTGTCAAAAACAGAACAGTCTGTAGTAATCTGTAGCTAGCGCAAGATCTGGAACCCCAAAAATTCTAAAATAAATTGCTGGACGTGAGGAATTTATCTATTAATCATCTGAAAAAAGAATTAATTAAATAGCACTTTCCAAATAAAAATGACAGCAGTTCTTGTGAGCGCTAAAGTTTCTGTTTTTTACAGCAAGTTCAACAAGACTTTCCCCAAGTCTTCCCAATGGTTCTACTTGGCACAAACACTAATTAAACACAAAAAAACACAACCAAAACAGAGGCTAAATAATTTATTTAATACTAAGCAGGAGCAAAAATCAAGGAATAAAAATAAAATTGGGTTGCCTCCCAACAAGCGCTTTTCTTTAAAGCCTTATAGCTAGGCATAATATTTCAATGATGCTCATATGAAAGACAAGAATTGAAGCACAAAGAGAGCATCATAAAACACGTGACAAATGCATCTAAGTATAACATACTTCCTATGCATAGGCATCTTATATGCAAACAAATCAAGGCAAGCAAAAACTAGCATATGCAAGGAAGCGGAAAGAAACAATAGCAATCTCAACATAATGAGAGGTAATTTAGTAACATGAAAATTTCTACCACCATATTTTCCTCTCTCATAATAGTTACATGTAGGATCATAAGAAAATTCAACAAAATAGCTATCATATAAAATATTTTCAACATGATCCACATGCATGCAAAGTTGACACTCTTCCAAAATAGTGGGGTTAACATTAACTAAAGTCATGACCTCTCCAAGCCCACTTTTATCAAAAACTTCATAAGATTGAACATTCTCTAAATATGTGGGATCTAAAGTTGACACTCTTCCAAACCCACTTTCAATAATATTGCAAACACTATTATCAATCTCATATTCATCATGGGGCTTAAATAAATTTTCAAAATCAAAAGAAGAATCACCCCAATCATGATCATTGCAACAAATAGTAGTCATAGAAAAACTAGCATCCCCAAGCATAGGGTTTTGCATATCATTAACACAATTGACATTAAGAGAATTTATAATAACATCATTGCAATCATGCTTTTCATCGAAGGAACTATCAAGTATGGGTGCAATAGCAACGATCTCATGTTTAACATAAGGAACTATATCAAATTCATCTTCATAAATATTGGCATCATGGCCACAAGAATAGCAAACATCATGTTCATCAAGGGATATTTCAACCAAATCATCGGAATCATCATTATCTATAGATTCATGCATATCATTATTTTCTTCCAAAGCAACGGTCATTCTTTCAATAAATTCTTGGACATAGACATTATGAGAAAGTTTTCATTGCAATATTTAAGTATGACAGAATTTTCAGATTTATTGAGAGTAAAATCATACTTTTCAATCAAAGAAGCAACTTCATGAGCACCCTTAAAAACGACAAATTCTTCAATTTGTTTGATATCATAGTAACTATAAACACCATTTGCATAAGAAGATAAGATTTCATTATCATTGAACTCACATAGGTAGGGATGGTGTTTTTAGGGTTCTTAGAGCAACAAGTAAAATCACAAATTTCACAAAGATTCCAAGCATAGCATAGCAACCTATTTATATGATACCATAAGAGCTTCCCTTTTTTAGACAAACGATGACGCACAAAATGAGCATGCTCATCTAAAGATTTCCCATCAACTAGGCTAGTTGGGGTTTCAGCACGAGCGCATAAGGATCGAAGATGATCCAAGTAGAACACTTTGAGTGGATCCATATCAATAGATTATTAGCAAGCAAAGATGCAAGCAAATGGAAGGCACATGGTAACACAAGCAAACAAGCAAAAGAGGCAAATGGAGAAAGAGAGGGAGGATAGAGAGAGAGAGGTGAATAAAACGGCAAGGGTGAAGTGGGGGGGAGAGGAAAACGAGAGGCAAATGGCAAATAATGTAATGCGGGAGATAAGGGTATGTGATGGGTACTTGGTATGTTGACTTTTGCGTAGACCTCCCCAGCAACGGCGCCAGAAATCCTTCTTGCTACCTCTTTTAGCACTACGTTGGTTTTCCCCGAAGAGGAAGGGATGATGCAGCAAAGTAGCGTAAGTATTTCCCTCAGTTTTTGAGAACCAAGGTATCAATCCAGTAGGAGGCTACGCACGAGTCCCTCGTACCTGCACAAAACAAATAAATCCTCGCAACCAACGCAAATAGGGGTTGTCAATCCCTATAGGGCCACTTACGAGAGTGAGATCTGATAGATATGATAAGATAATAGTTTTGGTATTTTTATGATAAAGATGCAAAGTAAAATAAAGGCAAAGTAAATAGCAAAGTAAATAACTAAGAAGTAGGAGATTAATATGATAAAGATAGACCCGGGGGCCATAGGTTTCACTAGTGGCTTCTCTCGAGAGCATAAGTATTCTACGGTGGGTGAACAAATTATTGTTGAGCAATTGACAGAATTGAGCATAGTTATGAGAATATCTAGGTATGATCATGTATATAGGCATCACGTCCGAGACAAGTAGACCGACTCCCGCCTGCATCTACTACTATTACTCCACTCATCGACCACTATCCAGCATGCATCTAGAGTATTAAGTTAAAAACAGAGTAACGCCTTAAGCAAGATGACATGATGTAGAGGGATGGACTCATGCAATATGAAAAAAACCCATCTTGTAATCCTCGATGGCAACAATACAATACGTGCCTTGCTGCCCTTACTGTCACCGGGAAAGGACACCGCAAGATTGAACCCAAAGCTAAGTACTTCTCCCATTGCAAGAAAGATCAATCTAGTAGGCCAAACCAAACTGATAATTCGAAGAGACTTGCAAAGATAACCAATCATACATAAAAGAATTCAGAGAAGATTCAAATATTGTTCATAGATAGACTTGATCATAAACCCACAATTCATCGGTCTCAACAAACACACCGCAAAAAGAAGATTACATCGAATAGATCTCCACAAGAGAGGGGGAGAACATTATATTGAGATCCAAAAAGAGAGAAGAAGCCATTTAGCTACTAACTATGGACCCGTAGGTCTGAAGTAAACTACTCACACTTCATCGGAGAGGCTATGCTGTTGATGTAGAAGCCCTCCGTGATCGATGCCCCCTCCGGCGGAGCTCCGGAACAGTCCCCAAGATGGGATCTCGTGGATACAGAAAGTTACGGCGGTGGAATTAGGGTTTTGGCTCCTGTTCTGATCGTTTGGGGGTACGTGGGTATATATAAGAGGAAGAAGTACGTCGGTGGAGCAACAAGGGCCCCACGAGGGTGGAGGGCACGCCTGGGGGGGGGCAGGTGCGCCCCCCTACCTTGTGGCCTCCTGTTAGTTGGCTTGACGTAGGGTCCAAGTCTCCTGAGTTTTATTCGGTGAGAAAATCACGTTCCCGAAGGTTTCATTCCGTTTGGACTCCGTTTGATATTCCTTTTCTTCGAAACCCTAAAACAGGCAAAAAACAACAATTCTGGGTTGGGCCTCCGGTTAATAGGTTAGTCCCAAAAATAATATAAAACTGGATAATAAAGCCCTATAATGTCCAAAACAGTAGATAATATAGCATGGAGCAATCAAAAATTATAGATACGTTGGAGACGTATCAGACTCCAAAAACGCACTTGGCCGGGTTAAGCATCATCTTGTAGACCCGGAGGTTATCAAAGGTTTCCTTCAGATCAGCTACCAAGGTTTCCTTCTCTCTGGATTTCACCACTATATCATCCACCTAAGCATGAACATTACACCCAATTTGATTATGAAGACAGTTCTCCACACACCGCTGATAAGTCGTCTGGGCACTCTTAAACCCAAAAGGCACACACACATAGCAGAAGGCTCCAAACGGAGTAATGAAAGCCGTCTTCTCCTAGTCCTTAACTGCCATTTGGATCTGATGATAGCCAGAATAAGCATCCAAAAAGCTCAAACGCTCACAACCAGCTGTAGCATCAATGATTTGATCAATACGAGGGAGAGCAAAAGGATCAGCCAGACAAGCTTTGTTTAAATCTGTGTAATCCACACACATACGCCAGGTGTCGTTATTTTTGAGCACCAGCACCGGGTTAGCCAACCACTCTGGGTGAAAAACTTCAACAATAAACCCAGCTGCCAAGAGCCGGGCCACCTCTTCTCCAATAGCCTTGCGCCTTTCCTCGTTGAACCGCTAGAGAAACTGCCTGACCGGCTTAAATTTTGGATCAATATTGAGAGTGTCCTCAGCGAGTTCTCTCGGTACACCCGGCATGTCAGAAGGTTTCCATGCGAAGATGTCCCGGTTCTCATGGATGAACTCGATGAGCGCGCTTTCCTATTTGGGATCCAAGTTAGCATTGATAATGAATTGTTTGGATGAGTCGCCAGGCACAAAATCAATCATATTGGTATCGTTAGCTGACTTAAATTTCAATGCCGGCTCATGCTCTGTAGTTGGCTTCTTCAAAGATGTCATGTCCGCCGGGTCATCATTATCCTTGTAAAATTTCAATTCCTCTGTTGCACAAACATATTCGGCGTAAGCAGCATCACCTTCTTCACATTCCAAGGCTATCTTCTGGCTTCCATGCACTGTGATGGTGCCCTTATAACCCATCATTTTGAGTTGCAGATAAACATAACACGACCGTGCCATGAACTTAGCATAAGCCGGCCATCCAAACAGAGCGTGATATGGGCTTTTGATCTTGACCACTTCAAAAGTTAGCTTCTTAGCCCTAGAATTATGCTCATCTCCAAAGGCTACTTCTAGTTCAGTCTTACCAATTGGATATGCCAACTTACCAGGCACTACTCCATGGAAAATAGTGTTGGACGTCCTAAGACTTTTGTCAGTTAACCCCATGCGACGGAACATCTCATAATAGAGGATGTTGATGCTACTGCCTCCATCCATGAGTACTTTAGTGAATTTATATCCACCAACCTGAGGCGCCACCACCAAAGCCAGATGACCTGGATTATGAACCCAGGGAGGGTGATCTTCCCTACTCCACACAATAGGCTGCTCAGACCATCTCAATTAACATGGAACCACCGGTTCAACCGCATTCGCGGCTCTCTTATGAAGTTTCCGGTCCCTTTTGCATAAACTGGTGGTGAACACATGGTACTGCCCACTGTTTAGCTGCTTTGGGTTACTCTGATACCTGGATTGCTGCTGCTGTTGACTACCTTGGCCAGATTGCTGATTATAGCCACCTTGATTGCCTTGAGGGCCCTGGCCATGAAAACCTCCACCACTTGAGCCGCCGCCCGGGCCATGGAAACCGCCACCGCCTGAGCCACTGCTAGGTCCATGATTACCGTCGAACATGTTAGAATTCTTGAAAGCCTTCATGATCGTACAGTCTTCCCATAGATGGGTGGCCGGCTTCTCCCGGGTGCCGTGTCTCGGACAGGGTTCATTTAGCAACTGTTCAAGGGTGGGACCTGACCCGCCTGACCGAGGAGGTGGCCTCCCCTTACGCCGTTGATTGTTGCCCTGTGCCTTGGTGTTAGCCACAAACTCCAGACTACCGTCAGCCTTACGTTTATTGTTACCTCCTTGATTTGCCGGGTTATGCTGGTGACCCTTGCCGTTGTCGTTCTTCTTTCCCTTCCCTGTCTTCTCTTCGTCAGATGCGGGATCCTTGGTACTATCAGAGTCGGCGTACTTGACCAGAGCCGCCATCAGCTGGCCCATGTCATTACAATCACGCTCGAGCCGCCCCAGCTTCTGTTTCAGAGGTTCAAAACGGCAATTTTTCTCCAACATTAAGACCGCGGAGCCGGCATCCATCTTATCAGATGAATGCATTATTTCCTTCACCCGGCACACCCAATGGGTCGGGGATTCACCTTCCTCTTGCTTGCAATTAGTCAAATCCACAATCAACATGGGCTGCTTGCATGTATCTTTGAAGTTCTGAATGAAGCGAGCTTTTAACTCTGCCCATGAGCCGATGGAATTGGGTGGCAACCCCCTTAACCAAGTGCGAGCTGTTCCATCTAGCATCATAGTGAAGTACTTGGCCATTGTTGTGTCACTGACCTCCAACAATTCCATGGCCATCTCGTAACTTTAAATCCATGCCTCGGGCTGTAAGTCGGTTGTGTAATTAGGCACCTTGCGAGGCCCCTTAAAGTCCTTTGGCAAATGCTCATTACGCAGAGCCGACACTAGACAAGGGACACCTCTGTCCTTGTAGCCACACCTGCTTCAACAGAGGCCGTTGGATAAACCGGAAGAGCCTGGTGAGCCGCCTGCTCAGCTGCCTGTTGAACCGCCCGCTCAGCCTTTTGGCGGATCCTCTCCTGGTCCACCAAGTTAAGAGCTCCATCATGCGCCGGGTCATACCTGCATGGCTGGTTACGGCGCTGAGCATTGCTTGACATGGCCACTGAATCCATATGCCTGCTATAGCTTGGGCTCCGGTTTGGGCGAGGGGTTGAATGAATCCTGTCTCGACTATAAGAGTATGACTCCTGCTGTGCCAGAGCTGTCTGAAGAAGATCTCTGACCCTTCGTGTTTCGATCACCGTCGGGGAATCGCCTTCAAGTGGGAGAGCCGCCAGACGTGCCGATGCAGCAATCAGATTCTCCAAAGGGTTAGAAAAATGACCCGACGGTGTTGGTGTATAACGAGGCGGAGCCGTATTCACCCGAGGGGGTTCCATAGCTCGCGGCTGAACCGACGCCCCAGCCCCGGGTGTTGTAATCCGGTTTGCCTCCGGCGGGTTAGTGGGACCAGCCCTGGGTGTGTGGAAGAGATTCCTAGGATCATAAGTCGGGGGCAGACGCGATTGAGTCTTCTGGTGCCTTCTTCTCATGACCTCGTTTCACGCGTTCAGATTCATCGAAAGCTGAAAAGCCTCTGATTGAAGCTGTTGAGCCCGAGCGTCCAAAGCCGCCCAGTCTGCAGCCATCCGAACGTCCTTCGCTGCCAAGTTTTCCTTGGCTTGAGCTACCTCCCCATGTAACCGTGCCACCTCCGCATCATGCTGAGCTTTGTCCACCGGTTCAACCAGGACGGTCAATAGGGTCGTCATCCTATCCATGAGATCCATCAGCACCTGAGCCAGCGGGCGCGCAGGGTCTCCTGACCTGGCCGCTGCCGATCCGGTGGTTATCGCTACTGCAGCCATAGAGAGTTTTGAACAGGCTGCGTACCAACCATGAAGATCCCAGCTCTGTTCGACGGCTCGAAGGGGTCCGGAATACTGCTGCCATCGGAACAACCGCCAAGCCCGCCATCCTGTAGTTGATACAATGAACCCGTCTCACCTGTGGACGACTCGCCTTCAGAGTGGACGGCCGTCTCACCGCCTTCCACAGATCCTTCAGAAAACTCCCCTCCATGGATGCAACCCACGAAGGCACGCCTCACGGCGGGCTGAGTCCAGGCGGGTCTCGCACGTTGAGCCGTCTCGATGAGGTCGGCGCAGATGTCCGGCTCAGGGCCCGGCTTGCCGATCCTGCCGATGAAGACGTGGATTCCGCCGAAGGGGACCCGGTACCCGTATTCAATTGAGCTCGATGTAGAGCTTGCCGCGACGACTCTTGGTCATCCGGCCCACAGCGTATCCCTTGAGCCCTTCGAAGTTGCCCTTCAAGAACTCAAATCCACCGTGCGCTGGCCCCATGGTGGGCGCCAACTGTCGTGGAATTGTCATGGCAGATGTCCTAGTGAAAGGACTTAGTCATAGAGCCATCGCAACTAGGAAGCTTAAAGGGGTTAATCGGGACAAAGGACACGAGAGGTTTATACTGGTTCGGCCCCTTACGGTGAAGGTAAAGCCTAGTCTAGTTGATGTGGTATTGCTAGGTTTCGATGACCAAGGAGCGTATATGCTAACTTGGCTCTCGATCTGTTGTTTCTTGCCCTAAACCGCCGCCGGGTCGTCCCCTTATATACACGGGTTGACGCCCTGCAGCCTACAGAGTCTCGGCCGGCTCATACAACGTGTCCGGCTCGGTGACTTCTTTTACATGCCTTATTTTACAAGTCTTATTCATACATGGTGGTTTACAATTACGGGCCTTAAGTCGCCTCTGGGCTTGGGCCTACTACAAGCCTTATCAGGAACCGTTGCCTTGTATAATCGTCGGGCTTCTTTTAAGTAACCCACCATTGTGATTGACCCGGCCCCTCCTGGGCAGGTCATACCTGGTAGTTATACCCCCAACACAAGTGTTTGCAGATCTTCTTATTAAAGGCTTACCGTCCAGTGTGTTCAGAGAACACACAGCCGACATGGGTTTTATGGTACAGTCTAAGATTTCCGGACAATAAAGGGCCCAAGGTTAAAGAATTTGTTTCAAAACAGAAAGGTACGTTGTGGCTGCCTGATTCTATCGGCAATTGAGCTGTGACGATGAAACATATTCTATGTATTGATCTGTTATGAAACGAGTAAAGTAAAAGTATAAGGTCAAAAGTAATGTTGAGATCAAGGGGAGAATGTTAGGATGATCTCCACCGTGTGGGCCCAACGGTCCACCGGGCCCTTAGATCTGCGCCCTGATCGAGGGCGCTCAACCCACTATGGTTGACGGGCCCCTGTCACCTGCACTATATAAAGAGGTGGGGGCCGGCGGCTCGCATCACGAGGTTCGTCACGACGCCACATACCCCACCTAAGTCCCCTACCGATCTAGGGTTAGTGCAGTGCTGATGGGAAGCACCGCTACCACCTTGCCATCTCACTGCAATCACCGCCGCCACAACACCACCATGGCTGCTGGTTCGAGCTCGTCGAGCCAAGGAGAAGGTAAATCACCGATTGATCTAGCCTACCCGATCCCATGGATATAACAAATGTGTCATCCGTTAAAGGTGCCTTGCTCACCATACACTTAGAGAACAATATAGCTGTTTTCCAGCAGCAATTTATAATTGTGCTGTTGTTGTGGCCTCTCTGTGACACATGAGAAATTAATCAATTGAGGAAACAAGCAACCGATAGTCTGCCTTTCTTTAGTCAATGCATAATTCAATGCCAACATGGTGCCTTATTAATTCCTTAAGCTTCATGTTATGCTGGATTTTAGGATGGTATCTTTATTACTTAATTCTTTGCTTAGCATTCTTTGTTCGAGTGAGTGGGAGAAGGGCATACTTTGCCATGTTTTTTTGTTGTATGACGCACAAAACTTAATTGTGTGTATGCCCTGTTCATTTGCTCGACTTATTACAAGGTGTGCCCACGTCTGTTTGAACAAGAAGCAAACCGAGTTTAATCCGTTTGGAAGAATGAACTGTCTCTGCTCGACGCACGCCATTCTTAAAGCTTGCCACAGTAGATTTTTTTTTAAAAAAAGGAGGATGACCCCCGGCCTCTGCATCTGGGCATGCATAAGGCCATTTTATTAATTATTCTCACAAGACCTTACAAAGTAATACAACAATAAGACTAAAGCCACCGTCTAAACACCTCTATCCAACTGATGAAGAGGCGCAGATAGTCTGGGCCTAATACCAAACAGACATCGCAGCCAAACCTAACATGTAAGACCTGAGAAGCCATCCAGGACGCCTGCCGGGCATGGGTCTCACCGGTCCGGCGTGCACTTAGATGCCGCCGCCGCCAACCGCCACCGCTCCATCTTCAGAATTGTACTGCTGCATCAACCTTGCTCGGTCTAGCTATCGTCGAAGCCACCACGGCGCCAAACGGCACCTCCTCCCTGCGCGCAAACAGCTGAGCACGTCGCGGTCGCCACTGATACACCTCAGCGCCATGCTGCCAGGTATCACCAGCCAACACAGCTTGAAGTCCTTGGAAGATCTGTCGTGCGTAGCACCTGCCGACCAGGCATGACAAAGCATAGCACCTGTCAGTCAGGCATGACTTGACATCACCACCGAAGCTCCGTGCAAGACGAAGCCGCTCCACCTCCTGCCTCTGACATCCAGCGCTGCTCCGCAAACGATGCTCCCAAGAGAGAAACGACACCGCAGTGCCGCCATCGTCCGATCTGGAACACCAGATTCTAGGGTTTCCCCCGAAGCAGCACGAGTGGGTCGACAATAGTTACAAGACGATGCCTTCATCAAGGTAACGGCGAGAACGCCGCCATCTCCTGCCGTCGGCTCAATTTTCACCGGCAACCATGTCTCCCCTACTCGCAGCCGGGACAAGATGATGGATCTCAAGATCCGATCACCAAGCCTCTGGCCGGCCATCTCGGGAAGAAGATGACCACCACGTCCACCAGTGTCACCACGCCGGGTACGCGTCGCCGCGGGCACCCCCATGGTGCCTAGAGGGCGACAAGCCCCGACGAATCCCATGCCTTGCCAGCCGCCATGGCCCAAACCCCGGCACCACCAGATCTCCAGGGCCCCAAGCCGCAACCGCCGCGGAGGCAGCACCACTGGAGAGTGCTTGCCACAGTAGATAGTACTAGAATACACACTGCTACTGATATTGCATAGATGGAACTCAATGTTCAACTGCCACATTGCTTCTGATACACGAGAGCCAAATAGGTTTGATTCAGGTGCATAACAACGTTGCGCCAGTAGAAATTTCCGTTCACACAAGGAGATTTGCCATACTATGCAATGTTATCAGCAGATCTTTTTTGCCAGCGTGTGAAGGGAGTCGCGCGGTTGCTATTTACTCCATGTATTACGCTTTTCTAGTTGGCGCATGCTCCAGGCACAGCCCATGCAAACGAGTGCCTGGTGTTTGTCCCCGTCCGAACCTTTTCACCGCGACGTGCTCAGATCAGAAAATGGTGTAGTAGGAAGTAATGATCATGTTTAGTCTCACGGTTACTTACTCACTTTTCTGTCGTTAGTGAAAGGTGTAAAGTATCAGCATTATAGATAAGGGTGTAGTATGCAGTAGCAGTCACATTGAAACTCAGGGTTATTTCCACAGTTCTGAAATGAATAAAGCCTGAAGCATGCAAAAAAATCTTAGACCCCATTCACCTGTTCAAGCAAAATGTAGATACAAGACAAATGCAAACACAACATGAAGATAGTCGCTTGCAGACAATTCACAAAAACCATCCTTCAAATAGTCTAGCTAAATTCCCAGTTGCATTTGTTTTTTGCCTCTTTGCATGTCATTCATGAAATATGTTGTTCATAAGTTGCTTGGCTTTCCTTATTTGTTATTCGTGCTGCCAATAGATTAGCTGACTTTCTTGCTGCAGTTGGCCTTTGGGCCGGTCATCTAGTAGAAGAATTGTCGTGCTATATGAGAGAAATTTGCTTACCCATTCAGGAAAGGAATCGACATGCCGGAATTGCCATGGTATATATAGAAGAGAAAAAATGCCCACATGTTTCAAAATTGTCATGCTAGCATAAGAGGATTGCCATGTTATAGGAAAAAGATTTGTCGTGGTACAAAAGAGCAATTTGCCACGCATATTCATGAATTACTATGCTACAACAGGACGACTCGCCATTCTACAGCAGACAAAGTGTCATGCCGCGCACGCTTTTGCTAATTGGCATGCTACATCGTAGGAAAAATGCAATGCTGCGACTCACAAGGTCGTTCGCTCAGGGATGGTGGATGGAAGCATACGCGTTGAGATTCATGCTCGAGATCATACGCACCAGATAGAGTAGTGTGGTCCGTTAGAAAATGATCTCAGAAAATGTCAGTTCTATATTATTTCAGTTATTTGATGATGAAGCTTGGAGCTTCCAGGTCATTCGGGACCCATCTTTATTAAAATAGTACTTTCTCTGTACCAAAATGTAAGACTTTTCATAGTTTAAATTAAACTGCAAAACTGCCTTATATTTTAATATAGTGGTAGTATATATTTTTTGAATAAAGACACCCAAAGGCATTTTAGATCTGATTAATATCAAAGAAAATAAAGGCCAGTACAATGAATAAACAACTGGACATAGAACGATCAGCAAAAAAAGGAAATTGGATTAAAAAGCATACGAGTATTCTTCTTCCTCTAATTGTACATTGTCCAACGGAGTTTGAAAAATGCACTGAACCAACAGTAAAAGAAAGCGACATCAGCAAACGCCCTTAACATACAAGGTTTTGAAGACCACAACAGTCACTCGCCCCTTGAGACGAGATCTAAAAATCGTTGAAATGACATCGTCCGGAGCATCATCCAAGCATAATAGGCTTGCAATCCATCACCACACGTTTAAAGGGTTGGATAAATTAAAAGGAAAGTTCAGGTCGCCCTCCTAACTTGTTGCTGTCATAGTACTAGTAGCTACGCCCTCCGTCCCATAATATAGGAGCGTTTTTGATACTAATATAGTGTCAAAAACATTTTTATATTATAAGACGGAGGGAGTAGTATACTAGAGAAAAGGAAAAGCTGGTTCTTGCGTTGCGAGTCTCTTGTCCGGAACGCCTACCCGTTTGCGCAATAACGGTGTTGTCTGTTTGGGCAGGAATTTGGTATCGGGCCGATCGGTCGACAGTGGAGTATAGTAGAGTATTGGTCAAGCTGCAGGCAAAAGTCAGACGGACAATTAAAGAAGTCAGATGTGGCTTGAAAAGATTCTCTGCTGCACGCAAGAGGCGCTGATGATGATGGATGGGAGATATTTGCTATGGGGTGATCGACAAAGATGGCTTTTTTATCGCATCTGCCGACTTGGCCATTCGCCATGAGACCGCACATTAACTATTGATTGCACCGCACGATAATATACCAGCAACTTGTTTTGCCTGTGTTGGTTTTCAATCTTTTCCTGCCCAAACTCTCGTCGACATGTTCATCACTCGTTGGTTTCTCATCTCCCTCCGCCTCGTCTTTCCTCTCCACCTCCGCCCGCACCGCACGCCTTGCATCTCCATGCATGGGCGCCGACGACGTGCCTAGCTCCGGCCAACTCGCGCGATCCAGTCCCCGCAGGTGGGATGGAGATGGAACCATGACTGTGAGCAAGGCCATTCCCGCCGACGAGTGGAGCAGCGGAGGACGGTGCATCGGAGCGCGGATCCGCGGGGTCAACGTGGGGATCCTGGACGAGCAGGTGCTCACGCTCGTGTTCCGCTCCATCAGCTGGGACCCGCGGGCGCTGTGCGCGCTGGCGCGGGCCTGCCGCCGCCTGCGCGCCGTGGCGGACCGCGTGCTGTGGCGGGAGCTCTCCGTCGCGCGGGCGCCACGGATGGTGGCGGCGCTCTCCACGGGGCCATCGTCGGGCCGCGTGCCCGGCGGCTGGCCGGCGCTCGCCAAGCTGCTCCTCTTCTGCTGCGGCGCCGCGGGGGCGGGCGTCCCGGGCCACCTCGCCGCCTTCTCGCGCTTCTCCAAGACGTCGGGCCGGAGCTTTCTGTCACGGCGGTGCGCCGGGGACCTGCTGTACGCGTCGGACCCGTGCGAGCACGCGATGGCCGCCGCCGCCGCCGACGACGTGGGCGCGTACCGTGGCGTGTTCGGCGGCTTCATGCGCTCCCGCACTCGCGCCTGCCTGGTGGGCGGACACGCCCCGCTGGAGCCCCGCGTGCGCTGCCCCTGCTGCGGCGCCGGCGTCTGGAGCTTGACAGACGCGGGGCTCGTGCCGCGCAGCGCATGCCGCCGTCTCGGCGCACGCGACGGCCGCCTCGTCTACTTTGTCTGCGTCAGCGGACACCTCCACGGCAGCTGCTGGCTCGCGCGCCTCTCCTCCAGCGACGGCGGTGGCGGCGACGACTCACACAACGACCGGCACTTGGACCTAAAGTGAAGAGCTTGTGTTGGAATCTCGTTTTTCCTTGTACATGCATATGTTCTAGCATATATACCTTTTTTTTAGAGGATTTGGGGCATGCGGATCCTGTGCCGTTGATCTGCGTCAAGATTCTTGTATTCGATGATGTATACATATAGTTTGTTTTTTTTTCCTTTTCTGTGTAATGCATTCATATATCATGCCAATATACCTGTTAGTGTATGGTTGGATACCTCTTCTTTGGGGCGCGGGTTGGGCAGTGGCCGGGGTGGCCGCTGCTCCGGCCGTGGATGGCTCCACGGTGGCTTGGCAAGTCGCTTCGGCGACGGCTGGCACGTCCTGGCGTCGGTTCGTCCGTAGGCGGCTTGTATCGGTCTTTGGCCCCCTTCTCGTTGTCCGGTCGCTACATTCGACGAAGGGCTGACTTTCTCCCAGCTGCGGTCCATCGCTCGTCTCGCGCTCGACGCGCAGGTCCGAGCTCGTTTCGCGCACAGTGCCGCACGACTTAGCTCGTCTCACGCACGATGCAGCAGGACTGACCTCGTCTCGCGCACGGTATTGCAGGACCGAGCTCACCTCCCGCCCGATGCAGCAGGACGGGTCGATGGAGGCCAGGTGGCCGGCCTATTGGGTCTCGGCGCTGGGGTCACCCAGGGGTGCGAAAGGTGAGACCTTTCCGCTCGTCTCTTTGGTTGGGATAGCGACATGTCTAGGGTGAGGTGGTGTCAAGGTCTTGGATGCCAGGGTGGCGGCCCTGGTGGTGGTTGCGTGGTTCTCTCGGGCGGAGGCCGTAGCTTGGTGCTGCCCGGTAGCCATGGCCGTGTGGGCGGCATGGTCGCCGGGGTGTGACGTTCGGTGGCGGTGAGTTTTGACCGGGGTGAAAACCTGTTCTATCTTCGGATGGACCGGCGGCGGCGAAGCACGTTCCCTTCTTGAAGGCGTCGCCGCGGCTCTCATTGTCCGTCGTGCGGCTCCGGGGGAAACTCTGATCCTTGGATTGGGCGGTGACGGCGCTCCGGTGTCATATTCTTCCTGAAGGCACCGCCTTGGAGCCCTCGGTTCGTCATATGCGGCTTCATCTCTTTGCGTTGGTAGTGTTAGGGGTGGTGTTGCCGCGCTCAGCACTTATGTATCATGCCTTGGGTGTGTGTGTTGTGGTGAGGTGCGTATGTACCGGATTGTTGAGATCGTGCTTTATATATAAAGCGGGGCGAAAGCCTTTTTCAGTTCTTTGGGGTCCCTTAAGAGTGAAAAAGGGGAACTAACGAAGATTTGTAGGCGTTGTTTGGATAGAGGATATATGTACAATCCATACTATACAAACCAAGAAAACGGTTGAACTGAACAAAAACTCATTTGGCTACTGTAACAAATCCAAGTATATAGGAAACTAGGAACTGTACAACCCAGTATTTCAGGTTTATAGGAAAAACGAGTATTATCCGTTTTTCCACAAACGCGATTTGCCATATGCATGACCGTAACACTTTTTATCTGCCCGCTCGTTTCTCAGCAAATCAACGAGAGAGAGAGATCCACGCACCGAGAGAATAGGAACGAACTTATCCAAATAAGGAAGGGTACATACCAGTTTTGACACTTCCTCAACGCAAACGTGACTTTCTATATATTGATTATTTGTAAAAACGCAAGTAAAACCGATTCAACTAAAATCCAGCTAAAAAATTGTTTTCTATATACCCATCTCCAATCCTCCCTATCCAAACAACGCCGTAGAAGATATGAGAAAACAATTCATCATGGCATTGTTCTGCTGTTCTTGTTGGTTCCTATTTGTTCTTGTCTTCCTGTCCATCAAAAAAGAATCCAAAAAAGTAAAAAAGATCATCTTGTGCCCATACAAATTGAAGGCTTCAAATATATCAGGAACCACAACACTATATTTGGTGCAAGAAGGTATAGATTGGGCCAAAAGGCTTATGTACTCCTTGGCTTGGTTAAAATCATGTTTCTTCCAAGAACATGCTTTTAATGTGACGTATACTTGGGGAATCTCATTTTTGATATTTCTCTTGCTTGCTTTCCGTCCGACATATTGAGCCTTTCTAATATAAAATTATATGAACTGAAATCTTATGATGCAGTCGAAAATAGTAGCACTAGATATATGTGTATAAAATCTGTTCAAATAAGTTACAAATCTTGAAACTTTATTTTATGAAGGTTTAAAGGCATGTTACTCCTAATGAAACTTAAAGTTAAATTACTACTTCTCTTATCAATTTATTGTTAGTCTAACTTTATTATTAGTCATGTCTAAATCATTGTGATGTGCAACTGCTTGGAATCATTAGGATAATAACTTTAATACTACTTGAATCTTATTGATCATATTTACTTTTTTTTACTTTGTGTAGAGGGCCTTATGTTTCAGTTAGAATTTTGGTTCATCTTCAAGGTGCCTACTTGCACTGTTGTTGCGACTTTGGAAATGTTTAATTCGTTTGGAAGAATGAACACATCTCGGTGTAGGCCCATCCTTAATGCCCGCTACTGATATTGTATAGATGGAACTCAATGTTCAACTGCCACATCACCTGCCGATACATGAGAGCCAAATGGGTTTGATTCATGTGCATAAAGACATTGCACCAGTAGGATGGATACATGAGCAGATTCAGGTGCACACGGAACTGTGAGCAACTGAATTTTCTCAACGTAGCTAGCAGTGACTGTTAGTTTCGTTTTAGAAAAAGCATTTCAATGCACTACAATATATCTAAATCAGCAAAGAGATTGTAAGAATATTATTCGAAAGTTATTGTTCATCTTAATAACCACTACCATGCTCCATTGCATGTTAATTATTGGCGATCCGTTTGAATTATCTTACTAGTTATAAGCAGTGACAACATTTTATCTCGTTGATGGGTGGAAGCTCAAAAACCTCCTTATGTCCATCACAAGATTAAGAGGAGCGCAAAAGAGAAGACACTCATGACTACGGGTTCGCATTATTTCTCGTATGGCCCCATGTCCTTGTATGTGTCATTACTGGTTGTTTGTCTTGAGGTTTTGACGTTTTAGTGCTAGCTCGGTTGGCTTGAAGCTTAGGGCTTACAGGTGTAAGCTCGCCTTTTTTTTGCGGGATAGGATGTCAGTGTAACACCCCGGATGTAACTTTCCCAATTTGTATTCCAACTCTTGCCGTTTCCAGCGTTAAGTTATATTTATTGCATCGGGTTCGGCTTTTTGTCTCCGTGTGTTGTTGTCGTTGTCATGCATCTCATATCATGTCATCATGTGCATTGCATTTGCATACGTGTTCGTCTCATGCATTCGAGCATTTTCCCCGTTGTCCGTTTTGCATTCCGGCGCTTCGTTCTCCTCCGGTGGTCATTTCTAGCTTTCTTTCGTGTGTGGGGATTAAACATTTCCGGATTGGACCGAGACTTTCCAAGCGGCCTTGGTTTACTACCGGCAGACCGCCTGTCAAGTTTCGTATCATTTGGACTTCGTTTGATACTCCAACGGTTAACCGAGGGACCGAAAAGACCTCGTGTGTGTTGCAGCCCAACACCCCTCCAATTTGGCCCAAAACCCATCAAACTCTGCTCCATGTCCTAGAGCGTTCGATCACGATCGCGTGGCCGAAAACCGCACCTCATTTGAACTCTCCTAACTCCTCCTATGCCTATATATACACCCCTCATTCCAAATTCGCGGATCCTCTCCCCGAAACCCTAAATCTCAGATCCGCCGCCGCCGGACACGTCCGACTTACCCCGCCGCCGCCACGTGTCAGCCCTCCGTTCGCCGCCGCCGCCACTCCGGCGTCGGGCCCGGGAGGCCCAAGGCCGGCCCCCGAGGCCCAGTCCTCCGTCGCCGCCGCCCGGGGCATCGCCTCCGCCCCGCCGCCCCGGTAGCCCGACCCCGCCGCCTTGCTCCTCCTCGTCGGCGAGCCGGAGCCACGCCGGCCACCGCCTCCTCGCCGGCCGAGCTCGCCGCGCCGCCCAGGCCGAGCTCGCCCGCGCCGCCCGCCTCCGCCGCCCGGCCGCGCGCCGCCACGCCGCCGCCTCCGGCGCTCCGGTGGCCGCCGCCCGGAGCCGGCCTCGCCTCGCCCTCACCGGTCGCCGGCGACCTCGGGTCCGCCGGCCGTGAACAGTGCCGCCGCCACCTCGGGCCGCGTGCCCCGAAACCCTAGATCTGATCTGTGGTTTTTTTTTTCTAAGTCCCAGAATTTTTAGTTCATATGCCTATGTTCGTGGCTCCGTAACTTTGCATCCGTAGCTCCGATTCATGCATATAGCATATAAAAATGTTCATCTCAGAGAGTACATCATTTCATTCCATTGCATCATTTTCATTTGAGCTCATCTTGATGCCCGAAATGCTGTTAGAAGAGGGCTACTTGAGTAATTGTCAGATCTGTTACTCCGTTTAGCACTTTTGTCATTTTTTCCATGATTAATGTGTGCATGTTATGCCCGTGAGTTCTTCATATGCTTTGTTAAGGGTTTTGTCATCTATCCAGAGGTGGAACCCATGTATTTTTAGGATGTGTGTGGTGACTTGTGCAAGCTTGCAAAGTGGTGCAGTTGCTAATTCTGTTTTCAGGGACTTAGTATTTTCACCAAGTCCTGGGATTGTTTAGTTCATGATGCCATATGTTCATGTTGTTTCCTAGTGATCCGTGCCTCTTTTGAGGATGATCAGTAAGGGAGTTTTGTTAATCTTGTAGTGGTCTATCCATACATGTCTTTGTTTGCATTTATGGAGCACCCTAGCTTGAGTCAGTCGAGCTCTACTTTTGCTTCGTTGCGAATCTGGGCAGATCGTCAACTTGTTTGCGAATTTGCCGATGTTGTTGTAGTTGAACCGTGCATGCTATGCCGTTGTTCTTGCCATGTATAGCTTGAATTTTGTGCTTTCTTAAGGGATGTATGCTTGTATTGACATGACTTGCACCGTAGTGAGTGCATCGAGCTTGTAAACATGCCTTCGTGAGTTATGTTTCAGCATGTCCCAGTTTTCACTAAGTATGAAAACTGATTATGATTTTGCTATGTTCGTGTGCTTGTTAGTATATTTTGTGATCCCTTTTGGCTCAAGGTCACTAAAAGACTTTTGTTAAGCTTGTTGAGTAGCTCCATGCCATGTCTTTCTTTGACATGTTCAGGTCCTGTAGCATATTGTTTTGTTGCTCCGAAGAGGGCTATATGATCTGAAATTCCAAACAAGTGTTAATTTCACTAAGTCTGAGATCTGTTTGCCATTTGCGTTTTTGCCATGCTTGTTTTAACCTCCTAATGGATGAATTGGCCGTAGCTCAGTGCTAGACTTTTGTTAAGCATCTTGTGTGCATCCCTGCCATGTATTTTGTTGTCATGTTTGGGTGCTGTAGCATATTCATTTCATTGCATTTAGATGCCTACTTGCTGTAAATCGTAGACTGGTGTCATTTTTGAATCGCTTGCCATTTCTAAACCGTAACTCCGATTCCGGCGTTCTTTATATCGTTTTCAAGCGATTTCATCTCATCTTTCAAGTGGCACCCTTGGAATTCCAAGTTGGGGCCAGGTTCATGCATTTCCTGTCATATCTTGCATTTTGCATCCCGCATCGCATCCCGCATAGCATATCATCTTTGCATCGTGTTGTTTGAGTTTGCACGTGGTTGATTGTATCCTTGTTGATTGTTTGTCTTGTTTGGGTAGAGCCGGGAGACGAGTTCGCTAACGAGGAGCCCGTTGAGTTCCCTTTTGAGGATCCAGTCTACTCTGACAACTGTGCAGGCAAGATGATCATACCCTCGAAATCACTACTATCTTTGCTATGCTAGTTTGCTCGCTCTTTTGCTATGCCATTGCTACGATGCCTGCCACTTGCTTGCAAGCCTCCCAAATTGCCATGTCAAACCTCTAACCCACCATTGTCCTAGCAAACCGTTGATTGGCTATGTTACCGCTTTGCTCAGCCCCTCTTATAGCGTTGCTAGTTGCAGGTGAAGATTGGAGGCCGTCCCTTGTTGGACATTTATTTACTTGTTGGGATATCATTATATTGCTATGTTATCTTAACGCATCTATATACTTGGTAAAGGGTAGAAGGCTCGGCCTCTCGCCTAGTGTTTTGTTCCACTCTTGCCGCCCTAGTTTCCGTCATATCGGTGTTATGTTCCCGGATTTTGCGTTCCTTACGCGGTTGGGTTATAATGGGAACCCCTTGACAGTCCGCCTTGAATAAAACTTCTCCAGCAATGCCCAACCTTGGTTTTACCATTTGCCACCTAGCCTTTTCCCTTGGGTTTCGCGGACTCAAGGGTCATCTTATTTTACCCCCCCCCCCCCCGGGCCAGTGCTCCTCTGAGTGTTGGTCCAACCTAGAGCACCGTGCGGGGCCGTCCCTTGGTAACTTGGGTTACGTTGGCTCCCGTACGCTTAGCTTATCCGGTGTGCCCTGAGAACAAGATATGTGCAGCTCCTATCGGGATTTGTCGGCACAGCGGGTGGTGTTGCTGGACTTGTTTTACCATTGTCGGAGTTGTCTTGAATTACCGAGATACCGAGTCTGATCGGAACGTCTTGGGAGGAGGTCTATTCCTTCGTTGACCGTAAGAGCTTGTCATGGGCTAAGTTGGGACTCCCCTGAAGGATTGAACTTTCAAAAGCCGTGCCCGCGGTTATGGGCAGATGGGAATTTGTTAATATCCGGTTGTAGATAACTTGAACCTTAACTTAATTAAAATAAATCAACTGAGTGTGTTGCCGTGATGGCATCTTCTCGGCGGAGTCCGGGAAGTGGACACGGTGTTGGAGTAATGTTTGCGCAGGTTGCTCTCTAGTTTCTCGCTCGCGCTTTGCCTCCTCTTCTCGCTCTCTTTTACGAATAAGTTAGCCACCATACTTGCTAGTCGCTTGCTGCAGCTCCACTCATATTTTTACCTTGCCATGCCTATAAGCTTGAATAGTCTTGATCGTGAGGGTGCGAGATTGCTGAGTCCCTGTGGCTCACAGATTTCTATTACACCAGATGCAGGGCCTGATGATTCCGCTCCAGGATACGCGTATGAGCTCAAGTGGGAGTTCGACGAAGACTCTCAACGATACTATGTTTCCTTTCCCGATGATCAGTAGTGGTGCCCAGTTGGGGGTGATTGGGACCGTGTCGCATGTTGGGTTCTCTTCTATTTTGGCGCCGTAGTCGGGCCATGAGTGTTTTGGATGATGTAATGTTATTAATGTACTTGATTGACGTGGCGAGTGTAAGCCAACTATGTTATCTCCCCTTTTATTATCATATTACATGGGATGTTGTGAAGATTGCCTAACTTGCGACATATGCCTTCAATGCGATTATGTCATTAAGTCGTGCCTCGACACGTGGGAGCTATAGTCGCATCGAGGACGTTATAGTCAGCTCGCCTTCCCAGGTTCGATCCACATGGACTCTGTCCCATTTACCCAACATTATTTTAGGTTTTGACGTTTTACAAGCTATAGCCATATGATTCAATTTATACTAATAAGTATTTTTCATAGCACCCTTTATGTCACACAACTCAAATTTTGTGGTCGATCTAGTTTCGTGTGGATGGCTTAAGTTTTTTAAGGTATAAACTAGCTTAAATTTTAGAACCGAATCAACAATAGAGACACGTGGCATATTTGCAGAAATAAAGATTTCAGGCCCATAACAAGGTGATATATAGTGGTTGTTCATTTTTCAAAGATTTAAGACAATGTTCTAGGCTTTTAGCTAAATTTGAGACTTTTGGATTCATTTTGAAGGTGATGGTGTTTCGGCTTCAGAATATACCCACACATGTTTGAATCATGAGCTAACCAAGCTTTATCTTCTCAGGTTATTTGAGCAGCCTGGATGACCGACCGGATGCCTCTATAATAACTTTTTCTTGTTGATTTGGTTTGTTTTTGAAGTCCTTAATTGTGGTTTCTTTAAATGGAAATCTATAGGAACTCGAATGTAGACTGACATACAACCTTTGCTAGCACACAATCAACCCATGATTTCAGCATGCATGGTCATCGTATGTCCACTAAAAAATGCTAATTCCTCACCAAGGGAGCGCTGCAACTTGAATATCTAAAGGAAGATACAAGCAATCAAAAAATTGCACCGAGAGCATCTCTAGTTGCCTAACACATAATTCTTTCTCATCCTTCTTGGGGAACTTCAAAGGAGCATCAAGAGCGCACAAGTCATATTGCTCGTCTCCATTCAAAATTATCTTCTACAAGTTGGGAGATCGCCCCACCATAGATCTCATATATGTAAATTGTTGTTCTAGTAACATAGGTAACGAAATTTAGCTATCTCAGAACCCAGTTCTTGGAGCCAAGTCCGTCTCAAAATGAGTCCTTTGACAGAAGGCCCAAACCTAAATTGTGCATGGAGTTTGGAGGCAATGGAGCGCAGTTTGTGTAGGCATTGAAAAGAACCATCTATTTTCAGGGCTACGGCAACATATCCTACTCATTACAACCATTAGGATCCACCTCATCAAGAATGGTGAGGTCCAAATCTTTCAACAAATCACACTATCGATTGGGTCACGAATGAGTGGGCCAACTTCACATGAGGAAGTGTTTATCAAGTAGACCTTAAGGTACAAATGTGAGATGGTTGATTCTCTGTTGATTAGCCAAGAAAGCCATTCTTTCAAAGGCCAAGAAACAAAACATGTAGCGTAGCTTTAATCTTGGAGAGTTTACCCTATTCAAGTGAGACATTTTTTTAGCATACCCCCATTCCTTTTGTTCTTCTGGAGTTTTTGCTCTACTTATTTCTTGTGAGACCCTTAGACAAATATCTAGGGTTTTTTGAGTGATTTCGTGAAAATCTTGGGCGAAGGTTTATTCATCCAACTTATGCAAGTCTTATTAATCTTTGAGGTTGTGGGCCTCCTAGATGGTTGGGGGTCGACTATAAGCATTCAACATGAAGAATCCGAGAAGTTTTTGATGACTAGGAGATTGGTTTATGGACTTGGTGTCTGAGGGAGTCCTGGATTAGGGGGTCTCCGGACAGCTGGACTATATCCTTTGGCCGGACTGTTGGACTATGAAGATACAAGATTGAAGACTTCGTCTCGTGTCTGGATGGGACTCTACTTGGCGTGGAAGGCAAACTAGGTAATACGGATATGTATATCTCCTCCTTTGTAACCGACCTTGTGTAACCCTAGCCCTTTCTGGTGTCTATATAAACCGAAGGGTTTTAGTCCGTATGACAACATAAAATCATACCATAGGCTAGCTTCTAGGGTTTAGCCTCTCCGCTCTCGTGGTAGATCAACTCTTGTAATAATCATATCATCAAGAATAAATCAAGCAGGACGTAGGGTTTTACCTCCATCAAGAGGGCCCGAACCTGGGTAAAACATCGTGTCCCCTGCCTCCTGTTACCATCCGCCTTAGACGCACAGTTCGGGACCCCCTACCCGAGATCCGCCGGTTTTGACACCGACATTGGTGCTCTCTTTGAGAGTTCCTCTATGACGTCGCCATAAGGAAGAATGCCTCATCTCGTTGTTAAAAACAACATTACCGCCGGGAGAGCTCTGGCTGTCGGCCAAACTCTCCCGCTAGGCAGTTTCGTCATGACTGCCTGTTCGGCCGCTGCACTGATGATGACTTCTCGGGTCATCAAAAACATCCTCCACATCGGCTCGGAATTCACCGAGCAGATGGATCCAATGGAGCTCTCTTCCCTGAACGAACTCTTGGATCGCGTCGCCGCCTTGGGAGTCGCTACAGACTATGAGCGGATTGGGCTTAAACCCGATCAAACGAAGATTAACTCTCCATCGGTCACCCATCACGTTGCGGTGGTGGAGGAACAATGCAGCAACTCTTCCTCTATTTTCAGGACTAACTATGTCCGGATTCCTGAGCTCTCCGAGCCGGATACCCGCTTACGGGAGGACATCACCCAAGCCCTGAACTTAGAATCAGGCAGCGGGCCAGACTTACCGGGTAACACTCCGGAACCCAAACTTCCAAGATTGGAAACTCCTCGGCCCCTGCGTCTCAGATCGGGTAGGGGTTCGGACTCAAATCCACCCACCCATCCAGACATAAACGATCTTTCCCACATCAGGCAAGAGCCGCATGAAACACTAGATCATTATTGGGCCAGATTCCTCCTTGTGATGAACAAGGTTAAGGACTGTCGCGAGGAAGATGCAGTCTCACTTTTCTGCAATAATTGCACGGACAAGGGAATCCTTAACGCCTTAAGTCGCCGTGACATATCATGCTTCGCTGACTTAGCGTCCATAGTACGAAAGTATTGTGCGATGGAAAGCGCCTGGAAAACCGAAATGAAATTTTGGGATAATCCGGCCCCGAATATACACCCAGTCCGAAGTAAAAGGGTGCACTATCATAAGACACCCGAACTAGTTGCAAAGAAACAAAAACCCTCTACAGGGCATGGAACCGTACTGGAGGGATGGCTTAACGGACCCTGCAAAATTCATAGTACAGTGGATACAATACCAACGCACAGCCTTAGAGCATGTTGGATACTCCGGCAGGTGGCCAAAAGTGGTGATGATCTTCTTATCCCCAATGCTACAGAGCACCATCCCGTGGATAACAATACAGTGTTAATAGTCTTTGAGACCTTCGCGTCAAATAATAGGCGCAAGCGAACACTCCACAGCATGGCCGAAATCTGTCACGTAGCAGCAATAAATCCACGGGGTGACACAACTATTACCTTCAATGCTAGTGACGAACCTAAATTCCGAACAGCCCGAGCACCAGCCGCACTGGTCCTCAGTCCAATTGTGGATGGCTTTTGACTCACCAAAGTACTCATGGACGGCGGCAGCGGATTAAACCTCATCTATGAGGAAACTATTCAAAAATGGAAATAGACTGGAACCGCATTGAGCAAAGTAGCACAACCTTCAGGGGAATCATACCCAGTCGGGAGGCACGACGCGCTGGGAAAATCACACTAGATGTGGTATTCGGTACGCCAGAGAACTATAGGTCCGAAGAAATTACATTTCAAGTGGCCCCGTTCAGCAGTGGATACCACACCCTTTTAGGACGTGAGGCATTCACGATCTTCCAAGCCGTACCCCATTATGGGTACATGAAGCTCAAAATGCCCGGGCCCAACGGAATCATCACCCTCGCTAGTGATCCGGACACAGCACTCCGCGCCGAAAACAAAACAGCCGCACTGGCCCTCGAGGCATTATCCGAAGCCCTCTCGACCGAGGAATTAACCACGCTACGCTCCACACTGGACAAGGACGACGTGATACTCGATAAGAGATCCAAGTCCACCTCTTTTAAACCAGCGAATGAAATAGTCAAATTCCAAGTCCACCCAACAGACCCTACAAAAATAGCCTCCATCGGGGCACAGTTAAATCCCGCCGTGGACGCTGCACTACGAGAATTCCTGCACGAGAATTGGGACATATTCGCCTGGCACCCCTCAGACATGCCAGGAATCCCACGCAGGCTGGCCGAGCATAGCCTCAATATCCTAAAGGGATTCAAGCCGGTCAAGCAAGCTCTTCGGTGTTTCTCCGAATCTAAGAGACATGCCATGGGAGAGGAACTAGCCAAGTTATTGGAAGCCGGATTCATCAGAGAAATAAAACACCCGGACTGGCTAGCAAACCCGGTGATGGTACCAAAGAAGGATAAATCCTGGCGCCTTTGTGTCGATTTCAAGGACCTCAATAAAGCTTGCCCAAATGATCCCTTCCCCCTCCCCCGCATCGATCAAATTATCGATGCTACCGCAGGACACGAGCCATTGTGTTTCCTCGACGCATACTCCGGTTACCACCAAATCAAGATGGCGGAGTCCGACCAAGCCGCAACGGCATTCATCACACCATACGGTCCCTTATGTTTCAACACAATGCCTTTTGGGCTCAAAAATACCGGCGCAACATATCAGCGCATGATTCAGACATGTCTGGAGAAATAAATCGGCAAAACAGTAGAGGCATACATAGACGATGTGGTCGTCAAAACCAAACACGTCGACTCTTTGATAGACGACTTGAGGCTCACATTCGACAACCTCCGAACATACGACATCAAGCTCAATCCAGAAAAATGCGTTTTCGGCGTACCAGCCGGAAAGCTCCTGGGTTTCATCGTCTCCGGTAGAGGTATTTAAGCTAATCCGGCCAAAATCCGAGCTTTGTCACAGTTGGCTACCCCAACAGACCTTGTCGTGGAATTATCACGGCAGATGTCCTTAGTGTCAGGACTTAGTCGCGAGGCCAACGCATCTATGTGGTAGCTTGAGAGGGGTTGAGCGGGACGAGAGGCGTGATGTTTTACCCATGTTCGGCCCCTCACGGTGGAGGTAAAAGCCTACATCCTGCTTCATTGATATTGATGATGATGACCACGGTTACAAGAGTGCTCTATCTCGAGAGCTATTGTCTAAACCTAACTTGTCCAACTTGTGGAACTTGTCAATCTTGTCCCTTTTGGGGAGCCCTGCCCCTCCTTATATATGTTGGAGGGGCGGGTTACATGTAGAGTCCTATTAGGATTAGGACTAGTCTATCTCTAATACAAACCGGATACAAGTCCAGGTCTTAACTCCTTGTAAGATAAATGTTCCTCATGCCTTTCCTCTTAAACTGGCCCACCATTAACATAAACCGGCCTGCTGGGCCTTGGGCCTTGTCATCCATCTGGAACATGCGCCGGGTCACCAATGAGTCTTCAGGCTCGTGAATCGTCATACTAGTGAACCGCCAGACACGTAAGTCGCCAATCCTCTGGCGGTTTACCAATGAAACGCCTAGTCCGGCCGGGTTATACTTCCGGCCGGTTTACGCCGTGGGGTATATCCCCGACATTACCCCCCCAAGTTTAGCTTGGATTTATCCATGGTAAACTTATACTGCAAAATAAACACAAGAAGAAAATTGACAGGTTGTGCTCCGGGTTAAGAATTCTTGTAAACCGGCATCTGATGATCCTTAAGTCCTTGTCATTTCCTCCTTCTAGAAAATCTGGGTTAACAAGCCAGCTTCATACTCAATTTGTTGACATTGGTTTCTCACAGAGAAATATTGTGAAGAATAATCCACTTGAGTCGGCTTCCAAAGAGCCGGTTTAAGAAATATGGGTCTTGAAATACTTATCTGATATTCAGCCGGTTTGAAGATGTAAAACTTGCCGGTTTAATATTACCAAACTGGCCGGTTTATAAATATTGATGGCACCGGGTCATAATTGTTGTCGACACCGGGTCATGTAATTGATCTTCCTGATTTGCTCAAAACTGATAAAATGAAGATGTTCCTCCTTTATATGCATAATACATGTAGCCCCCAAGTCTTAAGAGGAGAACATAGTGATAACTTAAGACTTGCTCCAATAAGTGACCTTGAAGAAATCCAGTTTGTTCATCTCAATCATATAAACTGAATACTCCATATATGTAGCCCCCAAGTGCCGGGTTGTCATGCTTGCAGCAACCTGGGACTTGTAATTGCTTATAAAAACTTCAATCAGTGTAACCCCCAAGGGCCGGGTCATTATGCAATAATGAGCAGAAACTTTGTAAATATAATTATGTAGATTTTAGCAGTGATGTGTAGCCCCCAAGGGCCGGCTTAGTAAGATAATACTGAACCGGGACTTGATATATACTTCAATGAAAATAACATCTTATAATGTAGCTTCCATCGTAGGGCTTGAAACCACGTCCACAAGGTTAAGAGCTTTGTGCTTTACCAACTGAGCAATGGATCCTTCAATATTATGGACGAAAACTTGTGTACCTTGAATTGTTGACAGGAGCAATTGGTAGCCCCCAAGGGCCAGCTCATTATAATATGATGAGTAGGGTCTTCAATAAGACTAGTAAAAATGACTTTGCATTAGCCCCCAAGTGTCATGATGCATGCTTGCAGCGACATGATACTTGCATGTAATCTCGATTTGAATAATGTAGCCCCCAAGTGCCGGGTTGTAAGCCAGCAGCGACCCGGGACTATTCCTTCCATTGTAGAATAAATCATATCCTTTCATAAAATAATAGACATTGCGCTAAAGCGACTTTGAAAACTCAATAATACCGGTTATTAATAACCATAAAAATCCAGCCATGTTGGCTATTCAAGATAATATAATCCGGTGAAAACCTTATTCATTCAATATCATAATGAAAATTCTGCCAAGTTTGGCTATTTGAATAATATAACCCAATGATTTATAAGCACATGATTCCAATGGCGCAATCCAAATATATATATACTGGCGACTTATAGTCCAAAGCCAGGACGATTTAACAAACCTGTTTCTGCATACAACAAGTTTAAAGTGTCCTGGCGGTTTACCGACGGACGGGTCATAATGCACAACATATAACCCGGATTTATAACCAAGGCTGCAAACAACAACAACAACAACAAAGCCTTTAGTCCCAAACAAGTTGGGGTAGGCTAGAGGTGAAACCCATAAGATCTCGCAACCAACTCATGGCTCTGGCACATGGATAGCAAGCTTCCACGCACCCCTGTCCATAGCTAGCTCTTTGGTGATACTCCAATCCTTCAGGTCTCTCTTAACGGACTCCTCCCATGTCAAATTCGGTTTACCCCGCCCTCTCTTGACATTCTCCGCACGCTTTAGCCGTCCGCTATGCACTGGAGCTTCTGGAGGCTGCACTTAAGAATAATCAAATATGAAATATATCATACCTGTGACACTGAATCACATTGTTGGTTTTACCAACTTTTTGTAGTAAAGGTGATAACCCCAATCTTGAGTACTGATAACTCCTTCCATATTGTGCCGGTTTAGGATAAAACCGTACCGGGTTGTGATAAACACCGGATTATCCATATTCGATGCTGGCGACTTGTAGTCGAAACTAGGCGAGGTTAATAATCTCCGGATTGTAACTTGTACTGACAACTTATAGTCGACAGCCTAACCGGGATGAGAAAACTCCGGTTTATAATTGAGTTTGTACTAACAACTGATAGTTGAAAGCTTGTGCCGGGTTAAGAAACACCGGACTGATGACTTATAGTCTGGCCGGATCAAAATACGCCAGTTTACCTTAAAACCATATCAAAGGAGAAGAAACTTTGTCAAAAAGCAAATGAAAAAACTTGTAGTCGAGGCTTTTCAAGGGCTGCCAGGCCCAAACTCGAGGCTTTTCATGGGCTGCCAGGCCGCTGAGTTAAACCATTTGACAAAGCCTTTTAAGATGGCCCTCCAACTAACCAATCATCGTTTTAACTTTGACAAGTTCAGGGTCTCAATGAGAGTAACTGTCAAACGTTCGACGGGTCGTGCCAGGATTACCTGGATAGGAGTGGCTTACTTGATGAAGGCAGGTTAACCCGTGGTTTTAGGTGAATACACCAGGCTTCCAAGCCATGGGTCGATACCCGGTTACAAGGGTCCTTTCAAACTCTTTGGTATTTGACACAAAGAGCCCCCAAGTAACTTTGTGAGCTGTGCTCAATGGGTGCCTATGTTTGAGTTGTGTGTAGCAACAAGACTCTCTTTGGCCCCTTGCGTGTGAAGCTCCCAAGCTTTGTTGTGGCGTGATAGCCGGATTAATGGACAGGACTCCGCTTTGCAAGCAGAAGCCCCCATGTGATATATTTCTGAGATGTGCTCGCCGGGTGCCTATGTTTGAGTTGTGGTGTGTAGCAAACTCTCTTTGGCCCCTGATGATAATATTGTTTTGATAGCCGCATCAAGAGGGTAGTAACGCCATGTTCTCTTTGGTGAATACACCTATGTTTGAACAGGAAGCCCCCAAGTAATCATATGAAGATGAGCCCATAAGGCAGGACACCATGTGTGAACCGCGCGTCAGGGCAGCAGGTCCTCTTCGGCAACCTTTAACTTTTTGCAAGAGATAAATTCTTCTTGAATCGGGATTTTAAACCGGACATTGAGAGCTTCAAAGCTTTATGGGAGACATATTTCCCTTGAACCGAATTTTAAACCGAAATCCTCATTTCAGCCGGAAATTTTCTGACGGCCTTTAAACTCGAACTTGCGAGAAGTTAATTCCTTTTTTGAACCGGAAATTCTTAAACCGGATTTGAGAGCTTCAAAGCTTGGGGGATAAATTTCCCTTGAACCGGATTTCAAACCGGAATCCTTCTTTTTAAGCCGGAAATTTTCTGACGGCCTTTAAATTTGCACCAATATAACCGTAGCCTCCGGGATCAGGTTTCCCTTTAACATTCTTGGGCACTTGAATTTGCTGAAACTGGTAAAACTTGCTGCGTCACATCATCGTAGTCCCCGAGTCTTAAGATGAGTCAAGGAGTTGTCTTGAGATTCCCTGTACTTGACCATAGCAGAAGTTATATATCATCGGTGTTAATAACGCGATGTAAATCCACAGAAGGTTGACGTGACTGCGGCGGGTTATAAATGATCCCGTATGAGCCATGTCAGCAACTCGGCCAATGGTTCCTTCCAGCTGGCTGTTTGAAGTTTAACCAAACTGTAGTGACCGTGACTTGTGCGCTGCCCATTGAGCCATCCAGTGCAGACGACGGCTGATAATACATGATAATTTGCCTCCAATTTGTTGGAAGAAAACCGGGCTTCCCAAGCAGTGACTTGCTCATACTCAATAAATAGCTCATGCAGACACGTGTGACCCGGTGTGTTGAAGTAGACCGGGCCGCGAGAGATGGACGGTAAAGACGACCGCAACATCAGAGGCGATATAGACATATGAGTCGGCCATGTGTTATAAGCCGGTGCAGACAGGCGAGTCAATCGCAGGCACGGTAAGCCGGGCGGACAGGCGAATCAATTGTAGGTACGGTAAACCGAGCGGACGGGCGAGTCAATCGCAGGCACGGTAAGCCGGGCGGATGGGCGAGTCAGCCACGTCGTGTTGATGTAGTGAACAATTGTCCTGCATCAATAATATTGTAGACCAAGACAAAAATAAACTGTTTTTTGACAAAAAACAATATGTACTATTAAAACAAACTTAGATGGATATCACCTGATGTCTTGAATGACCGATGATCTGTACATGGAATTTTTGCACGTACTAATAGCAGTGCTCCATACTCCTTTTTGGGCTGATGCAGTACTTGTAGTAGTACTTGAAATAAGAGTACCAATTGCTCTTTTCTCTCATGGCCTGCACCGTGCTTGCCATGGTTTGCTCAACTTGGTGTGGCCCACACTTTGAAAACAATATCAGATGTTTCTGGAGTGTGTATTGTTTCCTTGATTTCCCAAACGCCAGTGTAAACATGTGAGAGCCAAACTAGTGCTAATACCAGCCGGATTCAACCTGGCATGTTGACCATGGAGTTTTGTATAGTGATGATGATAGTTAACCTCAGCCTGTTCTCTTGCACACTGAACTGATACTGCCGGCCTCCCTCGATCAGGCTCGGCGGCTTGGCGCACCGGCAAGAGGAGCAGTAGCAGAGGTAGAAGCCGCGGTACGGCGATTTGAAGCAGACCACAGCAACAGCAGTGCTGGAGGCGAGATAGTAGTCAGCCGCGGCAGAGATGAAGAAAATCAGGCAGGCCAAGTCATCAAACCGTCCTGTAAGATGTCGCACAGCGTTTTAGCTAGCGACTTGATGAATTTCCTCCTTGAAGCTCCATGTAATGTGCATGTAGTGCAAAAGCATGCCAGCCTATAAATTTTTGTTTTTGCGTGGCTTTGTAGTAGCGATGTCCTTCATGTGCGTGTATGTAATGAATCTCTTCATGCCACAGAGTGGCAGTACGCCTTTAGATTCATGAGGAGCAGCAGCAGCCGGATTTAGCGGATCGACACGAAGTCCTTGTGGAGCGGGAAGAAGCGGCCGGCGGGTTTAATTGGCACGACCAGCAGGTCTCCGTAGCGGCGGTAGAACAGACCGACTGTGGTTACTCACGGCAAAGGGACGAAAGCGGACCACTAACGGTAGCGGTTCGAAGCAGAGGCGAAGAACTAGCGGAGGCCCTCGGACAGCGGTGGCCCTTGGATGACCGGGAGGCAGACCTCGGAAATAGGCACGGCGGCTCGGCGCGCCGCGAGCTCGTGCAGCGAGGTGGAGGCGCGGCCGGTTCAGAGCGGCGGCGTTGAGTCGAGGCGGCGTCTTGGCCGGGGCGGCTTACAGCGATGAAGATGGCTCTAGGCGCGGGCAACGAGTGAGGCCGCGACGGCGGCTCAAGGCCGACGACTCAGCAGCTGACGCACAGAGAAAGAAACAGCCGGCAGTTCGACGGCGGCGGTTCGGCGACTTAACACGCAGAATGGTTCCAAGGCAGGAGATCGACCCGGCGGCAATTCAGCGACGGAACAAGCCGGATCGAGGCCGCGAGAAGCAGCAATGACTTAACCGTGGCGGGTCAGCGGGCGTCAAGGAAACCCCCGGCGAGGAGAGGCGCCGTGGCGAGCCGGTTTGGGGCGTGGCGACAAGGCAAGGCGGAAACAGCCCGCAGTGGTAGAGGCACCGTTCCGCTCCTGTCGGGGCGGTTCAGCACAGCCGGGGAGGAGAAGCGGCCAGTGGCGATTTAATAGCTTGGAGGCGGAGGTGCCCAACGGCGGTTTAGAGACGGACTTGGCAGCCGGTGGCTTGAGGCAGATGCGGTCGGAGGAGCATCGAAGCGGCTGGACTGGCGCTGCGGCCGCGGCGATTCACGGTGAGAAGAGCAGCCGAGGCGGGTCAAGCAACTGGTGGCTCAGCGACGGTGATCCGAGGAGGCAACCAGCGATCCGTGGTGGCAGAGGAGTCCGGGTCATGGCCTTTCTTGCCAATTCAACTTTTCTTTTGCCTTGAGAGCCGGGCGCTCATCGCTAGCTTTTGCTGTCTCACGTCAGATAATAGTATATTACCACATAACTTTTGGACTCGTACTACTAGTAGCTTGTAGTAACACTAATCCGTTGTTTAATCATATTGAACTAGGCTTTCCTTAATCCAGCACTGTTTTGAGGAGATTAGCAAGACCGACGTGGAGTACGAAAATTGATTGATGCTTCCCCGGTTGATCTGTATCGAGCTGCAGCTTTTTCCTTTGCTCCCCACGAGGTAAATCTGAAATCGGTTTACAGGAGATCTTTGGGAGGAGTACCGATTGCAGACCGTCCAAGGACGGGTGTGTAGATGCCGACTGGATCTGCTTCGCGGTGGTGTGTGAAACATCGTCACGAAACTTCCGAGATTGATCTTTAAACAAGACCGACACCGATTTTGACAGAAAAGTAAATCCACCCATGACTGACGACGGCCGAGTAGATTAGACTAGGAAGAACACCCACGGCGGCGCTTTTGCACCGGCTCTTCTTCAGCCGGAAAATTACGAACCTCTTGATCCTTATAAAAATTCCTCCAAGAACTCAACACCACCGTGCGTAAACCCCACGGTGGGCGCCAACTGTCATGGAATTATCACGGCAGATGTTCTTAGTGTCAGGACTTAGTCGCGAGGCCAACGCATCTATGTGGTAGCTTGAGAGGGGTTGAGCGGGACGAGAGGCGCGATGTTTTATCCAGGTTCGGCCCCTCACGGTGGAGGTAAAAGCCTACATCCTGCTTCATTGATATTGATGATGATGACCACGGTTACAAGAGTGCTCTATCTCGAGAGCTATTGTCTAAACCTAACTTGTCCAACTTATGGAACTTGTCAATCTTGTCCCTTTTGGGGAGCCCTGCCCCTCCTTATATATGTTGGAGGGGCGGGTTACATGTAGAGTCCTATTAGGATTAGGACTAGTCTATCTCTAATATAAACCGGATACAAGTCCAGGTCTTAACTCCTTGTAAGATAAATGTTCCTCATGCTTTTCCTCTTAAACCGGCTCACCATTAACATAAACCGGCCTGCTGGACCTTGGGCCTTGTCATCCATCTGGAACACGCGCCGGGTCATCAATGAGTCTTCAGGCTCGTGAATCGTCATACCAGTGAACCGCCAGACACGTAAGTCGCCAATCCTTTGGCGGTTTACCAATGAAACGCCTAGTTCGGCCGGGTTATACTTCCGGCTGGTTTACGCCGTGGGGTATATCCCCGACAGACCTCAAACAAATCTAGAAGTTAACTGGATGCGTGGCGGCTCTAAGCCGCTTTATCTCCCGCTTAGAAGAAAAGGCTTTACCCCTTTATCGCCTCCTTCGGCGCACCGAACACTTCGAGTGGACGGACGCTGCCACAGCCGGATTGGAAGAAATAAAGGCCATTTTGGCAACCAACCCAATCCTGGCCGCGCCAAACATCGACGAACCAATGCTGTTGTACATTGCGGCAACTCATCAAGTTGTAAGCGTAGTGCTCGTCGTCGAACGAGAAGCTGACGGACATAAATTCCCTCTTCAAAAGCCGGTATACTATGTATCCACTGTCCTCACTCCATGCAAATCACGGTACCCACATTATCAAAAGATAGCCTATGCGGTATTCATGGCATCCCGGAAGCTGCGACACTACTTTCAAGAGTGTTCGATTACAGTAGCCTCAGAAGTGCCACTTAATGATATTATAAAGAACCGCGACGCTACGGGCCGGATTGATAAATGGGCCATTGAGCTCCTCCCATTCGACATAACATACAAACCTCGACGAGCCATTAAGTCGCAAGTATTGGTCGACTTTGTCGCTGAATGGACGGAGGCCGAACTCCCTAAAGAGTGCGGCGCATACTCCAATTGGATCATGCACTTCGACGGTTCTAAAATATTGGCTGGTCTAGGGGCTGGCGTCGTCCTGACATCCCCAACCGGAGATACCGTTCAGTACATACTGCAAATATTGTATACAGACTCCAACAACGCAGCTGAATACGAAGCTCTGTTGCATGGTCTTCGGATGGCAGTCTCCATGGGCATTCAACGCCTGGAGGTGCGTGGGGATTCAAACCTCGCAATATCCCAAATAAATGGAGACTTTGACGCCAAGGATCCGAAAATGGCGGCCTACCGAAACGCCGTCCTAAAAATGTCAGCTCGGTTCGAGGGGCTCGAATTTCATCATGTGGCTCGGGAAAACAATCACACGACGGATATCCTTGCCCGCATCGACGCAAAACACGATGCGGCCCCCCCAACATATTTCTGGAGAGGCTGTTCAAGCCATCGGTAGTATGAGAAGGGGACACCGGTAACAATAGTCCGGACTCGGCCAAAACACCCGATACCGAACACTCTGACACAATCGTAGGCTCCGCCACCGAAATAACACCTTCAGCCCACATAATAATGGCCACCATAGCCCCGTGGACAGAACCATTCCTGGCCTACCTAACTAGGCACGAACTTCCGGAGGACCAAAACGAGGCACGCAACCTAGTGCGGCGATCTAAGGCCTACAGGGTCCATGAGGGAGAATTGTATAAAAAAAGCACTATCGGAGTCCTTCAAAGATGCATCTCCGAAGAGGAAGGGCGGAACCTTTTGGCAGAAATTCACGCTGGACTCGGCGGTCACCACGCCGCAGCCCGGACTCTTGTAAGCAAGGCCTTCCGTACAGGATTCTATTAGCCAACGGCCCGGGCAGATGCACAGGACTTGGTCCAACGTTGCGCCGGTTGCCAGCTCTTTACAAATCAAAGCCACATGCCACCCACCTCCCTCCAAACAATCCCCATTACGTGGCCCTTCGCGGTCTGGGGGCTTGACATGGTTGGACCCCTTAAAGGGGGAACCCATAAGAAAAAAATACTTACTGGTCATGGTGGATAAATTCACGAAATGGATAGAGGCCAAACCTGTTAAAACAGCCGAATCCGGACTGGTGATAAACTTCATATCCGGGGTCGTACACCATTATGGCGTCCCCCACAGCATCATCACTGACAACGGCACGAACTTCATTGCCGATGAGGTAAAACTCTGGTGCAGCAAAATGGGCATCAAGCTCCATTATGCTTCAGTCTATCACTCGCAAACCAACGGCCAAGTTCAGCGAGCAAACGATCTTATAATGAGCGGCATTAAACCCAGATTAGTGCGTTCCTTAACGGAGTCTGACACGCACTGGGTAGAGGAGCTCGACTCCGTACTCTGGGGGGCTGTGGACCACGCCGAACCGTAGTACCGGATATACACCCTTCTTTATGGTGTACGGCGCAGAGGCAATCCTGCCCTACGACATAATTCATGACTCACCTCGGGTGTGCATGTATGAAGAAAGAGAAGCCGAGCTCGATCGTCAGGACAGTCTGGACACCCTGGAGGAGGAGCGCGACGTAGCAAAAGCCTGTTTCGCATTTTATCAGTAACAGGCTCGCAGATACCAAAGCAGAGAAGTACGGGCCAAAACTTATAACGTTGGCGAACTAGTTCTATGCCTGCCGGATAAGGAAAAGAACAAGCTCGAGCCCAAATGGGAAGGTCCCTTCATTATTGATCAAGTTCTGACCGGTGGAGCGTACCGACTGTGGGATGCATCGACTAATCGACTCGAGTCGAACCCATGTGACGCGGCCAGGCTCCGAAGATTCTACGCCTAGCGCCGGACTCTATGTTCGTCCCCTTCCTCTGTCCATTTTTTGCATATACATTATCTGTCTTGTTTTTCTTTCTTTCTTTTATTCTTTCTCTAGGTCTTCAAGGGCCAACTTGTGCCTCACTTGCACACTATAGACTCGTCATACCTGGGGGCTTCTTTCACAGAAGCTTAATTCTTTATCTGGGCTTCATGCCCCGCACATGTGTTATGCTTCCACATGTACCTTTTTTCGCCATTATATGCATCGATATGACTTAAGTTTTGGCCAAGCTGGGTTGCCTAGCTCTTGTATTTATGCCCTATGTTCCCGTTAATTCGGCTAGGGCATAAGGGGAGCACCTCTGCGATTGTTACCGCCGGGTCAGCCGGATGTGTACCTCAGACTGGATGAAGCCGAAAGCTAGCGTTCTTAAAGGAATATTCGGTCGGTGAACAAAAGATGATTTTTTATTTTCCATATATTCCCCCAGATGTTTTTTTCCTGCGTTTCTTATCGCAGTCCGGACATGCATTTTAGGGCATGCATACCCAGGGAAAGGAACCCTTAATGGAACTATTCTCCCTGGAAGATGTTTCTTACTACCCATGTAATATAACATAACTAGTTGGGCACTTGTCCGTTCAAGCACTAATGACCCCTACGCCTGGTATCCACGCATACCGCGGTTCTTATATAACTGAGCAGGTATTCGGATACTCTCCGGACTATCGGGTCCCGAGGTTGAAGCGAAAAGGACCGCCAAGACAAATGATCTACAATCCAGATAGAAGGCATTTATACATGTCACTTTAATTACATAGTCATGCAGACTGACTAAATTCTTCTTCTATACCATCCAACAGGTGGTCTAGCTTACAATCCTGTTAGGAATACTTTGCGGCTAATTCTACTTGCCCATAAACTAAGCTAACAGGGATCTCTTTTCCGTCGGGCCCCACAGGTCCGACCTCGGCCATGTGATTTGGGTCAGCCTTGGTATACCGCGTCTTCACCATGTCCCAGGCTTCTCTGGCACCTTGTCGGCAGGCCGATATCTTCCATAATCGGAAGCGCCGCCGTGCTCCCTTGAGCTTCTCCGTAAGCTCTGCAACGCCCTCTGGCAGGAAGACGGATGGCCACAAGGCCTGGGCAACACCTTGCATCACCTGCCGAACTTGTTCGTGCAAATGTAAGAGCTCGGATAGAAGATCACCCGCAGACCCGGGCATTTCCTCCGCGGGATGACCCGTCAGCATACCTACAGACATAACACTGTCAGTCGGCTTCTTCGCCGAACTCCTTCAAAAGGATTCGTTCAAGCACTTACTGAAAATGCCGTGCCGAAGCCGCTTATTCTCCTTCTCGGAGTCTGCAAGCTGGGCTCGAACGTCTTTTAGTTCCACGCGCAGCTTGATATTGGCGTCTTGAAGATTGTTTTTCTCCCGCCTAACCTCAGTCAGCACGCGTTTGCCAGCCTCTAACTGTCACACGACATGTTGGTCCTCCGGATTTTCTCCAGATTCATCTGCAACATCTATTGTTAGATCTGCAACCACGCTGCACACTATATGGTAACCATCATTCCTTAAAGTAAATGTTACCAGCGGGTGACTTTTTCGGTTCCTGCAGTGCGGCAACAGCGGCCCGCAGTTGGGTCTTGTATTCCTCTAGCTCCTGTGATAGCCTATTATTCTTCTCTGTAAGAACCTGCACAATAAAGATGATCCTTAAATCAGTTCTGCTAACTGTTTCAAGTCTCAGGGGCTACTGATACATATAAATCGTCAGATTTACTTACCCATACATCCTTTACATACTGATCCGTGGCTCTGGCTAGACCATCTTGAGCGGCACGGAGGTACGCCTCTCCAGAATTGAAGGCATCAAATGCCTCTGGTGAGAAACAAGTGTCACGGAGTACGGCCCGGCGGCGCCTATGATTCATTGCGCTTTCCACTTCTGAGTTTGTAGCGGATAATCTATCTGCATCCTCTGTAGGGGGGATTATCCGGCGCCCGCCCCATATCGGCTTCCGCCTCTATGTCCGGTCCTGGCGCCCGACTGGTGGAAGCGTGATTAGTAACATCGCCGCACATATTCCGACGAGCGTTTTTTCTGTTAAAGAAACACGGGCGTCATTACATTTCGAGAAAGACGGCAACCATGGAGCGGGGTTTTTGTTATACCTTTGCACCGGCGTCTCCGTCCTGACCGCCTTCCTTTTTGGCCGGCCCGGCCTCGGTGCCTCTTGTTGGCGAGTTGCTGCGGGTTCGGCAGGGCGTCCCGAATGCCTTCCCTGTAAAAATGCCATATGTATATGGTGGGTGAAGTGTCTAAAAGGGGATCCTAGTTTTTGGAGTTGGGATTTTTGGTTTTTCTTACGTGCGATGCAGGGAGCAGTCCGGGATAGTCGGCCGTAATGGCCACCATGGCATAATCACAGCTTAACTGATAGAACTGCCGGTTTATCAGCTCCACGAATATAACCGGATCTTCTTCAAGTCCGGAGTCGAGGGCCTGGTCAGGGTCCTCCGGTTGTGGAGACGGGCTGCTGACCTCCTTTATGGCTTTTCGCAGTTCCTGCCGCAAAGTGGCAAGGTAAATATTTACGACAAATAATGCGGGAAAAATGGGAGTAAGGAGATATAACTTACCCATCTTGGAGGATTGTACATGGAGAATCCGTCCCGTGGCTTGATGCGGATGAACTCCTCTTCCTCTCCCTTGAACAATTCAGACAGAATTTTTGCTAAAGCGGCAGCATTGTCCGGACCCTTACGCCCGCAGCGGGTGGCATCATCCGCCCCGTTAAAACACCACAAGGGGTGCCCACGATATTGAAGTGGTTGCACTCCCCGCATTATGCAAATCGACATAACTTCGACTACTGTCAATCCTAATTGAGCCAGTGCTTTAATCCGGTTCATCAGGTAGAGGACTTCTCCGTTATCTTCCACCTGGGGGCTCCGTGGGCGCCAACTTCGGCGTTTCTTCAAAGGGGCATTGCTGAACTCAGGAAGACCCCGCCGAACAGGGTCCGGAAGGGGAACGTCCTCCATATAAAACCATTCCGGAGGCTAGTCTTCGGACAACTTCTTCAGGGTACCGAACAGGTATCCGGTACCGGCGATGCGCCATATTTCAGCTCCGCCCACTTGATAAAGTGATCCCCTCTGTGTGCGAGGGACGAGGCAAAATAGCCTTTTCCACAGCTCGAAGTGAGCCTCGTAGCCCAGAAACAACTCGCAGAGAGCAACATAGCCGGCGATATGTAGAATGGAGGCAGGGGTGAAATTGTGTAATTGGAGGCCGTAGAACTCCAGGAGCCCGCGGAGGAACGGATGAATTGGAAATCCGAGTCCCCTCAATAGATAGGGGAGAAGGCATACCCACTCCCCCATAGGGGGGATGGGGAAGCTCTCCGCTTGCTCCCCGCCATTGTAGGTGGCGAGCCCGGCTCAGACGGACACCATATACGTCGGAGAAAGAAATCCCTTGGTCTGCAGTTTGACCAATCGACTGTGTGGGACTGAACACCTCTCCCAATCACCGGGCTTAGGGCTACGGGGGCGGGAGGAGGAGCTGCAGAGGTCGGCCATGCTAGAATGGATCTTTCTGAAACGCGCTCTAATGGATTCCTGCTGGGGGGAGGATGGTATGGATTGGATCTAAGAATCTCCATCCCTTTAATAGACAATTTATTTATCTGACTAGGGGGCGATTGTAAAAATGCCCTGGCGCCTCGTATTCATTCAACGCGTGGGAGATAGCCCTTATTGGGCACAGAAGCCAAGAGGTTTAACATTTATGAGGCCGGACACTACTTACAAACACTCGAAAATTGGAGAAGAACCCGCCTTGCAATGCCGAAGACAACACTGTGCGTCGGACTCATCGTCATTGAAGCCCGGTTCAGGGGCTACTAAGGGAGTCCTGGATTAGGGGGTCTCCGGACAGCCGGACTATATCCTTTGGCCGGACTGTTGGACTATGAAGATACAAGATTGAAGACTTCGTCTCGTGTCCGGATGAGACTCTACTTGGCTTGGAAGGCAAGCTAGGCAATACGGATACGTATATCTCCTCCTTTGTAACCGACCTTGTGTAACCCTAGCCCTTTCCGGTTTCTATATAAACCGGAGGGTTTTAGTCCGTAGGACAACATACAATCATACCATAGGCTAGCTTCTAGGGTTTAGCCTCTCCGATCTCGTGGTAGATCAACTCTTGTAATACTCATATCATCAAGAATAAATCAAGCAGGACGTAGGGTTTTACCTCCATCAAGAGGGCCCGAACCTGGGTAAAACATCGTGTCCCCTGCCTGCTGTTACCATCTGCCTTAGACGCACAGTTCGGAACCCCCTACCCGAGATCCGCCGATTTTGACACCGACAGTGTCCCTGGCCAAGGAGGGATAGGCTGGCCTTAGTAGCCGAGGTTTTATTAACCTTAGAAATTTGTGTGCAAATGTTCTTCAGCAAGGACATATGATTATGCTAGCAATCCAAACCTCGGATACATATTGTATGTGTGTGTGTGTTGCAAATTGCAATCTCCTTCTCCTTACCCTTTACTCTCTTGCAAGTTCAGCATCATTTTTTTCTTACACTTACATGCTAGGGTGTTCGGCCTTTCAATATTGTATCCAAATCTCAATGACCACGTGTGCTTTTCAATTTCTTCGATCTTATCTTTCATTACTTTCAATATTCTATCCAAATCTTCAGCAAGAGTGGAGCTAGGAATTTGGGAAATAGAGTCGGGCCTCAAACATAGGCAAACAATGTGGAAAATGTGCTTTTTTGCATGGAACACCTCAAATAACAACTCCAAGGACCATTTCGCAAAAATCCCACGTTACAAAGGGGCGATTGGGGATACTCGATGCCATCCCCAATTCCCAAACCCCATCACCATGGACGAGTTCGCCGGTCGCGGCCGCCGCGCCGATTCGCCGCCTCCGCTTTCGTTATTCCCGGACGACATGCTCGTGGAGATCCTCCTCCGCCTTCCGCCGGAGCCCATCCACCTCTTCCGCGTCTCCTTCGTCTCCAAACTCTGGCGCCATCTCGTCCACGACGCTCGCTTCCTTCGCCGCTTCCACGACTTCCACGGGGGGACGTCTCCCGTCCTCGGCTTCTTCAACAACCAGCCGGGGCCTCCCCTCTTCGTCCCCACCTCCGGCGACTTTGGCCCTCCACAGCTGCCAAGATTTCCACCGACAACTGGTGGGCCCTCGACTGCCGCCACGGCCGCTCCCTCCTTGAAAAGTTAGGATCCAAAACACTCCTCGTCTGGGACCTTGTGACCGGAGACCGGCGGTACCTGCGCGTTCCCCCGGCTTGTGGTGGATTTGCAACGGCTCGGTTCTCTGCGCGGCTGGACATGCTAACCACGGTGACTGCCATTCGTGCCCGTTCCTGGTGGTCTACGTGTTCAGTCGAAGTGGTTCTGCTATCTGTGCGTGTGTCTGGTCGTCCGAGACTAGCGTCTGGAGTGAGGCAACCTCGATCGACATACCATCTTTATCACTTGTTCTGAGACCGATAGCTCTGGTTGGGAACACACTCTACTGGTTGCTACAAAACTATAGTATCTTTGAGTATGATTTGGATAATCATATGTTGTGTCTAACTGAGGAGTTCCCATGCCATGCTCGCATTAGCTACCAAGGGCTGGTTGTCATCATGCCGACCGAGGATGGACTGCTTGGTTTGGTCGGAGTGGATGGACTCAATCTCCATCTATGGTCATTGATGGCGAGCATTGACGGGTTGGTAACATGGACACATCAAAGGGTCATTGATTTCAAGCAGTTTCTTGCGCCGGAAATAGTGGCGACATGTATCTATGGAGTGGAGGCAATTGGTTTTGCTGAAGATGCTGGGGTGATCTTCATTTATGTGCACCCTAGCGTCTATATGATCCATCTCAAGTCCATGCGGATCGAGGAGGTGTCAGAGAAAGGGACATATGGCATAGTAATTCCTTACACAAGTTTCTATGCTCTAGGTACTTGTCATTGTGCTGATGTTGCACACTACACTTAAATCTTGTCTGCATCGTGAATGCTATCATCTTTCAAGCATATGGGCCATAGTTCATTGCAGATGAAAAAATAGATTATGAACTTTTTTGCTCTGTACCTACAAATTATTGATCCCACAACCTCCTGGCTTCTGCTGGTTCTCATAGAGTTTGCTTATTCATGTACCCTATCGTTATCGTCAGCGGGGAGTAGTTGTTGGGTCTTGGGTACACTAGCCAGTGTTTTGGTTTCTGCTACGTGTGTGTCCTGTGTTTTCTTTTTGCCTCCAGGCTGGGCTTTCAACTGCTCTGTACAGACTTTCCAATTACTATAATGCCACGGCAGAGTGCCTACTTTTACCCGTCAAAATTATCAAATTCACCAACGATAACCCGGTCACAACTAATAAACGCGTGAAATTATGAAGTCCTTGCATTCTTACTTGCATATGTTTCTCTTCATCCAGACCCAACATCTATCATTTGTGTCCCATCATAATTCCTAAAGAATTAGTCTGAATTGGGGAGAAATCAACTTATTAATGTACTATCAGGATACTTTTAGATCTCTTATAAATTTAGTCAATGTTGCTCCATTTAAAGGTGAGTTATCACTATACAGTTGAAAGGAAGAGTATAGTTGTTTCTGAGCGCCGATTTATAATTGTTCGGTCCTTGTTGCCCTGCTGTGTTGTTGGATAATATGATCTCACTGACACATGAGAGTTGTGTTGCATAATATGATGGCAACTAATTAGCAAGTCATTGCAAGATTTGTTTCTCTTTAAGTTTAAGCTACTAGATTCAGTTAAGGTAAATCGGTGGGAGGGGAGGCCTATCTATCGGTGGGGAGGGTGCTACGAACGAATGAAACGACCTACGTGCTGCCCCTTTTAACCTTGTATTACATGTCATTTCTAAAATCTTCCTTATCTTGTTGCAAAATCAAGTGTTTTGTGCAAGGTGAGATATGTAACGGTGGCTTCATTGAAGTGTCGCCATCTTGTATCAGTTATTTTTTGCCCACAATTGCCATTAATATTGACTCATTCTTCTCATAGGTGTTACCATTGGTGGTGGAAATGATCAAGCTGAAATGTTGAACAACAGTTGAGATGATTATACTGTCACATCTATGGAGATGCTTTGTTGATTAAAGAGGTGATGTGGCGTTTAACCTACTGTATTTCTCTTGTTTTGCTTGCATGTTGAATATTTTGCCGTGCATATGCAACGGGTTGATATTCTCAGCATTGGTAAAGAAGCTGATGTGCTATACAGAATGCAGTTAGAACCCTGAACCATGTGTTTTAGTTCTGTTTCTCTTGCCCTTAGACGGCAACATCTCTCAGTTCGACCTTATTCGGCTTTTCTCTTGGAGATGTGAAACACTTCCCTCTGCATCTGCGCAGTTCATATTTCATTGTGCTAATGTGCTTCAGTGAAGCAATTTATCATGTCAGACATTTAATATCCTTTTGATGTATAGTCGCAGCAGCATGAACTGGAGTATGCATTTCAGAAAATACAGTGACCAGAAGGTTTCTGTCCTTCAAACATGAAGTCAAGCTCCCATTTATGTGGGTTCAATAAATCTCAACTTTCCTAATCATCTTGAGACAGAAGTATAATTGGAGATGTTTCTTCATCATGCCTTGCCGCTGGTGTTTACATGATGTTACCCTTGTTGTATACAAAGTTTACCACCACACATGACCTGTAAGCTTGATAGTACATTGTTCGCCTCTGGCAGCCTATGGTTGTATGGTTCGCTGCATGTCGTTTTTGTACTGAGATGTGGAAAGAGATGTGAGAACATGTTTAACTGTTGAAACTGTTTTCCTAGTGCTGTTTGAACTTGCAGATACTGTTTTCGCTGAATTTTTTCCCTAACAAGTAACCAAAATCAGCTCCGTTGATGAAGTTTACCACCGCACTGTGCAGGTACCTAGGTCATGTTCTTTGTCATCATGAAGCACTCATGCAGGGCGCTCAATCTGTTGCCATGCCTGGTGATGCCGTAATGCTAGGCGCTCGGTGTGGCTGAAACAAACTTGAATTGTCAAATGTTGCATCAACTTGCAAAACATGACAAATTAATCATGTGTAGTTATCTTTAGTCATTTCTATAGATGTTATCCGACCATGACTTGCTCGTTATGATGTATGTCATCATGTGAGATCTTGTTGATGAGAAGAGCCCGTTCAATTTTGATCGACTTATGTTTGTTCAATTTTGATTGACTTTTGTTTGTTTAATTTTTCCTTTAGTTATCCTACACAATGTCTCCCGTCTTGCTTTCTGGATACATGTTTTTCTGCTAGTGTGATGGCAAGATAGCAGTGATGCCTTTTTTTTTGCTAATTAAAATCCTATGAGGGTATTACATTTTTTGTGCCGATTTCAAGAATTGTGATGGCTTTTCCCCCCAAAGTTTTAAAACGATGTTCTAGGCTTTCAGCTGGATTTAGAGTTTTGGAGTCATCCTGAAGAGTGCTAGCACACGTTTTTTAGAGACATTGTTTACTTGTCTCCCTATATTTCACAGTGAACAAATTTGCATATTTTCTTGATTGCGCAATACAGATGCAAGACTAAACTTTGTGATCATATTCAGCACAAGAAATCTTATTAGCAATAGCGACGTCCAAAACATAGCATCAAAATAGTTTTCTATACAAACTGTTTCCTACACCTTACGTATCAACATTATTTGGCATGAGATATATGCCTTGCTACAATTTATCCATCAAAAAACATTTGAGGCGAGAAATATGCCATCTCTAATTTTCCTGATGACCATTTCTCCCTCATCCATCTTGGCAAATTCCAAAGGTTCTTCGTCTCCTTTCAGAATACTCATCAAAAACTATTTGGGGCGAGAATGTGTCGTCTCTAATTCGCCTCATGGTCATTTCTTGTTCATCCTTCTTGGGGAATTTTGAAGGCAGTGCACCATGAGTAGAACATAAGTCACATTCGTCATCTCTTTTCAGAACTATCTTATGCAAGTTGGGAGATTGCTGCAACACAGATCTTATGAATGTAAATTGTTGTTCTACTGACCTGAAGCCATTGAATTCTAGCTCTTTCAAAATCCAATTCTTGGTGTCGTTAAAGTCCACATCCCACTGAGGAGTCCTTCTTTCGGTGTTGTTCTGTCGTCTATAATTGTCTTCCACTTCACCCACATCGCATACATGGTCCCATACCTATTGGGTGAAAAAAATGATACACATGCACTTGGATTTCAGTGTTAAACAACTTCCAGCTAAATTTATCAAAAACTAAGACCTCTAAATTTGGATAACCGAAGAAATGCAACATAATTACCAAGAAATCACCTCAATATGTAACATCTCAATAGATGGTGCCGCTGCAAGAAAGGCCATCGTCCATAAAATGTCAAATTCAACAAAGATACCATGCACAAACAACTTCCTTAGCTTGTTGAAAGCTGGGCAAAGCTGCCTCATTTCAGGTTGCATCCAAAGCTGATCAGAAGATAAACAATTAAGAGTTGATAATTTAGGAGCACAGAAATGACGTTATGAAAGATTTTACAGCTATACTTAATCAGTATCATGAATAAACACATCTATGATATAACTCTAGTAGCTGTGATAACTAACAAATGCAAGCAAAAATATGATCACTTCGCAAAAATGAAATATAACTCACATTTTCTCCTTCGAAATCCAACGTGAGAGTATGTATGTATGTGGTTCCATATAGAAGCTCACTTAACTTAAGTTCCTCATAACACCCTCGCGTACTTATGAGTTCTAATTCTCCAAGAGATGGGACAAAACCAAAGACCAATGGCACATAGTCAAAAAGCCAAGAATTCAAATTGAACTTCTCCAATTTTGGAAGGCAGACCACCTCAAGTTTCCTAAAGCCACACTTAGTGAGCTCTAGAACACATAGTTTTGAGTTTGGTGCATCAATCTTAAAAGGATACGCATCACCACCAATATCACACTCAGTGAGGCTTAGATGCTTTAGTTGCTTGCAGCAGTCAAAGATGATATGGTGCATGTCCAATTTGTCAAAGTCTACATTTTGTAGAGAGAGCTTTGTGAGGCAGCTGAGCACACTAGGGTGGGCAGTGGAAAGAAAATATATTTCTTGCGCTCGCTGCAGCATATCCTCCTCACTGCATTCCAAAAAATCTTTCTCATCGAGAATGGCGAGATCTAAATCTTTCAACGAACCACTGTTGATTGTGTCACCTACAAGTAGGCCAACTTCGAACAAGAAAGTGTTTATAAAGTAGAGCTTAAGGTGCAGACTTGAGATGGTAAATTCTCTCCGTGGCTTAACCAAGAAACTCCTGGTGGCTTTCGCTACAGATGCCATTGCTTCCTCCATATCCTTCGTCTTGATAGGTTTCAGGTGTGGGGTAGATAGGAAGTCCTTGACATCGATGCTGAGCTCAGGCAGCAGCCAAGGCAGATGACTCCACCGTATGGAGAGCGCACTTGTCCTTGCAGTCGTACGTGTATCGACTCTTCCCAAGATAAACAGTAAAACATCGTCGGTCAACGCGCTTAGCCTGTCTTCACCCTCTATTTGCTGCAACATATATAAGTAGTTAGGGATCCATTAATTATTTGGCTGCCAAATAACTGAATTCAGATATCCCAAGCAGAAAAACTCTTGTTTTTCTATAAAAAAGAACACTCTCGATCTCTTGCTTTAGATACAAGAACAATGCTCCATATAGTGTGTAAACTGTTGGATGAGGCTGAATAGCCCCCGAACGATCGAGCACACTCGCTATTGGTATCTGGTCAATCTGGTGTGCCGTTCAGGTTCGTCGAGGACATGCATTTATATTCGTATAAAATATGTTATATTGAGCTCAAAATCATGTTCGTTACCATGTTGCTAGATTGATTTGCCATTCATCAACACGACGCTTTTCTCATCGTGCTGGATTAAGAGCATGCACAAACTAAAAATCTTTGTCCGTCCTTATACAAACTTGTTAGATTTACAAGTACACTAGCATATACTCCTAGGTATGAGTTGAAGACATAGCTCTGTAAGAAGAGAAATTATATATGAAGAGAAGAGAGGGGGGTAAATCCGATGGCCGGAGAGGGAACATACTTGGCTGTGGGAACTGCTGCTATCAGCTTTATTCGCCTCCATGCCCCCAGATCAATCCGATGAGGCTTCTCTAATTAAGGCGTGTGTTGCAGGCAGGACGGTCCATTGTTGCAGGTGGCTGATGATTCCTCTATTCTCGATGAAGTTAAACCGCAGAAAAAAATAGCACGCTATAGCGCCGCTAGTAGCATATTCTGTAGTGCGCTATTTTTTTCATCGGCCGGTAGCAGCAAGCAAAACCGCACGCCGGCGTTAGCTCCCTCCCTCGTACGTATCTCAGAAGAGATCCTCTACTCTGCGGTGGCGTGGGTGGAAGGAAAGCGGAGGACTCCGACGATTTGCAGCTGTTTGACGTGAACGATGGATCGATACCCTCCGTGTCTCTTTTTTTTTTCCCTTTTATTAAGAGGAATCCGTGTCCTCCTAGGCCCTGTTAATTCCAGCCCGGATGGCCGCACACGGGCGTAGAAAGCCTAGGCCCTGTTAATTCCAGCCCAGGACAAGGCGTGGAAAGCCCATATGGGTCAAGCCTAATTCAAGCCGGCTGCACAGGGCGGAAAACAGAGGCCTAATCGCTCGCTATTTCAGCTCACAAAACGATAACTCAAAAAAGAAAAGAAAAAAACGACAACGTAAAGGCCAGTTTTTTTTTTCTCGAGTTGAACGACAGTTACTACTGTAGCAGGTTCGCAGCGCAAACCATTGCACTTACGAAATCATTGCGAAATTTCACGTTCACGAGGCAGAGAAGAGATAGCAAAGAGATAGTTCATGATATTAAAACCATTCAGGTGCACATCAAAGGCGAGCAATGAGCGTGTCCACGTGGGCATTAGTGGTACTGTTTTATCGATCGATAATTTTTTATGGTCACAGTAAAAAGGCCTCACACATGTGGCCCAGCCCCGCACTCCACGCAACCTCTCCTCCTCTTCTCGTCTTCCTCTCCCTTGCCGCCGCCGCCGCGGCCACTGCTTCTCCATACCCTGCCTCGTGTCCCTTCCGCCGGTGCGATGCTAGCCACACCGCAGCCACTCGTAAAACGGCGACGATGAGGAGGCTCAGCCCTTGGCGCAGACCCGCGCTCCCGAGCAGCGGCAGCGTCGGATTTCTCTGTCTCGCGGCGCCAAGCCTCCCGTCTGCGTCGCAACGCCGCCGGCATGGAGGCCCGGGCTCTCGTAGCCTCTATGGTGGATGCTCCGACGAGGTCTCTGGGGACCACATTGCGGGGAACTGGCGCGGCTTCCAGTCGTGGGTTCTGGTGACTCAAAGCCGTACATCTGAGCCGCCGCCTCCAACTCGTTTATTCCATATTCCGCCTAGGGCTTCACCGCCATCGCAGATCCTTCCTTCCGGTTGCTTCCGCGTTCGTCTGCTACGGGTCCTCCGTGTTCGTGACTCTGTCGACACCGAGAGAATTTCTCATCCGTCAGGTATTACTCCCAACACATGCTTCTTTCGTTTTGGGGGTCGATCGTGCTTCCCTTGTTGGCTGCCAATTTCACGAGGGTCGTCACCATGCTGGTGCTACTTTCGTGTTGGTTATGCTAGTGGTAGGGCTCTAAGCTGGGTTGAGTTTCAGCATGGACCCTGTTTTTTGTAAGCAAGAACCGATGAGCCTAATTGAAATAGTAGATCGTTGGAGCAAGCTACATCCGTTAGGTTCCTTTAAGGAATTAATCAGCTGGTGACGCAGTGTTTAGCGTCGGCCTATGGTGCAAAATTTGTTAGATTTGGTTCCTGTGTAATTTTTATTTGTCCAGTAAAAATCAGGTTAGTGTTGCCCCGAGAGGAAAATAAACCACCCACAAAGATTAATGACATGGCCGTGGTGTTACCCAATTTGGTGCATGCCAAGGAAGGAAGTCATGTTTTTAGACCTGATCTTGTAATTACTTTGGTGCCTGCCCAGAATAACAGTGTGCACATGTGGTAGGTACAGTAAGACAACTAGGTACTAGAAAAGGAATAAGCAGGTTATGAAATTCCTAACAGCTCTTTCTGTGTTGATCAAATTGGTGATATGTGCTAGCTGGGTAGTTAACAAAGATTCTCTGGTACTCTTTATGTGAAGTGCGTGTTTCTCAGCGTCATTGCCTCGTGTGTTTCCGGTCTCTTCGGCTTTACAAATGAGATGGCCGGCATCAGTTCAGGTTGGCCGCTTGGTCATGTGCGGTTGTATAGATGGTTGTTCTTGTTCTGATGATGTTCATGGATTTGTTGTTGATGTTAACCCGCTTATAGCCTGTTCGTTGTTATGTCGCGTCAAGGTGTGCTCTTGTTGTCAAGTTTTATTCAATTATTGTGCTGACCTGTGTGGTCCCTTGGTGTGTTCTAAGGCCAACCTGCAGCATGGCTGTCTCACGAGCTCACCGTTGCATGGTTTGATCTGATTTTGTGTGGTTCTAGCCGGTGCTTAAATTTTGTCCACATATTTATGGATGAAGCCCACACATACATACTCATGGATTTGATTTTGTGCTATGCCCTTTAGAACAATCAAGCTATCAGGTGAGAATTGATTCGTGGCTCTTTCTTTTTTTGAATTGGTTGTTATGTGGTTTTTGGGGACTCAAACTCTGTTCCATTTCTTTTTTACCTCCTATTTATGGACTCACTTTTGTTAGGGAGTCAATTGAGGACCAAATGGGTATCTTGTCGCTCATCTCCAGCAAGTCAGGCGTCAATCTATCCATGGCGGAGCAGAGAATGCGTGACCACAACCCACCCAACCGACAGTAATCCTTTGTTCTTGCATTGCATTGCAACCTCATGCTTGACTGCACATCTTGGTTGTGTGATGTGATGGGAACATATATTGTCATACCCTCTTCTATGTGTTGTTTCGGAATGCTTATATGCATACTTGCTAAAAGAACTATACATGTTCTTTTCTTATAAAGTTCAGATCTGACAACCAAGGGAACATTACCCATCAGCTAAAGACACAGTACGAAGATAACCCAGTAAAAAGTACTCAGTTCTTCATGCCGATTAAAAAAACAATTAACCAGTCCCTCCTTTTAAATTGGTTGCTTTGCTATACTGCTAGGTTTGAAGGCGGGCTAGGTTCAATTTTTTAAGATGAGCTAGGTTTGATGATGCACCTTAAGCAATAGTTTATGAATCTGCCAATTACTGTGGCTGGCTGTGACATTCTTAAATGAGAAGTAGACAGGCCTTGTATAAGATGCATTATACAGTTCTAATCAAGTAATTATGGACATGTTCAATTATAGGCCAAGCCCTTTGGTGTGCTAAATGATTAAATGTTGTTATCTAACTGAAGCACTTGGAACTTCTGTGCAGAGGGTTATTTTTTCCTTTAAACAAATGAATGTCAGCTCATAACATATGACGATGCTATCCTAACTGGCTAACTAATTTGGCCGTATGAAGTTGTATATTTAAGCTGCGGGTGTTTGTTGTAGTGCATGGAGTTTATCGTGATGGCCCTTTTGAGTCTCCCCTTTCTGTTCGAACTTCAACAGAAAACTAACCAAAGATTAACAGGCATGATATGGTAAATTTAAATTGTCAATTTTAAACTTCATACTATAATATTTTACATCTGATTGGTGCTCATGTCTATGTATTCTAACATTTTATTTGCTTGACACCCTTCAAGTTGAAAATAAACTATGAGTCATTGATGACATTACTGACTGACTGTGTTGTATTATAGGACTAACTATAAGTAAACTTTTTCAGTCAGCATACTGTGATGTTAGCATGCCTCCTGAAGGACTGCGGGAGTTCTTGCCACGCTTAATACAAGTATATGATTTTCCTTGTCCAAGCTAATGCTGCTTAATCTTTCCCCTGTTTACAGTTTTAACATCTGCCTTTTGTATTTATTTCCTAGACTTTGGTGTCAAACATGGTCTACACTGACGATGATGAATCACTTGTTGATGCTGAGGTGTGGTAAATTTCTTTATATCCTACATGTCTGAGCTGGTTATTGTCTGACAGTGGCATGCTCTGATAAATATTATGTGTTAGCCGCACACCACTGAGATTCCATGCTCTTCCTTATAGGATGTAAAAGATAGGAATCAACAAAAAAGTCCATTTTGGCTTACTACTATATTTCCATGGCATATGCCCGATGTCAGACCGCTTATTAAGTGCTTTCGACTTACTTGACTGTATTTTAGTTGCTCGTGATTCTGCTTTGTCCTAGAAAGCAAACAATGCAAATTATATGGATTTTATGATTCAGTTCATGTTCATCACTTGTCCATCCTTGCTACAACATTACATGCAAATATACTCAGTTGCTGTGTGTAACGAAGTTCATTTCAAATTCGAGAAAAATTAAGGGGTATCTCACCACGAAGGATTGCTTTATGATCCTTTGTTCTATTTTCTGTTCTTTGTCTAACTGATAACCTGGTCTGTGTCTAACTGATAACCTGGTCTGTATCTAATTATTTGCTAGCTAGCTCTTTCTCTTGCTGCCAATTTCTTTGCTTTACATTGTCATTTTTTTAAATACTAATTATACATGTCAAGAGACTATGCAGTATAGAAGTTTTACATGCAGATCTTCTTGATTTTATATCATGCGTTTATGTGCTTTGGTTTACGTTTCCGCAAAGAAGAAGAAATATTCAGTTCTCTGCGCGAAGTTTAAAAAATACAATTAACCAGTCCCTCATTCTAAATTTGTTGCTTTGGTCTTCTGCTAGGTTTGAAGACGGGCTAGGTTCAAAATTTTAAGATGGGCTAGGTTTCACTAGCGTGTGCCATCGACTTGGTCTCAACCATCTTAGGGAAACCCACCGCTTTAGGGAGATGGCGGTCCCTTTGACGGCCTCCGGGCTCGGCTCAATGATTGGGATCGGTCATCGTTGGTGGCGGCGAAGGTGGTATGGAGTTTTGACCATGGAAGAGCCCGTACAACTCAGAAGGCAAAGTTGGGAAGCTCCTACAAAGGTAAATGCTTTGGTACATGCATATAGATGCTTGATCATTTATTGTGAATTATTGAGAAATAAAGAAATAATGCGCTCTTGAGATTTGTTTGTTGTGAAAGGTAAATTATTGTTCTAGATTTGCACAGATACCATCCATTATATACCAATGTGTTCACTTCTTAACTGCCGCAGGCTATGGCATTAGCCCATTAGTATTACATGTTGTGTGGTCTGACTATTACAATGCATATCTAGAAATATCTATCACGAGGCAGCTAGCCTGAAAGTGGATCTACCGCGTGCTGCTCCTGTCCCCTCTCCCTCAATTCATCCTCATGGATCTGACAAGGTGACTGTCTCCTTCTCTGCTCTCAACGCCTCTAATTTGTTACTTAAAATTCAACTATTTCTCTGTTTCTACCTATTGCCTCTGTCAATGCAATGGCTTAAGCCCCCAGGTAGCTGCATAATTCATTCATGTCATGCGTTAAACAAATCGATTCTACTCAATACCTCTTACCCACTAATTGAACATCAATATAGACTGATTATTACTGCTTAAATAAATCACTAAATGTATCAGCATGATTGCTTGTGCTCAGACAATAATATTTATTTCATGTTAATCTACAAATGTTCTTTACCACATGAAGATTTCACAATGGATTGCTTACTAGCTTGGTTTTGTTCTGTAACATAAGTTACATGACACTGAAACATGCATAGCCCACATAGTTTCTTTTCATGTATAATTGTTTCTTTTGTTCACTGGATGCTTCATTACTAAATCTCTACATTTGTGCATATCTTCTATCTGACCTAACACACATGTACTACATATTGCCATGAGTTTCAAAAATTAGATGTTCCTGGAGATATTCCAAATTTGATTATCTATGCCTATTTGATGATCAACTTCCTTCTAAGAAAAAAACCCAGCATCTATCTCAGTTACTTCCCTTTTATGTATAATAGGTACTTTCATTAAGTGCATGCTTGATTAGTAAAACTTTACATTTACACATATGTATCTTACCTAAGACATGTCTACCACAATCTTGTTTTTTCTATGGGCATTGAATAGTGAGCAATGGAGGCTGTATATCATGAGGTCGTTCGGCATGGATAGGGCTCGTCATGCGGCGCCGTCCTCCCGACCTCCTTCCCATCATAGCCTTATGGGAATTGGCTTACAAAGTGAGTTTATACTTTAAATTATATCCTTTCTTAATATATGTGCTTGTCCATTCAGGTTTATCTTCGCTTGGAATTGGTGGAAGCGATTTTATCCCCCATTTTCTTTCTCTATGTTCTGTTTTCTAAGCAACATAAGTGGTGTCAATAATATGTGATACTTGTGCATTTCTATCTTTAGGCAGGACATCCTTTTCACAACAAGAGATGAAAATGCTCCTATTGTACCTTCGCTTTTATGTTAGCGTGTGTTGCTTTTGAACAATTGTCTTTTATGTCGCCATTCATGTAAACTACAAGGACATATTAATATCTATGACTCCTAAGGCTGATTCATGGTATGAGTGTGTTGCATTTCCACTGTTCTTTTATTGCTGACCATGTCATAACATTGTGAACTACACCCAGCAACGTGAAAGGGGCGCCTCCTATCTAGCACCGCCCAGCTTCGTCTCAGGCGGCGCCACCGGGTGGCGCCCTAACCACTAGTATGCATCACATCTTACAGAGACTAAATGAAACGTGAAGCCTCAGCAGACAAGGAAATGATCCCAAACAATATTCTACTCCCTCCATTCCAAATTACTCGTCACAAAAATGGATGTATCTAGAACTAAAATACAGCTAGATACATCCATACCTGCGACAAGTAACTCGGAATGGAGGGAGTATGATTCCGGTGTCCACTGATACTAATTTGCTTAGCAAAGTAATACTACCACACTTAGTCATTAGATCTTGGCATCATCAGTAATTTGTTCAGTATCCTCTAACATGCATCTTTTTTTGAAGTAAGAAAAAAGATTTGTCGTTTTCATTAATTAAGGAGAAGAGAATTGCCCGGTTAATTGGCGGAAAACCGGGCTAAAACCGATACAATCGAACCCACATGACATGGGAACCACCGGCCAACCTAACCACCGACATGGGACACAAAGCTGCAAAGAAGAAAGATGTCCGTCGAGGAGTCGCAAGCGCCATCATCATCACCGGTTGCCTCGAACGAGCGACTCCGACTTCACCATAGAGCTCCAACATCGAAGCCAACCTGCAAACAACTGCATAGAAACCACGACGGCACATGCTACCAGATGGCCACACATGCAAGCAACCGGCAACTCCGACTTTGACGACGAGCCTCACAAGGGAAATATGCAGGACTTGCACCGATCGTACCCTCCGCAAACGACCACCGAGCAACACCTGTCATCGTCACCACCTGGACCCGCTCCACCGTAGCTCCGACTTCAAAGCAACTAAGCAACCCACAAAAGAGCACCTCAGGCACGCTGGGAAGAACCGACTACTGAAGTCCACGCCGCGACCCGAGCTTCTCTCGACACCATCATCGTTGCCAACCAGAAACTAGCGCCCCGCCTTAGCAAACCACATGGCCATGATGCCGCCATCCACGGCGAAGATGCCACAATCCACCAGTCTCTCGGTCGTAGTCGGCTCCGATACGATGCCCTCAAGGAGGAGAAAGACGCGAAGGCACCTCCATCGCCCGATCCAGCGAAAGAGCATACCTCCACGACGACGCTTCCAAGAAAGATCATGTCACCCGCGGGCGCCGCCGGCTCCGGTAAGACCGGGGCAAAGATTTCTCCCGGAGACCACTGCCCCACAGACCGCCGCCCACCAATCACCACCCCCGCTGAGGCCAACCTTACCCTGGCCGCGGGATCACACGATCCACCGCGCCCAGGCACACGCCACCCCCTGGCCATAGCCGTCGTCTACCACCGTGACCACCACCACAACAGCAACCAATGCATTGCAAAGAGCTGCACCAAGATCAGCTAACCGCAGCACACCTCGAGCTCCGGAGATGCCACGCCCCACGCGTCGCCAGTCACCGAGCCCACTGCACGTAGCCACCGCCGCACCTGACCAAGGATCCGCACCCCGCGCACACATCGAGAGCCGAGAGCATTTTCCTTTCTGATAAAAAATATTATTTTTTGTTGTGCTTGCCACATCCGTGGACCCAAGATGTAGCAAGGACGGGAGGGGCTACCTCTTCGCGAATGATATATTTTGCTTACTGTGAGATATAGCACTGTCTCACCTCAAGCGTTTCTCTGCGTCGTCACTGGGCCGGCCTATTTCCCTGCCGGGTTTCTTCGCCCTTCTGGTCCTCGCGAGTGCCTCCCTTCTCCATTTCTCCTCCTCGCGAGCGTCTCCCCTATTCTTCTCCTCCCGAGCGCCTTCTCCCCTTATGTTGCAGATATGTGTGAAATCGATATATGCTTTGGATTTTGTTTTTCTTATATCATCAAGTATTATATTAATTCATGTTTTTCATCACCAAAATCAAAAGTATACAAGTCGTAAGAGCACATTATGCCTGTTACTATACCTAACACTCACAATGACTCATTTTCTTACACTATACATGGCACTCACATTTTTCATGATACATACTGTAAGACAATCTTCCAATGCACAATGAAGATACAATTGATTTGCCTCCTACTGGGGTCATTGCCTACTTGTCGTGCTCGCTTCTATTTGAATTTTGCCTATTTTCTGTTTCATAGTATTGATGTCCCTTCCCGTCTTCCACGGAGGCGAAGGCAAGACAAGATTATTTTTTTCACTTCTTTTCTTGGTTCAAAATGGTTAGCGATAGATGGAATGAACATTATTCAGGAGGAGTAAACTTTTTTTAAGCAGACCATCAAACGTTTTTAAAATTGGCGGCACATATTTTGAGTATACTATGCACAATGTTCATGAAATTTTTTATTATGATGAATACATACTGTGATGCGAGTGATGAAAATTTTCTGTTGAAAAATAAACATTTTATTAATATATATTAAACATGTCACAAAATAGATAATTAAGTTTTTTCTAGCACTTTTTGTAAGTACACAACACTTTTAAATAAAAATGGAAACATATATTTTTAATATACTATAAGCATGTTCCCAACTACAGTAATTGACGAGCAAATTTAAGTAATTGCAAATACATTTTTAATTACACTATGAACATTTTTGTATTGAAAAATAACATTTCAACAATACTTGTTCTACATTTTTGGAAATAGGTAATGAATATTCTTCCAAGACATTTTTCAAATACAGTATGAATCTAAAATGCAAATACATTTCTTAAATGCACATTCAACATTTTTTCTATTGAACAATGAAATTTTGCTAAAAATTTGGTGAACATTTTTTTGAGATTGGTAATGAGCATCTTTTCTAAGGCATTTCATAAATACACTATGAGCATTTTTTAAAATACAAAAACTGTTTTAATATAGTAAGAACATTTTTTACCTACTACTAATTATGAACTAATTTAAGTAATTACAAACACATTTTTGAAATACACAATGAACATTTTCTATTAAATAACATGCATTTTTCATATAAAAATGAACACTTTGAAATAGATAATAAATATCCTATTACTTTTTTAAATACATTATTGACTTTAGTTGTTGCAAATACATTTTTAAATATATTATCAAGATTGAGGAATGGACTAGATTGCGGGCAGCCTTCCTGCCGGTGTTGTCGAATTATTCAGACACTGTTTTTCCTGGCCACTCTCATCTTCAGGTGAGTTTTCCGTAAACTGGGAATATCTGGCATTATATCATTCGCCCACCATCCCTAGCTTTCTTCCCTGTGAAAAGCCCATTGACCTTGAAGATTAAGAATTTTGTATCACAGCTATTTTGAGATCTCATTCCTTCGGAAACCAAGGTGCTTAAGTGGCATGACTCGGATAATGGCTTGTGCGCCTTATGCGCGATTCCGGAGACTGCCACTCGCATCCTTTGCATCCTATTCTCGTGCATTGTGGCTCCGGTAGACTGGCACTCGCATCCTTCGCATCCTATTCTCGTCCATTGCGGCTTGGGTCCTTTGGATGATCATCCGTGAGGCTTTAGGGCCCGTCTGGAGGCCCTGGACTTCGCGGAGTTTCTCCGGATCAGAGCTACCGTGTACCCTTTAACCGACACGTAATAAGATGTTTGACTCTTTTTAAAAATGTCTTGCTTTCCGATACCTGCTCTTTAAGCAGCTAAGATGTTTGACTCTTTAAAAATTTCTTGCTTTCCTATACCTGCTCTTTAAGCAGCGTGAGCGTGATCTACAGCACGATCGACTGGGGCTCATGATGGATGCACATTTGATTATTGCACGTCGCCTGTCCTCTTCATAGGATGCTTTTTTTCTTATGTCTTTTGAGCATGATTGTATTGTTGCCCCAGCCTGTTTTTTAATATTGAACGTTGAATGAATGGAGATGGATGGTTGCTTCATTTATAAGGTGCCCTTTTTTCTTAGTTCTCTTATGTTTTCCCCTATTGTCTCAGTAGTCCTTTTTTTTTAAGTTTGAACGCTGAAAGCATGCAAGCAGTCTACTACAGTACGTCCTGTTCCGAATTCAGCTGACACAAACAGTACATACACGTTTCATTAGGCCACTAGCTGGTAGGCGCGGTGTCCGGCGTACATTACATATTTATAGTACATTAGACAAAACATTAAGTAAAGGTGGCAGCGCCAACGAAACTTGCACAACATGCAAGCATGCATCACGTACACAAACCCAACGACCTAATTAAAGCTACGCTGCTAGTGCTATCTGGTAAGATCTACAACTACTTAGTTTTGTTCCGATGGCAAACCAGGCAACCGGGTGTTCAAGCGCGGCCTGGGAGTTGCGTCTTGGCGAGGAAGACGTCGGTGAGGACGGTCTTGGACTGCAGCGACGCCCTGAGAATCGCCAGACCCTGCAAATCAAATCATGCAAAGCAGTGTGCATAAGAAGTGACTGACAATAAATAAGCCAAAGAGCTAAATGCAAACGGCGAACCTCCTTGTAGCCGAGCTGCACGGTCTTCTCCTGGAGCGCGCCGAGGTCCTTGACGGCGAAGGCGTTGAGCAGCGCGATGCTGGAGATGGATGACATGGGGTTCACGCTGAGGTCGTCCATCACCGTGTACGTCACGATGCCCTGCACGAACCCTTTCCCACAGACGACGCCGGCCGCCGCCTGAGCCGTCTGGCCCCAGGATCCTGACACGAACCGCAACGCCGTGGTCATCTTGTAGCCGCACGAGGGGCAGTTGGTGCTGCTAGTCTCCGACACGAAGCTGTTGTTGCAGCGGCTGCACTTGTAGAGCGCCTTGGGCTGCCCGCCAGAGGTGGCCTCCGGCAAGCCTAGCATGTTGGTGCCAGCGGCGCCCGGGCAGAGCACGACGGGGTGAAGAAGCGCGTCCTTGGCCGCGCCGGGCTGGACGTAGGTGCCGTCCAGCTTCTCCACGCTCCCGTAGAGGTTGCCGACGCAGCCGACCATGGAGTCCTTCCCGAGCAGCTTCACGGCGGTGCCGACCGGCAGGGCGAGGAGGGAGAAGAGGAAGTCCACCACGTCCTTGCTCGCCTCCGCGAACAGCACGCGCTGCGCCTTGGTGTCCACCAGCAGCTTCATGCTCAGCGCGCTGCCCGTCGTGGCGGCGGTCGCCATCTCGACGCTCGACGCCTGTCCCTCAAACTCAACGATAGGCGGCGGGGTGATAATGGGTTGGTGACCTTTTTTGGGACAAAGGTGACTACCTACCCCCTTCTTTTTCTTTCTATGCATGAGCTACGGCCTTTCTTGGTGCTTATGCTGGAAGCGATTTCGCCCAGACTGGGTTTATGTATGGGGAGGGGCCGTCAGCAGAGCATGTCCTAGCGCCCGACACGCGTGATTCACACGCGGAGCCTTCAAGTTCCAGGTGGCGGTGACATGGCAACGAACATGCAACGTGTGGTTAATTTGCAGCATAGGTTTGTTTCACCCGAAGGTTCGCCAAAGATGGGAGGTGATGTATGCAAGTAGTGCAATATATTTCACGACCATGATACGACATCTCTATGACTACAACGTGCTCTCCTGGGAACCTTTCACTAGAATCGCCAAGTCCAGTAAAAAAAAAACAGTTTCGCTGGATCATCAGGCAACTGGAAAAATAATTTGAATAAGTCGGTTTTGTATGGAAGAGAAGGTACCGTCCGAGGTCGAGAGGCAAAACCCGACATCTACTAACAGCTACGAACGTAGGACTTACGTAGACTCGTTTGTAGGTGTAGCATTGCTCGTTAAGAGGGGATGTCACAACGAGCGGCAGCGAGGCCTGGAGTATCTGGCGAGGCCAAGCCAGGAACGACCTAGAGCCGCCGCGCGCCGACACGGAGGCATCGTCGTCGGTGGACGGGAGTCAAAAGTGAATCTGAGGAGGGAAATTTCAGCTTCTTCCTTCTCGCATCACATAAAGGGACTTGAAGCGGCACGGCCTCTCATACACCATGGATGATGGTCACTAATTCCACCGCCACTTCTTCTGCCGTGGCAGCCTATCGGATGGTCGTCACGCGGCATCACCTTAGTAGAAAACAGGGCTTTGGTTCGGGCCTAGTCAGCCCATTAGTCCCGGTTCAGCCACGAACCGGGACCCATGAGGGCATACGTCCCGGTTCATGAGCCCAGGGGGCCGACCGGGGCCTCGTGGCCGGCTCCCTGGGCATTGGTCCTGATTCGTCTGGACCCATTTGTCCCGACTCATGGCATGAATTGGGACCAATGGGCCTCGCTCCTGGTCCACATACATTGGTCCCGATTCGTGGCTTGAACCGGGACAGAAGGGGGAGCTTTAGACCCGGTTCCAGCCATGAACCAAGACAAATGAGTTGCCTATATATACCTCATCGCCGCAGCAGAGCACTCCATAGTGCTTTGTTTTTTCTGGCCGGCGAGGGGAGGGCATTTGGGTGCTCTAGCTCACCTCCTATGCACATGAGGTGTTCGATGAAATGCCCGAGCCACACTAGTTAAGCTTTCTCCTCTCGAAGCTCGACCTCCAAACTCCATTTCTCCGAGATTTGCATAGGTTTAGCGGTCCATCACGTCCCGTCCCCATCTTTACCGCCGTCGCCCACGCCGATCTCGTCGCCGGCACCACCGTGGTGAGCCTCTTGTTCTTATCTTCTTTCTGAAAGAAAAGAATTCTTACTTTAGATAGATACTTGTCTAATTTTCTTACTTTTATTATTGCTTGTTATTATATAGTGCGACGGTTTTGGTATCCGCCCCCGTCGGCCCTTGTCCTGTCTATGATTCGGATGTGGTATATATTATCTTTTTATAACTATTTGGTTCATTTCTTGTTTATGACAATTATGCCGACCAATGTGACATAGATTTTATTTATGTAGGAGGTAGTTGAACCGGAAATTCCAACAAACCCTATTGTCGAGAGGTTAAATTTAGTTGAAGAAGAAAACAATTACTTGAAGGAAAAAAATAAAAAAAATTGAGGAGGAGAGGATGATATTGGAGTTGCATGTTGCGGATGTCGTCGATGATCACAAGATCAAAATGGATGCAATGCGGTTGAAGATTAAAAAGATTAGAAAATATGCCATTCATACCGAGGATTGGTATCATTATGCCGTTGGATCAATTATTACCTTGGTTGTGATTATGATCGCATTTGTTGTTGCATTGAAAGGTTTTACATAGTTTCAATGTATGGTTTAACTAGATGCTCTAGAGAGCTATATGTTGTTCAATGAGAACTATGTATGTACTTTGGTTTTAATGTGATGATAAACTTCTATTAATTTGGTCACTTATCTATCCATGTGAATCTGTAATGGTTTTTGACACACATAATTATATATAATGCACGCAGTGCATCCAGTTTTTTCCGTAACCCTCTCAACTTTTAAGCACATGCTATGTGGGTGAAATGATGATACCATGCCAACTTTCAGCCTTTTCAGAGTTCATCTGTAGTGCCTTTCAATTTCAGGGTCATTTAGCTCAAAAAAATCAGTAAATACATGAAAAATAACAAATAAAGTCAGAAAGGGTTGAAAATTGATGATGTGGCTTTGAATGGTGCATTTTGAACACCCAAAAAGTATGGAGTTCAAATAAGTTCAAAAAATGAAATCCCTTTGTAACAGATGAGTTTTCGTCCGAAACACTGATACTTCGAAAGAGATTGTCCATTTTGTACACGAAGTGCATCCAGTTTTTCCCGTAACCCTCTCAACTTTTTAGCACATGCTATGTGGGTGAAATGATGATACCATGCCAACTTTCAACCTTTTCAGAGTTCATTTGTAGTGCTTTTCAATTTCAGGGTCATTTAGCTCAAAAAAAAATCAGTAAATGCATGAAAAATAACAAATAAAGTCAGAAAGGGTTGAAAATTGATGATGTAGCTTTGAATGGTGCATTTTTAACACACAAAAAGTCTGGAGTTCAAATAAGTTCAAAAAATGAAATCCCTTTGTAACAGATGAGTTTTCGTCCGAAACCCTGATATTTCAAAAGAGATTGTCCATTTTATACACGAAGTGCATCCAGTTTTTCCCGTATCCCTCTCAACTTTTTAGCACATGCTATGTGGGTGAAATGATGATACCATGCCAACTTTCAACCTTTTCAGAGTTCATTTGTAGTGCTTTTCAATTTCAGGGTCATTTAGCTAAACAAAATCAGTAAATGCATGAAAAATAACAAATGAAGTCACAAAGGGTTGAAAATTGATGATGTGGCTTTGAATGGTGCATTTTGAACACACAAAAAGTCTGGAGTTCAAATAAGTTCAAAAAATGAAATCCCTTTGTAACATATGAGTTTTCGTCTGAAACCTAAAGATATTGCCCATTTTGTACATGAAGTGCATCTAGTTTTTGCCGTAACCCTCTCAACTTTTTAGCACATGCTATGTGGGTGAAATGATGATACCATGCCAACTTTCAACCTTTTCAGAGTTCATTTGTAGTGCTTTTCAATTTCAGGGTCATTTAGCGCAAAAAGAATGAACTAAAAGCAAAAATAATGAACTTAAAATAATCAATTAAAATATTATGTTATGATCAACTAAAACAAAACTATAATATTCTTCAATAGCAAAAATAATCAACTAAAAGATTTTTATAAAACTCTAATAGCAAAAGGAACCAACTAAAAAGCTTTTATAAACTTCTAGTATTTTTAAACTAAAATTATATAAAATTTATGCAACTAAAAGCATGAAACAATTATCAAAACATGAAAAGCAGAAATAATTATCATAAAGAATTTTTTGTTAGAAACTTTAGTAGCAAAAAGAATTTTCATAAAGAATTTTTTGATAGAAACTAAAATAGCAAAATCTATTTTTTAATATAATGATAAAACGCAGTAATATTAAATAGAAGGAAAAAGAATCACTCAAAATATATTTTTATAGTGAAGTTATTCACAAACTAGTGATTCACACAAATTTCAAAGAATTCAAATTTGGAAACTAATGGCACTAGCAGAAAGTTTATAATTATTCTGACCTAAAAGCAAAAAGAATAAAAAAATAAAGCAAAAATCAAAAGAAAATAAATAATTCAGAAAAAACTGGAAAAATAAAAAAATGCCGCCTAGTAGGCCACACGGCCTGCATACGACTAGAAACCCATCTGTACATGGGCTAGGATGTAGGCCCGCAAGCCCAATAGGCCCAACATGGCAGTGACAAGGGTAGGCAAGTACTGCCTGCATATTAGAGAGGAGCTCAGCACCTGAGCCGCAACGCAGCTTATAAACAAGTGCTGAGCTCTAGCAGCTAGCGAGGTGGGACTAAACTCCCACCACACTGATATGTCTCCGTCGTATCTACTTTTCCAAACACTTTTGCCGTTGTTTTGAACTCTAACTTGCATGATTTGAATGGAACTAACCCGGACTGACGATGTTTTAAGTAGAACTGCCATGGTGTTATTTTTGTGCAGAAATAAAAGTTGTCGGAATGACCTGAAAATCAACGAAGAATTATTTTGGAATATATAAAAAATACTGGAAGGAAGATCCACGTCAGGGGGCCTCCACCTGTCCACAAGGGTGGGGGGCGCGCCCTACCCCCCTAGGTGCGCCCCCTGCCTCGTGGGCCCCCTGACGCTCCACCGACCTCAACCTTGACTCCATATATTCACGTTCGGGGAGAAAAAAATCAAAGAGAAGGATTCATCACGTATTACGATACAAAGCCGCCGCCAAGCCCTAAACTCTCTTGGGAGGGCTTATCTGGAGTCCGTTCGGGGCTCTGGAGAGGGGAATCCGTCGCCATCGTCATCATCAACCTTCCTCCATCACCAATTTCATGATGCTCACCGTCGTGCGTGAGTAATTCCATCGTAGGCTTGCTGGACGGTGATGGGTTGGATGAGATTTATCATGTAATCGAGTTAGTTTTGTTAGGGTTTGATCCCTAGTATCCACTATGTTCTGAGATTGATGTTGGTATGACTTTGCTATGCTTAATGCTTGTCACTAGGGCCCGAGTGCCATGATTTCAGATCTGAACCTATTATGTTTTCATCAATATGTGAGAGTTCTTGATCCTATCTTGCAAGTCTATAGTCACCTACTATGTGTTATGATCCGGCAACCCCGAAGTGACAATAATCGGGACCACTCCCGGTGACGACCGTAGTTTGAGGGGTTCATGTATTCACTATGTTTTAATGCTTTGGTCCGATACTCTATTAAAAGGAGGCCTTAATATCCCTTAGTTTCCAATAGGACGCCGCTGCCACGGGAGGGTAGGACAAAAGATGTCATGCAAGTTCTTTTCCATAAGCACGTATGACTATATTCGGAATACATGCCTACATTACATTGATGAATTGGAGCTAGTTTTGTATCACCCTATGTTATGACTGTTACATGATGAACCGTGATACGTCTCCAACGTATCTATAATTTTTGATTGCTCCATGCTATATTATCTACTGTTTTGGACATTATTGGGCTTTATTATCCACTTTTATATTATTTTTGGGACTAACCTATTAACCGGAGGCCCAGCCCAGAATTGTTGTTTTTTTGCCTGTTTTAGGGTTTCGAAGAAAAGGAATATCAAACGGAGTCCAAACGGAATGAAACCTTCGGGAACGTGATTTTCTCAACAAACAAGACTCGGGAGACTTGGACCCTACGTCAAGACACAAAAGAGGAGGCCACGAGGTAGGGGGGCGCGCCTACCCCCCCAGGCGCGCCCTCCACCCTCGTGGGCCCCCTGTTGCTCCACCGACGTACTCCTTCCTCCTATATATATACCTATGTACCCCCAAACGATCAGATACCGAGCCAAAAACCTAATTCCACCGCCGCAACTTTCTGTATCCACGAGATCCCATCTTGGGGCCTGTTCCGGAGCTCCGCCGGAGGGGGCATCAATCACGGAGGGCTTCTACATCAACACCATAGCCTCTCCGATGAAGTGTGAGTAGTTTACCTCAGACCTTCGGGTCCATAGTTAGTAGCTAGATGGCTTCTTCTCTCTCTTTTTGGATCTCAATACAATGTTCTCCCCCTCTCTCGTGGAGAACTATTCGATGTAATCTTCTCTTTGCAGTGTGTTTGTTGAGACCGATGAATTGTGGGTTTATGATCAAGTCTATCTATGAATAATATTTGAATCTTCTCTGAATTATTTTATGTATGATTGGTTATCTTTGCAAGTCTCTTCAAATTATCAGTTTGGTTTGGCCTACTAGATTGATCTTTCTTGCAATGGGAGAAGTGCTTAGCTTTGGGTTCAATCTTGCGGTGTCCTTTCCAAGTGACAGTAGGGGCAGCAAGGCACGTATTGTATTGTTGCCATCGAGGATAATAAGATGGGTTTTCATCATATTGCATGAGTCTATCCCTCTACATCATGTCATCTTGCTTAAGGCGTTACTCTGTTTTTAACTTAATACTCTAGATGCATGCTGGATAGCGGTCGATGAGTGGAGTAATAGTAGTAGATGCAGGCAGGAGTCGGTCTACTTGTCTCGGACGTGATGCCTATATACATGATCATACTTAGATATTCTCATAACTATGCTCAATTCTGTCAATTGCTCAAGAGTAATTTGTTCACCCACCGTAGAATACTTATGCTCCCGAGAGAAGCCACTAGTGAAACCTATGGCCCCCGGGTCTATCTTTATCATATTAATCTCCTACTACTTAGTTATTTCCTTTGCTTTTTTACTTTGCCTTTATTTTACTTTGCATCTTTATCACAAAAATACCAAAAATATTATCTTATCATATCTATCAGATCTCACTCTCGTAAGTGGCCGTGTAGGGATTGAGAACCCCTATTCGCGTTGGTTGCGAGGATTTATTTGTTTTGTGTAGGTACGAGGGACTTGCGCGTAGCCTCCTACTAGATTGATACCTTGGTTCTCAAAAACTGAGGGAAATACTTACGCTACTTTGCTGCATCATCCCTTCCTCTTCGGGGAAAACCAACGCAGTGCTCAAGAGGTAGCAAGAAGGATCCGGCATAATTCTCCATCACCGATCCAATGCCTACGAGATTTCCATATATTGTTCTTCGCTTATTTACTTTTCCGTTGCTATTGTTACAATCACTACAAAACACCAAACATATTACTTATGCTATCGTTACCTTTTACCACCGTTACCATTACTATCATATTACTTTGCTACTAAATACCTTGCTGCAAATATTAAGTTTCTAGCTGTGGTTGAATTGACAACTCAGCTGCTAATACTTGAGAATATTCTTTGGCTCCCCTTGTGTCGAATCGATAAATTTGGGTTGAATACTCTACCCTCGAAAACTGTTGCGATCCCCTATACTTGTGGGTTATCAACACTATTTTCTGGCGCCGTTGCCGGGGAGCATAGCTCTATTCTTTGAGTCACTTGGGATTTATATCTTCTTATCATTATGAAGAACTTGAAATATCCAAGAACCAAGATTTATCCCACAACTACGAGGGGAGGTAAGGAACTGCCATCTAGCTCTGCACTTGATTCACCTTCTGTTTTGAGTAAGCTTGTGACACCTAAACCTACTTCTGCTATTAGTTCTGATATGTCGCATGTTATTGATGATGCCACTTTTGCTATGCATGATACTTATGATGAAACTACTTCTATGCTTGATACTACTGTGCCACTTGGTGAATTTCTTGATGAACAACTTGCTAGGGCTAGAGAGAATGAAATTATTAAAACTGATGATATTGATGAAAGTGATGATGAAGATTCTCCCCCTATATATGAATTGCCTGTTGTTCCTGAGGGCTATGTTATGGATGAAGAAACTGCTAGAGATTTTCTTGCTTGCAATGATAGGAGTGATCTTAAGAAATTATTAGCTAAGCTGAAACAAAAAACTCTGAATGCTAGAATGAAATATGATCCTGCTTATGCTACTTCACCTATCTTTGTTACTGATAAGGATTATGAATTCTCTGCGACCCTGATATAATTACTTTGGTTGAATCTGATCCTTTCTATGGCTATGAATCTGAAATTGTTGTGGCAAATCTTACTAAATTAAATGATATAGCCACCCTGTTTACTAATGATGAGAAAACTCGCTACTATTATATCCTTAAGATATTTCCATTCTCATTAAAGGGTGATGCTAAGATATGGTTTAATTCTCTTGATCCTGGTTGTGTGCGTAGTCCCCAGGATATGATTTATTACTTCTCTGCTAAATATTTCCCTGCTCATAAGAAACAAGCTGCCTTAAGGGAAATATATAATTTTGTGCAAATTGAAGAAGAGAGTCTCCCACAAGATTGGGGGAGGCTTCTCCAATTACTTAATGCTTTGCCTGATCATCCTCTTAAGAAAAATGAAATACTTTGTATCTTTTATAATGGACTAACCGATGCTTCTAGAGACCACCTGGATAGTTGTGCTGGTTGTGTTTTCAGGGAAAGAACACCAGATGAAGCTGGAATTTTATTAAATAATATGTTGACCAATGAAAATAATTGGACACTTCCTGAGCCAACCCCTAAGCCAACTCCGAAGAAAAGGGGTGTTCTATTTCTCAGTCCTGAAGATATGCAAGAGGCAAAGAAATATATGAAGGAAAAAGGTATAAAAGCTGAAGATGTTAAGAATTTACCTCCTGTTGAAGAAATACATGGTCTTAATTTACCACCTGTTGAAGAAATACATGGTTTTAATCCATCACCTATTGAAGAAACACATGTTCTTGATAACCCGACACAGGTAGTAAAGGTAAATTCTCTCTATAGATATGATAAAGCTGAAAACCGTCCTACTAAGTTTGCTAGCCAATGTTTGGATGAGTTTGATAACTTTATGGTTAAGCAAGAAGACTTAAATGCCTATTTTGGTAGAGAATTAAAATGCAATGCTTATATGATTGAACACTTGAGTGATTTTATGGATAATGTTAAAGGTGAACTAAAACTTATTAGTAAACATGCTTCTATGGTTACTACTCAAGTAGAAGAAGTACTTAAAGCTCAGAATGATTTGCTCAATGAATTTAATAGTAAAAATAATGATTTTTCTGTTAGAGTGCCTACGAGAACTGGTAAAATGACTCAGGAACCTTTGTATCCTGAAGGCCACCCTAAGAGAATTGAGCAGGATTCTCAGAGAAATACTGTAGATGCACCTAGTATTTCTAAGAAGAAGAAAAAGAAAAATGATAGGACTTTGCATGCTTCTAGTGAACCTGTTGTAGACACACCTGAGAATCCCAATGATATTTCTATTTCTGATGCTGAAACCTAATCTGGTAATGAACATGAACCTAGTGATAATGTTAATGATGATGTTCATGTTGATGCTCAACCTAGCAATAATAATGATGTAGAAATTGAACCTGTAACCATGGGTTCAGAAACCCATGCCTTTTCCTCCTAAACCATCCAAGAAAAAGGATGATGAGGATTTTGAGGGCCTTGCTAAAATGATTAGACCTATCTTTTTGCGTATGCGATTAATGGATATGCTTAAAATGAATCCTTATGCTAAGTATATGAAAGAAATTGTGAAAAATAAAAGAAAGATACCGGAAGCTGAAATTTCCACCATGCTTTCTAATTATACTTTTAAGGGTGGGATTCGAAAGAAACTAGGAGATCTCAGAGTACCAACTATACCATGCTCCATTAAAAGAAACTATGTTAAAACTGCTTTATCTGATCTTGGAGCCGGTATTAGTGTTATGCCTCTCTCTTTATATTGTAGACTCGATTTGAATAAGTTGACATCTACCAAAATATCTTTGCAAATGCCTGATAAATCAACTGCTATATCTGTCGGTATTTGTGAGGATGTGCCTGTTGTGGTTGCAAACGTTACTGTTTTAACGGATTTTGTTATTCTTGATATTCCCGAGGACGATAGTATGTCTATTATTCTTGGAAGACCCTTTTTGAATACTGCAGGGGCTGTTATTGATTGCACCAAAGGCAATGTCACTTTTCATCTTAATGGCAACGAGCATACGGTAGACTTTCCGAGGAAACAACCTCAAATTCATAGTATAAACTCTATTGGAAAAATTCCATTGATTATTTTTGGAGTTTTTGAATTTCCTCTACCTACTGTCAAGAGGAAATATGATAATCTTATTATTGGGGACATGCATATCCCCGTTGAGGTAACCTAGTGTTATTCGAAAATTCTCCGATTCCATGTTATTCGGAATGAGTTTGTTAACAAGACCTGATCAACCTTGTTAGTGGATTCCTTTTGATGAGCATGAGATGGATGAATTTAGGAGACACAACTCTCTGTAACCTCTTTTAACTTGATGTTATTCATATTAAATAAAGCAAAATAGTAATTTTTGTTTGTTTTCTGAATTATCCATGCAATAAAAAATACCCCGAAAATAAAAGTTCTCCAAATGCCCTGAAATTTAAATATGATTTTTTCTAGAATATTTGAGAATATTTGGCACTGAGAACACAGCAGGGGAGCAAACACCTGGCCACGAGGGTCCAGGGCGCGCCCCCCTGCCTCGTGGGCCCATGGTGTCTCCCCTCCATTTATTCCAGCTACCACACACTCCTTCCTCCCAAAAACATAACTAGCCAGCTCAAACCCGAGTCCAAGCTCATCTTGCTGTCATTCTCGATCTCCTTGCTCAAAGCTCCATTCACAAAACTGCTTTGGGGGATTGTTCTTTGGTATGTGACTCCTCCAATGGTCCAATTAGTTTTTGTTCTAGTGCTTTATTCATTTCATATTTTTGCTGCTTAGGTGACCCTGTTCTTGAGCTTGCATGTCAAATTTATATGGTCAAAAGTAGTTTTAATGCATGATATAGTCTCTAGGCACTTGTGGGAGTAGTTGCGATCAATTTTGTTGAGTTTGGTTCACTTTTATTTTGAAGTTACTAAAATTTCAGAAATTTTCAGGAAAATATGAAGAGATTTTTGAGGGGCTCTTCGAGCCGAAGCTCGAAGGATAAGCAAAGTGAGGAGGATAAGAAGCCCAAGTATAATCTCCCTCGCACCGCGGAGGTCCGGTCGTGTGAATGGACTTGTGATGATTTCTTGAGAGCAGCCGAGATTTATGATGATTTCTATGAATTAGCTGAGAATGCAGGCCTCACCGCCTTGCCCCACGACCAACACAAACAGTATCTCTTACTCACCAATATCTTTGTGCAAAACTTTTCATTTCCATGCTAGGAGCTCACCACCTTCGGTGGAATTTTATTTATATGATGAGCATAAGGAGATGTCACTTCGTGAATTTTGTTGGATTTGTTTGATCCCTTTAGAGGGCAGCGTAGAGGAGCCACATCATGACGATGTGGATGGGTTTATTGATACCATTGCTGTAGGGGAAACGAGGAAGGTTTCCGACGCACGAATTACTAGCATACACTATCCTGTTCTATTTTACTTTGCTATATTTGCTAGTAGATGCTTAATTGGGCGCGGAAACTGTGGAAGCCTGAGTGCCCCTGATATGATTACTTTGTGCCATGCCTTATTTCGTGATGACACATTTAGTTTGGGCGCTATTGTTTCAAAGCGGTTAAATCTTAACCGTACTAAGGGCCCCGTCCTTCGAGGCATCTTCGCCTCGCGCCTCGCTGCACATTTTAACATACCTATTAGGCATTATGAGAAAGAAGAAAAATTGCTGCCTCCTGTTTATCTAGATTATAAGAGTATGGTAGCACATGATTTTATTGTTAAGATTAGGGAAAAGGCGCTTAAGTACAAATTAATATTTGGTAAAAATCATCCTGAGACTATTACCTTGCCTGCTCCTTCCTTGTTTGATTTATCTGCAGGCAAGTACCTTGTTCCGTTGGAGGCCATTCACGCCTACCAAAACCTGACATCGGCTACAGAGCCAGAGCCGGAACCACAATTTGATCCTCCACGATAGTCTGATTACCAGTGGGATCCGGAGGTGATTGCCAACCAGTGCCAATCCGAGGCTTCTTCACAGTACGACCCCAACTATTACTTTGGATATCCGCTAGGCTAGCCGTGGACATAGACCAACTTAGGCCAAAAGCCTAAGCTTGGGGGAGTACGTATTTCTCACCGACATTACATTTATGTTCACACACTCATGCTAGTTGTCGGTGCTCATACTTTTTCATTGTATCATCCTTGCTAGTTTATTTTCCTTTTTATGCTTTCTTCTTATGTGTTTAATAAACCTTAAGAAAAACAAAAAAATTAGTTGTAGCTTTTAATTAGTTTACTTTTCATGCTGTAGTAGTAGTAATTAAAAAGAAAACCCAAAAAGATTTCTCGTTCTTCTTTTGCTTGTTGGGAGCTTTCCCGTGTAAATAGTTTTATTTCTTTTCTTTGGGGGTCGAGAGGAAAAGACCATAATTAAAATGTTAAAGTGGCTCTTATATGCATTATTGTTGATCTGACAAAGAGCCCATATTACCTTGTATTCTCTCTTGAATTGAATGCTTGCAGATTCCAGCTTAGTCCAATGCACGTGCACTATTATTATTATTCACATCATTCGGTCGTGCAAGGGAAAGGCAATAATGATGATTATATGATGAACTTATTGAGATGAGAAAAGCTGGTATGAACTCGACCTCTCTTGTTTTTGTAAATATGATTAGTTCATCGTTGTCGATTCAGCCTATTATGAATAAACATGTTTGCAATGACAATTAGAGATTATAGTTGCTTATGCCATTCTTAATTATCTAGGAGCTTATAATGGTTTACCTTGCGTGCCAACATGCTATTAAAATGGTTGTGATGTTGTATGATAGGGTGGTATCCTCTTTTGAACGATTCAAGTGGCTTGACTTGGCACATGTTCACACATGTAGTTGAAACAAAATCAACATAGCCTCTATGATATTTATGTTCATGGTGCATTATATCCTACTCATGCTTGCATTCGATGTTGATTAATTTTAATGCATGTTCATGACTGTTGTTGCTCTCTAGCTGGCTGCTTCCTAGTCTTTTGCTAGCCTTCACATGTACTAAGCGGGAATACTGCTTGTGCATCCAATTCCATAAACCCCAACACTACTAGGGAAAAGCCTAGCAGCAGCGCGGGTTTTGGGCCTATTAGCAGCGCGGGGGCCGGCGCTACTAATAAGGCGCTACAGCTAACGTAGAGCAGCAGCGCGGGTGCCACCCGCGCTACTACTACGTCCGTTAGTAGTAGCGTGGGTAAAAACCCGCGCTACTACTAACCCGCGGAATTTTTTTTCGAATTTTTTGCGCGAATTTTCAAATTTCTGAATTATTTTAACCTCTAATCTCTAATCACCCTCATCGCTGCTCAATTTAATCTCTAATCACCCCTCATCATTCCAAATCATCTAACTTCCCGGACGGTCACCCATCCTCTCACTACTCCAGCCTGAGCACGCTTAACTTCCGGGTTCTATTCTCCCTCGATTCCATGTCTGCACTTGTTGTTTTCTTGACAATAGTAAGATGTCAATCCTATTAACCCTCGGGAATTTAGCTTCAGCATGAAGTCACAAATTTCGCTGTTTGAGTTTAAAACTATTGTTCTAAAAACAATAATTATTTAGTAACACTAATATTTCTTGAATAAGGAGTTTGACCACATTTTGACCAAAGTTTGACCACAGTTTGACCAGATTTGACCAAAATTCCAAAAAACTAAAATAATTATTTAGTAACACTAATATTCTTGAATAATTATTTAGTAACACTAATACTTCTTGAATAAGTAGTTTGACCACAGTTTGACCAGATTTGACCAAAATTAAAAAAAAACTGAAATTTGAGCATAACTTTTTTTCCTTTTAGAATTTGAGGATTCTAAAAATTTGCAAACAAGCCATAGGCGGTGTCCATCGTATGCGGATTTTCGTGCTGAACATTTTGATATATTATACGTTTTTTCTGACATCGTATGCAAAAGTTATAGCCGTTTTACATTTTCCCTACACTTTTTGCAAAACATGTCCAAATTGAAGTTTTTAAATTTTCCTAACTAGTAGATGTAGTAACATAACTACATCTCGAAGGATTTTAATTTTTGAAACATTTTGATATATTATACATTTTTTTCTAACATTGTATGCAAAAGTTATAGCCGTTTTACATTTTCCCTACACTTTTTGCAAAACATGTCCAAATTTAAGTTTTTAAATTTTCCTAACTAGTAGATGTAGTAACATAACTACATCTCGAAGGATTTTAATTTTTGAAGTTTTTATCATTTTCTTTTGCTTTTTACAAAACCGAAAAGGCGATCCACAAGGGGGGGGGGGTAGAGTTTCAAAATGGGACCTTTAGTAGTAGCGAGGGATTTTACCCCTCGCTACTACTATGGCATGTCCCGGAGGGGCACAGTTGAGACCTCTTAGTAGTAGCGAGGGGTAAAAACTTAGTAGTAGCGCGGGTTTATAACCCTCGCTACTACTATGGCATGGCCCAGGGGCACGGTAGAGACCTCTTAGTAGTAGCGAGGGGTAAAAACCAGGGTTAAAAACCCGCGCTACTACTATGGCATGTCCCGGGGGGCACGGTAGAGACCGCTTAGTAGTAGCGAGGGTAAAAAACCAGCGCTATTGCTATCAACTTAGTAGTAGCGAGGGTTAAAAACCCGCGCTACTGCTACTTAGCAGCAGCGCCTGATTTTAAAGCGCGCTGCTGGTAAGATTCTGTGTATAGGCTTTTCCCTAGTAGTGCAAAGTTATTCCATATGAGTCCACCATACCTACCTATATACAATATCTACCCGTCGTTCCAAGTAAATTTGAATGTGCCAAACTCTAAACCTTCAAATAAACGTTCTGTTTTGTATGCTTGAATAGCTCATGTATTAACTAGGGCTGTCCGTATCTTCCATGTTAGGCGGGTTATTCTCAAGAGGAGTGGACTCCGCTCCTCACTCACGAGAACATGGCTGGTCACCCGGATGCCCAGTCCCATGCTTTATGCAAATCAAATCAAAATAATTGCAAACAAAACTCCCCTGGGGCTGTTGTTAGTTGGAGGCACTCGTTGTTTCGAGCAAGCCATGGATTGATGCTTGTTGGTGGAGGGGAGTATAAACTTTACCATTCTGTTTGGGAACCGCCTATAATGTGTGTAGCATGGAAGATATCGCCATCTCTTGGTTGTTATGTTGATAATGAAAGTATACCGCCCAAATTATTATTCATATCTATTTCAAAATCGAGCTCTGGCACCTCTACAAATCCCTGCTTCCCTCTGCGAAGGGCCTACCCATTTACTTTTATGTTGAATCATCATCCTCTTATAAAAAAGCACCAGTTGGAGAGCACCACTGTCATTTGCATCCATTACTGTTAGTTTACATTAAGTATGACTTGACTGGATCTCTTTTACCATGAATTACAATGTCTAGTCAGTCCTTGATCTTTAAAGGTGCTCTGTATTTATGTTTTGCGGTCTCAGAAAGGGCTAGCGAGATACCATCTTGTTATATCATATCATGATTGTTTTGAGAAAGTTTTGTCATCCGAGATTTATTATTATTGCTCGCTAGTTGATTATGCCATTGATATGAGTAAACATGAGACCTAAATGTTATTGTGAATATGGTTAGTTCATAATCTTTGCTGAAAACTTGAATGCTAGCTTTACATATTTACAACAACAAGAGCAAACAGAGTTTGTAAAAGTTTTTCTTTGTCAGTTTCAGTTTATCAACTGAATTGCTTGAGGACAAGCAAAGGTTTAAGCTTGGGGGAGTTGATACGTCTCCGTCGTATCTACTTTTCCAAACACTTTTGCCCTTGTTTTGGACTCTAACTTGCATGATTTGAATGGAACTAACCCGGACTGACGCTGTTTTCAGCAGAACTGCCATGGTGTAATTTTTGTGCAGAAATAGAAGTTCTCGGAATGACCAGAAAATCAACGGAGAATTATTTTGGAATATATAAAAAGTACTAGAAGGAAGATCCACGTCAGGGGGGCCTCCACCTGTCCACGAGGGTGGAGGCGCGCCCTATCCCCTGGGCGCGCACCCTGCCTCATGGGCCCCCTGATGCTCCACCGACTTCAACCTTGACTCCATATATTCACGTTCGGGGAGAAAAAAATCAGAGAGAAGGATTGATCGCGTTTTACGGTACAGTGAGATTTATCATGTAATCGAGTTAGTTTTGTTAGGGTTTGATCCCTAGTATCCACTATGTTCTGAGATTGATGTTGCTATGACTTTGCTATGCTTAATGCTTGTCACTAGGGCCCGAGTGCCATGATTTCAGATCTGAACCTATTATGTTTTCATCAATATATGAGAGTTCTTGATCCTATCTTGCAAGCCTATAGTCACCTACTATGTGTTATGATCCGGTAACCCCGAAGTGACAATAATCGGGACCACTCCCGGTGATGACCGTAGTTTGAGGAGTTCATGTATTCACTATGTGTTGATGCTTTGCTCCGGTACTCTATTAAAAGGAGGCCTTAATATCCCTTAGTTTCCAATAGGACCCCGCTACCACAGGAGGGTAGGACAAAAGATGTCATGCAAGTTCTTTTCCATAAGCACGTATGACTATATTCGGAATACATGCGGACATTACATTGATGAATTGGAGCTAGTTTTGTGTCACCCTATGTTATGACTGTTACATGATGAACCACATCTGACATAATTCTCCATCACCGATCCAATGCCTACGAGCTTTCCATATATTGTTCTTCGCTTATTTACTTTTCCGTTGCTATTGTTACAATCACTACAAAACACCAAAAATATTACTTTTGCTATCGTTACCTTTTACCACCGTTACCACTACTATCATATTACTTTGCTACTAAATACCTTGCTGTAGATATTAAGTTTCCAGGTGTGGTTGAATTGACAACTCAGCTGCTAATACTTAAGAATATTCTTTGGCTCCCCTTGTGTCGAATCAATAAATTTGGATTGAATACTCTACCATCGAAAACTATTGCGATCCCCTATACTTGTGGGTTATCACACACCACCGCTGAGCCACCCTTTGGTCCCGGTTGGTGGGACGAGCCGGTATAAATACCCCCCTTTGGTCCCGGTTCATGCCACCAACCGGGACCAAAGGTCTCTGTTTCCCGCCCTTTGGTCCCGGTTGGTGGCACGAACGGGGACCAAAGGGGGGTATTGGTCCCGGTTGGTGCTACGAACCGGGACCAAAGGTGTGACTATATAAGCCAACACTTAGAAAAATTTGCCCAACTGCTCCCATTCTCCCCCGACACCGCCAGGCCACTCCTCTTCGCTGTCGCCGTCGCCGATGCCGCGCCTTGCCCCGACCCCGCCCGTCACCCGTCCTCCGCCCCGACGCCGCCCGACGCTGCCGGACGCCACCCAACTTCGCCGCTACTGGCGCCCTTGACGCCAACTGCCCGGCCCAACGCCGGCGCCGCTCCCCACGCCTGCCCTGACGCCGCCCGCCGTGCCCTGCCACCCCCTGTGAGCACCTGCCTCGCGCCCCTGCCCTCCCTCGCTCCCACACCCCTGCCCTGCCTCGCGCACCTGCGCCCCTACCCTGCCCCGCCGGCGCCGTCGCCGCCATGCTCCTCTGCCCAGTCGGCCCCTAGCTTTCCTTTATTTTTTTGTTATATATATATATATATATATATATGCTACTTGTTTAGATGTTCTTATGTGTTGTTTTCAGATATTTTTAGTTGTTCATAAAAGAAATTTAGATGTAGGTACAATGTGTGAGGGATCATATATGTTATATGTTCTTATATGCCGTTTTCAAATGTTTTTTGTATGTACGTATGTTTGAGGGATCATATATGTATTTTTTAGATGTATTTTTTGTATGTATGTATGTATGAGGGATCATAGATGTATTTTTTCAGAATTTTCTATCGTGCCTAGACCGATTTTAGACCACGGGAGCAACCCCCCTATCGTTGCAAAAGTGCTAAGTGATATTAAGAAGGAAGAAGAAGAAAAAGATGGAAAGGAAAAACGAAATAAGAAGAGGAAGAAGGAGAAGAAGAGCACAGGAAGAAGAGGCGAAATAAATAAGAAAAGAAAAAAAGAAGAAAAAGAAGAGGTTTTCTATTTTTTCTTCTTCTCCTCTACTCCTTTCTTCTTATCCTCTTTTTTCTTCTTCTTTTTTATCTTCGATCTTCTCCTCTATTCCTTTCTTCTTCTCCTCTTTTTTTCTTCTTCGTCTTCTTATTTTTTATCAGGTATGTCATTGTCGATATACCCCCTCCTCGATAACTTCAACATGAGGGGGGGGGTCGATATACCCCCTCCCCGATAACTTCGACATGAGGGGGGGTGGAGGTCGATGAGGGTTTGAGGGGGCGAGGGTCGGGAACTAGCTAGGGTAGACGGTCGTGGATCGAGGGTCGAGGGGTCGAGGGTCGGGAACTAGCTAGGGTAGAGGGTCGAGGATCGAGGGTCGAGGGGTCGAGGGATGAGGGTTCGAGGGTCGTCGAGGGGCCGAGGGGTCGAGAGGTTGCCTAGCTAGTGTCAAAGTATTGAAGAAATCCATGGCTTTTGCATATGAACCCTTGAAGCATTGCCGAGGCCACCCAAATTTACCAAGTTAAAAGAGCGTTGTCGTTGAGGCCACCCCGAAACCCTTGAAGCGTTGCCAAAGTCACCCCAAACCCTAGAGAAGCATCGAGGCCACTAATATGATTCCTTGTTGTCATTAGGTAGCTAGGTCTATGTTTGCCACTAATATATCCACCTGATGTCATGCTTGTATAATAATTGTCATGTTGTAATATTTGCAGAAACAATGGAGAATGGACGAGATGAGGCAACATAACAGGTGTTGGGGGACATAATCTTAACGATAATGATGGTCTGGAAGGACAGGGTGAAGAAGCAGGCTACAGTGATCGAACAATGGAGGAGGAAAGACATGATTATGATGGCTCCGGTGACCGAATGTCGGTGCAAGAAGGAGACCGTGATGACGGCTTCGATGACCGACCAGAGTCCGGCCAGGTATATATATTAATTAAGCCTGTGCTTACTAGCTAATTGATGCATTCATTGTTTTGGCATGTACACATATTAATTCTCGTCTTTCTTCTTTTTTCTAGCACTCCGGATCGAGCACACCTTCGGTAAAGAAACGAGGACTGAAGAAAAAGTTGCGCCCGGATGAAAGGTTCACGATCACAGCAATCGCGCGCAATGGCCAACCGATTGAATCCATCCGGACAAAGGAAGCATTTACTGCCCAGTGCGGGGTTCTTGTTAGGGACAATATCCCGATCAGCATCCACCAATGGTTGAAGCCTAAGAAGGAAGACCCTGAGGTCTCTTATGTCAACGATATGCAGAAAGATGATCTTTGGATGGCGCTGAAGGAAAATTTCACCCTACCGCCAAAGGAGGATTCGGAGAAGCCAGTTAAAGAGCAATTAATCAAGTCTCATGCCCTTAAGAAGATGGCAGAACTATTCGGGAGGTGGAAGAATGAGCTGAAAACAACATTTGTCGACAAAGAAGAGACACCAGAATTCACCGGCCGGTATGAGAAGATCAGAGATCACTGGGATGCATTTGTGGCCCACAAGACATCAGAGAAGATTAAGTAGATGTCAGCGAGAAACAAGATAAATGCTGCGAAGGGCCCACAAGACATCTCTGCCTCGTCAGCAAGGGCAGAAGAGACCCGCCGCCGCTCCGGCTGCTCCGGCGCGTCGTACTCGTTCTCCTCCGCCTCGTAAGCAAGCAAAGAAGACAGCCACAACCGCTCCATCTGCTCCGGCATCTAGCAGTACAGCCAGAGGCGGGAGGCAATTCAGATTCGGTCCATCTCTAAAGTCTCTAGGGAAGTTACCATACGAGAGGTCCATGGAGGAAAACGCTAAGATCGTGGAAGCCGAAGTGAGGGACTTCTTTGAAGCGGTGAAAGCAAAGAAACATCTGCTACCTCTTGAGCACTTGCGTTGGCTTTCCCTAGAAGAGGAAAGGGTGATGCAGCAAAGTAGCATAAGTATTTCCCTCAGTTTTTGAGAACCAAGGAATCAGTCTAGTAGGAGGCCACGCACAAGTCCCTCGCACCTACACAAATAAATAAATCCTCGCAACCAACGCGATAAGGGGTTGTGAATCCCTACACGGTCACTTACGAGAGTGAGATCTGGTAGATATGATAAGATAATATTTTTGGTATTTTGTATGATAAAAAGAAATAAAATATGCAAAGTAAAATAAATGGCAAAGGAAATAACTAAGTGTTGGAGATTAATATGATGGAAGATAGATCCGGGGGCCATAGGTTTTACTAGTGGCTTCTCTCAAGAGCATAAATATTTCATGGTGGGTAAACAAATTACTGTTGAGAAATTGACAGAATTGAGCATAGTTATGAGAATATCTAGGTATGATCATGTATATAGGCATCACGTCCGAGACAAGTAGACCGACTCCTGCCTGCATCTACTACTATTACTCCACACATCGACCGCTATCCAGCATGCATCTAGATTATTAAGTTCATAAGAACAGAGTAACGCTTTAAGCAAGATGACATGATGTAGAGGGATAAACTCATGCAATATGATATAAACCCCATCTTGTTATCCTCGATGGCAACAATACAATACGTGCCTTGCTGCCCCTACTGTCACTTGGAAAGGACACCTCAAGATTGAACCCAAAGCTAAGCACTTCTCCCATTGCAAGAAAGATCAATCTAGTAGGCCAAACCAAACTGATAATTCGAAGAGACTTGCAAAGATAACCAATCATACATAAAAGAATTCAGAGAAGATTCAAATATTGTTCATAGATAAACTTGATCATAAATCCACAATTCATCGGTCTCAACAAACACACCGCAAAAGAAGATTACATCGAATAGTTCTCCACGAGAGAGGGGGAGAACTTTGTATTGAGATCCAAAAAGACAGAAGAAGCCATCTAGCTAATAACTATGGACCCGTAGGTCTGAGGTAAACTACTCACACTTCATCGGAGGGGCTATGGTGTTGATGTAGAAGCCCTCCGTGATCGATGCCCCCTCCGGCGGAGCTCTGGAAAAGGCCCCAAGATGGGATCTTGTGGATACAGAAAGTTGCGGTGGTGGAATTAGGGTTTTGGCTCCGTATCTGGTAGTTTGGGGGTACGTAGGTATATATAGGAGGAAGGAGTACGTCGGTGGAGCAACAGGGGGCCCACGAGGGTGGAGGGCGCGCCCAGGGGGTAGGCGCGCCCCCTAACTCGTGGCCTCATGGTTGATGTCTTGACGTCGGATCCAAGTCCTCTGGATCATGTTCGTTCCGAAAATCACGTTCCCGAAGGTTTCATTCCGTTTGGACTCCGTTTGATATTCTTTTTCTGTGAAACTCTGAAATAGGAAAAAAAACAGCAATTCTGGGCTGGGCATCCGGTTAATAGGTTAGTCCCAAAAATAATATAAATGTGTATAATAAAGCCCAATAATGTCCAAAACAGAATATAATATAGCATGGAACAATAAAAAAATTATAGATACGCTGGAGATGTATCAAGCATCCCCAAGCTTAATTCCTGCTCGTCCTCGAGTAGGTAAATGATAAAAACAGAATTTTTGATGTGGAATGCTACTTGGCATAATTTCAATGTAATTCTTCTTAATTGTGGTATGAATATTCAGATCTGAAAGATTCAAGATAAAAGTTCAATATTGACATAAAAATAATAATACTTCAGGCATACTAACTAAGCAATTATATCCTCTCAAAATAACATGGCCAAAGAAAGTTCATCCCTACAAAATCATATAGTTTAGTCATGCTCCATTTTCGTCACACAAGAATGCTCTCATCATGCACAACCCCGATGACAAGTGTCGGTGTCAAAACCGGCGGATCTCGGGTAGGGGGTCCCGAACTGTGCGTCTAAGGCGGATGGTAACAGGAGGTAGGGGACACGATGTTTTACCCAGGTTCGGGCCCTCTTGATGGAGGTAAAACCCTACATCCTGCTTGATTTGTTCTTGATAATATTAGTAGTACAAGAGTTGATCTACCACGAGATCGGAGAGGCCAAACCCTAGAAGCTAGCCTATGGTATGATTGTATGTTGTCCTACGGACTAAAACCCTCCGGTTTATATAGACACCGGAGGGGGCTAGGGTTACACAAGGTCGGTTACAAAGGAGGAGATATACATATCCGTATTGCCTAGCTTGCCTTCCACGCCAAGTAGAGTCCCATCCGGACTCGGGACGAAGTCTTCAATCTTGTATCTTCATGGTCCAACAGTCCGGCCAAAGGATATAATCCGGATGCCCGGATACCCCCTAATCCAGGACTCCCTCAGTAGCCCCTGAACCAAGCTTCAATGACGACGAGTCCGGCGCGCAGTGTTGTCTTCGGCATTGCAAGGCGGGTTCCTCCTCTGAATACACCATAGAAGAGTTTGAATACAAGGATAGTGTCCGACCCTGCAAAATAAGTTCCACATACCACCGTAGAGAGAATAATATTTTCACAAATCTAATCTTCTGACACGTTTTGGCAGTATGACATCACACCACGGCCCGGCAACTATTTGAACCGTTTTTCTTTAACCAACTCCGCACATAACGCGAGGCGGTTTCTTGACACGTCTTCTCAAAGCACAGATCGTGTTCCCCTTATTACGGGATTCTCATCAATACGGACGCGGGTAACCCAACCGTGCCTAGGAGTCCTAGATTTTAGGCAAGTACCAAACGGACACGAGGAGGACGCTTGATATTCACCCTCTTTATAAAGGGACAAGGCTGTTACTTTTTCCCCTCCCGTGCTCAATCGAATCCCTCCCCCGCCTTGAGTTCTAACACCCAAAGCCAAGGTCAGGTGCTTCGGACCTTCAATCATGTCCGGATCAAGCCTTCTAGGCCGGTGGATGTCTTCCTCCGTCATGGAGGAGGACATCAAGAAGTTGAGGGAGGCCAGATATCTGACCGCCGAAATTTCGCATAGGCTGCCCACCCGAGGGCAGGTCGTCCCTACTCCCGAACCCAACGAGAGCGTTGTGTTCGTCTCCCACTTCCTCCGAGGACTAGGCCTCGCTCTGGATCCCTTTGTCAGGGGTCTTATGTTCTATTACGGGATGGATTTTCATGATCTGGCCCCGGACTCCCTTCTTCACATCTCGTCATTTATTGTCGTTTGTGAGGCCTTCCTCCGCATTACCCCTCACTTCGGCTTGTGGCTCAAGACCTTCGATGTGAATCCGAAGATGGTCGAGGGACAGTATGCCGCGTGCGGAGGTGCTTTAATAAGCAAAATTGCTGATGCTCCATGGCCAAAGGGTTCCTTTCCAGAGGTGTCCGGATTGTGGCAACGGGAGTGGTTTTACGTCACATCTCCCCGAAGTGCCAAGTGGGTAGCTGCCCCCACCTTTCGCTCGGGTCCTCCACCACAACTGATGTCATGGATCAGCAGGGGACTGAGCTGGGGTCCAGCCAAGGACGTGCCAATACTGCAGAGCCATATCCGAGATCTCTTCGAGGGAGATTTCAGTCTGGTTATGGTAACGCAAGTCATGCTGGTTTGTCGAGTCCAGCCTTGCAAATGCCGGCCCCTCCGCATGTGGGAATTCAACCCAGAAGGATCGCACGCTATTCAAAATTTCCTCGGCATGACACACGAGGAGATGTACAAATCATTCTTCGGGCCCGAAATAGAGTGTCCGGACACTACCGAGGACATGGGCCTGAGCAGCAACCGCACCACTGCCCAAGTAAGTAATCCCATGGCCGAACACACTGTCCTTTTATTTATCATGACATCATTCTGAAGAACCGCTCTTTGACCAGGACTGTATAACAAAGGCGAAGATGATTCGATGTTCGGCCCCCCTTCCTGAAGGCTTGGAGAATCCGGTGCTGGAAAAGATGCTCGAGCCAGCACCTTGTCCGGTGCCCTCAAAGGAAGATGAAGTGGGAAAAAAGAGGGCGAAAGCGGGTCTCCATCGCTACCTATTCCAACCGAGGGAATGAGCGCCTCCGCAAGGGAGGATAACCGAGGGGAAGAATCTCACATTCTCTCTCCCCGGGGAAGGAAGAGGACTACCTCCGAAGATCTGGAAATCAAGGTTTCCAAACGGGAGAAGAAATCTCCGCCAGAGGGTCCTGCCTCGGAACGTGTTCTTGCCACACAATGTCTGTGTGGGGATCAGCCCTCTAATGAGCTGTAAGTAATCAAAAGGTATTTAATAGTGAAGATATCCTACCTTACTTCTGAGGAAAATAACCAAAGTATTTATCTTGCAGTTCGGATCTTAGCCCTTCTCAGCTAAGCTCGTCTTCGGGGGATCTTCTTCCAGAGATGATGGAGAGCGAAATGCCTCCCCTGCCACACCGCCTTACGAAGCGGGCAACCCTGAGGTGTCATCGCGGAGGGCTTCTCCTGATCCGGCAAGGCTAGAAGGTAATCCTATGGCCACCCGAAGTCCTCAGTATCCGGCTCTCGAAGAGAGCAATCAAAAGAGTCCGGCACCGTCTAGTGCGCGGTCGGATGTACGGAGGAATCTGCTGGAGAAGGCAGCTATCTTAGAAGAGCACCGCACATTGATGGCTACGGTGATTGGAAGGATTTCGTCCACCGAAAATGGGCTACATGAAGCCTTTATGAGTCTACTGACGGGTTTTGAGGTACGTGAAATGATGTATATTTTTGAAAGTACCGCACAGTTTTAGATGTGCCCTGTGTAGATAGTAGCCCCTGAGACTCTGGTTGTCGTCGAAAACGACGGCAAACAGAGGATCATTGTCCCCGGTAATAACCAGACTGCCTTTATGTGCAGGTGGTGGAAGCTCCGGTGGCTAGCCGGACTGATGGGTATGCCGAACTTAAGCGGTAGTTGGATGCGGCAGATGCCGACATCGTGCTTGTCAACAAGCGGCTTTACGAGGCTGATACGTCTCCATCATATCTATAATTTTTGATTGTTCCATGCCAATATTCTACAACTTTCATATACTTTTGGCAACTTTTTATACTATTTTTGGAACTAACATATTGATCCAGTGCCCAGTGCCAATTCCTGTTTGTTGCACGTTTTTTGTTTCGCGGAATATCCATATCAAATGAAGTCCAAATGGAATAAAAACTGACGGAGATTTTTTTGGAATATATATGATTTTTGGGAAGAAAAATCCACGCGAGCCGATACTCGATGGGCCCACGAGGTAGGGGGCACGCCCCAGGGAGGCAGGCGCGCCCCTGACCCTCGTGGCCACCCCAAGGCAGTTGATGCCCTTCTTTCGCCACAAGAAAGCTAATATCCGGATAGAGATTGTGTTAAAATTTCAGCCTAATCGGAGTTACGGATCTCCGGGAATATAAGAAACGGTGAAAGGGAAGAATCTGAGAACGCAGAAACAGAGAGAGACCGAGAGACAGATCCAATCTCGGAGGGGCTCTCGCCCCTCCCGTGCCATGGAGTCCATGGACCAGAGGGGAAACCCTTCTCCCATCTATGGAGAAGGTCAAGGAAGAAGAAGAGGGAGGGGGGCTCTCTCCCCATCGCTTCCGGTGGCACCGGAACGCCGCTGGGGGCCATCATCATCACCGCGATCTTCACCAACACCTCCGCCATCTTCACCAACATCTCCATCACCTTCCCCCCTCTATCTACAGCGGTCCACTCTCTCGCAACCCTCTGTACCCTCTACTTGAACATGGTGCTTTATGCTTCATATTATTATCCAATGATGTGTTGCCATCTTATGATGTCTGAGTAGATTTTCATTGTCCTATCGGTGGTTGATGAATTGCTATGATTGATTTAATTTTCTTGTGGTTATGTTGTTGTCCTTTGGTGCCCATCATATGATTGCACGCATGGATCACACCATAGGGTTAGTTGTATGTTGATAGGACTATGTATTGGAGGGCAAGAGTGACAGAAGCTTCAACCTAGCATAGAAATTGATGCATACAGGATTGAAGGGGGACCAATATATCTTAATGCTATGGTTGGGTTTTACCTTAATGAACATTAGTAGTTGCGGATGCTTGATAATAGTTCCAATCATAAGTGCATAGAATCCCAAGTCAGGGATGACATGCTAGCAGTGGCCTCTCCCACATAATACTTGCTATCGGTCTAGTAAAGTAGTCAATTGCTTAGGGGCAATTGCGCAACTCCTACCACCACTTTTCCACACTCGCTATATTTACTTTATTGTTTCTTTATCTAAACAGCCCCTACTTTTTATTTACGTACTCTTTATTATCTTGCAAACCTATCTAGCAACACCTACAATGTACTTCTAGTTTCATACTTGTTCTAGGTAAAGCAAACGTCAAGCGTGCGTAGAGTTGTATCGGTGGTCGATAGAACTTGAGGGAATATTTGTTCTACCTTTAGCTCCTCGTTGGGTTCTACACTCTTACTTATCGAAAATTGTTGCGATCCCCTATAATTGTGGGTTATCAAGACCTTTTTCTGGCGCCGTTGCCGGGGAGCAATAGCGTGGGGTGAATATTCTCGTGTGTGCTTGTTTGCTTTGTCACTAAGTAATTTTTATTTGCTGTTCTTAGTTGTTTTGTACCTTTAGTTATGGGTAGGAAACGCAAAATACCAAAAAAATTAGTTGTACCTACTGAACCAATGGTTGAAGAACCAGTCAAAATCTATCACACTGCTGAAGCTTATTACTTGGATCATCTTCGATCCCTATGTGCTCGTGCTGAAATCCCACCTAGCTTAGTTGAGGGAAAATCTTTAGATGAGCATTCTTGTTATGTGCGACACCGAATATCTGAAAAAGGGAAAACTTTACTAGATCAAATTCATCGTTTGCAATGCTATGCTTGGAATTTATGTGAAATATATGATTATACTTGTTGTTCTGAAGACCCTAAGAAACACCTTCCCTACCAATGTTTGTTTAGTGATAATGGAATCGTATCCTCTTATGCTAAGGGTGTTTATAGTTACTATGATGTTCAACAAATTGAAGAATTTGTTGCTTTTAAGGGTGCTTACGAAATTGCTTCTTTGATTGAAAAGTATGATGCTACTCTTTACCAATCTAAAAATTTTGCCATACTTAAATATTGCGTTGATAATTATGCTTCTAATGCTTATGTTAAACCATATATTGAGGAATACTCCGCTGTCCAAGAAGAGACTAATATTTTGCAGGAGTCTATGGAAGAAGAAATTGATGAAACTGTGAGCTCATTGGATGAAAAAGATGAGGAAGAGAGCGAAGAACAAAAGGAGGAAGAGCGGATTAGCTACCTGTGCCCACCTTCTAATGAGATTAACTCTTCAACTCATACATTGTTTAATTTCCCTTCGTGCTTACCGAAGGATGATTTCTATGATGACTATTATGATCCCTTTGATTCTCTTGAAATATCCCTTTTTGATGATGCTTGCTATGCTTGTGGCCAAGATGCCAATATGAATTATGCTTATGGAGATGAACTTGCTATAGTTCCTTATGTTAAACATGAAATTGTTGCTATTGCACCCACGCATGATAGTCCTATTATCTTTTTGAATTCTCCCAACTACACTATATCGGAGAAGTTTGCACTTATTAAGGAATATATTGATGGGTTGCCTTTTACCGTTGCACATGATGATTTTGATAGATATAATATGCATGTGCTTGCTGCTCCTACTTGCAATTATTATGAGAGAGGAACTATACCTCCACCTCTCTATGTTTCCTATACGATAAAATTGCAAGAAACTGTTTATAATATGCATTGGCCTTTACTATGTGTGCATGAATTGTTCTTTTATGACATGCCGATGCATAGGAAGAGATTTAGACTTCGTTGTTATATGATATATGTTACTTTGTGCTCACTACTAAATTACAAACCATTGTTAATTAAAATTGGCTTTGATATACCTTGGGATCCGGGTGGATTCACTACTTGAGCACTATATGCCTAGCTTAATGGCTTTAAAGAAAGCGCTGCCAGGGAGACAACCCGGAAGTTTTAGAGATTCATTTATTTCTGTTGAGTGATTTTATATAGTTTAAAAACAACAAAAATAAATAGGGAAACCCAAAACTTTTTCAAAAAGGAAAGTGAAAGTGATAGAGAAGAGCATTGTGAAAATGGGGGATGTCCTTGAACTTTGTTCATGCCCATGGGAACTTTGTGAATCTTAATTACAGAAACTTTTCAACAAAAATAATTATCCCCTTGTACAATTCCATTGTATAATAAAAATAATGTGCCAAGGTTTGCCTTTAGGATGTTTTCATTTGCTTGATGGTTTGTACGGTGCAGGACAGAAACTTTGGCTGTAGTGCGCGATTTTACATTTTTAGCTGGAACGTCAAATGGTTCTGATTCTTTTTGCAATGTCTTCCTATAAAAATTGTTTAGTTTTAAGAATTTTGGTAGAATTTGTCAAGTATCAGAAGTATGGTGAATTTTAAAATTATTAAAGACTGTTCTATTTTAGACAGATTCTGTTTTTGATGCATAGTTTGCTTGTTTTGATGAAACTATCAATTCATATCAGTGGATTAAGCCATGAAAAAGTTATATTACAGTAGACACAATGCAAAAAAAATATGAATTGGTTTGCAACAGTAATTAGAGTAGTGATTTGCTTTATTATACTAACGGATCTTACTGAGTTTTCTGTTGAAGTTTTGTGTGGATGAAGTGTTCGATGATTGAGAAGGTCTCGATGTGAGAAGAAGGAAGAGAGGCAAGAGCTCAAGCTTGGGGATGACCGAGCCACCCCAAGTAAATATTCAAGGAGACTCAAGCGTCTAAGCTTGGGGATGCTGGGGAGGCATCCCCTCTTTCTTCAACAAGTATAGGTATGTTTTCGGATTCGTTTCATTCATGCGATATGTGCAAGTCTTGGAGCGTATTTTGCATTTAGGTTTTTTATTTTTCTTTATATGCACCATGCTGGTATGAGATAGTCCTTGGTTTATTTATAGAATGCTCTTTACACTTCACCTATATCTTTTGAGTATGGCTTTATAGAATGCTTCATGTGCTTCACTTATATCATTTGAAGTTTGGATTGCGTGTTTCTCTTCACTTAGACAACCACCATTTGTAGAATGATCTTTTGCCTCACTTATATTTGTTAGAGCACGGGCATATCTTTTGTAGAAAGAATTAAACTCTCTTGCTTCACTGATATCTATTTAGAGAGATGATAGGAACTGGTCATTCACATGGTTAGTCATAAAATCCTACATAAACTTGTAGATCGCTGAATATGATATGTTTGATTCCTTGCAATAGTTTTGTGATATAAAGGTGGTGATATTAGAGTCATGCTAGTCGAGTAATTGTGAAATTGAGAAATACTTGTGTTGAGGTTTGCAAGTCCCGTAGCATGCATGTATGGTGAACCGTTATGTAGCTAAGTCAGAGCATGAGGTGTTTATTGATTGTCTTCCTTATGAGTGGCAGTCAGGGACGAGCTATGGTCTTTTCCTACCAATCTATCCCCCTAGGAGCATGCGCGTAGTACTTTGTTTCGATGACTAATAGACTTTTGCAATAAGTATGTGAGTTCTTTATGACTAATGTTGAGTCCATGGATTATACGCACTCTCACCCTTCCACCATTGCTAGCCTCTCTAGTACTGCGCAACTTTTGCCGGTACCATAAACCCACCATTACCTTCCTCAAAACAACCACCATATCTACCTATCATGGCATTTCCATAGCCATTCCGAGATATATTGCCATGCAACTTCCATCATCATCATATACATGACTTGAGCATTCATTGCCATATTGCTTTGCATGATCGTAAGATAGCTAGCATGATGTTTTCATGGCTTGTCCGTTTTTTGATGTCATTGCTACGCAAGATCATTGCACATCCCGGTACACCGCCGGAGGCATTCATATAAAGTCATATCTTTGTTCTAGATATCGAGTTGTAATATTGAGTTGTAAGTAAATAAAAGTGTGATGATCATCATTATTAGAACATTGTCCCATGTGAGGTTATCAAAATAAAAGTGGCCAAAGAAGCCCCCCCCCCCCAAAAAAAAGAGAGAGGCCAAAGAAGCCTACAAAAAAATAAAAAAAATAAAAGAAACAAAAAAATGAGAGAAAAAATGAAAGGCAGGGGACACGATGTTTTACCCAGGTTCGGGCCCTCTTGATGAAGGTAAAACCCTACGTCCTGCTTGATTTATTCTTGATAATATGAGTAGTACAAGAGTTGATCTACCACAAGATCGGAGAGTCTAAACCCTAGAAGCTAGCCTATGGTATGATTGTATGTTGTCCTACGGACTAAAACCCTCCGGATTATATACACACCGGAGGGGTCTAGGGTTACACAAGGTCGGTTACAAAGGAGGAGATATACATATCCATATTGCCTAGCTTGCCTTCCACGCCAAGTAGAGTCCCATCCGGACTTGGGACGAAGTCTTCAACCTTTTATCTTCATGGTCCAACAGTCCGGCCAAAGGATATAATCCGGATGTCCGGATACCCCCTAATCCAGGACTCCCTCAACAAGCCAAGCAATTGTTTCATACTTTAGTAATCTCAAACTTTTTCAACCTTCACGCAATACATGAGCATGAGCCATGGATATAGCACTATGGGTGGAATAGAATATAATGATGGGGGTTATGTGGAGAAGACAAAAAGGGAGAAAGTCTCACATCAACGAGGCTAATCAATGAGCTATGGAGATGCTCATCAATTGATGTTAATGCAAGGAGTAGGGATTGCCATGCAACGGATGCACTAGAGCTATACATATATGAAAGCTCAACAAAAGAAACTAAGTGGGTGTGCATCCAACTTGCTTGCTCACGAAGACCTAGGGCATTTGAGTAAGCCCATTGTTGGAATATACAAGCCAAGTTCTATAATTAAAAGTTCCCACTAGTATATGAAAGTGACAAAACAAAAGACTCTCTATCATGAAGATTATGGTGCTACTTTGAAGCACCAGTGTGGTAAAAAGGATAGTAACATTGTCCCTTCTCTCTTTTTCTCTCATTTTTTGGGCCTTCTCCTTTTTTATGGCCTTTCTATTGTTTTCCTCACTTGGTACAATGCTCTAGAAAATGATGATCATCACACTTCTATTTATTTACAACTCAATGATTACAACTCGATACTAGAACAAAGTATGACTCTATATGAATGCCTCCGGCGGTGTACCGGGATATGAAATGAACCAAGAGTGACATGTATGAAAGGATTATGAATGGTGGCTTTGCCATAAATACTATGTCAACTACATGATCATGCAAAGCAATATGACAATGATGAACGTGTCATGATAAACGGAACGGTGGAAAGTTGCATGGCAATATATCTCGGAATGGCTATGGGAATGCCATAATAGGTAGGTATGGTGGCTGTTTTGAGGAAGATATAAGGAGGTTTATGTGTGAAAGAGCGTATCATTTCACGGGGTTTGGATGCACCGGCGAAGTTTGCACCAACTCTCAATGTGAGAAAGGGCAATGCACGGTACCGAAGAGGCTAGCAATGATGGAAAGGCGAGAGTGCGTATAATCCATGGACTCAACATTAGTCATAAAGAATTCACATACTTATTGCAAAAATCTACAAGTCATCAAAAACCAAGCACTACGCGCATGCTCCTAGGGGGATAGATTGGTAGGAAAAGACCGTCGCTCGTCCCCGACCGCCACTCATAAGGAGGACAATCAAAGAACACCTCATGTTTCAAATTTGTTACATAACGTTTACCATCACTACTAGGGAAAAGCCTAGCAGCAGCACGGGTTTTGGGCCTATTAGCAGCGCGGGGGCCAGCGCTACTAATAAGGCGCTACAGCTAACGTATAGCAGCAGCGCGGGTGCCACCCGCGCTACTACTATGTCCGTTAGTAGTAGCGTGGGTAAAAACCCGCGCTACTACTAACCCGTGGAATTTGTTTTCGATTTTTTTGCGCGAATTTTCAAATTTCTGAATTATTTTAACCTCTAATCTCTAATCACCCTCATCGCTGCTCAATTTAATCTCTAATCACCCCTCATCATTCCAAATCATCTAACTTCCCCGGACGGTCACCCATCCTCTCACTACTCCAGCCTGAGCACGCTTAATTTCCAGGTTCTATTCTCCCCCGATTCCAAGTCTGCACTTGTTGTTTTCCTGACAATAGTAAGATGTCAATCCTATTAACCCTCGGGAGTTTAGCTTGAGCATGAAGTCACACATTTCGCTGTTTGAGTTTAAAACTATTGTTCTAAAAAACAATAATTATTTAGTAACACAAATATTTCTTGAATAAGGAGTTTGACCACATTTTGACCAAAGTTTGACCAAAGTTTGACCAGATTTGACCAAAATTCCAAAAAACTGAAATAATTATTTAGTAACACTAATATTCTTGAATAATTATTTAGTAACACTAGTACTTCTTGAATAAGTAGTTTGACCACAGTTTGACCAGATTTGACCAAAATTAAAAAAAACTGAAATTTGAGCATAACTTTTTTTCCTTTTAGAATTTGAGGATTCTAAAAATTTGCAAACAGGCCGTAGGCAGTCTCCATCGTATGCGGATTTTCGTGCTGAACATTTTGATACATTATACGTTTTTTTTCTGACATCGTATGCAAAAGTTATAGCCGTTTTACATTTTCCCTACACTTTTTGCAAAACATGTCCAAATTTAAGTTTTTAAATTTTCCTAACTAGTAGATGTAGTAACATAACTAGATCTCGAAGGATTTTAATTTTTGAAACATTTTGATATATTATACTTTTTTTCTAACATCGTATGCAAAAGTTATAGCCATTTTACATTTTCCCTACACTTTTTGCAAAACATGTCCAAATTTAAGTTTTTAAATTTTCGTAACTAGTAGATGTAGTAACATAACTACATCTCGAAGGATTTAAATTTTTGAAGTTTTTATCATTTTCTTTTGCTTTTTACAAAACCGAAAAGGCGATCCACGGGGGGGGGGGGGGGGGGGGTAGAGTTTCAAAATGGGACCTTTAGTAGTAGCAAGGGATTTTACCCCTCGCTACTACTATGGCATGTCCTGAAGGGCACGGTTGAGACCTCTTAGTAGTAGCGAGTGGTAAAAACTTAGTAGTAGCGCGGGTTTATAACCCTCGCCACTACTATGGCATGGCCCAGGGGCACGGTAGAGACCGCTTAGTAGTAGCGAGGGGTAAAAACCAGCGCTACTGCTATCAACTTAGTAGTAGCGAGGGTTAAAAACCCGCGCTACTACTATGGCATGTCCCGGGGGGCACGGTAGAGACCGCTTATTAGTAGCGAGGGTAAAAAACTAGCGCTACTGCTATCAAATTAGTAGTAGCGAGGGTTAAAAACCCGCGCTACTGCTACTTAGCAGCAGCGCCTGATTTTAAAGCACGCTACTGGTAAGATTCTGTGTATAGGCTTTTCCCTAGTAGTGCATACGTGCATGCTATGGGACTTGCAAACTTCAACACAAGTATTTTTCAAATTCACAACTACTCAAATAGCACAACTTTGATATCACTACCTCCATGTCTCAAAACAATCATCAAGCATCAAACTTCTCTTAGTATTCAACACACTCATAAGAAAGTTTTTACTAGTCTTGAATACCTAGCATATTAGGATTATTTAAGTAAATTACCATGCTATTTAAGACTCTCAAAATAATATAAGTGAAGCATGAGAGAATAATAGTTTCTATAAAACAAAACCACCACCGTGCTCTAAAAGATATAAGTGAAGTACTAGAGCAAAAACTATATAACTCAAAAGATATAAGTGAAGCACATAGAGTATTCTAATAATTTCTGAATCATGTGTGTCTCTCTAAAAAGGTGTGTACATCAAGGATGATTGTGGTAAACTAAAAAGCAAATAATCAAATCATACAAGACACTCCAATCAAAACACATATCATGTGGTGAATAAAAATATAGCTCCAAGTAAAGTTACCGATGGAAGTAGACGAAAGAGTTGATGCCTTCTGGGGCATCCCCAAGCTTTGGCTTTTAGGTGTCCTTTGATTATCTTGGGGTGCCATGGGCATCCCCAATCTTAGGCTCTTGCCACTCCTTGTTCCATAATCCATCAAATCTTTAACCCAAAACTTGCAAACTTCACAACACAAAACCTAAAGTAGAAAATCTCGTGAGCTCCGTTAGCGAAAGAAAACAAAACACCACTTCAAGGTACTGTAATAAAATAATTATTTATTTATGTTGGTGTTAAACCTACTGTATTCCAACTTCTCTATGGTTTATAAACTATTTTACTAGCCATAGATTCATTAAAATAAGCAAACAACACACGAAAAACAGAATCTGTCAAAAATAGAACAGTCTGTAGTAATCTGTAGCTAACGCAAGATCTGGAACCCCAAAAATTCTAAAATAAATTGCTGGACGTCAGGAATTTATCTATTAATCATCTGCAAAAAAATTAACTAAATAGAACATTCCAAATAAAAATGGCAGCAGTTCTCATGAGTGCTAAAGTTTCTGTTTTTTACAGCAAGATTAAAAAGACTTTCCCCAAGTCTTCCCAATGGTTCTACTTGGCACAAACACTAATTAAACACAAAAAACACAACCAAAACAGAGTCTAGATAAACTATTTATTACTAAACAGGAGCAAAAAGCAAGGAATAAAAATAAAATTGGGTTGCCTCCCAATAAGCGCTATCGTTTAACGCCCCTAGCTAGGCATAAAAGCAAGGATAGATCTAGGTATTGCCATCTTTGGTAGGCAATCCATAAGTGGCTCTCATAATAGATTCATATGGTAATTTTATTTTATTTCTAGGAAAGTGTTCCATGCCTTTCCTTAACAGAAATTGGAATCTAATATTTCCTTCCTTCATATCAATAATTGCACCAATCGTTCTAAGGAAAGGTCTACCAAGAATAATAGGACATGAAGGATTGCAATCTATGTCAAGAACAATAAAATCTACGGGCACATAATTTATATTTACAACAATAAGAACATAATTAATTCTTCCCATAAGTTTCTTATTGGTGGAATCCGCAAGGTGCAAGTTTAAAGAGCAATCATCAAAATCACGGAAACCTAACAAATCGCACAAAGTCTTTGGAATCGTGGAAGCTCTAGCACCTAAATCACAAAAAGCATAGCATTCATGATCTTTAATTTTAATTTTAATAGTAGGTTCCCATTCATCATAAAGTTTTCTAGGGATAGAATCTTCCAACTCAAGTTTTTCTTCATAAGATTGCATCAAAGCATCAACGATATGTTTAGTAAAAGCTTTATTTTGACTATAAGCATGAGGAGAATTTAGCAACGATTGCAACAAGGAAATACAATCTATCAAAGAGCAATTATCATAATTAATTTCCTTGAAATCCAAAATAGTGGGTTCATTAATATTTATAGTTTTGACTTCTTCAATCCCACTTTTAACAATTTTAGCATCAAGATCTAAAGACTCCAAATTTTTGGAACGCCGTCTAGGTAAAGGTGGATCATATTCAGTCTCATCATTGTCAATATTCATATTGCAAAACAAAGATTTAATATGGGACACATCAATAACTTTTAGATCTTCATCTTTATTTTCATGGAAACTAGAAGAACACGCTTTTATAAAGCAATCTTTCTTAGCACGCATCCTAGCGGTTCTTTCTTTGCACTCATCAATGGAAATTCTCATGGCTTTGAGAGACTCATTGATATATTATGCTTAGGTGGATTAGATCTAAGTTTCAAAAAATCAACATCGAGAGAAATTCTATCAACATTCCTAGCCAACTCATCAACCTTAAGCAATTTTTCTTCAATCAAAGCTTTGAAATTCTTTTGCGAAGTAATGAATTCTTTAATATTAGTTTCAAAATCAGAGGGCATCTTATTAAAATTTCCATAAGAATTGTTGTAGGAATTACCATAATTATTAGAGGAATTACTTGGATACGGCCTAGGATTGAAGTTTACTCTATACGCGTTGTTACCAAAATTATTCCTACCAACAAAATTCACATCCATAGATTCATTATTATTCTCAATCAAAGTAGACAAAGGCATATCATTAGGATCAGAAGAAACACTTTTATTAGCAAATAATTTCATAAGTTCATCCATCTTTCCACTCAAAACATTAATTTCTTCTATCGCGTGCACTTTTTTATTAGTAGATCGTTCAGTGTGCCATTGAGAATAATTAACCAGAATATTATCTAGGAGTTTAGTAGCTTCTCCTAAAGTGATTCCCATAAAAGTGCCTCCCGCGGCCGAATCTAAAAAATTTCTAGAAGCAAAATTCAATCCGGCATAAAATTTTTGTATAATCATCCACAAATTCAAACCATGCGTAGGGCAATTACGTATCATTAATTTCATCCTCTCCCAAGCTTGTGCAACATGTTCATGATCAAGTTGCTTAAAATTCATAATATTGTTTCTAAGAGAGATGATCTTAGTGGGAGGAAAATACTTAGAGATAAAAGCATCTTTGCACTTATTCCACGAATCAATACTATTTTTAGGCAAAGACGAAAACCAAGCTTTAGCACGATCTCTAAGCGAAAAAGGAAATAGCTTCAATTTAACAATATCATTATCCACATCTTTCTTCTTTTGCATATCACATAAATCAACGAAGCTATTCAGATGGGTAGCGACATCTGCACTAGGAAGGCCGGCGAATTGATCTTTCATGATAAGATTCAACAAAGCAGCATTGATTTCACAAGATTCAGTATCGGTAAGAGGAGCAATCGGAGTGCTAAGGAAATCATTGTTGTTGGTATTGGTAAAGTCACACAATTTGGTATTATCTTGAGCCATCGTGACAAGCAAGCAATCCGACACACAAGCAAAGAAGAAACAGGCAAAAGAGGCGAATAGAGAAAGAGAGGGAGGACGGAGAGAGAGAGCGAGCGAATAAAACGGCAAGGGTGAAGTGGGGGACAGGAAAATGAGAGGCAAATGGCAAATAATGTAATGCGGGAGATAAGGTTTTGTGATGGGTACTTGGTATGTTAACTTTTGCGTAGACCTCCCCGGCAACGGCACTAGAAATCCTTCTTGCTACCTCTTGAGCACTTGCGTTGGTTTTCCCTTGAAGAGGAAAGGGTGATGCAGCAAAGTAGCATAAGTATTTCCCTCAGTTTTTGAGAACCAAGATATCAATCCAGTAGGAGGCCACGCACGAGTCCCTCGCACCTACACAAATAAATAAATCCTCGCAACCAACGCGATAAGGGGTTGTCAATCCCTACACGGTCACGTACGAGAGTGAGATCTGGTAGATATGATAAGATAATATTTTTGGTATTTTGTATGATAAAGAGAAATAAAAGATGAAAAGTAAAATAAATGGCAAAGGAAATAACTAAGTGTTGGAAGATTAATATGATGGAAGATAGACCCGGGGGCCATAGGTTTCACTAGTGGCTTCTCTCAAGAGCATAAGTATTTCACGGTGGGTAAACAAATTACTGTTGAGCAATTGACAGAATTGAGCATAGTTATGAGAATATCTAGGTATGATCATGTATATAGGCATCACGTATGAGACAAGTAGACCGAATCCTGCCTACATCTACTACTATTGCTCCACACATCGACCGCTATCCAGCATGCATCTAGAGTAATAAGTTCATAAGAACAGAGTAACTCTTTAAGCAAGATGACATGATGTAGAGGGATAAACTCATGCAATATGGTATAAACCCCATCTTGTTATCCTCGATGGAAACAATACAATACGTGCCTTGCTGCCCCTACTGTCACTGGGAAAGGACACCGCAAGATTGAACCCAAAGCTAAGCACTTCTCCCATTGCAAGGAAGATCAATCTAGTAGGCCAAACCAAACTGATAATTCGAAGAGACTTGAAAATATAACCAATCATACATAAAAGAATTCAGAGAAGATTCAAATATTGTTCATAGATAAACTTGATCATAAACCCACAATTCATCGGTCTCAACAAACACACCGCAAAAGAAGATTACATTGAATAGTTCTCCACAAGAGAGGGGAGAATTTTGTATTGAGATCCAAAAAGACAGAAAAATCCATCTAGCTAATAGCTATGGACCCGTTGGTCTGAGGTAAACTACTCACACTTCATCGGAGGGGCTTTAGTGTTGATGTAGAAGCCCTCCGTGATCGATGCCCCCTCCGGCGGAGCTCCGGAAAAGGCCCCAAGATGGGATCTCGTGGATACAGAAAGTTGTGGCGGTGGAATTAGGGTTTTGACTCCGTATCTGGTAGTTTGGGGGTACGTAGGTATATATAGAAGGAAGGAGTACATCAGTGGAGCAACAGGGGGCCCATGAGGGTGGAGGGCGCGCCCCCCTACGTCGTGGCCTCCTGGTTGATGTCTTGACGTAGGGTCCAAGTCCTCTGGATCATGTTCGTTCCGAAAATCGCGTTCCCGAAGGTTTCATTCCGTTTGTGCTTCCGTTTGATATTCTTTTTCTGCGAAACTCTGAAATAGGCAAAAAAACAGCAATTCTGGGCTGGGCCTCCGGTTAATAGGTTAGTCCCAAAAATAATATATAAGTGTATAATAAAGCCTAATAATGTCCAAAACAGAATATAATATAGTATGGAACAATCAAAAATTATAGATACGTTGGAGACGTATCAACATCCACCTCCGGAGGAGAAGGTAGATCCATTGAAAGCAAAGCACACACTCGATGCCCTGAAGAAACCACCACTGTCTCCGCCGAAAACCAACTATGAGCACATTATTGGAAAGTCATTTATCGAAGGGGAGCGGTTGGGAAGTACTATCAGTGATCGAAGGTTAGCAGAACGACGAGCTGGGAAAAAATTGCCCAGCTCAGGGAACAAGCGAACCAATCGTGCCCCCCGCTCAAGGTGTCTAGCGATATCGTCGCTAATGATCCGAGGATGGTGCCCGGTTATACCAATCTTGGAGATTACCTGCCCAACGATGCAAATTTTGATATAATGGAGGTGGACGAACACAAATACCAGTACGAGAAGCCTCTCGTCAGAGATGGAACTATTCTGACAACAATGATGTGAAGATTCCATGATTGGTACATGAAAGCATACAGCGAGTCTGGGGGGGAGAATACTTTAAAGCTGAGAGTTAAAGAGGAGCACGACCTTGTTGAAATTGAACTGTTGTCTATTCCATTTGAGGAGTTCTTCCAGTGGTTCAATCAAAAGGCCCTCGATAAATTAACGGTCACTTGCTACTGTCTGTAAGTACTACTTATGTCATTAAGTCTCTATATATATAGCTAAGCTCTTTCATTGCACCTATATATAATTATCCTCACTATATTATGCAGATTGAAGATCGTCGAATGCAGAAAAGCAGAAATCGATGATATTGGGTTCATTAACACAAATCTCATAGATCAATATACGGTTAAATTTGATGCCAAAGCAACCGAGGCCAACTTGCTCCAATCGTTGGTAATAAATCAAAACAAAGATAAAATACTCTTTCCTTACAAGTTCAAGTGAGTGTTACTGTCTTGTGCATATTCAGTTTCCCTTATCACTGGAGGTTATAGTAATGTAATTGATGAGTTATGCATGCGTGTGCAGCTTCCACTATATTCTCCTAGAGATAAAGCTTGAGCAGGGACTAGTAACTGTCTTAGACTCGAGACGAAAATCTCCCGAGACCTATGCGGACATGACTAAAATGCTCGAGAAGTAAGTTCAATCGATCATTATCGCACCATATCGGCAACTTTTTGTTCATTTCATGGTATCAAGTAATTGTTTTCTTTGTCTTGCAGGGTTTGGAAAGTATTCACTACACAATCTCCGGGACTGCGGGGAGAGCTGTGATGGACATACCCGAAAGTAAGTAGTACTAGCTAGCTAGTTCTGCGCATCTCGGTCCCGTTGATTCTAGCTACTTTCATCAATGCCATTTATAATGCTTCATTATCAGTTTGATTGACCTCTATTTCTTGTAAAGTGCTTGTGGAAGGAACAAGGGAATGATTATTGTGGATACTACGTTTGCGAGTTCATCTACAACGTGACTTGCAAAAAAACCCAGGGCTACGCTAAAAGACAATTTGATGTGCGTAAGGAATAATATTCACAATTTCATTATATTACCATAATTTGTGTTAAGTTTCATTCATATATATGTACTGACCCCTTCTTCAAATTAGATGTGGCAGATGCGGGATGAACTCCTACAACAAGATCGCATCAAAGCAATACAAGAGGAATTTGCGGGATTCTTTCTTGACCACGTCATCAATAAAGCCGGAGAATATCATATGGAAGCTGAGTTCACATATAATTATGGGATTATATTGTAAGAGATCTTAATATTGTATATATGTAGCCAGTAGCGCCAGATAGATATACGAAAACTTGTTGTTCGACCAATCTCTCGGAGAAGGAGAGGTCGATATCACTTCTCTCTGTATGAATATGTTCATGACGAACTTCTGTACTTAATAGTTTCCTTCATTTGCTTACTAGCTAGCGTGTTGAGGGCTTGTCTATACGTATAGTACGTAGCGTCGACCAAGCATGGAGATAAGAGAGGGCACTTCTCTCTATTAATTAATTAGCTACCTAACACAATATATGAAACCCCCAAAATTAACCATACAAAAACCCCCAAAACCCCCAACCCCCCCCCCCTTCAGAAAAAAAACAAAAACCCTAGCCCCTAAAATGCTGATGCGTGGTAGCTTATTGGTCCCGGTTGGTGCTACCAACCGGGACAAAAGGCCCCCCTGTTAGGGAAAACCGCAGCGGCCACGTGGAGCCCCATCTGTCCCGGTTGGTGTAAGAACCGGGACTAAAGGTGTAGGGATTTAGTACCGACCCTTTAGTCCCGGTTCCCTAACCGGGACAAATGGGCCTTACAAACCAGGACAAATGACCCTTTTTCCACTAGTGTCATCTTCTGGCTTGTGTGCCATGAGTGTAACTAGGTTGCGGCCATGGTCGTGGCCGCAACTAGTTGCTCTAATCCTATATACCTAAGAACGTAATCTCAACAACACTATTTATCTTAATGTGCACACATACCAACTTTGCTATCATGTCAAATCAACAAGCATGCAAATGTAAAATCAAAAACAAAAAACTTGGCAGGTCATGTCCTAGGGATTTCTCTTACAATAGGCACCGGGGTGAACTTGGAGATGCGTAGAGCGTATTGGAAAGCTCCATTGCTAAGAGATAATACCCTAGTCTTATTGTGCTTTCTGTCCAGCCTATAAGGAATTTAAGGATTACAAATGATCCAAGCCATTGTTATGGTGCACTCGCCATGCCTTAGAGCTTCTACAACCACACATACCAAACCCAGCGCTCTATACGACCATGAATAGTGACCGGTCACATCACAAACATTTTGCTTTCACAGTTGCGTACCTCATATCCAATACCCTAAATCTGTACTATGCATGCGACATGAAACTAAACTACATAGAACATTGACGAAATAGACATATATTTAATGAACAGACATGGAAATCAACAGAAAACGAACATAGAAATCCACATGTTACAACCAAAAGAGCCCACAGTCCTGCCAATGGACAAGTTCTAAACAAAAATTACTAAGAAGGGAAATAAACGGAGGGTGGGCCGAGCTTCACCACTTCCTCACCAACCCTTTGTCCTTCCGGGCAATGGCACTGTTCCAGGCATCTGTGTAGGCATTGGAGGCATGAGGTGGGTCACCAGAGCCGTCATCTAAGCCGTTGGTGACATCAAAGGAGGAGGAGTCGATGAAGCCAGCCATCCTTCGGACGATGCAGCCTTGCTGCCGCCTCTCCGCCAACTCATGCCCCGACAGCTCCCGGCCTAGCCAGAGTGCCTTCACATTTTTGCAACAGAGGTAATGGGTGTCCATCTCGCCGTCGTCAAGGAACGGCAGTATACAACAGCAAGGATCTACTCCCCACACCGGGCACCGCCAGCAACCCACGGCGACGGAGGGAGGAATGTGCGGCTGCTTCCGACGCCATGATACGTCCATTTTGCATCATGCTTTTATATCGATATTTATTGCATTATGGGTTGTTATTACACATTATGACACAATATTATGCCTATTCTCTCTTATTTTACAAGGTTTACATGAAGAGGGGGAATGCCGGCAGCTGGAATTCTTGGCTGGAAAAGGAGCAAATATTAGAGGCCTATTCTGCACATCTCCAAAAGTCCTGAAACTCCATGGGAGCACTTTTCAGAATATATAAAAAATATTGGGCACAAGAAGTACCAGAGGGGGGCCACACCCTGGCCAGTTTTGGGAGCACGATATCTGAATTTTCGGGATATAACAAGACGCGGGTTGAATTTTAGGGACAAGCCTAACGTGTAGTAATATTGTACTTGTACATACCAAATCAATTCGCACTTCCCTCAACCAAAAAGAAAACGAAAAAAAATAAAACTATTCACACCACGCAAAGAGAGAGTCTTGCCCCGTTTTACTATACAAATGCTATTCAAAGCTACTCCCTCTTTCCATCTATATAGGGCCTAATGCGTTTTTCGATGCTAACTTTGACCAAATATTAGAGCAATGATATATGACATGCAACTTACACAAAGCACAGTGTTAAATTCGTCTGTGAAAGGTTCTTTCAATGATATAATTTTCACATTGTGCATGTCATGTACTATTAATCTTGTCAATAGTCAAAGGCGGTCTTAAAAATCTCATTACGCCCTATATAGATGGAAGGAGGGAGTATGAATCCATGTTATGTCCGATTAAATTTTTTCGCTTGTTGTATAATGCATGTAACCTACTCATACCAACATTTTAGTGCATTCCAAAAGTCTATACTACCGCTGCAATTCAAACTAAATTTGAATTCGTTTCTCTATTTCAATAACAATCTACAATCATGATTGTTGCCAACTTCAACCATCATAGTTTCCTTGCTATCCGCCAGATATAAATCAGACGGCCTATAGTGCAGGATGGCAGGCACACCATCATCAACAACTCCGTTTTTTTATAAGAGTAGAGATAAAATATATTAAATGTAGTATACCATGTTCATAACCACACCATGTGTATCACCGTTATATATATTCACATATCCGTCGGTTTGAAACACTATGATAATTTCTTCAAATATCCGAATTCGCTTTTTATAATGAAGTATATATGATCTCTATTCGTCTTTTACACCCACACAACCCTCTTATCTTTGTAGCTTGCGCTAACTTTCTCTTGTGCATGCACACGCCCGCATCCCTCTCACCCTCCCTCAGCATTCTCTAGCTCCATCGTGCAAATTCGTCTTTTCACTTTAGGTCGTTCACCCACGGTGTGTGTAGGCCCCCAGCTCCTTCTTTACAGCACACATCGATCAATATGCCTCTCTAGCCAGGTGTGCCTAGCACAAACACAAGCTTTCCCTCTTCTCTTGTCACCGTCCATGCCTCACTCCCACCACTCTTTTCATCGTTCTCGTACTCGCACACTCCTCCCCCTCGATATAGTATGCCTCTCGTACCACCTCCTACATGCATCCCTCTCTCTATCCTTCTCCGCGTGCCTCATTTTCTTCTAACACACACATGCATGTATACCGATCGATCTCCCAACATATACCTAGATCGACTTTAACTACCCCCCCATCGATCGACGTACCTCACAAGTTATGTCTCTCCTTTGTCTTACAAAGGGCGATTGATCTTCCTATGTAGTTACGTCTGCTTACCACAGCCACATCATCCCCCCTCATCATTCGTGCATGCCTCCTGACCCATCTCTCACACGCACATGCACAGACAACAAGCAGCCATCTCCTCTCTTATTGATATTGCGGGTGTGCCCTCCGTTTGTATAGCAAGCCTATCCCACCATTTGTTAGAAGCAACTCCACTACCACCCCCTCCAACACTCTAGCTCTGTCTCTCTCCCAACCTTATTCATCTCCTCCACATATGCATGGATGCCGATCGATCTCCCCTAATACATGAGGCAGATCGATCTCCTTAATACATGAGGTAGGCCTCTCTCCTCCTCCACACATATACGAGCCATTGTACCTCTATAGTTAATTGGGCCTCCCTCTTCCCCCACCACACACCGATAGTCGAGCGCTGCAGGTAGGTATCCATGCCACAGAGACAAACTGCACATGTCCCATCTCACGTTCCAGTAGGCCAACCACTCTATATCTTTGACGTGGGCACACACAAATTCGATGGCACTCTTTATCGATCGTGCGCGCACACACACACATCATCCCTCTCTTCGATTCTATGGACACCTCAAGCCGATGATACCTCCACTCTCATGTCGTGGGTCGCCCCCTCTATATATATGTTATATCCAGGACTCTATTTCACACACATTGCATATGTTAAATTTTTTGATTGAACCCCCCCCCCCCCCCCCACAAAAAAAACTCTCAAGAACCCACACATTATATCTCTCTAGGTTTGTATCTCTCTCACACAACCCCACGTAGGTGGTGTTCGTATACAAGAAGAGAATAGGTGCACCGTGCACGTACTCACGCTTCGTGCCCAGCCACACCCGCGCGGGTACACGGTGGAGCTCATTTCTTTACGAAATGGCAGCCCACGTGCTAATTTGAACGCCTATAGCAGTTGTTTACCTAGGGAGGTCGTGTACCACGCGTGCACGAAACAAAGTTCGACTTGACGCGTTGCCGCGTTATTTTTAAATAAAGTTATAGCGCTCAATGGCACGTACACAGAATATAAAACGATTTTTATGGAGGAAAAGGTAGTCCGCTCTTCAGAGTATCTCACACAAGGCTCCGGTGGCCTCTCTCTCTCTCTCTCACCATTGGTCACTGATCCGGCTACATCCCGTCCGCCGGGGGAAAGGGAGTGCGGTGGCCTCTCTCTCTCTCACCATTGTTCACTGATCCGGCCGCATCCCGTCCGCCGGGGGAAAGGGAGTGCGGTGGCCTCTCTCTCTCTCTCTCACCGTTGGTCACTGATCTGGCGGCATCCCGTCCGCCGGGGGAAAGGGAGGAAGTGCATCATTTCTCCATTCGACGGCGCCGAGGCAGCACGTCCCGATCTGCGGTACACGCCGTTCTCTCTGACCAAGCTCCGGCGCGGCAGGGCCTACGCCACCTGCTCGCAGATTCCGCCCGCCGCCGCTCACCTAGTTACATCCCGACGACCTCCAGGTATCCCCTCCGTCCTTGCCCCACTGCCCGTTTTCCCACGTCGCTGCACGTGGATCTTCCATAGTTCTTTGCCCAAAACGTAGCTCGTCCGGCGTACTTTTCATATTGCATTCTCGTCCTAACACCATTTTAGACAAACACAACCGTGTTGTTATCTTCCCTTAGGACAAGGAATATGCTTCTTTTTTGTCGTCGCATGTGTCATCAACTGTTATTGGCCAATAATTGTTTCCTTTCTACCTCTTTTTTGCAAACAGGGCTATCCATTTCACGTCGTTGCTATTGCGACCTTTCGGTGAACTGAACAAATCACTTTTTTCTTAAGAGTGTTTTATGCAGTTATACTAAAATGTCACACGGGCAACGTCTCTACATTTCAGTGCGACTGCATAAAGGAATATTGGTTTTGCTCTATCCTCCTCATCCAACTCCGAGCCTAATCTTCTCCAACTTGTTAGTCTTAAGAGAGACTGCAAAGGTGATCGGCTTCTATTTGTGTGTTTATTGTTTCATAAGCAGTCCTCTATTATCGTAATCACACTTGATATCTTTGGAACAGGGACGCTCAGCTCTATTTTAGTGGAACTGCACAAAATGATCGGAATGTTGCATGCTCCAGACAGCTACTTTTTTTCCCAACATGCCTTGTTGATTTAGATAGCTGGGGGACGTTGCTGCATTGAAAGCATGGATCGATTTTAATTTAACACCTTCTCACAACTTTGTCTTCAGTTGTGATGTAATTATTAGCTCTGATCTGCTAATAATTGACATGCATTAGCAAGGAAGTTAGTTTTTTATTGTTTCCGAAAGAGCATCGATGGCAAGACACGCGAAACATAAGCTGAAAGCTCACACCATTGTACAATTTCATGTCGCTGGAAAATTATTTGTATAGTACGTCAATTATGTAAACAAATGATGGAATCTTGATAGCATTTCCAGAAGCCTCTTCATCATCCGGGTCCATGTGCCATGCACAAAATTATACTCCTTCGTTCCTAAATATTTGTCTTTTTACAAATTTCAAACGGGCATATTTTAGAGTGTAGATTCACTCATTTTTCTTCGTATGTGTACTCCCTCCGTTCCTAAATATTCTATTCGTCTTAACAGAGATTTCAACAAGTGACTACATACGGAGCAAAATGAGTGAATCTACACTCTAAAATATGTCTATATACATCCGTATGTGCTAGTCCATTTGAAATCTCTAAAAAGACAAATATTTGAGTAGTCACTTGTTGAAATCTCTAGAAAGACAAATACTCTAGAGTATATTTAAGAACCAGGGGGTAGTGCACAACCGCATGGGAGACTCAGCCCGGTCGTTGCGCCGCATTAATAGTGAGTAATGAGCAGTCAAATCATAAGCCCCACCTTTCCCACTGTAAGTTGCTCTGAAGAAGCAACCATCAATACGCTCTTCTTTGAATCTGCTCATACTACTCCATCTGTCACTGTTTATACAGCGCGCTTCAGAAAAAAGAAAAAAAATTGTGGGACCAAGGCGACTAGCGATCGGCCTGAAAAATAGCATTGGTAGTTATAGCACGGCGTCTATTACTAGAGGGAATAATGCGTACACACATGCCTGCAGTGCTTCCACCACGGGTACACACATGCATGCACTCCGTAGTAGTACGGTACATGGAGAAAAAATTGTCGACTTGATTGCGGTTACCACGCCCTAATTAATTGAGCATTAAACCAAACGCGTCTAAAGTCTCTCTGGTGGTGGAAATGCATTGAGAGAAATGCACCATAATGAAGCGCGCCCTGTAAACTGTGACGGAGGGTGGGGTAGTATGAAGGTGCAAAACCAACTATGCGTACTACTGCGCTTGGCTCTTCGCCCCTTCGTAAGTCGAACAATGATGGTACTCCGCATGTTGGGTACTACAGTGTATGCCTCTGACAATCTGACACCGAATAGACTGATGCATGTCCACCGAGGGTAGGTTGCACTAGTCAAAGGCGTAATCGAGCTTCACCTTGTCCTGCAAGCTTCTCCTCATTCTACGAGTTGACGGGACACAGCAAAACGTAGTGCTAGTCCATACTCCCTCCTTCCGGTTAATATGGATTAATCTTTTTTGCGGGTAAATGAGAGAGCTTTATTCATATATAAGCATTCTTAGGACGATCAGCCAAGACACTGGTCACTAGGAAGCGAGGTACCCCGCAAAAAAAGAAGTAGGAAGCGAGGTGTTTCATCAAGCCAGCTCTCGGCCACATTCAAAGTGCAGCAAGCACGGTTCGCACGAAGATGCGCCACAAGGTTTGCTGACCTGTTTACATGCTGAATAACAAAAATGAGAAAATATTACTGAGCGCTACTATTTGTAACAGGATATGAGGCAGAATTAAGCGAGAATTGTGGCAAGTGTTCCATGCAATCAACTTCCATTATCACATGCGAGAACCCTCGAAGAGAACCAAATGTGTTGAAGATTGCTTTATCACATTTTAAAATTATAATAAGAGTGCAGAAGCTCCTCCATCCGGTTCCTAGTACTAGTATAGTACGTACCTTTATGGACTATAGTAGTAGTACTAGTAAACTTTGCGCTTGGCTGTTCGGGAAGTCGAACAATAATAGCACTAGTAGTATAGTGTATGCTTCTGGCAATCTGACACCGAATTAACTGTTGCACGTCCACCGCCTGAGCGAGGGAGAGCTTGCATTAGTCAAAAGTTTCTCCTTGTCCTGCGAGCCACCGCGCGCAAGCTTCTCCCGTCCTGCAACCTTCTCCTCATTCGGCAAGTTGACGGGACACAGCAAAGTAATGCTAGTCCATGCTGCCTCCTCTCCGGTTAATATGGCTTAATTTCAAACGAGATAAATACACTGTCTATCACTGTATATTTGTAAAAAATATGGTCAGTGGACTTCATAATACGCTCATTGCGCTCAATATATATATTTTCCGGTGTTCATACGGTCACTAGCTCACCCTGACTGAGTATGTGTGTGCATGCACGTGTAGGTTGAGCACTTGAGCGTGACCCTGTGTGTTCCTCGTGTGCTCAGACATGCATGCATTAGGGCGTTGCGCGCGTTTTTGCGTCCATGTGTACGTGTGACTGTTGCATACACGTAGGGGGAGTACGTTAGGGGCCACTAAGGAGCAGTCAAATCACACAGTAAGTTAGTCGGAAGAAGCGACCATCATTTCACTCTTGAATGACACTTACGCAATATAAAATGGTTGATATGGAGAGAAAAAGAAAACCACTATATATACACTAGCAGGAGCCTAAGCTACAAGCCTTCTTGCTTAGGTTGCTCTCTTGACAAGCATAGAACGATGGGCCTGATCCCGCAGCTGGGGGAAGGGAACAATGTTCTGCGTAGACACGGTCGACATCAGCGAGGGAGAAAACCCACAGTCGGTGCGTCCCAATCGGGGGTCACCGTGGTATGGGTCGATGCCGCGTCCCAACCGCCCTTCTAGCTACAGCCTGACGTCCCAGGTAGTCCATCTTCCTTTTGGAGCCGGCTTGCTCCACTGCCGTAGCTCCATCTCCATGTCGATCTTTCTCTACTTCTACCGGCTTCTTTTTGTGATGAGTTTATGTCTCATGAACTAGTGCCAGTACTATTATTCTAATCACACTTCTTCAATATCTTTGCCATCAGGGATGCTCAGGTCGATTTTAGTGGAACTGCACAAAAGCATCGTATGATCCGAGGGTGCCAGCCATCTTTCCTTCCCGACATGGAAAGTGCTATGGAACAAGAGGTACCAGAAGGTGGAGAACCAAAGAGTGCTGCTTCTATTGTTGCTGACATTCTCACTAAAGAATCTCCCTCTAGCACATTCCTTCGACAGGTTCTACCTAGCCAGGAAATTAAATCATGTTTAGGGTTTAGGGTTTAAGTCGTAGTGACTCCATCAGTAGTTTTTCTATCATACATGCTCTCACAACCTTTTTCTTTAGTTGTGAAGTAAATATTGGCTATGATCTGTGAATCATTGAGATGCATCAGCATGCGTGTTAGTTTTCCTTTGTATTTGATGCAATGTTTTAACGGGGCAACCTTGGAATAGGAATGAAAATGGAGTGGAAAAGTTTCCGTTTTTCCGGAGAAAAAATGGAAACGGAGAGAAACCAACGTTTCGTTTCGTTGGATCGCGCCATCGAGCAAAACCAACGTTTAAATCACGTCTGTCGTGTTCGTGTCTCACCCTCCTCCACGGCTCGACCCCACACAGTCGCTTGGCATGCCACTCACCACAAACCGAGTAGTATACCATAACTTTCCCGCCTGCTTGTCGATGGATCGCGCCATGGAGTACTAGCACTACTGGAAGAGATTGACGAGTTGGGGGAGGACAACTAGCTGTAGCACTGACTCCCAAGAACTTACTACTGGAAGAGATCACGCATGTTGTAGCCGGCTATTGCGACCCTTGAACGCGGAGCAGCCAAGTGCACCCGGAAGCGGCGCGGGCGACGCTCTCTCGACCGACGCGCCGCAATCGATGCCGGCGCCAGTGAGAGGTCGCGTTCGCTCTGGCCGGGCATGAATGCGGCACTGACCATTTCGGGCGGGAAGCACGCGCGGGTGATGAAGAGGGTTCGGGTTGGTCAGGACCGGCTATGGCAGCGGTCCGGACGTGCGCAAACAAGAGATGATGTATGTTAACATTGCTGCTTATATAATTAACAACCTAAATAATGTGCCAGTTGGACAAATATGATTGGAGATGGAGATGGAAATGGAATTTTAATTAAACACGGATATGCATGTCTATGTCTATGTGTGTGTGCGCGATGAATCTCGTGACCTGGAAGCGGGGGCGTATTTTTGATTGAGTTTTCTTTCTTGGTACGTTAGAAAATCAGTTTGTCTAACTCACATCTAGATGTTATTTAAGGATATCACATCTAATCTCCCACAAGTATATAATGTAGCAACAAGAAACAAAAAAACTAGGAAAAGACCACAAACAGAGTGGACATCAACTTATATGTGACATAACTATGTCACATCTAGATGTGTCCTAGACAGACCCTTAAAAAATTGTCCGCTAGTTTTCGTTTCTTTTTTCCGGGAACGCGTGTATTCTATTTAAAACCACTGCTATGGAGAGATTTTTTTTACTCCATTATAGCCTCTTGTTTGATAGAGTTTCTCGCGTCTCGCTCTCTCACCCTCTCCATATCAAAACAAGATGACAGTGTCCACTCTATCTCTCTCCTCACCGGTGGTCACAGATCCGGCCGAACCCCGTCTGCTGCGGGAAATGAGGAGGTGCAGCGTTGATGTTGTCGCCGTCGGCGATGGAGGAAGCCGATGCGCACCGTCCTCTCTGAGCCGGCGCTGGCGCGGACGAAGATCCTCCGCACCCTTGTTCGCTGCCGTCGTGTGGGCAGATCCCGCCCGCCCGCCTAAATGACATCTCGCCCACCTGAGGTATAACTTCTTGTACTGGTCCAGCTCCCCAGGTCGCTGTGTGTGGGTTTTTTCTATGCGACTACTCCCCAGCTCCCCATGCATAGTAGCTAGGGTTCGTCGGCTCGTCCAACATCACCTACTAGTACTATTATAGAGGAAATGCCACTCAAAAAGTTGTCCTAATTTATGCCTCGGTGGAGGTATACATGTTGTTTCGACAAAAAGTACATGGTGGTTGTGCGATCATTGTCCATATGGTGGTAGTACTATCACTGGTTAAATGAAGAAATGCTTTTTTTCTCGGGTATCCTGGTTTAGTTCCCATCAAGATAATTATGATGCTTCTGTTTGTTGGTGTACTTTTCATTAATTCTTATTGACAATTGAGATGTCGTTGCTAACCCTTTTTTATATTTTTGGAAACAGCGATGCGTGTCTCCATACCCGGGCATGTCTTCCTCAATTTTAGTGAAACTGCACAAAATTGGATGGCCATTGTTGTTCCGCCTCACTGTCCTCTGCCACGTGGTTCTTCCTTCCTCGAGCTTGATTACTGAGAAGAAACAGACCACAGTGAGGATTTGCGAACTTCTTAGGTGCCTCACCCAAACTTGATGCCAAATGGATGATGCATCACCGTGATGACCTATCGATGCTCATGGTTGCGTCGGCTGGTGAAGCTGATCGATTTTCGATGAAAAACAAGCTGTCTTCCATCAGTTCTCTTTGCTTGTTAGGCACAAAGATGATATCCTTCGTCAGTTCACCTTGGTTACGTTGGAGACGGAGTCGTCTTTCACGTTGGTGCAATTTTCACTAGGGTTTTACGACGGGTGGGCCCAAAATGTGGCTGGCTCACCTGTCATACAGCCAAAAGCGGGTGCAGTGAAGGCACCGGAGCTCAGTCTGTACTATAGTATATATATATATATATAAGCGGGAGCCTCAGCGCTTGTTCGCTAGGGTTTGCACTCTCCACACGCTCGCCACACTACATATATGTTACACGCTGGAGGCTCAGCATTCATTTGCTAGGGTTTGCTATATTCATAGTCTCTCACCCTCTCTTCACCAGATCTAAACAAGACTGCGTTGTCCTCTTGTCTCTCTCTCCCTCCTCATATCTGGTGAAGGAGGCGTCTGTATCGCATCGCACCGGGAAGGGGAGGAGGTGCAGCGTTCATTCTATCGCCTTCGGCGAGGGAGGCAATCCACTGCCGGCTGCGCTGTTCTCTTGCACCCAGCGCCTGTGCGGGAGGGCCACCGACCCCTTCTTCCTCGCTGTCGTACGTAGTGTGGGCAGATCCGGCCTCCCGCCGCACGCCTTGCCACATCTCGACGACCCTAAGGTATGAGTTTCTTTGAAACCATTGTTGCTCTAGCTGCATGTGGATCTTTTTCGATCTGTAGTCGAATCTAGGTCTTGGTTCAAAGAGGAAAGAAGGGTGCGGTGGGCTGGAGCAAGAATCTAGGACGTGGTTCAATGAGGAATGGAGGGGCGGAAAGTAGTATAGACTGGCTATCCAGCCACTTTGTAGGTCGAAAAGGAAAAAAGGGGGTAACCCAGTACACACATCTGTAAGGAACCGATCTCTTTGTTGAAAAGGGAAAGAAACTGGTGGGTCGGGTAGTTTGTGCACGACTAGATTTGCTGCCCTCACAAAGGAAGAAGGTTCAAAGAGAACAAATATGGGACCAGTGCATATATGCTGCTTGGCTACATACTCTGCATCACCCATTTATACGTGTGGACGCACATGGTGCTGACATGTCCCATGCAGCTATTTTGCTGTTGTTAATCTCAGAATTAACTACTGATCTGTTCTAAAAGAATTTCTCTATTAATATGAAGCAATGCAACCATTTTAGAAATGCTACTGTCATATACTTTGTTTTCCATCAAGATAAGGTAGATACTTCTTTTTGTGGCCGCATGTTTCATCCTCCTTTATTGGCCAGTGATTGTTTTCTTTTTTGCCTCTTAAAACAAGGATATCTATTCAACTTGTTGCTATAGAAAACTTAAATGTCACACCGGCAACTTTGCTTGATTTCAGTGCAACTGCACAAAACTTGATTGGATTTCCTATTCGTGTTGGTAGATTCATATTTTATGTTGGTCGTCTCATGAAAGGTCAGTACAGGCCTTCATCCACATGATTGTGCAGTGTGCTTTGAGATGCTGTGTTACTTGTATTGGTACTGTTTTAAATAAATGATGAATTGAAGCTATTGTATTGTTGTCTTTTCCCATTAAGTAGTGAACAAAAATGGGACCAACCCAGACATCATGCTTGTGTTGGGGAACGTAGCAGAAATTCAAAATTTTCCTACATATCACCAAGATCTATCTATGGAGAAACCAGCAACGAGGGGAAGGAGAGTGCATCTACATACCCTTGTAGATCGCTAAGAGGAAGCGTTCAAGTGAACGGGGTTGATGAAGTCGTACTCGTCGTGATTCAAATCACCGATGATCAAGTGCCGAACGCACGGCACCTCCGCGTTCAACACACGTACAGCCCGGTGACGTCTCCCATGCCTTGATCCAGCAAGGAGATAGGGAGAGGTTGATGGAGATCCAGCAGCACGACGGCGTGGTGGAAGTAGCGGGATTCCAACAGGGCTTCGCTAAGCGCTGCGGGAGGAGGTAGATGTGTCACGGGAGGGAGAGGGAGGCGCCAGGCCTTAGATTGGTTTGCTCCTCCTTTTCCCCACTATATATAGGGCCAAGGGAGAGGGGGAGGCGCAGCCCTTGCCCCTTCCTCCAAGGAAGGGTGCGGCCAAGGGTGGGGAGGAGTCCATCCTCTCTAAGGCACCTCGGAGGTGCCTTCCCCTTTTAGGACTCTCCCCTTTTTCTCTTCTCTTGGCGCATGGGCCTCTAGGGGCTGGTGCCCTTGGCCCATATAGGCCAAGGCACACCCCCTACAGCCCATGTGGCCCCCCAGGGCAGGTGGCCCCACCCGGTGGACCCCCGGGACCCTTCCGGTGGTCCCGGTACAATACCGGTGACCCCGAAACTTGTCCCGATGGCCGAAATAGCACTTCCTATATATAATTCTTTACCTCCGGACCATTCCGGAACTCCTCGTGACGTCCGGGATCTCATCCGGGACTCCGAACAACTTTCGGGTTACCGCATACTAATATCTCTATAACCCTAGCGTCACCGAACCTTAAGTGTGTAGACCCTACGGGTTCGGGAGACATGCAGACATGACTGAGACGTTCTCCGGTCAATAACCAACAGCGGGATCTGGATACCCATGATGGCTCCCACATGTTCCACGATGATCTCATCGGATGAACCACGATGTCAAGGACTTAATCAATCCCGTAGACAATTCCCTTTGTCTAGCGGTATTGTACTTGCCCGAGATTCGATCGTCGGCATCCCTATACCTTGTTCAATCTCGTTACCGGCAAGTCTCTTTACTCGTTCCGTAACACATCATCCCGTGATCAACTCTTTGGTCACATTGCGCATATGATGATGTCCTACCGAGTGGGCCCAGAGATACCTCTCCGCTTACACGGAGTGACAAATCCCAGTCTCGATTCGTGCCAACCCAACAGACACTTTCGGAGATACCTATAATGCACCTTTATAGTCACCCAGTTACGTTGTGACGTTTGATACACCCAAAGCATTCCTACGGTATCCGGGAGTTGCACAATCTCATGGTCTAAGGAAATGATACTTGACATTAGAAAAGCTTTAGCATACGAACTATACGATCTTTGTGCTAGGCTTAGTATTAGGTCTTGTCCATCACATCATTCTCCTAATGATGTGATCCCGTTACCAACGACATCCAATGTCCATGGTTAGGAAACCGTAACCATCTATTGATCAACGAGCTAGTCAACTAGAGGCTTACTAGGGACATGGTGTTGTCTATGTATCCACACATGTATCTGAGTTTCCTATCAATACAATTATAGCATGGATAATAAACGATTATCATGAAAAGGAAATATAATAATAGTCAATTTATTATTGCCTCTAGGGCATATTTCCAACAGTCTCCCACTTGCACTAGAGTCAATAATCTAGTTCACATCGCCATGTGATTAACACTCACAGGTCACATCGCCATGTGACTAACACCCAAGAGTTTACTAGAGTCAGTAGTCTAGTTCACATCACTATGTGATTAACACTCAATGAGTTTTAGGTTTGATCATGTTGCTTGTGAGAGAGGTTTTAGTCAACGGGTCCGAACCTTTCGGATCCGTGTGTGCTTTACAAATCTCTATGTCATCTCCTAGATGTAGCTACCATGCTCTATTTGGAGCTATTCCAAATAACTGTTCTACTTGGAGCTATTCTAAATTGTTGCTCCATTATATGCATCCGGTATCTCTACTCAGAGCTATCCGGATAGGTGTTAAGCTTGCATCGACGTAACTCTTTACGACGAACTCTTTTACCACCTCCATAATCGAGAAAATTCCTTAGTCCACTAGTTACTAAGGATAACTTTGACCGCTGTCCCGTGATCCATTCTTGGATCACTCTTGTACCCCTTGACTGACTCATGGCAAGGCACACTTCAGGTGCGGTACACAGCATAGCATACTGTAGAGCCTATGTCTTAAGCATAGGGGACGACCTTCGTCCTTTCTCTCTATTCTGCCGCGGTCGAGCTTTAAGTCTTAACTTCATACCTTACAACTCAGGCAAGAACTCCTTCTTTGACTGATCCATCTTAAACACCTTCAAGATCACGTCAAGGCATGTGCTCATTTGAAAGTACTATTAAGCGTTTTGATCTATCCTTATAGATCTTGATGCTCAATGCTCAAGTAGCTTAATCCAGGCTTTCCATTGAAAAACACTTTCCAAATAACCCTATATGCTTTCCAGAAATTCTACGTCATTTCTGATCAACAATGTGTCAACAACATATACTCATCAGAAATTCTATAGTGCTCCCACTCACTTCTTTGGAAATACCAGTTTCTCATAAACTTTGTATACACCCAAAATCTTTGATCATCTCATCAAAGTGTACATTCCAACTCCGAGATGCTTACTCCAGTCCTCAAAAGGATTGCTGGAGTTTTGCATACTTATTAGCATCTTTCAGGATTGACAAAACCTTCCGGTTGTATCACATACAACCTTTCCTCAACAAAATCGTCGAGGAAACAATGTTTTGACATCCTATCTGCAAGATTTCATAAATAATGCAGTAATCGCTAATATAATTCCAACAGACTCTTAGCATCGCTACGGGTGAGAAAATCTCACCGTAGTCAACTCCTTGAACTTGTCAGAAAACATCTTAACGACAAGTCGAGCTTTCTTAATGGTGACATTTACCATCATTGTCCGTCTTCCTTTTAAAATCCATATTCACTCAATAGCCTTACGACCATCGAGCCGTTCTGCCAAAGTCTACACTTTGTTTTCATGTATGGATCCTCTCTCGGATTATATGGCCTCGAGCCATTTATTGGAATCCAGGCCCACCATCGCTTCTCCATAGCTCATAGGTTCAGTGTTGTCTAGCAACATGACTTCCAAGACAGGATTATGTACTACTCTGAAGTAGTACGCATCCTTGTCATCCTATGAGGTTTGATAGTGACTTGATCTGAAGTTTCATGATCACTATCATAAGCTTCCACTTCAGTTGGTGTAGGTGCCACAGGAACAACTTCCTGTGCCCTGCCACACACTAGTTGAAGAGACGGTTCAATAACCTCATCAAGTCTCCACCATCCTCCCACTCAATTCTTTCGAAAGAAACTTTTCCTCGAGGAAGGACCTGATTCTAGAAACAATCCCTTATTGCTTTAGGATCTGAGACAGGAGGTATACCCAACTGTTTTGGGTGTCCTATGAAGATGCATTTATCCGCTTTGGGTTCGAGCTTATCAGCCTGAAACTTTTCCACATAAGCGTCGCAGTCCCAAACTTTTAAGAAATGACAACTTAGGTTTCTCTAAACCATAGTTCATACGGTGTCATCTCATCGGAATTACGTGGTGCCCTATTTAAAGTGAACGTGGTTGTCTCTAATGCTTAACCCATAAACTATTGTGGTAATTCGATAAGAGACATCATGGTATGCATCATATCCAATAGGGTGCAGTTATGATGTTCGGACACACCATCACACTATGGTGTTCCAGGCTGTATTAGTTGTGAAACGATTTCCACAATGTCTTAATTTTGTGCCAAACTCGTAATTCAGATATTCATCTGTATGATCATATCATAGATCTTTTATCCTCTTGTCACGACGATCTTTCAACTTCACACTGAAATTATTTGAACCTTTCAATAATTCAGACTCATGATTCATCAAGTAAATATACTCAACATCTACTCAAATCATCTGTGAAGTAAGAACATAACGATATCCACTACATGCCTCAGCACTCATTGGACTGCACACATCAAAAATGTATTGCTTCCAACAAGTTGCTTTCTTGTTCCATTTTACTGAAACCGAGGCTTTCAGTCATCTTGCCCATGTGGCATGATTTGCATGTCTCAAGTGATTCAAAATCAAGCGAGTACAAAACGGTCCATTTGCATGGAGTTTCTTCATGCATATATACCAATAGACATGGTTCGCATGTCCCAAACTTTTCAAAAACGAGTGAGCCCAAAGATCCATCAACATGGAGCTTCTTCATGCGGTTTATACCGATATGACTTACGTGGCAGTGCCACAAGTGGGTGGTACTATCATTACTATCTTTTGGCATGAACATGTGTATCACTACGATCAAGATTCAATAAACCATTCAGTTTAGGTGTAAGACCATTGAAGGTATTATTCAAATAAACAGAGTAACCATTATTCTCCTTAAATGAATAACCGTATTGCGATAGACATAATCCAATCATGTCTATGCTCAACGCAAACACCAATCTCGATGGTAGAGGGAGCGTACGATATTTGATCAACCTTGGAAATACTTCCAACACATATCGTCATCTCACCTTTAGCTAGTCTCCGTTTATTCCGTAGCTTTTATTTCGAGTTACTAACACTTAGCAACCGAACCGGTATCTAATACCCTGGTGCTACTAGGAGTACTAGTAAAGTACACATCAACACAATGTATATCCAATATACTTCTATCGACCTTGCCAGCCTTCTCATCTACCAAGTATCTAGGGTAATTCTGCTCCAGTGGTTTGTTCCCCTTATTACAGAAGCACTTAGTCTCGGGTTTGGGTTCAACCTTGGGTTTCTTCACTAGAGCAGCAGCTGAATTGCTGTTTCATGAAGTATCCCTTCTTGCCCTTGCCCTTCTTGAAACTAGTGGTTTCACCAACCATCAACAATTGATGCTCCTTCTTGATTTCTACTTTTGTGGTGTCAAACATCGCGAATATCTCAAGGATCATCATATATGTCCCTGATATATTATAGTTCATCACGAAGCTCTAGCAGCTTGGTGGTAATGACTTTGGAGAAACATCACTATCTTATCTGGAAGATCAACTCCCACTTGATTCAAGTGATTGTTGTACTCAGACAATCTGAGCACAAGCTCAACAATTGAGCTTTTCTCCCTTAGTTTGCAGGCTAAGAAAATCGTCGGAGGTCTTATACCTTTTGACGTGGGCACGAGCCTGAAATCCCAATTTCATCCCTCAAAACATTTCATATGTTTCGCGACGTTTCAAAACGTCTTTGGTGCCTCAACTCTAAACCGTTTAACTGAACTATCATGTAGTTATCAAAATGTGTATGTCAGATGTTCGCAACATCCACAGACAACGTTCGAGGTTCAGCACACTGAGCGGTGCATTAAGGACATAAGCCTTCTATGAAGCAATGAGGACAATTCTCAGTTTACGGACCTAGTCCGCATAATTGCTACTATCAACTTTCAACTAATTTTTCTCTAGGAACATATCTAAACAGTAGAACTGAAGCGCGAGCTACGACATAATTTGCGAAGACCTTTTGACTATGTTCAGGATAATTAAGTTCATCTTATGAACTCCCACTCAGATAGACATCCCTCTAGTCATCTAAGTGATTACATGATCCGAGTCAACTAGGCCGTGTCCGATCATCACGTGAGACGGACTAGTCAACATCGGTGAACATCTTCATGTTGATCGTATCTTCTATACGACTCATGCTCGACCTTTCGGTCTTCTGTGTTCCGAGGCCATGTCTGTACATGCTAGGCTCGTCAAGTTAACCCTAAGTGTTTTTGCTGTGTAAAACTGTCTTACACCCGTTGTATGTGAACGTAAGGATCTATCACACCCGATCATCACGGCGTGCTTCGAAACGACGAACTGTAGCAACGGTGCACAGTTAGGGGAGAACACTTCTTGAAATTTTAATGAGGGATCATCTTATTTACTACCGTCGTTCTAAGCAAATAAGATGTATAAACATGATAAACATCATATGCAATCAAATAATAGTGACATGATATGGCCAATATCATATAGCTCCTTTGATCTCCATCTTGGGGCTCCATGATCATCTTGTCACCGGTATGACACCATGATCTCCATCATCGTGTCTTCTTGAAGTTGTCTCGTTATCGACATGCAAGTCGTGACTCCCTTGACAAGAACATGATCAATCTTATACATCACATATATCATTCATCACATCCTTTTGGCCATATCACATCACATAGCATACCCTGCAAAAACAAGTTAGACGTCCTCTAATTGTTGTTTGCATGTTTTACGTGGCTGCTATGGGTTTCTAGCAAGAACGGTTCTTACCTACGCAAAGACCACAACGTGATATGCCAATTGCTATTTACCCTTCATAAGGACCCTTTTCATCGAATCCGATCCGACTAAAGTAGGAGAGACAGACACCCGCTAGCCACCTTATGCATCTAGTGCATGTCAGTCGGTGGAACCAGTCTCACGTAAGAGTACGTGTAAGGTCGGTTCGGGCCGCTTCATCCCACGATGCCGCCGAATCAAGATAAGACTAGTAACGGCAAGCATATTGAACAAAATCAACGCCCACAACTACTTTGTGTTCTACTCGTGCATAGAATCTACGCAATAGACCTAGCTCATGATGCCACTGTTGGGGAACGTAGCAGAAATTCAAAATTTTCCTACGTATCACCAAGATCTATCTATGGATAAACCAGCAACGAGGGGAAGGAGAGTGCATCTACATACCCTTGTAGATCGCTAAGCGGAAGCGTTCAAGTGAACGGGGTTGATGAAGTCGTACTCGTCGTGATTCAAATCACCGATGATCAAGTGCCGAACGCACGGCACCTCCGCGTTCAACACACGTACAGCCCGGTGACGTCTCCCATGACTTGATCCAGCAAGGAGAGAGGGAGAGGTTGATGGAGATCCAGCAGCACGACGGCGTGGTGGAAGTAGCGGGATTCCAACAGGGCTTCGCTAAGCGCTGCGGGAGGAGGTAGATGTGTCACGGGAGGGAGAGGGAGGCGCCAGGCCTTAGATTGGTTTGCTCCTCCTTTTCCCCACTATATATAGGGCCAAGGGAGAGGGGGAGGCGCAGCCCTTGCCCCTTCCTCCAAGGAAGGGTGCGGCTAAGGGTGGGAAGGAGTCCATCCTCCCTAAGGCACCTCGGAGGTGCCTTCCCCTTTTAGGACTCTCCCCTTTTTCTCTTCTCTTGGCGCATGGGCCTCTAGGGGCTAGTGCCCTTGGCCCATATAGGCCAAGGCACACCCCTACAGCCCATGTGGCCCCCCGGGGCAGGTGGCCCCACCCGGTGGACCCCCGGGACCCTTCCGGTGGTCCCGGTACAATACCGGTGACCCCGAAACTTGTCCCGATGGCCGAAATAGCACTTCCTATATATAATTCTTTACCTCCGGACCATTCCGGAACTCCTCGTGACGTCCGGGATCTCATCCGGGACTCCGAACAACTTTCGGGTTACCGCATACTAATATCTCTATAACCCTAGCGTCACCGAACCTTAAGTGTGTAGACCCTACGGGTTCGGGAGACATGCAGACATGACTGAGACGTTCTCCGGTCAATAACCAACAGCGGGATCTGGATACCCATGATGGCTCCCACATGTTCCACGATGATCTCATCGGATGAACCACGATGTCAAGGACTTAATCAATCCCGTATACAATTCCCTTTGTCTAGCGGTATTGTACTTGCCCGAGATTCGATCGTCGGCATCCCTATACCTTGTTCAATCTCGTTACCGGCAAGTCTCTTTACTCATTCCGTAACACATCATCCCGTGATCAACTCTTTGGTCACATTGCGCATATGATGATGTCCTACCGAGTGGGCCCAGAGATACCTCTCCGCTTACACGGAGTGACAAATCCCAGTCTCGATTCGTGCCAACCCAACAGACACTTTCGGAGATACCTGTAATGCACCTTTATAGTCACCCAGTTACGTTGTGACGTTTGATACACCCAAATCATTCCTACGGTATCCGGGAGTTGCACAATCTCATGGTCTAAGGAAATGATACTTGACATTAGAAAAGCTTTAGCATACAAACTATACGATCTTTGTGCTAGGCTTAGGATTAGGTCTTGTCCATCACATCATTCTCCTAATGATGTGATCCCGTTACCAACGACATCCAATGTCCATGGTTAGGAAACCGTAACCATCTATTGATCAACGAGCTAGTCAACTAGAGGCTTACTAGGGACATGGTGTTGTCTATGTATCCACACATGTATCTGAGTTTCCTATCAATACAATTATAGCATGGATAATAAACGATTATCATGAAAAGGAAATATAATAATAATCAATTTATTATTGCCTCTAGGGCATATTTCCAACAGCTTGTTGCTTTGTTACAACAAATTCAGCATCACCCCCTTTATAAGCCAGTAATTGATGCCACTCTCAGAATTAACTACTGAATCTTATTTCAAAACTGCAACACTTGTTAGGGATTGGCGGGATTACCATTTTTGTGGCTGCATGTTTCATCCTCCTTTATTAGCCAGTAATTGATTCCTTTTTTGCCTCTGTTTATACAGGGATATCTATTCAACTTGTTGCTATTGTGACATTTTGCTTCGCTACGCGAAACACTTTGCTTGATTTCAGTGCAACTGCACAAAACGAGATTGGATTTCCTATTCGTGTTGGCAGATTCGTACGTGATCTTGTGTGCGTCATGACAGGTTGGTACTTGCCTTCATCCACATGATCGTGCAGTGTGTTTTGAGATGTTGTGCTACTTGTATTGGTACTGTTTTAAATAAATGATGAATTGAAGCTATTGTATTGTTGTCTTTTCCCATTAAGTAGTGAATAAAAATGGGACCAACCCAGACATGATGCTTGTTGCTTTGTTACAACAAATTCAGCATCACCCCCTTTATAAGCTTTGTCGTTCTTTATACATGTTGAAACAAGGCAATGTTAAGATAATGTCTCAGTCAATATGAATGAATCACACTGATGGAGAATTGCTACTCTCCTACTTTGTTTCCCATTAAGATAAAGTAGATCAGTACATGCTTATCTTCTGGGAGTACAAGTCATCAAACGTTATTTCTTAGTAATTGTTTCCCTTATACCTATTGTTTCTTACAGGGATATCAAAATTAAAGCTCAGTTTTATTCCGACTTCGATTTTAGTTGAACTGCACAAAAGGAGACAATGTGTAAGGCAAACTGATGCATTACTGGGTCTAGTTGGTCGTTCCACTTTGCAGAAAGAAGCAGTCACTGTTTGCGCTACATTACAGAAGGAATGACCGAGAAGCTTTACAGAGTATTATTAGACATCGGTGACATGACTAGTCTGCAGAGACCATTGGCAATTTAACAACACGTGGAGTGCCCTGGGAAAAAAGTGCCCAAACAAGTACAAAAGCTACGACGAGACTCCACGATCATAGGCATTACATATTTTGAATGGGAAAATCTTGTCAAAGTTTAATCATTGATGTTTGCAAGAAGACGTTAGTTTAATATATTGGAATTGGAAAACCTTGTCAAAATTTGCTCATTGATGTTAGCCAGAAGACATGCATTTGATATTTTTGAGTGGGACGCCCTTGCTGTGAGCAGCGTCGAGTGTTTTTTCCTATTCCTGTGTTTAGTTTAGAAGTAAATAGTTACTCTGCTGAGATATTCCTGTGTTAAGAGTTTGTTCTGAATATTGTCTATGTAATGCCAGGCCTTGTGTTTGATTGCAAAGTTGAGCTTGGAATGTTGTGGCATGCGGCATCACGAGCTGTTCACCGTGCCTCCTGAGAATAATGCTTCGTATTGTTTTGCATGTCAATCTAATGCCAGTGATTTGCTTGTTAAGAAAATCATCCTCTTCTGTTGTTTCCGTGCTTAAGAAGTTCATCGTCTGATGTTTCATTCATAGCCTATACGACAAGTCGGGTAGGTTAGACGTGAAACCATATGATCTTCCGACCAACTCATGATATTAGGCCGTGATTGGATCGTCGTTTTCCAACCAAAACCGCTTGTAAAACTGACGCTTGTAAATTAAAGCAGATGGTCTCGGGCGAAGGCGCTTGGTTGGTCGATTTCGACTAGTAAAATATCGGAAGTACTTGACACACGATAAAAACGCTGAACGACACTCGAACGATTGCTAATCCAGCCGTTAGCTGATGTTTCAGCCTTGCCCATGGATGGCATGATACGCACGTTATGCATGTATCGTCTGGTAATGTCGTTCATATAGCAGTGCTCGTAAAATATAAACTGGTCTCTCAAATTACACGCGTAACCCGCCGGTTTTACTTACAGACCTCGGGCCCTCGGTTTCATTACGCCTGTATTTTACGCGTTGTTTTCGATGACGAGTAAATTACACTTGTATGTTAATACAGGTTTGAAATAAACCAGAGCTCCCAAGCGCGACCTTACCGTTTCATGTCGTCTTAGTTTCTCGAAGGTGCTCATAGGTGTCCGATGATCCTGGCTTCCTGAATGAGTACCGGGCGCTGTATCAGACCATCCGTAGGGCCCGCGAGGCCCTCTCCGTTGTCCTTCGAGTTATTGCGCTCGCCGTGGCGCCGAGCATTGTTAACATCGTCAACGAACATGAGGATTCAGGAGATGACTTTATTTGACTGGATGACACTAGGGACCCACTAGAGCCATAGCCGTACGTACGCAAGTGCCTCCTTATTATGTACAACTATATTTTTTTGCTTTCTCCTGGTTTCCTGACATCACGGTCCCACACCATTGTCAACCTATCTAGTCAATATAAACGAGAGAATTGCACAAGGTGCGGCCAACATCTGGGACCAAGCAGCTCGAGCAGTATTTGTGTTTTTAAGGCGTGAGCACTGCAGATTTTTTTCTTGGCGATGATTTCGTTGTTGTTCAGAGGAGGGCAGGGTATTAACTGGGCGGGCTGTGGCCCGTCTAGCCCAGGCCAGATATCCAGCCGAGATACTAATTTTTTCAAGATGAAAATGGCTAGCCCAGCTATACGTCTTTTTGAGGAATACCCAGGCAAGGTCAACTTGTTATTCTACGCCCCGCTGGGCTGCAAATCTTTCCTAGGAGGGAAGCATTAGGCTTAACAGGAAAATGGGCTTTAAAAATAATAAATGGGATGTAATTATAAAAACTGGGCAGTAACTATAAAAAATGCACCAAACACAAAATTAGTTTATACAATATTATTTATGGATTTTGAAAATCTTAAATTTTCATTGTTGTGCGTGCAATGTTTCGTTGGATTTTTATGTAATACAAATTTATATTTAATCTGACTAGAAATTTCGGGATAAAATTATTTCGGAGCCCATCAAAATATGGAAAATTTTATTGAATTCTGTCTTCAACGGTTGGTTGAAATTATTAATCATTGTCCTAGCTAGAAAATGAGATGTACTTTTAACAAACTGTAAATGGGTTGTTGTAAATTCCATTAGAATTCCAAAATGGGCTGTACATTCTTACAAAACGCAAAGTGGCTATAAGTTCTCTGCCACACACTTGTGGGCCTACTAAGTGACGTGTCCCCTCAAAAAAATAAGTTGACGCGTATGCAAGGCTTTGCCAACTTATTATAGTCAACACACGGTTCTAGCAGCAGTGGCCGTTGGATGTCTATCCAACGGATGTCGTGCTTCTTCTTCAATCTCGGATATTCTTAGCTTCAGCCGCCCAAAAAATGATTCCTCCCCCTGACATCTGGGGCGCACCGTTTCGGAGGCAGACCTGTGGGCCTACTAAGTTGGAGCGTACCAAGGGCTTTGTCAACTTAGTCAATAATAAACGTTTCTAGCTTCAGTGACCGTACGATGTCCATCCAACGGCTGTAGTCCTTCTTCAACCTCTGGTCTTCTTGGTCTAGCCGCCCAAAGCAGCGCTGGTCGTGCCGCCTGCTCCTGTCTCCCATGGCCGGCTGTGCTGGCGCGGAGGCCTCACCACCCCCATACTACTCCCACTGTTGGCTAGGCCATCCCTCTACTCACCCACACCCCCTGTTATTCTGCGGCGACGGCAGCCTCACACCGCAACCGAACCAGTGAACCCTCGTACTCCTCTCCGCACGGGCTTCCACTGCTGCGTCTTCCCCTGCTCCGTGTCGTCCCCTTCCTAGGCCTCGCCGTCATCCAGACCACCGCCCTGATGCTCTCGGCGCGGTGTGGTCAACGACCGACTTCCATCGGAAGAGTACTGTACGTGGAGAGGCTGACAGCTGGGTCCAGGCGGCCGCAAGGAAGCGCCTCCTTATTACGCGCAAAATAATTATTCCTCCACCTTACAGTAGGGACCCACCGGACGGGCCACCTTATTTCGTGAAAAAAACGTTTCCCCCCTGACTGCTCGGACCCACCGGACGGGCCAGCGTATTTCGCGAAAAAAACGTTCCCCCCGCTGTCAGCTCGGACCCACCGGAAGTGCCTCCTTATTATGCACAAAAAAAGGAATACTCCCCCTGGTAGCTGGGACCCACCATGATGGGAGGCTGACTTGTGGGCCTACTAAGTTGACTGGGACGGGGCCCTTTGTCAACTTTAGTCAATATGAACGATTCTAGCTCCAGTGACCGTATGATGTCCATCCAACGGCCGTAGTGCTTCCTCAACCTCTGGTCTTCTTGCTCCAGCCGCCCAAAGCAGCGTCGGTCGTGTCGCATGCTCCTGCCTCCCGTGGCCGGCTGTGCTGCCGCGGAGGCCTCACTGCCCCCTACTATTCCCACCGCTGGTCAGGCCCTGCGGCGACGGCAGCCTCACACCGCAGCCGAGCCAGTGAACCCTCGTACTCCTCTCCGCGCGGGCTTCCACTGTCGCGTCTTCCCCGGCTCCCCGTCGTCCCCTTCCTAGGCCTCGCCGTCGTCCACCGCCCTGGTGCTCTCGGCACGGCATGGTCAACGTGGTCAAGGAATGACTTCCATCGGACGTGGACTGTACGTGAAGAGGCTGACAGCTGGGTCCACGGCCGCAGCAAGGAAGTGCCTCCTTATTACGTGCAAAATAATTATTCCTCCACCTGACAGCGGGGACCCACCGGACGGGCCACCGTATTTCGCGAAAAAAACGTTTCCCCCCTGACTGCTGGGACCCACCAGCTACACCTTCGCATGCAAGGAAGTGCGTCCGGGCAAAAAAACAAAACGATTCACCCCCCCCCCCCTGACTGCTGGGACCCACCAGCTACATCTTCGCACGCAAGGAAGTGCCTGACAGTCGGGACCCACCTGGTCGAAGCGTACGTAGCGTTGTCATTCTGGTCGCGAACGTGTATGTACATATATACTGGTCGATGTAGAGGCGCGCACGTGTCGTAGTAGAGGCGCGCATGTAGCATGTACACGTACGTACAGCGATCAGGGTGCAAGAAAGAAAATACGGCCACGTATGTGTACATACGGGCGGGGTCTCGAACGCCTACTCGTGCATACGTACGGCGAGGGCTCGTGTACATGGCTGGGTCGGAACGGAGAAACAGCGTCGTCGTCGTGTTCATGGGGAGGCAGCGGAATGCGTCATGTTCATGGGGAGGAAACGGAATGTGTCATGTTCATCGGGAGGGCTTGGACGGAACAGGCGATGGAAACGAGCCCTGGCGTACCATAGAACGGAGGAAACGGCCTTGTGTTCGACCGGCCACGTTCGAAACGGGATCCTGTTCATTGGGAGGGGTGTGGCGTACCGCAAAACGGAGGAAACGCACCTCCTACGGTCGAAACGGGGGTCCTGTTGATCAGGAGGGGTGTGGCGTACCACAAAACGGAGGAAACGAACTTGTGTTGGAGCGCTACGGTCGAATCGGGGGTCCTGTTCATCGGGAGGGGTGTGGGTACCGCAAAACGGGACTCCACGGGATACTGTTCATCTCCACCGTCGACCTCCTCCAGCCCCCACGGGCTCCTGTTCATCCAGCCTGCACCGCGCGCTACTCCACCGGCTACTGTTCAACCACCCCTCCACCGTCTACTGTTCATCCAGCCCTCCACACCACGGGGTCCTGTTCAACCACCCCTCCACGGGCACCCCTCCACCGTCTACTGTTCATCCAGCCCTCCACACCATGGGGTCCTGTTCAACCACCCCTCCACCGTCTACTGTTCATCCAGCCCTCCACACCACGGGGTCCTGTTCATCCACCCCTCCACGGGCACCCCTCCATCGTCTACTGTTCATCCAGCCCTCCACCACACCATGGGGTCCTGTTCATCCAGAGGCAACACCACCGCTCACTGTTCATCCAAACCCCCCCCCCAACACTCACTGTTCATCCCATCGACCGGCTTCAGTTAGCAGCAGTAGCGAAGGAATCGCTCGATCGGGTTCAGTTAACAGCCATCGATCGATCGCTCGGGTTCAGTAACGCGTAGCCTGCAGTTTCAGTTAGAGCCCAACGCCTCGCTCGGGTTCAGTTAGAGCCAACGCCTCGCACACACGCGCATACGTGTACGAGACAAACGCGCATCACTCGGCCCCCGACCTCCCACCGTGTCGGGGAACTCCCCGAAATTTTCCTCCCCCTCGCATCTACCACGGTTTTTTCCGTCATGGACGGCCCAAAGAATGTCATGCAGCTGCATCTTCGGCCCGCCTAGGACGAAAAGCCCATTTTCTGTCATGATTTTTTGTCATAGAAGTAGGAGCCCACCACATCTATGATGATACCGGGTTTTGTCACAATTATCGTCATAGAAGTGCCATATGTATGACAGAAAAAAATTTGTTCGGCCCAAAATGTCACGGATGTGTCTTTTTTTGTAGTGTAATATCATGGAGCAATCAAAAATTACAGATATGTTCGAGACGTATCAAGCATCCCCAAGCTTAATTCCTGCTCGTCCTTGAGTAGGTAAATGATAAAAGAAGAATTTTTGATGTGGAATGCTTTCTAACATATGTCTCAATGTAATTTTTCTTTATTGCAGCATGAATGTTCAGATCCGTAAGATTCAAGACAAAACTTCAATATTGACATAAAAATAATAATACTTCAAGCATACTAACTAAGCAATTATGTCTTCTCAAAATAACATGGCCAAAGAAAGTTATCCCTACAAAATCATATAGTCTGGCTATGCTCTATCTTCACCACACAAAATATTTAAATCATGCACAACCCCGATGACGAGCCAAGAAATTGTTTCATACTTTTAACGTTGTCAAACTTTTGCAATTTTCACGCAATATATGAGTGTGAGCAATGGATATAGCATTATATGGTGGAATGGAATGGTGGTTGTGGAGAAGACAAAAAGGGAGAAGATAGTCTCACATCAACTAGGCGTATCAACGGGCTATGGAGATGCCCATTAATAGATATCAATGTGAGTGAGTAGGGATTGCCATGCAACGGATGTACTAGAGCTATAAGTGTATGAAAGCTCAACAAAATAAACTAAGTGGGTGTGCATCCAACTTGCTTGCTCATGAAGGCCTAGGGCAATTTTAGGAAGCCCATCATTGGAATATACAAGCCAAGTTCTATAATGAAAAATTCCCACTAGTATATGCAAGTGATATCATAGGAGACTCTCTATCATGAAGATCATGGTGCTACTTCGAAGCACAAGTGTGAAAAAAGGATAGTAGCATTGTCCCTTCTCTCTTTTTCTCCCATTTTCTTCTTTTTTTTCTTTGGGCCTTCTTTATTTTTTTCTTTTTGGCCTTTTTTATTTATTTTTCGTCCGGAATCTCATCCCGACTTGTGGGGGAATCATGGTCTCCATCATCCTTTCCTCACTGGGACAATGCTCTAATAATGATGATCATCACACTTTATTTACTTACAACTCAAAAATTACAACTCGATACTTAGAACAAGATATGACTCTATGTGAATGCCTCTGGCGGTGTACCGGGATGTGCAATGATGCATGAGTGACATGTATGAGAATTATGAATGGTGGCTTTGCCACAAATACGATGTCAACTACATGATCATGCAAGCAATATGACAATGATGAAGCGTGTCATAATAATGGAATGATGGAAAGTTGCATGGCAATATATCTCGGGATGGCTATGGAAATGCCATAATAGGTAGGTATGGTGGCTGTTTTGAGGAAGGTATATGGTGGGCTTATGGTACCGGCGAAAGTTGCGCGATACTAGAGAGGCTAGCAATGGTGGAAGGGTGAGAGTGCGTATAATCCATGGACTCAACATTAGTCATAAAGAACTGACATACTTATTGCAAAAATCTACAAGTTATCAAATCAAAGCATTACGCGCATGCTCCTAGGGGGATAGATTGGTAGGAAAAGACCATCGCTCATCCCCGACCGCCACTCATAAGGAAGACAATCAATAAATAAATCATGCTCCGACTTCATCACATAACGGTTCACCATACGTGCATGCTACGGGAATCACAAACTTTAACACAAGTATTTCTCAAATTCACAACTACTCAACTAGCATGACTCTAATATCACCATCTCCATATCTCAAAACAATTATCAAGTATCAAACTTCTCATAAGATTCAATGCACTTGTATGAAAGTTTTTATTATTGCCATGTTGTTCTAAAGGACTCTCAAAATAATATAAGTGAAGCATGAGAGAACAATATTTTCTATAAAACAAAACCACCGCCGTGCTCTTAAAGATATAAGTGAAGCACTAGAGCAAAAACTATATAGCTCAAAAGATATAAGTGAAGCACATAAAATATTCTAATAAATTCCCAATCATGTGAGTCTCTCTCAAAAGGTGATGATTGTGGTAAACTAAAAAGCAAAGACTCAAATCATACAAGACGCTCCAAGAAAAACACATATCATGTGGTGAATAAAAATATAGCTCCAAGTAAAGTTACCGATAGACGAAAGAGGGGATGCCTTCCGGGGCATCCCCAAGCTTAGGCTTTTTGGTGTCCTTGAATTTTACCTTGGTGTGCCATGGGCATCCCCAATATTAGGCTCTTGCCAGTCCTTATTCCATAATCCATCAAATTTTTACCCAAAACTTGAAAACTTCACAACACAAAACTCAAAATAGAAATCTCGTGAGCTCCGTTAGCGAAAAAAACAAAACACCACTTCAGGGTACTGTAATGAACTCATTCTTGATTTATATTGGTGTTAAATCTACTGTATTCCAACTTATCTATGGTTTATAAACCCTTTTACTAGCCATAGATTCATCAAAATAAGCAAACAACACACGAAAAACAGAATCTGTCAAAAACGGAACAGTCTGTAGTAATCTGTAGCTAACGCAAACTTCTGGAACCCCAAAAATTCTAAAATAAATTTCTGGACGTGAATAATTTATCTATTAATCATCTGCAAAAAGAATTAACTAAATAGCATTTTCCAAATAAAAATGGAAGCAATTCTCGTGAGCGTTGACGTTTCTGTTTTTTACAGCAAGATCAAAAAGACTTTCCCCAAGTCTTCCCAACGGTTCTACTTGGCACAAACACTAATTAAACACAAAAAACACAACCAAAACATAGGCTAGATAAATTATTTATTACTAAATAGGAGCAAAAAGCAAGGAATAAAAATAAAATTGGGTTGCCTCCCAACAAGCGCTATCGTTTAACGCCCCTAGCTAGGCATAAAAGCGAAGATAGATCTAGGTATTGCCATCTTTGGTAGGCAATTCTTCAATAAGACACCTATAACCCTTAGGATTTTCTTTATTTTTATTAATTATCAAACTCCTAGGTACGAAATCAAGAAAATCATTTGTAGCAAAAGGTTCCTTAAGGATAGCGAGAAAGTTGGGGTGAACACTTATGGATTTGAGGTCCGCATTTTCCTTACTAGAAGTTTCACCCTTATTTTTAGAGTTTTTATCAATTTTGCCATCGGTTGTACTACACTACTCAGTTTTGCCACTAAATGTTTTCACTGCTCAAAAATGCCACTGTCCCGTTAGGCGCGTGCTCAAAAAAGCCATTTTTTCACCGTTACCATCAGGTCAATGGATGTTGACCATGTTGTATGACTATAATGCCCCTGGTCTCATTTACAAGATCTTTCTCCATGGTGTGGGCCCAACTTGTCAAGGAGTAGGAAAATAAATTACAAGGAAAAAGAGCGACGAGGTGGATCGAACTAGGGACCTGAGTGTGGTGAGCGGGCAAAGCTAACCACCACACCAAATCGAAGGGTTTGCTAGAAAACATATGTACTTAGCCTTATCCAATACCTAGCCTGCTTGTATCAGTTTCCCTAGGGGGAACCACAATCCCTAGCCACCGCCTTCCAATCCTCAACTGCAACCACCGGTCGCCAGGCTGCCCGCCCAGCTCCGGCGCCCTCCACTCGCCGCAGCCGCCGCACTACCCGCCCAGCACCACCCCCGTCACGGCTTCGGTGCTGCCTCCCACCCAGCACCGCCACTCGAGGCAGGCAGCTCCAGCGCTTCTCCCCCCTGACTCGGCAGCTCCGCCACCTCCCATGATGCCTTGAAGTGAGTATGCTAATTCTTAGTGTGGTGCATGTGTGGCTCATAGTAGCTTGTAGAGATGGAATTTTTTGTGTAGAATTTGTAGTAGTTGATTGGTGCCTTATTGATACTCACGTGCAATTTGGTACACATGTTCTTATGGCCAAGATGGATACGGATACTAGAAGTAAAAAAGGCTGCACATGTGAATTTTGTAAACCTTGTTGCGTTTGTCTTGCTTTCACAAAAATGGGCAGGCAAAGAAATTTAGAAAATCATCTGCTCTTGTTATTGTATTTGTTATTGTTGTCAATTAGTGTGTGATGCATGAATTAGCTAGCTGGAGAAATGGAGTAGCGAGCAACAAGAAACGATAACATATACTGCTCTGTTTGAATATTATAGACCTAAAGGATATAGGACATATATTTCCTTCTACCCCAAAGCTTTACCTTAGCTCAGCTGGTTAGCACTTGCACCTGTCCAGGTCGTGGTGTTGGGTTCGAAACCCCCTGCCACCAGTTTTTGTCTTCTCTTTTCATGCTTACCTTATAGGTGGGCCCACAGTTCAAACAAAGAAAGGATAGTTGACAAATGGGATAGGGGTATTTTCATCATCTACCTTCGGTCAACATCCTTTGACATGATGTTAACAGTGAAAATGGCTTTTTTGAGAACGCGTCTAACAGAACAGTGGCATTTTTTAGCAATGAAACTTTTTAGTGGCAAAACTGAGTAGTGTAGTACAACCGATGGCAAAACTGATAAAAACCCTTATTTTTAGGAACATACATCAACTTAGCAATCTTAGCATTAGGAGGAGTGTTTTTCACAGAAGAAAAGGCAGACCCAAGGTTGGTACTAATATCGTCAATTTTATCAATTCTAGTGGAATCTTGATCTATCTTTTCATTAACCATAGGTCCCTTTTCTTTAAAACTTTTAAGAGCAACTCCTACCTTAGATCCGTATTGGGTAATTTGGTTATGGATCTTTCTATCCAAATTTTCAATTAACTCTACGGTGGCAACTTTATTTTCAATAATTTCAAGCTATTGCATCACATGTTCCAAAGTTAAAATAGTTCCATTAACCAAAAGAGGTGGTGGGCCAAACAGGTCTATCATAGCATTATAAGAATCAAAAGTATGGCTACCCAAGAAATTCCCTCCGGTAATGGTATCAAGTGAAGGAAATATGCCCTAGAGGCAATAATAATGTTATTATTTTATTTCCTTATATCATGATAAATGTTTATTATTCATGCTAGAATTGTATTATCCGGAAACATAATACTTGTGTGAATACATAGACAAACCAAACGTCACTAGTATGCCTCTACTTGACTAGCTCATTAATCAAAGATGGTTATGTTTCCTAACCATAGACATGTGTTGTCATTTGATTAACGGGATCACATTATTAGGAGAATGATGTGATTGACATGACCCATTCCATTAGCTTAGCACCCGATCGTTTAGTATGTTGCTATTGCTTTCTTCATGACTTATACATGTTCCTATGACTATGAGATTATGCAACTCCCGTTTGCCGGAGGAACACTTTGTGTGCTACCAAACGTCACAACGTAACTGGGTGATTATAAAGGAGCTCTACAGGTGTCTCCAAAGGTACATGTTGGGTTGGCGTATTTCGAGATTAGGATTTGTCACTCCGATTGTCGGAGAGGTATCTCTGGGCCCTCTCGGTAATGCACATCACATAAGCCTTGCAAGCATTGCAACTAATGAGTTAGTTGCGAGATGATGTATTATGGAACGAGTAAAGAGACTTGCCGGTAACGAGATTGAACTAGGTATTGAGATACCGACGATCGAATCTCGGGCAAGTAACATACCGATGATAAAGGGAACAACGTATGTTGTTATGCGGTCTGACCGATAAAGATCTTTGTAGAATATGTAGGGGCCAATATGAGCATCCAGGTTCCGCTATTGGTTATTGACCGGAGACGTGTCTCGGTCATGTCTACATTGTTCTCGAACCCTTAGGGTCCGCACGCTTAAGGTTTCGATGATAGTTATATTATGAGTTTATGAGTTTTGATGTACCGAAAGAGTTCGGAGTCCCGGATGTGATCACGGACATAATGAGGAATCTCGAAATGGTCGAGACATAAAGATTGATATATTAGACGGCTATATTCGGACACCGGAAGTGTTCCGGGTGATTTCGGAGAAAACCGGAGAGCCGGAGGGTTACCGGAACCCTGCCGGGAGAAGTAATGGGCCATATGGGCCTTAGTGGAGAGAGAGAGAGGGGCAGCCAGGGTGGGCCGCGCGCCTCCTCCCCCTGGTCCGAATTGTACTAGGAGAGGGGGGCGGCGCCCCCCTTTCCTTCTCCCTCCCCACTTCCTTCGCCCTCCTAGTAGGAGTCCTACTCCTACTCCTCCTGGCGCGCCAATAGGGGCCGGCCGGCCTCCTCCCCTTGCTCCTTTATATACGGGGGCAGGGGGCACCCCTAGACACAGAAGTTGATCCACGTGATCATATTTTTAGCCGTGTGCGGTGCCCCCTTCCTCCATAATCCTCGATAATATTGTAGCGGTGCTTAGGCGAAGCCCTGCGATGGTAGTACATCAAGATCATCACCACGCCGTCGTGCTGACGGAACTCTACCCCAACACTTTGCTGGATCGGAGTCCGGGGATCATCATCGAGTTGAACGTGTGCTAAAACTCGGAGGTGTCGTAGTTTCGGTGCTTGATCGGTCGGGCCGTGAAGACGTACGACTACATCAACCGGATTGTGCTAACGCTTCCGCTGTCGGTCTACAAGGGTACGTAGATCACACTCTCCCCTCTCGTTGCTATGCATCACCATGATCTTGCGTGTGCGTAGGAAAATTTTGAAATTACTACGTTCCCCAACAATGGCATCCGAGCCTAGGTTTTATGTGTTGATGTTATATGCACGAGTAGAACACAAGTGAGTTGTGGGCGATATAAGTCATACTGCTTACCAGCATGTCATACTTTGGTTCGGCGGTATTGTTGGACGAAGCGGCCCAGACCGACATTACGCGTACGCTTACGCGAGACCGGTTCTCCCGACGTGCTTTGCACAAAGGTGGCTAGCGGGTGATAGTTTCTCCAACTTTAGTTGAACCGAGTGTGGCTACGCCCGGTCCTTGCGAAGGTTAAAACAGCACCAACTTGACAAACTATCGTTGTGGTTTTGATGCGTAGGTAAGATTGGTTCTTGCTTAAGCCCATAGCAGCCACGTAAAACTTGCAACAACAAAGTAGAGGACGTCTAACTTGTTTTTGCAGGGCATGTTGTGATGTGATATGGTCAAGACATGATGCTAAATTTTATTGTATGAGATGATCATGTTTTGTAACCAAGTTATCGGCAACTGGCAGGAGCCATATGGCTGTCGCTTTATTGTATGCAATGCAATTGCGCTGTAATGCTTTACTTTATCACTAAGCAGTAGCGATAGTCGTGGAAGCATAAGATTGGCGAGGCGACAACGATGCTACAATGGTGATCAAGGTGTCGCGCTGGTGACGATGGTGATCACGACGGTGCTTCGAAGATGGAGATCACAAGCACAAGATGATGATGGTCATATCATATCACTTATATTGATTGCATGTGATGTTTATCTTTTATGCATCTTATCTTGCTTTGATTGACGGTAGCATTTTAAGATGATCTCTCACTAATTATCAAGAAGTGTTCTCCCTGAGTATGCACCGTTGCGAAAGTTCTTTGTGCTGAGACACCACGTGATGATCGGGTGTGATAGGCTCTACGTTCAAATACAACGGGTGCAAAACAGTTGCACACGCAGAATACTCAGGTTATACTTGACGAGCCAAGCATATACAGATATGGGCTCGGAACACGGAGACCGAAAGGTCGAGCGTGAATCATATAGTAGATATGATCAACATAGCGATGTTCACCAATGAAACTACTCTATCTCACGTGATGATCGGACATGGTTTAGTTGATTTGGATCACGTAATCACTTAGAGGATTAGAGGGATGTCTATCTAAGTGGGAGTTCTTTAGTAATATGATTAATTGAACCTAAATTTATCATGAACTTAGTACCTGATAGTATCTTGCTTGTTTATGTTTGATTGTAGATAGATGGCCCGTGTTGTTGTTCCGTTGAATTTTAATGCGTTCCTTGAGAAAGCAAAGTTGAAAGATGATGGTAGAAATTACACGGACTGGGTCCGTAAATTGAGGATTATCCTCATTGCTGCACAGAAGAATTACGTCCTGGAAGCACCGCTGGGTGCCAGGCCTGCTGCTGGAGCAACACCAGATGTTATGAACGTCTGGCAGAGCAAAGCTGATGACTACTCGATAGTTCAGTGTGCCATGCTTTACGGCTTAGAATCGGGACTTCAACGACGTTTTGAACGTCATGGAGCATATGAGATGTTCCAGGAGTTGAAGTTAATATTTCAAGCAAATGCCCGGATTGAGAGATATGAAGTTTCCAATAAGTTCTATAGCTGCAAGATGGAGGAGAACAGTTCTGTCAGTGAGCATATACTTAAAATGTCCGGGTATAATAATCACTTGATTCAATTGGGAGTTAATCTTCCAGATGATTGCGTCATTGACAGAATTCTCCAATCACTGCCACCAAGCTACAAGAGCTTCGTGATGAACTATAATATGCAAGGGAAGAATAAGACTATTCCCGAGCTCTTCGCAATGCTGAAAGCTGCGGAGGTAGAAATCAAGAAGGAGCATCAAGTGTTGATGGTCAATAAGACCACTAGTTTCAAGAAAAAGGACAAAGGGAAGAAGAAGGGGAACTTCAAAAAGAACAGCAAGCAAGTTGCTACTCAAGAAAAGAAACCCAAACCTGGACCTAAGCCTGAAACTGAGTGCTTCTACTGCAAGCAGACTGGTCACTGGAAGCGGAACTGCCCCAAGTATTTGGCGGATAAGAAGGATGGCAAGGTGAACAAAGGTATATGTGATATACATGTTATTGATGTGTACCTTACTAATGCTCGCAGTAGCACCTGGGTATTTGATACTGGTTCTGTTGCTAACATTTGCAACTCAAAACAGGGACTACAGATTAAGCGAAGATTGGCTAAGGACGAGGTGACGATGCGCGTGGGAAATGGTTCCAAAGTCGATGTGATCACAGTCGGCACGCTACCTCTACATCTACCTTCGGGATTAGTATTAGACCTAAATAATTGTTATTTGGTGCCAGCGTTAAGCATGAACATTATATCTGGATCTTGTTTGATGCGAGACGGTTATTCATTTAAATCAGAGAATAATGGTTGTTCTATTTATATGAGTAATATCTTTTATGGTCATGCACCCTTAAAGAGTGGTCTATTCTTATTAAATCTCGATAGTAGTGACACACATATTCATAATATTGAAACCAAAAGATGCAGAGTTGATAATGATAGTGCAACCTATTTGTGGCACTGCCGTTTGGGTCATATCGGTGTAAAGCGCATGAAGAAACTCCATACTGATGGGCTTTTGGAACCACTTGATTATGAATCACTTGGTACTTGCAATCCATGCCTTATGGGTAAGATGACAAAAACACCGTTCTCCGGTACTATGAATAGAGCAACAGATTTGTTGGAAATCATACATACAGATGTATGTGGTCCGATGAATGTTGAGGCTCGTGGCGGATATCGTTATTTTCTCACCTTCACAGATGACTTAAGCAGATATGGGTATATCTACTTAATGAAACATAAGTCTGAAACATTTGAAAAGTTCAAAGAATTTCAGAGTGAAGTTGAAAATCATCATAACAAGAAAATAAAATTCCTGCGATCTGATCGTGGAGGAGAATATTTGAGTTACGTGTTTGGTGTACATTTGAAACAATGCGGAATAGTTTCGCAACTCACGCCACCCAGAACACCACAGCGTAATGGTGTGTCCGAACATCGTAATCGTACTTTACTAGATATGGTGCGATCTATGATGTCTCTTACTGATTTACCGCTATCGTTTTGGGGTTATGCTCTAGAGACGGCCGCATTCATGTTAAATAGGGCACCATCAAAATCCGTTGAGACGACGCCTTATGAACTATGGTTTGGCAAGAAACCAAAGTTGTCGTTTCTGAAAGTTTGAGGTTGCGATGCTTATGTGAAAAAGCTTCAACCTGATAAGCTCGAACCCAAATCGGAGAAATGTGTCTTCATAGGATATCCAAAGGAAACTATTGGATACACCTTCTATCACAGATCCGAAGGCAAAACTTTTGTTGCTAAATTCGGAAACTTTCTAGAGAAGGAGTTTCTCTCAAAAGAAGTGAGTGGGAGGAAAGTAGAACTTGATGAGGTAACTGTACCTGCTCCATTATTGGAAAGTAGTACATCACAGAAACCAGTTTCTATGACACCTACACCAATTAGTGAGGAAGCTAATGATGATGATCATGAAGCTTCAGAACAAGATACTACTGAACCTCATAGATCAACCAGAGTAAGATCCGCACCAGAGTGGTACGGTAATCCTGTTCTGGAAGTCATGCTACTAGATCATGATGAACCTACGAACTATGGAGAAGCGATGGTGAGCCCAGATTCCACAAAATGGCTTGAAGCCATGAAATCTGAGATGGGATCCATGTATGAGAACAAAGTATGGACTTTGATTGACTTGCTCAATGATCAGCAAGCAATTGAGAATAAATGGATCTTTAAGATGAAGACTGACGCTGACGGTAATGTTACTGTCTACAAAGCTCGACTTGTCGCAAAAGGTTTTCGACAAGTTCAAGGGATTGACTACGATGAGACCTTCTCACCCGTAGAGATGCTTAAGTCTATCCGAATCATGTTAGCAATTGCCGCATTTTATGATTATGAAATTTGGCAGATGGATGTCAAAACTGCATTCCTGAATGGATTTCTGCAAGAAGAGTTGTATATGATGCAACCGGAAGGTTTTGTCAATCCAAAGGGAGCTAACAAAGTGTGCAAGCTCCAGCGATCCATTTATGGACTGGTGCAAGCCTCTCGGAGTTGGAATAAACGCTTTGATAGTGTGATCAAAGCATTTGGTTTTGTACAGACTTTTGGAGAAGCCTGTATTTACAAGAAAGTGAGTGGGAGCTCTGTAACATTTCTGATATTATATGTAGATGACATATTACTAATCGGAAATGATATAGAATTTCTGGATAGCATAAAGGGATACTTGAATAAGAGTTTTTCAATGAAAGACCTCGGTGAAGCTGCTTACATATTGGGCATTAAGATCTATAGAGACAGATCAAGACGCTTAATTGGACTTTCACAAAGCACATACCTTGACAAAGTTTTGAAAAAGTTCAAAATGGATCAAGCAAACAAAGGATTCTTGCCTGTGTTACAAGGTGTGAAATTGAGTAAGACTCAATGCCCGACCAATGCAGAAGATAGAGAGAAAATGAAAGATGTTCCCTATGCTTCAGCCATAGGCTCTATCATGTATGCAATGCTGTGTACCATACCTGATGTGTGTCTTGCTATAAGTCTAGCAGGCAGGTACCAAAGTAATCCAGGAGTGGATCACTGGACAGCGGTCAAGAACATCCTGAAATACCTGAAAAGGACTAAGGATATGTTTCTCATATATGGAGGTGACAAAGAGCTCATCGTAAATGGTTACGTTGATGCAAGCTTTGACACTGATCCGAACGATTCTAAATCGCAAACCGGATACGTGTTTACATTAAACGGTGGAGCTGTCAGTTGGTGCAGTTCTAAACAAAGCGTTGTGGCGGGATCTACATGTGAAGCGGAGTACATAGCTGCTTCGGAAGCTGCAAACGAAGGAGTCTGGATGAAGGAGTTCATATCCGATCTAGGAGTCATACCTAGTGCATCGGGTCTAATGAAAATCTTTTGTGACAATACTGGTGCAATTGCCTTGGCAAAGGAATCCAGATTTCACAAGAGAACCAAGCACATCAAGAGACGCTTCAATTCCATTCGGGATCTAGTCCAGGTGGGAGACATAGAGATTTGCAAGATACATACGGATCTGAATGTAGCAGACCCGTTGACTAAGCCTCTTCCACGAGCAAAACATGATCAGGACCAAAGCTCCATGGGTGTTAGAATCATTACTGTGTAATCTAGATTATTGACTCTAGTGCAAGTGGGAGACTGAAAGAAATATTCCCTAGAGGCAATAATAATGTTATTATTTTATTTCCTTATATCATGATAAATGTTTATTATTCATGCTAGAATTGTATCATCCGGAAACATAATACTTGTGTGAATACATAGACAAACCAAACGTCACTAGTATGCCTCTACTTGACTAGCTCATTAATCAAAGATGGTTATGTTTCCTAACCATAGACATGTGTTGTCATTTGATTAACGGATCACATTATTAGGAGAATGATGTGATTGACATGACCCATTCCATTAGCTTAGCACCCGATCATTTAGTATGTTGCTATTGCTTTCTTCATGACTTATACATGTTCCTATGACTATGAGATTATGCAACTCCCGTTTGCCGGAGGAACACTTTGTGTGCTACCAAACGTCACAACATAACTGGGTGATTATAAAGGAGCTCTACAGGTGTCTCCAAAGGTACATGTTGGGTTGGCGTATTTCGAGATTAGGATTTGTCACTCCGATTGTCGGAGAGGTATCTCTGGGCCCTCTCGGTAATGCACATCACATAAGCCTTGCAAGCATTGCAACTAATGAGTTAGTTGCGAGATGATGTATTATGGAACGAGTAAAGAGACTTGCCGGTAACGAGATTGAACTAGGTATTGAGATACCGACGATCGAATCTCGGGCAAGTAACATACCGATGACAAAGGGAACAACGTATGTTGTTATGCGGTCTGACCGATAAAGATCTTTGTAGAATATGTAGGAGCGAATATGAGCATCCAGGTTCCGCTATTGGTTATTGACCGGAGACGTGTCTCGGTCATGTCTACATTGTTCTCGAACCCTTAGGGTCCGCACGCTTAAGGTTTCGATGACAGTTATATTATGAGTTTATGAGTTTTGATGTACCGAAAGAGTTCGGAGTCCCGGATGTGATCACGGACATAATGAGGAGTCTCGAAATGGTCGAGACATAAAGATTGATATATTAGACGGCTATATTCGGACACCGGAAGTGTTCCGGGTGATTTCGGAGAAAACCGGAGAGCCGGAGGGTTACCGGAACCCTGCCGGGAGAAGTAATGGGCCATATGGGCCTTAGTGGAGAGAGAGAGAGAGGGGCAGCCAGGGTGGGCCGCGCGCCTCCTCCCCCTGGTCCGAATTGTACTAGGAGAGGGGGGCGGCGCCCCCCTTTCCTTCTCCCTCCCCACTTCCTTCGCCCTCCTAGTAGGAGTCCTACTCCTACTAGGAGGAGGACTCCTCCTGGCGCGCCAATAGGGGCCGGCCCGCCTCCTCCCCTTGCTCCTTTATATACGGGGGCAGGGGGCACCCCTAGACACAGAAGTTGATCCACGTGATCATATTTTTAGCCGTGTGCGGTGACCCCTTCCTCCATATTCCTCGATAATATTGTAGCGGTGCTTAGGCGAAGCCCTGCGATGGTAGTACATCAAGATTGTCACCACGCCGTCGTGCTGACGGAACTCTACCCCGACACTTTTCTGGATCGGAGTCCGGGGATCGTCATCGAGCTGAACGTGTGCTAAAACTCGGAGGTGCCGTAGTTTCGGTGCTTGATCGGTCGGGCCGTGAAGACGTACGACTATATCAACCGCGTTGTGCTAACGCTTCCACTATCGGTCTCCAAGGGTACGTAGATCACACTCTCCCCTCTCGTTGCTATGCATCACCATGATCTTGCGTGTGCGTAGGAAAATTTTGAAATTACTACGTTCCCCAACATCAAGAATATATCTATTCCAAGGAGTGATGCCTAAATAAAAATTGCGAAGAAGAATGGAAGTAGATTGCTTCCTAGTAGATCTATTTTGCGCATTGAAAATTCTGTACCAAGCATCTTTTAGATTTTCTCCCTCCCTTTGTTTAAAATTAAGAACTTCATTCTCGGGAGACAAAGGAGTAGATAAAGGACTAGCCATAACGAAAAAGCAAGCGATCCAACACACAAGCAAACAAGAAACAGGCAAAAAGGCAAATAGAAAAAGAGAAGAGCAACGGAAAGAGAGGGAGAGAAGAAAAGAGGGCGAATAAAACGGCAAGGGTGAAGTGGGGGAGAGGAAAACGAGAGGCAAATGGAAAATAATGTAATGCGAGGGATAAGAGTTTGTGATGGGTACTTGATATGTCTTGACTTGTGCTTGAATCTCCCCGGCAACGGCGCCAGAAATCCTTCTTGCTACCTCTTGAGCACTGCGTTGGTTTTCCCTTGAAGAGGAAAGGGTGATGCAGTAAAGTAGCGTAAGTATTTCCCTCAGTTTTTGAGAACCAAGGTATCAATCCAGTAGGAGATCACACTCAAGTCCCACGCGTCTACACAAACAAATAAGAACCTCGCAACCAACGTGATAAAGGGGTTGTCAATCCCTTCACGGTCACTTACGAGAGTGAGATCTGATAGATATGATAAGATAATATTTTTGGTATTTTTATGATAAGAGAAATAAAAGATGCAAAGTAAAATAAACAGTAATAGAAATAACTAAGTATTGGAAGATTAATGTGACGGAAGATAGACCCGGGGGCCATAGGTTTCACTAGTGGCTTCTCTCAAGAGCATAAGTATTACGGTGGGTAAACGAATTACTGTCGAACAATTGATAGAATTGAGCATAGTTATGAGAATATCTAGGTATGATCATGTATATAGGCATCATGTCCGAGACAAGTAGACCAAAACGATTGTGCATCTGCTACTATTACTCCACACATCGATCGCTATCCAGCATGCATCTAGAGTATAAAGTTCAAGAGAACAGAGTAATGCTTTAAGTAATATGACATGATGTAGATGGATAAACTCATGCAATATGATATAAACCCCATCTTTTTATCCTCAATGGTAACAATACAATACGTATCGGTTCCCTTTCTGTCACTGGGATCGAACACTGCAAGATTGAACCCAAAGCTAAGCACTTCTCCTATTGCAAGAAAGATCAATCTAGTAGGCCAAACCAAACTGATAATTCGAAGAGACTTGCAAAGATAAACCAATCATACATAAAAGAATTCAGAGAAGAATCAAATATTGTGCATAGATAATCTGGATCATAAACCCAAAATTCATCAGATCTCGACAAACACGCCGCAAAAGAAGATTACATGAATAGATCTCCAAGAAGATCGAGGATAACTTTATATTGAGATCCAAAGAGAGAGAAGAAGCCATCTAGCTAATAACTATGGACCCATAGGTCTGAAGTAAACTACTCACACATCACCGTAGAGGCCATGGAGTTGATGTAGAGGCCCCCCGTGATCAATGCCCCCTCCGGTGGAGCTCCAGAAAAGGCCCCAAGATGGGATCTCTCGGGTACAGAAGGTTGCGGCGGTGGAATTAGGTTTTCGTGGTGCTCCTGGATGTTTGGAGGGTACGTGGATGTCAGGAGGAAGAAGTACGTCGGTGGAGCAACAGAGGGCCCACGAGGGTGGAGGGCGCGCCCAGGGGGTAGGCGCGCCCCCTGCCTCGTGCCTTCCTCCCTTGTTTCTTGACGGCCACTCCAAGTCTGCTGGATCACGTTCGTTGACAAAATCACGTTCCCAAAGGTTTCATTCCGTTTGGACTCCGTTTGATATTCCTTTTCTTCAAAACCCTAAAATAGGAAAAAAAAAACAGCAATTTGAGCTGGGCCTCCGGTGAGTAGGTTAGTCCCAAAAATGATATAAAAGTGTAAAATAAATCTCATTAACATCCAAAATAGATAATATAATAGCATGGAGCAATCAAAAATTATAGATACGTTGAAGACGTATCAGAGACTGTAAAATAGAAAACCTATCAAGGGAAAATCTTTGTCTTGCACATAGTCCACTTGAGCTAGATGATGACGATTTTGACTTCCTCAAGTTGGACCACCTTTCTTGATTGTGTTGGCTCGATGAAGACTAGTTGATTGCTCCCCATACTCCACTATGGGCGAGCCACTCTTCGTCACATCTTCATAAATCTATTGTTACCATAATGGACGGCAAGCTTCAAGCATTTGATTTATTCATGATGCTCCACTTGAACTTGCACATCACAATCTAACCCCAGAAAGAACTCTCACAAAAACCATGGGTTAGCAAACAAAGCGTAATGGACAATGCTTACCATACCATGGGATCACTTGATCCCTCAGTACATCTTGTATTCTTTGTGTGTTGATCAACTTGATTCATTCTTGACTTAATCTTGATCAACCTTGAATCTTTCCAATTCTCTTCATTTCGATGATGTCTTGAAGGTAGACATGAATGATCACACAATCTTCTTCTTCAAGACATGCTTGCAATAAGCTCAACACTCACATGACCAATCTTTGAATAATTCCTTGAATAGCACCTTGGTCGACACAAACTCTTCTGGAAACCAACACATGTACTCCAAGAAAAGCCTATGGACAAAACCTTCAAATATAACTCAAGGCAACCATTAGTCCATAGAGATTGTCATCAATTACCAAAACCAAACATGGGGGCACCGCATGTTCTTTCAACCTCCATGAAGCTGTTCTCATCCTGGTGGACTGGCGCTTCCAGCTCCCGCTGGTTGACGAAGCATACGATAGCCCTTGCTGCGGCCGTGGTCAGTTGGTCACACATGGTCTGCTCCGAGCGTCCGACCTCACCGTGAACACGACGTGCCTCCTGCTCTAAACCTACCTCCTGACTCATGTCCAACATCTCTATAAACCTTGTTGGCGGCGTTAGGTTAGCTTTATAGTGTGTCGAGTATGTATCTTATCCGGTAGCAAGATGGTTTCCTAGTTGTATACGACACAGGATGGTGACGTACATGTGCTTGTTATGTATGAATTCAGAAGGAAAGAAGAATTGGTGAAAGGCATTATTACCAAGAAAAAAACAGATACGCGTTAGCGAGCTTTGATGATAGTACGTATTCGTGGGTGGGCTGGACGATCTTATTAGAAAACTTATGGATTTTTTTTTCTATAGAGCGACCTTTTGAATCTCAACCGTCTATCTTTATGGTTAACACAAAATCAATGGATATAAAAGGATGACTTATGGAGAACTATGAAAGCTTCCGTCCTTTATTATTAGATATAGATATAGACAGTGGCGAAGCTATGTGTAAGCTGTGGGGTCAGCCGACCCCACAACTTTTCTAAAAAACAGCCTATAATCACTGTTCATTACTGTTCATCATGAAGAAAAAATTCACAAAAATACAGTTGACCTCGCAGATTATTTTGGTTGGCATCGCCGCTGGATATAGAGGTATAGATATAGATATAGACTTTCTTGGACGGCTCAGAGATGGAACTGCCATGGATATAATGGATGCTCAAACTGTGGAGGAGGCCAGCCACAGCGAGATCAACGAGACCTAAGATGAAAGAGGTGGAGCTAAGGCTATAGCTGCTGCGAGCTACAAGGGGACCTCCTAGAACACACAAACAAGATTTACAAAGGCATGACGGGACCAAGCCGTTGTTAACTCGAACGAAGTCCATATCCACTTCTGTGGCCATGACCAAGAATGTCGAACTTGGCTTTGTTGCTGATAATACGGTGTCGCAGCGGCAGGCCCTCACGAGGTGCTAGATTGTTGCAGCATATTGGCCTTAGTTTGACAGCAAAAATTTAACCCTTATAACTAGTGAGTAGTGTTGTGCGACTAGCACATATGGAAATCATTGATCATCTCCTGGTGGCATGCGTGTTCGCCCGGCAGGTTTGGTTTGAGGTTCTCTGGACGCTTGGGGGAAGGAACGGTGGACGCCATGGACCTCAGACATTCTGCTTTCCTGGAGCACCTCGCATGCGCCTCAAGCGAGTATCGGGAAGGATTTTCAACGCAATGTTGTTGGTGGTGTTATGGGAAATTTGAAAGCACCGTGCAATGAAGAGCTTTGGTTCTCAAGAGGATTTTGGAGGAGGGATAGGCTTGGCTTATAGTGGGTTTGTTTAGAGGAGACCTGTCGCAACTCTTTGCGGAATTAGTTAGGCGGGTTAGTCGGGAGTAATTGCCTTAGCAATTTGTATGGTGGAGGCCGATGGGCTTTGTAAAATTGTGGATGGACGCCTTGCCTTTATCTTATTAATATATCGAAAAAGACTTTCGTCCCGCTTTATATATAAAGCAACACAGCCGAATCTACTTTGCAAGAGGGTCTCCTATGAATATATGATACACATGTTGATGCGTATTCTAGAAAATCTAGTGAGTAGTGTTGCAGAGTGGAAGGCTGTGCACACAAATTCAGTGTAGGAATGTGCGCGGGAGATTCAGTGTAAGAAGGAAAATGCTAAGCTTCAGCGGGCGGATCGTGGGCGGGTGTCTGCTGCCTCATTCGCGTGATGCGTGTCTCTTATGGTTTTGCAACTAATCCCTTGTTGCGGTCTCCCCATCGCAACAACTCATATGTTGCAGGATCTGGATCTGGATCCATTGAGTGCAGATGCCTCTGGTGTTCCTCCCAAGCCTTCTTTTACAAAGACGTTCTTCCTTTAATTTTTGCAACATCATTCATGTTGCAAAAGTCTTCTGGCAACATCATATATGTTGAAAAAAGTAAAGACAAAAAAAATCGCAACACAACTTATGTTGGATGTTTCTGTAATATGAGCTCTCTTGCAAAGGTTTTTGCAACACCTGCTTTGTTGCAATAATAAGGACGAGAGTAAGCCGTTGGATGGACTGGGTCCAACAGCTATCGAGGGGGTGGATATTTTCAAGTTATCCACCGGCGGACTTGTAGCACTGCCCGTGTAAGAATGTCGACACAACATTCAGCGCAAGAGTCTCAAATTGTTTTTACCCCTCAAATTCAGGTAGCGAGGAATCTGTGTACCGGGAAAAAAGTTCTTATTAGTTTGGTCTATTATTCAGCCGCTCAACTGGAGCGTTGGGATTGGGCAAACCAGTGTAGATAAAAGAAATGAGAAAGATGAAACTAGTTTTATCTTTAAACAGTTAGTCGATATGTCCGAGTGGTTAAGGAGACAGACTCGAAATCTGTTGGGCTTTGCCTGCGCAGGTTCGAATCCTGCTGTCGACGCGATTCTTTTTTCTTCTCTCCGGCGACCATTTTTTCACTCTACCTCACTACACATTTGCAGCTTCTACCCTTCTTTATTTCTTGATAAATTTGATTTCTGTTAGGGTTAAAAGAGAGTTTATATTAATTGGGAATCATCCGGTTGCTATCACTTTCACATAGGGGTATCAAATGAGAGGGCACACTGAGTACCGATGGGTCATTTGCATAGGACGGTTCAGCCGGCGTGGGAATGATCTTACGCAATGAAGCTGGTGGTGTTATTTTTTCTGCGTGTAGACAGTTGTTTACTTGTTGTGATGCGCTGGAGGCGGAACTATGTGCATGCATGGAAGGGCTATCCTTTGCTATCGAAGTGAGCTACCAAATGAGATCGAGATGGACTTGCGGACGACGGTTGGCATGATTCAGAAGCGTGAAGAGGACAGATCCGCGATGGGTCATTTGCATAGGACGGTTCAGCCGGCGCGGGAATGATCTTACGCAATGAAGCTGGTGGTGTTATTTTTTCTGCGTGTAGACAGTTGTTTACTTGTCGTGATGCGCTGGAGGCGGAACTATGTGCATGCATGGAAGGGCTATCCTTTGCTATCGAAGTGAGCTACCAAATGAGATCGAGATGGACTTGCGGACGACGGTTGGCATGATTCAGAAGCGTGAAGAGGACAGATCCGTCTATGCTGCCTCTTTCGTGAAAGAAGTTAAGTATTTGTTAAGTCTTAGAAACTTATATTACTCACGTTAGTCGTAATTAAAATAAGGCTAGTGATTGTCTAGCAAGGTTTGCAAAAACTGAAGGTACAACCATGACGTGGATCGGTTCAGGTCCGTCTATGGTCTTAGATTTGGTGAAGGAGGATTGTAAAAACTTTGTGATTGAGTAATACATTTTTCTCCCCCGCAAAAGAGAGAGAGAGAGAGAGAGAGAGAGAGGGGGGGGCACACTCGCTGGGAGGACCTCCGTGAATCCTGGAGTGCGTAACCAGCTCATGTGCTACTCGCAACATTGGCTACTCGGTTGCTCTCTCTATGCTCCAATCGTACGCTTAGCTTTCAAAGTTTGGTATGTTGACTTGAGGGGCATTGATAGCATTAACAACTGCAGAGCAATCAGACTCAGTGATCAGTGGTCCAAGCCGTAACAGGGAGATGAGCCCCAAGACAGTCCCAGCAATTCTGCTGCTGAATCTGGCCTGTGTAGGAGAACAGATGTTCTTCCAGCAAGGACCAATCCTTTCTCGTGGTTGTACGCAGAGCCACTCCAAAAACATGAATAACTTATCACCACTCCAAAAAGATGCCCGTAAACGATTTCTTCCTCAAATACTAATCCCTCCGTTCCGAATTACTTGTCGCAGGTATGGATGTATCTAAATGTATTTTAGTTCTAGATACATACATTTCTGCGACGAGTAATTTGGAACGGAGGGAGTACTATGTAACAAAAAGAGCTCTATTGATACGAACAGATTTAATAGGATTATGTTACTACAAGTCTACAAGAACATGAATTTGCATTCATAATCTTGCCAACAAGTATCACTAATCTTCAATAAGAAAAACTGACAGCTAAAAGCGACCATAAGAGTACTGCAGTAACAGTAATTTTCTCAAAGGAAGTGCTAATTTACTGCAGTAACAGCAACTGACATACAGTAGTGGTTCAGTTCACAAAGTTAATTAAGATTTAAATCAAGCCATCATCATCTGCTGAGCGGCAGAAAATCCTAGCTCAGGACAATCCCTTATACTCTGCTGATCATCTGAAACTACTCTGGGGGGAGGATTTTAGAGATTGGACCAAAGCTGGGAGAGCAAAACCTACAGTTTTAAAATGGTACTGCATGCAAATACATATAGGACCACGCTTACAGATGACACAAGAAAAGTACAAACTTACTCACAAAAGGAAGAGTTCCCGAAAGAAATCGTGCATATAAATTTTGCGAAAAAACACAAATTAGCACTTTTTATCACAAAAATTTGCACATTAATGCTAACAACAGCCTATGTACATGAGCGACTCTTCTTAGAAAATGTTGAAAGTTAAAAAAAAACACAGTTCTCAGATTTTTCTAAACTGTCCAAACCAGATTGGGTTCAGCAAACCATGCCGAGCACTCTGCCCTACAGCATACTCAACCATTTTCGAGGTGTGTGATATAAAATTTGAGAATTGCATTAGCAGCTCTATGCCATAATGGACATTTATATCTTACTGAAGCCTCAGTTATACCAGCACAGCAAACAATTACCTAGCAATGGGCACTAATAAGATCCAAATACGAGACGGATGAATGCATACAAAAAACAACTCAAAAGGCAATTCGTTTTTCCATGAAGAATGAACAAGATTAACTAGCTATCAGACATCTGAAACACCACCATATCTTCTATATATTATAGGTAAAAAAACATAAAGAAATGTGTGGTCATGATTTTGAGTAAAAGATCTTATCTAAGAAGGAAAATCGGTGAATATCAAAAGAGTTGCAACGATCACCGTTGCATTGCACTCTGACCAAACATATGAACATCTTCATCTCACTACATAGGCATTGCAGTCTACTATTATGTGCACTGTAGGCCAAAAATATGCAACAAAATGAGAACTACTCAAGACCTTCATGCAGTTTTGTGGAGCTACTGAAGCAAGATAGGGCTAAAAGATCGTCGGGCAGCAATATGGGCCCCATATCTGTAGTTCCCTAAACATAAAGCTCAAGATTCAATTTTTACATCTTATACTCATTGCTTTGGTAAGAAAAAGAACACTGACTAAATTAGTCAACGCATATCAGTGGGGCCAACATCCATCATCATCTATTGGGTTAGAGAAAACACTCTCTAGACATGCCATCATTATCAGCTAATCATAGGTAGAGCAAACTGTTGAGTCTTCAGAATGGTAAGACTAAATTGATGCATTTCCAATTGATGCCCCCTTTCACAAAAATGCTTACCTGACGTGCCCTCCCATATATGGTTAATTAAGATCTATAATCAAGCCGTGCACAAGCCATCATCATCTCTTGATCGACAGAAAATCCTAGCTCAGGACAAGGTTTCACACTGCTGATCATCCGAAACTCAGATACATATAGGATCACCCTTACGGAAGCACAATTTTTTTTACCAAACTTACTGACAAAATCAGGAATATACATTTTGTGAAAACACAAATTAGCACATTTTATCACAAAAATTTGCCTGTAAATGCTATACTATCCTATGTACATGAGTGGTTCATTTTAGAAAATTTTGAAACTTGAAAACACAGTTCTCAGATTTTCTAAACTGTCCAAGCGAGCTTGGGTTCAGCCATTCCATGTCGAGCACCATGCCCCCCTTCAGCATACCCCAACCATTGTTGATGCATGTATGCCATAATGGACATGATATCTTACCGAAGCCCAGATATACTATTATGTGCACTATGGACCCAAATTATGCAACAAATAACGAACTACTCAAGATCTTCATGCAGTTTTTGTGGAGCTGCTGAAGGAAAATAAAAAACTTAAAAGATCTCAAGGTAGCAATACAGCCCCATATATGTAGTTCCTTGAACATACAGCTCAAGATTCAGTTTACATCTTATGCTCGTCAGTAACACTGCTTTGCTAAGAAGTTAACACTTCACTAAATTAATTAAGGCATATCAGTGAGACAGCATGCATAAACCATCATCTCAACTCACCAAAGTTCAAACATATCTCTTTGAAAGATAAATTTACAGTGTTGGGAGAGCAAACTGTAGAGTTCTCAAAATGGTAAGACAAAGCTGCTGTCTGCAGATGCATTTCAAGCAAATAAAACAACAGAGCACATGGTTCCTACTGCATCTGCAATAATGGGAGGTTCATTACAAGATTATCCTTTCTGCAAGTTTATTCATCACAACACCCTTGTCACCTCCAAGCTTGCCATCTTTCTTGTTGATGAGAGTGGCCGCCTTTCTGCAAAAATAGATTTGGCAGTGTGATTCCAAAAAGGGTAAACATGGTACTATATAAATTGCCAGTTAAGTAATCATGATTAGTTGTAATTACCTAGGACTCAAAAGTCTGATTGGGAACAGTTGAACTGTAACTTTATATCTGATTAGAGATTCTTTGTTTTGTTTGCTCCACTAACCTATATAGAGTATTGCTTACAGTTATTTCCCAATCACAAAAAAGGATATCTAGATACAACTATACCTTTTGGATTGTATAGAAACTCATGTATGGAATCAGAGCATGTAATTTCTTTCTCTTCCATAGCTTCTTCCATCGCTGCGACTCAACATTAATCTCATAGATGCCCAGCTCCGTGGGCACAAAGAGGACATCACGGCCCTCCACGGATCCAACCAGTGTAAGGCTTTCCTCGGGATTTTGGATGGGGAAAAGGTTTCCAAGATTGATAATTGTACGTTGACTCCATGAAGCAACTCCATCGGAACCCATCAGTCTTGACCACAGATAGAGTGTTGATCCACTGACATGCGCAAACCCCAAACTGCCATCCTCCATGGCCATGAGGATAGAGGCAGTGGGAATGTGAGAACCCTCAATCGGTGCATCAATCAGTGACAAGCTATGAGAGCTCAAGTCATACTTAAGAATTCCTACACTATCATCATCAACAACCTCAAGCATGAAGTGAAGTGCTGCTCCTTCGATGAGGACAGGGGGCGTTGGCTCGAAGAATGTTTCGGCCGGAAGAAGAAGAGCAGGGCATGGCTCGCCCCACTGATCAAATAGAGGGCACGGCTTGCTCCAGTCACCGGTCTCTGGCAAGGACACACAAGCGTACGCAACGCAATCCTCATCGTCATCTCCTTTCGAGCCCACGCAAACAAAGACCACCTGGAAGGGACCCTCGTGACAAGCGCGGTGGTCGCAGCCGCCCACGGCGCAGAGCACGGCGGTCCCGTGGCTGTCGACCACCAGGTCGGGCGCTTCCAGCTCCCTCCGGCGGCCCGTCATGGGGTCCCAGACGACGAGCGCCATGGGTATCTGATTCACATCATCCCCAAGAAGGACGCGGCCATGGCGGCAGTCCAGCGGAGAGTAGTCGCGTTCGTGGTCCGGAATGCGCGCGCCGAATTTCGTGGTGGAGGTGAGGTGTGGGACGGGGCCTTGATCCTCCCAGTTCTCCAGCCAGGTATGGAGGAAGCCCAGCATGGGGGGAGCTCCATGGTGGTCGTGGTAGCGGCCGCGGAAGCGAGGGCCGCAGAGGAGGCCGAGCCAGAGCTTGCTTGCGAGGGACGCGCGCACGAGGTGTTCGGGCTCGTCCGGCGGGAGCCGGAGGAAGATCTCCTCGAGGATCTCATCCGGCAGCGATGGTGCCGCCGCCGGCGGCGGCGGCATGGTGGGCGGCGGAGGCGATGGTTTCGAGAGGGGATCGATGTGGAGTGTGGTCTGTGCGATGGGTCATTATTTTTTTATACCTAAATAAAAAAAAAAGGAAACTCTTCTTTTCACCCCATCGATCTTTCGGCATCCATCGACTTTATGGCTGTTAGATATTTTCTTAATCACATGGTTTGGAAGTATCTTTTTTCACCACCCAGCCGATCTTTTTGCAGGCATCCATCACCTTTATTTTTTTAATCACATGGCTCGGAAGTACCTTTTTTTCACCACCCGGCCGATCTTTCTGCGCGCATCCATTATCTTTATGGTTGTCAAATATTTTTTTGATCACATGGCTCGGAAGTATATTTTTTTTTCACGGTTAGCTTTGCAACTGGACCATTGTTACAATTTTCACCCCACAACAACTAGCTTGTTGCAAGATCTGGATTCCCACAACCTCCAGACATGCGCGCCACTAGACATGTCGGCGCCGGCATGGATGAGCATGCTCTCCTTCATCGGCCCTCCCTTCTCTCATCTTCATTCCTCTTCTTCGTCGACGGGCCCGACCGCTCGGTCGTTGGTCGCCTTTCCACGGCCGCTCGATGACTTCGTCCGAGCCGCCTCTTGCTGGATCTACGCCGCTCCGGCGAGATCGATACCGCATTACCTTGGCAGCCTTCATTCCTCGGTCTTCCCCGACACGCCTGCGTCAGACGTTGCTGCTGGACGAAGTGGAGTGGGATCCGCAATTGATTTTTGTCGTCTGCAACAAGACTCTTGTTGCAACAGGTTAAGAAGAAAAAACAATTTTAAAAAATTCTGCAACATGGCCTTTGTTGCGAATAATTTTTGCAACTAGACCTCTGTTGCAGAAAATACTGCAGCAACATATTTTTTGCAAAGATTTTGAATCACGTGGTAGATCACACGGCCATCGGCAGCTTCATCCAATGGTAAGGGAGGCGGCCGCCGCCTCCCTTTTAACTTTATCCACCCGCGGATGCGTAGCATCGCCCAAAAGAGAAGGGGCGTTGCTACGTGTCGCCCGGCGGATCTTTTCTGCCTCACGAGCCGTCAGATGTGATGGATTGAGCGATCGAGGGTCATCTTCTACCACTGCAACACATGTCATGTTGCAGAAAATTTCCGCAACACGGCTTATGTTGTGAATTTTTTTTTGCAACATAAGTTAAGTTGCAGATTATTTTTTATAACAGATGTCTTGTTATAGTTTTTGCGACAGAGGTCTTGTTGCAATTTTCGCTGTAATTTAATTTGTTTTGTAACATAGGTCTTGTTTTTTTTTTTGCAACAGAGACCTTGCTGTAGAAATTCACTGTAGCGAGCAGTAAGCAGCGACCATGTCGTCCGAAAGAAAAGCCAAAGATCCCTTAGGACGGCACGACAACTATGGAGGCAACTCCTCACGGTGGACGCGGACGCCAATGCTTTCCTAGGACGGCGGACGCAGCTTGAGTTCAGGCGCACCCGCGACGGCTGACATTCATGATGGAGGTGGGTGGCAGCGGTGGCGCTCACCCCGGCGACCTCGTCGGCGTGCTGCCGGCGGCGAGCATCGATGGCGCCGGTCGATGCAGCGCGAGGAGGCGTCGCCTTGACAGGGAGCTCGGGAGGAGCACGGGCGGCCACTGCTTTCGTGGGATTCCAGATCCAGATCCCGCAACACATTAGTTGTTGTGGTGAAAAAATTACAACAATGACTCAATTGCGAAATCTAGATTAAAATCAGATCCAATGGCCACTGAGGCGGCGGACGCGTTGTTGTACGTCGGGATCATTTCGCTATAAATATCGTAGGAGCACCGAATTCGGAAGAAATCTAGGGTGTTACATGCCTACTAGCAGCCTTATCCAAGAAAAGCCGGTCATATACTATCCTGTCCATATTAAGTTGGGGTAGGTATATGACGGAGGCATTCAAACGAACACTTTATGTACAGAAAGGAACACAAGCAATGGTCGTGTCGGTTGCAAGACTACCAATTGAATGGCGGTTGGACCAGAGCACCGATTAAACTAATTAATTAAATTCCAGCACTCTCTCCAATCATTAAGGTTCACGGTTGTGAGTGTACACCATCTTGACAATGGCTCCTTCAATATACTATGGGGTAAAATATAAGAAAGGAAGTATTTTGATAGGATTAGAAATCTCCTTTAAACCTAGCGGAGAATTCAGATGAAATGATACAAACATGTAATGATTACGGTCTCTCTTTGTTAACTTATATGAGAAAACTTGTTAAGGAAAAACTCAGGTTTTTTCAAGAAAATAATAGCACGCCTTTGATTTTCTTCAGTGCTTGTGTTCGTCGTAATGTGTTCTACGGATCTAGATGTACTTTTTATTATTTCTAGTGTTAGTTGTACTGGCACGATTGATGATGAATAGATTGAATGTTTTTTCGCAAAACAAAAAGAAACCCAAGGTTCTTGTAGTCGTCGTAATGTGGTCTATGGATCTAGATGTAGTTTTTATTATTTCTAGTATTCGTTGTACTGCAATGATTGATGATGAATAGATTAGAAGTTTTTCTAAGAAAAACCGAGGTTGCCATGGTTACCGTGAAATTTTCAAACAAAAATTGAATTCAAATATCTAGAAAAGTCAAATTGTAGTCATCATAATGTGGTCTATGGATCTAGATGTATTTTTTTATTATGTCTAGTGTTCGTTGTACTGCCATGATTGATGATGAATAGGTTAGAAGTTTTTTCCGGAAAAAAACCCCGAGGTTACCATGGTTACCGTGAAATTTTCAGACAAAAATTGAATTCAAATATCTAGAAAAGTCAAATTGTTAACAAACTAATTATGTTCACAAAACACTTCAACAGTATAGCAGAGAAGGGAATCGAACCCGACCTCAATTCAAATATCTAGAAAAGTCAAATTGTTAACAAACTAATTATGTTCACAAAACACTTCAACAGTATAGCAGAGAAGGGAATCGAACCCGACCTCAATTCAAATATCTAGAAAAGTCAAATTGTTAACAAACTAATTATGTTCACAAAACACTTCAACAGTATAGCAGAGAAGGGAATCGAACCCACACCATTGTGGTAGAAGAACGAGCGCACCATTGTGGTAGAAGAACCAGCGCACTAGCTCCACTAAAAAGATCCCCCGCCTCGAGAGCCATTTGATCTGGCGCCATCCAGCGACCCGACCTTTTCCTCATAATTGTAACAAATGCAGTGTTGCAGAACCCTCTGCAACAAACTTCATGTTGCAGACACATTTGCAAGAGAGGTTCTGTTGCATAATTCTTGTCGTCTTAACTTCTTTGCAACATGGGTGTTGTTGCGGAATGACTTCTGCAACAAGATGTTGTTGCAGAATTTTTTTTGTCTTATCTTTTCTGCAACATTGGTGTTGTTGTGGAAGGACTTCTGCAACACAAATGATGTTGCAGAAAAATTGTCAAGGTGGCAGAGGCACGCGTCTAGTGGTGGAGTTCCTGGCTGTCCAGCAAGGAAAGGATGAGTGGAGACCGAGGGAGCGGAAGGAGCCATGGGGCAGTGGAGGTCCCCAGCAACGGCGGGCAGCTGGACTGGACGCATGGTGGTCAGAAGAGGAGGCCGACCATATGGCGGTGGCTGGCGTTCATGGTTGGTTGGCAATGCAAGGAGAAAGAAAGGTGGGGAAGGAAGGGAACGAGGTGCGGTGATGGACGCAGGGCTCGCTAGCGGTGGCGCGCCGACGACCTGTCGAACAATGCGGCGACGCGCGGAATGAATCGGGCGAATTGGTGCCGCGGCTCCCGATCCGATCTAGATGGAACACTCAGGGTTTCGCAACATCTAGCATGTTGCAATAAGGTGCTTTGCAGCACCTAATGTGTTCACATTGTGCTCTGTCGGATGGAACTCGGATCTGACAGTTGAGTGGGTGCAGGGCCGGTCCTAAGATTTTGGGGGCCCGGGGCGGAAGTAAAATTTTGGGCTTATTAATACTTGTAATAATATGTGGATTGCATATGACTATACAATCATGTCACGGCACATAATTCATAAGTAAATCTCTAAAATAATTTTTTGAACTTTGGATCGTAAAATGCACGAAGACAAAAATAGGAAGTACATAATATAGATTAAATGACTTTTTTAATTGCACAAGAGTTTAAAGCTCTTGAATTTGCAATGATGGGAGTGAATATACATGCAATCACATAAGACAATTTGTAAGGGCTGTAAACTCAAATCTATTGAAAATAAATTTGTGCCAAAATACCGCAAAAAATCCTATGAAAATATCTCATTCCAATCTAAGAAACTTTCAGCACTAAAGTTCTACAATTTACTTAAAGTAAAAGCAGCTTCACCATTGGTCCAATTAATTAGTTTAACAGAAGTGATATAATTTGTAAGTATGATTACAAGCATGTATACCTCACAAATGGCTGAATTTCAGCACGGTAATACGATACACCTTGGATTCACATCCGTTGATCGATAATCTGGGGCTTGGCCATGACACGATGTGGACTGAACCGGCGTCTGGCGGGAGGCGGGAGGCGCTCGGCCATGCGCCCATGCGGTCTGGCCGTGCATGCCCGTGTGCGTCCGGCGCATGGAGACTGGAGTCTCGCGAGAGGAGTTCGTCGGCGTCCGAGCATGGGCACTCGCGATCGGAGCGCTGGGTCTGGTGGAATTAGGGATAAGTAGCGATCTTTTTTTTACGATAGTAGTAGCAATGTTGTTAGGAAAAAAAATGATTGCAGCGATCTTGTTGGAGAAAATTGTGGCGATCAAAACGAAAACAGGGCAGGCCCCGTGTACTGAGCTATCTACGTCATTGCTTTCCTATTAAGAGAAGAGCGTCCGGATGCCATGAAGGACGCGGGCTGCTTGCTGGACCAGGGAATTTTTTTCACGATCTGCACTTTGGGTTAGTATATACACCTGGCTGGGGAGGGGCCCCTGGGATGTTGGGGGCCCGGGGCGGCCGCCCCTTCCGCCCCCCTCAGGACCGGCCCTGGGTGGGTGGCGGAACTCTACACGTGATCGGACGGCTGATTCTAACCATTTTCCTTTAGTGAGGGCCATCTAAATATTGAGCAACTGGAAATTTCGAACGGTAACAAAAACTCTGCTTGTATCTTCCTTTGAAAGCAATCGGTATGAGAAAATAGGAGATACCATGACATATGACCTTGTATTGTTATTGCCACGTCAAAATATTTTTTGTTAGAAGCTTTGAGAAAAGCGTATAAACGTATCCGTTAATTGCATGTACAGTAGGAAGCAGACAAGCCAAATCAGTGAGTAAATTGCCCAACGGCGACGGCGACGGCTATCCGTCCGGCCGCGATCATATATAAACCGCTAGCTTAGATAGCTGCATGCTCACCCGGCCGGCCGAGACGACATTAGCTACAAGAGCTCGCTGGCTGAGGGAGATGGCGGCGCACGTGCTGGCCTTCCCGTGGCCGCTGCAAGGCCACATCAACCCCATGCTCCACCTCGCCTCCGCCCTCCTCGACGCCGGCCTCCGCGTCACCTTCCTCCACACGGAGCACAACCTCCGGCGCTTCACCCGAGTGCCGCCTCACCGCCCGCGCCTCCGCCTGGTGTCCATCCCCGACGGCCTCCCCGACCACCACCCCCGCTCCGTGGGCGGCCTCATGGAGCTCGTGGAGTCCATGCGCACGGCCGGCAGCGCAGCGTACCGCGCCCTGCTGCTGCGGATGATGGAGTCGGACGACGACGACGCGGTGACGTGCGTCATCACCGACGGCGTGATGCCATTCGCCGTCAGCGTCGCCGAGGAGCTTGGCGTCCCAGCGCTCGCGTTCCGCACGGAGAGCACCTGCGGTTTCCTCGCGTATCTGTCCGTGCCCAGGCTCCTGGAGCTCGGCGAGAAGCCCGTCCCTTCCGACGAGCAGGTGCGCGGCGTCCCCGGGATGGAGGGGTTCCTACGGCGCCGAGTGTTAGGTCACACGCAGGAAACTCACGCGATCACAGTGGCGGCGAGAGACGCACGCAGCAGAACGACACAAGGAAGGAGATGATTTTTGCGCCGCGTAACTTCCTCGGCTTTTCCTTCTCTTTCCTTTATTCAACGAGAATCAAGATCCTAAAGTTACGCCACAACTCCAGATGAATCGTGCCATCCCACGACTCAGCGTTGTGGCCCAACAATACACACACGATCCGGCTAAACCTAGACTCTCGGGTCAGCCCATAACTAAAGCATGCAGCACGTTACATGTGCCGTGCCAACTACCTGCAACTTAACATAAAAATAGAAAAAAAAACACACCTCAACGTGAACAAGCACGTTTCAGGCTACAAGTTGAAAACACATGCACGTACATAGTACCCTACAGAACTAATGCATGGAGCTAAGGACTAATGAAATATTTGAATTAAGCAATGTAACAAGATTAGCACCAACACCGAGACCTTGCGCGTGTAGTGCCACCGCCACCTGGACCTGGAAACGGCGAGGAAGAGGTCGTCGACCCCGACTGGCCCGACCCCGTTCCCGTGCTGCTGACCATCGCCGACACCGCCGCTCGCTGCGGCGAGTCAAGGGCGCTGGTACTCAACACCGCCGCGTCCATGGAGGGGCCGGCGCTCTCGCGGATCGCGCCGCACATGCGCGACGTCTTTGCCGTCGGCCCCCTCCACGCCAGGCCAGCAGCCAGACACGCCGCAGCAGAAGTACAACACGTGAGCAACGACGACATGAGCTTGTCGGCGTGGCTGGACGGCCACGAGGACCGGTCGGTGGTGTACGTGAACCTAGGGAGCCTCACCATCGTCTCGAGTGAGCAGCTGGCCGAGTTCCTGCACGGCCTCGTGGCCGCCGGCTACGCCTTCCTGGGCGTGTTCCGGCAGGACATGCTCCACCAAATGGCCGCCGCCGCCGCTAGCGCTAGCAAGTCCTCCGTGGCCCTCCGGGAAGCGGTGGAGGCGGTGGCGGGAGCCGGCAGCGAGAGGGCGCTGGTGGTGGAGTGGGCGCTGCAGCGGGACACGCACCACGTGCTGCGGCACCGCGCGGTGGGGTGCTTCCTGACGCACGGCGGGTGGAACTCGACGCTGGAGGCCGGCGTGGAGGGCGTGCCGGCGGTGTGCTGGCCCTTCTTTGCCGACCAGCAGACCAACAGCCGCTTCGTGGGGGCCGTGTGGAGGACGGGGCTGGACATGAAGGACGTGTGGCAAAGGGCCGTGGTGGAGAGGATGGTGAGGGAGGCCATGGAGTCCCCTGAGATCCGGGCGTCGGCCCAGTCCATGTCACGGCAGCTCAGGCTGGACATCGCCCAGGGGGGCTCGTCGTCGTCCGAGTTGGAGCGCCTCGTCGGCCTCATCACCGAGCTCAGCGCCGTGAAAATTTCATCGCCTGCTCCCGCTCTCACTTGTTGATTTATATGCTGATTTGCTGCAGTTTGCTGTAATAAGAGGTGTTGCATGTGCATGCAGCCACCAGTACTGTCTGTGGTGTGTATTTGATGTCGTGTGCTGCTACATACGTAATTTGCAATTGGAGGACTGTTGAGTGGATGATCTGGTATTGTTGTAATCTGTTCTTTCTAAAGATGTGAGGCCATCATCTTTATTGTGTTAAAAATAATCAATGCATTAATAAATCTATAGTATTATGTTTATTACTCATATCTATAATACCTAAATAGTTCATCCTCACTAAACTAATTCTCTTGACATGCAAGCTACCCAACTCAGCAATCTTGCCACATAAGCAACTTTTAACATGCATAATGCCCTCAGCCATCCATGTCATCATTTGTTTTTGGTGTTTTTTCTGAAAAGAAATGGAGCTCCGGCTGGAGCATCACGGCCCTGCCATCTCTGTTGGTAATAACTCCAACGCCGATTGATTTTCCATCACTAAATCTCCTACGTCACTTCCACTTCGTCTTCTCCACCGAATAGATGCAAGGATGGAGTTGCTCTCCCTCTTGCAATTAATTTTTCCCCATTCTTTCTGTGCTCAGTATCGCCTGTTCCCCTCCCCTCCCATCCAGTGCAAGACGTCGTGCCTCTATTTAATCTTCTCCCCTCCCCGTCATCTCCTCTGCCCCCTGTCTTCTCTTCCTTGATCCTCGCCACATGCTATTTGTGCTTCCGTCTGTCTGCGTGTCGTGGAGTCGAGCCTCCTGGTCGAGGTCTATGTTTCAAGCTACATCCTCCACATCTCGACAGAGCCAACTCTCCTCCCTGACACTGCTGTCTATCTGCACGGCGTCATCGAGGTTAGGTATCCTCACGGGCATATTCCTGAGTTGTGGAGTGATACTGCCTGGGAGGTATCCCAAATCAACATTAACTGATGATTAGTCAAAAGTGTCGATGAAATTTGTAACATCATTCTTCTTCACGATGATTCATGGTAAGCCTGTAGGTTGCCATAGCCTTTGCACATGCTTTTCTCGGTTCAGATATGTTTGCTCACTTCATTTTCTACCTTCAGTCATATATATGGGCTAGCTATTATGTAAACTTACGGGTTTGTCTAGGGCACATCTAGATGTGCCCTAGTTATTGCACATTTAAGTGACACAAGCAAGTGTAGAAAGAAAAAGAAAATACTTACACGAATCTCCGCATAAGATCAATGATATAGGACTTAGATGTGCAATACTTATGGCACATCTAGATGTGCTTTAGCAAAACTGTAAACTTAATTACATTACATACACTTCTGTATCTGAACAAGAATTTGATTTCCAGTTTTGCTAAAGCACATCTAGATGTGCCATAAGTATTGCACATTTAAGTCCTATGTCATTGATCTTACGTCGAGATTCGTGTGGATATTTCCCTTTTCTTTTTTCTTTTCTCTTTATGCTTGATTCATTCACTTAGATGTGCAATAACTAGAGCACATCTAGATGTGCCCTAGACACACCCTTTGATTTCCATGGACCTTGCAGTTGAATTCGGCAGCTAATATTTCTATCTTCATCTCATTTGCTGTCATAATTAGTTGCTATTGTTTTTTTTGTGGTTTCGCCTACAAAGGTACTGGTTCTTAGTTTATAGTTGATGTATTGGATTTGTTGCTAATAGATGGAAGTTATTTCTCTTGCCTTTTCAATAATATAATTCTGGCATGGAAAGCAGTCCTCGGTGAGCTCTCAAAATCTTTCCTGTAGGCCAATGATGAATGGCGTCACTACAGTTTTGGTCAGCCCTTTCCATCTCCGTGTCTTTCCTGTATGCCAATGGTGAATGGAGTCGTTAGAGTTTTGGTTACCCATTCTACATGCCCAGAAAAACTACTAGTGACCAAGAATGCTCGTCACATCACGGTTGAATAGCAAACTCCTAATATTTCCATATGTTGTGCACAGTCTTCTCCTTTATTCACATCGATCGTATAATGTATCAAGTTAAAACTACCAGTTGTGTTCTGGACATTGTGTATTTTTTGGACATGTCCATTACTTGAGAAATCGGCTAATCATGTATATCCATGAAGATGTAAATCTATTTCCCTTCCAATTTTCAACTCAGATTATATTGTGAGATATAATTATGGAAGTACTATCTGATGGTCCATTTTGGAAATTCTAGGTCCCTTGAATTAGCTTCAATAGGTACACTATTCTGAACTTTACATACTTTTCTTAAGCATGTTTCCTATTCTCTAACATTTGATGAAACATTTCTTTAGATTGACTTCCAATGGTAGAAGGGAGAGGGATTTAGATGTTATGTCCTGAGTGTGTTTTCGTAATACACCAGCGGGTCTGTGGAGTAGTATCTTTGTCCACTGTCTTTTAGTAATGCGGGTATGCCACATGCATATTCCTAGCAGTCTCCACTTTTGATTGTGGGATTCACACGTGGATATCATTGAAGCTAATAGATTGATATTGATTTATTTCTGATGGTGTCTTAGTCACTTTATGCAAATATTTTTAGGTAGGTGTGTGGTGAGAGTATCACTACTACATTAATTCTTCTATAATGTCACTTCACGTTGTAAGCTGAAAGTGCACATAATTTATCACTTCATGTTCTATTTGTTTTCCGATTTGCACACTATGCTTCTCATTTCAGTATATTTTGAACAAGGTAAACTCATATTCGATAGTCGAGGAGTTATACTAAGACTTTATTTTTTCTGATTGCTCAGGCGAATAGAACAAATGTGACACAGTAATCTCATTCAACATTGATGCAATCTTTGAGAACTTATCAAAACATCCCACAGCAACGCGCGGGGTATCTTCTAGTTTATACTAGTAGTCATCAACCCATGCATCGGCACGATGCTAGAAATTCCAGTGTTATCAGTCTCCCATTCCTTAATACTAGATACCCCGTTTGCGCTGATGGCGCAAATGGCGAAAGCAAACCAAGCTTTCAAACCATGGAAGTTGGAATATTTAGAGACTAATATTCTTTAAACATAAGAAAATAGTTCATACATAGCACTATACTAGCCAGCCCGCTCAGCGGCACGCAGCGCCTGAAAATCTTATGTGTTTTTTTGCTATTTTTATTTCGTGTCATAAAACATAAGAGCTTTAGAGCATCTTCAACGGCCACACAAAAATATCGCACCCAATAAAAGTTATAGCGCGCCATTTTAGCACTTTTAATGCGCCGGGACCAACATTGCTTTAGCAGACGCCCAAAGAGACGCGCCCAAAAAGCAGACAGTGCAATTTGTGAAGCGCGCCCAATCCAGAGCCCAAAATATTCTGCGCGCGATAGCGTTTTTCAGCGCACGCCCAAAACTTTTTGGCGCTACAGCATCTGCTGGAGCTGTTGGGCGCCCAAAAAAAATGAATTTTTAGTGCGCGGAGCTATTTTTGGGCGCATGTTCAAGATGCTCTTATGGGTGTAAGTTTGTAGTCATAAAAAAGCAAGGCATGAAAAAGTAAACCATCAACGCACTCAAAATAAATTCCCATGGAATGAGGATTCACACTACTGTTTTCCTGTTACGAAATACTTATAAGTAGTCAAAAGATAGCATCTAAAAGCCATGCCCGGGCTGTGCCCGGTTGATATGTTATGATGAAATGTGTTGTTATAAATGGAGTTTGTAATATATTGAGGTCATAATGATGGGTTGCCACTTGCGAGCCTTGTCGATGTACTACGTCCAAGTTTTGTATGTGGCCAAAAAGGTTTATGGGTTGATCCCTTTGTTGGTTGATTGGTTACTATAGAACGAAATTTCAAAAATAAAAATAAAATGGCAACCTGTGAACCCAAACCCGACATTATGACTCCTATGTATTGTTCCTTATTTCATACAGTGACTTACTCCCTGAAAACGATCATCAAAAGGTATAGAGAAAAAAGTATGCCAAAAGATCACTTGAACTTGCACACCAAACAGAAAAGACATGAACTGTACCATGTGAAATCGCCACACCTCAATTTCTTTAAACTGTTGTGCTTCCAAAAAAAAAGGAAATATGTCCATGTTTTATTTAGATAACACAACAGACTCTATCTTTACAGCTCCTCTCTGACTTAATCTTTCATGTTTGCATAACTAAGGGCGTGTACGATTGTGAAGTTGAGATTTGAGAAAAAAAAGCAAGATAATACTTGTAAAACGTACTGGTTTAATACTCCCTCCGTCCCAAATTAAGTGACTTAACTTTGTACTAGCTTTAGTACAAAGTTAGTACAAAGTTGAGTCACTTATTTTGGGATGGAAGGAGTAGTTCACAACGACATTTAATAGTAGATGAATCATGATCTTGCAAGAAAAGAGAATACATTAAAATACTACTATTATAACAATTTCCATTTGGACGGGATGCTTAGGCAAGATGGGGATTTCAACAAATAGTAGATGGGATGCCCGAGTAAGCGCTTTGCTCCTTCATGCAACTTTCTCACAAAAGAAACGGAGAAGATTTTGCGTGCAACAGTGTCGTGGAGTCCAGTGCTTATTTGAGATACATAGTGACAACACAGGCTGTCGAGAACGTGGGGCCACATCACTTTGTCGGATGATCCTCTGTAAGGAAACCTAAATTCTCAAAAGCCCATCCACCCAAATGCAACAACTGGTCCTTCATCAGTGAGAACAAAGGTCATGCATTTTCATTAGAACGGACAATTTCATCATCATGTATTGCATTAACTTGAAACTGAACATAACCATTCCTTTGTTTACCTGTGGGATGCGTTAAGTATTTTGAACAGACAACACCTCAATCCCATATCATTTTTGCCGAAAAAGGCTTTCGCCCCACTTTATATATAAAGCACCGATCATCAAGCAACCAGAACAAACACACGCCACCACAACACACGCACACACCCAGGACAAGATACATAGGCGCTGAGCGCAGCAACACCACCCCTAGCACTACCACCACGAAGAGATGAAGCTACATATGACGAACCATGTGCTCCAAGGCGGTGCTTTCAGGAAGGGAACGGCACCGGAGCGCCGCCACCGCCCGATCCAAGGATCAGAGTTTCCCCTGGAGCCGCATGCCGGGCAATGAGAGCCGCGATGACGCCTTCAAAAAGGAAACGATCTTCGCCGCCGCCGGTCCGTCCGAAGATATAATAGGTTTTCACCTCGGCCAACACTCACTGGCACCGAATGCCACACCCCGGTAACCACGCCGCCCACACAGCCATGGAGACTGGGCAGCACCAAGGCACGGGCTCTGCCCAAGAGCACCGCGCGACCACCACCAGGGTCGCCGCCCCGGCATCCAAGACCATGACACCACCTCACCCGAGACCCACCGCATCCCAACGAAAGGAACGAGCGGAAAGGTCCCACCTTTCGCACCCCTTGGTGACCCCCAGCGTCGAGACCAATAGGCCGGCCAGAGCTGGCATCCACCGACCCGCCCTGCTGCCCTGCGCGCGAGACGAGCTCTGTCCTGCAGCACCGAGTGGGGGACGAGGTCAGTCCTGCTGCACCATGCGCGAGACGAGCTCGGTCCTGCTGCATCGTGCGCGAGACGAGCTCGATCCTGCAGCACCGGGCGCGAGACGAGCGGTGGACGCAGCTGGGAGAGGACCAGCCCTTTGATGGGAGTAGCGCCCGAACGACGAGGAGGTGAAGTGAAGGTCAAAATGGCCCGCCCGCAGACGAGCCGACACCGGAGTAGAAGCCGGCCGTCACCGCAAGCAGAGCCGCCGAGCCACCGTGTAGCGGCCGCACCACCAGGAGCTCACCGTCCATGCGCCGGACCTCCCTGCGCTGCCGCCCACGGCCGGAGCAACAACCACGCCAGGCTGCTGCCCAACCCGCGCCGCCCACCCGGATCCCAATGCCAGATCCAGGACGAGCACGCCGCCACCCGCCCCGCAGCCACGCAACAGCCATCCCACCAACCCATGGAGACACAAGGGGGATCTCCATGAGCGGCAGGAGGAACCACCGGCGGCCACCAGGCCATCCGTCGGCCGAGCCACTGTACCAAGAAGGGCACGACGCCGGCTCCAGCGCCGCCCGCAGCCTGCACCGCCCGCATCGCCGCCACACCGCCTGCAGCCAGATCGGAACCCCGCTGCATAGCCGCCACCAGTACGGGCGTGCACCACCGCCACGCAGCCGTCCGCGCGGCCGCCGAGGCTAGCCGCGACTGCGGCGAGACCCCAGCACCACGCCGCCGCGCCCCACGAGTAGCGCCGCGCCACAGCCCGGCGGCGCCGTCCCGCGTCGGCCACCACCAAGCAGGGAGGAGAAGGGGCGCCGCCGCCGGCGCTACACGGGCTTTGCCCGGCTGCGCCCTCCGGCGACGGCGAGGGAGGAGGCGGGGGTTGGGGAGGACCGGCGGCGGCGGCTAGGGTTGCCTCCCGGTCGCTCGCGGGAGCGACGCGGGAGGGCCGGGTCGGGAGGGTCTCGCTTTCTTCATCTCCCATATCATTTTCGAGCTTCTTCTTTAAAAAAAGTAGCATACCACTTCTTTGGCACATCTTGATAATTTAATAAACTCAATTATAAACTACAAACTACATACGGATGTATATAGACATATTTAGAATGTAGATTCACTCATTTTGATCCGTATGTAGTCCATAGTGAAATATCTAAAAATACTTATATTTAGGAACGGAGGGGGTATCATTCTATGCTTTAGTGAATCGAGGAGGAAAGTGTTGTGCAGAGCCAGAAGCTTCTGTAGTCGAGATGTTCTTAATAATGGCACTGAAGGCCCCAAAAACATATTTGGACAGGTTTCTATCTGGGTAAAAAAACACAAAAGAAGAGCTTTTGCATGGTATTTGTTTCTCATGGACTTTCTTCTTGTCAAAAAATTCAAATCTAATGTACACTACATAAAACTTTACATGCTAGACTCTGAAACTTGATAAAAGCAGTGTTGGTTTGGTTCTAGAAAAGCAAAGCAGTTCTCTAACCCTAATGCCGATTTTGTGCTTTTTCAAATAGAAGTAGTCAACCCTAAGGCTGATTATGTATTTTTCAAAGAAAGCTAAACTTCTAACTTTTAGTTAAGCTGACGTGCAAAAGAATAATGCATCCAAGAAACAAACAAAACTATAAAAAAAAATACTACAGAAATGAATTCTTTCATCCTCTTAAACTTCAGGCAAAGATGTAAATGATGACGATGTCAGAATAGTAACATGGCTTTTCACAATTATATAAATTTGTAAAGTTTCCCATATCTAAATTTCCATGATTAATTTGTCCAGCTTGCTTACGAATTCTTCAATAGCCGAGCTCTATCACGCAGACCAAGCCCTTTTAATCCGTCTTCTTTAGCAATTAGGGTGATCCAACTACGATGCATTACTTGACAAGAGATCTTCAACAATTAGGATGATCCAACTACTCTGCATCTGAGCGATGCATGCTGTCATTTTATTAATTATTCACAAAGTCCTTTCAAGGTAATACATCAGTCTTGCTTCCAGTCTTGAGTGGCCATGAGCCTAGAAGGCAAGTATTAGGGAGAAAATAGAGTGTAAAAGAGAACACCCGGGCAGTTGTTTGGATAGGGCAAAAATTACATATACATGTATCAGTGGAAATCGTTTAGACATATGAGTTGCTGGGATACTACTTTGTTGAGCGACATCAACACAGCTTGATTTTCTCAGACTAGCTTCCGACTATAAAATGACACATGTGAAAATTCAATTTGATATGTAACTTGACATGTTGTAGCATATCTGCATACGCTTGTGTACAGTTAAACATCTCTTGATCCTTCTTTAATAAAGATATTAAAAAGAGAACACTGCTATTGAGCTACGAGAAAAAATTATAGAAGGAGAACATTGCGTATTACGAAAACAGTATAACAGAGCCACCTACGAGCCACCACAGCGATTTGATGTTGTCAACCGTCGGATTAGTATAGAAACACCCCAGATTGTTCCGTTATTCACCCGCCTAGCGCCCAGCGTTTTCACTGCGTCAGCGACCTTAATCGGGCCGCTGCTCCGCATGTTGAGCTAAACGTGCTCTGCTTAATGGGGCCCTTTAGAGGCCGAATGCGTGCAAAGGCCCATCCCATCCCAAGGGACCGCTCGTTCCCCGCAGCGGCGGCGCGCCTGCCTTCCCGCCCCGTCGCCATTCCTCCCGCTTCAGCGCTTCTCCACGTGCATGTGGGCCTGAGCGCCTTCTCTTCTTCCTCCATAGGCTCTGATCAAGGACGATTACAGGAGGAAGACCATGGATAATCAGCCCATCAATTAATCGGCGCCGCCTGAAATTTCCGGTAGCGAAGAGGCTGGGTCGAGATCCAGCTTGTATACGTTTCATTACTTTCATTTCCACCTTATTTCTCGTGTCTGACCTCCTGCTGTTCATCAGCGAAATTCCTTGCTTACATACTTATACTTGTTCAGGAATGAGGAGTCACCTGTTAGAATTTTCTCATGACAGTAATTACCGGGTGTCAGATCAGAGCTTCATTTGCAGAAAAGGCTTCCGGACCGGTGCTTCTTCTTTCTCCTCCTAATTTTTAATCCTTTGCACCTTTTAACTTGCTGTGTATTGTGGGCTATCTCTTCACTTTTTATTCCAGTCGCCGTATCCTTTTCTGTCGTCGGCTGTCCTCTATTTTTTAGTGTTCCTATTTCATCTGTGCCACACGGCATACCCCACGAGCATAAAACGCCTAAACATTCTCGAGTACACAATCAAGGACAAGGAGCCGATGACTGTTTGAGTCTAATAAAATATATTTTCTTTCTAGCAGGTTCTAGCACGGCTTGATCTATCTGCATCGCAGCAGCAGAATAACACTTTCACACAGTTAAGGGTATACATTCACACTGTCACCATATACATTCAGTAAGTTATTGTGCCTGGTTTTGTATGCTTGAACTAGAAAGTATCAACCCAACACGAGATGTCTAGGTCTCAGAAGCAACCAAGTCAAAATGCTTCTCTTTGTTGTTGTGATCCGGTTTTTTTGTAACGGGAAAGAAAGAGCCCCTTGTTGCTCACAAGGCCAAGGATCATAATAAACAGATGGATGAATACATACAATTATTTTCTTTTTCCTAGATCTAGCATCTTGTTCACCAAAGGCCTCATCTTGGTATTGTCCTCCTTCAAGTGCCATCATTATTCTAGCAGAGGTATTAGCAAGTGACTCTGGATCATTCCACCTTCAAAAAGATCTGCCACTGACCTGAATACACATGCTGAAGACGGGGGGAAATAACTCAAATTTGTTTCATGTTTCAAGCCCATGGATTTCCCAAATTGACATTCCTAATAGGATGCCCTGTAACTAACTCTAATACCTCCAACAAGATCTCCTCGTGCTCTTGGAGAACACCGATGGTGCAAGTGATTGTTGCACGCCAGTGATGACCACGTGAGTCATCGATCCGTTTCATAATTTGAATTATTCAAAATTATCATCCCAAATCCACATTCAACACTGTAATTTTGAACCTTTCAATTTTTTTTAATTTTTTCAATGACTAAATTTGCTCAAATATTTTGTTCTTTTGTTAATATTGGCGGGCGCCTTGCCGCCTAGTGACCTATGAAATCTGCTTTTTTTTAGAAGAAATGAAATCTGCTAAGTATAACCCCCAGGGCAGAGCCAGGCTAGCGCTGGGCCCCGGACCTGCCTCGTTGCTAGTGATCTACAGTAGCAAAAACCACTATGGTTGTTAGCATGTACCATACGTCTGTTGTATTCTACTGCTTATGTACTCATGGTAGCTCCTACTCTTTAGGATCGGAGTACTCGTCGGGGCCTGCGTGCCACCTAGATCGGGCCACTCATGTAACTGCCTGTATATATTGTACTGTTGTTGATCAAGGAAATACACAGAGAGCATATTCACAGTCCAACTTGGTATCAGCGACCAGGACATCGCTCCCCGCTCCGTCGCCTGCCATGGCCACCGAGCACGGCTCTTCCTCCTCCGTCGTGACGAGCTTCGCCACCTCGCCCAGTTCCCTCTCCTCCTCCTGCTCTGCGACTCCCACCGCCGGCACCACTCCCACCACCGCTACTGCTACCTCGCCGTCCTTCGTCTTCGGCACCACCGGCCCCTCCGCCTCGACTGGCTCTCAGTTCGCGCCCCTCTTCTCCTCCCAGCACCCGCCGCCGCCTCCGCCACCGGCGACCCCTCTCGCAACCCTATCCTTCAAGATCATATCTCCAACCACATCCGGTTTCTCCTCGACCCCGCTGAACACAACTTTCACAAGTGGAAATCCTTCCTTCTCATGGTTCTCGTCCGCTATGGCGTGACCTATCTCATCGAGCATCCACCACCACCCAACGCCGACGACCAATACCGTGAGCTTGATACCCATGTCGCCCTGGGGATGTATGCCACCCTTGCGGACTCCATCATCGATCATGTCATCGGTGCCACCACCACCTACGAGCTCTGGACTCGGATCAACGCTTTCTTCCTCGCCAATCGCGCTGCGCAATACATGCTGCTCAACCATCAATATCGCAATCTCAAGCAGGGGGACCTCTCGGTTTTCGAATATGCGCGCCGTATGCGGCTGCTCACCGCTGGCCTCGCCGACATCGACCACGCCGTCACTGAGGTGGATCTCACCACCCAGTTTCTGCACGGCATCGACAAGCGCCTCGACACCATCCGCGTCGTGCTCGGCGACACCGTCCCTCTGCCCCCGTTTGAGACGGTCTTCTCCCGCCTCAAACTAGCGGAGGAGAATCTGGCTCAGTGTACTGCCGACGAGAGTGCCACGATCCTCGCCGTCACTAGCGGCGGTGCTGCTCCTGGGGGCTCCTCCGGCCAGCAGCAAGTCACCACCGAGCGCGCCCCCCGCTCGGGCGATCGCGGGGACCGCACCAAAGGCCAGCAGCAGGGCCGCGGCTCCGGCTCTCGCCAGGACAACGGCGATCGCGGCCGTGGATGTGGTCGTGGTCGTGGCCGTGGTGACCACGGCGGCCGCGCCAACAACTTCACCGCACCGGCGTACAACCCATACAATCCGTATGAGGCGCCTCTTCCTCGGATCGTGCGCCCACTACGTCCGGTTCCCCTGCCCACGCCTCGCCCCGGATCCCGCGTCACGTGCACCTGCCGCCTCCTCGGATCACGCGTCGTCCTCGGATCACACACCTGCCCTTTCCACTCTGGACCCCACCGCATCCACCTCCCGTTCCACGCCAACCACCCCATCGCCTCCTCGCCTACCGGCTCATGCCCAGCCCGTCCAACCTCCTCAAAACTCTCACAAAATGCACACTCGTGCCAAGTCCGGATTTTGCCAACCAAAACGTCTTTTCTTAACAGCCACGCCTACCCCAACCATCTCACCCATCCCTGCCACCTACCGCTCTGCCCTAAAAGATCCTAATTGGCACCATGCAATGCTTGATGAATTTGCTGCTTTAACAAAGAACTCGACCTGGTCTTTGGTTCCCAAACCTGCAGGTGTCAACGTGGTCACGGGCAAATGGATTTTCCGCCACAAGTTCAACACAGATGGTTCCTTGGCCCGGTACAAAGCACGTTGGGTTGTTCGCGGTTTCACTCAACAGGAAGGCGTCGACTATGATGAAACTTTCAGTCCCGTGGTCAAGCCGGCGACGATCCGTGTCATCTTAAGCATTGCCACATCCAGCTCATGGCCCTTCATCAACTTGATGTCAAGAATGCATTTCTTCATGGTGACCTCAAGGAGACGGTCTATTGTGCCCAACCAGCCGGCTTTGTTGATGCCTCTCGCCGGACCATGTGTGTCTCCTTCGTAAGTCACTCTATGGCCTCAAGCAAGCTCCTCGCACATGGTTTCATCGCTTTCAGCTGTTTCTCTTGTCCCTTGGGTTCATTGCATCCAAGAGTGACTCCTCTCTTTTCATCTTGCACCGTGGGTCCTCTATTGCATATTTGCTAGTGTATGTTGATGATATCATACTCACTGCTAGCTCGTCCCACCTTCTCCATCATATCATTCACTCTCTCAAAGCCGAGTTTGCCATGACCGATTTGGGCGCTTTACATCATTTTCTCGGCATCAATGTCACACCCAATGCATCCGGTTTGTTTCTCTGTCAACAACAATATGCCCTTGAGATCTTAGACCGCGCTCATATGCTGAATTGCAAACATGTTTCTACACCCATCGACACCACCTCGAAGCTCTCTGCTAGCGCTGGCACCCCCTTGTCAAACCCCACCCACTATCGCAGCCTAGCTGGTGCCCTGCAATACCTCACGCTGACTCGCCCCGACATATCTTACGCTGTCCAACAGATTTGCCTCTTCATGCATTCCCCTCGCGACTCTCACATGCAGCTCATCAAGCGTGTACTCGGGTACTTGCGTGGCACCTCACACTTCGGCTTACAACTCTACAAGTCCCCCTCCCATGATCTAGTGGCCTATACCGATGCTGATTGGGCCGGGTGTCCTGATACACGCAAGTCCACCTCCGGCTTTTGTGTCTTCCTTGGACCCAACTTGCTTTCCTGGTCCTCTAAACGGCAGCCCACTGTGTCTCGCTCTAGTGCTGAAGCTGAATATCGAGGTGTGGCCAATTGTGTGGCTGAGTCATGTTGGATTCGCCAACTATTACACAAGCTGCGCCGTCCTCCCACTAATGCCACCATCGTGTACTGTGATAACATTAGTGCCTCATATCTCGCTTCCAATCCCGTGCACCATCAACGCACCAAGCACATCGAGATAGACCTTCACTTCGTCTGGGACCGTGTGGCACTAGGCGAAGCTCGTGTTCCCCATGTTCCATCGAGCTCGCAGTTTGTGGACGTGTTTACGAAGGGGCTGCCGTCGCATGTCTTCCATGAGTTTCGCTCCAGCCTGAACGTCCTTCCCCACGGCGTTCCGGCTGAGGGGGGGTGTTAGCATGTACCATACGCCTGTTGTATTCTACTGCTTATGTACTCATGGTAGCTCCTACTCTTTAGGATCGGAGTACTCGCCCGGGCCTGCGTGCCACCTAGATCGGGCCACTCATGTAACTGCCTGCATATATTGTACTGTTGTTGATCAAGGAAATACACAGAGAGCATATTCACACTCCAACTATGGTCAGTGAAGGCTTCTCGCGCCACAACCCGGGCCGAGGCCCCCAGGCCTGGGGTGTAGCTATAACAAATGCACCGTGCCTTCCTCTCTCGACAGCAGAGCACGAGACGTGTCGTTTCTGATCGCATGGTCAATCTCATACTCCTGTGTCCTAGCCACACCGGAGCGTGCAGATGTACTGGACACCGAGGAACTGCGAGCACCTTAGCAACGGTGGCTCGCCATGGCAGCGCCTCATGGTGGCCCGCCTTGGTTGCGGGGACGGACACAGGCACGAACAACACCTGCAGTCGCCAGTGCGCCTCCGAGACGCAAACATCAAAGCGATGCTGGCACTGGATGGGAGTGTCAGGCGGCCGTGCATGGTGACGCGAGCGAACGGTGCGACTGCCCTTGACGCAATGGCGACTTGATTGGTGGGCGGAGCTCTGCACACTTCCTGTACGATGCATTTCGTATAGTTTCCCTATCAGTTTTTGGGAGATGTGGTGATAATCTTCACTTGAATCATGTCTGTACGACATCTATGATTTAGCTTCGTATTATGTTATATATTTTCAAAGAAAAGCTGTGAAGAAACTCCAGCGAAATGCATTGTAATCGTCAAATTTAACAAAACAAAGAAGCTCACTGGATACAAGTTCACAAGCTATATATTCAGAAACTTTATTTTGTACAAATTCCCAAACACGGGGTCAAAATAAAGAAAATCAGCATTTCAAAGCACTGAACCCTCCATGTAACTAATAACTACATAAAATCCAACGTTTTTAAAGAAAGGGAACAGAGAAGCCTTGCCTTGCCTTGCTCCTACTCCCGTGATCCATAACATATCTCTGAACTTGAGAACGATCATCAGTCGAAAGAACCACATGCTACTATGCCAAGTGCTCCATGCTTCAGACCTTTCAGTTTTGTAGCCAGACATGACCAGAAACAGAAGGGCAAACCATCCCGTCTGTTCATGGAACAATCCGTGTTCAGAGTGCAAATCTTCCATACTTTCAAGAGTGCAAATCTTGGCAAGATGCCACATGCTGTTCCAGATTTTCTGGGCAAGATTGTAAAGAAAGTTTTGTCCATCTTTCTTATTGACGGGGACACGATGTGCGAATCGTATATCGTGCCTGAGACAAAATCCGTGACATATGAACCTTTCCTATTATTTTGAAATGTTGGAATCCCCTTTGTGGATTACTAGCAAAAAGGCCCGTGCGTTGCAACGAGAGAAAAAAAAATCCTTTCATATCTCTAGCTGGGTGCATGGCCGGTTCGCAGGTTATGAGATTGAAACCTCCCATCGGCAATTTTATTTTTTGCCAACTCTCCAGACCTGAGCCTTAGTGCACCGCCAGGTGGGCTTTCTCCGTTGGACCAAAACGGATGGCAAGTAACGAAACCAAATAGCGTACGTGAAATTAATTGAAGCGGGACCAAACGAAACGGGACCAAACCAAGAATATCACCTCCCTTTAATAGTAGGTATAGATATAGATAAACTAGCCTATGAATTCTTTGTAAATCTTTTTGTTATTTGGTAACTGCAGGAAAGCCTAATAGTGGATTTAAAAATTTGCCATGATCCTCACTTGTTAAGATACTATCTTAGTAATAACCTTTGATTGCTCAGTGAACTCTATACCCGCTATGAAGTATATGGAGGAGAGATTAGGCAGTTAAATGCAGAATTCTGGAAATACTGAATCTTTCATGTGCAATCAAAAGCATCTGGAGTCTCAGCCACATAACACATTACCATGTTAAGCTTCAGAATGTATCCCGTCAAGTCGAGTCCAGCACATAGCGGTTAGGACCATATTCCACACCCTAATGAACAATTACAATTGCCTAAAAGCACGTATCGTATCGAGTCCCACAATTTGATATGGAGAACAAAAAACTGCAGAAGAACAATGCCCACATAATATGTGTCACCATGGTGGGGTGGGATCAATCATCACCATGTATAGCTAATTTACTAGAGTGGCATATTGCTCTTCAACATACTCAGCCAACATAACAAGCAATTCTCAAGCAATGTGAAAATTATAAAATCCAAATATATTATCCCTCTGTAAAGAAAACAGATTACCAACGACCAAACACCCACACATGAAGAAAATATTAAAGAGAGAAGAGGAGGCAACTCATTTTGCCCATGAAGAATGAACAGAGTTAATTAGGTATCAGGCATTTGGAACAGAGCCTTGCCTCTTCCATAAATATAGGTCAAGAATGCACATAGAAATGTGTGTTGATGCTTTTGAGTGAAAGATCTTGTCTAAGAAATAAGGAAACTCCGTGAACCCAGTCTGGAAATTATAACAAATTAAAACAGTTGCAATGAACACTGTAGCCTAGCAGTATGTGTGACAAAACATATATATCTTCATCTCACTACATGGGCATTGCAGTCTACTGTTATATTCACCGTAGGCTTAAAATATGCAACAAATAGCAGCCTAATACCTAATAGATTTGTGGAGCATCTATAGCAGTAAAACCTCTGAGATCTTCATGCAACTCAGATCCTGCCATACTGTCAGTTCCCTCAACTTACAGCTCAATATTTCAGTTTACATGCTATACTCTTCACTCTTCAGTAACATTGCTTGCTGGATACAAACAAGGAACTGCATGCTATACTCTTTACTCTTCAGTAACATCAGCACTTGACCTCTAGCACTAATCAAATTCACAAAATTAATTAAGTCATACCAGTGAGCCAGCATGCAGAAACCATCGCAGTTTCTTGGCAACGGAAATCACTACCTCTAAACATGCCATCATCCATGTTCTCTGTTTTCGCTCAAAGCTACGAGAGCAAACTGTAGAGTTTTTACAATGGTAAGACAAAGCTAGTGCCCACGGTACATTTTCAAGCTAATTAAAAAACTAAGCAAATAACTGATGCTGAAGAAATTGGAAGTTCATTACGAGATAATTCATTAGCCTGCTTACACACACCATTAACGCAGGGAAAATCTCAAACTTGCTGACAAAATCCAAAAACACTGAGAAAATAAGCACCACTGCATTAAAACAGTTACCGAATACTGACACCGATCACAAGACCCATGTCGCCTTCAAATAGTCATTTCTCATGTTGATGAGAATGGACTCCTGCCCTTAAGCATATTCAAGCATATGTTGTCAATGGCTTGCAGGGCGTCACCTTTTCTGCAAACATGGATTTATCAGTGTGATTCCAAAAAGTAGAAGACATGGTACTATATTAAATTGCACTCATAGGTAGGCATAAGAATAATTAGGTGTAACATTCGAGTGTACATAGCACTGAAAGTTTGCTCGAGCATATATATATATATATATATATATATATATATATATATATATATATTCGAAAATGATACATAAAAAATAACTACCCATCTGCCTAAACATTGAAACTAAATCGTTCACCAACTGGTATACTCATTACTGAAGAACTGTTCCAAATCACAGAAGAAAAGGGCATATAGATATACCTTGTCGATTGTAGAAGCTCATGTATGGAATCAAAGAGCGGAAATTTTCTCTCTTCCATAGCTTCTTCCACCGTAGTGTCTTCAAATTAATCTCGTAGATGCCAAGATCTATGGTCACGAAAATGATATCATGGCCTTCCACAGACCCAATAACGCTAATTCTTTTCTTGGGATTTTGAATGGGGAGAAGTTCCTTGAGATCGATGACTTTACGCTGAGTCCATGACGCAACTCCGTGGGAACCTATCTGTCTTGACCATAGGTGGAGGATTAACCCACCCAAGTGTGCCAACCCCAAGCTGCCATCCTCCATTGCCATGAGGATAGCGGGCCAGACAATGGCCGGCCTCGTAAGCGGCGCATCAATCAGTGATAAGCAATTAGAGCTCAAGTCGTACTTGAGAATCCCTACACGCTCATCATCAAACGTAAGCCCGAAGTGAAGTGCGTTGTCGACGAGGACAGGAGGCAGTGAATCAATGAGCGGATCGGCCATAACAAGATGAAGAGCAGAGCACGGCTTGCTCCATCCATCAAAATGAGAATCAGAGCCCGGCTCGCTCCACTCGGCCGTCACGGGCGAGGACACACACACATGTGCAACACAATCACCATCATCCGCATTCATGTCCAGGTTGACGACGACAACCCGGAAGGGGCCCTCATGGCATGCACGGTGGTCGCAGCCCCTCTCACAGCGCAGAGCACCGCGGCGCCGACATAGCTGACGGGCGCCTCCAGCTTCATCCGGCGGCCTGTCATGGGGTCCCAAACGACGAGCCCCGTGTAGTTCCCGAGGAGGACGTGGCCATGGCGGCAGTCCCACGGAGTGTAGTCGCGGTCCCAGCCATCGGCGGCGGGGAAGAGCGCGCCGAATTTCGCGGTGGGGACGAAGTTTGCCACGGGATCATCCTCCTTGGGGCCGCCTAAAAAGAGCCAGTTGTAGAGGAATCCCAGCATCGGGGGAGCTCCATGGAAGTCGCGGTAGAGGCCGCGGAAGCGAGCGCCGGAGAGGAGGCCCAGCCAGAGCTTGCAGGCGAGGGAGGCGCGCACGAGGTGCTCGGGCTCGTCCGGCGGGAGGCGGAGGAAGATCTCCTCGAGAAGCTCGTCCGGCAGCGCCGGCGGCGGCGGTGGCATGGTCGGTGGCGGCGGCGAGGGTTTCGGGCGGGAAAATGTTTGGGCTGGTGCGCTGGGTGGAATGGAAGGGCGAGTGTGTACTGTGTTGTGTGCTGCTCAGTTTTCTCCGATCGGCCTCTTCTACTTTGGGCTTTCTTGTTTTATTAGGCTTTGGGCTTTCAGATTTCAACATTTTTCAGGCCCAAAGTAGCAACATTTCTACATATCATCTTTTTATTAAAGGTTTTAAAAATCATGTTTGTGTTTCCCTAGATTATGTTAATTTGCTCCAGATATTTTGATTTGAATATTTAGTATCATGTATAAATCTTTGGACATTTAGTTTGCCTAGATATAAAAAAATCCTAGGTTTTTAGTTAGTGGTTACAAAATCATAATTGCATTAAGGATATTTTTGAGCACTCAAATTATGACTTTTTATTTTTTTGAAACATATGTGGTATATGGTACCAAAGGAGGAAGCGGCTTGGGGAGGGTGCGACGGCCATGGGTGGCATTGGAGGGAGGTTCCTTGGGGCTGGAAGAAGACGGTTTGAGGAGGAAGAAGCCTCCTGAGCACTTTAATTGACACCCAATGTTTTACCACTGCATAATAGTCGCCCCCTTTGATTTGCCAAAGCACGAGACAGTCATTGATAAATTCAATGCCATGGTCCCTTTTTACAATTTTGTCATGATGGTATTGATGAAAACAATTGTACTTTCATTTGAAAAACATAATTGTCGCCCCCTTTAATGTTTGCAGAGAATGTTATCTGTTAGGAGCGTTGCCTGCTGAATCTGGATTAATTTTGCAACCTCAGTTGGAAAGAGAGGAGCTTTTGTTTCTGCCTGAATGCCTGAAGAGGAGAGTTGACAGCAGCACAACTTGCCATGATCATCCTGCTTTCTGTAATGCTGATTGCTAGCCTATATCAGGTTGCAGAGAGGAACTCTTCCCAGGAGCATCTGCAACAAACTTAAAGTCTGCAATGTTCAAGTCAGTTTTAATGGCAGCTCCTCCGAGGGGGGTCAGTCATCAACATCTGCCCATCAACACTTAGCAGGTAAAACTAATTAAATCTACAAGATTAATCAGGACACATCAGCACGCCAACATGCAGAAATCATCATAGCTGACGCATTGGATAAGAGTCCACTGAGATGAATCTAAAGAATGGATAAGAGTCAGGACAGCAAACTGTAGAGTACATGGCTACTAACAACAGAGGACATAGCTGACGCTGCAAGAAATTGGAGGTTCATTACAAGATAACTCATGCGTCCGCTTACACATAGCTACTGACGGGGAAATTATAAGCTTAGTGGCAAAAGCCAACAACAGTATGAAAAACAAGCACCACTGCAGAAAACCAACTACAGTAGTACTAAATAGCACCACTGCATCCTCCAACCCCAAGCATACTCAACCATACATTGTCAGTGCGCCACATCGCCGGGGATCACTCTTTCTGCAACTGTAAATTTGTCAGTGTAATTCCAAAAAGGAGATGACATGATATTATATAAAATTGCCAATGAGTAAGCATAATTAGTCATAGTTACACAGAACTCAAAGTTTGCTCGAGCACATTTCAAATATACCTTGTGGATCGTAGAAACACATGTACGGAATCAAACGACGAAGCTTTTCTCTCTTCTGTAGCTTGTTCCACCATAGAGTCTTGAGATCAATCTCATAGATGTCAGGGCCCATGGTCACGAAAATGAAATCACTGCCTTCCACGGATCCAATCAGTCTAAGTCTTTTATTGAGATTTTGAACGGGGAGATGGTTATTAAGATCAATGACTGTGCGCCGAGTCCATGATGCAACTCCATCGGAACCCATCTGCCTTGAGCACAGGTGGAGGGTTAACTTGTCCACATCTGCAAACCCCAAAGTGCCATCCTCCATCGCCATGAGGATAGCAGTATGAGTAATGACGAAACCCACAAGCGGCACATCAATCGGTGATAAGGAATTAGAGCTCAAGTCGTACTTGAGAACTCCTACACGATCATCATCATATGCAAGCTTGAAGTGAAGTGCATCTTCAATGAGGACAGGGCGCATATCGTCTATGACGGCTTGCTCAAGTCACCGGTCACCGGCAAGGACACACAGGCGCTTGCAACGCACTCACCAGATTCAGTTTTGTCCAGGCCGATGAAGACCACCTGGAAGGGGCCTCCGTGGCAGGCACGCGCACGGTGGTCACAGCCGCTGACGGTGCAGAGCACCGCGGCCCCGTAGCTGTCGTCCACCGGGTCGGGCGCGTCCATCTCCCTCCGGCAGCCCGTCATGGGATCCCAAACGACGAGCGGGATGGGTTGGTAAGTCAGATTGGGATTGCCGAGGAGAACGCGGCCATGGCGGCAGTCCCACGGAGCGTAGTCCCAGTCCCCCCAGTCGTCGTCGGGTATGCGCGCACGGAATTTCGTGGTGGGGAAGAAGCGTGGGATGTTATCTCCCACCTGACGGACGGAGTTGGAGCGCCAGGAACAAAGGAAACCCAGCATTGGGGGAGCTCCATGGAAGTCGCGGTAGCGAGCACGGAAGCGAGGGCCGGAGAGGAGGCCGAGCCAGACCTTGCTGACGAGGGAGGCGCGCAGAAGGTGTTCGGGCTCGTCCGGCGGGAGGCGGAAGAAGACCTCCTCGAGGAGCTCGTCCGGCACCGGCGGCAGCGGCGGCATAGTGGGTCGAGGCGGCGAGGGTTTCCGATGAGGCAAATTCTGGAGCTGGTGCGCGCGGCGGGTGAAGGGGAATCCGACGGGTGGGGCCGGGGCGACAGTGAGGTGCTCTCATTTTTCTCTGATCGGCTAGAGGCAAATATAAGATTGCCTCTGATCAAACATTCTTGGATTAGTGAGCTAATTTATTAGTCTGTCTAGTTATAAAAATTGTTTTCCTCGATTTTTTGTAAGTGAGATAATTTTCCCGGAGAAATTGTTTTTTCTCTTCCGGATTTTCTTTAATGGTAAAGAAAATGATCTCTTTGGCGTGCTATATGGGTTTGACACTTGAGCGATGAATATCCACCCGCCATAGAGCTGAGGGGACAAAGTTGGACTCCAACAATAGTCAGGGACCATAAAAAAAAAATTTCCCATTTTGAAGGAACATTTCCAAGTAGTAAAGTGTCATCACATTAACCCTTAAAAAATTCATCACATTGTCCGTCTTCCAAAAATATAAGGTCATGTCAATATCCATGTCCCGACCGTAAATATCTCACCAAAATTAATGAGGAGGTGGGCAGGTGGTCCTTGGAGAGGAGAGGATGCAGTGAGAGTTGTAGGTGTCATCCGGAGGCTTCGGTGGGTTGAGGTCGGCGGTACGACAAGCTCATCATGATGATGGGGAGGAGGAGCTTGGCGTTAGGGGCAACGCGAGTTAGACGGGAGGACGAGTTTGCCATGACGGCATGATAAGGATCAGGGCTATTCGAGATCAAAGTGCCCAGAGGAGCGACCGACGAAAGGGTCGCCGCTATGGTTTTGACGACGAGGAAAATGCGTAGGCGATGCGCTTTATTTTGTTCATGGTTGTCTACTTGAGAGTAAACTGACATCTTTGGCGGTGGCATATTTTGAAAATTAGCGAGAACTCCATGAATCACGGTTCTCTCGATCGTGTAAATAGCCCTCTTCGTTTTTTGTACTACATATGTCCTCTGATCTGTTAACTGACATGGGCTCCTTTTTTTCACCCTGTTCCCCAGCAAACAGCACCTGACGACACTAGTAGCCAGTACAAGTTCAGTTCACAAGGCCAACATGCAGAAGCCATCATGCACTACTGATTCTTTCTATAAATTTTTGAGACACTAATACACGTTTAAGAGTTCATTACCAAAATGATACGTAAACACACGACAACAAATATATATATAGTCCTGCTGGATTTCGAAGTAACTTCAGACAATAGTTCATTTTCCTGTGTTCTAAACCGCACAGCAGTGACCACAGTAGTACAAGTCCAGAACCAAAGTAGGAGTGCACATTCTAGTGCAGAAACTGCCAAGGTGAAATACCACCAACCTTCTGCCAGTTTCATCTGAAACCATCCGACCTACTCCCTTCGTTCCGAATTACTTGTCTTAAATTTGTCTAGATACGGAAGTATCTAGTACTAAAATAAGTCTAGATACATCCGTATGTAGACAAATCCAAGACAAGTAATTCGGAACGGAGGGAGTAGCAGTCTGGCACCACTTTCTGCCAGTACAACTCTAGATATCCTGCCCACTTGAGGAACTGAGCTGAGGAACAGTACGGGTAAGCATTAAGAGACTTCCTCCTTAAATGCCAGCAAAAGATTTCCTCCTTAAATGCAAAAGCATTACAAGACGGCTTTAGCAGTGATATACTACTAATCATTTTACTAGGAGAAAGGGAATTTGCATTCATAATCTTGGCAACTAGTACTACTTGAGACAAACGGAAACCCAACTTAACAGTGAAACACAAGTATTATACTTGAGCTGACAAGAGCATAATGACAAACTGAAACCCTCAAACTGTTATCCCTTATCTAGTGCATTATACTTGAGCTGACAACAGCATAATGCCCTGGATGCAAGACATAGACCTGCAACCTTGGTGATATGAATATATTGATTGTAATGCCATTGTGGAAAAGTTAAGTGAGCCCGGATTTACAATCAGATTACAGAAACCACTAGCTCTGGTCATGCCCCCATCATCTGCTCAACAGCTGTACCCCTTTTTGGGGATGAATTTGGAGATCGGATCAAATCTTGGAGAATAGTTATTTCCTTAATACGATTTTAAAGCCTTCTTGTTAATATGAAGTTTGGCAAAACACTGTCAATGCCACAAAACTCTCAAAACAATCAAACTACACCTACAGATTTGGGTACATCTACGGTAGGACCTTGGAGCTTAAAACCTAGTTACATGCCAGCTTGGCCGTGCTCTGCCTAGAGTTATTGCAGCACTATGAACGTCTCAAACAGTATAATATGAGCATCCAACCAGTATAAATGTATACACTGAGAGCATTCGCTGCAATTCTAGTAACAACATCAAAATTAAGGAGAGATAGATCAGGGTACACAAATAAGTTCCATATTCTGAGAAAAGAACAAGTGATAAAATGTATAGCTGGGGATGATCCAAATTCCTAGAGTTGCAGAAAACATATGCAGTTCAAAACTTCAGTAACAACAGGATTTGACATGTAGCACTAACTAAATCCACTGGACTATTAATTACGACACATCTGCAACAAGAGGAGTTTTCACTGACACATCTGCAAGCCAACATGCAGAAAGTATGTCACATGATCCCTTCAGAGATAGAACCACTAACTCTGGACATTCTCTCATAATTTACTCATGAGTTTGACCTCTTGTGCAAGATGAATTTAGTGTTAAGTTCTCTGGATCGGGGTAGGCTAGATCAATCCGGTAACCTACCTTCTGCCTTGCCTTGCGAGCTTGAACCAGCAGCCATGGTGATGTTGTGGCGGCTGTGATGGCAGTGAGATGGCGGCGGTGGTGTGCTTCCCGTGAGCACCGCGCTAACCCTAGATCAGTAGGGAATATCGGTGGGGTTTGTGGCAGCGATTAACCTCGTAAGTCGTGCCCCGGGCCCCACCTCTGTTTATATAGCGCGGGTCACAGGGGCCCACCAACCATAATGAATTGGGCGCCCCCGATCAGGGCGCATTGACCAAGGGCCTGGCACGCCGTTGGGCCTGCTCAGAGGAGATCAACCTAACATTCTCCCCCTTGATCTCAACTTTACTTTTAGCTTTATACTTTCTAGTTTATTTGTTTCATCACATATTGGTACATAGAGCATGTTTCATCGTCATAGCTTAATTGCCGATAGAATCATACAGCTACAACATACGTTATGTTCGGAAGCAAATTATGTTCCTTTTGGGCCTATCCAGAAATCATAAGGCTTTCCCTTAAACCCATGCCGGCTAAGTGTTCCTTGAACACATTGGGTGGTAAGCCTTTCGTTAGCGGATCCGCAAGCATATCTTTTGTCCTTATATGCTCGAGACTTATAGTTTGATCCTGGATTTTATCTTTCACAACATAATACCTTATCTCTATTGTTTTGGCAACATTACTCGACTTGTTGTTGTGAGCATAGAATACTGCGGGCTGGTTATCACAGTACATCTTTAGTGGTTTGTGAATATAATCTACCACTTTCAAGTCGGGTACAAATTTCTTTAGCCATATCGCCTGCCCCGTGGCTTCGAAGCATGCTATGAATTCTGCATACATCGTGGATGATGCAATTATCGACTGTTTGGAGCTTTTCCACGAAATAGCTCCCCCAGCGAGAGTGAAGACGTATCCTGACATGGATTTTCTATCATCTATGTCCCCCGCAAAATCTGCGGCTGAATACCCTTTTGTCTCTAGGGAATCACTTCTCTTGTATATTAGCATGTAGTCCTCCGTGCCTTGCGCATAACGCAATGCTTTCTTTACCATCTTCCAGTGCTCCATGCCTGGATTCTCTTGGTATCTACCGAGTACCCCGGTGATAAAAGCTAAGTCAGGGCGAGTGCGCACTTGTGCATACTGTAAGCTGCCAACTGTCGAAGCATATGGTACTGCTTTCATTTGATCGATCTCGTACTGATTCTTGGGACATTGGAATTTCCCAAAACTATCGCCCTTGACTATAGGAGCAGGCGTGGCTTTACTCGCATGCATATTATACTTTTTAAGAACCTTTTCTAAATATGCTTTCTGCGATAGTCCTAAGACTCCATTATTCCTATCTCGGTGAATTTCTATGCCCAAAACATATGATGCTTCACCAAGATATTATGTCAAAATTTGAGGATAAATATTTCTTTGTTTCTTGTAGTAGACTAACATCACTACTAGCGAGCAGGATATCATCCACATACAAGATTAGGAAAATATATTTCCCATTTTTAAACTTTGGATAAATGCAATTATCCTCAAGTTTTCTTTAAATCCAAAACTTTTAATCGTTTGATTAAACTTTAGATACCACTGCCGAGAGGCTTGTCTTAATCCATAAATGGATTTCTTCAAGCGGCATCCCATATTTTCCTTGCCTTCCATGATAAAACCCTTAGGTTGTTTCATGTAGACATTTTCTTTTAAATCCCCATTGAGAAATGCCGTCTTAACATCCATTTGATCTAACTCTAAATCAAAATGAGCAACTAATGCCATTATGATTCTGAAGGAATCCTTACATGAGACGGGAGAAAATGTCTCATTGTAATCTATCCCTTCTCTCTGTGTAAATCCTTTTGCCACGAGTCATGCTTTATACTTTTCTATATTCCCTTTAGAGTCATACTTAATTTTGTAGATCCATTTACAACCTACTGTTTTGGCTCCTTTAGGAATTTCCTCTAAGTCCCAAACATTGTTGGAACTCATCGATTTCATCTCGTCTTCCATTGCCTTCATCCACTTCGATGAATGAGGGCTTCTCATGGCTTCTTCATATGAGGTGAGATCTTTTTCCATATGAACCATTTCTGTGTTATAAACTTTAAAGTCAGTAGAAATAGCTGACTTTCTTGGTCTTGTAGACCTTCTAAGGGCCTCAGTTTCTGGCACACTCTGTGCCTCAACTTCTGGCACTTCTTCTAAAATTTGTTGTTGCACATCCCTTTCATGCTCAACAACGGGTTCAGTCGGCTCCTAACGGATAGGTTCCGGGTCTACTCCCATAGTTGTCATGGGTGGAGTTACAACTGGTAGTGAGAAAATTGGCTCCTGAATCATCGGATTAGGTGCATGCACCCTCTTCTCCTCAAGATCAATTTTCCGAGCTACCAAGCTCCCCCTCATCATTTTGTCCTCTAAGAAGACTGCATGTCTCGTTTCTACAAACTTTGTATATCTGTCTGGGCAGTAGAAACGAAAACCTTTTGATATGTCTGGATAGCCAATGAAGTGGCAATTTACTGTTTTGGGATCTAACTTTGCAATGTTTGGATTAAACATTTTGGCCTCAGCAGAGCACCCCCACACACTAAAGTGTTGTAGGGAGGGCATCCTTCCTGTCCATAGCTCGTACGGTGTTTTGGGCACCGACTTGCTTGGTACTCTATTGAGAATGTGAATGGCGGTTTTAAGCACCTCCATCCATAATCCCAATGGCAAGTTGGAATAACTCATCATGCTGCGCACCATATCCATAAGTGTACGGTTGCGCATTTCAGCTACTCCATTCTTTTCTCCTAGAGTGGGATACGTTAAAAGCACATGAGTTATCATATCTTTCTCTTGCCAGAATTTCTCCCGCCATACAGGTTTTTTGACATAATATTATGTCAGCTTTACCCCATTACACAGGTATTTTCCCAAACTTTTCCCGCCATGCAGGTTTTATCATAATCATCTTTTCCCGCCATGCGGGTAATTCCCTGTAAGGGAACATAAATGCCAGAATTGGCTTTTTTGACTGCATATCCAATCATCAAATTTAGGAATAAATCCGAATGCTCTTTGACACACATGCTTGATCGACGTTGGTCAAATTAAACACGTATGTTGCTTGTTTCATCTCAAATCATGTTGACTGAAAAATCTTCTTCATAGAGAGTACATGAAAGACATTCATCAACCAAGACTCTCAATGATCTATTTCTTTTCTTTTGATGCAATTCTTTAGAGAGAACATACTCCCTCCCTCATGTTATGACCTTTCTTGGTCATCTTTCTGGTCACAAGTATCCAGCCATTCTCTTTCACGAATGAAAGCATGGAAAACTTTTAGTCTGAGAAAACTTAGCCAATAATCAACAATAATGGGCATAAAAATAACCCTGCGTTGGTCTGGTTAAAAGAAATGCACATTAAACTTTTTGAAACTTTCTTTTATATTCTAAATCACCGTTGTGGCAGAATTAGAATAAACATCATCCTTCTGCATTAATTCCATATCACCGTTGGGCGGAAATGTAAATAATGCATATAACTCATAAACAATGTGATGATAGTATTTCTATTAAACAACTTTGCTAAGAATTAATCATCATCATTAACTTTATTGCAGCGGTAACAAGAAATGTACATTTCTCTAGTTCAAGAGCATTTCTTGATCTTTATACGTTCTCGGGAAATTAATCACTTTGATACAAAATTTATCAGAGATTTAAACTTTGAACATAAGACTCAGACTTATGGCACTGTTATCATCAACGTTGGTCAGAAAATAACAATACCATATTTTAACTTTAAAACAAATATCTTTCTTTTATCATAGCGGAAACTATCTGCATCTTATTTCACCCACAGGGGTAAAACATTGCTAAGAGCATTTCTTCTAATTAAATTTTCCCGTTGGTTCCAATTTAATTGGAGGATGAAACTCTTACTTTGCAGCGGAAACTTTACAATATTCTATTCAGAAACAATTCTGTACTCTTTTACTCTCTAAACAATTTTAACCGGTTGGTTCAAAAATGCATTAGAGAAGCAACAATTTAATCTTTTACTTTAGTTCTATTCACTTTTAAAAGAGCACTTTTATTTTCAATAATAAAACATGATCATGTTATCAACAACGTTGGTCATAAAAATAACATAATCATTTCATTTCAATAATTACTTTAATATGCTCTTTAAATATAATTCTATCTAAACTTTTATTTTCTTTGTAAAAGAGTACTATTAATTATTTACGCAGAGGAAAAACATGAATAAAAAATCATGAACTTTTTATACTCTTTACAGAAACTTTACTTTTACTAAAGAAAATATTATGAACTTTATTATTTCTTTATAAAATTCATGAACATTTCTTTTTCTGAAAAAATTTCTATTTTCATTTTCAGAAAAAAAAAATCTGTTTACTTTCTATTTTCATTTTCAGAAACTTTTTCTGTTTACAGAAAACAGATAAAACGAAGAGAAAACAAAACTGCAGCGCAGAGCAAGCCTTTGATTCGGCCTAGGCCGCCGGCCTCAGCCCAGCTCACGTGGGCTGCGCCTGTGGCTGCGCCCGCGCCGCCGCTCCCGGCCTCTGGCTCTTTTGGCCCAAAAGGCCCAGGCCGCGTTAGGTTTCCGATCGGGGCTGTCCATCGTGATCCGACGGTCCAGCGCCGATCTCGCCCGAACAAAAACCCCCACTGCGCCGCTCGGATCAAACCCTAACACATTTCATTCCCTTTCCTGTCGCTCTTGCCCGCACGTTGAGCCACCGCGCCGCGCACGGTCGCCGGCCGCTCGGCAGCCGCGCCGCGCCTATCGCCGGCGATGGCAACGAAAACGGCGTGCCATGCCGGCCTTCTCTTCTTCCCTCTCCTAACGCGCCCCCGCTCTTCCTCTTTGTCCGCAGCAGCGGATCGACCAGCGGTCCCGTCGCATCGCCGGCAAGCCGGAAACGGCATGGGACGCCGCCGCGGCGCGCGAACCTCGCCTCTCTTTTCTCCCTCCCTGCTTTCTCCATTCACCACAGAGAGAGAGAACGCTGGCTGGGCCCTCCTCTGCTCCCCTTGTTCTCGACGACGGCGGAGCACTCTATGATGGCGCCGTGGTCATCCCCTTCGCCGGTAGCGCGTTTTCCCTAGCGGTAAGCGCGCCACCGTCGAATGGATTGGCTGCATTGCCCTTTGCCCCTCTCGGGGTGGTTCTTCGTCCGGCGCCTCGGCTTGCCGATGCGCGCCCGGATCGAGAGGAACGGCGCGGCCATGACGGCGGCGTTACTTTCTCCGTTGAGAAATTTTCCTTTGCCCTGTGTAGGGTTCTTTGGGGAGGGATCTTTTTTCTTTCACTATTTATTCTTTGTACCGAAAATCGTAGGCTAGCATGGCCTGATACCATTGTTAAGTTCTCTGGATCGGGGTAGGCTAGATCAATCCGGTAACCTACCTTCTGCCTTGCCTTGCGAGCTTGAACCAGCAGCCATGGTGATGTTGTGGCGGCTGTGATGGCAGTGAGATGGCGGCGGTGGTGTGCTTCCCGTGAGCACCGCGCTAACACTAGATCGGTAAGGAATATCGGTGGGGTTTGCGGCAACGATTAACCTCGTAAGTCGTGCCCTGGCCCCCACCTCTGTTTATATAGCGCGGGTCATAGGGGCCCACCAACCATAATGGGTTGGGCGTCCCTGATCAGGGCGCATTGACCACAGAGGAGATCAACCTAACATTTAGATAATGGATCAAAGCTTGGGAGGACAATGGATCAGAGAGTTATTTTAAATGGGTACATAGCTGGTGCGGCAAGAAATTAGATGTTCAGTACAAGGCAATCCATTCACACATAACGCACGCCACTAACATTGGGAATTTATAAAGCATACCGACGAAAGCTACCAAAACTATGAGAAAACAAGCACCATCGCACCAGACAAGCAGCCAGATACTTCATATTCATCACAAGACCATGTCGCCTCCAACTGGTCATCTTTGCTATTGATGACGGCCGTTATATTCAGTTCCTACGTCGTCAATGAGCCACATCGCAAGGGATCACCCTTTCTGCAAACGTAGATTTGTCAGTGTGATTCCAAAAAGGAGAAGACAAGACACTATAACATTCGATTGTACATAGCAGTAAAAGTTTGCTCAAGCCGATATATTACCACAAAATGAAACATCCAATATAACCTTCAGTCTAATTAACCATTCAATTATTTTGTCTGTTTGGCTAACTAATATATAATTACTTAAGATTTGTCCTCAAATCATAAAAAAAAGGATAGATAGATATACCTTGTGGATGGTGGAAACTCATGTACGGAATCAATCTATAGAATTTTTCTCTCTTCCATCGCTTCTTCCACTGTAGCGACTTTATATTAATCTCGTAGACGCCAAGATCTGTGGTAACGAAAACGATATGACTGCCTTCCACGGATCCAATCAGTCTAAGTTTTTTTTCAGGATTTTGGATGGGAAGAAGGTTCCTCAGATCGATAACTCTAGGCTGATGAGTCCATGATGCAACTCCGTCGTAACCCATCTGTCTTGTCCACAGGTAGAAGGTTAACCTATGCACTTGTGCAAAACCCAAACTGCCGTCCTCCATGGCCATGAGGATGGCGAAATCGTCCCTGAGAGGCCATGCGCGTGGCGCATCAATCCGCGATAAGCAATTAGAGGTCAAGTTGTATTTGAGAATTCCTACTGTGCGATCACGTTCACCAATGCTATGCGTGAAGTAAAGTGTGTCTTGGATGAAGACAGGGGGCACTGGCGTGATGCCTGTATCAAGGCCAAGATCAGGACCAGGGCATGGCTCGCCCCACTCACCCGTGTCCAGCGAGGACACCCGCGCGTGTACAGTACAACGATCATCATCATCCGTGCTCATGCCGAAGAAGACAACCCGGAAGGGGCCCTGATGGCACGCGCGGTGGTCACATCCTGCCACGGCACAGAGCACGGCGGCTCCGCCGAAGTCGGTGTCCAAGGGCATATTGCATCCTTTGGGCGCTCCCAGCTTGGTCCGGCAGCCTGTCATGGGGTCCCAAACGATGAGCGGCATGGGCTCGCCATAGTCCCCAAGGAGAACGCGGCCATGCCGGCAGTCCAACACGCCGCACTCGGAGTCCTCCAAGTCCGGCCAGCCGTCGTCCGGAATGCGCCCGCCGAATTTTGTGGTGGGGAAGAACTGTGGGATGAGGAGGTCCTCCGACCGTTGGCGGGAGAACGGTGGCCAGGAATAAACGAAGCCCAGCATGGGGGGCGCTCCATGGAAGTCGCGGTACCGGCCGCGGAAGCTAGGCCCGGTGAGGAGGCCGAGCCAGAGCTTGCAGGCGAGGGAGGCGCGCGCGAGGTGCTCGGGCTCGTCTGGCGGGAGGCGGAAGAAGACCTCTTCGATGAGCTCGTCCGGCAGCGATAGTACTGGCAGCGGCGGTGGCGGCGGCATGGTCGATCGGTGGAGGTGAGGGTTTCGGGAGGGGATGGGAAGTGGGAGTCTGGGACGGAGGAGATAGCAGTAGCACTGCGGTTGAAATTGGCAACCGGAGGCAATCACGCGAGGCTGCCATTTCTGTACGGAAGAAGAAGGCGTTGCATGGCCAGCGACGTGATTGCAATGGCCCAAGGCCCAGGTGGAAAAGAAACTAAATTGAAGAGAGAGGACTTGCTTTGTGGGCCTGGGAAGAGAGATATTGAGCCAGGGAATTCGGCCAAGCCCGGCTGGAATTGCTTTTCCAATTAAAAGAAATGTTCTTCGAGCAGAGATTGATACCGCGAAGAAGGTGTTTTTAAGAGATTTCATTGTAATTCTTAATCATAAGAGTTACTATGGATTTTTTTTATTTTCGGTCCAGATCAGTGTACCTATAATTGTTACGAGTATGAATAAAATTACAGGTGTTTCTAAAAATTAAAAGAAATGCAGAAATCTACCTCAAAAGTTAAATAAATGCAGAAGTCAATTTAAGTCAAAAGAAAGAGCAAATGGTCACTGAAAAACCTGAAACTTTACAAGTAAATCAAATTGGACATGGATCATCCAATAAAAATACTTCCAAAGACAGAAAATCCACATAGGTCATTATGGATTTTGTTTCCTCCTCTCATATGCGAAAATTAATTTCAAAACCTTTGGGATTAATTTGAGTAATTCCAATAAAATTAATTAGTAACACAATAAGATTATAAAGATCAAGTGATTTTAGTTTGCGTCTAGTCTAGTTTCAAATTTATTTCATAGACCCAATAAAATTTATTGGCAGCGTGATCGTGTTGATGTATCTGACAGACAATACCAACTAAATAAGCATGGATGCACGAAAATGTGTGTGACCTGGTCCAAGTGGTATAAGTTCAGGCTTAGGGTGGAACTAGAAGTGGTTTGCCCGATTTGCTGCGCCGTTACATATCAACATTAATCATCGTTACATATTAACACCTCGTGACCATTTATCGTTCTGTTGGAGTTGCCTTTTTTTGGAGATGTAAAATGTACTTTTTGAAGATGTAAAATTTTACATTTCCTGTTTTACATCTTCAAATTTGCATTTTCTATTGGAGATGCTCTAAGGCTGTAGCTGTTGCGAGCTAGGAGGCTGCCTGCTAGAACACACAAACAAGAGTTGCAAAGGCACGGCGACACCAAGCCATTGTTGTCAACTGCAATGAAGTCCAGATCTACTTTTGTGGCCATGCTTAAGAACGTTGAGGTTCGTTTTGTTGTTGCTAATCCACCATCGCAGGCTTTCACGAGGTGTTACTCCATGGAGCGAGAGATGGTATCTTCATCCGAATTTCCTCGCTAGAAGGTAGATTTTGTTGTGAAGATGACTTCCCCTTGCGCCCTGTTTTGTTCATCTAGATTGTTGCAGTACCTTGATTTTAGCTTGAGGGTATACCAAATTCAGTCCCTGTAACTAGTAAGCAGCGGATAGTAGAAGAGTGTGTCCATAAATTCAGTGTAAGAATGTCTAGAGAAGATTCAGAGCAAGAGATGGTATCTTCATCGGAGTTTCCTCGTTAGATGCAGATTCTGCTACGAAGAGGACTTCCCCGTGGGCCCGTTTAGTTTATTTAGACTGTTGCAGCACCTTCATTTTAGTTTGACTGTTTGAGGGTATCACAAATTCACAATTCAATCCCTGGAACTGGTAGTGACTAGTGGAAGAATGTGTGCACAAAATTCAGTGTAGGAATGTGTACACGAATATTCAGTGTAGGAATGTCCACACCAGATTCAGTGTAAGAGTCTTATTGCCTTTTTTTTACCCCTAAAAAAAATTGGTAGTAGCCAGGAATTAAATGTGTGTACAGAAAAATAATTTCCTGTTGATTTGCTCTATTGTTTAGCTGCCGAACTGCACCATCTGTCTGGATTTGGGCATACTGGTTTCTGCCCAGTGTGGATGTAAGTCATGTAATAAATAAAACTAGTTTCCAAAATAGGCATCAAAAGTCGATATGTCCGAGTGGTTAAGGAGACAGACTCGAAATCTGTTGGGCTTTGCCTGCGCAGGTTCGAATCCTGCTGTCGACGCTTTTTTTTTCTTTTCTCCGTCGACAATTTTTTTTTGTTGCATTTGTGCCATTATTATTGTTCTGTACTCTGCTGCACGCATGGTTATGATATTTTCAATCTTTTTTGTCAATCATGCCCAAGGAACATATTTTTTGCAGTGACAACAGGCATATCTCTAACTCCTCTAACGGCCCCCTTTTTGCCGAAAAATATTAGCAATAGTGATGGTCTAATAAAACATAGAACCGAAGTAGTGTAGTGTTAAAAACGTTCTTATATTATGGGACGGAGGGAGTATGTTTTTTTCATACAAACTGTTTCCTACATCTTACGCACCAAACAGTATTTGGCCTAAGATATAAGCATTAGTATATTATATAAGCAAGAATACATCATGTCTCATTTGGGGCTGATGACCATTTCTTCCTTATCCTTCTCATGGAGTTTCACAGGCAGCGCACCATGAGTCACATTCCTCGCCTCCTTTCAGAATTTTCATCAAAAATTATTTGGGGCGAGAATATGCCATCTCTAATTCGCCTCATGACCATTTCTTGTTCATCCTTCTTGGGAAATTTTGAAGGCGGCGCACCATGAGCAGCGCATAAGTTACATTCCTCGTCTCCTTTTAGAACTATCTTGCACAAGTTGGGAGATCGCTGGAGCACCGATCTTATGAGTGTAAATTGTTGTTCTAGTGACCTAAAGCCAACGAATACTAGCTCTTTCAAAATCCAATTCTTGGTGTGGTCAAAGTCCATCTCCCACTGAGGAGTCCTTCTTTCAAAGTTGTTCCGTCGTCTGCAATCCTCACTCACTTCATCCATATCGCATACATGTTCCCATACCTATTTGGATGAAAAATGGATACACATGTAGTTGGATAATGTTTAACAGCTTTCACCTAAATTTGTCAAGAATAGAAGCCTCTATATGTGGAGAACCAAACAAAAGGCAACATAATTTACAACTACGTTACCTCAATATGTAATATCTCGATAGATGGTGCCGCTGCAAGAAAGGCCATCGTCCATAAAATGTCAAATTCAACAAAAATACCACGCACAAACAACTTCCTTAGCTTGTTGAAAGCTGTGCATAGTTGCTTCATTTCAGGTTGCATCCAAAGCTGGTCAGAAGAAAACAATCAAGAGTGGATAATTTCCAAGCACAAAAATGAAGGTATCAAACATATTTAAGCTATGCTTAATCAATATCATGAATAAACACATCTAGCTATGAACTTTGATAGCTGTGATAACTAATGAATGCAAACAAAAATATGACCACTTCGCAAAAATAAACTACAACTTACATTTTCTCCTTCGAAATACAATGTGAGAGTATGTACGCCTGTGGTTCCATGTATAAGCTCACTTAATTTAAATTGATCTTTAGAGCATATTGCACCATATGCGAGTTCTAATTCTCCAAGAGACGGGGCAAAACCAAAGGCCAATGGCATATCTATATCTATACCTACTATTAAAGCAAGGTAATATTCTTAGTTTCGTCCCGCTTAGATGATTTTGTATTTAAGATATATAAACAAGATGGTACTATTTATAAGAAAATCCACGCAACCCATTAAAAATCGTTTCATAGGTCAGCTGGGCCAGAAGTCTCAACATGGCTGGGCTTCCCGGGGGTGCTAATTTTGCGCGTGAAATTGCTTCAGCGAAGCATTGGTTCCAGCCCACTTATGGGCCATGAGGCAGGCAAGCCTTCTGAGGAATTGGTTCCTGCAGCTAAATGAGGAATTGAACTCACAATCTCATCTACAGCTGAAACTGCAGGCACCAACTGGGCTAAGCACCTGCATGTGATTACAATAGAGAGCTTTCCGTAAAAGTATCCTGAACAGCGAACGCACAACTTTTCACAGTTTCTTTTTCATCATAAGTTTCCACGGTTTAATAGTCCCACCTGGGCTATTTACAACAATTTCTACCAATTTAAATACGGTCTTGAGTTACCTGGCAATAAGCGAGCTCAGGAATCAACGAACAAAAAGTGAAAACAGAGAAGGCCTCGAGGTGCATGAGCATGACATTAAACGGGGAATTATGGGCGTATAACTTGTGGCCATGCATGGGTTTAAATTTAATTGGAATAATTTGTGGGAGTTAATAAAGAGGCTATTATAGTAGTGCAGTCAGGGATGATTGGATTTAGCTTAGGCCCTGTTTGGTTCATAAGTCCTAGGACTTTTTTAGTCCCAACTAAAAAGTCCCTAGTCCATAAAAATTCCATCCCTGTTTGTTTCCAGAGACTAAAAAGTCTCTAGTCCCTTTCTAGAGGTTATTAAATGACCATGTTGCCCCTAGTATATAGAATAATAACAATCAAACAACATCATGGGGTGGCGGGTCAATGGATGCATGGAGGGGCATTGTTGGAAAAGTCCCAAAAAGTCTCAAAAAAGACTCTCCTTGAGAGTCTTCTTCATTTAGTCCCAAATGCCTAGTTTAGTCCCTAAAAAGTCCCTCCCGTTTGGTAAAAAAGTCTCTAAAAGGGACTTTTTCTAGTCCCTACACAAAAAAGCCCCTGGAAACAAACACCCCCTTAGCCGTATAGGGGGTGCTGCTTCCCACCCACCTCACGCTTCCAAAATAGAAACCGCTAATTACGTGGGTTCACTCACCAAGAAACAAATTATGTGTCAACAAAAAGCCCATGGAAACAAACACCCCCTTAGCCGTATAGGGGGTGCTGCTTCCCACCCACCTCACGCTTCCAAAATAGAAACCGCTAATTACGTGGGTTCACTCACCAAGTAACTACCGGATTTTCATCTGTTGGAAACAGATTTTATTTCTGCTGCAATTGAAATTTGCTTCAATCTAAACTTATAAGTCTGCTTCCTGTTGACACATAATTTGTTTCTTTGCTCCAGTCGAAAAAATTGATTCCATTACAAAGACAAGTCTATGATTTGTTAACTTGACAAATACACCCATAAATTAGGCTAGATGCATATCATGTGTAGATGTAAAGTAATTAAATGGTAGAAGCCTGCATGTGGTGTAGTTGTATGAAGGTCCCAGATGAGGACGTGCCCTAACTTGTGGGATTAAACATTTGCTGTAATTTTAATTGGGTGTCCTCGTGTTGGCTTTTTTTAATAGAAGAAAACTCCATGAGCACCATGCGCTAGAGCCGAGGTTCGAACAAGGGTGGGCTGGCTGCATACTCAAGCGGCCAGACAACGGAGATGTGTCTTCCTTAGGTCTCAAAACGAAAGTGCCATTTCTTTAGGCGTACAAACTATTTTCAGACAATGCAATGTTTTTGGTGTAGTAAATATCTTCCGGGTTCATAAATCTTATATGCATGGATTAAATTGTTTCTGCAATTGCACCTACTATAATATTAACCCCTCTTCGTGTGCCCATGTCCAAACCCCTCCTTCATATGGTCTCGTTCAGCTACGACGGCAGTGCCCGTAAAATTAGCAAGCCGACTTGCTACCTATGAAGAGTTTGGCTTGCCACCGGGTGAGTTGTCAACGTAGTGGTGGAGGAACATCACACTGTCGTCCTCCGGCAAGAGCTATCATGTCCCATGAGTCGCTTCTCGAAGAACCATGTTGATGAATCCTTTTTGACATTAGAGACTCTTCTCCTACGTTCCAGTTCATCATCCAAGCAATCTGGATTCATTACAGCTAGCATTTACGTACTCCATAACGAAGAATGAGTGGTTCAACATAGTTTTAATTTTTTAAACATAGTTCAAATCCACCCGTTGCAACGCACGGGCATATGTGCTAGTAGTTAAAAAACCAAGTATCTAAATTGCACTTCTCCAATTTCGGAAGGCATGCTACCTCAAATTTCACAAAGCCACACTCGGTGAGCTCTAGAACACATAGTTTTGAGTTTGGTGCATCAATTTTAAAGGGAGACGTATCACCAATATCACACTGAGTGAGGCTTAGGTGCTTCAGTTGCTTGCAGCAATCAAACATGATATGGTGCATGTCCAATTTGTCAAAGGCTACATTTTGTAGAGAGAGCTTTGTGAGGCAGCAGAGCACACTAGGGTAGGCAGTGAAAAGAACATATATTTCCTGTGCTCGCTGCAACATATACTCTTTACTGCATTCCGAATTATATGTCTCATCAAGAATGGCGAGATCTAAGTCTTTCAACAGACCGATGTCGATTGCATCGCCTACGAGTAGGCCGACTTCGCACAAGAAAGTGTTGATAAAGTAGAGCTTAAGGTGCAAACATGAGATTGGAAATTCTCTATGTCGTTTAACCAAGAAACCTCTGGTCGCCTTTGTTAGAGACGCCATAGCTTCCTCCATATCCTTGGCCTTGATAGGTTCTAGGTCTGGTTCCCTCGATCGTACTATGTCGGAAGAGATCCTCTACTCTGCGGTGGCGCGGCGGATGGAATCCGGAGTGGATTGTGGAACAAGAAAGGCCTGGGTCTGGTGGAAGGAAGGCGGAGGACTCCCGACCGGAGAGATGCCGCTGTTTGAAGTACGTGAACGATGGATAGATACGATCTTCACATCCGGGCCCTATGCTGGAGATGGGCGCGCACGGGTGTAAAAAGCCCAGGCCTTGTTAATTCCGGCCCAGGCTCGGGTGAGGAAGCCCAGCTGGGTCCACCCTAGCTCCAATTGGGCTGCACAGGGCAGAAAATTAAGCCCTAAAGGCCCGCCATTTCCACTAAAAACCCGTAAACGCCATCTTTTTTGTTGGAAGTGGGACGCCATTTCCTGCAGAGTGCAATGTGCAGCCATAGGTAAGAATATCACGAGAGGAGCACATGCTAGCTTCAGGGTAATATCACGGGAAAAAATAGGACGCTACAGCATCGCTAATAGCACACAATAGCGTGCTGAGAATGCTCATTATATGAATTATTGTACAATATCTTGCTAATAGCAGATTTTAGGACCGACGCTGTTTTGGTATAGCACACAATTTTGTCGCTAGATGATACTGTAACATGTGGCCGCATCAAACATGAAACAACGGCCAAATTCAATCAACAACACGGGGCGAAGCTCCCCATAGGGCAAGTAGGGCAGCTATTGCACGTGTTCTCCATGAACAACAGCGGATTGCAGGGTAGGCTATGCTGGATTTTGGCCAACTGCAAAGGATTGCACCAATGTGTGATGCTTTATGCAACAACAACAGTTGTATTTTGAACAAATTCGACCACAAAAACTGGTGGTTTGTGTAAATTTCTCTAACATGCACACACGGCATCTCAGCATATGCATGAAAAATACCCACCATGACATAAAAGATACATGGGACCATCTCAATAATTAATAGATCCAATAAATCATGTACTCAAAATATTTCTTTTAGTTCTCCTGTTACTCATCCAAATATTTATTTATCCAAATACTCATGTTTCAAACAATTAAATCTCATCAAAACATATTGCAACCAATCCCCTAGCAACGCAAGTACGCGGCGGGCATCATGTAGTAGTAACAAAAATAAGCAAACCACAAAATTTCACCCCAAAAAATAGCCATCTACTCCCTCCGTTTCGAATTACTTGTCGCAGATATGGATGTATCTAGATGTATTCTAGTTCTAGATGCATCCATTTTTGCGACGAGTAATTTGGAACGGAGGGAGTACTATGTTATTACAGTTTTTCTTTTCTTTTTTTCTTTTGAGTGAGTGCTGTCTCGTTAGTGTTCTTTGGATCCTGACAATCGGTTAGCTTAATTACGTGGTGAGAGCATCGGGCAGCGATGACTGCCCGCCGAGGACCTTGCCGCCGACGTCCGGGAAGCACTCGTGGCCCGGCAGCGGCCCAACGCCGCCGTCCCTGTCCACCTTCACGGGGTACCGCATCAGGTGCCCCCTCGTCGTCTCGTCCGGCGACACGTACGCCCGCCAGTTCTCCTCCGCCGCCGCGTTCACCCGCCGCACGCACTCCTCCGACTCCGGCCGCCCGAACCACTCCTCCGCCCTGCCGCCCAGGTGCTCCGCCCACAGCGACATCCTGTACCCGTACACCTGTCCGCGAGGAGGAGCGCCGCGGTCTCCGGCCGAGGTGTGGTGCGGCTGGTACGCGCCCATGGCGATCTCCGTGTCCCTGGACCCTTCCATGGACCTCTGGTTGATGTTGGCCGACCCGATCACCACGTACTCGTCGTCCACCACCATCCCTTTGGAGTGCACGTAGATCATGAACCTCCGGTGCTTCTGCGCCATGCCCTGTGAGTTTGCACCAACAACCATGTCCTCAATTGTCACCCAATTCCAATACAACATTCACCATGCATGTGATTAATGGAATCAGAGAGGAGGGTGGATGGATGATGTGCAGTACCAGAGCAGAGTTGTCGTTGCATAAGCTCTCCTCCGGAGAGGCGGCGAGCTCGCGCCTCCCGAGGCAGTAGAAGTTCAGATAGTCTTGAGGATGGGAGTCGAGGAGACCCTGGCTCTCGAGAGCGTCCGCTATGATCTTGTACATCATAGACATGGTTTGCCCCTTCAAAAAATCATCATTATCATCATCATTCGTATATAAGGAAATGATTCTATACTCCTTGTATTATGTACTCTCACACCTTATATAGGACCACTGAGACGAATCGGTTACATCTCTTTATTATTTTTAATGTACTTTAATAGGAGTAGTAATTACTCCCTTCGTTTCATAATTCTTGTAGTGGTTAAACAGAGTCATGCCTACCATATTAGAATCTGATGGTGTGCTAGTGTCTCATTTTAATGAATTGACTTCAATATAATAAAATATTGTGAGTAGATTAATACATAATTCTTATTTTCAAATGTTGAAAATTCTCCATCCAAAAAACTAGATGAAACTTCGACTATAAATCTTGGTGTTTTCAAACATTTGCCACATGGTATGCAATGAGATGTTCCCTTTTTTCTTCTGAGGAATCGCAGGGATATGTTCTCTTGCTTTCAGTCCATGATTTTGTCGGTTTTGTGAGTTAATCGTCACAAGAATACCTACAGATGATGCTCGAAAAAAAAAGGGATACCTATAGACTTTGGTTGGGAGCAAACCTGCCAAAAGAGGATTTGCTGCACTGCTGCTGTGGTTGGGATGCCTTCAGGCCACATTGGGATAACAATGTAGACCGCAAATCGCTGCTTCACTTTGATCTTGCTCGCAATCTTCAAGGCCAGCTCGACGGGTATTAAATTGTCTGCACCTAAACATTACAATCGTAAGAAGATTAATAACACAGACAGTGAAGCATTAAGTTCAAAACTGAAGGGGGAAATGAGTAATTTAGCATCGTTGCGATCAAATCAAGAACGGGTTGTGATTTTAATTTATTTGTGTACCTGTATTTTTGTGTGAATGCCAGCAGAATGAAGACCCAATGAAGTACTGGTTCTCGATGTATATGAAGTGTTGTGCAGACCTGATGGCTTTCACGTATGCACTGTGTATGCTCCTGTCAATTTTTAGATTCTTGGCACAAACTAGATTCTGAAGAAGAAATGGGAAAACATACGAGGTTATCGAAAAAGGTGTGTAAATGGACACATTTTTCATGGTATATCATTGTGCATGGAAAGGATTCGTTTTTTAACCTGACCTGTGACTGTGCCTCTTGGACAAGTTTAGGAAACCCCTTGACAGATCCTGAGTCAATTGACCTGAAAACCTAGAACACCAAAGTAAGTAAGAAAAGATACCATCTCTGACATTTCTATAAGTTTGTTTGTGTATTTGGATAATAAAAGTTATAGTCATATATACCTGTACATGCCAGTTTTCCGTGTCCTGTTCGTGACAAACACGCGCATCCGCCTCATCGTTAGAAGGTGAAACAATCCAGGGCATCCGTTTAATCTTGATCAATGTGTCGTAATGCCAAATGACAACCTTTTTAAGGTTGACCCTCCATTTCGTGGCTTTCCGCCATCGTTGTTCGAAGTTTGTCAGTATGTCATAGGCGGCAGGACCCTCGATTTTGCAGTGCAAATCATGCCATGGCTGCCTTGGTCCATAAGAATTAACCTGCAAATCATAAGAAAAAAATAGATGCTTCATTTTAAGAGAGAATATCAGTTCACACTGTCGAATGTGGCTGCTGATACATTCTACTGAAACAAATTCACCGTTGTTTTTTGGATAAGGACCAGAAGTAAGAAATATGAACCAGGGGAAGAGGAACTTACAGGGAAGGTAGGATTATGAAAATCCTGATGAAAAACAGTGTCAAGGTCTTTGAAAAGCCTATGCTCAGGCGTATCATATCTGCCATCACACAGGTCCAGACCGCCGAGAAATGCGGTGATCTTGCGGTTGTTTCCCGCGGCCTGCGAATCGACAATCACGCATTTCTGATGGTGCGTAAACAGAGTCCCCACAACCTGGAGAGAAAATCACAGGCAAGTCAATTACTTATATATGAATCATTGTGAATCCAGTAGCAAATCAATTTGATTTTAGCAGCACATTAGATAGAGATCCTCACTCACGTGCTGCTTGAAGATGCTGAGCTTGTTGCTGCCGTAGCGAGGAACCAACACGCAGTGGACGCCCGAGTGCCTGAAGAACTTTCTGGTCTGCTCGTCGTGGGTGTGCATCACGCCGTCCTGCATCCAGCCTAGATTTTATTTCCGTCAGACCATTCTTCACTTTCAATCTACTCATGGAAGCACATTTCTCCATGGATGCGCGGTGTCGAAGAAACAGAGAAAATAATGGCTTGCTGAACTGAATGATGAAGAGCAGATAGAAGCAGAGGAGCGTACCGTTTTGAGGAGGAACCTGTCGTGGGACGTCTTGTCGTCCCAGATGAGCATGACCACGCGGACGCCCTCGTGGACCTTGCCTTTGAGGAGCTCCCCGAGCGTCTTCATGGTGGTGCCGGTGCCGGCGGCGGGCTCCCTGACGAGGCGGATGGGGTGGTGGATGGACCAGCCGACGACGTAGACGAGGTGGTGCGCGTCGACGATGGCGCGGGAGATGTCCTCCCAGCACCGGCCGTGCTCATACGTCCCGCCGCCATCAAGCTCAATCCCAGGGAGCTGCCCGTCGGCGACGTGGGCGTCCTGGTAGAGCGTGACGCGGCCGCCCCGGCGGAGCGGGAAGTAGGCGTTGGGCACGGCGGCGCACAGCGGGCTGCTGCCGCCGTGCTGCTGGGCCACCGGGGTGTAGCGCAGGCAGAAGCGCAGCTCGGCGGCCGGGCTGCTGCCGTGGTGGTGGTGGTGGTGACCGTGGGCGTGGATGATGGGGAACCAGCCGTGGACGAGCGCGCCGGCGGCGAGGCGGCTGGCGGGCACGGAGGCGACGCCGATGAGGCGGGCGCCGAAGACGTGGTTGTCCTTGACGTGGAGGTCGAGGGTGGCGGCGGCGTGCGCGACCTCGACGCGGAAGCGCTCGTCCCACCGGGGCGCGCCGGAGTTGGGGATCACCCGGGTCTGCGCCACCGTGGCGCCCGCCAGGCACACGGACACGTAGGCGTAGCTGGCGCTGGTGATGAGCCGCTTCTTCTTCTTCTTCTTGCTCCGGCTGCCGGCGCTGCCGCCGCTCCTGGACCCGCCCTCGCCGCTAACGCAGGCGGTGAAGCAACTCCGCATGCGCTCCGACGTGATGTCCATGTTGGGGAGCCGCCTGGCCTCCGCGATCCACACCTCCAGGTCGCCGTGCAGGTGCACCGGCGCATCGGCGCCGGCGGCGGAGCCCATCGGACACGATCTAGCTAGCTTGTTGCGTTGCGCTAATCAATGATCATCTCTCCGTCCGTCGTTGGTGCTGGGTGGGAGGTTGGTGGACCAACTTGGTGCAGTCGCCGGTGGGTGGGGTGCGGGTGCGGCTGCTTGGAAGGTGGCTGATCGATGCTGCCATGGGAGGCTCGTCGGGGCGGCGAATGAAGCGTCGACATCGCCTGCCATGTTGATCTGGCTGTAGTGTACGCACTTTGCTTTCATCAGACTGTACTAAATAAAACACGGAGCACATGTACATTGTCGCGTGCTTTCGTCCGCAGCAATCTTCCCTCCCACCATCCGTTTCATCTTTCATGTGGGAATTAACCCAACCTGACATTAGAATTCACTGCAAGAAATCCGTATCAAGTGTACCCCAACCTCTATTGCTATCGTGTAAAGACTTTTTTTACACGATAGGAAAAAGTGACAATGAATTCCCCTTTTTGCTTGCAAAACCCTGTGTGTATCCTTTGAGCACACGCCTGTTAAGTAGCCATCAAATCAAGGAAATCCAGCAAACGACCCCAATACCGTGCCAGCCTAAATCATGATCTTCACCAACTTGAATTTGGTTCTCTCACGAAAATCACGCCAGGTTGAAAGAACCGTCCACATCGCCAGCCATGTGGATCGTGCGCCTGCGCCTCTGTACTGCCGTACCACTTTCCTTTCACCAGACTGTATATTAAAGCACAAAGCACACGTATAACATCGCATGTTTTCGTTTCATTGTCATAGGAATTCGCTGCCAAAAAGTCCTAGGAAATTATGCGCGGACAAGCAACACCAGTGTCCAGCCTGCCGACCTATCCATGGGAAATTTGGAAGACATTGTCCACCTTTTCTAAAAAGGCAGGCGTGCAAGCAAAAGGCCAACCCAAATCGACCTACTCAAATCAAACAGGCGTTGGTACAATCAAACCACCAAGATGGCAAGTAGTATAACGTACAGTAACAGCGCCAGAGCATTACACAACAAGTTCACATGACCAAAAATTTATTGCCAGACATAAAACCTCAGGACAGACCGAACTTACGGAGCCATAGGGTCATATCATCAGACCTCAGTCAGGAATGGTTTCCGCGTAATGTGTGAAGAAAATTCACGAGAGGGGGCACATGCTAACTTTCAGGACATACTATGACGAGTGGCGATATCATCAGACACGAAACAGCTAAGTTCAATCAGCAAGCACTCCAAAACTCCGCCAAGATTGGGCTACTCATCCCGCCCGACAGTGTTTTAATTGTCTCCCCCCTGGTGAAAAAAAGGAGAGACCAACATCGATATAAGCATGTACTGTTTCATTTCACAAGGAACAGATCAATCCACTACAGCAATATCCAAACATCATGAGAACCATTAACAGCTATATTGAAAAGCAGTGGTGCCACATAAGGATAGCAATAACCTTTCTTACCCATGTGCAGATGAAAATAAACTAACCCATAAACAAGAGAACATAGGAGCATCTCAACGAGTTTTTGATAAGTTTATTGATAGAAAAGAAATGCAAGCACCGACTCAACAAAAGCTAATAGACCAGACAAGCATGGAAGTTGATACATTACTCTCAACCAGACTGCACTTGGAGCTTATGTTTAAATCAGTGCTGGCATGAAAATATGTTTGCAATTGCCAACAGTTGGAAGGTTAGGAAACTGTCCATAAATAAGTGACGTCCACTTAATATACACTAACTAATTGATTTATATTAGAATATACATCCTTCCTACAATGTTTTCAACATATGAACCTGCTATGTGCCTTAAGTTTAGTAGCAAAGTGTTGAAGCCATAAACAAGAAGATGTATGTACTTGGCAGACTATCCACTATGTTTCAAAAACATACTGATCTGGTAACCCTAGCGTAAACTATCATAATGATGATATATTTACAACGAGAAAAAAAATGAACAGCATATTTGGCAATTTGGTATCAACCATATAGACATACTGACCATAAATTTTAACCAACAAACTAACAGTACGATATGGACAAAGTGAGAAAGCAGTTACTTCAGAATGAGCAGGAACAGTCGAAGCTTTGGCCGACCACTTTGGAGGAGAACCATTGAATATGTATGAGCATTCAGTGAACGCAGCCCCTATCCCCACGCCAGCTCCAAGGGCAACTGATGCCCAGCGGGTTGTTGGGCTACCTGTATAAAATAACACAAGTCAACCATGCATTAGACCATAGATTTAGTGACGGTTACTTCACGAAGTGTAAATTTGAGTTCTTCTCAAAGTACTCCCTCCATTCCACAATGTAGTGCTTCCTCTATCCACGTGCTTCAACTTTGACCGTAAATTTAACTACCAAGACCGATTGCGGCGGGAGCAAAAATTATATCAGTGAATTCGTATTCGAAAGAAGTTTTCAATTATATTATTTTTTCTCCCGCCGCAGTTGGTCTCGTTGGTTAAATTTATGGTCAAAGTTGGACCTCGGGAAACGCGGGCGCACTATATTTTGGAATAGAGGGAGTATTTCTTTCGGCATGTGCCAACTCTGAATAATTTACAAGTAAATAAGATTATCAAATTTGAGAACATTCAAGAAAAATGCATGAATACTTGCTAGGCAAACTCATAATTATGGATTATCAGGTGGAAAACAGACAATTCACATAGCCAAAGAACTTTTTCAATAGTTCCCTAGCCAACATCAGATACACAGTAACAAGTTGCATTGTTATAGAACTTTTGAAATCAAACTCATTCTGGATACAAATAAAAGGACTCCAAGTTATTCAGCAGAATAGGATACAGGGAAACAGTTTGAGATTAGCTGATAACAAGCATCACATAGACATCAATGGACAAGCCCCTAAAGCTCAAGAATGAAACTGACTTAGGACTCTGCATACTGCAGCCTATATGGTGTAAGCAGTTTGCGTCACTGCTAGAACAGAACTAAGGTAGCGAGTTTGATGATGATTTAAACAAAACCAACATTTCACAAATTCACACTAGCAAAGATCAATAAAAACCATACCACAGCCCTATCAATTCATGCTTAACACTTGGAATGAACAGCATCAAGACCAAACTCAGGAATCACTAGGTCCGGCAGCTCACCATCGATCATATAAAAAACATCTTACATTTTAGTCTAAAAATGAGCATCGTGCAGATCTATGGCCTAAGTGGTATAACTGTCTAGGACAGAATATGATTGGGCACTAACAGGAAACACGCTGTAATTTTGAAGGGCCGTTCAGTATTCAAGTCCTCCACAGACCAGAATCCCAGTTAGACCATTATTTCTCTAAATTACCAGCCACAGGGAAATGATGATAGCTCCACAAGGAAAGCATCGCTCACAGCAACTAAAATCACAAACAGCTTCCCTGGCTACCAATCAAAACCATCACATAGCCTAGCCAGCAATTCAAGGACGTCTTGCTCTTCCTACACTGATTGACGAATCGATTGAAATCAGACTCTGCCCTCTACACTACAGAATACAAACATACAGCAAACGAAACATAAGCACATCTTCGCTTATGCTCATCGGAATCTCACAGCCTTTGACGCAAATCTGACTAGAGAAATTCAACTCTGGTCAAATTTGGCGCTCCAATCGCAGAGAAATCAATCAATCTATAGCGCCCTAAAGCAGGTGATGCGCATTAGTCCCGTCCCCAAATGTTTCCGGCCGGAGGAGCGCGCCCTACCTAGGTAGCTAGGGAATCCCGCATCAGATTAGGCCAATCGAGATGGAGCACGAGCATTATTTTCGCGCAACCCTAGATCAACAGATAAACACGGGCAAGCGTGGCACGCGGCGAACAGATCTCGCGATGCAGCCACGGGAATGGAGAGGTGGGGGATCGGGGAGCTTACGGAAGAGGATGAGGCCCCCGAAGGCGCCGGCGAGGGAGGAGTAGGCGACGCGGCGGATGGAGAGGTCGAGGCAGGCGTCCCACTTGGCGTCGAGGTCGTACCGCGGCGGGATCCCGGACCTGGTGGGCGGGGACGGCTTCGTTGCCGGCGCCGGGGCCGGGGCGGGAGCGGCGGGTGGCGCGGGCGCGGGCGCCGCGGCGGCGTTCTCGGGCGACTCCGCCATGGGAGGAGGGACGAGGGAGGAGAGGAAGGGACGAGGGTTTCTCGCGACACGGGGGAGGTGGAGGAGGAGAGGGGAGGCCGGGTGGGGTGGAGACGCGACGCGAATGGGGGAGAGAAAGGCGGAGGAGGGGAGGGTTGTGTTTGCTCTGCCTCGCTGGTGCGGTGCGGTCTGGCCTCGATTCGATTTGGATGCGGTGCGGCGGAGGGAAGGGCCTGGTTGGTCGATTTTTGTGCTTGGACGATTTGCGCCGGTGGTTTTCTAGTTTAGAGCATCTTCAACAGGCGTTTAATATCAGCCTCGCGCCTAAAAAATCATAAGTTTAGCATGCATGGAGTTAGAAATAATACTCCAGTGGACGCTGTATAATAAAGCACGTTGTAAAAAGTGTTCAGCGCACACAAAAAAACTGGACCCGAAGCCGTATATTTGGGGCGTGAGCTCCAGCGCGCCGAACATCCCACGCATGCGCGCGCCCGCCCGCCAGCCTCCTCGTGTGCACGCGAGAGATTAATTTTGGGTGTCTGTTGGAGATGTAGTTGTGCAGTATATTTTTGGGCGTCTGCTGGAGATGTCCAGTTATTCGGCACGCTAAAACGTTATTTTGGCGCTGTAAATTTTTTTTTGCACGTGGCTCCGTAGGGCGTCTGTTGAAGATGCTCTTAGTTTTTTAGGCCGCGTTCGCCTCCTCTCTGCTCCTAGACCGCGCTCCCGGAACAGATCAGTCTCTAACTAATTTTAAAGGAGCAGTTGAAATTGAGCTCTACAACTTCACAGAGTCGGCTCCATGAAGGGATCCCGAACAGGGCCTTAAAGAGCGAAAATTTCAAATTCAAATTCGACCAAGTGCAGATGCGGATGTTTGGGACAGTTATTTTTGCGCGAGTGAATTTTTTCCCGTTTCACGTTTGCAGCACGTATATAATTTCTATCCCTACAATCCCCATTGGCCCGGGCATTGTGCCTTTCGTGCTGCAAGCTCTGTGTGGGTTGTGTTGGAAGTTGGAACTACTCCTAGAAGATAGTCCCTGCTGCTTTCGGACTGCCACTACTAGCATGGCATGACGGATGCGTGTAGATTTTGAAGACATCTATGAGTTATTCCCTCCGTTTTTTTAGTCTGCATATAAAATTTGGTCAAAGTCAAACTTTGTTAACTTTGACCAAGTTTATAGAAAAAAAAATCGAGATTCATAATATGAAATCAATATTGTTAGATGCATCATGAAATCAATAGCTAGAGTTTAACATAAGAATTCAGTTTTCAAAGTAATGGAAACCATTCTATCTTTCTCTTTTTTTTGTTGGAAAAACCATTCTCTTATAGAGGAAATGGTTCTATTTTCTTAAAGGAACCAACAGGAGCTCTGACTTTTCATTAAAAGAAGAAAAATGACTAGTTAACAAGAAAATATGGTTGATAACATATACAACTATGGCAGACACACCAGCCCCCCAGGCTACACCTCCACCGAGCCGACGATTCCGTCACCCGAGCAACCAGAATCGACACCCTGCAACATGACCCGGAGCCACCGCTCCGGCATACAAACCTAACAACGCTCACACACACCGGCCCCAAAGCCACGTACCAGACGAGTCGATGACTCTGCCACCCAAGAGACCATAATTGGCACCTACAACACAAAGGCACTCTCCGGAGCCGCTGATTCGTCTTCCACACCGGCCCCGAGGTCGCACACCCACCTAGCAAAAGGCAAAACCGTAAGACAACACAAAACACCGAGCAAGACAGAAGACCGACCATCTAAGGCGATGCCCCCAAGGGGGTAGAGACGGGTAAGACGTCGTCGCCCACTTCAGCCAAAACCAAAAGTTTGGATTTTCACCCGAAGAACTCGAGATCCAACTACCAAGGAGGTGAATGGGCTCAACGACGACGCTTCCAACAAGGGTAACAACATCCTAGGACGCTGTTGTTGCCGACATCGATCGAGGTCACTTGAGGGAGTCGTGGATTAGGGGGTGTCCGGATAGCCGGACTATGCCTTCGGCCGGACTCCTGGACTATGAAGATAAAAGATTGAAGACTTTGTCCCGTGTCCGGAAGGGACTTTCCTTGGCGTGGAAGGCAAGCTTGGCGATACGGATATGTAGATCTCCTACCATTGTAACCGACTCTGTGTAACTCTAGCCCTCTCCGGTGTCTATATAAACCGGAGGGTTTTTAGTCCGTAGGACGAATAACAATCATACCATAGGCTAGCTTCTAGGGTTTAGCCTCCTTGATCTCGTGGTAGATCTACTCTTGTACTACCCATATCATCAATATTAATCAAGCAGGACGTAGGGTTTTACCTCCATCAAGAGGGCCCAAACCTGGGTAAAACATTGTGTCCCCTGCCTCCTGTTACCATCCGCCTAGACGCACAGTTTGGGACCCCCTACCCGAGATCCGCCGGTTTTGACACCGACATTGGTGCTTTCATTGAGAGTTCCTCTGTGTCGTCACTTTTAGGCCCGATGGCTCCTCCGATCATCAACGACGATGCGACCCAGGGTGAGACTTTTCTCCCCGGACAGATCTTCGTATTTGGCGGCTTTGCACTGCGGGCCAATTCGCTTGGCCATCTGGAGCAGATCGAAAGCTACGCCCCTGGCTGTCAGGTCAGATTTGGAAGTTTAAACTACACAGCGGACCTCCGCGGAGACTTGATCTTCGACGGATTCGAGCCGCGGCCGAGCGCGCCGCACTGTCACGATGGGCATAATCTAGCTCTGCTGTCGAACAGTGCCCTGGAGGCCGCACCCGCATCAGCTCCGACCCTTAATTCGGAGCCAACTGCGCCAATCGAGGATGGGTGGTTGGACACCGCCTCGGGGGCTGCAATCTCTAAGGCGATCGAGCCGAACACCAGCCCTATTCTCTATGAAGCCCGTGACTCCAAGGAGCCAGACTCCTCTCCAGACTCCGAGCCCTCCGCGCCCCTACCGATCGAACCCGATTGGACGCCGATCATGGAGTTCACCACCGCAGACATCTTTCAGCACTCGCCCTTCGGCGATATTTTGAATTCACTAAAGTCTCTCTCTTTATCAGAGAGCCCTGGCCGGACTATGGTCAACAAGGTTGGGATGCGGATGATGAAGAAATTCAAAGCCCGCCCACCACCCACTTCGTAGCCACTGTCGATAATTTAAACGACGTGCTCGACTTCGACTCCGAAGACATCGACGGTATGGACGACGATGTAGGAGATGAACATGAACCAACGCCTATAAGGCACTGGAAAACCACCTCATCTCATGATGTATATATGGTGGACACACCCAAAGGAAGCGACGACGAGGGACAGAGGGATGCAACGAGGGATCGTTCACTCGAAAAGCAATCAAAGCGGTGACGTAAGCGCCGCTCCAAGCCCCGCCTCGACAGAGACAGCAGCCATACAGACCCAGCTATAGAGGAGGACGAGCCGGCGGACGACGAACATGACTTCGAGCAACCGTCCGAACAGGTCAACTTGGATAAACAAACCGAACACCCCGTCCCCGGCGAAAACAATAGTCCGGACGACCTTACGCCGGATAAGCTCATGAAGCAGAAGAACCTCCACGAAGGGCTCGTCGTTACTGCGCGTAGCCTAAAAAAGCAGAAGCAGAAGCTCAAAACTGCGGAAGATGCACTCAGAATCAGATGGAGCAAAGTACGCAACACCGCAGACAAATATGGCGGCAGTCGCCGCACAAAAAGCTATCCAAAGCGAAAGCTACTGCCTAAATTTGACGAGGAGGCCTTAGAGCCCCCACAGTCAAAAAATAGGAAAGCCACCCCGTCGGATAGATGACCGCATGGCCAGCATGGAGCGGCAAGCGGCGACGCACACAAGCCGGCACGCGATCCACCAAAGGATCCGCATCAAAAGATGGCCCAGCCAGATCTATCTACGGGCCAAGAAAGCAAGCTCTAGTAAGCAATGCAACACAACAAATATCCGAACATCACGGCACACCCAAATACAGGGGTGCCGCACACCCCCTATGTTTCACCGATGAGGTGCTGGACCATGAATTTCCAGCGGGATTCAAGCCCGTAAATATAGAGGCGTACGACGGAACAACAGACCCTGGGGTCTGGATCGAGGATTATATCCTCCACATACACATGGCCAGAGGAGATGACCTCCACGCCATAAAATACTTACCCCTCAAGTTTAAAGGGCCAGCCCGGCATTGGCTCAAAAGCCTTCCCGAAAACACCATTGGAAGTTGGGAAGAGCTTGAGGATACTTTTCGGGCAAATTTTCAAGGGACCTATGTCTGCCCTCCGGATGCAGACGATCTTAGTCACATAACTCAATAGCCCGGAGAGTCAGCCCGGAAATTCTGGAACAAATTTCTTACTAAAAAGAATCAGATAGTCGACTGTCCGGACGCCGAAGCCCTAGCAGCTTTTAAGCATAACGTTCGAGACGAATGGCTCGCCAGACACCTCGGCCAAGAAAAGCCAAGAACAATGGCCGCATTAACAAGCCTCATGACCCGCTTTTGCGCAGGAGAGGACAGCCGGTTGGCAAGATGTAGCACCAGCGACCCAAGTCCATCCGAAGTTAGGGATGGAAACAGAAAACCCCGACGCAACAAGGACCAGTGCCGGAATAAGAGAAACAGCCCAAAGAGCACGGTGGTCAACGCCGGATTCAAAAGCTCGCGGCAGAATCAGAGAAAGCCGCCCCTCAAGGATAATAGGGACGAGCTATCCAACTTAAACAAAATCTTGGACAAGATATGTCAAATACACAGTACTCCCGGGAAGCTTGCGAACCATACCCACAGAGATTGTTGGGTTTTCAAGCAATCCGGCAAACTCAACGCCGAACACAAGGGGCTCGACACACCAAGTGAGGACGACGATGAACCCCACAAGCAGAGCACCAGGAAACAAAAGGATTTCCCACAAGAAGTCAAAATAGTAAACTTACTTCACATGACGAACAGAATGGCGCCAACAGAAATACGCGCCATACGGCCTATCCCAAAGGAGTCTCGCCAATGGTTGTTAAAACCGATCACCTTCGACCATCAGGATTACTCTAGAAGTGTCCGGAACGCAGGCTGGACTGCCTTGGTATTAGATCCAATAATCGGCGGACTCCACTTTACAAATGTCCTGATGGATGGCGGCAGTGGTCTAAACCTGTTATACCAGGACACAATCCGCAACATGGGGATAGACCCAACAAAAATTCTCCATAGCAAAACCTCCTTTCAAGGGGTAACGCCAGGCCCGGATGCCCGTTGCATGGGTTCTCTCCGGTTAGAAGTTATGTTCGGCTCCCCCGATAACTTCCGCCGTGAACAGCTAACTTTCCACATCGCCCCATTCTCAAGTAGCTATCAAGCACTGCTGGGACGCGAAGCTTTCGCCCGCTTTAACGCAATACCGCATTATGCATCTCTCACGCTTAAGATGCCCGGTCCACGAGGCATCATCTCATTAAAGGGAAAACATTGAGTGTTCCCCCCGCGCGGAAGACAGTGTGGCTGCCTTGACAGCCCCACAATAAAGCGGCTTCACCAGCCAAAGCACCTAAACAGGTCGTCAAGACCACGGACACGGCTAGACGAGTCCGGCATAAACATACAATTGATAAAGGCTTAATAGTCGTATGCCCCTGTACTAGGGGCTCCGCGCATATAAAACAAGAGACAATAAAGCTCAATTTTACCCATTTCGATTTATACTTCGTTTATTTAGTATAACTAATGTTCGGCATGATCTTTCTTTAACTAAGTTCCTCTCTTTTACAGATGAATACCGTGCTACGCCCGTCCAGGATACGGCACAACGGAGACACAGGCGCAGACGTGCAGCAGGGACCCGTTCCAAGGATTCTTTTCAAATTAAGACCCTGCGTAAACCTTTTTTACTGTCTCTTGTTGATACACATCCCTGGTTTCTTGGTATAACCAAGGAGGAGGCTGGCGTTTTGGCATGTGGCCACGTCAGAGTTTTTGCGCGTACCTGGACACCAGGGGCTTATTACTAAGGGCGTATCCCGCCCGCCCTCATAAAGACCGAATACCTTAGGGAGTGTTCGGCGTCGCGAGTTTGGCCTTATATGCATCATCTCTGAATCATGTCTTTGGTCAAATGTTGGGTTTGCCCGGCTCCTATGTTTTGCTACCTTACGTTCTGCTCTATCGGCTAAGGCGGCACCAGGAGAACTACTGTGATTGTGCCTCGGTTCGGCCAGGCGAGCACCTTAGTAGAGAAAGCCGAAAACTGACTGTCATGATATAGCGTGAGACTGGTCAACCACTCGATGACTTACCGGAATCTTTAGGATTCCTCCGCATTAACGAAGGGCCGCTTCCCGGCCAGGCACATACGCGCCCCGAGTTCGGGCAAGCGCAGGCGCCACCAGGGGCTATATAAGTAGCCTCACTGTCAAACTCCTATGGCTAAGTGAAAGTGATAAAGCATCATAGTCCGATTGCCTAGTTCGCTGCGCTATCACCTCCTTTGTAGGACCAAGACGTTGGATCAAGTGTGAAAATGCGCCTTCTGCGAACACCCCCGCATTATGTGCGTGGGGGCTGAAGCCGACGATTGCCATCTTTCAGATTATATATACATATATGTTAAACGGCCGCACAGGAGGTATTATAATACTTGCAGGCACAAGTATAAAAAGCTTCTACAATTTATCAAAATATTGTTTTACAATAATGCTATTCGAATATAGTGTCCTTCGAGCACCGCGTCTCTATTAAACGAGCGCCTTGCAGAACTTCCTGAAAATAGTGCTTGGCAGGTACTCGGCTTCCATCCGAGTCTGGGGATGCAAAAGCGGTGGCCTCCATTTCCGCCCAATATGTCTTGACACGGGCAAGAGCCATCCGCGTACCCTCTATGCACGCTGAGCTCTTCATCGCATTGATATGCGGCGCCGCACCAAGGAACTGCTGCACCAAGTTGAAATAACTTTTCGGCTCTGGCCTCTCTGGCCACAGATGACTCATGACATACTTCATGGCGAGTCCGAACAACCTATTTAGCTCGGCCCATTCGGCCAAACGATCGGCTAATGACAGCGGACGCTCCGGATTGTGGAACTGCGACCAAAAGAGCTTTTCCACTTCGCGATCTTCTTGATCTCGGAAGTGTTCGGCCGCATCCGCAGCACTCGCTGCCAAATCCAGATAGGTGTCCGCCGTACTCCACATCCGGTCCAACGGAGCATGTTTAGGATCACAGAACTTCCTCCGCAGCATAAAGGGCTTTCCAGCCGCGATCTCTCCGGCCTGACGCAGCTCCTCCTTCATAGCCCTCATCGTAGAGCGAGCATCCTTGGCATCGGCAACGGCCTTCTCCAGGTCCGTCTGTTCCGCCCAATCTTCTTTTTCAAGAAGCTTGCAACGGTCAGCAGCGTTCTTCAGCTTCACGGCCATCTCGGTCATTTCCTTCTTGCTTTGGCAGTGAGCAGCCTGTTCGGCTTTCAGCTCTTCAATTGCCTTTCCAGCGGCCGCATCACTTTTCCTGGCTTGCTCCTTGACTCGGGCAAGTTCCGTCCGAAGATTCTCCATGGCGGCAGCACCATCTGCATCAAGCGCACACATTGTAAGATACTGGTATAAAGCTCCTCTTACCAGGTGCCGCCGGAGGAATTACATACCTTGCGCCTCGTCAAGCCGCTTGTTGACAAGCGCGATGTCGGCATCTGCCACGTCAAGTTGCCGCTTTAGCTCGGCAAATTCATCAGTCCGGCTTGCCATCGGACACTTCGCCACCTACGTATGAAGGCGGAATATTAGACCTGGGATTATGATCCTCTGCACACCGTCACTTTTGACAACGCACAGAGTCTCAGGGGCTACTATCTACACAGGGCGCATCTTATTTGTGCGCAACTGTCCAAAAAGGGTACATTATTTCACGTACCTCAAAACCTGTCAGTAAACTCCTGACGGCCTCGTGCAATCCGCTCTCCGTGGATGAAATCCTCTCAATCACCGTACCCATCAATGCACGGTGCTCCTCTGAGATAGATGCTCGCCCTAGCAGATCCTTCAGCTCCTCCGACCGCGCACCAGACGGTGCCGGACTCGTCCGATGGCCCTTTTCGAAGGCCGGACACGGAGGACTTTGGGGGGCCATATGACTGCCTTCCGGCCCTGCTGGATTCGGAGAAACCCTCTGCGACGATACCTCAGGGTCGCCCGCCTCGCGAGGCGGTACGGCAGGGGGAGGCGTTCCGCTCTCCATCATCTCCGGAAGAAGATCCCTCGAAGACGAGCTCTGCTGAGAAGGGCTAAGGTCCGAGCTACAAGGTAAATTTTCGATTACTTTTCTCAGATATAAAAGCAAGGATTTCTCTCGATCCTTAAAAATAAAACTCCTCTCTACTTACGGCTCGGTGGAGGGCTAATCCCCTTGAGGGCATAATTCGGCCGAAGTATCCCCCAGCACAGGACCCTCTGGCGAAGATTTCTTCCCCCGCTTTGAGGCCATGGTCTCCGGGTCTTCAGAGGCGGTCCTTTTCTTCCCCCGAGGAGAGGAATTTTTGATTCCTCCCTTCCGGACAACCTCCTTCGAGGAGGCTGTAGCTTCCTTGTCCCCTCCCTCGCTTTCCTTTGAAGGCACAACCTCCAACATCCTGACTAGCACGAGACCCGGCGTGGTCTCGGGGAGGGGGCCGGACACCTGATTAGCTTTGCTTTCGCTATCCACTCCTGTTTAAAGGACAACTCTTTTAGGGGCAATTTTATGATAAATATACGAATAGCGAGTCCGGGCACAAGGCTACTTACTTGAGTATCCGAACGATTGCAGCTCAGACCTGCGTCCTCCGTAGAATCCGGACACACTACTTGTGGTCCAAAGAACAATTTGTACATCTCCACGGGCGTCATGCCAAGAAAATGTTGGAGAACTCGTGGTCCCTCCGGGTTGAACTCCCACAGGCGGATGGGGCGACGTTTGCAGGGCAGAACTCGGCGAATTAACATAACCTGTGTCACCATGACCAGACTGATGTCTCTTTCTAGGAGATCTCGGATGCGGCCCTGCAACAGGGGCACGTCCTTTGCCGGCCCCTAGTCCAGCCCCTTATTGACCCATGACGCCAGTCGTGGCGGGGGACCCGAGCGGAAAGCAGGCAGCGCCACCCACTTGGTGCTCCTGGGATCAGTGACATAAAATCACTCTCGTTGCCATAAGCTAGACTCCCCTGGAAAAGAGCCCTCGGGCCATGGAGCACCAGCATTCTTGCTTATAAAAGCACCTCCGCACTCCGCGTGCCGTCCATCGATCATCTTCGGCTCTACTTTGAAGGTCTTGAGCCATAGTCCGAAGTGAGGAGTAATACGGAGGAAGGCTTCACACACGACGATGAATGAGGAAATATGGAGGATGGACTTCGGAGCTAAGTCGTGAAATTCCAGCCCATAATAAAACATGAGCCCCCTCACGAAGGGATCAGTCGGGAATCCTAGCCCCCGAAGGAAGTGAGACATGAACACCACACTCTCACCAGCCTTGGGAGTGGGAATGACCTGCCCTTGAGCAGGCAGCCTATGCGAGATTTCGCCGGTCAAGAACCTGGCCTCTCTCAACTTCAGCACGTCCTCCTCCGTCACGGCATCCATCGGCCTCGAAGGTCGGAACCGGACATTGTTGAAGGTCCGAAGCGCCTGAAATCTGGAGCCTTGGGTGTTGGAACTCAAGGCGAAGGGCGAACTCGTTTGAGATTTAAAGAAAGGAGTAAGGCCTTGGTCTCTTTATAAGAGGTTGAATACCAAGGGCCCTCCCCGTGACCGTTTGGGACTCGCCTTTGATCGAGAAAACATACCAACGGGTACGGTTGGGTTACCCACGCCCGTATTGATGAGAATCCCGGAATAAGGGGACACGATCTCTGCTTTGACAAGGCGTGCCAAGGAAACCGCCTCGCTAAACGCGCTGAGGTGGGACCATAAAACGATTTGAATAAAGAATTGGCCGTGGTGTGATATCACGCTACGGAATACGTCAGCAGATTAGATTTGTGTAAATATTATTCTCTCTATGGCAATATGTGGAAACTTATTTTGCAGAGCCGGACACTACCTTTGTGTTCAAAATCTTCTATGAAGTACTTGGAGGAGGAACCCGCCTTGTAATGCCGAAGACAATCTGCGCACCGGACTCGTCGTCATTGAAGCCTGGTTCAGGGGCTACTGAGGGAGTCCTGGATTAGGGGGTGTCCGGATAGCCGGACTATACCTTCGGCCGGACTCCTGGACTATGAAGATACAAGATTGAAGACTTCGTCCCGTGTCCGAAAGGGACTTTCCTTGGCGTGGAAGGCAAGCTTGGCGATACGGATATGTAGATCTCCTACCATTGTAACCGACTCTGTGTAACCCTAGCCCTCTCCGGTGTCTATATAAACCGGAGGGTTTTAGCCCTCTCCGGTGTCTATAGTAATCCCATCATTTCCCTTCCCCACCGATTGTTATCCCCCCTTTTTAGGGATCTTGATCTTATCCCTTCGGGATATGATCTTATTCCTTCTAAGGGGGGATCTTGGTGCGCCTTGACCAGGGGTGTGGGGCCTTGCCCCCACTACCCACGTTCATTTGGGTCCCCCCATGTAGGTGGGCCCCACTCTGGAACCTTCTAGAACCTTCCCGGTACAATACCGAAAAATCCGAACATTTTCCAGTGGCCAAAATAGGACTTCCTATATATAAATCTTTACCTCCGGACCATTCCGGAACTCCTCGTGACGTCCGGGATCTCATCCGGGACTCCGAACAACTTTCAGGTTACCACATACTAATATCTCTACAACCCTAGCGTCACCGAACCTTAAGTGTGTAGACCCTACGGGTTTTGGAGACATGCAGACATGACCGAGACGACTCTCCGGTCAATAACCAATAGCGGGATCTGGATACCCATGTTGGCTCCCACATGTTCCACGATGATCTCATCGGATGAACCACGATGTCGAGGATTCAATCAATCCCGTATTCAATTCCCTTTGTCCAGCGGTATTGTACTTGCCCGAGATTCGATCGTCGGTATCCCGGTACCTTGTTCAATCTCGTTACCGGCAAGTCTCTTTACTCGTTACATAACACATCATCCCGTGATCAACTCCTTGGTCACATTGTGCACATTATGATGATGTCCTACCAAGTGGGCCCAGAGATACCTCTCCGTTTACACGGAGTGACAAATCCCAGTCTCGATTCGTGCCAACCCAACAGACACTTGGAGATACCTGTAGTGTACCTTTATAGCCACCCAGTTACGTTGTGACGTTTGGCACACCCAAAGCACTCCTACGGTATCCGGGAGTTGCACAATCTCATGGTCTAAGGAAATGATACTTGACATTAGAAAAGCTTTAGCATACGAACTACACGATCTTTGTGCTAGGCTTAGGATTGGGTCTCGTCCATCACATCATTCTCCTAATGATGTGATCCCGTTATCAACGACATCTAATGTCCATGGTCAGGAAACCGTAACCATCTATTGATCAACGAGCTAGTCAACTAGAGGCTTACTAGGGACATGGTGTTGTCTATGTATCCACACATGTATCTGAGTTTCCTATCAATACAATTCTAGCATGGATAATAAACGATTATCATGAACAAGGAAATATAATAATAACCAATTTATTATTGCCTCTAGGGCATATTTCCAACAGTCTCCCACTTGCACTAGAGTCAATAATCTAGTTCACATCGCCATGTGATTAACACTCACAGGTCACATCGCCATGTGACCAACATCCAAAGAGTTTACTAGACTCAATAATCTAGTTCACATCACTATGTGATTAACACTCAATGAGTTCTGGGTTTGATCATGTTATGCTTGTAAGAGAGGTTGTAGTCAACGGGTCTTGCCATATTCAGATTCCTATGTATTTCGAAAAACTTTATATCGTAGATGCTGCTGCCACGTTCCACTTGGAGCTATTCCAAATTGTTGCTCCATTATATGTATCCGGTATCTCTACTCAGAGCTATCCGGATAGGTGTTAAGCTTGCATCGACGTAACTCTTTATGTCGAACTCTTTATCACCTCCATAACCGAGAAACATTTCCTTATTCCTCTAAGGATAATTTTGACTGCTATCTGGTGATCTACTCCTAGATCACCTTTGTACCCTCTTGCAAGACATGTGGCAAGGCACACATCAGGTGCGGTACTCAGCATGGCATACCGTATAGAGCCTATGACAAGAGCATAGGGGACGACCTTCATCCTTCCTCTTTCTTCTGTCGTGGTCAATCTTCGAGTCTTACTCAACTTCACACCTTACAACTCAGGTAAGAACCCCTTCTTTGACTGATCTATTTTGAACTCCTTCAAAAACATGTCAAGGTGTGCGTTCTTTGAAAGTATCATCACGCGTTTTGATCTATCTCTATAGATCTTGATGCCCAATATGTAAGCAGCTTTATCCAGGTCTTCCTTTGAAAAACATTCTTCAAACAACCGTTTATGCTTTCCAGAAATTCTACATTATTTCGGATCAACAATATGTCATCCACATATACTTATCAGAAATATTGTAGTGCTCCCACTCACTTTCTTGTAAATACAAGTTTCTAGCAAACATTGTATAAACCTAAAAGCTTTGATCACTCCATCAAAGCATATATTCTGACTCTGAGATGTTTGCTCTAGTCCATAGAAGGATCGCTGGAGCCATCATACCTTTTAGCATCCTTAGGATCGACAAAACCTTTTATTGTATCACATACAACTTTTTCTTACGAAAACTGGTAAGAAAACTTGTTTTGACATCCATCTGTCAGATTTCATAATCGAAAAACACAGCTACTGCTAACATGATTCCGACAGACTTAAGCATCACTACGGGTGAGAAATTCTCATCGTAGTCAACTCCTTAAACTTGTGAAAAGACTCTTTCCCACAAGTCGAGCTTCATGGACGGTAACATTACCGCCCACGTCCGTCTTCTTCTTAAAGATCCATTTATCTCAATGGCTTGCCGATCATCGGGCAAGTCCACCAAAGTCCATACTTTGTTCTGATATATGGATCCTATCTCGGATTTCATGGCTTCTAACCATTTGTCGGAATACGGGCCCACCATCGCTTCTCCATAGCTCGTAGGTTCATTGTTGTCTAACAACATGATATCTAAGATAGGATTACCGTACCACTTAGGAGTAGTACATATCCTTGTCGACCTACGAGGTTCGATAGCAACTTGATCCGAAGCTTCATGATCACTTGTTGGGTAACGTAGTAATTTCAAAAATTTCCTACGCACACGCAAGATCATGTGACGCATAGCAACGAGAGGGGGGAGTGTGATCTACATACCTAGTAGATCGACAACGGAAGCGTTTGGTTGATGTAGTCGTACGTCTTGACGATCCGACCGATCAAGCACCGAAACTACGGCACCTCCGAGTTCTAGCACACGTTTAGCTCGATGACGATCCCCGGACTCCGATCCAGCAAAGTGTCGGGGAAGAGTTCCGTCAGCACGACGGCGTGGTGACGATCTTGATGCACTATAGCAGCAGGGCTTCGCCTAAACTCCGCTACAGTATTATCGAGGACTATGGTGGCTGGGGACGCTGCACACGGCTAAGGAAAAGATCACGTGGATCAACTTGTGTCTTTGGGGTGCCCCTTGCCTCAGTATATAAAGGATGGAGGAGGAGGAGGCCGGCCAAGGTTGGTGCGGCCAGGATGTGGAGTCCTACTAGGACTCCAAGTCCTAGTAGGAGTCCACCAAGAGGGGAGGAAGGGAGAAGGAAGTGGAGGAGAAGGAGAGGTGGCCGACCCCCTTTTCCCTAGTCCAATTCGGACTACAGGGGAGGGGGGGGCGCAGCAGCCCCTTGGCCCTTTCTCCTCTTCCCACTAAAGCCCATCAAGGCCCATTGCTTCTCCCGTAACTACCCGGTACTCCGAAAAATACCCGAATCACTCGGAACCTTTCCGATGTCCGAATATAGTCGTCCAATATATCAATCTTTACGTCTCGACCATTTCGAGACTCCTCGTCATGTACCCGATCTCATCCGGGACTCCGAACTCCTTCGGTACATCAAAACTCATAAACTCATAATATAACTGTCATCGAAACCTTAAGCGTGTGGACCCTACGGGTTCGAGAACAATGTAGACATGACCGAGACACGTCTCCGGTCAATAACCAATAGCGGGACCTAGATGCCCATATTGGCTCCTACATATTCTACGAAGATCTTTATCGGTCAGACCGCATAACAACATACGTTGTTCCCTTTGTCATCGGTATGTTACTTGCCCGAGATTCGATCGTCGGTATCTTAATACCTAGTTCAATCTCGTTACCGGCAAGTCTCTTTACTCGTTCCGTAATACATCATCTCACAACTAACTCATTAGTTGCAATGCTTGCAAGGCTTATGTGATGTGCATTACCGAGAGGGCCCAGAGATACCTCTCCGACAATCGGAGTGACAAATCCTAATCTCGAAATACGCCAACCCAACATGTACCTTTGGAGACACCTGTAGAGCTCCTTTATAATCACCCAGTTACGTTGTGACGTTTGGCAGCACACAAAGTGTTCCTCCGGCAAACGGGAGTTGCATAATCTCATAGTCATAGGAACATGTATAAGCCATGAAGAAAGCAATAGCAACATACTAAACGATCGGGTGCTAAGCTAATGGAATGGGTCATGTCAATCACATCATTCTCCTAATGATGTGATCCCGTTAATCAAATAACAACTCTTATGTTTATGGTTAGGAAACATAACCATCTTCGATTAACGAGCTAGTCAAGTAGAGGCATACTAGTGACACTTTGTTTGTCTATGTATTCACACAAGTATTATGTTTCCGGTTAATACAATTCTAGCATGAATAATAAACATTTATCATGATATAAGGAAATAAATAATAACTTTATTATTGCCTCTAGGGCATATTTCCTTCATCACTATCATTAACTTCCTATTCAACAGACGTAGGCGCCACAGAAAACATCTTTCTGTGTTGCATCACTCTCTGGTTGAAGTAAAGGTTTGACAACCTCATCAAGTTCTATCTTCCTCCCACTCAATTCTTTCGAGAGAAACTCTTTCTCGAGAAAGGACCCGTTCTTAGCGACAAACAATTTGCCCTCGGATCTGAGATAGAAGGTGTACCCAACTGTCACCTTTGGGTATCCTATGAAGATGTGTTTGTCCGCTTTGGGTTCGAGCTTCTCCGGCTGAAGCCTTAAGCATCGCAGCCCCAAACATTAAGAAGTGACAACTTTGGTTTATTGCCAAACCAATGTTCACATGACGTCATCTCAACGGACTTAGATGGTGTCCTATCTAAAGTGAATGCAGTTGTCTCTAACGCATATCCTCAAAATGAAAACGGTAGATTGATAAGAGACATCATAGATCACACCATATCTCATAAGGTTCGATTACAACGTCCGGACACACCATTACCCTGCGGTGTTCCAGGTGGCTTCAACTGTGAAACAATTCCACAATGTCTTAAGTGATTGCCAAACTCATAACTCAGAAATTCTCATCGATCAGATCATAGGAATTTGATCTTCTTGTTATGATGGTTCTTAACTTCACTCTGAAATCGCTTGAACTTTTCAAACGTAGAAACTTTATTTTCTTGTTACGATGATTTTCCACTTCACTCTGAAATTTTATGAACTTTTCAAATGTTTCAGACTTATGTTTCATCAAGTAGATATACCCATATCTGCTCCAATCATCTGTGAAGTTCAGAAAATAACGATACTTGCCGTGAGCCTTAACACTCATCGGACCGCATACATCAGTATGTATTATTTCCAATAAGTCAGTTGCTCGCTCCGGAGAATGGAGTCTTAGTCATCTTGCCCATGAGGCATGGTTCGCAAGCATCAAGTGATTCATAATCAAGTGATTCCAAAATCCCATCAGCATGGAGTTTCTTCATGCGCTTTACACCAATATGACCTAAACGGCAGTGCTACAAATAAGTTGCACTATCATTATTAACTTTGCATCCATTTGGTTTCAATATTATGATTATGTGTATCACTACGATCGAGATCCAACGAACTATTTTCATTGGGTGTGTAACCATATAAGGTTTTATTCATGTAAACAGAACAACAATTTATTCTCTTACTTAAATGAATAATCGTATTACAATAAACATGATCAAATCATATTCATGCTTAACGCAAACACCAAATAACACTTATTCAGGTTCAACACTAATCCCAAAAGTATAGGGAGTGTGCGATGATGATCATATCAATCCTGGAACCACTTCCAACACACATCGTCACTTCACCCTTAACTAGTCTCTGTTTATTCTGCAACTCCCGTTTCGAGTTACTAATCTTAGCAACTGAACTAGTATCAAATACTGAGGGGTTGCTATAAACACTAGTAAAGTACACATCAATAACATGTATATCAAATATACTTATGTTCACTTTGCCATCCTTCTTTTCTGCCAATCACTTGGGGTAGTTCCGCTTCCAGTGACCAGTCCCTTTGCAGTAGAAACACTTAGTCTCAGGCTTAGGACCAGACTTGGGCTTCTTCACTTGAGCAGCAACTTGCTTGCTGTTCTTCTTGAAGTTCCCCTTCTTCCCTCTGCCCTTTTCTTCAAACTAGTGGTCTTGTCTACCATCAACACTTGATGTTTTTCTTGATTTCTACCTTCGTCAATTTCCGCATTACGAAGAGCTTGGGAATCGTTTCTGTTATCCCTTGCATATCATAGTTCATCACGAAGTTCTACTAACTTAGTGATGGTGACTAGAGAATTCTGTCAATCACTATCTTATCTGGAAGATTAACTCCCACTTGATTCAAGCGATTGTAGTACCCAGACAATCTGAGCACATGCTCACTAGTTGAGCGATTCTCCTCCATCTTTTAGCTATAGAACTTGTTGGAGACTTCATATCTCTCAACTCGGGTATTTGCTTGAAATATTAACTTCAACTCCTGGAACATCTCATATGGTCCATGACGTTCAAAACGTCTTTGAAGTCCCGATTCTAAGCCATTAAGCATGGTGCACTAAACTATCAAGTAGTCATCATATTGAGCTAGCCAAACGTTCATAACGTCTGCATCTGCTCCTGCAATAGGTCCGTCACCTAGCGGTGCATCAAGGACATAATTCTTCTGTGCAGCAATGAGGATAAACCTCAGATCACGGATCCAATCCACATCATTGCTACTAACATCTTTCAACACAATTTTCTCTAGGAATATATCAAAATAAACATAGGGAAGCAACAACGCGAGCTATTGATCTATAACATAATTTGCAAAATACTACCAGGACTAAGTTCATGATAAATTTAAGTTCAATTAATCATATTACTTAAGAACTCCCACTTAGATAGACATCCCTCTAATCCTCTAAGTGATCACGTGATCCAAATCAACTAAACCATGTCCGATCATCACATGAGATGGAGCAGTTTCATTGGTGAACATCACTATGTTGATCATATCTACTATATGATTCACGCTCGACCTTTCGGTCTCCGTGTTCCGAGGCCATATCTGTATATGCTTGGCTCGTCAAGTATAACCTGAGTATTCCGCGTGTGCAACTGTTTTGCACCCGTTGTATTTGAACGTAGAGCCTATCACACCCGATCATCACGTGGTGTCTCAGCACGAAGAACTTTCGCAACGGTGCATACTCAGGGAGAACACTTCTTGATAATTTAGTGAGAGATCATCTTAAAATGCTACCGTCAAACTAAGCAAAATAAGATGTATAAAAGATAAACATCATATGCAATCAAAATATGTGACATGATATGGCCATCATCATCTTGTGCCTTTGAACTCCATCTCCAAAGTACTGTTATGATCTCTATCGTCACCGGCATGACACCATCATCTTGATCTATATCAATGTGTCGTCACACGGTCGTCTCGCCAACTATTGCTCTTGCAACTATTGTTATCGCATAGCGATAAAGTAAAGCAATTATTTGGCGCTTGCATCTCATGCAATAAAGAGACAACCATAAGGCTTTTGCCAGTTGCCGATAACTTTATCAAAACATGATCATCTCATACAACAACTTATATCTCATCACGTTTTGACCATATCACATCACAACATGCCCTGCAAAAACAAGTTAGACGTCCTCTACTTTGTTGTTGCAAGTTTTACGTGGCTGCTACGGGCTTAAGCAAGAACCAATCTTACCTACGCATCAAAACCACAACGATAGTTTGTCAATTTGACTCCGTTTTAACCTTCGCAAGGACCGGGCGTAGCCACACTTGGTTCAACTAAAGTTGGAGAAACTGTCACCCACAAGCCACCTCTGTGCAAAGCACGTCGGGAGAACCGGTCTCGCGTAAGCGTACGCGTAATGTCGGTCTGGGCCGCTTCATCCAACAATACCGCCGAACCAAAGTATGACATGCTGGTAGGCAGTATGACTTATATCGCCCACAACTCACTTGTGTTCTACTCATGCATATAACATCAACATATAAAACCTAGGCTCGGATGCCACTGTTGGGTAACGTAGTAATTTCAAAAATTTCCTACGCACACGCAAGATCATGTGACGCATAGCAACGAGAGGGGGGAGTGTGATCTACATACCTAGTAGATCGACAACGGAAGCGTTTGGTTGATGTAGTCGTACGTCTTGACGATCCGACTGATCAAGCACCGAAACTACGGCACCTCCGAGTTCTAGCACACGTTCAGCTCGATGACGATCCCCGGACTCCGATCCAGCAAAGTGTCGGGGAAGAGTTCCGTCAGCACGACGGCGTGGTGACGATCTTGATGCACTACAGCAGCAGGGCTACTCCTAAACTCCGCTACAGTATTATCGAGGACTATGGTGGCTGGGGGCGCCTCACACGGCTAAGGAAAAGATCACGTGGATCAACTTGTGTCTTTGGGGTGCCCCTTGCCTCAGTATATAAAGGATGGAGGAGGAGGAGGCCGGCCAAGGTTGGTGCGGCCAGGATGTGGAGTCCTACTAGGACTCCAAGTCCTAGTAGGAGTCCACCAAGAGGGGAGGAAGGGAGAAGGAAGTGGAGGAGAAGGAGAGGTGGCCGGCCCCCTTTTCCCTAGTCCAATTCGGACTACAGGGGAGGGGGGGGGGGGCGCAGCAGCCCCTTGGCCCTTTCTCCTCTTCCCACTAAAGCCCATCAAGGCCCATTGCTTCTCCGTAACTACCCGGTACTCCGAAAAATACCCGAATCACTCGGAACCTTTCCGATGTCCGAATATAGTCGTCCAATATATCAATCTTTATGTCTCGACCATTTCGAGACTCCTCGTCATGTACCCGATCTCATCCGGGACTCCGAACTCCTTCGGTACATCAAAACTCATAAACTCATAATATAACTGTCATCGAAACCTTAAGCGTGTGGACCCTACGGGTTCGAGAACAATGTAGACATGACCGAGACACGTCTTCGGTCAATAACCAATAGCGGGACCTGGATGCCCATATTGGCTCCTACATATTCTACGAAGATCTTTATCGGTCAGACCGCATAACAACATACGTTGTTCCCTTTGTCATCGGTATGTTACTTGCCCGAGATTCGATCGTCGGTATCTTAATACCTAGTTCAATCTCGTTACCGGCAAGTCTCTTTACTCGTTCCGTAATACATCATCTCACAACTAACTCATTAGTTGCAATGCTTGCAAGGCTTATGTGATGTGCATTACCGAGAGGGCCCAGAGATACCTCTCCGACAATCGGAGTGACAAATCCTAATCTCGAAATACGCCAACCCAACATGTACCTTTGGAGACACCTGTAGAGCTCCTTTATAATCACCCAGTTACGTTGTGACGTTTGGTAGCACACAAAGTGTTCCTCCGGCAAACGGGAGTTGCATAATCTCATAGTCATAGGAACATGTATAAGCCATGAAGAAAGCAATAGCAACATACTAAACGATCGGGTGCTAAGCTAATGGAATGGGTCATGTCAATCACATCATTCTCCTAATGATGTGATCCCGTTAATCAAATAACAACTCTTTTGTTTATGGTTAGGAAACATAACCATCTTCAATTAACGAGCTAGTCAAGTAGAGGCATACTAGTGACACTTTGTTTGTCTATGTATTCACACAAGTATTATGTTTCCGGTTAATACAATTCTAGCATGAATAATAAACATTTATCATGATATAAGGAAATAAATAATAACTTTATTATTGCCTCTAGGGCATATTTCCTTCATCACTATCATTAACTTCCTATTCAACAGACGTAGGCGCCACAGAAAACATCTTTCTGTGTTGCATCACTCTCTGGTTGAAGTAAAGGTTTGACAACCTCATCAAGTTCTATCTTCCTCCCACTCAATTCTTTCGAGAGAAACTCTTTCTCGAGAAAGGACCCGTTCTTAGCGACAAACAATTTGCCCTCGGATCTGAGATAGAAGGTGTACCCAACTGTCACCTTTGGGTATCCTATGAAGATGTGTTTGTCCGCTTTGGGTTCGAGCTTCTCCGGCTGAAGCCTTAAGCATCGCAGCCCCAAACATTAAGAAGTGACAACTTTGGTTTATTGCCAAACCAATGTTCACATGACGTCATCTCAACGGACTTAGATGGTGTCCTATCTAAAGTGAATGCAGTTGTCTCTAACGCATATCCTCAAAATGAAAACGGTAGATTGATAAGAGACATCATAGATCACACCATATCTCATAAGGTTCGATTACAACGTCCGAACACACCATTACCCTGCGGTGTTCCAGGTGGCTTCAACTGTGAAACAATTCCACAATGTCTTAAGTGATTGCCAAACTCATAACTCAGAAATTCTCATCGATCAGATCATAGGAATTTGATCTTCTTGTTATGATGGTTCTTAACTTCACTCTGAAATCGCTTGAACTTTTCAAACGTAGAAACTTTATTTTCTTGTTACGATGATTTTCCACTTCACTCTGAAATTTTATGAACTTTTCAAATGTTTCAGACTTATGTTTCATCAAGTAGATATACCCATATCTGCTCCAATCATCTGTGAAGTTCAGAAAATAACGATACTTGCCGTGAGCCTTAACACTCATCGGACCGCATACATCAGTATGTATTATTTCCAATAAGTCAGTTGCTCGCTCCGGAGAATGGAGTCTTAGTCATCTTGCCCATGAGGCATGGTTCGCAAGCATCAAGTGATTCATAATCAAGTGATTCCAAAATCCCATCAGCATGGAGTTTCTTCATGCGCTTTACACCAATATGACCTAAACGGCAGTGCTACAAATAAGTTGCACTATCATTATTAACTTTGCATCCATTTGGTTTCAATATTATGATTATGTGTATCACTACGATCGAGATCCAACGAACTATTTTCATTGGGTGTGTAACCATATAAGGTTTTATTCATGTAAACAGAACAACAATTTATTCTCTTACTTAAATGAATAATCGTATTACAATAAACATGATCAAATCATATTCATGCTTAACGCAAACACCAAATAACACTTATTCAGGTTCAACACTAATCCCAAAAGTATAGGGAGTGTGCGATGATGATCATATCAATCCTGGAACCACTTCCAACACACATCGTCACTTCACCCTTAACTAGTCTCTGTTTATTCTGCAACTCCCGTTTCGAGTTACTAATCTTAGCAACTGAACTAGTATCAAATACTGAGGGGTTGCTATAAACACTAGTAAAGTACACATCAATAACATGTATATCAAATATACTTATGTTCACTTTGCCATCCTTCTTTTCTGCCAATCACTTGGGGTAGTTCCGCTTCCAGTGACCAGTCCCTTTGCAGTAGAAACACTTAGTCTCAGGCTTAGGACCAGAATTGGGCTTCTTCACTTGAGCAGCAACTTGCTTGCTGTTCTTCTTGAAGTTCCCCTTCTTCCCTCTGCCCTTTTCTTCAAACTAGTGGTCTTGTCTACCATCAACACTTGATGTTTTTCTTGATTTCTACCTTCGTCAATTTCCGCATTACGAAGAGCTTGGGAATCGTTTCTGTTATCCCTTGCATATCATAGTTCATCACGAAGTTCTACTAACTTAGTGATGGTGACTAGAGAATTCTGTCAATCACTATCTTATCTGGAAGATTAACTCCCACTTGATTCAAGCGATTGTAGTACCCAGACAATCTGAGCACATGCTCACTAGTTGAGCGATTCTCCTCCATCTTTTAGCTATAGAACTTGTTGGAGACTTCATATCTCTCAACTCGGGTATTTGCTTGAAATATTAACTTCAACTCCTGGAACATCTCATATGGTCCATGACGTTCAAAACGTCTTTGAAGTCCCGATTCTAAGCCATTAAGCATGGTGCACTAAACTATCAAGTAGTCATCATATTGAGCTAGCCAAACGTTCATAACGTCTGCATCTGCTCCTGCAATAGGTCCGTCACCTAGCGGTGCATCAAGGACATAATTCTTCTGTGCAGCAATGAGGATAAACCTCAGATCACGGATCCAATCCACATCATTGCTACTAACATCTTTCAACACAATTTTCTCTAGGAATATATCAAAATAAACATAGGGAAGCAACAACGCGAGCTATTGATCTATAACATAATTTGCAAAATACTACCAGGACTAAGTTCATGATAAATTTAAGTTCAATTAATCATATTACTTAAGAACTCCCACTTAGATAGACATCCCTCTAATCCTCTAAGTGATCACGTGATCCAAATCAACTAAACCATGTCCGAAGGCAGATGGAGCGTGCGATGGTGATCTCATCAACTTTGGAAACACTTCCAACACACATCGTCACCTCGCCCTTAGCCAGTCTCCGTTTAGTCCGTAGCTTTTGCTTCAAGTCACCAATAATAGCAACTGAACCGGTATCCAATACCCAGGTGCTACCAGGAGTACTAGTGAGGTACACATTAATAACACGTATATACTTTGACGTTGCTAGCCTTCTTATCTACCTTGCATTTGGGGTAATTCCGCTACCAGTGACCGTTCCCCTTACAATAGAAGCATTTAGTCTCGGGTTTGGGTTCAACCTTGGGTTCCTTCACTGGAGCGGCAACTGGTTTGCCATCCATGAAGTTTCCCTTCTAGCCCTTGCCCTTCTTGAAACCAGTGGTCTTGTTAAACCGTCAACACTTGATGCTCCTTCTTGATTTCTACCTTTTGCGGTCTTAAGCACCGCGAACAGCTCCGGGATCAACTCCATCCCTTGCATGTCATAGTTCATCACGAAGATCTAGTAGCTTAGTGATAGTGGCTAGAGAACTCTATCAATCACTATCTTATCTGGAAGTTTAACTCCCACTTGATTTAAGTGATTGTAGCACCCAGACATTCTGAGCACATGCTCACTAGCTGAGCTATTCTCCTCCATCTTGTTGGCAAAAGAACTTGTCAGAGGTCTCATACCTCTCAACACGGGCATGAGCCTGAAATCCCAATTTCAGCTCTTGGAACATCTCATATGTTCTATGGCGTTCAAAACGTCATTGGAATCCCGATTCTAAGCCATAAAGTATGGTGCACTAAACTATCAAGTAGTCATCAGGATGTGTCTGTCAGGTGTTCACAACATCCACAGACGACGTTGTAGGGGTTTGCACATCGAGCGGTGCATCAAAGACGTAAGCCTTCTGTGTAGCAGTGAGGACACTCCTCGGACTATGGACCTAGTCCGCATCATTGCTTACAATATCTTTCAACTTAATCTTTCTCTAGGAACGTATTGAAACAGGGAGCTACAACGTGAGCTATTTATCTACAACATATTTGCAAATACAATTTAGACTATGTTCATGATAATTAAGTTCATCTAATCAAATTATTTAATGAACTCCCACTCAGATAGACATCCCTCTAGTCATCTAAGTGAAACATGATCCGAATCGACTAGGCCGTGTCCGATCATCACGTGAGACGGACTAGTCATCAACGGTGAATATCTCATGTTGACCGTATCTTCTATATGACTCATGTTCGACCTTTCGGTCTTCCATGTTCCGAGGCCATGTCTGTACATGCTAGGCTCGTCAAGTCAACCTAAGTGTTTCGCATGTGTCTCGAGGCCATGTCTGTACATGCTAGGCTCGTCAACACCCGTTGTATTCGAACGTTAGAATCTATCACACCCGATCATCACGTGATGCTTCGAAACAACGAACCTTCGCAACGGTGCACAGTTAGGGGGAACACTTTTCTTGAAATTTTAGTGAGGGATCATCTTATTCAAGCTACCGTCGTTCTAAGCAAATAAGATGTAAAACATGATAAACATCACATGCAATCAAATAGTGACATGATATGGCCAATATCATTTTGCTCCTTATGATCTCCATCTTTGGGGCTCCATGATCATCGTTGTCACCGGCATGACACCATAATCTCCATCATCATGATCTCCATCATCGTGTCTTCTTGAAGTTGTCTCGTCATCTATTACTTCTACTACTATGACTAACGCTTTGGCAATAAAGTAAAGTAATTACATGACATTTATGTTGACACGCAGGTCATAAATAAATTAAGACAACTCCTATGGCTCCTGCCGGTTGTCATACTCATCGACATGCAAGTCGTGATTCCTATTACAAGAACATGATCAATCTCATACATCACATATATCATTCATCACATCCTTTTGGCCATATCACATCACACGGCACATGCTGCAAAAACAAGTTAGACGTCCTCTAATTGTTGTTGCAAGTTTTTACGTGGCTGCTATAGGTTTCTAGCAAGAACATTTCCTACCTACGCCAAAACCACAACGTGATATGCCAATTTCTATTTACCCTTCATAAGGACCCTTTTCATCGAATCCGATCCGACTAAAGTGGGAGAGACAGACACCCGCCAGCCACCTTATGCAACTAGTGCATGTCAATCGGTGGAACCAGTCTCACATAAGCGTACGTGTAAGGTCAGTCTGGGCCGCTTCATCCCACGATGCCGCCGAATCAAGATAAGACTAGTAACAGCAAGCAAATTGACAATATCCACGCCCACAACTGCTTTGTGTTCTACTCGTGCATAGAAACTACGCATAGACCTAGCTCATGATGCCACTGTTGGGGATCGTAGCAGAAATTTAAAATTTTCTACGCATCACCAAGATCAATCTATGGAGTCATCTAGCAACAAGAGAGAGGAGTGCATCTACATACCCTTGTAGATCGCGAGCGGAAGCTTTCAAGAGAACGGGGTTGATGGAGTCGTACTCGTCGTGATCCAAATCACTGATGACCGAGCGCCGAACGGACGGCACCTCCACGTTCAACACACGTATGGTTGGGGAAGACGTCTCCTCCTTCTTGATCCAGCAAGGGGGAAGGAGAGGTTGATGGAGATCCAGCAGCACGCCGGCGTGGTGGTGGAAGCAGCGGGGATCTCGGCAGGGCTTCGCCAAGCTTAGCGAGAGGGAGAGGTGTTACGAGGGGAGAGGGAGGCACCAGGGGCTAGGGTGCGGCTCCCATGCGCCTCCCCACTATATATAGGGGTGGAGGGGACTGGTTTCTTGCCCTCCAAGTCCATTGGGGCGTTGGCAAAGGTGGGGGAAAGAAATCTCATCATTTCCCTTCCCCACCGATTGTTATCCCCCCTTTTAGGGATCTTGATCTTATCCCTTCGGGATATGATCTTATTCCTTCTAAGGGGGGATCTTGGTGCGCCTTGACCAGGGGTGTGGGGCCTTGCCTCCACTACCCACGTTCATGTGGGTCCCCCATGCAGGTGGGCCCCACTCCGGAACCTTCTAGAACCTTCCCGGTACAATACCGAAAAATCCCGAACATTTTCCGGTGGCCAAAATAAGACTTCCTATATATAAATCTTTACCTCCGGACCATTCCGGAACTCCTCGTGACATCCGAGATCTCATCCGGGACTCCGAACAACTTTTGGGTTACCGCATACTAATATCTCTACAACCCTAGCGTCACCGAACCTTAAGTGTGTAGACCCTACGGGTTCGGGAGACATGCAGACATGACCGAGACGACTCTCCGGTCAATAACCAACAACAGGATCTGGATACCCATGTTGGCTCCCACATGTTCCACGATGATCTCATCGGATGAACCACGATGTCGAGGATTTAATCAATCCCGTATTCAATTCCCTTTGTCCAGCGGTATTGTACTTGCCCGAGATTCGATCGTCGGTATCCCGATACCTTGTTCAATCTCGTTACCGGCAAGTCTCTTTACTCGTTCCATAACACATCATCCCGTGATCAACTCCTTGGTCACATTGTGCACATTATGATGATGTCCTACCGAGTGGGCCCAGAGATACCTCTCCGTTTACACGGAGTGACAAATCCCAGTATCGATTCGTGCCAACCCAACAGACACTTTTGGAGATACCTGTAGTGTACCTTTATAGCCACCCAGTTACGTTGTGACGTTTGGCACACCCAAAGCACTCCTACGGTATCCGGGAGTTGCACAATCTCATGGTCTAAGGAAATGATACTTGACATTAGAAAAGCTTTAACATACGAACTACACGATCTTTGTGCTAGGCTTAGGATTGGGTCTCGTCCATCACATCATTCTCCTAATGATGTGATCCCGTTATCAACGACATCTAATGTCCATGGTCAGGAAACCGTAACCATCTATTGATCAACGAGCTAGTCAACTAGAGGCTTACTAGGGACATGGTGTTGTCTATGTATCCACACATGTATCTGAGTTTCCTATTAATACAATTCTAGCATGGATAATAAACAATTATCATGAACAAGGAAATATAATAATAATCAATTTATTATTGCCTCTAGGACATATTTCCAACATAAATTACCTTTCCCCCTTGAGTTGTTGCCGCTCAACTGTCGTGTGTTCGGGCTGCCGGCAACCGGCAGCATGGCCGTGGATCGGCACAACGGCGCCTGCCTGTCCCAGCGCCCCTTTCCCTTCTCCGCTTCTTGATGGCGGCACGATGGAGAGATCTGATCGGAGTGGCTAGCAGGTAGTATCGTATCGGTCTAGATCGCACCGGCGTTGAAACGAACATACTAGCATCCATCTATCGATACGTGGCTTCGCGCGTAACTAACAGTGCCTCTTCTTTGGGGGGAGGGGGGTGGGGGGGGGGGCGAAGCAGTTTTCATACATGTACGTAAGCAGAAAGATTACGGAATAGCTTATCGCTATCGAGGGACGATTCGATCGTTGGGGGCTCCCCCCTCCCCCCTCGCTTAATCCGTCCCTGGCCACAGACAACTCGCCGCCGCCAACAAACTCCGTTGATGGTCTGGAAATCACGATTGTAATTTACAAAGACGTTTATATGGATAAAAATATGAAGCATGTCGATGGCTTCACTTGATTAGTTTATGCGCAACCGAGAAATAAGCAACAAGAGAATATTGGCCCATTTATTTCTTCATCGTAATGATGATCTCGGGGGAGTTAAGTACATCGGCTTGGCATGGTGTCCATGCGGAACCTAACATCGTTATGTTGTGGTGTGATTCGTGCAATGTCTTTTGCTCTGGAGTAAGCACGGGAAGCTCGTTTTCCTAAGTTTTAAGTTTTGCATAGTGCAGACCATGCCTTAAAAGTATTTCATAACTCTTCCAAAATAGACATTGTGCTTATTGCATTTGCAGGTAAAAAATACTCGACGGAGAAGAAAAGAAAAGGAAAAATAAAAACGTCGACAGCAGGATTCGAACCTGCGCAGGCAAAGCCCAACAGATTTCGAGTCTGTCTCCTTAACCACTCGGACATATCGACCTTCCACGTCTACAGCTTGGAACTAAACATATTTATCTCATACCTTACACCCACATTGGGCAGAAACCAAGATGCCCAATCCAGAAAAACGCTCCAGTTCATCAGCTAAATAATGGAGCAAACTAACATGAAACTCATTTTCTGTACACACATTCATGGCCACCTAAACTTGAGGGGTAAAAAAAAAGGCAATAAGACTCTTATACTGAATCTGGTGTGGACATTCTTACACTGAATCTGATGTGGACATTTTTTTTTTCGCGAATACGCAAAGATTGCATATCATTCAATTGATAGAAGGAATAGAATGAGTACAACAGGGATACAACACATAACACGAACGCAGACAGGCGTGAAATGGTGCCCGGAGCACAAGGAGAGGGGTGCTCGGCCCAAACAAAAAAGGAACAACACAGCTAGAACCAACCCAACCCAGACCAAGAGCGACAATGCCGAACCAGCGATAAGTCTCAACATCGCCAAGCCAACACTGGGGACACCATGAGCGAGCAAGATAGCGCCTTCAAGAAGGAAGACGGCGCCGAGACGTCTTCGCCATCCGGTCCGGAGCAACCGAACCTAGAGTTTCCCCCGAGTTCGAAGAGGGACGCAGCTGAAGGCCATGACAGCGCCTTCAAGAAGGAAAAACAACACCCACGGGCGCCGTCGCTGCCAGCACCGGCATGCCGAGCAGAGATTTCTTCCTGGCCTGAAGCTGAGCAATCCCATAGCCGCCATGTGTGGAATCTTGAATGAGGAAGCTAACGCTGGCCGGACCACCAGGCTGGAAGGGGGTAGGTGGTGCTGCACCTGCCGCCCGAGGGGGGGGGGGGGGGGCACCGCCTCAGGGCCTGGTATTCGTGTACACATTCCTACACTAAATTTGTGCACACATTTCTTCCACCATCTACCACTAGTCACTACTCCTACTAGTTACAGGGATTGAATTGTCATACCCTCAAACCAAAATCAAGGCGCTGCGGCAGTCTAGATAAACAAAACGCGGCGCGCGGGGAAGTCCTCTTCGTAACAGATTCTGCATCTAACGAGGAAACTCTGATGAAGATACCATCTCTTGCTCTGAACCTTCTGTATACATTCTTACACTGAATTTATCAACACATTCTTCTACTATCCACTCCATTACTTACTAGTCACAGGGATTGAATGCTAAAATCAAGGTACTGCAAGAATCTAGTCTAGATAAACAACACAGGGCGCATGGGGGAAGTCCTCTTCGAAACAAAATCTACTACCGCCTAACGAGGAAACTCTGATGAAGCTGCCATCTCTTGCTCCATGGAGTAGCACCTCGTGAGAGTCCGCGATGGCGGATTATCAGCGACGATGCCAAGCTCAACGTTCTTGGCCATGGCCACAGAAGTAGATCTGGACTTAATTGGAGTTGACAACAACGGCTTGGTCTCTCCGTGCCTTTGCAACTCTTGTTCGTGTCTTCTAGGAGGTCGCCTCCTAGCTCGCAGCAGCTGCAGCCTTAGCTCCACTTCTTTCATCTTAGGTCTCTGCCCGCCTCTAGTCCTCAAGCACATCGCGGCGACCGACGCCATCTCGTCGATCTCGCTCTGGCTGGCCTCCTCCACAACTTGAGAATCGATAATATCCATGACGGTTTCGTCTTTCAGCCGTCCAAGGAAGTAATGACACAAGTTCTGTTGCTCACCAAGACTGTTGAGAAAAATTGGCTTCTTCCTTGTTAAGAGCTCGACGAGTATCACGCCGAAGCTGTAGACGTCGCTCTTCTCGGTGAGCTGCCCGGTGTAGTAGTACTCCGGGTCTAGGTACCCGAATGTCCCCTGCACGATGGTCACCACGTGAGTCTGGTCGATGGAGATGGACCTGGAGGCGCCGAAGTCCGAGACCTTCGTGGTGAAAGTGTCATCCAATAGTATGTTGGCAGATTTCACATCCCTGTGGAAGATCGGCATCGCGGCGGACGAATGGAGGTAGGCAAGCGCCCCTGCAGCCTCCAGAGCAACCCTGATACGATCGTCCCACGTCAGCAAGCATTTGGCGTCCGGGTCGCTGTGGAGGAGGTCATGGAGCGTGCCGTTGGAGATGAACTCGTACACGAGAAGCGGCACCTCGGACTCGAGGCAGCACCCGAAGAGCTTCACCACGTTGCGGTGGATGATCTGGGACAGGATGGACACCTCGTTGACGAACTGGTCGATCTCGCTCTGCTCCACCATCTTGGACTTCTTGATGGCCACCACCCGCTGGTCGGATAGAATCCCCTTGTAGACGGTGCCATGGCCTCCGTGCCCGAGCACACGCGTCGGGTCAAAGTTGTTGGTTGCTTTCTCTAGCTCTTCCATGGAAAATATCCTTGTGCTGTGAGTGACGCTTTCACTGGTGGATGAGATCAGCTGCTCCAGGAGCAGACCTTTGTTTTTTCTGAAGAATGCCCTTCGGATTTTCCTTTGAGCGCCTCTCTTCAATCTCCTCATTAGTATAATCGCACCCAGTGCAAGAGCTAGTACTCCAAAACCACTGCCAATCCCAGTAGAAACCCCTACATGAGTAATTGCAACAGATGAAGATTTGTTTTATTTTTCTGACAATGGGAATGCACAAGACAGCGAACAGCACTGACATACCCAAAATAAGATTTTGCCGCTTATCAGGAGTGCACTGTTTTTCTACTGGATCAAAGAACATGTCATGAGGGCAACAACGGAAGCTTCCTTTCAGGTTATAGCATGTCCCTTTACAGTTATTGGGTATCAGACACTCGTCAATATCTGCAAGCAGTGGATGATATGTCATTTTGTAAACTGGATTGGATGATATGTCATTTTGTATTTCTATTTGCTTTCTACCTGCTAAACACTCGTTAATATCGGCAAACAACATATATAAAATTATACCGATAGCATGTCACTCTCATGAAAATTCCATGTTATTTCTGCATACCATAAAACAGAACACACTAAAATACAAGAGCACATACCTGTGCATCCATTTTCGACATAAGGATTTCCTTCAAAGCCAGGAGAGCACTTGCATCGATAACCAATGTAGAGTTTTCCATGCGTGACACCAATACACTCACTATTCGCGCTACGGCATGCATACGCTCTGTCTTTTTTTGCACTTTCACATGTAAGGTTGGCCGCGGACCACCTCCAGACACCAAATTCCTCAGATAAATCAGACTTATCCAATCCATATACCAGTTGCTGACCAAAATATCCAGAGCCACCGTAGTATATTGATAGATAATTCATGTTGGCATCTTCAAACTCTGAAAGCTTATTAACATATAGCAGTCCATCATCTAATGAAATATTTGTCACTTCATATTTTACAGGTGGTCTGCCAATAAGAGTGCGATTGGATGCGCAATTCAGTTGAAATCTCCTGGTAGCGTAACACCCTGGTTCAAACCCAAAAGGGAAAGGAACGTTTGTGCTACCACATGATCTAGAACAGTTCATTTTGGGGGTATGATTATACTCTGTTTCAGTGAAGAAATATCAATAACCAAACACATGTAATGAGATAACAATCAATGAACAAATGAAGCGCTTTATACACCATTTGTTGTTCAAGTCCCTGACTATCATTTCCAGAATGTTCTTAACACATCACATCATATACTCCCTCTGTTCCCTTTTATAAGACGTTTAGACAATTCAGACAGAGCACAAAACAGCTCAATGCCAGCTGTCCAAAACGTCTTATAAAAAGGAACGGATGGAGTACCTTTTTGAAAAACATAATTCATATAATTGGATCAAATGAAAAAGAAACTAGGTGTGGAAGGAGGGTGAGTACCTTGTTTGCAATCATCAAGAATGTAGGGATTACCATCATCAGAACTGCCAGAGCAGGTACAATAGTAGCCTCCATTTGCCACATTCTCACAATTGCTACTGCCACAGGCATACCGTGTCTTATCATCCGACCGAGCTTTTGCGCAATTGGGCTTATCTGTGATCACAGTCGAGAGGTACGCAGCAGAGGAAGCACCGACAGTGCTCGCATTTATCTTATCGGACAACAGGTCCGCAATACTAAAGATATACGGGCGGAATGACAAGAAAGCCTTGATGGTGATGTTAGCAAAAGGCTGTGGCACTGTCTCGTTGTTCTTCACGATGGTCACCCTAAACCCTCGGAACGCCACGGGGAAAGTGACGGTGCAGCAGCCCATGCCGTTGCAGATCCCTCCACCTTCCGTCACGAGGAGCAAGCTCGCCATGGAGGTGCACTTAATCGTGCAGTGGCCGACGAGGTCACCCGTGTCAGGGTGGTACAGGTAGACCCCGATGCCGCAGCCGAGGAACCCCAGGTAGTTGTAGGTCGCGATGTTGAGGTTCCTCCCTGGAGACTCCCAGGACAGGTTGTAGGTGCCAACACCCGGCACCATGGGGATGGTGTACATGATGGAGGCAAGGACGGTTCCTGAAGGGAAGAGGCTGATCACCTGGGTGGTGGTGTTGCCTAGGAAGAGCTTGGGAGGCCTGGTGGTGGTGTCGCAGATGAGGTCGAAGCCTCGCCGGAAGCAGCCTGGCCCGATGCCGAAGGGGTACGAGATGCTCACATCCCCACAGGTTTTGGGGCAGCGCGCGAGGCTAGGGGCAGATGGAGGATGGGGGGCTGCAGATGCCACCTTGATGTTCATGGCAGTGGGTGCCAAGCTCCACAGCCACACCAACAAGAGCACCAGCCGCATGCTGGCTAACAGAATTTTGTTTGTAGAACCCAAAAGGTGGGAGAGAACAGAGCACCCTGTACTGTATATTACTAGAAGCCTATCAAAGATGTGATTTGCAGAGCAACCGGAAGACTTTCCTATCAAAGATGTGATTTGCAGAGCAACCGGAAGACTTTCCCGCCATCTCCCGTGGGAACTCCGGAAGACTTTCGCGCATATAATAAGTTCTAGAATGCGTTGTCAACAACCGAGCGAAGCACGCCACCATACATCTGTCAAAAAGTAGAACATGGAATTCCACTTGGTCATGAATTGGTGGGTCTGCGTGCGTGCCATACATCAACATCTTGAATACAGGTTTGCTGACTTGTGAGGTCTGTGCAAGACTTGCTGACCTCTGTTTTTTCTTGGAACCCCATCATATGTGAGCTAGCAATATTCATACAATTCATCAATGGAGGAGGGAACGCCACCTGTGCTTGGGTGACACAGGGAACAAGCTTGTGCAAGACTTTTTTGACTTGTTAGTAGTTGACAGCCAGTGGTGCACAAGAAGGCAAGATGGACACGATGGACGACGCCGATTGTGAACGCGACTAAATTGTGGATGCAGCATCAAAGACACATGAAGGTGCCCAAGCTTGGGCAAGACTCATGTGACTTGTGCTAGTAGTTGACAGCCACTGGTGCACAGGAAGGCAATATACGTCGCTGGTTGCAAGCGCGGCTAAATGTAGTCAATTCTGACAATTCAGCATCAAAGCTGTGTTCATACCATAGCGTGTGTGATCTGTGAACTTGTAATCAAGGCGGAGGGGCATCGATCGTTGGAGACGCACCAGCATCATCCTAGCTAGGAAAGATCCAAGAAACTCAAGGGCCTGTTGAGTTGCGGCTCACGGGGTCAGTTCCCTGCACACATACGGTTTCGTAACTCACATAGGGGAAATTATCAGGAAGAAGACAGCGATGGAGCTCTGGTCCTGATGGGTTTGGGGAAATTACCTGTGGCGGAGAAGATGCGGATGGTTATCGAAGAAGAATGTGTTGGTCGCTGCTTGCTTGCGCCGTCGCTGAGAGCGAACGAGCGAGGTAACATGCGCATCAAATCTGATTTTCTCTTTTTTGTCCTCTAAATGTAGTTCGAATTAGGAGCTGAAACTTTTTGAACTTGCACATCAAAGATGGATAAGTGCTGGTTAGGCCGGCCGCGCTTGGAATGGATGTAAATTAATATGGTTGTATTTTACTTATAAGTGTAACTCACCGGCTATGAGCAGTTTCTAGGCGGGCGGATGACTGTATTTTTTACAACTGTATTTGGAATGGAAAATAAATGATTTAATCCAAGCAGGGCCTTAAATGCGTTGACGCAAACGGATGCTTCAAAGGCTGGCCCATAAGGGATAAGTATATTTTTCGTCCCTCAACTTTTTCGATAGTATAAAAATGGTCCCTCAATTGTAAAACCAGTAAATCTTAGTCCCTCAATATTCAAAACCGGATAAGTTTAGTCCCTCAATTTGTAATACTGGATAAGTTTAATCCCTCCGGGTGGTACTCCGCGCGGTGGCTATCGGCCATGACGCCACCCCTTCCGGCCGAAGCAGCGCCCAACACACGGCCATTCTCCTGTACAAAGGTAGCCTCGTACTAGCTCGCTTGAGTATAAAGCAAACTCTCCCTGATGCGCTTGATTTTTTTCCGTTTTCTTCTCATTCAGTTAGCAGGGCACGAGCTCACTATTTTTATGCCGAGGCCGTGCGAGTCGAGTCCGACAGCTGCATCCATATGTCGTTCCATGTCGCTGCAAGTGTCTAGCAGCGCGTCAAGTTGTTTGCTGCACAAACTACTCAAGTGCTGATGTTCACATCAGAGTGCACCTGAGTGTGTGAGTTGAGAGCTAACACTGGCCGGTGCTTTTGGCCCGAGAGGAATCAGCTTAGATCAATTAACGTGCATACGTAAGCTAGTTGTCTGCAGAAAACCATCAAAAACAACATGAGGGACTAAACTTATCCAGTTTTAAAAGTAGAGGGACTAAGTTTTGCTGGTTTTAAAGTTAAGGGATCATTTCTCTACTTTCAAAAGAAGGACTCCTTGGTGGGAGATGGACTTCAACAATTCCAAGAACAGGATTCTGAAAGAGCTCGAATTCGCCGGCTTTAGGTTAATAGAACAACAATATACATTCATAAGATCTGTGTTGCAGCGATCTCGCAACTTGAATAAGATAGTTCTGACAGGAGACGAGGAATGTGACGCATGTGTTGCTCATGGTACACCGCCTTCAAAATTCCCCAAGAAAGATGAGCAAGAAATTGTCATGAGGCGAATTAGAGATGGCATATTCTCGCCCCAAATATTTTTTTATGAATAATTTGAAAGGAGACGAATAATGTGACTCATGGTGTGCAGCCTTCAGTATTCCCCAAGAAGGACGAGGAAGAAATGACCAACAACCAAATTAGAGATGGCATTAATAAGTTGTACATATATCTCATGCCAAATATCTTTCGGTACCTAAGGTGTAGGAAACAGTTTGTATGCAAAACTATTTTGATGCTACATTTTGGACGTCGCCATTGCTAATAACTAAATGACATTACCCCAAAAGTTGTTGCGATAATGTTTTCTAATAGAATTTAGTGATATTTGATTTTATGCAACATGAAAATTCGGTGTAATAATATGAGAACTAAAAACATACATAATATTTACAATGTTTGATTATTGTATAGTTGTAAAATATTTATTAATAAAAATAACACAATAGAATGAAAATTCTCTTGAATGCTTTCATGTTGAGGTGGGCATTTTTTCATGTATGTTGCATGCTGTGATGGCATGCTTGCATGTGGAGAGAAGTAGGTTAGTGGGGGCTAACTATTTAGATATAGAAGATTTTCAACCAGAAATGTGTGTTAGGACTTGGGAGAGTTAAAGACGCCATGTTCTCTTGCCTTCGGCATTCCTAGTATGCTCCACTCATTCTACGCCAAGCACCCAATCACGGGATCAGAATCACACTCTAGATCATACCTTTCACGAAAGAAAAGGACAGGCAGCCGCTGCTAAACCAAGATCTCCATCTCTTGACTCCGTCAATCAATCTTACCTTGGGATTGTCCAAAAAAATCTAGTGAAAACATGATAAGAATGCGTGCTGAAATCATGAGTTGATTGTGCCAACAATGGTGGTGCTGTGCCATCCGAGTTCCTACCACTCAACATCTATTAATTTGTGTTGAATATGATCACAATGTTTAGTCCACGGTGGATATGTTTCATGCAATCAAGCAAATATTCAAATTTTGCTTTTGTCGGTCGGATGGATCACACACGTGTGGAGTGTGCTAGCTGTTGATTAGTCATGCAGGTGTGGATATGTTCCTGAAGCTGAAATGCTACCACTCTTCAGGATGGCTCAAACAGCACTAGAAAAACAGTTTCTACTAGTTAAACATGCTCTCACGTCTCTTTGCACATCTCACTATAAAAACGACCTGCAGCGACGATAGGCTGCCAAGCCTACCAACCATGTGTGGTGGTAAACTTTGTATACAGAAGGGGTAAGATCCTGTAAACACGAGGGATAATAAGGCATGATGAAGAAACATCTGATTTCCAGGTATACTTTTGTCTAAAGATGATCAAGTTGAGATTAACTGAACCCACACATATGGGAGCATGACTTCATGTTTGAAGGGGTCGAAACCTTCTGGTCATTCTATTTTCTGAAATGCAGACCCCAGCTCACGACTGATGCAACTATGCATCAAAAGGATATAAAATGTCCACTTGTCAAAAAATATATATAAAATGACTGACATGACAAACTGCATCACGGCAGCACATTAGCACAATGAACTATGAACTGTGCAAACCCAGCGGCAAGTGTTTCACAGCTCCAAGAAAAGTCGAATAAGGTCGATGTGAGAGCTGTTGACGTCTAAGGGCTAGAGAAGCAGAACTAAAACACATTGCTCAGAGTTCTGACTGTATTATGTAGAGCACGGCAGCTTCTTTACTATTGCAGAGAATATTGACCCGTTGCAGATTCAAGGAAATTATCAACCCATGCAAGCAGAACAACAGAAATACAGTGAGACAAATGTCACATCACCTCTTTTAACCAACAAAACATCACCGCAGATGTGACAACACAATCATCTCAACAGTTGTTCAACATTTCAGCTTGATCATCTCGACTTCCAATTATAGTTCCTATGAGAAGATGAGTCAGTAAACCAATGGCAATAGGGCAAGAAAACACCTGCTGACACTTTAGTCCCGGTTCAATCCAGAACCGAGACTAAAGGGCGCGGCCACGTGGAGCTCCACCTTTAGTCCCAGTTCACCAACCGGGACTAAAGAAATTTTATGATTTTTTTTTGAAATTTTTTTTTTATTTTTTTTTATTTTCAAACTTCTGAATTATTTTAACCTCTAGTCTGTAATCACCACCCCTCATCACTTCTCAATTTATCCTCTAATCACCCCTCATCATTCCAAATCATCTAACTTCCCGAACGGTCACCCATCCTCCCACTCCCCCAGCCTGAGCACGCTTAACTTCCGGGTTCTATTCTCCCTCGCTCCAAGTCTGCACTTGTTGTTTTCCTGACAATAGTAAGATGTCAATCCTATTAACCTTCAGGAATTTTGCTTGAGCATGAAGTGACACATTTCACTGTTTGAGTTTAAAACTATTGTTTTAAAAAACAATAATTATTTAGTAACACTAATATTTCTTGAATAATTAGTTTGACCATTGTTTGACCACAGTTTGACCATAGTTTGACCAGATTTGACCAAAATTGAAATAACTAAAATAATTATTTAGTAACACTAATATTCTAGAATAATTAGTTTGACCATTGTTTGACCACAGTTTGCTCACTGTTTGAATATTTTTCAATTTTTTCCACTCTAGATCTTAAAAGCCCCGTAACTTTTTTTCTATTAGGTTTTTGAGGATTTTGAAAATCTTAAAATCCCCTGTTAAATTCGGATGTAACTTTTCGAGTAGATGATTTTTCATATAAAAAACTTTTTCATCCGAGTTAGTATGCAAAAGTTATGCCCATTTTTACAAATTTCAAAGAGATTTTGCAAATAAAGTCAAAATTCACATTTGCAAATTTTCCCAACAACTAGACCACATATCACATGGAAAACTTATTTTCTTTTATTTTTTTGACATTTCCATTATTTTCTTTTATTTTTTCTAAAACTGAAAAGGCGATCCTTGAAAATGGGACCTTTTGTACCGATTCGTGGCACGAACCGGGACTAAAGGTCTCAACCCCATTAGTCCCGGTTCGTGCCTCAAACCGGGACTAAAGGTCTAATCTTTTGTCCCGGTTTGAGGCACGAACTGGGACTAAAGGTCATCGCACCCTTTAGTCCCGGTTCATGTCTTAAACCAGGACTAAAGGGCCCGAGTGAACCGGGACTAATGCCTTAGCCGCACGAACCGGGACCAATGCTCACATTAGTCCCGGTTCTAGACTGAACCGGGACTAATGGGCTGAGCCGGCCTAGACCATAGCCCTGTTTTCTACTAGTGAATACAAGATTACAATGTCAACTCAAGACACTGCAGACCATTTATACCTTAACTGAATCCAGTAGCTTAAACAGAAAGAGAAACAAATCTTGCAATGACTCGCTAATGAATTGGTGGCGACGTCATTTTATTACGCAACACAACTCTCATGTGTGAGTGAGATCATATTATCCAACACCAGTAGGGCAACAATGACAGAAGAAATTATAAATCGGCGCTCAGAAACAGCTATGCTCTTCCTTTCAACTGTATATATAGTAATAAATCACCTTTAAATGGAGCAGTATTGACTAAATCTACAAGAGATCTAAAAGTACCACTGATAGAACATCAAAAGTTGATTTCTCCCCAATACATACTAATTCATTATGCAATATGATGCACACAAATGGTAGATGTTGGGTCTGGATGAAGAGAAACATATGCAAGTAAGAATGCAACGGCATCATAATTTCATATACATTTGTTAGTTGCGAAAGAGTTGTCTTCCACTCAGACATGAAGGACTTGTTGGTAAATTGGTGCAGACGATGGCAGTACCTGGAGCATAGAAGCTTGTGTAAGGAAGTACGTTGCCAAAGGTACCTTTCTCTGAGACCTCCTCGATCTGCATGGACTTGAGATGGATCATATAGACACTAGGGTGCACATAAATGAAGATAACCCCAGCATCTTCAGCAAAACCAACCTCCTCAACTCCATAGATACATGATGCCACCACTTCCGGTGCAATAAAATTCTCAAGATCTATGACCCTTTGATGTGTCCATGTTACGAGCCCGTCAATGCCTGTCAGCAGTGACCACAGATGGAGATTGAGTCCTTCGACTCCGGCCAAACCAAGACGTCCATCCTCTGTCAGCATGATGACAACCTGTCCCCGATAGCTACATAGAGTGTCGCCTGGTAACTTCGCAGTTAGACCCAACCTATGATTATCCAAATCATATTCAAAGATATTATTGTATTCCAGCAGCCAGTAGAGTGTGTTCCCAACTAGAGCTGACGGTGTCGGATCAACTACTAAAGATTGTATATCGATGGAGGTGACCTCACTCCAGACGCCAGTATCGGATGACAATACGCACGCACAGATAGCAGAACTACTTCGACTGAACACGTACACCACGAGGAACGGGCACGACCGGCAGTCGCCGTGGACGGTGTGGCCGGCCGCGCACAGAACCGTACCGTTGTACATCCCGTCACAGGCCGGGGGGGCGGGCAGGTGGCGCTCGTCGCCGGTCAAGAGGTCCCAGACGAGGAGCGTTCCGGATCCGAGCCTTTCCAGGAGGGCTCGGCCGTGGCGGCAGTCGAGGGCCCACCAGTCGTCGTGGGACATCGTGGCGGTGGAGAGCGCGAAGCCGCCGGAGGTGGGGACGAAGAGGGGATGCTCCAACTGGTTGTTGAAGAAGCCGAGGACGGGAGGCGTCCCCCCGTGGAACTCACGGAAGCGGCGGAGGAAGCGGGCGTCGTGCACGAGGCTGCGCCAGTGCTTGGAGACGAAGGAGGCGCGGAAGAGGTAGATGGGCTCCGGCGGGAGGCGCAGGAGGATCTCCAGGAGCAGGTCGTCCGGGGGAAGCGGGAGATAGAGCGGCGGCGGGCCGGGGCGGTCGCCAGCGAGCTCCTCCATAGGTTTGGGAATTGGGGAATTGCATGCCGGGGGTTACTTTTGTTTTGACTTTTTGTCACGCGAGGGTAAATGGGGTTGTGTTTTTTGCTAAATGGGCCCTCGAGTCATTTGTTTGAGGCGTTTTATGCAAAAGAAACCCAGTTTGTATATATTTTCTCTCAGTGTTTGAGCCATAAGGCAACACACGGATCGCCAAAAACACGCATAAATATTTAACCATCCAAGGGTAGTCGCCATGATTGCCCAGATTGGTCCGGGCATCCAAAATCCCGCAAAACCGGCATCAAATTGAAGAGGTTTGGGAAAGTCCAGACCTAGGACTGGCTACATGGACCCACACAAAACCTCTCTCTCTCTCTATGTCATCTCGAGAGCCCTCCCCACATTCAGATCAGATGTGACTGGCGGGCTGACAAGACGCCCGCCTACCCGACAATCACACGGGGGGCGGAGCCCGAAAGCCTACTTCGGCGCTCCGCATTCAACCCGCTGATCCACTTGCAGGTTATGATGGCAGCTTGTTGATGCTAGACATCGTGAAATCTCTGCTCGGCTTGATGATGCTAACAACAGCGACATGTGCGGATGTTGTCCCCTTCTTGGAGGCGCTTTCACGACCTTTTCCTGTGCCCCTCTTCGAGCAATAGGGGAAACCTTGGATCCGCTTCTTCAGATCAGACGACAGCAACATCAACATCGTTCCCCTTCATGAAGGTGTCATCTCGTGGTGTACTCGGTGATGCTATTCAAGACTTGGGACATTGTTTCGGCTCGGGTTGTTTCTCTTGTTCAAGGTACTTTAGCGCTTTGTTGTAGCATCTCATGTCTCTCCGCTCCAGGCACCATGTCTATGCCATCTTTGGTTGTGTCATATGATGTACCCCTTTATTCTCATTTCAACTTCTTTTATCAATGAAGAGAGAAGTGCATATTTCAACCTGTAACACTTAGCATAGTCTAATTTACAAACTATCAACTTTAATATCGTCTCCGAACTCTTAATACCAATCCGGATTCAACCCTCCCCTCCCCCATTGACCGGTTTTTATCAGTTGACCATCCAGTCAACAAGCAACCTCACAAAAAAAATTCAAACATTCCAGAAAAATTCTTTCACATAAAAAATGCAAGAAAAATAAAAAACTGTAAAAAAAAGTCAAGAAAACAATACTAAGCATCTAGGAAAAGTTTTTGAGCTTTGTTTTTGAGTTTTTTTTTCAAAAAACAGGCACATACTTTTTTCAATTTTCCAGAATTTTGAAGTTTTATTTTTATTTTATAGTTTTTCTAAAAAATTGATTATATATTTTTGGATTTTTTGCAGTTTTTTTAATTTTTAATTTTTTGCTGACGTAGCTTGCTGACTGGACATGTTGATTAGATGGTCAACCAGTCAAAAAGGGAGAGGAGGGTTGAATCTTGGCCGGTTTTAATAGTTAGGAGTTGTAATGTAGACATTATTAGACTTGGGGTTTGTAAATTAGACTAAGGCAAGAGTTGATTGAAATATGCATTTCTCTCATCAATGAAAGATACGCAAGCTTTGCGTATTCATGAAAAAATTGAACAGACTTTTCTCGTCAACAAGATCTTTATATCTAGCAAGTCGCAGTCGGATAACATCTATAGAAATCACTAAAGATAACATTGCATGATTAACTCGTCCTGTTTCGCAAAAAAAAAAACTCATCCTCTTTCGCAAGCTAGTGCCACATTTGGCATTGCAAGTTTGTTACAGCCACACAAAGCGCCTAACATCTACGACATCACCAGGCAAAATATTGAGCACCTTGCATGAGTGCCACAGAGACAAAGAACATGACCTAGGTACTTGCATGGCGAGCAACTTCATCAAACAGAGCCAATTTTGGCTACTTTTGAGGGGCAAATTTCAGAGAAAACAATATCTGCAAGTTCAAACAACACTAGGAAAACAGTAACTACCACTTAAACATATTCTCAAGTCTCTCTGCACATCTCAGTATAAAAATGACCTGGAACGAACCAAGGAACGATATGCTGCCAAAAGTGAACACTGTACTACCAAGCTTACGAGTCATGTGCAGTATGGTGGTCAACTTTGTACACAGTAGGGGTAATATCATGTAAACACCACAAGGCATGGTAAAGAAACATCTGATTTACAGTTATACTTTTTTCTTGAAATGAAAGTTGAGATTTAGAGCATCTCCAGCCGTACCCCCAACAGCCCCTCCAAGGCGTTTTTTTGCCGCCGGCGCCCAAAACACAGCCCAGTCGTGCCCCAGGAGCCCGTATTTCGCCGGTTTGGGCCGAAACTGACGCCGGCAGACCCAGGCCGAACCGGGCGCGCTGGGGGGCGCCGGGGAAAGCGATTTTGGCGCGAACAAGAATGGGCCCACCGAGTCAGCGAGACGCCGCTTCGTCGTCCTCATCGCCTCGGTTCCCGTAGGAATCAATGCCAAGGCTGCCGCGCTACCGCGCCGGTCAGCCTCCATTGATGCCTCACGGACGGCGCAGTGAAGGCGTCCGGGACGCGTGCCCCGAATCGGCTATAAAAGCCGACCTCCCCGTTGGTGAACGCATCAGTCGCCACAACTCGCCTTCTCTCGCCTCGTCTCCCACAGAAGCCGCCTCTCCCCCCTCTTCCTCGCCGACGAGCAATGGCCGAGCGGTACCCCGGCGACTCCGCGGCGGCGAACGGCTTCGGCCGACGCCATCTCCATGAGGACGAGGCGCGCCTCCTCTACGAGGCCGACTATCTGGCGCCCCCAGACATGCGGGTGCCGGGCTCGTGGAAGTTGAGCGTCGGCGGCGTCCCGGTACCGGTGCAGCCCGGGGCCGAACGGCGGGCTGAGATTGCCCGCATCCGCTCGTTCCTGACGAAGGCGCAGCGGAACGAGCCGAGGTACGCCGCCGACAGCCACACGCTGTGGACGATGCACTTTCGAGCGCCGCCACGAAGAGCATATCACCTCCGCCAACGGCGTCATCCCCCGCGGCCGCCTCAACGCCAACGGGCGGCGCGAGTGGTAGGGCATGCCCGGCCGCACCCTCGAGGCCGTCCTCGACCACATCGAGACCGGCAACACGCCGCGCCTCTAGTACCCACTGCGCTCGTCATTCTCTCGCCGCCGTGACAGCTCCTGGACGCTGCAGCGAATGGAGCCGGGGACCTCCTCATCGTCGGGCTCCGGCTCGCCGGCGCTCTGCCCATCAAGCCGGAGCCGGAGGAGACGTCGCTTCGTTGCCGCACCCCCAACGGCGCCCTCGTCATCAAAGAGGGCGGCCGCTCCTCCCCGCGCTCCCTCCGCCTGGTCCGGCCGAAGACCGAGCCGGGGCTGCTCCCCGTGAAGCCGGAGCACGCGGAGATGGCCACCGACGACGAGACCGCCCTCAAGGGGGCGAAGGCGGACTACGTCCGCGAGCAGGTGGCGCGCCAACGCCGGGAGTACGTGGAGCTCCAGGCCCGGCGCCGCGGACGCGAGGAGGGCGGCGTCGTCGTCCTTGACAATGACGAGGAGGACGAAGCCAGGCCGTCCAACTCCCCGCGCGTCGGCGACCCTGGTCAGGCGTGCAGTAGGGACGGCGGCGGCTCCGGCAGGGCGCGCGACGCCGATGACGACGGCGGCGACTACACCCGTTTCTACAGGCTCCTCGGCATGTAGAAGGCGGGTGGCGGCCGCGGCGTAGTAGGGCTAGGCGTAGTTTGTATGTTTCTCTGTTTTTTTACATATTTCAATGAAAAATCGCTGAGTTTGTGCCAGATTCGTATTAGATCGCTGAGTTTGCGCGATTTTGGCGGCGACCTGACGGCGATGACTGGGAACGCAATCACCCCCACGCGACAAGCAAACGCCGGTTCGGTCCCAGACGGCTCTTTTTCGACGTCCTGGAGGCCGAACGGCTGGAGATGCTCTTAGTACCCACACAAATGGGAGCATGAATTCACCAAAACCTTCTGGTCATTATATTTTTTGAAATGCATACTCCAACTCTTGATTGATGATCAAAGGGATATAAAATGTATGACATGATAAATTGCATCACGGTAGCACATTAGCACAATGAGCTATGAATTGTGCAGGCACAGGGGGAAGTGTTTCCCAGCTCTAAGAGAAAAGGCCGAATAATTAAGGTCGATCTGAGAGCTGTTGCCGTCCAAGGGGTAGAGAAACAGAACTAAAACACAGCGTCAGGGTTCTAACTGTATTCTATAGCATGCCAGCTTCTTTACCAATGGAGAGAATATCGACCAGTTGCATATGCACGGCAAAATTGTCAAGCCATCCAAGCAAAAAAAAAAAAAGGGAACGTCACATCATCTAGCAACAAAAGCATCGCCGCAGATGTGATAGCACAATCATCTCAACTGTTGTTCAACATTTCAGCTTGATCATCTCCACCACCAATGGTAATTCCTATGAAAAAAAATTACTCAATAAACCAATGGCAACTGGGCTAAAGAACTGATAAGATATGGTGACGCTTCAATGAAACCACTATAATATATCTCACCTTGCACAAAACACTTGCTTTTGCTACAAAATGACATGTAATACAAGATTAATACGATTCATCAAGACACTGTAGATTATCTATCTTGAAACAAATATTCAATAATTTATATTTATTTCTTTTGTGCACAATACATTGAAGGAATAGGGACGCCTTTTTTCTACTCTATCAAAAATAATAATAATGTTGATCTCCTCAATGCCAACATTGGACACAATGGCAGTACCTGGAGCATAGAAACTTGTGTAATGAAGTTCGCCGCCGTACAACCCTTTCTCTGACACCTCCTTGATCTGCATGGACTTGAGATGGATCATATAGACGGTAGCGTGCATATGAATGAAGATCACCCCAGCATCTTGAGCAAAACCAATTCCATAGATACAGTTCGCCGCCACTTCTGGCCCGAGGAAATTCCCAAGATCAATTACCCTTTGATGTGTCCATGTTACCCGCCCATCAATGCTCGCAATCAGTGACCACAGATGAAGATTGTGTCGTTCAACGCCGGCCAAACCAAGCCGTCCATCCTCTGCCGGCATGAGGAGGAACTTCCCCGCCCAGAGAGCGTCGTATGGCATCTCGTGAATTAGACCCAGCCCATGATGATCCAAATCATACTCTAAGATACCAGAGTTTTCCAGCAGCCAGTAGAGTTTATTCCTAACCAGAGTTGACGGTTCCGGAACAACTGATAAATATGGTACAATGATGAAGGTGGTCTCACTCCAGACGCCGGTCTCGGACGACCAGACGGACGCACAGATTGCAGCAGAATTACGTCGTCTGAACATGTACACCACGAGGAACGGGCACCGATGGCAATGGCAATCGGCGTGGCCGGCCGCGCGGAGAACCGCGCCGTTGTCACTCCGCTTGCAGGCGGGGGGAAGGGGCAGGTAGCGCCGGTCGCCGGTCACGAGGTCCCAGACGAGGAGCGTTCGGGACCCTAACTTTTCCAGGAGGGCACGGCCGTGGCGGCAGTCGAGGGCCCACCAGTCGCGGTGGGACATCTTGGCGGCGGCGGAGAGCGCGAAGCCGCCGGAGGTGGGGACGAAGAGGGAATGATCCAGCCGGTTGCTGAAGAAGCCGAGGAGTTCCCCACGTGGAACTCACGGAAGAGGCGGAGGAATCGGGCGTCGTTCACGAGGCTTCGCCAGTGCTTGGAGACGAAGGAGGCGCAGAAGAGGTGGATGGGCTCTGGCGGGAGGATCTCCACGAGCATGTTGTCCGGGAGATGCGGAAGATGGAGCGGCGGCGGCAGGCCGGGGCGGTCGCTGGCGAGCTCGTCCATGGGGTTTTGGGGAAACGAGATTAATACGGGGGCTGCCCCGGAAGAAGGGGTTTTGGGGAAACAAGAAGGACGGTGTCGAGGGCGGCTAGACCTACGGACGCCTTCGTATCTACATCTACACTACTATTAAAAGAGCAAACATAGTTTTTTTTAAAGACACACCACAAAATGTACACGAAATAAGCAGAGCCCTCAGATCTAATTGATTAAGTGAAATTTGAGAACCCATAAGACTACCCATAATGGGAGTAACATAGATAATAACATCACACATATCTAGGTTAAATAGGTGATGTGGCATGCAATAAATGAAGAAAGAGATGAAAGTAGTACTTCCTCCGTCACGGTTTAGAAGGCACAGTTAAATTTGCGTGCGTTTCTACAATAGACAAAGTTTAGTGCGCATTGCATTTATTTCTAGTAGCTATTAGTACTATTTCTATATGCATGCGTAGTGTGAATGCTATTTTTTAACTCATCTCATAATCAATAGATAACCACCTAGGTCCCAGAGAATTTTCAACCGCGCCTTCTAAACCGTGACGGAGGTAGTAACATAGCTAGTTACTACTAGTATGAGTAACATCACACATATCAAGGCAAAATGTGTCTATAGCCTAATAAATGAAGGGCTCCATGTTATCACACATATGTTACTTCCCACTATAGAGGTAGTAACATAGACTAATAACATGAGCATGTTACTAGTCCATGTTACTACCCATTGTGGCTAGTCTAATGTCCCGGTGGTCTGCCAATCAATCGAACGGTTCAGATTGGATGTTCTGCCGCAGACCATCCTCACGCACCTTTTCTTTAGGAAAAAATTCTAACTAATTACTCCCCTGATTTCGTTTACTGTGGGTATAATATTTTGCCAAATATAATCCATGATCTGCGCGTGAGATCTGTGCGTGGGATATTTCGGCGATTCTTTCCAACTATGCTCCTCTACCTTCGCTTCCGTTGTAATTCCCGCATTAATTACTTCAAATCGCACGCCTTCTCCTTCTATCTTTTCGTCTTTCATCTTCGTCCATCTCTTCTCCTCCCCGTCAAGCTCATGGCCATGGAAGATATCCATCTGTGGGAACTGGGAAGACAGATAGCTTGCTTGCGGAGGACGGCGTCCAGTAGGGCGACGGAGTCCACCCGCACGGTGATGTTCCCGCGGAAGGCAGCATCCAACAGGGCAATGGTGGCGTTCCCGCGAAAGGCGGCATCCAGCAAGGCAACGGAGTCGTGCGAGCGTGCCCGCGGAGGGCGGCGTTCACCAAGGCGACGGCGAGGTCGCAGATGGACGTCACGGCATGCCGTTCGAAGGATTGCCGCCTCACGCAGCCCAACGATGATGACTATGTGGTGCATGCTAGCGGCCAACATGCAAGCGCTCACGATGGCCTTGGCATGGCGCAGGTCGACGTCCAGCACTCCCACGCCTCGTGGAGTCGCGGACTTCTACGGACTCTTTAAGGTTCCCGCGGATGACGACCAGGGCGTCGTCACAGCTGTCCTGGAGGACGGTCGCCAAAAGCAGGCCGAGAATGGCGACGACGTGTCGCACACGGGCAGCCAGCATGCAGGCGCTGATGATGGACACTGCATCGCGCAATGCGACGACCACCACGCAGGCATCCACACACTTGAGACACAGGTGCAGTCGCTCAGCACCGCATCCATCAGGGATTTAGGGGCTCTGTTTTTGTCATCTAAGAGCATCTTCAACGGCCGCGCTAAGCGCCGCGCGTAAAAAACCTGTTTGCCGCACGCGCTTCGGCTGGTTTAGCGCGTCTGTCTGTGCTGGCTCCAGCAGCCGCGCTATAATGTAGCGCGCGCGCGCCGCTCCAGCAGAGCGCAAAAATATAGCGCGCGCGCCGCACAAACCACATATACATGTATTTTATGAGCAAAAATGATCAAACAAACAAAATAAATCAACAATAAATAGTTCAATTTTGTTATCATTACAACTCAAACAAATAGTTTATCGTTCAGTACAACAAATGCAATAAACACAACAAATAGTTCATGAACAATACAATGTCGAATGCAGATATCATCATGCTCTTTGTCGTCCATGCCATGCCCACCACTCTTCAATCAAATCATTCTGAAGTTCATTGTGCGTTGCGGGACGCCGAATGGCATGATAGGAGGCAATAAAACGGGCTACCCTTTCAGCCCTCCGTCGCACTCGCACGGGATATCCCAAGAGCTCATACTGTGAGTAGTCTAAATCTTGGCCACGCTCATTCTCGATGATCATGTTGTGCATGATCACACAAGCGTGCATGATTTACCGAAGCATTTTTTGATCCCAAAATCTAGCCGGTCCTCTCACAATAGCAAATTGGGCTTGCAAAATCCCAAATGCTCTCTCCACATCTTTTCTAGCCGCCGCATGAGCATTGTGGAAGTCAAGATTTTTCTTACCTTCCGGCTTTTTCAACGGCTTCACGAAGGTTTGCCACTTTGGATAGATGCCATCCGCTAGATAATAGCCATAGTTGTACGTACGGCCATTTGCTACAAACTGCACCGGTGGCAACTCACCGTTTGCAATCTTATTCATCAGTGGTGACCGGTTGACAACATTGATGTCATTCAAAGATCCAGGCATTTCAAAGAATGCATGCCAAATCCAAGTCTCCTGATCGGCCACCGCTTCAAGGATTATAGTGGAACCCTTTTTTTGGCCGTGGAATTGCCCATGCCATGCCTTTGGACAATTCTTCCAACTTCAATGCATGCAATCTATTGAGCCAAGCATGCCAGAAAAACCGCAAGCTTTGTTCATCGCCAATAGCCTTGCGACGTCTTCAGCATTGGGAGATCTCAAATACTCCTCGCCAAACACCTACACAATTCCCACTGCAAAGCGCTTGACACACATGATGGCTTGGCTCTCACCCATAGCCAAGTGATCATCAACAAGATCAGCCGGTATACCGTATGCCAACATACGCAAAGCGGTTGTCACCTTCTGAAAGGTGCTATGCCCAAGCTCTCCGGCGGCATTCCTCCTTTGCTGAAAAAAACGGTCATGGCTCGCTAGTTTCTCTGCAATGCGCCTGAACAACTCGGTGCTCATCCTAAACCGGCGACGAAAATACGACTCAGGGTATATGGGATTCTCCGCAAAATAATGCCTGATCAATCTGTTGTGGGCATCGATCCTATCCCTCCAAATTTTCTACCGACCCATAACCGAACCATCGTGCTTCGGTTTTTTTATATGCATAGCTAGGATCATTGCAAGATCCTCCTCCTCTTCCATATCAAATTCTTCTTCGGAAGAATCATACGACGAACTCATCTACAATGTTCAATACTATACTATAAAAACTACAATTCAAAACATGCATCAAATTCATGAAGTTTGAGCAATACATACCTTGTAGGCATTTTGTCAAACACCTTGCGGGCACGGCGCGGCAGCGAGCGCTCGGGCGCTGTTCCTCGGATGACGGAGGCGCGCGAGCGCCGGTGGGACTAGGAGGGGATGGGGCGGAAGCGCGGGCGCGCGGGGATAGGCCGGGGAAGCCTGAATGGTCGCCGGGGGGCGCGGGCGGCGGCGGCGGCGCGGCCGGACGGGGGGTAGAAGTGGGAGAGGAAGTGCGGGCGCGAGCGCTGGAGTGTGCCGCGCGCTGCAGCGGGCGCCCGAAATACACCGCGCGTCTAAGTGTTTTCGACCGCGCGCCCAACCCGTTATAGTGCGCGCGCCGTTTTTGCGCGTCCGCTGGAGCGACCCGCCGCGTTGCGCGCGCGCTAAAACGACCTAATTTGCGGCGTGACGCTAGTTTAGCACGGCTGTTGGAGATGCTCTAATCATGGACCAGCGAGTAAGTGAAAAGAAGAGTGAGGAGAGAAGAGCACAGCAAGGACAGGGTGTGCAAGCGATTTATACCAATGTTCTTCTGTGTTCTAGAAATCAAACTAAATAAAATTTCTGAAATAAATTTTATATAGTTTAATAGGGAAAGGGTTCTGGAGATGGTTCTTTCGTCCCTTCATTCAAAACACAGAGTTTAAGGACGATGAGTAAAACTGAAGCTCTAACAAATTGCGGATTAAGAATTGAGATATAGAAAATGCATTGTTCATTTTCTTCATTGAAAAAAACCCGACACGCCACATATAAATAGAAAATACTAAGTTATAGCTAGATTTTTTCATGGAAATATTTTTGCTGAAGAGACAACGATATTTAGCTGCAGGCTGTGTCATCTTTTTGTTTTATAGTTGTTTAAACTTTGTGGCGTTGCTGCTCTTGTTGGCCTTCTTTAGGTTGATATACTCTCCCCTTCTTAATATATTTACATGCAATTCTCATGCGTGTTCCCGGAAAAAAAAAAGAAATGAGTGTTTGCGAAATTGGAGCATTGCATTTTTAAGTAAGTTTTCAACCATTATTTTTTTGCATAAAATTACTTATCTATATGCAAATGATTTCTCTGTTTTTAGTAGCCTTGCAGGACATCAGAGAGCAGATAACACATTGGCCACATCTCCAGTAAACGTGGCAATCATACTAAATCATAAAAGGTTGGAGACTGGCTATTGAAAGAATGATACTTTCTGAACTAATACGAGTATTGATTAACTCATATTTGTGTTTCTAGGCTGCCTTAATTTTTCTAATAGCTATTTTGACCTTTCTCTTGGCAGGAAGTATGAATGCAATGTTTGAGAAGACTAGGACTCTGAAAATTGTAAGTGTGGGAGATTGTGGTTTCAAAGTTATTGATAAAGATGATTATGAATGAAGTCACACTTATCTTAAGGTTATTAAAATACTTCATATGAAATTAAACTTTATTTTCTTCATTATAATATAGGACACGAAGCAGAGTTATGTGCTTGTATGGAGGGAATATTCATTGCCATTCAGAGATCAGAGTTGCCTATTTGTGTGAAACTAGACACGCTATCAGTAGTGAACGTGCTCAAGGAGAAGGATCTACACAGATCAATGTTTGCATCATTGATTGCTGAGATCAATCATCTTTTGTCTCCTCGTTTTGGTTCCGGCTTGCGAGAGGTAGTAAAGCAGATTGTAATGATGATGATGCTATTTGATTAATGCAAGATTTTACCCGTAAAAAAAGACATATAGGACAAGATATTCTCAACACGCATGCCGTTACTACTATCAGTTTGACATTCCATACCTTGTAAGCTCCAATGCAATTCGTCAACCATGTTTGAAACCCTGGTATTTACTTTCTGATCAAACGAATCAGCTATTTTTATGTTTATATTGAAGCAACACTAATATGACAAGGGAAAATGATGCAGAAACTCAACCTCATGACAATTGTATGAAAAACCTATTTTGCAGGTACACCTGATGCGATTGCCACAATACAACTGGCCAGGCAACTGGATAGGTGGTTAAGACTAGAGAAAATGGGTGAATGGGTGAAGGTAAATACTGATTCTTTTCAATTCTTTTTCAAAAAATAATGACCAACCACGTGAGTGCTTGCAACCACAAAGGGGGGGTGTTACTGACTGTTGCTCTAAACATTTAGAGATGAAGCAATGCGGTGAAAACCGAAGTCAGAGCATAGGTGTGTTGCTAGGCAACTGATTGCACATGACATTGCAAACTATTTATTAATAGATTGTTGTTTCCACTGAAAGAAAAAAATGCATGAATGGTGCATTGTCCAATTTTTTTGGGTGGTGGACGAGAGCGGGTTGTATTATTTTTATGCAACGACATCCTCATCGTGCTAGAGTCGAAACACCCCCCCCCCCTCAGTTTGGAGCAGTGAAATATGTATGAGGGGACCCACTATCTTGATGACAAAGGGAAGGGCAAACTGTCGCCGCCATTTTTCCCTTAGTGGGAGAAGTTAGGAGGGTGTGAACCATGACTCTTTGATGATACGTGCATTGCAAGTGCACGCTTTACTAGTCGTAGAGAAATAACATTGCCGATTGGCCGATGCTATAAATCAGCCGGATGATTTCTTTAAGAAATCATCCGGCTAGGCGGCCGTCCGATTAGCCCGCTGTGGCCGCTGGATCATAGCCCGCTGTGGCAGTTGGATCATAGCAACGCCAAACGACAGTAGTAAGTGCGCGACTGCTTCTATGCCGCGTTGTTGCATCCCGAAAACAATTCCACTGCATCTCTCATGGCATACCGTCGGCGTCTGGCGAAGCTTCAACGCAGCACCGACGACATCCGGCGAAGCTCCAATGCAACTTCGACAACGCTACAACGCAGCACTAACAGCTCCGACGAAACTCCGATGCAACTCCGACAGTGCTACAACACAGCACTGGCAGCTCCGGCGAAGCTCCGGTGCAACACCGACAAGCTACAACGCAGCATTGGCAGCTCCGGCGAAGCTCCGATGCAACTCCGACAAGCTACAATGCAGCACTTGCTTCCGGCGAAGCTCCATTGCAACTCCGGTGAAGCTCCATTGGAGCGCCGGCTTTGTTTCCAGCGGCCGGAGGTTGCCCCATTGCAACACCGGCGTGCTTCCCCAACGGCTTCAAGGCAACTTCGTCGGAGTTGCAGCATCACCTTGTCGGCCACTCGCCGCAGTCACCTTCGCAGTGCCGCTCTCCATTACAGCTCAGGAAGGCCATGCGCGATGCTCAAATCGCAGCTCTGACGCCATACGCAGATGCTCCCCGTCACAGTAGCAGCATCAACTCCGACGGCCATGGCAGGCGGTGGTCGACATTGAAGCTTCTGCCTACTGGCTGCAACGCAGCGGCGCCCCTTGCAGTAGCAACAACTCGGCCATGGAAGAGAAGGGCGAGCGCGGCTACGGCAGTGGGCATCAGGAGAGCGAGTGGCCATCTTGAGTGGGCAGCAGGAGAGCGTGCGCCATGTGGGCAGCAAGAGAGAGAGGGGATCTGTAGGAAAGAATTGTGAGTCGCGAAGGAGACGAAGATGCGGGAGAAAAATACATGGGTGTGGGGCCAAGCGAAGGGACGCGTGTCGATCGCACGCGGAGGCTTGTGTTTGGTTGTTTTCATCCGGTTTATTTTAAACGTTTTCCTTGCTGATTAGTGTGTCATCAAGGACTTGGATTCCGTGGCTCCCAATCAAAATTGTCCTTTCCGTTTAAGCCGCGCTACTCCTGCCTGCGTCGTTGGATTGGGGAATAAATAGCCATCCGATCTTCCAAATGAGACGCGTCGGGAATTCCAACAAGATAGATGTTGCGCAGCTCGCTCTGCAACAATTGCTTTGTTGCAAAACCACCAAAGCGTTACTTTTGTCTTCAACTTTTTTTTGCAACATAGATGATGCCGCGGGAGGACTTTTGCAGTAGGTGGTGGTGTTGCAGAATTATTTTTTTCATCTTCACCTTTTTGCAATATAGATTATGTTGTGGGAGGACTTTTGCAACATGAATAATGTTGCAGAATTTTTTTTACTGAAAAGATGATGCCATCTATTGTGAATCAAGAATTTTATGCAACAAAGATGATGTTGCGGGAGGACTTCTGCAACATTGTTGATGTTGCGGATTTTTTTTTGCAATGAGTGATGATGTCGCAGCAGCACCATCGTCGTTTTCATCACCATTTGCAACTCTGACATTGCAATTGCGACAGGGAGACGACCGGTGATGGTCGGACATGAGGCTGTGCCAAGCTCGGGAGCACAGCGAGAGCCGAACAGCCCTGCGGGGACAGAAGTTCGTGGTGGAGACGGGCGGCGACGGCGGCGCCCAACCCGGATGCAACGACATCGATTCCCATGTCACCTCCTACCTCATCTCTAATGGACGAGGAACCAGTAGCGCTGGGTAGGCTGCCTCCTTATCCTTTCGTCAGATGAAAAAGAGAGAGAAGCCATCTAGCTACTAACAGCACATAATTAGACGATCATTTTCCTTTCTTTCAAAGTTTACTTATCCTTCCTAATCAATGGATTTAAATTACAGGAAAAATAGATCTATTCTATGCTAGTTTAGCACAACAAATACACACCGCACGGATCACAAGTTCAGTACTGGTGCTGTCATAAAATTTAACATGCAAGAAGAACGCATGACAACCGTACGGACGGAGGAAAACAGAGCCTGAACAGTTTATAGAATGGTACTGATACAACCAGTTCAGACCAAGTGCTAGCTAGGTCTGGTTTGCAACCCGATGAACCAAGCAGAGTCGCAATCTGAACAACTCGAAAACACAATTGGCCACGGTATCAAGGTCACTGCCACATTGCGAATGACACTGTTACAGGCCGATCGAGATATAACCATGCACAAACAATAGCACATCACATCAAGCAATTTACCCACACGGGGTGGAAGTCTCCTGACGTCTTCAGGCTCCAAGCAGGGTGGACTGAATGTGCTAGTTTCGATCCTTCCTCTGTCTCCAGTGCCCCTTCTGCTCATCAGCCAAGTGTTTCAAGCCACCACAGGAGTACCAAATATCTCAAATGATGGATAACAATAGGTGATTGAAAGAACTCTCACAAAAAGATGTTTTACTAGAGAAAAGCTCTATTTAATTTTGAGGTTATAAGGGCATTTATTTGCTTTGAATAATCATACCAGTGAAGACGACAGGTTGTTTCTCCATTTTTGAACAACTGAAGGCTTCTTCTCTTGGATAGTGTTTTCCATCTCATTCAGCTCCTGCATGATCTCATCCATCGTAGGCCTCTTATGTTGGTCATACTCCATGCATTTTCGAGCTATCTCAACACACCTTTTCTCTTGTGAGCAGCCCACCTCTAGTGTTTTATGCCACTGTAAAGTTAGAATATATAATAAGGATAACAACCCCCATATGTTGTATGAAGCGAGGATACCCATTAATTGAACTAACTTATGCCATACACCGAAGATTTGTTTGATGATAAACAATACATGTCTCAAGTTCGTAGGTAATTGCTTTCCATAGGCCTACTAGTGCATTTCAGTGGTACATCAGATAAAGAGCAGAGTTTTCCCCTCTTTCCAGCACATGGAGATGGAAGATGACGGGAGGCGGAGAGAAATGACAGCCTTGCTGGAGGAGGATACCGAAGAAACTCTAAGCTTCCTTTGTCCATGTAGAGGAGATAACGATCTAAAGCCGTCTTACCATGGGAGCCGTTAGGAAATACGTAGAACTACAGCTAGATGTCTGGGCTCTGTCTCCAGGTCCAGGGTGTCTGGAAATGCAGGATGTCGACCGTGGGAGGTGCTGCAGGTCGTGGAACTGGCACACATGGGTGCCAGCTCAGCTCAAGCATGCAGTGATGTTAACAGAGGAATGCCAAACCAAATTCTCTACCTAGTTGAAAGTGCGATAAACTACAGATTTAATTCAGCTAATATTTTTGTTTACTCGGACTCTTTCACCATGTTTCTCTGCATGTATATCCACTTTACGAGTTCTACGAAATTGCTTAAGAATTTTTAGTATGATTTCACACATGAAAACTACGAACTTTCTGCTTGTTGAAAATTGACTATGCATGTATGATTGGTAATTGTTTTTGACATAACTAAACAACATATACTAGAATGGCTAGATAGGTGCTCCTTACATCTTCACATCTTCAAAATCGTAGTTGTTATCTCTCGTTAATAGTTTTGTGATTATGACACCCAAGCCATATATGTCTGACTTGAATGATATTTCACCACTATTAATAAGTTCTGGTGCAATTGATCCCCTGCATGACAATATATACAATAGTCAATATGAGATATCCTGGTACAAAGAAAATTCAACATATTTGACATCGATGTAAAAAATGGAGTTCTCAAGAGGCTTAGCTTACCGTGTTCCAAATATTTGCTTGGTCACAATTATGGATTGCCCTTCAGCAAGGAATCTTGACAGACCAAAGTCTATAATTTTTGGTTCCATGTTAGCATCCAGCAGAACGTTCTCAGGTTTCAGATCCAAATGAGTAATGCGTTGTTTGTGAAGGTAGTGTAGACCATGGCAGATCCCCTTAATCATTTGGTAACGTATTTGCCATTCATGTCCAGCACATTTCTCTGCAAAAGCGAAAAAACCAACGTTGGAAAAAACGCATTCAAATTTCATAGCCTATTCGGCATACAGATTTAGGAACCTTTTACTTTATAATATGTATGAGTGACCCTCTGAAGAAATACTAGTAACACAACGTAACAATATTTATGCACAGATGTACAATTAATCCGTCTTTATAATCCTTAGTACGCTAGATGATTTGAGCAAATGCTTGCTTTTTCCCAAGAAACTACAATGCATGGAACATGTAGAATGGTTGGCAATGAGAAAACATCCGGCAGGAGTAAATTGCATAAAACCACCACTTTGAGGGCTAGGTTTGCGGAAAACACTAGGATACAGATTCGCTGCAGACAGCACCACGTCTAGCGTAATTCTTTTGCAAAAATCACTGATCGGCGGATCGGGCCGTGTTAAGTGAGTTTATGACAGCCGGGGCCTGTTTTTCGCCTACGTGGCACTCCAGGCCGTCCCGACAGCCGGCAGACGGCGTTAGACAGCGCCGTTCGGTCCTAGCAGTCAAAAGCGCCAACCGTTACTCCTTCCCCACTCTGCTCGCTCGCTCTCTTCTTGCTCTCGCTCTCGCTCTGTTCTTGGTCGCCGCACCCGTCGCCGCCGCCGCAGCGCCATGGTGTCGTGGAGTGATGGGTCGATAGCAGCGAGCACACCAGGCAGTACATGAGCTCAGATTCTGACGACGACACCATTAAGGTCAATTCTCAGAGTTAGGGTTAGGGTTTGATATTTGGGGATTTCTGGAATGAGCTTCTTTTCAATCATTGGACCAAGTCTCTGTCATTCCTTTGCACTCCAGGTTCCTGCTAGCACTGAAGACTCAGATTTCGAGGGCCCTGAGACAGATATGTATGTTTTGTGCCATGGATACGGGAAGGCAGCAGAAAGGCGTGTTGCTTTCGAAGGGATTCACACTGGCAGGAGGTTTCTTTGTTGTGCAGAGAAGGTATGGTTCCAGCTGAACTAATTGGAAGTTGTGGATTTACCAAACAGACATGTCATTTGTTTAGCATGGATATGTACTGTGGAAGCAGTCATTGTATCATATTGTGAGGTTAGGACAGTGGATGCAGTCATTGTTTACTGTGGAAGCAGGCATTGTATTATATTGTGAAGTTTGGACAGTGGATTCATTAATTGTTTACTCTGCCAGCATTGTTTAGTCTGGTTCTGGCAACATTGTTTAGTTAGGTCATTTTGTTAACTCTTTCAGGTTAGCATATTTTAAGAGAGTAGATGCATGGGTTGGCAGACCAACATTTTTTAGTTTGGATCTGGCAATATTGTTTAGTTAGGTCATTTTTTAACTCTGTCATGTTAGCTTATTTTAGGACAGAATATTCATGGGTTAGCACACCAGCATTGTTTACTTAGTAGTTGTTTACTTTAGAGCATGATCTGAATTTTAGTATAAAGTAATCTAGCCTATCATTGTAAGCAAGTCACTGTTATGTAATTCATTTTGTTAATACTCTTTTTTCCGGAAGGTAAAAACTGTGGACTAGTAGAATGGATTGATCCATCTTGGCCCACTACCCTTGAGAATGCACTGTTCAAGTTGTGGTCTATGTATGAACAGAGTAAGATGGACAGGAATGATGAATGTCTGATGCATTCATTTACTGTTCATGACCTGACACAAGAGAAGAAGAAACTCTAGGCCAGCTATGAGAAGTTGGTTGAAGATGTCAATGCACTTATGGATGCCCAGGAGCAGAGGGCAGTGATAGAAAGGAAAGATGCTGAAACAACCAAGTTGCAGGAGAAGTATGACACTTTGAAGAACATAGCAGCTGCTCAAGGTACTGTCATTAAGAACATGAAGTTGAAGCTAGCTGAAGAGAAGAAGAATTTGCAGATCCACATTGATGAGCTCAAGAAGACAGTTGAAGAGAGCAATGTGAAGCTGGAGGGGATCAAGGCCATCATAAATGGATAAAGCAGTGCAAGAGAAGAATGGGCAATATCATTTGGCATTTGCTGACCTTTTGCAGGGTGTGGTTTGGCATTTGTTGTAATGATAGTAGTTTAAATTCTATTAACTATGAGTACTCCTGAACTATGGATATGTAATCTTAAGTAAGATGTTTGCATTTGAACTAGTGCTGAATGTGGTGCTATTTGAACTAGTGCTGAATGTCAAACTATGATTATGTATGGATTTGAACTAGTGCTAAATTTGGTGGTATTTAGAGCTGGTTAATGTTATCTTAAGTAATCTGTTTGCAAATGATGATTTTTGCTTTAGTATGTTCCTGTTCAACTGATGATTCTGAGTTAAGTAGTGTCAATTATGGTTGTTTTGGCTTTTTATCGACGTCGAGGCATCAACTAGGCCAAGTAGGGTTTTTGGCTTTTTATCGACGCTGAGGCATCAAGTAAGCCAAGTTAGGGTTTTTGGCTTTTTATCGACGCCGAGGCATCAAGTAGGCCAAGTTAGGGTTTTTGGCTTTTTATCGACGCCGAGGCATCAAGTAGGCCAAGTTAGGGTTTTTGGCTTTTTATCGACGCCGAGGCATCAAGTAGGCCAAGTTAGGGTTTTTGGCTTTTTATCGACGTCGAGGCATCAAGTAGGCCAAGTTAGGGTTTTTGGCTTTTTATCGACGTCGAGGCATCAAGTAGGCCAAGTTAGGGTTTTTGGCTTTTTATCGATGTCGATGCATCAAGTAGGGTCAAGTGATGGGTTTTTGGCTTTTTATCGACGTCGAGGCATCAAGTAGGGTCAAGTGATGGGTTTTTGGCTTTTTTTCGACGTCGAGGCATCAAGTAGGCCAAGTTAGGGTTTTTGGCTTTTTATCGACGCCGAGGCATCAAGTAGGGTCAAGTGATGGGTTTTTGGCTTTTTATCGACGTCGAGGCATCAAGTAGGGTCAAGTGATGGGTTTTTGGCTTTTTGTCGACATCGAGGCATCAAGTAGGCCAAGTGATGGGTTTTTGGCTTTTTGTCGACGTCGAGGCATCAAGTAGGGTCAAGTGATGGGCTTTTGGCTTTTTGTCGACATCCAGGCATCAAGTAGGCATCAAGTAGGGTTTTTTTTGGCTTTTTGTCGACGTCGAGGCATCAAGGTAGGCCAAGTGATGGGTTTTTGGCTTTTGGTCGACGTCGAGGCATCAAGTAGGCATCAAGAGTATCACAACATCAAGAGTATCACAGCATCAGCAGTACTACTAGAATGCCATAGTTTGACACAAATTGATCATAACAGTTGAGCATCACAGGACTACTAGAATTCCAAAGTTTGATACAACATCAACACAACCAAATCACCATCAACACTGGAGTAGCATAACTGGAGTAGCATAACTTCAGCAACATAGTTTCACAACACAACCAAAATGCCATAGTTTGATAAAGCATCAACACAACCAAATCATCACCATTTTGCACCAGAGGCAGTCAAGTAATCCTTCATTCTGTTGCTCGGCTTCCTGACTCTCTGGGAACCATCACTTGGTCTTGGAGGCATGAAAGCTAACCTTGGTCCCTTTGCAGCAGCTGATGAAGATCTGGTTGCTGGTGCCTTACTCTTGGGAGCAGATGATGAAGATTTACTGGCTGCTGCCTTACCCTTGGGAGCAGCTGGAGCAGCTGGCTGCCTCCTAGCTGGAGCAGCAGCAGATGTTGCCCTCCTTGCTGGAGCTGGACTGGCAGCAGATGTTGCCCTCCTTGATGATCCCCCAGCAGTGGCAGCATGATACGTCCATTTTGCATCATGCTTTTATATCGATATTTATCGTATTATGGGCTATTATTTCACTTTATGTGACAATACTTATGGCTATTCTCTCTTATTTTACAAGATTTACATAAGGAGGGAGAATGCCGGCAGCTGGAAATCTGGTCTGTAAAAGGAGCAAATATTAGAGACCTATTCTGTGCAACTCCAAAAGTCCTGAAACTCCACGGAACGTCTTAAAAGAAATAAAGAAAAATCCACGCCAAAGATGAAGGCCAGGGGCCCACACCCTGCTCACGAGGGTGGGGGGCGCCCCCCCTAGGGCGCGCCCCCCTACCTCGTGGGCCCCCTGGTGGCTCTCCGACGCCCATCTTCTCCTATATGAGGTCTTTCGATGAGAAAAAAAATAAAGAGGAACTTTTCGGATGAGACTCCGCCGCCACGAGGCGGAACCTTGGCGGATCCAATCTAGAGCTCCGATAGAGCTGTTCTGCCGGGGAAACTTCCCTCCGGGAGGGGGAAATCATCACCATCGTCATCACCAACGCTCCTCTCATCGGGAGAGGGCAATCTCCATCAACATCTTCACCAGCACCATCTCATCTCCAAACCCTAGTTCATCTCTTGTATCCAATTCTTGTCTCAAAGTCCGGGATTGGTGCTAGTAGGTTGCTAGCAGTGTTGATTACTCCTTGTAGTTGATGCTAGTTGGTTTACTTGGTGGAAGATCATATGTTCAGATCCTATATGCATATTATTACCCCTCTGATTATGAACATGAATATGCTTTGTGAGTAATTACGTTTGTTCCCGAGGACAAGGGAGAAGTCTTGCTATGAGTAGTCATGTGAATTTGGTATTCGTTTGATATTTTGATAAGACGTATGTTGTCTAGCCTCTAGTGGTGTTATGTCAACGTCGACTACATAACACTTCACCATTATTTGGGCCTAGAGGAAGGCATTGGGAAGTAATAAGTAGATGATGGATTGCTAGAGTGACAGAAGCTTAAACCCTAGTTTATGCGTTGCTTCGTAAGGGGCTGATTTGGATCCATATGTTTCATGCTATGGTTAGGTTTACCTTAATACTTTTGTTGTAGTTGCGGATGCTTGCAATAGAGGTTAATCATAAGTGGGATGCTTGTTCAAGTAAGAACAGCACCCAAGCACCGGTCCACCCACATATCAAATTATCAAAGTATCGAACGCGAATCATATGAACGTGATGAAAACTAGCTTGACGATATTCCCATGTGTCCTCGGGAGCGCTTTTCCTATTATAAGAGTTTGTTCCGGCTTGTCCTTTGCTACAAAAGGATTGGGCCACCTTGCTGCACTTTATTTACTTTTGTTACTTGTTGCTTGTTACAACCTATCTTATCACAAAACTATCTGTTACCACTTATTTCAGTACTTGCAGAGAATACCTTGCTGAAAACCGCTTATCATTTCCTTCTGCTCCTCGTTGGGTTCGACACTCTTACTTATCGAAAGGACTACGATAGATCCCCTATACTTGTGGGTCATCAAGACTCTTTTCTGGCGCCGTTGCCGGGGAGTGTAGCGCATTTGGTAGGTGGAATTTGGTAAGGAAAAATTTATATAGTGTGCTGAAATTCACTGTCACTTGTTACTATGGAAAGTAATTCTCTGAGGGGCTTGTTCGGGGTATCTTCACCCCGACCAGTAGAGCAAAGAGTTGCTCCTCAACCTACTGAACCTATTGAAAATGAAATTCCTTATGAGTATCCTTCGGGTATGATAGAAAAACTGCTAGCTAATCCTTTTACAGGAGATGGAACAAAGCATCCTGATGAGCACTTAATATATGTAGATGAAGTTTGTGGATTATTTAAGCTTGCAGGTATACCCGATGATGTTGCTAAGAAGAAGGTCTTCCCTTTATCTTTGAAGGGAGAAGCATTGATATGGTATAGCCTATGTGATGATATGAGATCATGGGACTATAAAAGATTGAAGCTGGAATTTCATCAAAAGTATTACCCTATGCATCTTGTTCATCGTGATCACAATTATATATATAATTTCTGGCCTCGCGAAGGAGAAAGCATCGCTCAAGCTTGGGGGAGGCTTAAATCAATGTTATATTCATGCCCCAATCATGAGCTCTCAAGAGAAATAATTATGCAAAGTTTTTATGCTCGGCTTTCTGAAAACAATCGCACCATGCTCGATACTTCTTGTGATGGCTCTTTTATGATGAAGACTATTGAATTCAGATGTAATTTATTGGATAGAATTAAACGCAACTCTAAAGATTGGGACTTCGACGAAGATAAGGAGTCAGGTATGACACCTAAGTTTGATTGTGTTAAATGTTTTATGGACACCGACATTTTCCGTAAGTTTAGCACTAAATATGGACTTGACTCTGAGATAGTAGCTTCTTTCTGTGAATCTTTTGCTACTTATGTTGATCTTCCTAAGGAGAAGTGGTTTAAATATCATCCTCCCATAGAAGTAAAAGTAGCTGCACCTATTAAAGTTGAAGAAAAGACTGTCACTTATAATGATCATATTGTTCCTACTTATTATATTAAGACACCACCTTTCCCCGTTAGAATAAAGGATCATGCTAAAGCTTCAACTGTTGTTCGTAAAAGCAATATTAGAACTTATACACCTCCTGAGCAAGTTAAAGTAGAACCTAATATTGCTATTGTTAAAGATCTCTTCTCTGATAATATTGATGGGCATGTCATTCAGTTCGAAGGTGAAACTGCTAGAATTGCTACCTTGTGCTAAAGACAAACATAGACCTGTGGTAGGCGTGCCTGTTATTTCTGTTAAAATAGGAGATCATTGTTATCATGGCTTATGTGATATGGGTGCTAGTGCTAGTGTTATACCGCATACTTTATACGAAGAAATTAAGAATGAAATTGCACCTGTTGAGTTAGAAGATATTGATGTTACTATTAAACTTGCCAATAGAGATACTATTGCACCAATTGGAATTGTTAGAGATGTTGAAGTCTTGTGTGGGAAAATTAAATATCCTGCTGATTTTCTTGTTCTTACTTCCCCACAAGATAGCTTTTGTCCCATTATATTTGGTAGACCCTTCTTAAATACTGTCAATGCTACCATAGATTGCACTAAGAATGTTGTTACCGTTGGCTTGGATGATATGGTTCATGAGTTTAATTACTCTAAATTTAGTAAACAACATCGTGAGGAAGAATTACCTAGTAAGGATGAAATTATTGATCTTGCTTCTATTGCCGTACCTCCTAGTGATCCTTTAGAACACTATTTGCTAGACCATGAAAATGATATGTTCATGAATGAAAGAAGGGAAATAGATGAAGTATTCTTTAAACAGGAACCTATTCTGCATCACAACTTGCCTGTTGAAATCTTAGGGGATCCTCCTCCACCCAAGGGTGATCCCGTGTTTGAGCTTAAACCTTTTCCTGATAATCTTAAATATGCTTATCTTGATAAAAAGAAGATATATCCTGTTATTATTAGTGCTAACCTTTCAGAGCATGAAGAAGAAAGTTTATTGAAAACTCTGAAGAAGCACCGTGCTGCTATTGGATATACTCTTGATGATCTTAAGGGCATTAGTCCCACTCTATGTCAACATAAAATAAATTTGGAAGCAGATGCCAAACCAGTTCGTGATCCTCAACGATGTCTGAATCCTAAAATGAAAGAAGTGGTAAGAAAAGAAATACTAAAGCTTCTGGAGGCAGGTATAATCTATCCCATTGCTGATAGTGAGTGGGTAAGTCTTGTCCATTGTGTCCCTAAGAAGGGAGGTATTACTGTTGTTCCTAATGATAAAGATGAATTGATTCCACAAAGAATTATCACAGGTTATAGGATGGTAATTGATTCCCGCAAATTAAATAAATCTACTAAGAAAGATCATTACCCCTTACCTTTTATTGATCAAATGCTAGAAAGATTATTCAAACATACACACTATTGCTTTCTAGATGGTTATTCTGGTTTCTCTCAAATACCTGTGTCGGCTAGAGATCAATCAAAGACTACTTTTACATGCCCTTTTGGTACTTTTGCTTATAGACGTATGCCTTTTGGTTTATGTAATGCACCTGCCACCTTTCAAAGATGCATGATGGCTATATTCTCTGACTTTTGCGAAAAGATTTGTGAGGTTTTCATGGATGACTTTTCCGTCTATGGTTCCTCTTTTGATGATTGCTTGAGCAATCTTGATCGAGTTTTGCAGAGATGTGAAGAAACTAATCTTGTCTTGAATTGGGAAAAGTGCCACTTTATGGTTAATGAAGGTATTGTCTTGGGGCACAAAGTTTCTGAAAGAGGTAGTGAAGTTGATAAAGCCAAGGTTGATGCTATTGAAAAGATGCCATGTCCCAAGGACATCAAAGGTATAAGAAGTTTCCTTGGTCGCGCCGGATTTTATAGGAGGTTCATTAAGGACTTCTCAAAAATTTCTAGGCCTCTGACTAATTTATTACAAAAAGATATACCATATGTCTTTGATGATGATTGTGTAGAAGCATTTGAAATACTTAAGAAAGCATTAGTCTCTGCACCTGTTGTTCAGCCACCTGATTGGAACCTACCCTTTGAAATAATGTGTGATGCTAGTGATTATGCTGTAGGTGCTGTTCTAGGGCAAAGAGTTGATAAGAAATTAAATGTTATTCATTATGCTAGTAAGACTCTAGACAATGCTCAAAGAAATTATGCTACTACTGAAAAAGAGCTTTTAGCAGTTGTATTTGCTTGTGATGAGTTCAGATCTTATATTGTTGATTCTAAAGTAACTATTCAAACATATGATGCTGCTATTAAATATCTTATGGAAAATAAAGATGCTAAACCTAGACTTATTAGATGGGTTCTCTTGCTACAAGAATTTGATTTGCATATTATTGATAGAAAGGGAGCTGAGAACCCCGTTGCAGACAACCTGTCTGGGTTAGAAAATATTCTTGATGACCCACTACCTATTAATGATAACTTTCCTGATGAACAATTAAATGTTATAAGTACTTCTCGTAGTACTCCATGGTATGCTGATTATGCTAATTATATTGTTGCTAAATTTATACCACCTAGCTTCACATACCAACAAAAGAAAAAGTTCTTCTATGATTTGAGACATTACTTTTGGGATGACCCACATCTTTATAAAGAAGGAGTAGATGGTGTTATTAGACGTTGTGTACCTGAGCATGAACATGAACAGATCCTACGCAAGTGTCATTCCGAGTCTTATGGAGGACACCACGCTGGAGATAGAACTGCACATAAGGTATTGCAATCTGGTTTTTATTGGCCTACTCTCTTCAAGGATGCTCGTAAGTTTGTCTTGTCTTGTGATGAATGTCAAAGAATTGGTAATATTAGTAGACGTCAAGAAATGCCTATGAATTATTCACTTGTTATCGAACCGTTTGATGTTTGGGGTTTTGATTATATGGGACCTTTTCCTGCCTCTAATGGATACAGACATATTCTAGTTGCTGTTGATTACGTTACTAAGTGGGTAGAAGCTATTCCAACTAGTAGTGCTGATCATAACACTTCTATTAAAATGCTTAAGGAAGTTATTTTCCCACGGTTTGGAGTCCCTAGATATTGAATGACTGATGGTGGTTCACACTTTATTCATGGTGCTTTCCGTAAAATGCTTGCTAAATATGATGTTAATCATAGAATTGCATCTCCTTATCACCCACACTCTAGTGGTCAAGTAGAGTTGAGCAATAGAGAGCTCAAATTAATTTTGCAAAAGACTGTTAATAGGTCTAGAAAGAATTGGTCTAAGAAACTTGATGATGCGTTATGGGCTTATAGAACTGCATATAAAAATCCTATGGGTATGTCTCCGTATAAAATGGTCTATGGAAAAGCATGTCACTTACCTCTCGAACTAGAACATAAGGCATATTGGGCTATTAAAGAGCTTAACTATGATTTTAAACTTGCCGGTGAAAAGAGGTTATTTGATATTAGCTCACTTGATGAATGGAGAACCCAAGCATATGAAAATTCCAAGTTGTTTAAAGAAAAATTTAAAAGATGGCATGACAAAAGGATACAAAAGCGTGAGTTTAATGTAGGTGATTATGTATTGCTATACAACTCTCGTTTAAGATTTTTTGCAGGAAAACTTCTCTCTAAATGGGAAGGCCCCTATGTTATCGAGGAGGTCTATCGTTCCGGTGCCATAAAGATCAACAAATTCGAGGGCATAAATCCGAAGGTGGTAAACGGTCAAAGAATCAAACATTATATCTCAGGTAATCCCATAAATGTTGAAACCAATATTATTGAAACCGTAACCCCGGAGGAATACATAAGAGACACTTTCCGGAACGTTTCAGACTCCGAAAAGGAATAGGTATGTGGTACGGTAAGTAAACCGACTCCAAAACAATTTTTAAGGCAATATTTCTCCGTTTTGGAATATTTAGAAAAATAGAAAAATAAGTAGCAGTTCGGGAAGGACACGAGGGCCCCACGAGGGTGGTGGGCGCGCCCTACCCCCCTGGGCGCGCCCCCCTACCTCGTGAGCACCTTGTGTGCCTTCTGGACTCCGTTTTCTTGCACATTACGTATTTTGGTCGGTAAAATTCATTATATATTCTCCTGAAGGTTTTGACTCCCGTATCACGCAAAAACCTCTTGTCTTTGTTTTGAGCTATCCCGTTGCAGATTAAATCAACATGTCTTCCCAGGATTCGGAAGGAGAAAGCTATGTGGATGATTACTTAGCAAATTCAAAGGTCTATGGAGATGTGGAACATAATGGATGGACCACGGAGGAAGAAGAGGACTATGAACCCAAGGAGAAGGAGGAGACGAGCTTAGAGGAAGATGAAGCACCGTTACCTCAACCTAGGGACATGCATGTGGAGTTCAAAAAGTCAAGTCTCCCTGATAGGGTAAAGAAACCCAAGTTCGAGTTTATCCCTTTTCGTCTCCTGCAGGAAAATAAGAAGGACCTATGCAAAAAGATATTAACCCTGGTGTGGGAAATTGATGATTTGAGGGATCAAAATGCCGTCCTCAAGCGCAAATTAAGGGAAAAGACTAAGCCACCAACTAAGCCAACAACACCTCCACCTTCTTCACCGACAAAGGAGATATAATCACATGGGTATGGGCACTCCCCTTAGCAACTGCCAAGCTTGGGGGAGGTGCCCCGGTATCGTATCTGTCAGGACCCCGATTCTAAGTCACACCGATCTAGCCTGTAACACCTCATATCACTTTGCGGCCTCACGCACGGTATTCCCACAGGTGTCGCCTTACCATGGCCCGGGAGCGTTTGCGCCTTTTGGCTCACGTATATGATAGTGTCGCTAGCATCCATATGACAGAGAACCCGGGCCGACATGACTAGTCGTGAACCCAAAGTGGCACTAACTTACGGGGACAGGCATACATGAATCAACATCGAGCATGTCGGTCAGCAGCGTGTGTATCCGGGCTGTAGCACTGGGCTAACAGGACTCCGGTGAACCGGGCTGTAGCAGGCTAGGCAGGACTCCGGATGTCACCCCGTGACATTTCCCCGAAGGGACAGACACAGGAACGAAGTGAATCACATGCCGGCCAGTCAAGTGTTCCGGAGCAGTAGTGCTAGGCTAGCAGGACTCTGGTGAACCGGGCTGTAGCGGACTACTATGGCTCATGGAAGCACAAGACTACATTTCCCCATAAGAGAGGCTACCAAGGATAAACAACTAGGTTGTCGGATCCCACACATACCAAGCATTTCAATCATACACATAATATGCTCGATATGTGTAAATACAACATGGCATCACAACAAAACTCTACGACTCAAAGTATTTATTCATTAGGCTCCGAGGAGCGAGATATTACAAACATGGGTCTCATGACCCAACATTCAGAGCATACAAGTCAAAGCACATGCGGAAGCGTAACTTGTCTGAGTACAGCCAACTAAAAATGAAGAAGGCTGAGGAGCCTGACTATCTACCAGACCCTCCCAAGGGTACAAGATCGTAGCTGAGGTAACAAGCTAAACGTCAAAGTCCACGTGGAACTACTAGCGAGACTGAAGTCTCTCTGCAAAACATAAAATAAGCAAACATGAGTACAAATGTACCCAGCAAGACTTACATCAGAGCTAACTACATATGCATCGGTATCAACAAAGGGGGTGGTGGAGTTTAACTGCAGCAAGCCAGCTTTGACTCAGTGGCTAACCTAAACTACGACTGCAAGTAAACTCTTTTGAGGTGGCACACATGAGTCCACAAATTCACCATACCAATACACCACTATGGATCCGCTCCCGTCTCCCTGCGAGAACGCCATCCATAGCACTCACGCTTATCTTGCGAGTTTTAGAGTATCCACTTTCACTTGTCTATGAACTATGCAAGGGGTCCAAGTTTCCATATCTGAGGAATCCGGCTATTCGAATAGATAATGATAACCCTGCAGGGGTGTACTTCTTCACACACGCTCTCGCCACTTATCGCCCTGTACACGTCATGTACCTCGGAAACCTTCAAGCGGAAGCCGGGCGAGGGTGTCGGCCATGACCTGACTAACCACACAAGTCTCTCATCTAGGTTTATCGCCTATTCGGGTTCCATCCGCAAGGATATCCGACCGGGGTGTCGCTCACGGCCCCAAACGATGTGTGCAGGGTTCCCAAGCCCACCATCCGGGTGCCACTTGGTACACCGTGCCACTGTGCCTAGTCTGTCCCAAGCCCACCTGTACCGGGTGCCACTTGGTAGACTACTAACACTACCTACAAACACCAGAAACTAGTTGCAACTCCTAGACAGAGATCGAGTTGATTAATAAGCCAAGAGGGCCGAGTTACCGGAACCCAATGTGTGGTAGTAACTGTTCATGGATCACAAACACAGAACTCAGTTCCTGAGAATGGCTGCAATGAGACAACCCACCATGTACTCCTACATGGCCTCTCACCGCTATCTTTACCAAATCATGTTCACACACTTAGCTCTCAACGGTAGGACATGTTCACCACGTTCCAATTCATTCCCGATGAATCAGACCTGACTCAACTCTAAGCAGTAGCAGGCATTACAACAAGCATGAATGTGTAGGCACATCAGGGCTCAAACAATTCCTACTCATGCTAGTGGGTTTCATCTATTTACTGTGGCAATGACAGGTCATGCAGAGGAAAGGGGTTCAGCTACCGCAGCATGTAACAGTTGAAACGTTGTTGTCCTAATACAGTAAAATAGAGCAGGAGCAAGAGAGTGGGATTGTATCGGAATGACCAAGGGGGTTTTGCTTGCCTGGCACTTCTGAAGATAGTATAGTTTTTCATCGGTGTCATCGATCAAATCGTCGGAACATCGTCTACTGAGAGGGGGCAAACACCGGCAACAGAGAGGAAACACAATCAACGCAATGCAACAATATGATGCATGAATGTGACATGGCAATAATGTTATGATTTGCACCAATGCATCTACCAACAATTTAAATGAAGTCCATATGGACCAAGGGTTCATATGAAAACTCCATATTTAGCATTTAAAATGCCGCTATCATGTTTTCACTTATACAGTGGGTATAAGTTGGTTGATCATGCATGAAAGTAGCATAAATGGATAGATTGGATTTTTCTGATAATTTTTCATATATAAATTATTTCATTTGGAGTTACGGTTGATTTTCTATGATTTTTAGAAGTTTTAACTATTTTCTGGAATTTCTAAATCATTTCTGAATAAGAAAAACCAGAAAAGCATTTACTACATCAGCATGACGTTGGTGTGACGTCAGCAAGTCAACATGACCGTTCCTGGTCAAATCTGAGCAGTGGGTCCCGCGTGTCACTGTCTAGGCTAATTAACAAAGTTAGTTAACACTAAACTAATCCTAAACCCAGGTTAATTAGGGGCCTGGGCCCACACGCGGGTGACTCAGGGGAGTCAAACCCTGGGTCAAAGGTCAAACGCGCCGGCGGCTTAACGCCGGCGACGGCAGGCGCAGCAGAGTGCTGCGGAATCGCTGCTCCGGCCACGGTTTGATGCGTGGAGGGGTGCTACGCAGACCTGGAACCCGTCCGTGTCGTTTGGTGCAGGTGGCGTCACCGTAGGTGACCTAGAACGACGGCGGCGTCCTCAAATGCGGCGGCCGGAGTTCGAGCGATGATGCAAACGTCGCTATGGTGCACGGCAGGAGCAACGGGTGGTTGCTCTGGGCCCGTGGAGCTGTGCTGAGCACGGTGACGCGCTCGGTTTTGAGCCTGAGCGGCTGCGGCGACGCTGGTGACATGGCGGGCGGGCGGAAGCTTTCGGCTGTTGGGGAACGTAGTAATTTCAAAATTTTCCTACGCACACCCAAGATCATGGTGATGCATAGCAACGAGAGGGGAGAGTGTTGTCTACGTACCCTCGTAGACCGAAAGCGGAAGCGTTAGCACAACGCGGTTGATGTAGTCGTACGTCTTCACGATCCGACCGATCCAAGTACCAAACGCACGACACCTCCGAGTTCAGCACACGTTCAGCTCGATGACGTCCCGCGAACTCTGATCCAGCAGAGCTTCACGGGAGAGTTCCGTCAGCACGACGGCGTGGTGACGGTGATGATGTTGCTACCGACGCAGGGCTTCGCCTAAGCACCGCTACGATATGACCGAGGTGGAATATGGTGGAGGGGGGCACCTCACACGGCTGGGAGAGATCAACTGATCAACTTGTGTGTCTATGGGGTGCCCCCTGGCCACGTATATAAAGGAGTGGAGGAGGGGAGGGCTTGCCCTCTCTATGGCGCGCCCTAGGGGAGTCCTACTCCCACCGGGAGTAGGATTCCCCCTTTCCTAGTAGAACTAGGAGCCCTTCCAAGTAGTAGGAGTAGGAGGGAAGGAAAGGGAAGGAAAAAGGAGAAGGAAGGAAGGGGGTGCGCCCCCTCCCTACTCCAATTCGGACCAGCCCATGGGGAGGGGTGCGGCCACCCTTTGAGGCCTTTCTCTCCTTTCCCGTATGTCCCATTAAGGCCCAATACGAATTCCCGTAACTCCCCGGTACTCTCGAAAATACCCGAATCACTCGGAACCTTTCCGACATCTGAATATAGTCGTCCAATATATCGATCTTTACGTCTCGACCATTTCAAGACTCCTTGTCATGTCCCCGATCTCATCCGGGACTCCGAACTACCTTCGGCACATCAAATCGCATAACCTCATAATACAATCGTCACCGAAACTTTAAGCGTGCGGACCCTACGGGTTCGAGAACTATGTAGACATGACCGAGACACGTCTCCGGTCAATAACCAATAGCGGAACCTGGATGCTCATATTGGCTCCTACATATTCTACGAAGATCTTTATCTGTCAAACCGCATAACAACATACGTTGTTCCCTTTGTCATCGGTATGTTACTTGTTCGAGATTCGATCGTCGGTATCTCAATACCTAGTTCAATCTCGTTACCGGCAAGTCTCTTTACTCGTTCCGTAACCCATCATCCCGCAACTAACTCATTAGTTGCAATGCTTGCAAGGCTTATAGTGATGTGCATTACCGAGTGGGCCCAGAGATACCTCTCCGACAATCGGAGTGACAAATCCTAATCTCGAAATATGCCAACCCAACAAGTACCTTCGGAGACACCTGTAGAGCTCCTTTATAATCACCCAGTTACGTTGTGACGTTTGGTAGCACACAAAGTGTTCCTCCGGTAAATGGGAGTTGCATAATCTCATAGTCATAGGAACATGTATAAGTCATGAAGAAAGCAATAGCAACAAACTAACGATCAAGTGCTATGCTAACGGAATGGGTTAAGTCAATCACATCATATCTAATGATGTGATCCCGTTAATCAAATGACAACTCATGTCTATGGTAGGAAACTTAACCATCTTTGATTCAACGAGCTAGTCAAGTAGAGGCATACTAGTGACATACTGTTTGTCTATGTATTCACACATGTATTATGTTTCCGGTTAATACAATTCTAGCATGAATAATAAACATTTATCATGATATAAGGAAATAAATAATAACTTTATTATTGCCTCTAGGGCATATTTCCTTCATCGGCTCCGGTGAAGAGCACGGTTAGGGGACGCGTTCGGCAGCGAGAAGAGAGGGGAAAAATGCGGGGCTCATTGGGGGTCGGAGGAGAAGGTCAGCAGGCTCGGGGGTGCGCCAGACGTCGCGAATCGACGACGGTGATCGGTGGCGCCCGAGGTGGAAGACGAGCTCGAAGGAGTCACCACGGTGCTCTTGGGTTCGGGATCTTCCGGGTGGAGGAGGTGTGCGTCGTCACAGAGCTTTTGGACACGGGGAAGGGGCGAGAAGACCACGGTGGTCACGGTGGCAGCGAACGGCAGCGACGGACCTGTTCGGGTGAGTGAGAGGGAGAGGTCCAGGGGAGGGGAGAGGCCACCGGTGAGGGAGAGGGGAGAGAGGCCTCTGGGCGTCTCCGTGGCGCGTCCAGAAGAGCCGGCGTCGCGGTGGAAGCAGGAGCTGGCGCGCGCGTAGCGACCATGCGCCCCTGCTCCTACTGGCAGGAGGTAGACGACGCGGTGAGGAGGTGGGCTGGGCCCTTTACAGCGATGGGCCGCAGCTGGGCTGCTATATGGCCTGCGTCAGGTAAGTCCACTCTCTCTCTCTCTCTCTTTACTAATTTGTTCTGCTTTTCTATTTTTGTTATTTTGTTTTGATTTAGTTTATAACCCAAATCATTTTAATAAATCCTAAAAATAATTGTGGGCATTAAATGAATTATTACACAGGCCCTTAACTATTTTCAGAATTATTGGGGCATTTAAAAATATTAATAGTATTTAAATGCCCCAATTCAAATACAATATGGGTTATTCAAAAATCCAGAATGGCCTAAAAATATGTGCATCATTTTTGGCAGAGGTTTTCACCTTTATAAAAAAATGGACTTTTCTAAAGGGCATTCTGGGTTCATTGGAAATATTTTTATTTTGATCCTAATTGCATTTCATTTAGTGCTAGGGTTTGTCATCCCTATTTAAAATTTCAAACAAATATAGACATGATGCATGGATGCTTATGAAACTAATTGTAATCAAATTCTAGGGCTGTGACAACTCACCCCCACTAAACAAGAATCTCGTCCCGAGATTCAAGACGTGAGTAAGAAGACAGAGGGAACACAAAAGTAATAACACGATCTTCATGATCCAACTGCCCTTCTCGTAGATGTTGATCCACTACATCATATTGATTATGACATCCTTTCCTTTGAGAACTTCATCCAACATGGCGACAAGAGAGCAAGACAACCTCACAAGAATGGATCGTCGATCTTAATGAACACAAGATCAACTCACGGAATGAGGCGTAGAAGCATCCCTTGAGCTGAGACGCAAAACACACATCAGAGATGATGGATGAGAAACATATGACAAAGGTTCAAATTGGTAGGCAACAATTCAACGCTTAAATAGATGGTGAGGGGGGGTTTCAAAGTAGCGAGGAGTTAAGTTGCCCATGATACCATAACGGAACACCTCGGGGAAGGTGACTCATAGAATTATTCCCTTAAGTGGCAAAAATAATTACTTTTGATATAGAGATTATTGAAACTCTCTATACCAGCCTGAGGTAATCACAATCGATCGTTGGAAGGGGTTCGAAAGAATGGCATACTCCGACTAGGATGGATGATGTGGACTACCTTGTTGAAGCCAACATAATGGATGAATTTGCTTGCGCGTGCTCTCAAGAACTTGAGCATTTCCATATTCATCAAGGTTCTACCAACATCCGAGTCGAGGATCCTGGCAACACATCTTACTACCTTGACGAATAGTGGTGGACAGGCAGATGCATAGAAAGACAACCCTTTCTCAGATTTCACCTTAGCGAGGCCAAGGGAATGAAATCTGGATGATCGACTGAGAGACATTTAGTACTCCGCTTCTAATGTTCTCCTTGATGTACTGGTTACCACGGTCATGCTTTAAAGCATCAACATAGTCATCAAGAAGTGGTCGGACTTCGGAATACAAAGGATCCATAAGAAAGAACTCCTGGAGTAAATCCTACGAAATCCTTATGGGGAGGTGGCCAACTTCCTCAATCAAGATACTACAATAATAGGTCTTCCGGCTGGGTGTGTTGGCCACGACATCCACTTTACTGGTTACAGAGAGACCAATATTATAGTTCTTGGAGTGTGTTCCAACATCATATCTGCCTGATATTCAGATCTGGTTGGTGTCAGGATATTCCAGACTCATCAAGTCTAGAAAGAAAATGAAAATTTGCAACACAATTCGACGATATGACGTTGCGAGATTCTCGGGGAAATGAACTACGGTAGTAAGCTCCAAAACATGAGCTGGTTCTGCTAACACATGTGAACATGTTGTCCCAGACAAGCATGACCACGTGGTAGTCTTAGAATAAAAACACTACCGAGTTCAGGTGGGGAACCATCATCAAGGATAACAAAGTCCTTGCATAAGGCATGCTCTTAAGAAGGAACTTCTTCTCCTTGAACAAATCAATCAGTGGCTTGGTGTGCCAGGGAATACATATGGAGTGGAGGTAATTAATCTACCAAACCATATAATACATTCACACATGCATAACTAACTTGGGATGGTATCAGAGGAAACAAAACAATCTTTCTCGAACTTATGGCGGCAACTTGCTCCAAATGCACATGAATGTGAGGAAGTCACTTCTTCCATCCAAGCATAAGCTTCATGAACGGAACATGAAGGCATTGCTTACAAAGTTTCCAATACTAGGTTGATGTTCAACATGAATCATGGGGGAGACAAAATGCTGCTAATGGGTTCAACAGCAACTCATCGGAATTTCCATATCACTGGACTTCCACCATCATGTGAACACGGTGATAGCATTGGTCAGACCCAAAGGATGTAATGGTGTGTGCTCGAGGGATCAACCACGAGTAAGACAACATTACGAACATCGTTGGTTCTGATTTGATTTGACGATAGCCCATACTCAAATCAAAGTTGATAAGACAATAGGTCCAACAACTGATCTCAGGGACCAATCGATGAAGATATCATCTTTCTTCAACACACACACACAAAAAGATATCCCTTATCATGAACTAAGTCAGACAAGCTTCCATCTTCCAATTCTCCAAGTTGTTGTTTAGCTTAACCAACTAGCTCGGGGGTATCAAACACAAATTCTTGGAGAATGTATAGTTTAGAGAAAAACCAACATGATCACGAACTCAACATAGCGATTAGGGAACAACCTGGTAATACTTCTGAGAAGATATTCAAAAAATCACAAACCACCGATATGTTATTTAACTCGAGCACAATCTTGCTTTTCAGGGCAAGACGATATGATCAAGAAGCGAGGGATTGTCACAATCCTAACTCATTGGTCGATGAGTGCACCCGGAAATATGGACTAGGCAGCACGATCAATCTTAGGGTTATGATTCAATAACCACCACGCTAAGAATGAGAGTATTGTCCATTAACTACCAAGCAACAGGGTTGCTAGGAGTATTGATTTCACACCTCACAGTTCACTTATCGGCAATCTTACAACAACACGGGACCGAGGAATGAATAATGACGGTGAGAAGTATCACTCTGTCAAGAATTCATAAGAGGTGGTGCAATTCTCATGACATTCTTGACAATAAGATGGTAACACTTCAAGGTAGAACAGAGCAAAAGCTAGATTGGCATTTTGATCTGCGGAATACAATTGCTTTGACCCAATCCTAGATATGGATGAGGTTCTAGAGTTTGTTTTCTCCTAGTCATTCTGGAGTAGAATGGCTTGACGGACCACAAGAATAATAGACTTTGATGAACGAATGCAATGATATACCCTTGACTATCAATTGATAGACGAAGGTCAGAAACAACTAAGGAGGGACAACTCAAGGAACATATATCTTTCTGAGTTGTGGATGCATAGATTAGTATGTCGAGCAAAGCTCAACATTTCTTCTGGATAACCCATGTAGAAAGGTAAAACTGGCAGATTCACAATGTAGAATGAAGAACTCATCAAGAGCACTCTTATTGTGATCATTTGGTTCAAAAGAACTTCTGCCATAAGCAGTTTATGGTACTTGAAAGAAGAAAATACCACGGACCTCGAGGACTATCACAAAGGTTACTAATATTCTAAAGGAACTAGCAAACACTATCAACATAAGGTAAGTGGAGTGAATCTTGGGTCAGGAACCCAAGAGTAGAATACCTACTACTAAATGGCATCACGGGATGCTTTCGAGAACAATGGCCAGAATCATCACTCCGGGAATACAAAGCATTGCTAGATTACTAGGTGACTCTCTAAGACACCTAGGGTCATAATAATAGCTCCAACATATATGTCGAGGCAACAGAGTACCTCAACTCACTGGCTAGTGTGCTTATTCTGACCAAAAGGACATCGGGAACGGAGGAAGGATTTGCAAATGCATCAGATTATTTAGAAACCTGGAATGACTCGGACAGCATAACGGCTGTAAATGCTCGAAAAGATTTGAGACATCCTGCAAAATGGTGGCATAACCACTTAACATCGCAATATCAAGTTTCCAAGTCCAACTAACAACACACTGGAGTAGTAGAAACTGGATTGAGGCTTAAATCCAACAATCCTAGGCAACTACGGTTTAGTAACACGTCATCCTGAGAGATAGAAGAGAAGCCTAGTTCTTAACCCCGTAGAAAAGATAAGATGACTCAGATCAGAAGGTCATGAGGATAAGGAGTAAAAAGAGCCTTACGTTCCCTTCCACAATCAATTCCCTTACATAACTAAAGCATTTCTAGACTCAACTTCGACCGGTTTGGCTTGGTAATCCTACAGGCAGTCAGGCTCTGATACCAATGCTGTCAGGACCCCGATTCTAAGTCACACCGATCTAGCCTATAACACCTCATATCACTTTGCGGCCTCACGCACGGTATTCCCACGGGTGTCGCCTTACCATGGCCCGGGACCGTTTGCGCCTTTTGGCTCACGTATATGATAGTGTCGCTAGCATCCATATGACAGAGAACCCGGGCCGACATGACTAGTTGTGAACCCAAAGTGGCACTAACTTACGGGAACAGGCATACATGAATCAACATCGAGCATGTCGGTCAGCAGCGTGTGAATCCGGGCTGTAGCACTGGGCTAACAGGACTCCGGTGAACCGGGCTGTAGCAGGCTAGGCAGGACTCCGGATGTCACCGCGTGACATTTCCCCGAAGGGACAGACACAGGAACGAAGTGAATCACATGCCGGCCAGTCAAGTGTTCCGGAGCAGTAGTGCTAGGCTAGCAAGACTCCGGTGAACCGGGCTGTAGCGGACTACTATGGCTCATGGAAGCACAAGACTACATTTCCCCATAAGAGAGGCTACCAAGGATAAACAACTAGGTTGTCGGATCCCAAACATACCAAGCATTTCAATCATACACACAATATGCTCGATATGTGTAAATACAACATGGCATCACAACAAAACTCTACGACTCAAAGTATTTATTCATTAGGCTCCGAGGAGTGAGATATTACAAACATGGGTCTCATGACCCAACATTCAAAGCATACAAGTCAAAGCACATGTGGAAGCTTAACTTGTCTAAGTACAGACAACTAAAAATGAAGAAGGCTGAGGAGCCTGACTATCTACCAGACCCTCCCAAGGGTACAAGATCGTAGCTGAGGTAACAAGCTAAACGTCGAAGTCCACGTGGAACTACTAGCGAGACTAAAGTCTCTCTGCAAAACATGAAATAAGCAAACGTGAGTAGGAATGTACCCAGCAAGACTTACATCAGAGCTAACTACATATGCATCGGTATCAATAAAGGGGATGGTGGAGTTTAACTGCAGCAAGCCAGCTTTGACTCAATGGCTAACCTGAACTACGACTGCAAGTAAACTCTTTTGAGGCCGCGCACATGAGTCCACAAATTCACCATACCAATACACCAGTATGGATCCGCTCCCGTCTCCCTGCGAGAACGCCATCCATAGCACTTATGCTTATCTTGCGAGTTTTAGAGTATCCACTTTCACTTGTCTATGAACTATGCAAGGGGTCCAAGTTTCCATATCCGAGGAATCCGGCTATTCGAATAGATAATGATAACCCTGCAGGGGTGTACTTCTTCACACACGCTCTCGCCACTTATCGCCCTGTACACGTCATGTACCTCGGCAACCTTCAAGAGGAAGCCAGGCGAGGGTGTCGGCCACGACCTGACTAACCACACAAGTCTCTCATCCAGGTTTATCACCTATTCGGGTTCCATCCGCAAGGAGATCCGGCCGGGGTGTCGCTCACGGCCCCAAACGATGTGTGCAGGGTTGCCAAGCCCACCATCCGGGTGCCACTTGGTACACCGTGCCACTGTGCCTAGTCTGTCCCAAGCCCACCTGTACCGGGTGCCACTTGGTAGACTACTAACACTACCTACAAACACCAGAAACTAGTTGCAACTCCTGGACAGAGATCGAGTTGATTAATAAGCCGAGAGGGGCCGAGTTACCGGAACCCAATGTGTGGTAGTAACTGTTCATGGATCACAAACACAGAACTCAGTTCCTAAGAACGGCTGCAATGAGACAACCCACCATGTACTCCTACATGGCCTCTCACCTCTACCTTTACCAAATCGTGTTCACACACTTAGCTCTCAACGGTAGGACATGTTCACCACGTTCCAATTCATTCCCGATGAATCAGACCTGACTCAACTCTAAGCAGTAGCAGGTGTGACAACAAGCATGAATGAGTAGGCACATCAGGGCTCAAACAATTCCTACTCATGCTAGTGGGTTTCATCTATTTACTGTGGCAATGGAAGGTCATGCAGAGGAAAGGGGTTCAGCTACCGCAGCATGTAACAGTTGAAACATTCTTGTCCTAATGCAATAAAAGAGAGCAGGAGTGAGAGAGTGGGATTGTATCGGAATGACCAAGGGGGTTTTGCTTGCCTGGCACTTCTGAAGATAGTATAGTTCTTCATCGGTGTCATCGATCAAATCGTCGGAACATCGTCTATTAAGAGGGGACAAACACCGGCAACAGAGAGGAAACACAATCAATGCAATGCAACAATATTGATGCATGAATGTGACATGGCAATAATGTTATGATTTGCACTAATGCATCTAGCAACAATTTAAATGAAGTCCATATGGACCAAGGGTTCATATGCAAACTCCATATTTAGCATTTAAAATGCCGCTATCATGTTTTCACTTATACAGTGGGTATAAGTTGGTTGATCATGCATGAAATTAGAATAAATGGATAGATTGAATTTTTCTGGTAATTTTTCATATATAAATTATTTCATTTGGAGTTACGGTTGATTTTCTATGATTTTTAGAAGTTTTAACTATTTTCTGGAATTTCTAAATCATTTCTGAATAAGAAAAACTAGAAAAGCATTTACTACGTCAGCATGACGTTGGTGTGACGTCAGCACGTCAACATGACCGTTCCTGGTCAAATCTCTCGGGGGCGCGCTAGACATCGCGAATCGACGACGGTGATCGGTGGCGCCCGAGGTGGAAGACGAGCTTGAAGGCGTCACCACGGTGCTCCTGGGTTCGGGATCTTCCGCGTGGAGGAGCTGTGCGTCGTCACAGAGCTTTTGGACACGGGGAAGGGGCGAGAAGACGACGGTGGTCACAGTGGCAGCGAACGGCGGCGACGGACCCATTCGGGTGAGTGAGAGGGAGAGGTCCGGGGGAGGGGAGAGGCCACGGGTGAGGGAGAGGGGAGAGAGGCCTCTGGGCGTCTCCGTGGCGCGTCCAGAAGAGCCGGCGTCACGGTGGAAGCAGGAGTTGGCGCGCGCGCAGCGACCACGCGCCCTTGCTCCTACTGGCAGGAGGTAGACAACACGGTGAGGAGGTGGGCTAGGCCCTTTACAGCGATGGGCCGCAGCTGGGCTGCGAGATGACCTGCGTCAGGTAAGTCCACTCTCTCTCTCTCTCTTTACTAATTTGTTCTGCTTTTCTATTTTTGTTATTTTGTTTTGATTTAGTTTATAACCCAAATCATTTTAATAAATCCTGAAAATAATTGTGGGCATTAAATGAATTATTACAGAGGCCCTTAACTATTTTCAGAATTATTGGGGCATTTAAAAATATTAATAGTATTTAAATGCCCCAATTCAAATACAATATGGGTTATTCAAAAATCCAGAATGGCCTAAAAAATATGTGCATCATTTTTGGCAGAAGTTTTCACCTTTATCAAAAAAATGAACTTTTCTAAAGGGCATTCTGGGTTCATTGGAAATATTTTTATTTTGATCCTAATTGCATTTCATTTAGTGCTAGGGTTTGTCATCCCTATTTCAAATTTCAAACAAATATAGACATGATGCATGGATGCTTATGAAACTAATTGCAATCAAGTTCTAGGGTTGTGACAGTATCACAATCACAACTCCTATCTTTACCATTTTTCTTAGTTCGATCCTATTAGAAGTATCTTGATCTAGTAGAATAAAGTTTATGGCATGATCTAGTTCTGAGTTTTGCTTTATGATCTCTCTATGTGATCGAGTCCGCGAGGTATATATAATAAAGATTAGTGTTGAGTCAAGGGCTTGATTATTTTGCCATGATCTTGGGTGAATAAAAGAAAAGAGAAAAGAATAAAAAGAAAAAAGTTCATATTGATCTTATTGAGAGTAATGACTTCACATAGAAAGAGTATGATGATTAAAAGTTGTTGGGAGTTGGCAGACATAGCTTTGGTCATTGCTGCAATTAATAGGAAGTAATAAGGAAAGAGAGGTTTTTCACATATAGATATATTATCATTGACATCTTTTATGATTAGGAGCACTCATTAAAATATGACATGCTAAAGAGTTGATGTTGGACAAGGAAGACAACGTAATGAGTTATGTATTTCTTATATCTGAGATAAAGTATGTTGTCATGGATCCTCTAACTTGTTGAGCTTGCCTTTCCCCCTCATGCTAGCCAAATTCTCAGCACCAAGTAGAAATACTACTTGTGCTTCCAAATACCCTTGAACCAGTTTTGCCATGGGAGTCCACCATATCTACCTATGGATTGAGTAAGATCCTTCAAGTAAGTTGTCATCGGTGCAAGCAATAAAAATTGCTCTAAATATGTATGATTGATTGGAGTGGGAGAAATAAGCTTTATACGATCTTGTGATGTGGAAGTAATAAAAGCGACGGACTGCATAATAAAGGTTCATATCACAAGGGGTAATATAAAGTGACGTTCTTTCGCATTGAGATTTTATATATCCAACCATAAAAGCGCATGGCAACCTCTGCTTCCTTCTGCAAAGGGCCTATCCTTTATTATTATCTTCTACCTTATGCAAGAGTCATGGTGATCTTCACCTTTTCTTTTTCATTTTATCCTTTGGCAAGCTCAGCATGTTGGAAAGAACATGATATATATATCTAATTGGATGTAGGGGAGCATGAACCATTATTGTTGACATTACCCTTGAGGTAAAAGGTTGTGGGGAAAAACTATAAGCCCCTATCTTTCTCTATGTCCGATTAAAACTACGTAACCACAAGTATCGCGTGAGTGTTAGCAATTATGGAGGACTGAATGATAGTTGAGTATGTAGACTTGCTTTTTAGCTCTGACATAGACTCTTTCCGATGTTATGATAAATTGCAATTGCTTCAATGACTGAGATTATAGTTTGTCGGAGCCCAATAAGGTTTATGATTTATACTCTTACATTGTGAATAGATCATCACTTGAACATAAGTAATCATATGACAAAAATCTATATATGTTGCTGTTATGAGAATAATCATGATGCCTTCATGTCCGTATTTTATTTTTATCGACGCCTCTACCTCTAAACATGAGGACATATTTATTGTTATCGGCTTTTCGCTTGAGGACAAGCAAGGTCTAAGCTTGGGGGAGTTGATACGTCCATTTTGCATCATGCTTTTATATCGATATTTATCGTATTATGGGCTGTTATTTCACTTTATGTCACAATACTTATGGCTATTCTCTCTTATTTTACAAGGTTTACATAAGGAGGGAGAATGCCGGCAGCTGGAATTCTGGTCTGGAAAAGGAGCAAATATTAGAGACCTATTCTGCGCAACTCCAAAAGTCCTGAAACTCCACAGAACGTCTTAAAAGAAATAAAGAAAAATCCATGCCAAAGATGAAGGCCAGGGGCCCCACACCCTGCTCACGAGGGTGGGGGGCGCGCCCCCTACCTCGTGGGCCCCCTGGTGGCTCTCCGACGCCCATCTTCTCCTATATGAGGTCTTTCGATGAGAAAAAAATAGAGAGGAACTTTTTGGGACGAGACTCCGCCGCCACGAGGAGGAACCTTGGCGGATCCAATCTAGAGCTCTGGCAGAGCTGTTCTGCTGGGGAAACTTCCCTCCGGGAGGGGGAAATCATCACCATCGTCATCACCAATGCTCCTCTCATTGGGAGAGGGCAATATCCATCAACATCTTCACCAGCACCATCTCATTTCCAAACCCTAGTTCATCTCTTGTATCCAATTATTGTCTCAAAGTCCGGGATTGGTGCTAGTAGGTTGCTAGTAGTGTTGATTACTCCTTGTAGTTGATGCTAGTTGGTTTATTTGGTGGAAGATCATATGTTCAGATCCTATATGCATATTATTACCCCTCTGATTATGAACATGAATATGCTTTGTGAGTAATTACGTTCGTTCCTGAGGACAAGGGAGAAGTCTTGCTATGAGTAGTCATGTGAATTTGGTATTCGTTTGATATTTTGATAAGATGTATGTTGTCTAGCCTTTAGTGGTGTTATGTGAACGTCGACTACATAACACTTCACCATTATTGGGGCCTAGAGGAAGGCATTGGGAAGTAATAAGTAGATGATGGGTTGCTAGAGTGACAGAAGCTTAAACCCTAGTTTATGCGTTGCTTCGTAAGGGGCTGATTTGGATCCATATGTTTCATGCTATGGTTAGGTTTACCTTAATACTTTTGTTGTAGTTGCGGATGCTTGCAATAGAGGTTAATCATAAGTGGGATGCTTGTTCAAGTAAGAACAGCACCCAAGCACCGGTCCACCCACATATCAAATTATCAAAGTATCGAACGTGAATCATATGAACGTGATGAAAACTAGCTTGACGATATTCCCATGTGTCCTCGGGAGCGCTTTTCCTATTATAAGAGTTTGTTACGGCTTGTCCTTTGATACAAAAGGATTGGGCCACCTTGCTGCACTTTATTTACTTCTGCTGCTTGTTGCTCCTTACAACCTATCTTATCACAAAACTATCTGTTACCACTTATTTCAGTACTTGTAGAGAATACCTTGCTGAAAACCGCTTATCATTTCCTTCTGCTCCTCGTTGGGTTCGTCACTCTTACTTATCTAAAGGACTATGATAGATCCCCTATACTTGTGGGTCATCACAGCAGCAGAAGCTGCAGTCCTTGCTGGAGCTGGACTGACAGCAGCAGAGGCTGCAGTCCTTGCTGGTGCTGGTGTGCTTCTACTATCAGGTGGGTAAGAGCTTGTGCTTGGCTGCAATGAAACAAGTAGTTTAATATTAGTAAGCAACAAAGTAACAACAAATTTAGTCTTTCTCATAGTAGAGTGGTTACCTGATGTTTGTTCTTTCTCATAGCAAGTGCAGGCTTTAGAGCATCATGGCAATTGGTGTACCTATGGCCCACCTTTCTACAGTTGGAGCAGGTAATTGAGGCCATTCTTGAAGTGTCTTTGGGAGCCGACTTCTCAAATTGGCCATTTCTCCTCTTAGTCTGTGCTCTGCCCTTGTGTTCTTTGAAAACAGGAGCCTCAATGTCCAAACTATCTATCCTTGGCCACATGTTAGGGCCAGGTACAGGATATATTATAGGACTGTAAGCTGCCAGGTACGTAGGTTTTTTGAAGAAATCATGAACAAAGTCCTCTGGCTGAAGCTTAGCCTTGTGTATAGCAGAAACAACATGATTGCAAGGAACTGTTGTCATATCCCACTTCTTACAACCACAAGTCCTTTGTGCTAGGTTGACAACATATGTTCTCTCCTGACTAGTAACTTGGAAAAGGTTGGGGCCAGCCATCAATGATTGGCAGTTTCTAGACCACTTCTTTTCTTCCTCCAATTTCTCTGCATATGTTGGACAAATCTCCCATCTGACAGTCTGAGTCTTGGTTCTATTTGTATTAAACTTGACCATTAATTTTGTTCTAATTCCATCAACCATGGTCCTTATTGGCTTAGCCCTGACATCTAGAACCCACTTGTTGAAAACCTCACTTAAGTTGTTAACTACTAAGTCTGTTTTGCAATTTGTGTCCATGGCATGTCTGGCCCAAGTGTGCTTTGGGATTTTACTAAGCCAAGCCCATGCTGCCTCACACTCTCTCTTCAACTCATCCATTGCAACATTATAACCATGTTCAGTGTATGAGTAACTTGCTTCATCCATGTATTTCTTCAATTCTGGCCCTCTAAACCCAGCATTTTGAAAGTTCTGGTAAATGTGTCTGAGGCAAAACCTTTGTGGACAATTGGGAAAGACTCTGTTTATGGCTTTAAGCAGGCCCTGTGTGAATTTAAGTAAAGCTAACTTAGTGACTACATCTAAATGATTGTGTAACTACTAGAAAGAACTAAATGATTGTGTATAGAAAGTAGCTACACCTAAATGCAAGTAACTACTAGAAAGAACTAAATGAAATCTAGCACAAGTGGATTTCATTACCTTCTGCCTATCAGAAATTATTGTGTAGTTGCCAAACTTCCCAGATTGGCCACCTAGTGCTACCTTCAGCTGATACAGAAACCAAGTCCAGGAATCTGTGTCCTCCTTATCAACAATTCCAAAAGCAATGGGAAATATATTATTGTTCCCATCTCTTCCAGTAGCAGCAAGGATCTGTTGACCAGTAGTGAGCTTTATGAAGCATCCATCCAGACCTATAACAAGTAAACACATTAGGCAAACTATTTGAAAACACACATTATTCAAACACACATTAGATACCAAGGAATTACCTATGAATGGTCTGCAGCCACTCAGAAACCCTTCTTTGCATCCATTTAGGCAATAGAATAATCCATGAAACCTAGGGTTTGTGCTTGGATGCTCCCTCAAATGTCTTGTTGTCACTATACACCTTGAACCTGGATTAGTATCTAGCACAGCCTGCAAATAATCCCTAATCCCGGTGTACTGGGCCTTCTGATCTCCTAACACAACATTCTTTGTTGCCTTCTTAGCCCTGTATGCCATGTGGGTTGATATTTCCACTCCATACTTGCTCTTTGCAGTGTTAATTATAGTAGTGATTGTTGTGCATGGGTCATTTCTGATTGCTTCCTCACAAAACTTTGCAACCCACTTAGCAATAACTTTTGTGTTCTCTGACACAGAAGGACAAGTGTGCACCACATACTGCTTCCTTATGGTAAAAGTCTTCTCATTTGCAATCTGAGAAGCTGCTATATAAAAAGGGCATGTCTCATCTATGCATTGTGCTATAACCCTGTCACTGCAATTTCTATGGTACTCATAGTTCCTGTTCTATGGAATGTGCATTGTTTGAAGTGTATTCCTGAACTGGTACACATCAATGAAGCAAAGATGCTTCACAAATTGCTCAGCTGGGTGAGCTCTATTCTCATCATACCATAACCTTTTCTTCATCTTCTTAGCTCTGCTTTTCCTGCCATTGGGCAAAACATATGCCAATGCCTCTGCACCATCATCATCTTCCACACCCAAGTCCATTGGTTTCTTGTCTTCATCAGAAGATGGTATTCAGTCCTCCTTAAACAACTCCTCTACACTTGCATGTGATCTGCTTGTTGGGCCTTTTCTGTGTTTCTTCTCCTTTTTCTTCTTCTGTCCATCTTGTCGTACCTGCTCCAGATTACTCTCTTCCTCCAGAGTACTCTCTTCATCCTCTTCCTCCTCTTCCTCCTCTTCTTCACTTTCAGGCTCATATAGTGCATCCTCCTCCTCTATCTCATACATTTCCTCAACATCTATATATGTCCCCTTCAAAATGAAGGAGTGGATCTTCCCTCTGTCTTTTCATCTCCTCAAGCCTAGCAAGGATATCACCATATTCTTCCAAATCATCATCATCACTGTCCTCCTCATTATCCATCACTGCAGCTTTTCTCTTCAAAGAAGTGTCCTTCTCTTTATTTTTCTTATTCTTCCTAAACATTTGAATTTCCTTCCTCCTTGTCTCCTCCATAACCTTTTCAATTTCCATTTGCTCCTCTGAATTGTTTATAGGATTTTCTTCCACTTGTACATAACCTAAAGCAAGTTGCTCCTCCAAATTATTTGTGTTATGCTGTGTTTGAAACTGTATGGGCATTGGCTCCAGTTCTGCTGCTTCTGAACTTGCTGCTGCTACATGCACATTTCCTGCACTGAACAGCACTCCTCCTTCATCTATCTGATATAGTTTGGGCTCTCCAATTTCTTCTTGAAGGATTTGCTGCTCAATAACATTGGAGTTGGTGTTTATAGTTGCAGCATTGGAAGAACTGGCCCTAACAACTGTCACATTCAATATTTTTTGATTTTGCAATGCTATGTTATCTAGAATTTCCTCAAGCTTGTCATCATCTTCTATTTCTTCCATTCCTAAAATAAACTGAATAACAAAGCACAAACATGCATTTTTCTAAGTTAATAATATCATAATCATATACTATACCAGGATAACTTTGCTGCTCGTTTATAAAATCAACTAAATCAGCTTATTTGTTAACTAATCTAAAAATGTCAACCCTAGGGCACAGGACAAACAAATCACATAATCTGAACTAATCTAAATTATGTCAACACTAGAGCACATGACAACAAATCCGCAACATCTACTCTACTCCATCTGATAGGATAGAGCAATATGGACCCTAACCCTAGAGTACACTAGCAACGCAATTGAATGGGAGTACTCATTGAATGGAGAACAGGAAGGGGAAGAGCAAAGAAAAGTGGATCTCACTATACGCCGCCGTAGGATGACCCGATGTGTTGGCTTCCCGTCGGATTGGCCATCACCGCCGCGGTGAATGCTCTCGCCGCCCGGTATTCCATCGAATACTGCAGGTCCTCCTCCTCTGATTCCTCCGTCGGCTTGCTAGGGTTCGAGCTCCCGCAAAGCTCGCCTGGATCCACTGCGGGTCCTCCTCCGCTGCCGGGCGGAGCGCCGCCACCAGCAACTCCACCTTTCACCGGGCTACGCATCTCTGCAGTGCGAGGGGCAAGGGGCGACGACGGCGGGAGCGAGGGGGAGGGGGCGACGGGGGGGAGCGAGGGGGAGGGGGCGGCGGCGCTGGGAGTGAGGGGGAGGGGGCGACGGCGGCGGGAGCGAGGGAGAGGGGGAAGAAGAATGGGGAAACAGAGACGGATGCGGGGATAACTAAAGACGAGACCTAACACGCCGTCTAACACCGTCTGGCGGCTGTCGGGATGGCCTGGAGTGCCACGTGGGCGAAAAACGGGCCCCAGCTGTCATAAACTCACTTAACATGGCCCGATCCGCCGACCAGTGGTTGTCGGGGGTTGGGTGCGACATATGCCAAAGGATGGCTTATCATGGTGGGGACGAGTAGAATGTTGCCGGTGCCTGGAAACGGGATGAGGCATAGACATGCACGCCGGCGAATCTTACCCAGCTTCAGGGTTCTCCAGGGAGATAATACCCCTACTGCTGCTCTACGGGGTCTCTGCATGATCACTATGGCAAAGTGTTTACACGATTGCTCCTTGAGCTGTTTCCTGGAGGTAGGAGAGGGCCAGTCTTGCCAGTCGGACAGCCGCTCTGCGGACTGCCGTTGGATCAAATGCTTGGCTACTTTGGGAAGGCAAGTACTTAGCCGTTTTTAGAGTTTTTGAGCAAGTTGAATAGAAGGCGGCAAGCCGACTATTCAAGAGTCGGTTTGCGAAAAAAGGCTGGAAGCCATCTTAAGCTATGTTTTATGCTTTGACTCCTTAGCCATTTTTCATGCGAACGCCCATTCTACCTTACTCCTGCCCACCGTACAGTCGCTCTGCGAGCTGTGGCTTCTGACAGGAGATGGCTTAGGCGCCACACACTACTTGTCCGGCTGCAGGAAGCATTTCATAGTGCAAGGCGGCAAGTCCCCGGGCCGACCTGTCGAGCCCGGTGCCAATCGGCATAACAAAGAGTAATATACTCGTAGGCGTAATTTTTATCATATAGACAAAAGAGGGCAGTCCTCGAGCTCGTCTCGGGGGGCCCGAAGCCTTGGTACTTTAATACAATAGGTAGCATGGTGCATACTGCATTAACTATAAAATCTTCGGAGCAGATTTGCATTCCATGGCCACTCCGTCTCTTTGCTGGAGTCGTCCCTCTTGCGTGCTCGGGGCTTCTGAGCGTCAATCAGGTAGTAGGAGTCGTTGCCCAGTACTTTGCTGATGATGAAAGGGCCTTCCCAAGGCGCCGACAGCTTGTGCTGGCCGGCTGTTCGCTGGATCAGTCGGAGCACAAGGTCGCCCTCTTGGAAAGATCTCGGCTTGACCTTCCTGTTGTAGTATCGGCGCAGGTTCTGCTGGTAGATGCTCGACCGGCTGAGTGCCAACAGCCGACCCTCTTCCAGTAGATCGACACCGCCTTGACGTGCTTCTTCTGCTTCCTCCTCGGTGTACATGGTGACTCGCGGGGAGTCGAACTCTATGTCCGTTGGGATGACGGCTTCAGCACCGTATACGAGGAAGAAAGGCGTGAAGCCGGTTGACTTGTTTGGAGTCGTGCACAGACTCCAGAGGACGGCTGGCAACTCATCGAGCTAGCAGCCAGCCGAACGCTCCAGAGGCTCGACCAGTCGGGGCTTGATGCCGGACAGGATGAGGCCGTTTGCTCGCTCCACCTGGCCGTTTGACTGTGGATGGGCGACGGATGCTAGGTCCAGTCGGATGCCCTGTGTTGCACAGAAACGGGCCAAGGCGCCTTTGGCAAATTTTGTGCCGTTGTCGGTGATGATGTTGTGTGGTATGCCGTACCGAATTGTGATGTCGGAGATGAAAGTCACGGCAGTCGGATCGTTCAGTTTCTTGATTGGCTTTGCTTCTATCCACTTGGTGAACTTGTCCACTGTGACAAGTAAGTGAGTTAAGCCACCTCGTGCCGTCTTGAATGGTCCCACCATGTCTAGACCCCAAACTGCGAAAGGCCAGGCAATGGGATGGTCTTGAGTGCGGAAGCCGGCTGATGCGGCTTGGAGAGGAACTTCTGGCACCCTTTGCATTTTTGGACCAATTCCTTGGCCTCTTCTAAGGCCGTTGGCCAAAAGAAGCCGTGCTGGTAAGCTTTGGCGACGAGTGTTGTTGAAGCCGCATGGTGGCCGCACTCGCCTTGGTGGATGTCTTTGAGAATTGCTTGGCCTTGCTCTGGCTCTACGCAGCGCTGGTAGACACCAGTGACGCTGCGCCTGACCAGCTCTCTGTTGACTATCACTAGTGCAGAACCGGGCAATAGCACCGGTTCGTAAGGCCCTTTAGTGCCGGTTCCATAACCGGCACTAAAGTGTGGTCACTAAAGGCCCCCCCTTTAGTACCGGTTCAGCACGAACCGGTGCTAAAGGGCAACCACGTGGCACGAGCCAGCTCCGGGGGCCGGGAGCCCTTTAGTACCGGTTGGTAACACCAACCGGTACTAAATGTTTGTGGGTTTTTGTTTTATTTTGTATTTTTCAATTAAATTTGTGTTATCAATTTAATTTAGGATTGTTTTACGTTATAATGAGTTGTAGTCGTCATCATCATCATCGCATATTAATAAATAAATAAACTCTAGCTAGCTAAAAATCATCGTAGTCGTCTAATTACCACTATTTTATCATCATAGTCATTACCGCTAGCTATCTAATCATCACCAACACTGGCTAGCTTAAAGAGGAAACATTCACTTTGTAACAGAAGCAAAGATATCATCGAGTTCAACATAATCATCACCAACATCGAAGTTCAGGACACGGACATGAGACACTAATTAAGAGCATGAACTAGTGCTGTTCCCTCTCAGGTAGAATAGCATAGAACATGTATAGCTCTCCTGATTCATCATACTGGAGCATGCAGATGAATCTGTCTCCTAATCTTGGGTTGCGCTTCTCCTTGCTGCCCCTAGTACTTCTCTGCGATCGTTAACAATTTTGCTCCAATCTTTCAATATTAAGCATTCTTCGCTTTCAGAAATCCTGAATGCACTCATGTGCAATGTAGGATATCTTGGCCGTAAGCTAACCATTGACATGTCACCTTTAGTCTCGATCCACTGAGGCACAACTGTCATCGGAAGTCCCTGTTGAAGAACATCGTATAGTAATTAATATACTAAGCAATGAAAGTTTAGCTTCAAAAATAATGTATGCAAAAGATGCACTAATTAAGGACAAATAGTTAAAATCTTACCATCTTTCGATTATAGATGTGACCGTAGTTCAATACGATCACCATTGGTCGCACGTTTTGAGTACTAACATTTCTAAGTTCAGGAAAAAAATTGTCTTGACAGTATTAAGATCCTCAAGCCATGAAACATAATGACTTATCTCCTCGCAGTTTAGTTGAGCCCCGGGGCAGTAGTAGGTCCTGTCTACCAAGCGCCGGACATGTTTGCTTGAACCGAAATAAGCTGACAATACAAATTAGTTGTCAACTATTTTTGAATAAACTGTATCAAAGACATAAACATATGCATGCATGGTTGAGAAAAACTCACATAATGGTAGAACTGGAGGCGTTTGCACATCGACCCAGATGTCTATATTACCTTCAATATCATCTTCCGGACGAATATCAAAGGTGACAACCATACCAGGCTCAAATGCATAAGCCTTGCATAGTGCTTGCCAAGTTTTGCATTCAAAATGGGTGTATGTGTCTCCATTATATAATTTGACGTTGAAAGTATACCCATGCTCCGTCTTCAAGTAAACTCTCTTTACCTCCATATCATCTATAGCACTAAAACCTATCTTATCCAAGACAAAAATTCTTGCATGGCAGGAGATGCGCTAGTAGAATAGTGAAAATTTAAAGTTATAAGTTGAAGCAAATGAAGCATAAGTTTTGCATTCAAATAATAATTGACAAAGTGACTTACTGTATCAACTTCGAATGTCTCATCCAGCTTGATGCTGAAGCGCCTACCATCAACAAGGAAATTTCTGTCGCACAGGCCGCGCTGGTTTTCACAGTGTTCGCACATAATGAAATCTTTTTTGTCGTCAGATGACATTTCCTATGTTCATATAGGTGAAACATTAAACACCTATTACTATCTAACATTAATTAATATCTAGCCAAATATATATTCATCTAACATTTGACATTAATATATCTAACTATATTCATCTCTAACAATTGACATTACTATATATTTAACTTTTCTATCTAATTCATCTAACACTCAACATTAATCTAACATTTATATAAACTCAAAATATATAAAAAATTAAATAAACAGAAAAACTCATTAACAAATAATATTTTAGTTAGATCATCCAATCTCAGATACCTAAATTTTCTTACTAAAAATAAACTAGTTATATTAATTATTGAACTAGTTCAAATCTCATATACCTAAATAAACTAGTTATATTAATTATTGAACTAGTTCAAATCTCACATACCTAAATAAACTAGTTCGACAATTTTCTTACTAAAAATAAACTAGTTATATTAATTATTGAACTAGTTCAAATCTCATATACCTAAATAAACTAGTTCGATAATTTTCTTACTAAAAATAAACTAGTTATATTAATTATTCAACTAGTTCAAATCTCTAGTTCGACAATTTTCTATCTAGCTAATTCATCTAACATTCGACATTAATCAAACATTCGATCATCTAATTAACTTTTCTAAAAAACAGAAAATAAGTAAAAGAAATATGTGTGTATGTGTGTGTGTGTAAGTGTGTGTGTGTGTAGTGTGTACGTATATATGCATGTGTGTGTATGTGTGTATGTGTGCGGCCCCGTACGCCGCCGCCCCGTACGTACGAGCGGGGGCCCCGGCGTACGGGACGGGGGCGGCGGCGTACGTATGGGCGGGGGCGCCGCCATACGGGCCGGGTGCGACGACGACGGACGGCGGCGCAGCGGGTATGTTGGAAATATGCCCTAGAGGCAATAATAAAAGCATTATTATTATATTTCCTTGTTCATGATAATTGTCTTTATTCATGCTATAATTGTGTTATCCGGAAATCGTAATACATGTGTGAATAATAGACACCAACATATCCCTAGTAAGCCTCTAGTTGACTAGCTCGTTGATCAATAGATAGTCATGGTTTCCTGACTATGGACATTGGATGTCATTGATAACGATATCACATCATTAGGAGAATGATGTGATGGACAAGACCCAATCCTAAACATAGCACAAGATCGTATAGTTCGTTTGCTAGAGTTTTCCAATGTCAAGTATCTTTTCCTTATACCATGAGATCGTGTAACTCCCAGATACCGTAGGAGTGCTTTGGGTGTACCAAACGTCACAACGTAACTGGGTGACTATAAAGGTATACTACGGTTATCTCCAAAAGTGTCTGTTGGGTTGACACGGATCAAGACTGGGATTTGTCACTCCGTATGACGGAGAGGTATCACTGGGTCCACTCGGTAATGCATCATCATAATGAGCTCAAAGTGACCAAGTGTCTGGTCACGGGATCATGCATTACGGTACGAGTAAAGTGACTTGCCGGTAACGAGATTGAACGAGGTATTGGGATACCGACGATCAGATCTTGGGCAAGTAACATACCGATTGACGAAGGGAATTGTATGCGGGATTGATTGAATCCTCGACATCGTGGTTCATCCGATGAGATCATCGAGGAGCATGTGGGAGCCAACATGGGTATCCAGATCCCGCTGTTGGTTATTGGCCGGAGAGTCGTCTCGGTCATGTCTACATGTCTCCCGAACCCGTAGGGTCTACACACTTAAGGTTCGGTGACGCTAGGGTTGTAGGGATATGTATATGCAGTAACCCGAATGTTGTTCAGAGTCCCGGATGAGATCCCGGACGTCACGAGGAGTTCCAGAATGGTCCGGAGGTAAAGAATTATATATAGGAAGTGCTATTTCGGCCATCGGGACAAGTTTCGGGGTCACCGGTATTGTACCGAGACCACCGGAAGGGTCCCGGGGTTCCACCGGGTGGGGCCACCTACCCCGGGGGCCACATGGGCTGTAGGGGGTGCGCCTTGGCCTATATGGGCCAAGGGCACCAGCCCCAAGAGGCCCATGCGCCTAGTGATAAAAGGGGATTCCTCCCTTGGCCGCCGCCCCCTAGGAGATTGGATCTCCTAGGGCCGGCGCCCCCCTAGGCTCCCTATATATAGTGGGGGGAAGGAGGGCCTCTCACCCCACGCCTTGGTGCCTCCCTCTCCCTCTCCAACACATCCTCTCCCTCCATAGAGCTTGGCGAAGCCCTGCCGGAGTACTGCAGCTCCATCACCACCACGCCGTCGTGCTGCTAGTGGTGCCATCTTCCTCAACCTCTCCTTCCCCCTTGCTGGATCAACAAGGAGGAGACGTTACGCTGACCGTACGTGTGTTGAACGCGGAGGTGCCGTCCGTTCGGCGCTAGGATCTCCGGTGATTTGGATCACGTCGAGTACGCCTTCCTCATCCCCGTTCTTTGAACGCTTCCGCGCGTGATCTACAAAGGTATGTAGATGAAATCCAATCACTCGTTGATAGATGAACTCCTAGATGGATCTTGGTGAAACCGTAGGAAATTTTTTGTTTTCTGCAACGTTCCCCAACAGTGGCATCATGAGCTAGGTCTATGCGTAGTTCTCTTGCACGAGTAGAACACAATTTGTTGTGGGCGTTGATGTTGTCAACTTTCTTGCCGCTACTAGTCTTATCTTGCTTCAATGGTATTGTGGGATGAAGCGGCCCGGACCAACCTTACACGTACGCTTACGTGAGACCGGTTCCACCGACTAACATGCACAAGTTGCATAAGGTGGCTGGCGGGTGTCTGTCTCTCCCGCTTTAGTTGGAGCGGATTCGATGAAAAGGGTCCTTATGAAGGGTAAATAGAAGTTGACAAATCACGTTGTGGCTTTCACGTAGGTAAGAAAACGTTCTTGCTAGAACCCTGTTTCAGCCACGTAAAACTTGCAACAACAATTAGAGGACGTCTAACTTGTTTTCGCAGCAAGTGTTCTATGATGTGATATGGCCAAAGTTGTGATGAATGATGAATGATATATATGTGATGTATGAGATGTTCATGCTATTGTAATAGGAATCACGACTTGCATGTCGATGAGTATGACAACCGGCAGGAGCCATAGGAGTTGTCTTTATTTTTGTATGACCTGCGTGTCATTGAGAAACGCCATGTAAATTACTTTACTTTATTGCTAAACGCAGTTAGCCGTAGTAGTAGAAGTAATAGTTGGCGAGCAACTTCATGGAGACACGATGATGGAGATCATGGTGTCATGCCGGTGACAAGATGATCATGGAGCCCCAAGATGGAGATCAAAGGAGCTATGTGATATTGGCCATATCATGTCACTATTATTATTTGATTACATGTGATGTTTATCATGTTTCTGCATCTTGTTTACTTAGAACGACGGTAGTAAATAAGATGATCCCTCATAATAATTTCAATAAAGTGTTCCCCCTAACTGTGCACCGTTGCGACAGTTCGTTGTTTCGAAGCACCACGTGATGATCGGGTGTTAGATTCCAACGTTCACATACAACGGGTGTAAGACAGATTTACACATGCAAACACTTAGGTTGACTTGACGAGCCTAGCATGTACAGACATGGCCTCGGAACACAGAAGACCGAAAGGTCGAGCATGAGTCGTATGGAAGATACGATCAACATGAAGATGTTCACCGATGTTGACTAGTCCGTCTCACGTGATGATCGGCATGGCCTAGTTAACTCGGATCATGTTATACTTAGATTACTAGAGGGATGTCTATCTAAGTGGGAGTTCATTGAATAATTTGATTAGATGAACTTAATTATCATGAACTTAGTCTAAAATTTTTACAATATGTCTTGTAGATCAAATGGCCAACGTAGTCCTCAACTTCAACGCGTTCCTAGAGAAAACCAAGCTGAAAGACGATGGCAGCAACTATACAGACTGGGTCCGGAACCTGAGGATCATCCTCATAGCTGCCAAGAAAGATTATGTCCTACAAGCACCGCTGGGTGACGCACCTGTTCTCCCTGCAGAACAAGACGTTATGAACGCTTGGCAGGCACGTACCGATGACTACTCCCTCATTCAGTGCGGCATGCTTTACAGCTTAGAGCCGGGGCTCCAAAAGCGTTTTGAGAGACACGGAGCATATGAGATGTTCGAAGAGCTGAAAATGGTTTTCCAAGCTCATGCCCGGGTCGAGAGATATGAAGTCTCCGACAAGTTCTTCAGCTGTAAGATGGAGGAAAACAGTTCTGTCAGTGAGCACATACTCACTATGTCTGGGTTGCATAACCGCTTGACTCAACTGGGAGTTAATCTCCCGGATGACGCGGTCATTGACAGAATCCTTCAGTCGCTTCCACCAAGCTACAAGAGCTTTGTGATGAACTTCAATATGCAGGGGATGGAAAAGACCATTCCTGAAGTATTTGCAATGCTGAAATCAGCAGAGGTAGAAGTCAAAAAGGAACATCAAGTGTTGATGGTGAATAAAACCACTAAGTTCAAGAAGGGCAAGGGTAAGAAAGCCTTCAAGAAGGACGGCAAGGGAGTTGCCGCGCTCGGCAAGCAAGCTGCCGGGGAGAAGCCAAAGAATGGACCCAAGCCCGAGACTGAGTGCTTTTATTGCAAGGGAAGTGGTCACTGGAAGCGGAACTGCCCCAAATACTTAGCGGACAAGAAGGTCGGCATCACGAAAGGTATATGTGATATACATGTAACTGATGTGTACCTTACCAGTACTCATAGTAGCTCCTGGGTATTTGATACCGGTGCGGTTGCTCACATTTGTAACTCAAAGCAGGAGCTGCGGAATAAGCGGAGACTGGCGAAGGACGAGGTGACGATGCGCGTCGGGAATGGTTCCAAGGTCGATGTGATCGCCGTCGGCACGCTACTCTACATTTACCTACGGGATTAGTTTTGAACCTCAATAATTGTTATTTAGTGCCAAGTTTGAGCATGAACATTGTATCAGGATCTTGTTTAATTCAAGATGGCTACTCATTTAAATACGAGAATAATGGTTGTTCTATTTATATGAGAGATATGTTTTATGGTCATGCTCCGGTGGTGAATGGTTTATTCTTAATGAATCTCGAGCGTAATGCTACACATGTTCATAGTGTGAGTACCAAAAGATGTAAGATTGATAATGATAGTCCCACATACTTGTGGCACTGCCGCCTTGGTCACATAGGTGTCAAACGCATGAAGAAGCTCCATGCAGATGGACTTTTAGAGTCTCTTGATTACGAATCATTTGACACGTGCGAACCATGCCTCATGGGTAAAATGACCAAGACTCCGTTCTCAGGAACAATGGAGCGAGCAACCAACTTACTGGAAATCATACATACTGATGTGTGCGGTCCAATGAGTGTTGAGGCTCGCGATGGCTATCGTTATGTTCTCACCCTCACTGATGACTTGAGTAGATATGGGTATGTCTACTTAATGAAACACAAGTCCGAGACCTTTGAAAAGTTCAAAGAATTTCAGAGTGAGGTTGAGAATCAACATGACAGGAAAATCAAGTTCCTGCGATCAGATCGTGGACGAGAATACTTGAGTCATGAGTTTGTCACACACTTAAGAAAATGTGGAATAGTTTCACAACTAATGCCGCCTGGAACACCTCAGCGTAATGGTGTGTCCGAACGTCGTAATCGCACTCTATTAGATATGGTGCGATCTATGATGTCTCTTACCGATTTACCGCTATCTTTTTGGGGCTATGCTTTAGAGACTGCCGCATTCACTTTAAATAGGGCTCCGTCGAAATCCGTTGAGATGACACCGTATGAATTATGGTTTGGGAAGAAACCTAAGCTGTCGTTTCTAAAAGTTTGGGGATGCGATGCTTATGTCAAGAAACTTCAACCTGAAAAGCTCGAACCCAAATCGGAAAAATGCGTCTTCATAGGATACCCTAAAGAAACTATTGGGTATACCTTCTACCTCAGATCCGAAGGCAAGATCTTTGTTGCCAAGAATGGATCCTTTCTAGAGAAAGAGTTTCTCTCGAAAGAAGTAAGTGGGAGGAAAGTAGAACTTGATGAAGTATTACCTCTTGAACCGGAAAATGGCACAACTCAAGAAAATGTTCCTGAGGTGCCTGCACCGACTAGAGAGGAAGTTAATGATGATAATCAAGATACTTCTGACCAAGCTCCTATTGAAATTCGAAGGTCCACAAGGACACGTTCCGCGCCAGAGTGGTACGGCAACCCTGTCTTGGAAATCATGTTGTTAGACAACGGTGAACCTTCGAACTATGAAGAAGCGATGGCGGGCCCGGATTCCGACAAATGGCTAGAAGCCATGAAATCCGAGATAGGATCCATGTATGAAAACAAAGTATGGACTTTGACTGACTTGCCCGTTGAGCGGCGAGCCATAGAAAATAAATGGATCTTTAAGAAGAAGACAGACGCGGATGGTAATGTGACCATCTATAAAGCTCGGCTTGTCGCTAAGGGTTATCGACAAGTTGAAGGGGTTGACTACGATGAGACTTTCTCACCGGTAGCGAAGCTGAAGTCCGTCCGAATCATGTTAGCAATTGCCGCATTCTATGATTATGAGATATGGCAAATGGACGTCAAAACGGCATTCCTTAATGGTTTCCTTAAGGAAGAATTGTATATGATGCAGCCGGAAGGTTTTGTCGATCCTAAGAATGCTGACAAGGTGTGCAAGCTCCAACGCTCGATTTATGGGCTGGTGCAAGCATCTCGGAGTTGGAACATTCGCTTTGATGAGATGATCAAAGCGTTTGGGTTTACACAGACTTATGGAGAAGCCTGTGTCTACAAGAAAGTGAGTGGGAGCTCTGTAGCATTTCTCATATTATATGTAGATGACATACTTTTGATGGGAAATGATATAGAACTCTTGGACAGCATTAAGGCCTACTTGAATAAGAGTTTTTCAATGAAGGACCTTGGAGAAGCTGCTTATATATTAGGCATCAAGATCTACAGAGATAGATCAAGACGCCTCATAGGTCTTTCACAAAGCACATACCTTGATAAGATAATGAAGAAGTTCAATATGGATCAGTCTAAGAAGGGGTTCTTGCCTGTGTTGCAAGGTGTGAAATTGAGCTCAGCTCAATGTCAGAAGATATAGAAGAGATGAGTGTCATCCCCTATGCCTCAGCCATAGGTTCTATTATGTATGCCATACTGTGTACCAGACCTGATGTAAACCTTGCCGTGAGTTTGGTAGAAAGGTACCAAAGTAATCCCGGCAAGGAACACTGGACAGCGGTCAAGAATATCCTGAAGTACCTGAAAAGGACTAAGGAAATGTTTCTCGTCTATGGAGGTGGCGAAGAGCTCGTCGTAAAAGGTTATGTCGACGCTAGCTTCGACACAGATCTGGATGACTCTAAGTCACAAACCGGATACGTGTATATTTTGAATGGTGGGGCAGTAAGCTGGTGCAGTTGCAAGCAGAGCGTCGTGGCGGGATCTACATGTGAAGCGGAGTACATGGCAGCCTCGGAGGCAGCACATGAAGCAATTTGGGTGAAGGAGTTCATCACCGACCTAGGAGTCATACCCAATGCGTCGGGGCCGATCAAGCTCTTCTGTGACAACAATGGAGCTATTGCTCTTGCCAAGGAGCCTAGGTTTCACAAGAAGACAAGGCACATCAAGCGTCGCTTCAACTCCATTCGTGAAAATGTTCAAGATGGAGACATAGATATTTGTAAAGTACATACGGACCTGAATGTAGCAGATCCGTTGACTAAACCTCTCCCTAGAGCAAAACATGATCAACACCAGAATTCCATGGGTGTTCGATTCATCACAATGTAACTAGATTATTGACTCTAGTGCAAGTGGGAGACTGTTGGAAATATGCCCTAGAGGCAATAATAAAAGCATTATTATTATATTTCCTTGTTCATGATAATTGTCTTTATTCATGCTATAATTGTGTTATCCGGAAATCGTAATACATGTGTGAATAATAGACACCAACATGTCCCTAGTAAGCCTCTACTTGACTAGCTCGTTGATCAACAGATAGTCATGGTTTCCTGACTATGGACATTGGATGTCATTGATAACGAGATCACATCATTAGGAGAATGATGTGATGGACAAGACCGAATCCTAAACATAGCACAAGATCATATAGTTCGTTTGCTAGAGTTTTCCAATGTCAAGTATCTTTTCCTTAGACCATGAGATCGTGTAACTCCCGGATACCGTAGGAGTGCTTTGGGTGTACCAAACGTCACAACGTAACTGGGTGGCTATAAAGTATACTACGGGTATCTCCGAAAGTGTCTGTTGGGTTGACACGGATCAAGACTGGGATTTGTCACTCCGTATGACGGAGAGGTATCACTGGGCCCACTCGGTAATGCATCATCATAATGAGCTCAAAGTGACCAAGTGTCTGGTCACGGGATCATGCATTACGGTACGAGTAAAGTGACTTGCCGGTAACGAGATTGAACGAGGTATTGGGATACCGACGATCAGATCTCGGGCAAGTAACATACCGATTGACGAAGGGAATTGTATGCGGGATTGATTGAATCCTCAACATCGTGGTTCATCCGATGAGATCATCGAGGAGCATGTGGGAGCCAACATGGGTATCCAGATCCCGCTGTTGGTTATTGGTCGGAGAGTCGTCTCGGTCATGTCTACATGTCTCCCGAACCCGTAGGGTCTACACACTTAAGGTTCGGTGACGCTAGGGTTGTAGGATATGTATATGCAGTAACCCGAATGTTGTTCGGAGTCCCGGATGAGATCCCGGACGTCACGAGGAGTTCCGGAATGGTCCGGAGGTAAATAATTATATATAGGAAGTGCTATTTCGGCCATCGGGACAAGTTTCGGGGTCACCGGTATTGTACCGGGACCACTGGAAGGGTCCCGGGGGTCCACCGGGTGGGGCCACCTGCCCCGGGGGCCACATGGGCTGTAGGGGGTGCGCCTTGGCCTATATGGGCCAAGGGCACCAGCCCCAAGAGGCCCATGCGCCTAGGGATAAAAGGGGGAAGAGTCCCAAAAGGGGAAGGCACCTCCTAGGTGCCTTGGGGAGGAGGGATTCCTCCCTTGGCCGCCGCCCCCCTAGGAGATTGGATCTCCTAGGGCCGGCGCCCCCCCCCTAGGCTCCCTATATATAGTGGGGGGAAGGAGGGCCTCTCACCCCACACCTTGGTGCCTCCCTCTCCCTCTCCAACACATCCTCTTCCTCCATAGAGCTTGGCGAAGCCCTGCCGGAGTACTGCAGCTCCATCACCACCACGCCGTCGTGCTGCTGCTGGTGCCATCTTCCTCAACCTCTCCTTCCCCCTTGCTGGATCAACAAGGAGGAGACGTTACGCTGACCGTACGTGTGTTGAACGCGGAGGTGCCGTCCGTTCGGCGCTAGGATCTCCGGTGATTTGGATCACGTCGAGTACGCCTTCCTCATCCCCGTTCTTTGAACGCTTCCGCGCGTGATCTACAAAGGTATGTAGATGCAATCCAATCACTCGTTGATAGATGAACTCCTAGATGGATCTTGGTGAAACCGTAGGAAAATTTTTGTTTTCTGCAACGTTCCCCAACAGGGTATACGCGAGAGCGAGAGACGTACGGGACCGCGCGGGACGACGACGAACGGCGGCGCACGGCGTTCGGGGCGGCGGCACGAGACGGCGACGACGATGGGCAGCGGTGGGGACAGCGACGACGACGACGGACGACGGGCGGCGAGGACGGGTTCGAGCGGCGCGCGAGAGGTTGGAGACGAAAGAAGTGGGAGATCTAACTGAATTTTTGTAAGTGTTGTATATATAGGAGAGGCCTTTAGTACCAGTTGGAGCCACCAACCGGTACTAAAGGTCAACTTTGGCCAGGCCAAGAGGCGGGAAGAGCAGGCCTTTAGTACCGGTTGGTGGTTCCAACCGGTACTAAAGGGTGGTCTTTAGTACCGGTTGGAGCCACCAACCGGTACTAAAGGCCTCGCGCTGCCACCCCAAAGTTTAGTCCCACCTCGCCGGGCGAAGGGCAGCCGCACTGGTTTATAAACCCAGCCGCCGCTACCTCTTCGAACTCCTCTATATAGCAGGCTTCTGGGCCTAATTAATTAGGGCGCGCTGCCCTGTGAGCCTGCTGGCCCTTCTGGGCCTGCATTTGCACACCCTAGGTCTGGCAAGCCCACTGGGCAGCGCGCCAACAAATTTTTTATATAGTTTTTTCTTTTCTGCATTATTTATTTTCTTCTATTTATTTTTGAGTAGTTTTTTATATAGTTTTTCTTTTCTGCATTATTTATTTTCTTCTATTTATTTTTAAGTAATTTTTTTGTATAGTTTTTTTATTTTCTGCATTATTTCTTTTCTTCTATTTATTTTCTTCTAGAAATTGAATGTTGCATACTGAACAATTAGGTAAATGACCGAAAAACAACAAATGATGTCAGAACATGTTGGAAATTGATGACGTCGCTTTGAATGTTGCATACTGAACACAAAAGAAGTCTGGAGTTCAAATAAGTTTAAAAAACATTGAAGTGGCCGTGTAACAGATGAGTTCTCGTCCGAAACCCTGATACTCCGAAAGAGTATGTCCAGTTTGTACACGAAGTGCGTCCAGTTTTTGCCGTGACCCTCTCTACTCTTTCGCGCATGCTATGCGGGTGATATGATGATACCATGCCAAGTTTCAACATTTTCAGGATTCATTTTGTAGTGATTTTCAATTTCACGGTTATTTAGCTCTCTAAACAATTAGGTAAATGACCGAAAAACAACAAATGATGTCAGAACATGTTGGAAATTGATGACGTCGCTTTGAATGCTGCATACTGAACACAAAAGAAGTCCGGAGTTCAAATAAGTTTAAAAAACATTGAAGTGGCCGTGTAACAGATGAGTTCTCGTCCGAAACCCTGATACTCCGAAAGAGTATGTCCAGTTTGTACACGAAGAGCGTCCAGTTTTTGCCGTGACCCTCTCTACTCTTTCGCGCATGCTATGCGGGTGATATGATGATACCATGCCAAGTTTCAACATTTTCAGGATTCATTTTGTAGTGATTTTCAATTTCACGGTCATTTAGCTCTCTAAACAATTAGGTAAATGACCGAAAAACAACAAATGATGTCAGAACATGTTGGAAAATGATGACGTCGCTTTGAATGCTGCATACTAAACACAAAAGAAGTCCGAAGTTCAAATAATTTTAAAAAACATTGAAGTGGCCATGTAACAGATGAGTTCTCGTCCGAAACCCTGATACTCTGAAAGAGTTTGTCCAGTTTGTACACGAAGTGCGTCCAGTTTTTGCCGTGACCCTCTCTAATCTTTCGCGCATGCTATGCGGGTGATATGATGATACCATGCCAAGTTTCAACATTTTCAGGATTCATTTTGTAGTGATTTTCAATTTCACGGTCATTTAGCTCTCTAAACAATTAGGTAAATGACCGAAAAACAACAAATGATGTCAGAACATGTTGGAAATTGATGACGTCGCTTTGAATGCTGCATACTAAACACAAAAGAAGTCCAGAGTTCAAATAAGTTTTAAAAACATTGAAGTGGCCATGTAACAGATGAGTTCTCGTCCGAAACCCTGATACTCTGAAAGAGTTTGTCCAGTTTGTACACGAAGTGCGTCCAGTTTTTGCCGTGACCCTCTCTACTCTTTGGCGCATGCTATGCGGGTGATATGATGATACCATGCCAAGTTTCAACATTTTCAGGATTCATTTTGTAGTGATTTTCAATTTCACGGTCATTTAGCTCTCTAAACAATTAGGTAAATGACCGAAAAACAACAAATGATGTCAGAACATGTTGGAAATTGATGACGTCGCTTTGAATGCTGCATACTAAACACAAAATAAGTCCGGAGTTCAAATAATTTTAAAAAACATTGAAGTGGCCATGTAACAGATGAGTTCTCGTCCGAAACCCTGATACTCTGAAAGAGTTTGACCAGTTTGTACACGAAGTGCGTCCAGTTTTTGCCGTGACCCTCTCTACTCTTTCGCGCATGCTATGCGGGTGATATGATGATACCATGCCAAGTTTCAACATTTTCAGGATTCATTTTGTAGTGATTTTCAATTTCACGGTCATTTAGCTCTCTAAACAATTAGGTAAATGACCGAAAAACAACAAATGATGTCAGAACATGTTGGAAATTGATGACGTCGCTTTGAATGCTGCATACTAAACACAAAAGAAGTCCGGAGTTCAAATAAGTTTAAAAAACATTGAAGTGGCCGTGTAACAGATGAGTTCTCGTCCGAAACCCTGATACTCTGAAAGAGTTTGTCCAGTTTTTACACGAAGTGCGTCCAGTTTTTGCCGTGACCCTCTCTACTCTTTCGCGCATGCTATGCGGGTGATATGATGATACCATGCCAAGTTTCAACATTTTCAGGATTCATTTTGTAGTGCTTTTCAATTTCACGGTCATTTAGCTCTCTAAACAATTAGGTAAATGACCGAAAAACAACAAATGATGTCAGAACATGTTGGAAATTGATGACGTCGCTTTGAATGCTGCATACTAAACACAAAAGAAGTCCGGAGTTCAAATAAGTTTAAAAAACATTGAAGTGGCCGTGTAACAGATGAGCTCTCGTCCGAAACCCTGATACTCTGAAAGAGTTTGTCCAGTTTGTACACGAAGTGCGTACAGTTTTTGCCGTGACCCTCTCTACTCTTTCGCGCATGCTATGCGGGTGATATGATGATACGATGCCAAGTTTCAACATTTTCAGGATTCATTTTGTAGTGATTTTCAATTTCACGGTCATTTAGCTCTCTAAACAATTAGGTAAATGACCGAAAAACAACAAATGATGTCAGAACATGTTGGAAATTGATGACGTCGCTTTGAATGCTGCATACTAAACACAAAAGAAGTCCGGAGTTCAAATAAGTTATTAAAAATAAAAAAAGAGGTGCAATGCTGGTTAATTTGCTTCAAGCCATTCGGAATAGTGTAGACTGCACTGCACATAGCTCAGTGCAATCTATGCTATTCCGCAAGGCTTGAAGCTAATCAACATGTAGGTGAGCATTGCAACTCTTCGTCATTGTCTATGCACTCACGGCTTATAAACCGCTCATACTGCCTCTCTCTTGGCGAGGTGGGACTAAAAATCAGCTTACAAAGAAACTCTAGTACCGGTTCATGGCATGAACCGGTACTAAAGGTCTTCGTGGGGGCCCCAGGCTGACCATAGCCTGACACAGCCTCATTAGTACCGGTTCGTGGCATGAACCGGTACTAAAGGTTACCCACGAACCGGTACTAATGATGCCCGCCCGCCTAGCCGTTGGAACCGGCACTAATGGTCACATTAGTGCCGGCTCAAATTCAAACCGGCACTAATGTGCTTCACATTTGACCCTTTTTCTACTGGTGTATGGTGTAGGCTGCCGCTCGGCGTTGTACTTGCCGTGCTGAGGTCTCATCAGTCGGCAGCTCTTTGCTCACCAGGAATTTGAGGATGGGCTGGGCCCATGAGGGTGTTGCTATTTCTTCGACTGCCAGAACTGCAACTTGGACGAGGGCGTATTTGAGCTTGTCGCCTTTAGGGGAAGTGAGGACGACGCTGGCTCCCAAGCCGGTGCGCATCTTGGAGCCGTCGAAATGCATCCGCCAATGGGTGGAGTCGGGCGCTAGAGGTAGGTACTGGGTCTCGGCCCAGTCGACGAGAAAGTCGGCCAATGCTTGTGACTTGATGGCAGTGCGGGGCTAGTAGTGGATGGTGTAGGGAGCCAGCTCTATGGCCCACTTGGCCACTCGGCCAGAAGCATCTCGGCTTCCGATGATCTCGGCAAGTGGGGTCGTGCAGACCACAGTGATTGGATGCTCTTGAAAGTAAGGCTTCAATTTCTTGGCGGTAAAGTGCACGCCATAGCACATCTCTGGTAGTGAGGGTAGTTCTGCTTGGAGGCTGACAGTACTTCGCTTAGGTAATATACCAGTCTCTGGATAGGTAGTGCCTTGCCTTCCTCCTTGCGTTCCACTACAATGACCGTGCTGACTACCCGGCTGGTGGCGGCGATGTATAGGAGCATAGGTTCCTTAGGAGTCGGAGCCGCCAGAACGAGTGGAGTAGTCAGCATCTTCTTCAGCTGGAGAAAAGCTTCGTCCGCCTTGTGGTTCCACTCGAAAAAGGTGGTCTTCTTCATGAGTTGGTATAAGGGGAGAGCTTTCTCGCCCAACCGACTGATGAATCGGCTGATGGATGCCAGGCAGCCGGTGAACTTTTGCACGTCCAGCAGTCGGCTGGGTACCTCCATCCTCTCAATGGCCTTGATCTTTACAGGGTTGCATTCTATGCCGCGTTCAGAGACCAGGAAGCCAAGGAGCTGGCCGGCTGGTACTCCGAAGACGCACTTCTCGGGGTTGAGCTTGATCTGGAATCGGCGCAGGTTCTCAAAAGTCTCCTTGAGGTCTTCCAGCAGTGTTCCACGCTTTTCCGTCTTCACCACCACATCGTCCACGTAGACGTGGGCGTTTCTCCCGAGTTGCTTGAGGAGGCACTTTTGCATGCAACGCTGAAAGGTGGCGCCGGCATTCCTCAAGCCAAATGTCATGGTGAGGTAGCAGAAGGCTCCAAATGGCGTGATGAAGGCGGTCTTCAGTCTGTCAGCCGGGTTCAGCTTGATCTGGTGATATCCTGAGTATGCATCCAAAAAGCTCAACAGCTCGCATTCGGCGGTGGAGTCTATCACCTGATCAATTCTTGGTAGAGCAAACGGGTCCTTGGGGCAGGCCTTGTTGAGACTCGTGTAGTCAATACACATTCGCCACTACTTGTTCTTCTTCAGTACCAGGACCGGATTGGCTAGCCACTCTGGAAATAATACTTCCATAATGAAGCCGGCTGCTAGGAGTCGGGCTATCTCTTCTCCGGCGACTCTTCTCTTCTCTTCTGATAGGCGGCGCAGGGGCTGCCTGACCGGCTTTGCATCAGATCAGACATGTAACTTGTGCTCGGCGAATTCCGTCGGTACACCTGGCATGACTTTGGGGGACCATGCGAAGATGTCCCGATTCTCACGGAGGAAATCGACGAGCTCGCCTTCCTATTTGCTGTCGAGGTTTGCGCCTACGACTGCGTACCTCTCTGGGTGCTCCGGATCCAAGGGTATCTTCTTTGTCTCCTTGGCCGGCTTGAACGAACCCTCAGCCTCCGACTCCTTTGGGTTGGGCGACACCTCTGGCTGCTTGCCGGCCATCGCCACAACCTGCTCAAGGAGCCGCTTCTCGGCTGCGATCACCAAGGACTCGGCTAGCCGACTGCTCTCAGCCGCACAGGCAGACGACTTCCGGTAGTCGTCGGCTACAGTCAGAATTCTCCTGGAACTGGGCATCTTCATTTTGAGGTAGGCGTAGTGGGGGACCGCCATGAACTTGGCTAGGGCAGGTCGGCCAAGTAGTGCATGGTATGGGCTCTCGAGGTCCACCACCTCAAACCAAACTGACTCTCAGCGAAAGTGATCTTTGTCTCCAAAGAGGACGTCCATCAGGATCTTGCCGATTAGTGAGCAGGAAAGCCCAGGAACAATGCCGTGGAACACAGTCCGGCTGTTCTGAAGCTGTCTTTGCTTGATTTCTAATTTCTCCATGGTGTCTTTGTACAGGATATTGATGTTGCTGCCTCCGTCTACCAGAACTCGCGAGATACGAGCGGCTCGTCTATCCGTGGCAAAGGTGGCATCCAAGACCAAGGCATAGGAGCCCGGACTCGGCATCACCTCCGGGTGATCAGCCCTGCTCCAGCTGATAAGCTTCTCGGACCAGTGCATGAACTCTGGTGTCTCTGATGCTACTGCATTCACCTCTTGTCGCTGCAGCCGCCTGCTGCGTTGATCGTCAGCCATACTGGTAAACACCACGTAGGCTCCGTGCTCTTTGGAGTATTCGTCTTGTATCGCGCCGACTGGCCTGATAGCCGGCTGCTGGGGCGGAGGCGGCGGCGGCTGCCCAGCAGGCGAGGGAGGTAGGAGGTCGTCTCCTTTGGCGATCCTGGTGAGCGAGTGGCACTTCCGGGTGGTGTGATTCGACAGCTTCGCGCCGCTATGGAACTTGCAAGGACCATCCAGGGTTTGCTCGTATGAGAAGGCCGGTAACCAGTTGGGCTTGCCACCTTTCTGTCGCTTGGGTGAAGGCTGCCCATCCGACTGCTGGGCTTCGACTGTCGCAACCTGCCGGCTGCTAGAAGCCGGCTGCGGGGCCTTGCGCTTGTGGTCGCTCTGCTGTTGCCGCCGACTGGCATCTCATGCCGGAGTTCTTGGAGCTTGAGGGGCCACTTTGCCAGTTGCGCTAACTTGAATCTCCGCCTTCATGGAGGAGTCGGCCGTGGCGTACTTATCTGCTATGATCAGCAGCTCGTCGAGGGTTTCTGGCTCGTCCCAGAGGAGCTTGTGCTTGAGGAGGGTGCCTTCTCTGCACCCGGCGGTGAAGTACTCGATAGCCTGCACCTCATGCACGCCCTCGCAGGAGTTCCGAAGCTCGGCCCAACGCGTGAGGTAATCACGAGTCGACTCGTCGGGACCTTGCATGCACAAGGAGAGCTGACGAGGCTTGGAAGGACGCTTGTATGTGCTGGTGAAGTTGCGGACGAATGCTTCGGTGAAGTCGACCCAGCTGTTGATGCTGCGGGGCTTCAGGCTGTTCATCCATGTCCGGGCCGTGCCCTGGAGCATGAGCGGAACGTATTTTACGGCGACACGCTTGTTGCCGTTCGCTATGCTGACAGCCGTGGAGTAGTCGACTAGCCAGTCTTCCGGCTTCATGGAGCCGGTGTACTTGGGCGTGTCTCTTGGGAGCGTGAACCCTTTGGGAAAGGGCTCGTCTCGAATGCGGGGCCCGAAACAAGGCGGACCCAACTCGTCTTCTTCTTCCAGCGCCAGGGATCGGTGAAGCCGGTCGATCCGGTGGCGGGCGTCGTTTTCCCCGACTCCCTCTCGGCGGCCAAGGCGGTCGCCAAGAGTCGGATGATCAACAGGCGGCGGGGAGACTCGCCTTTCCCTGCGAGGAGGAGGAGGCGGACAGTCGTCCCGCCATTCTACTGCTCTCGGGCGGCCATCTCGGTCGCGCTCTATGGTAATGCGAGTCCAACTGTGGCTGACAGTCGGATCCTTGTCTCTTCTTCCTCGGGCACCGCCAATCGGCGTCCGAGACATCGCGCCTTGATCTCGGCGAAGGTCGTCGTTTTGCCGCTGTGGCGCCTCCATGCGACAGCCGGCCTCGTTCTGCGCGGCAGCCGCGTCGAGGAGCCGCTGGACTCGCTCCATCATCAGGCGGCGCTCTTCGCCCTCGAAATTGTCCAGCTCGTCCGCCACCGCCTGGGCGGCTCGAATGTTCTCTGCAGGCGTGGCGTACACAGGGCGACTTGCCCCGAACAGGTTGGCGATGGCTACGCCGCGCTGCTGGACCGCGCCGAGGCGGCTGGGCCCAACTGGGGCTGGCGAGCCGCCAACAGCGCGATCCATCTCCCGCTGGTAGGCTTCTGACAAGCGTCTCATGCTAGCCGGCTTCTCCGCGCCTTCGACGAGCTGAAGGCGGCGCGCCTCCAACGTCTCCGCGTCAGTGTCTTCCGGAATGGGCGCAGACAGGTCTTGTAGCGCCGCGCCAAGTGGGTCATGCGCTCCTCCACCGGGAGGCTCGTCATGACTAATGACGAGCACCTCGGTGACGGTGCTTCCGCCGCTCTCCGCACGAGGGAGAGGCTCGTCGTAGACCACCACATTAGTGGGGAACGCGTCGAGCGACGCGGTGTCGGAGTCGACCAGCTTTGGGTCGGTGGAACCTACAGACTCCAAGTCCACGGCAGGCTCGCCGGCGACGTGGAGTTGATCGAGGAGGCCCGCGAGGAGGCTCTCAGAGCCGCCCGTGCCTGCGTCGGATGCAGGTTCGTCGGAGATGCGAACCTCGCCGACAAGTTCGGCGAGGCGGCTAGCTGCGCAGGGGATCTCAACGCCGTGCAGCGCGTCGGCGCAAACTCCGTCTGGCGTGCCTGGCTGGCTGCGCTCGCCAGGGAGGAAAAGGGTTCCCATCCAGAACAGGTCTCCGGACGGCGGTGCACCAGGCCCCACGGTGGGCGCCAAATGTCGGGGGTTGGTGCGACATATGCCAAAGGATGGCTTATCATGGTGGGGGCGAGTAGAACGTCGCCGGTGCCGGGAAACGGGATGAGGCGTAGACATGCACGCCGGCGAATCTTACCCAGCTTCAGGGCTCTCCGGGGAGATAATACCCCTACTGCTGCTCTATGGGGTCTCCGCATGATCACTATGGCAAAGTGTTTACACGATTGCTCCTTGAGCTGTTTCCTGGAGGTAGGAGAGGGCAAGGCTAGCTCTCTCCCTCCTATATGATTTGGTCTAAAGCTAATGGATTCCAACCCTTTGCATGGGTGCCCTGGAGGTTTATATAGGCCTACCCCCAGGGGTACAATGGTAATCCGGCTGGGCGCGGGCCCAGCCGTCAGTGCCTCTGGCCTCCGTCTTCTCCGCCGACTGCTGGGGCCCGCCGACTGGCCAGGTACGGAGCCGACAGGCCGCGTCCGCCACGGGCGGGTCTTGCCGGCTGCTGATTACTGTAGCCGTGCTTCTGATGACGCGGGCTTGGTCATGGAGTCGTGGCAACAGCCCCGCCGCCTGGCGGGCGATCACTATTGCCACTCTCCGTCACATCTGATTAATGGCGCGTGGGCCCTGAGGGAGGGTTTGGCCGACTCTCGGGGGCCGACTGGTGGCGCACTTGCCGTCTCATGGGGTCCCACTGGCTGGTGGGACCCGCCGCCCCAGGGTCGTACAGACAAGCCGTCGTGGGCACAGGATTCGGTCCTTCGGCACTGATGTCAGAGCCGACATGGCAACAGTGCCACGCCGCAGGGAGATCTCCCCGGGTACGGCGTGTTGTGGCCATGCCTGCCCTTGATAAGGGGCGGGAGCGGGCTTTACTGTAGCCACTCCCCGGTCCTGTCCCTCCCGATAAGGATATGGGGTTTGTTGGAGTCGTGGTCCGACTCCCCAAGGTCGGCTTCTTGGGAAGTCGGCAGTCAGGAGTCGGCTTATCCTGAAGTCGTTCCTGAGACTCGGCCGCGAGTGGCTAGTCGGTTGCCTTGCCGCCGACTTCTCTAAAGGCGGCACTGTGTCCTGGGATCTTGAGGGGCGTAGCCTGCCCCGATGTCTTGAAAGGTTCTGGGGCTCGGGTTAGCCTACCCGTGGCCCATTACTCCGACAGTGGTTTTTGCAAAAGAATTACGCTAGACGTGGGCTGTCTACAGCGAATCTATATCCTAGTGTTTTCCGCAAACCTAGCCCTCGAAGTGGTGATTTTATGTAATTTACTCCATCCGGCAGAAACCACTTTATGTGGTTTTCAGTAGTTTCACTGGATATTTTCTCGATTGCAATTGTAAGGCTCCTGAATTAGTTTTGGGATTAATATAACGCGACCTTGAATATCTAGCCATGCAATCAAATTCAATTTCGATCAACCCCTAAACCAATGGTGGCGCTATGTGTAAGCTGTGAGTTCAGCTGACCCCACAGCTTTTTACAAACCCACTTCAGTTTATAGACTTTTACGCATTAGTCCTTGGGTTGTAAGGCAAATGACCCCATAGATATTTGGTGCTCACATTAACTTCCAAAATTTAAGGCCAATGATTATTTTTCAGTCAGTAAAAATGAGGATATGATGTTGCAAGTATTATACCTTTAATATAATTCTGAAGGTCTCCATTAGGAACATACTCAAAGCAGAATAACCTTTGTGTTTCCTGTGCTATCACATGTGTTCCATTCACTTCCATCAGTTCACCGTGTGCAAGTGCACAATAGCCTAGAAGTCTGACTACATTACTATGATGTGCCTTTTTCAAACATACAATCTCGTCCACGAATGCATTATTAGATAAATCCTGCAATGTAGAGAGCTTCTTCACCGCAACTTTTCCTTTTGGAAGAATTCCCTGTTTTCACTCACCGTACATGTTAGCATTGACATGAACATTTCACTTCAATGGGGTAACATATGAAAAATTGTGATTTGAGAGATGATCAGAAACAAAGTATATACCAGGTAAACAGCTCCAAACCCACCACGCTCGATCATTCGAGAAAAATTTCTTGTAACTGATTTTAAAAGTGCATATGATAGCTTTGTTGGCTCTGCACTTGCATCACTTAACATGCTCTCCAGGGCCTTCAGTTCATTTGCTTGATCACGCATTTCTGCCATAGAAAACCCTCCTTAATAATAAGTACCATGGTAATAGTATTTCTCCTCATGAACTTCTAAATCATGTTATTTCGCCACTAAAAGAAGAAATTTCTATTATCAACCTAAAATGAAAATGTTACAACACCTAATGGATTCCATACCAATATATGGTCCCAAGTGCGCATCTGTTTATTTACTTTACCCTTTTCTACCATCCGTGTTTGCAAAGCTAATTACAGTGACCATAACAATTCAGTGCATATTCTAAAAGCATGGATTTTTACCATTTCTAAAAACAGAAGTTTTAGATGAACTGCACTAATTCGTGCGAGCTTTTGCACATTGTTGTACATAGGTACACTACACCAGAAAAGGTTTTGTGGATCATGGAGAAGTAAATGATAATAATGTTCCCTAGTGACTTAATTATCCTTTCCTTTTGCCGAACTAGTATTTTCCTTCCTGTGAAAGTGTAATCCGTAACTACTAGCGTACAATAGATAATTTTTTTCCGAATAACACTAACCTGAAGAAGACCATGCCGTGATGCTGCTCTCAGAAGACAGGATGAATTATCCGTAGTGGTAATACTATCAAGCATACAAGGGTCATTATGTATATATACCAATTTTTTCAACGAGGAAAAACGATACGAAATTGCGATAACAAAAGGTGTGGACTAGAAACCCTTATATCCTTATGGTACAATGTTTAGAATAATCTGGCACTTTGGCACTTACTAAACCTGCCATAAGGCCACAATGGTCATGATGCACATTAGCACTTCTGGTTTCCTACTATCAGTTATTTGATTAAGTGGTCTCAATGTCCAGACACATACAAGTACTTTGTGCAATACAATATTATTAGGAATGATACATGTAGTGCTTTTCATCCATATTGCAATTCCTGTCCAATAGGACTAAAATGGCCATCGAAAAGCATAAGTGGTTGCACTTTCCTATTGCCATTTATCTCATCACACACAGAGTATGTACTCTTTACATACTCTTTTCGTTTGACTATATCTGTGCTGCCAGATGATCACTATACGCTCAAGCAAGCACGATAATATAACCTTAAATACACACTACACTCAATAGGCAATCGGCCAACTAACTAAATAGGAGTACAAAGTAGAAACATTGCACTAAGTAGGTCTTTCTCTCAGTAGACATATATGTTAAAGTAGAGTTGTTTCAAAAGCCAGATACAATGAAACAGAAATAATACACACAGAAAATATTGTGATTGTGTGTACTTTGCATCTTTTTAGGGGAGTTTGTGTATACTTTGCAAAGTCATACCTCTGGACTGGCAGATTCAGTCTCAAGGAAATGCATTATTTGCCCAATTGTAGGCCTTCTTTCGGGTTGGATATCCACACAATTCAGCCCAATGTTGATCCAACACTCCACTTGTTGGATGAAACCCGCTTCAAGTGATGGGTACTTCAATTCGACATTGGAACCTTGCATCCAAGTTTTTACCGCCTGGTAAATTGGATTAGGTGGCTATGGTTATGTCATATACTAAATACACTTATTCATAATTATAACAAATTTCACTCAACGATTGCCCGATTAAGACAAAACTGTCTTTTACTCATATTTCTGATTTATTCCATGGTTTATCCAGTTTAACAAATTTCCCCAACCTAATAGGGAAGCCCCACATGTCAAGCACATACATCGGCTGAAGCAGACAATCCATAGGTTCCATGTCACAAAATATTAAAATAATACTATCTCCGATCCATAATAAGTGCCGCAGTTTTGAACTAACCCAGTTCAAAACTGCGACACTTATTTTGGATCAGAGGGAGTAATAATTAATATGTTGAATCTTGAAAAAAAATTCTCACTCACTTGTTTACCATAGTTATGTGACAGTTGATACTTGACCTTTGTAAAAAAATAATTTAAATTATGCTTCAAAATGCATATTTTACATTTTTCATGATTTTAAAGAAATTCAATAGCTGCTTTCTAATATTTGTGATGCCATGTGTCATCTGACTCAACTACGACATACTCCTAGATCTTACAACTGGGTTAGCCGAGGAAACATTCTTAGAGGTAAACCCGTACAATATAGCACAAGGGAGGAGGGTTCACACTCTGCAGTACCTAGTGGGTAAAAAGGTAGAACTTACTCATACTCCCTCCATCCGGAATTAGTTGTCGCTCGAACGGATGTATCTACCAGTGGTAGATACATCCGTTCGAGCGACAACTAATTCCGGATGGAGGAAGTACTTAACATGTGCACAATGTGAACCATTTTGGCACAAACATAGAAAGAATCTGGGGAGGAAAGAACAATATTAAAGGACAAGTTAGAAGATCAGCGCATAAATTCTGTAGCGAAAGCAGATGTGCCAGGTGTGCTATTCGCTACTGGCGCTACCTGTAAGGAATTAATACAGCCTACAGAATCTGTCTGCCAAAAGCATGGCGACAAGGAGTTGTAAGAAAATATTCTTAAGACTCATCCATGTCGCTATGGTCAAGCCACAAGCGAACGCAATGTATTATTTAATACAAAAGTATGTTTGTATGCAGAAGTCTGACAGGTGGGCACCATCTAAAGAACCAGATAGGGTCTTCAACATTATAAGGTTTCCAGTGGTATACCATACATGGTGGGCCATGCCTTAAGGTCTACTTTAGATTTAAGCACTAGAGATGCCCTTATTCACACTGACATTGCCATAGAACCATATTGAAGGGTGTGAGTACCTTCTTAGAGTTCTATAGAAGAGTTAAGAGAAAAGGCACAAATTGAATTTATTTTCTTAATTTCAAAACCAAAGAGCTTCAGTAAAAAAAAGCAGCAAAAATTCATATGGAATGAGCAATATTGATAAGATTGTCTTACATTCTCAATATATTACCGGCCTGATGATTCGTCGCAAGGACACCTGTCTCCGGTTGCGATCTCTATTATCAGAACACCCAAACTGTACATATTTGACTTGACTGTAACTTTACCGGTGTCCATGACCTCTGGTGCTATGTACCCTCTGCATAACGACATCTATTACTGAAAGATCATGGAACTGTTAGAGTTATAATATAAGTCATGTACCCTTTTGTATTTATCCCGTTGTATAAGGGGTTTCCTGCATATGTTCCACACCTGTACATGTATATATATATCGGCCTATGGCCTCATGGGAATACAAGTTGCCTATTCCTAACATGATATTAGAGCTAGGTTATTTTTTTCGCACGCTGCAACTCGTGCGTTCGATCCCTCCTCTCCAGATCGATCAAGAAATAAAGTATTAGGTGCGACACGCACCTATTGCTATCCATCGGCTCCTCGTATTGTTTCGCGTGTGTGCGTGAGTTCCCGGCGAGTTGCTTCAGCGATCAAGGAGCCGGCGTGATTGTTTCGTACGTGCATGTGCATGTACTAGTTCACGTCAAGAATCCATTGACCAGCTTGTTTGCCTGCTTGCTCCTTGTATACGTACGCGTGTATCTCAACGGCCGAAAACACAGGTCGTCGGAATTGCGTCGTACAAAGTACGTCGGAAACACCTCTCCCGATCGGCGATCGAAGCAGCAGGCCGCAGGGGGCGATCTCTCTCCTCTCCCGATCGGTGATCAAGCTGCCGCTCCCGCTCGATCTCTGAATCACATCGCAGGACTCCATCGATCGCTCGACGGCCGCCTCAGGATCGCTCGATCTCATCTCTCGCTCGCAGGCCCGACTTCGGATTCCTAAAAAAAAAATGTCTGCTGCATCGGGCTATGTCGCTGTCCCTCGCTGTCCGGTGATCTTTGATGGTACTAACTATACCGAGTTTACTGGCTTCATGCGCATTCACATGCGTGGCATCCGTCTTTGGGGTGTTCTTTCTGGCGAGGTCTGCTGTCCGCCACGTCCAGTTCCTCCGGTGGCCCCTACTCCGCCAACTCCATCGGTTCTTCCTACGGATGCTAATCAGGCCACCAAGGATGCGGCTAAGGTTGCTGATGAGGCTGCTGATCGTGCTTATGATGAGAGGGTTTTGGCTTATGAGGAGGCTCTTCAGACGTATCATTGTGCTCTGTCTGTTTACACCCAGTGGCTTGATGATGATGCTCGTGCTGCAGCTGTTCTCACTGCTAGTGTTCTGCCTCAGTTTGCTTCTGAATTTCTGGGTCTTTCTACTGTCTTTGAGATGTGGACCCGTCTTCGTGAGCGCTATCAGCCCTCTGGTGATGCCTTATACCTCTCTGTGATCCGTCAGGAGCATGCTCTTCAGCAGGGTGACTCTACTGTTGATGACTTCTATGCACAGAGTTCTGCTATCTGGCGCCAGCTTGATTCTCTCCGTAGTGCTGGGTGTCGTACCTGCCCCTGTTGCCAGGCTGTCCAAGCCAATTTGGAGTTTCATCGCGTCTATGAGTTCCTGTCTCGGCTCCGTAAGGAGTTTGAGCCCCAACGTGCTCAGTTGTTTGCTCGTGGCCGTATTTCTCTCATGGAGGCGCTTTCTGAGATTCGTGCTGAGGAGACTCGCTTACCTGGTGCTGGATTGCTGGAGGTTCCCTCTGTGCTCGCTACTCGTGCTCCTACGCCACCTGCTCCACCGACCCCTTCTCGCTCGAGTGCTCCGCCGCTCTTGCCCACTCCTTCTGGAGGCTCAGGTCGCCCCCGTCCACATTGCGCCTATTGCAACAATGATGGTCATCTTGAGTCTCAGTGCTACACGAAGAAGAAACACCTGCGCAAGGCTCGATCATCATCTTCAGGGACTTCGTCATCTACCTCGACAGCTTCAGCCATTGCTTTGACTGAGCAGGATATTCTGAGACTTAAGCGTCTGCTTGCCGCTTCAGGCTCTTCCTCGACAGGTACTGCCGGTTCTGTGACTGATGCTTCCCGCACTGAGCAATCACCCTCTACACAGTCAGGTACATCCCCATGGGTTCTGGACTCTGGAGCTTCTTTTCATATGTCTTCTCATTCTTCCACTTTGTCCTCTCTTCGATCACTGGATTCTCCTATTCATGTCTTCACTGCTGATGGTACTCCACTTTCTGTTGCTAGTAGAGGCCATCTTACTACTCCTTCTTATTCTGTTCCTGATGTTGCTCATGTTCCTCGACTTACCATGAATTTGTTTTCTGCTGGTCAACTTACGGATTCTGGTTGTCGCGTCATCCTTGACGTTGACTCTTGTTCTGTCCAGGACCGTCACACGCACACTCTGGTTGGGGCTGGCCCTCGCCGCCGTGATTCTCAGGGTCTTTGGGAGTTGGACTGGCTTCATGTTCCTTCTGCTGCCACCACCATCGCCAGTTCTTCCGCTTCTGTCGCCTCCGTCACTGGTTCCTTCCAGAAGTGGCATCATCGACTTGGTCATCTGTGTGGTTCTCGGTTGTCTTCTTTAGTTCGTCGAGGTCTTCTGGGGTCTGTCTCAGGAGATGTCTCTTTAGAGTGTCAGGGTTGTCGTCTTGGCAAGCAGATTCAGTTACCATATTCACATAGTGAGTCAGTGTCTAAGCGTCCTTTCGATTTAGTCCATTCTGATGTATGGGGTCCGGCCCCTTTGCTTCGAAAGGTGGTCATAAATACTATATTATTTTCATAGATGATTTCTCTCGTTACACATGGCTTTATTTCATGACTTCTCGTTCTGAGGTGTTGTCTATTTATAAGCGTTTTGCTGCCATGGTTCATACTCAGTTCTCTTCACCCATTCGTGTTTTTCGTGCTGACTCCGCTGGCGAGTATATCTCTAAGATGTTGCGTGGTGTTCTTGCTGAGCACGGGACTCTCTCTCAATTCTCTTGTCCTGGTGCTCATGCTCAGAATGGTGTGGCTGAGCGAAAGCATCGACATCTTCTTGAGACGGCTCGTGCATTGATGATTGCTGCCTCTCTCCCGCCTCATTTTTGGGCTGAGGCCGTCTCCACATCCACCTATCTTATCAATATACAGCCTTCCGCTGCTCTACAGGGTGGTGTTCCTTTCGAGCGGCTTTTTGATCGTTCTCCCGATTATTCGCTGCTTCGCTCGTTTGGTTGTGTTTGCTATGTTCTTCTTGCCCCTCGCGAACGCACCAAACTGACCGCTCAGTCTGTTGAGTGTGTCTTCTTAGGCTACAGTGATGAGCATAAGGGCTATTGTTGTTGGGATCCTATTGGTCGTCGGATGCGTATCTCTGGAGATGTGACTTTTGACGAGTCTCGTCCCTTCTACCCACGCCCATCTTCCTCGACTTTTTCAGTGCAGGATATCTCTTTCCTCACTTTTCCTGACTCACCTATCACCCCCGCCGAGACTATACCTCTCCGTTCCACTTCCTCTCCTTCTCCACATCTAGTTGATTTGCAGCCACCATCCTCCCCGGTCTCCTCGCCTAGCATGTCACCGGGTTCTCCACCTTCATCTCCGGTGACTTCCTCCCCGGTCTCCTCTCTCAGCCTGTCACCGGATTCTACACCTTCATCTCCGGTGACTTCTTCGTCGCCACCCCCTGATTCTACCTTGCCGATTCCTCCTTCTATTATTCCATCTTTTCCTCACCATTACACTCGTCGTCCACGACCAGTCGATGCCTCTGTGGATGGGTCGTCATCTTCCTCTCAGCCTACTTATGGCTTGCATTCTCGTCCTCGTCCGCCTGTTGATCGCTTTGGATTTCCCACCGCTGGTGCTGCTGTTCTTGAGCCGACTTCTTACCGTCAGGCTGTTGTTCATCCTGAATGGCAGTTTGCGATGGCAGAGGAGATTGCTGCTCTTGAACGCACTGGTACCTGGGATCTTGTTTCTCTTCCTCCCGGAGTCCGTCCGATCACTTGTAAGTGGGTCTACAAGGTTAAGACTCGCTCCGATGGTTCTCTTGAGCGTCACAAAGCTCGTCTTGTGGCTCGTGGTTTTCAGCAGGAGCATGGTCGTGATTACGACGAGACTTTTGCTCCTGTGGCTCATATGACCACTGTTCGTACACTTCTTGCCGTTGCCTCTGCACGCCACTGGTCTATATCTCAGCTTGATGTTAAGAATGCCTTTCTTAATGGTGAGCTGCGTGAGGAGGTGTACATGCAGCCACCACCTGGGTATTCTGTTCCTGATGGCATGGTATGTCATCTTCGTCGCTCTCTCTATGGCCTTAAGCAAGCCCCCCCGCGCCTGGTTTGAGCGCTTTGCCTCTGTGATCACTGCTGCTAGTTTTTTAGCAAGTGCTCATGATCCAGCATTGTTTATTCACCTTTCTCCTCGTGGTCGGACTCTTCTTCTTCTTTATGTTGATGACATGATCATCACGGGGGATGACCCCGAGTATATTGCCTTTGTAAAGGCCCGTCTTAGTGAGCAGTTTCTTATGTCTGATCTTGGACCTCTTCGCTACTTTCTTGGGATTGAAGTCTCTTCTACCTCTGATGGCTTTTTTATATCCCAAGAAAAGTATATCCAGGATCTTCTTGCTCGTGCTGCTCTTACTGACGAGCGCGTTGTTGAGACTCCTATGGAGCTCAATGTTCACCTCCGTGCTACTGATGGTGACCCTCTCCCTGACCCGACGCGTTATCGTCATCTTGTTGGCAGTCTTGTCTATCTAGCTGTCACTCGTCCAGACATCTCTTATCCGGTTCATATTCTGAGTCAGTTTGTCTCTGCCCCCACCTCGGTTCACTATAGTCATCTCATTCATGTTCTTCGATATCTTCGAGGCACGATCTCTCACCGTCTATTCTTTCCTTGCTCCAGTTCTTTACAGCTCCAGGCCTATTCGGATGCTACGTGGGCTAGTGATCCTTCCGATCGCCGTTCACTTTCTGCTTACTGTGTTTTTCTTGGTGGTTCTCTCATTGCCTGGAAGACGAAGAAACAGCTTGCAGTTTCCCGTTCGAGTGCCGAGGCTGAGTTGCGAGCAATGGCTCTTTTGACGGCAGAGGTGACTTGGTTACGGTGGTTACTTCAGGATTTTGGTGTTTCTGTCACTACACCGACTCTGCTTTTATCTGACAGTACAGGTGCTATCAGCATTGCACGCGATCCTGTGAAGCATGAGCTCACCAAGCATATTGGTGTTGATGCTTTCTATGTGCGCGCTGGTGTGCAGGATCAGGTTATTGCTCTTCAGTATGTGCCTTCCGAGTTACAGTTGGCGGATTTCCTGACGAAGGCTCAGACTAGAGCACAACATGGCTTTTATCTCTCCAAACTCGGTGTTGTTCATCCACCATGAGTTTGAGGGGGGGTGTTAGAGTTATAATATAAGTCATGTACCCCTTTGTATTTATCCCGTTGTATAAGGGGTTTCCTGCATATGTTCCACACCTGTACATGTATATGTATATCGGCCTATGGCCTCATGGGAATACAAGTTGCCTATTCCTGACAGGAACTACGCTAACGATATGCAAATCATGAAAGATCCAATGGGTCATCGAGAAGAACCATAAGGGGAGTGGTTTCCCCGGTTCAAGAAACCTGGGAGCAGGAGCAGACCGGTGTTCAATATGCTTTCCTGGCTTATCCTTTTTTTTCCTTTCAAATTTTACTTTAGGCTTGAGTGTCAAGTTAGTAAGCACATAGGGATAAGGTGCTTCCAGTAGAAGGGATAAAAGGACTGAACTCAGTTACCACCCAATCCTGGATTCTAGATCAATAGGCCGCAGTTTTCTGAACCAGTGGTTACCTTGGTGTGACAGCCATTGAAGTGCAGAAATCCGCTAGCTTCGGGACCATGCCATTATCTAGCAAAACATTGGCAGGTTTAAAACCCTCATGGACAAGGGGGGCATCCTGGCATTCCACGTGAAGGTGATGCAATCCCTCACAAATGCCATGTATTATTTTGTGACGAGTTTGCCAATCGAGTTCGCAAGATTTATCTGCACGAAGAAAGTAATAGGTATGAAAGAAGTGGAAAGTAAACAAGAGCTACCTTGAGTTTCCATAACCATACCATTTAATATCATGTCCAGACTTCCATTTGGCAAAAACTCATAACAGAGCAAATTCTCTATAACATCCCACCATATGTACAGTTCTGGATTCTTGTCATCAGGAACTGGTACTTTTGTTGGTTCGTAGCAGTAGCCCGTTAATCGTACTATATTTTTGTGTCTGAGTTTCATAAGATTCACCACTCGCTCAAACTGCTCCTCTAGTTTTCTTAGTCTCTCATCGAATCTCTTCACAGCTATCACTTCCCCATCTTCAAGCTTTCCCTGCTCAACTGCTGTTATTAACACATGGAAATGAATTCTGGAATCTGTACTTTGTAGAAATCCAAAAGGAGGCGATGCTTTGAATCTGCACCTTATAAACAGCACCTAAGCCATCATGACCAAGTTTTTGAGAGAAATTACTCGTGACGTGTTCCATCTCTTGGAATGATATTCTCCTGACTTCATAATCATGAACAGCCTTTTAGATGACACCAAAACATTTCAAGTAAGAAACGGTGGATATGAACTGCTCTTCTAGTTGTTAACAATACTGGTGACTATGTCAAAAAGTAAAACAGGAGAGTGCCTACGCTACATGTGTATGTAAATTATGGACTTCACAGACATCTTTTTCACCATCCGGCATACATCCTATGAGTGCAAGCTTCAAAATATAGTGAGAGGTTTTAAAACCTTCTGAGATCATATAGAATGTTCATACCTGTTCTACCCGCGACGACAGGTAATCTTCCCTAGTTTCTACTTCATATAGTTTACGAACAATATCCTTCATCAGTGGCCTTTCACCTGGGTCTCTGTGCATGCAGGCTACTGCGATTCCGATACAAGTCCTCACTTGCTGGCAATCTGCTTCAAATGAGCAATACCTCCTTATCTCTTGTAGCCTTTTCCTCCAGCTTTTGTGTACCTTCAAAGAGAGAGTACAAGCGTGTATACATAGGTAAATGACACATTATGAAATCTTATGACATTTGAATTTCTAGCACAGGGTCAAGAGCAAAGTTGTCAAGAGAAAACTTGGAGTAGCAACAGTTTTAAGTGACAATTTAGACTTGAGTTCTACGAACAAGTGACAATTTTAAACTTGAGTTCTACAAACCATATATAGAGTAACTTTTTATTGCCATATGTCTGATAATCTTTAAAATAGAAACAAAAAATAGTTTATTCATACATGCTCAACACATTTAGGACCATCCATGTGATGAATGCTCGAGTCTGTAGTTCCAGCCATTATACTTTTAATTAGAGCGCCCAAGCTAAAGTTGTCAGACCGTTCTGACATTTTTCCATAGCAATATATTTCTGGTGCCATACTGCATCATAACACAAACGATACAAAGTGAGAATAAAGACAACCCAAATTAGCTGATTAAAAAATTGCATGTCAAGCAGACATCAAATTACTATCTCAATCTGTAAGTACACCCTCGAGTAACTGTGGCTCCGTCGTTTACTGCCTTGAACATCTCATATAAACCAAACTCTGTGATTTTTGGTATCTTTCCATTGTCTAGCAATATATTACCTGGGTTGAGATTAAAGTGCACAATGCCAGCTTCCTGAAGGTATTGTAAACCCTCACAGATCTCCTTTATTATTTTGAAGCGTATACTCCATCCGAGATGTTGTTCTACAGTCAGGGACTGAAGATGATTATTTCCAGAATGTAAATGTTTAAGGATCATTTTGGTTATATGTTCAACAACATACATGCGTTGGAGCGCTTGCGCACCTGAAAGAAAATTGGCAAGACTTCCGCCGGGTACATACTCGAAGCCGATTAACCTGCGTTTGTATACACCGCGTATTACTCTCCCATCGTACAGATGTGATTCTTCATGTTCTCCGTAGGAATAGCCCAATAGTCTCACAAGATTCTTATGGTTGGTGCTCATAAGTTGTGTACAATGATGTGAGAATTGCTCGTCATCAAACTTTGACATCTGATGGAGCAGCTTCACGGCGATCACCTCCCCGGTTGGAAGATATGCCTGTTCAACAGCTTGGACAAGTTAAATTTATATATGATTCGGCCTGCTTTGTGACCGCAAGGAGTAGAGAAGGATTCATGTTTCTCACCTTGTTACTAAAACTCTACGAAACTATTAATTCTTTTCATGTGGGAAGTGGTGAGAGACAGTGGACCATATTATAGTAAGTAAACGTATTTGACAAGATCAGGAAATGTGCTATGTGTGCCTGTAACTCGTAATGGGATACCTTGTAAACTTTTCCAAATTGGCCCTTGCCAATTTTTTTTGAAAAATCACCGGTAGCCTGCTTGAAGAAATGATAACCTGGCATCCTGGACTCACCACTTGTCCCTTGCGAGTTGGCCTGTAGGAGCATGGATGAGTATGGTTTTCCTATTTTAGATAGAATTAAGAAGCATTACAAAAGTAGTTAGTTGCGAGCAACTTTTTTTTAGGCAGTTGCGAGCATCTGATAGGTGTATTTCCTTAACGTCTCGAAACTTCATATCAAAATATTGTCTACTTCTAAGTCGGTTGATAAGTTATTATTTCTAAGTTAAGAATCTTGGATGTTGATTCTTTATGAAAAAAAATCAGGTAGTTTCACAAAAAAAAAAAAAGTGTATTTCTTAGTTGTGTAAATGTACCCAGGAGTTGCACAAAATCATTATTATTTTCCTTTCTAAATGAAGACTTCATGATGAACAACCTGACCGACTTAGAACTAAATTTCTCAAGTGACCAAAAAATAGAAATCCACAAGAATAAGGTATGTACAGTGAAGACATGGCGAGCAAATACTACATGTAGAACCATGAAACTACTGATAAAGTAGGAAGGAATGTAGGATGATGTTGTATGTATCACAGGGCTATCAGGTTGAAGATGTTAAATAAATCACACCTGAAAGGGGAAGTTTGGTGTTCCGAAACCAGAACACGGCTCCGGTGGCGGCAAGGACATTCTGGACTTGGAGCTGTGGAGAACTGCACACACGGGTGAGGACGGGGTTGCAGAATGCAAATAGTGGCAGGATTACAGATAAAGGTACAAAGATGCATGCGCTTACCTGAGGAGAGTATCAACCAGCAGTGTGCAGACCAAGCAAGCAATCAGAGTGAGCTTGGCCCTTGAGGGGTGGAGGAGTCCACATCTGGATCTTAAAAATCTGAGCCGAATAGTTTGACTCTGCCATTCGTCCCATTAGTAGATTTTTCGTAGAAGTTAGACCAACTTGACTCAGAGGTCGGCTTCGTTTCAGACATGGGCAGTCACAATGTGTGTGACAGGCGGGGCCTATTGCCTATCCACACCACCGCAGAAATTTGGTGAAAAATCCGCAACTTGTCCAATCCAATCCAATAAATAAACACCTGAAACAGCGAAAACAATTTTTTGGTTTAACAGAAGCAACAATGCCATCCGCAATTCTACTTCGTTTCCCGTAGCTTATTAAGGACAGCCAATGGAATTAACAACAGCAGAAGAAGAAAATAGACGAGGGGGGCATCTAGGAAATCACCGATTGCGCAGTCGGTGCTCGCCGCCGCAGCAAGCCGTCGTTTCCCACTCGCGGTGGAAGCGCAGGCCGGCAAGCGTGCCGCCGCCGCTGGCACCCCGCGCGCCCAGCTCGTACAGAAGCGGCCATCGAATCCCCAGCTGCACAACTACTCTACTCGCTCGTGGGCGGTGTGAGTGAGGAGGCTAACCGCTAGCTGGGCGCGGAGCCGCCTCCGCCACCGGAGGAGGACTAGGACCCGCGTCGCCCCGAGCCCGAGCCCCCGACGGTGGACGCCGGCGGCCGGCCGCCCCGACCAACGATCCCCGCCCGCGAGCTGCCGGGCCGCGCTCTCTCGACTTCCCAGCGTTTGTCGTGACAAAGTCAGCCCAGCCCACGAATCCATTCGCCCTCATCTTGCCTTTTTGGGCCAGACTTGTGGTTGTTGGTCCGAGCTCCATTTTTTCCAGTTTGTGCTTTTATAAACTTTATTTATTTATTACACAAACTAAAACTAAACAAACGAAATATCAATATGGATAAGGGGGTCATTGATTTTAAGAAAAGTAGAGCTGGCCATGTTTGCCTGAAAGCCACACAACTTGTTGACACCATGCATATGGAAAAATTGAAATACATTCAATATTTGTGGGGTGTCGTAGTCTTTTGCCTCCTGCATCTATATTTGTGGAAATTGTCGATGCAGACCATGAGACGCCGATGGCCACCATCTGTGAAGAAAATCGCCACCCAAAAGAAAGAAAACACATCGATAAGGGCTCCGAAGAAACATGAAGACCACGAAAGCTGGATGAATCCAGATGGATCCATCTAGAACCTAAACCGATCAAATCTCTAAAGACCCACTCGAGCCACAGCTCCACATGCCCTCCACAAGTGAAAAACACACCAATGGAACGAAGACAGGGCGAAAAGAACTACCCTGGGGCAAAGCTGCCGCTTCGTCGCCCCAAACCAAACACAAAGACTCCCTAAAGAAAAACTAGGGAAAACACCCATGCCACTGTACGACAGGTCTAAGTTTGATGTTGAGCTCGCAGTCGTTCAAAACCATAGACCGAGGCCTTCTTCTCTGATGATCTGGCCAGGCCGGGCCACTAATGAAGACCTCCGTGCTAGATCCCTCTAGCCACCGCCGGCTTCACCAACGCCAATGTCGTGCAACGCTCGAGCACCACCCATCTCCTTCGCCATCCCACAGCCTCCCCCCGAACTCCCAGCCGCCACCTAGCGGCGTCAAGAGGGGTAGATGAACGGGTTGGGCTAGGTTTTATTCATCGCCTGCTTAGTTGCCTGTCTTTGGAAAACGAATCGCTACATACCTATGGCCCAAACATTTTCTTACTTGCCCTGACAACCTTAGGGCTTTGAGCATGCCAAAAAAAAAGAACTTCAAGGCTTTCACACTGCTGCCAATCATAGAAAAGTGTTCGAGTTAACATAGAAAACGTTACAAATGACCCACCCTTACAGACTTACAGTGTAAATAACATAATTATAAGGCATGTAGACAACATGCTTATTCATTGAAAACTATTTGGATAAGTTGCATATTATAGAGAAGATGTGTGCTACTCCCTCCATCCCACAATGGAACACGCTTTCGCAAGGTATGTCCTCCGTCCCACAAAGTAAGACATTTTTGCATAGCTTGCAAAAATGTCTTACTTTGTGAGATGAAGGGAGTAGTTGAGAACCAAGTATATACAACAGTATAGCGCAGGCATCACAAGTTCAGGATTAATGGTTTTCCCAGCATGCAAGCAACCAACCAAAAGAAAGAAAGAATATAGCTTAGCTAGCACCAGAAGTTCAACTTGAACATGAACTTGCATGCATGCTGTGCTTCTCACGAAATGAAACCCAGCCTTAGTTCCTAGCACATACCAATCTCTCACTCTCACTGAATTCATTACACAGGCCCATATCCAACTGTCTGACTGAACACCCAAAACGATACAGGTCATACAGACAACTCAGTCCTTGCAGCTTAAACAACAAAGATGATCCGAAGAAAACAGGATCATTCATGGAAGATCACTCGGGGCAAGGGTTTGCCGTCTGTGATTCGCCTCACCACCATTTCTTGATCAGCCTCACTCTTTGGAAATAAAGACTCTCTTGTGAGGGCGACACAATCCCACACGCACTCTATGTCTCCTTTCAGAACAATCGTCTGCAAGTTGGGGGCTCGCTCCAGCAAGGCCCTTATAAATGTAAACTGCTGTTCCAGCGGCCTGAAGCCAGAGATCTGGAGCTCCTTCAGTAGCCAGTTCTTGGAGCTGTGCGAGTCCATCTCCCACTCAGGATTTTTTCTATCGGCGAATAGCAACTTTCTGTTATAATTTTCGTCCCAACCGCATGTGTCATGGTCCAATACCTAGATTGCATGAGGAAAACATACGAATATAGTTGACTTTCCTGGAATTGAAAAAACAAATCCCTTTTCATTTGCGATAAAACAAGTTGCTCTAAATGTACAGAATAAAGGGATTTGGGGGGGGGGGGGGGGGGGGGGGGGCTAAAAGAAAGGGACCTTTCATTTCAATTTACAAAGATGAAAGGTGAAGATGTGTTCATAAGTTGTGTAGAGTGAGAGAAGCTTACAAAGCATTATTTTAGAAGGGTAATAAGAAACATACTTCAACTGGAATACTAGACTGGAACTGCACAAGTTACCTCAATACATAATATTTCAATGGAGGGTGCCGCCACAAGAAAGGCTGTCGTCCATATAATGTCAAATTCAACAAAGATACCACACACAGACAGCTTCCTTAGCTTGTTGAATGCGGTGCAGAGTTGCTTCATTTCAGGTTGCATCCAAAGCTGACCACAAGATAAAAACAAAATAAGAAGAAACAGTTTAAAAGCATCTATAGAAAACAGTACATGTATGGAGGTTCTTGAATTATTTACAGCTCTATTTGTACTCTATCATGCAAAAACTCATCCATGGTATATCCCGGATAAATATGACCACACAGAAAATACAGAGGCGTGACAAATGTAGTGAATACAAAAAAAAAGTGGTACTTTTTCTCCTTGGAAGTCCAATGTCAGAGTATGTATGCTTGTGGTTCCATGTAGAACCTCACTTAATTTAAATGGTACATGCTTTAGTGTTAACGCAGATGAGAGTTCTAATTCCCCAAGAGATGGGACATAACACAACAGCAAGGGGCTATATTCAGACAACCAATGATACCATGTGAGCTTCTCCAGCTTTGGAAGGCAGACCAACTCAAGCATCTCAAAGCGACAGAAGTGGATTTCTAAAACACTGAGTTTTGAATTTGGTGCATCTATCTTACAGAGAGTGTGACGGCCAGTATCACAGTAAATGAGGAATAGATGCTTCAGTTCCTTGCAGCTGTCAAACAGGACACGATTGATGTCCAGTTCACTGAAGCATACATTGTACAGAGAGAGCTTTGTGAGGCAATGGAGCACACTAGGGTAGGCAGTGAAAAACCCATATATATCCTGCGCTCGCTGAAGCATATACTCTTCATTACGGTCAAGAGCATCTGTCTCGTCATGAATGGTGAGATCCAAATCTTTTAACAAACCACAATCGACTGCGTCACCCACCAGTGGGCCAAGGTCAGACAAGAAAGTATTGATCAAGTAGATCACAAGGTCCAGCCTCGTGGTGGTGGATCCTCTATGAGGCTTAGACAATAAACTCCTGGTTGCTTTGGTTAGAGCCACCATAGCTTCCTGCATGTCATTTGCCTCAATCGGGTCTGAGCGTGGAGCAGGTAGGAAACAGCTGACATCAATGTTGAGCTCAGGCAGCAGCCAGGGCAGCTGCCTCCACCGTGTTGACAGTGAACTTGTTCGTGCGGCCGTGCTTATGTCGACTTTCCGCAGGATAGACAGTAAAACATCATCTGGCAGCACGCTCAACCTATCTTCCTCCTCTGGTTTCTGCATACAGAAATATGGATCAGGTTACTTTGTTGCCGATTAACCAAATTCAGAGACTCGAAATAGTTAACAGATATAAGAACAAACAGTAGTACCAAGCCATATAGTGACAAGAACTACGAATGTGCGTCTACGTGAGACCCAAATTAGCACAAAGTTATCCCAAAGCCCACAAAGGCATGAATTTCCACCTCATATGAGCAACCCCAAAAAATCCAATCTCACTACTCCCAGTCAGTGTCACTCCCATTCCAACACACCAAACCCGCAGGTCCTTACGGTGCTCAATGACATCCTAGTTGGGAGCAAGGTTCGAGGAAATGCGGCCGACAATGCGACACCGGTCAAATACCCCAGATCTGTTCCGATTACAATCACCACTTGTTCATTTCCCTTGGATTCCTAATGCGATGTCAGCACGCTCTTGCCAAGAAAGTACAATCACTTGGTCATCCACCGAATCTACCGGCGGTACAAGAATAAGAACGGCAACACGAAAGGCTATGGGATTCTCACCGTCGCCTTCTTCGCCATGGGGGAATCCATCCCCTCGGTCCCTCGCCAAGGCGTGGCGGCTCGACTCCACGGCTGCAGATCCTGATCTTGGCGCAAACTTTCCCGGCCGGAGGGGGCCCCGGCGTCGCTCCTCGAGCGCCCAGCAAAGGCTCAGGAGGCCCCGGCCCCAGAGCACCAGCGGAGACGGCTCCCAGCACCGACGGCGGCCTACAGTAGACGCCACGTACCCCTCCCCTACCCGCCACGGTGGACAGTGGTGATGGCGGCGCAGAGAAGTCCTCCGGCTCCGGCGCGACTGCTCTCTCCCAGCGGCGGTCGATTGGGAGATTTTACGGGAGGAAGAAAAGCTCGATGCCTCGATCCCAAACTGCGAGAGAGAAGACGGGGCTTGTCCTTTCGTGACAATTTCCATTTTACTCACTTCCTTTTTTTTTGTCCATTAAAAAAATTTATTCACTTTCTGTTGTTTTGGGATAAGTCACATTTTGTACCATCTAAATATTCTTTTTTTTTCAAGTGCCCTTGCATCATCTAAAATGACTAACAAAATATGAAGTAGAGTATATGCTATGAAAAGTATACTACTCTGTACTGGATTGTATTTGAAAGAGGTTCTTATGATATAATTTTTCAGGCAAGAGATGACTCGGGCGGCGCCTCTAACACCATCCACCGCTTCTCCTCCCCTCGCCGTCGCCAATGGCTCCACCGGGCGAAGCCTGCGCGGATCCGGCGGCGGCGAGGGTCTCTTTTTCCCGACGGCTCGCTGGCAAGGGGGAGCTTGCGGCGGCGGCCGGCGAATGGCTGCCGGCGTGCGGTGACTCGCATCAGCTGCGGGCGGCGAGTGGGGGCGCCGGGGCAGCGGCCTGGTTCCGGGCTCTTGCGTGACCTGGGCGTGGATAGCTTGCGTGGATGGCGTGTATGCGCGTGATGATCCAGATGTGTGCGTGGAGCGTAGGTCGACGGCCGGCGGCTGGCGCTCGTCGGGCACGACTGGTTGTGTTCCCCGGGGCGCGAGGTGTGGTGTGGGTCGAAGGTCTGCTCCTGCCCAACGGCTTCCTTCGAGCAGCTTAGATTTGGATCTCTCTGATCTGGGTGTTGCTCGTTTGCATTGCGGTGCTGGTTTCTATGGCGGTAGTGGTCGGCGGCTATGGCCAGGGGTGGTGCGTATCTGGGCGCGTTGGATCGTGGGATCCTGCCACACAAAGGAGGCTAGCCTCGGCAGGTGTGATGGTTGGTGGGCGGCGGTCGGTGGTGGTAGAGGTGGTCGACATGTCCCGGGGAGAAATCCTTGCTCCGTTTGCATTGGAGCCGGCGATGGCGGCGCCCGCGGGTGTTGTGCCCTTTCTTGGAAGCGTCGTCATGGAGGTGTGCTCCTCCTCTCCATGGCTTGGGCTTCAGAACGAAACCTCAGATCTGCTAGATCGGGCGATGAAGGCGTCTTCGTGTCTCTCTCCTCCTTGGGGGCATCGTCTTGGAGTCGGCTACGACTGGAAGACCGGTGGATGGCGGCATCTTCGCCGCGTGGTTAGCGGAGGCGGGGCGCTGGTTTCTGTTCTGGCAACGATGATGGCGTCGAGTGGAGCTTCGGTCGCGGCATGGACTTTGGTAGTGGGTTCTTCCCGGCATGTCCAAGGTGCTCTTTAGTGGATTGCTGGGTTGCTTTGAAGTCGGAGCTGCGGTGGAGCGGGTCCAGGTGGTGACGATGACAGGCACTCGATGGTCGTTTGCAGAGGGTATGGTTGGCGCAAGTCCTGCATATCTTCCTTGTAATGCTCATGGTTAAAGTCGAAGTTGTCGGTTGCTTGCGCGTGTGGCTTTCTGGTGGCATGTGTCGTCTTGGCTTCTGCGCAGCTGTTTCTGGGTTGGCTTTGATTGTGGAGCTCTATGGTGAAGTTGGAGTCGCTCGTTCAAGACAACCGGTGATGACGATAACGCTTGCGACTCCTTGGCGGATGTCTTTCTTCTTTGCAGCTTTGTGTTCCATGTCTGTGAGCAGGTTGGCTGGTGGTGCCCATATCATGTGGCTGGGTTGTATCGGTTTTAGCCCGGTTTTTCATTAATTAACCAGGCAATTCTCTTCTTCTTAATCAATGAAATGGCAAATCTTTTGTCTTGTTTCAAAAATAATAATTTTTCAGGCAAAATGTCATATATTTAGGAACAGAGGGAGTACTTTATTAATTAAATCTATGGTTAAAATTTGATGTCAAATAAAAGAATCCTCACAAATCCATATGGAGGGAGTAGTGTCTATCACATCGAAGGTAGAATCCATGTCAGTAGTAGTGTGTTAATCACCTACTAGCGTGTGGTCTATACCATGTCGGGGTTTTTTAGTAGCAAGCTCATAGTATTAGTCATTGGTTGTGATTAGAGTGTCACATACTCCATTAAAAGAATCCAACACAACGACTGCATTGCATGTTATGCTACAAAGGTCAATGCATCGTAATCGAAGACGATTTTGTGATGTATACCGCCTCCAATGTATCCATATTAGAGGCGGTTTCCATCTCGAACCGCCTTCAGTTACGCACTAGCTCATTGGAGGTAGTTTACTTTTTTAAACCGCCTAATCATGCTCGTTAGAAACGGCTAAAAGTTTTAATGTTTATGACCGCTTCTTTTAGTCGCCTCTCACATTAGTAGTGAGAAGAGATATTCCAACTCTGAATTTATAATAGTGACAAGAGATATTTCAGGGTTGGGCTGGCGAAGATGGCTATAGCCTAGCCTACTAGCTACTCGAGAGTGTGGTTGCATCAGTTGTGCACGTGGATTGGTCTAGGTGAGAGATGTAGATGGGTTCGTAGGTTGGGACAGTGTGGGATAGAGAGTAGAGGGGGGGGGGGGGTTGATCATTTTTGGCTCTTCAATTGTGATGACCAAATCAGGGAACATTTTTTTGTTTCCATCCGTTCAGGTTTGGTAACGGTTCTTTGTTGGTAGATCAATTCTTGGTCATATACCATGCATTTAGTTTATTTATCTGGGTCACTTTTTCATGGTTCTGCCGCTGGGTACAGGTTGCGGAGGATTGAGTTCTTCAAATAGGCCATGCGATCTATGAGGCATGGGAGGCTCGGGGAAGGATGCTAGAGCTAATAGGTTTCACCAGAAACTAAACTCCAGGCTCATGTGGTGTTGGAATGCTAGTCTAGAGGAGAAGGGGTGAGTAGATTTTCCTCACAGAGGTAGGCTTGGAGGGTGCAGATGCACCTTGCAGGTGGTGCCCGCATGTAAGTAAAACAAGATAGAAACCATGGATCAAAGTAAAAAAAAATGGGTACACGAGGTGATATAATTAGATGCCAAGTTGGAATAGCAGTTATCACCTCAAGGAAAACAATCAAACCATTCCACCTCATCAAAGAAACCACTTCTAGTGGTTGAGGGGCTGAAATTGTCCAATTTAGAAATGTTTTTAAAGAAACACCCACAGGTATTTCCATATTCATATATGATAGTACATCAGGGAATAGAACGATTTAGAAATGACTCTAAATACAACAAATCCAAAAAATGAAAAACAAGGTCTCAGACTCCATCTTCGCCGAAGCTGCAAGCCAAGAACGAGCTACCTCGCCTCTTGGTTCGGTGCCCAAGGAACCTAACAACACTAAAGACCGCTTCCCCGGTTCCAGGAGCACCAACTCGCCAAACATGGCCATATATGTCGTAGTAGAAGGCCACCACTGAAGGCAAAGCAAAACCACCGGAGAAACCCCATCGGTGGGGCGACGCCCCAGAGAAAGCTCCTCATTGACCCACCGTCGAAGAACCAGCTGAGAAAAGGAGGAGGAACCCCAACTTGAAGCCTCACAAAGGTAGGAGCATTAACCATTGCTCCTTGGCATATCTGGACTTGAAAGCTCATGCAATTTTATTTCTTCAACCTCTACCATCACCACTGCCAAAAGGAGGCCAAATCCGCAGAACAGAGAGAATCTCATGTACAATGCTCGTCCAGATGCATACTACCAGATTCAGAGAGGACGACCTCCATGCGCCCAACGACAGAACTGGAGAGAACACTACCAGGAGTGGGACGACCTTGGGAGGACCTTATTCTATGACAACGAGGTCTCCATGAACTCGTCATCCAGACACTATACCTCCCAAAAGTGAAACCTACCCTGCCCAACCGATGAGCGCCCGCGGCCAGATCCACCTTGAGCAACCAAGATGGGCATCGAAGGTGTGGAGGACCGCCAGTCTCGCTGACGGGAACGGCGAGAAATCGCCTTTTGCCAACAATCTCTAATCTCTTCTTTAAGGTTCTCAATTGTTGGGCAAAGTTCCTTCACATGGAGGTGTGTTGGCAGCCCAACATCAGCCAATAAGTCCAACACATGTCAGCGGTTGATCTTCGCTGCATCTTACGGTTGAGAGCGCTTCCAAGGGAAGTGAAGCAAGGAGAAAACCCTAGCCACTCAACCCCTGCTGGTGGTGGCTGCCATTCTTGATAGTGTGAGAGAGCACACAAGAGAAAAAACACAGCATGTGAAAGAGAGGAGGAAGAAGAAGAAGTGGAGGTTCTATCCAGATTTGCTGCATCTGACTAGACAGTGTTTAAGATGGTGATTGGAGCCTCAAACGTGCTTGGATTGGCACCAAACTTGGTGAGCTCATTCCTTACTTTGAGTACTTCGATCTGCTTAGCTGGTTTGAGGATTGGGTTAGTGGAGCATCATATTTGAGAGTGGTTCTGTCAGCTCTGACTGCTGCAGTTTCATAACAGGGTAGTTTTGGGAGACTAACAGTTTGGGTAGGCAAACGGTGTCCGATTGAGCTGAAATTTTGAAGGGATCTCAAGAACTCGTGTGTCTACTTGTCTGCCAAATTTGGTGCTATTTGGTCTAGCAGTTTAAGAGCAATTTTGCAAAACACTGAAGGATACAGAAGCTGTATAAACTTTGCTGTGCTGAAATCTTGCCTCTGGTGGTTGTTGTTGTTGCTATGGGTTGGCAATGTGGAGAGTGTGTTGTAAATCTCTCTAGGTATTCTAGAGAAGACCTTTTACTCATCATTCTCATAGTGAACGTTTGTGGACCAGTCGGTCCACAGCCATGGTTTTTTACTCCTCAAGTTGAGAAGGTTTTTTCACGTTAAATCCTGTGTTACAGGTGCATGTTGTTTGTATTATTCCACAGCTTATTTGTTGGTTGAAGCTGTCCTCAAAGTTCATCATAAGTGAAGAGGTCTGTGTAGTCTGCACATTTGCCGTGTCGGTGAATTTGTGCAGCACGTTGTTGCTCTCCACCCCCAACATCAATTTGTAAATGTTAAGGGTCAACTTGTCAGGTTTTGAAGTCAATGGACTAAACACACACTTGTCTGCAGGTTAAGCGATTAAAAACGTAGCCATCTCCTTCATTGTAGAAGGGCTAAGCAAAATCTATGGATAAACCTCCTTAAACCCGAAATGACCATCTACACACACACACACAAATGCTACTCAAACAACCAAGCAGAGGGAGCTCCATGGCGGAGCACCAGATGTTGCCGATGAGTTCACAACCTGTCACAATTAAGTTACTAAATTTGTATTATTTGTTTTTTTGGGTGTACTATTTGTTTTTTTAACACAATACAATGTTGGAAATATGCCCTAGAGGCAATAATAAATTAGTTATTATTATATTTCCTTGTTCATGATAATCGTTTATTATCCATGCTATAATTGTATTGATAGGAAACTCAGATACATGTGTGGATACATAGACAACACCATGTCCCTAGTGAGCCTCTAGTTGACTAGCTCGTTGATCAATAGATGGTTATGGTTTCCTAACCATGGACATTGGATGTCGTTGATAACGGGATCACATCATTAGGAGAATGATGTGATGGACAAGACCCAATCCTAAGCATAGCACTAGATCGTGTAGTTCGTATGCTAAAGCTTTTCTAATGTCAAGTATCATTTCCTTAGACCATGAGATTGTGCAGCTCCCGGATACCGTAGGAATGCTTTGGGTGTACCAAACGTCACAACGTAACTGGGTGACTATAAAGGTGCACTACGGGTATCTCCGAAAGTGTTTGTTGGGTTGGCACGAATCGAGACTGGGATTTGTCACTCCGTGTGACGGAGAGGTATCTCTGGGCCCACTCGGTAGGACATCATCATAATGTGCACAATGTGATCAAGGAGTTGATCACGGGATGATGTGTTACGGAACGAGTAAAAGAGACTTGCCGGTAACGAGATTGAACAAGGTATCGGGATACCGACGATCGAATCTCGGGCAAGTATCGTACCGCTAGACAAAGGGAATTGTATACGGGATTGATTAAGTCCTTGACATCGTGGTTCATCCGATGAGATCATCGTGGAACATGTGGGAGCCATCATGGGTATCCAGATCCCGCTGTTGGTTATTGACCGGAGAACGTCTCGGTCATGTCTGCATGTCTCCCGAACCCGTAGGGTCTACACACTTAAGGTTCGGTGACGCTAGGGTTATAGAGATATTAGTATGCGGTAACCCGAAAGTTGTTCGGAGTCCCGGATGAGATCCCGGACGTCACGAGGAGTTCCGGAATGGTCCGGAGGTAAAGAATTATATATAGGAAGTGCTATTTCGGCCATCGGGACAAGTTTCGGGGTCATCGATATTGTACCGGGACCACCAGAAGGGTCCCGGGGGTCCACCGGGTGGGGCCACCTGCCCCGGGGGGCCACATGGGCTGTAGGGGGTGTGCCTTGGCCTATATGGGCCAAGGGCACCAGCCCCAAGAGGCCCATGCGCCAAGAGAGAAAAAAAAAGGGAGAGTCCTACAAGGGGAAGGCACCTCCGAGGTGCCTTGGGGAGGATGGACTCCTCCCCACCCTTGGCCGCACCCTTCCTTGGAGGAAGGGGCAAGGGCTGCGCCTCCCCCTCTCCCTTGGCCCTATATATAGTGGGGAAAAGGAGGAGCAACCATACCTAAGGCCTGGCGCCTCCCTCTCCCTCCCGTGACACATCTTCTTCCTCCCGCAGCGCTTAGCGAAGCCCTGTTGGAATCCCGCTACTTCCACCATGCCGTCGTGCTGCTGGATCTCCATCAACCTCTCCCTCCTCCTTGCTGGATCAAGGCGTGGGAGACGTCTCCGTTCCGTACGTGTGTTGAACGCGGAGGTGCCGTCCGTTCGGCACTAGGATCATCGGTGATTTGAATCACGACGAGTACGACTCCATCAACCCCGTTCTCTTGAACGCTTCCGCGCGCGATCTACAAGGGTATGTAGATCCACTCCTCCCTCGTTGCTAGATGACTCCATAGATAGATCTTGGTGACACGTAGGAAAATTTTGAATTTATGCTACGTTCCCCAACAGTGGCATCATGAGCTAGGTCTATTGCGTAGTTTCTATGCACGAGTAGAACACAAAGTAGTTGTGGGCGTTGATTTTGTTCAATATGCTTGCCGTTACTAGTCTTATCTTGATTCGACGACATTGTGGGATGAAGCGGCCCGGACCGACCTTACACGTACTCTTACGTGAGACCGGTTCCACCGTCAAACATGCACTAGTTTCATAAGGTGGCTGGCGGGTGTCTGTCTCTCCCACTTTAGTCGGATCGGATTCGATGAACAGGGTCCTTATGAAGGGTAAATAGCAATTGGCATATCACGTTGTGGTCTTTGCGTAGGTAAGAAACGTTCTTGCTAGAAACCCATAGCAGCCACGTAAAACATGCAAACAACAATTAGAGGACGTCTAACTTGTTTTTGCAGGGTATGCTATGTGATGTGATATGGCCAAAGGATGTGATGAATGATATATGTGATGTATGAGATTGATCATGTTCCTGTAATAGGAATCACGACTTGCATGTCGATGAGTATGACAACCGGCAGGAGCCATAGGAGTTGTCTTTATTTATTCATGACCTGCATGTCAACATAAACGTCATGTAATTACTTTACTTTATTGCTAACCGTTAGCTGTAGTAGTAGAAGTAATAGATGACGTGGCAACTTCAAGAAGACACGATGATGGAGATCATGGTGTCATGCCGGTGACGATGATGATCATGGAGCCCCGAAGATGGAGATCAAAAGGAGCAATATGATATTGGCCATATCATGTCACTATTTGATTGCATGTGATGTTTATCATGTTTATACATCTTATTTGCTTAGAACGACGGTAGTAAATAAGATGATCCCTCATAACAATTTCAAGAAGTGTTCTCCCCTAACTGTGCACCGTTCCTAAAGTTCGTCGTTTCTAAGCACGCCGTGATGATCGGGTGTGATGGATCCTTACGTTCACATACAACGGGTGTTGACGAGCCTAGCATGTACAGACATGGCCTCGGAACACATGCAAAACACTTAGGGTTAACTTGACGAGCCTAGCATGTACAGACATGGCCTCGGAACACAGAAGGCCGAAAGGTCGAGCATGAGTCGTATAGAAGATACGATCAACATGAAGATGTTCACCGTCGTTGACTAGTCCGTCTCACGTGATGATCGGACACGGCCTAGTTGACTCGGATCATGTAATCACTTAGATGACTAGAGGGATGTCTATCTGAGTGGGAGTTCATAAGATGAACTTAATTATCCTGAACATAGTCAAAAGGATTTTGCAAATTATGTCGTAGCTCACGCTATAGTTCTACTGTTTAGATATGTTCCTAGAGAAAAATTAGTTGAAAGTTGATAGTAGCAATTATGCGGACGAGGTCCGTAAACCGAGGATTGTCCTCATTGCTTCATAGAAGGCTTATGTCCTTAATGCACCGCTCAGTGTGCTGAACCTCGAACGTCGTCTGTGGATGTTGCGAACATCTGACATACACGTTTTGATGACTACATGATAGTTCAGTTAAATGGTTTAGAATTGAAGCACCAAAGATGTTTTGAAACGTCGAAAAACATATGAGATGTTTTGAGGACTGAAATTGGGATTTCAGGCTTGTGCCCACGTCAAGAGGTATAAGACCTCCGACGATTTTCTTAACCTGCAAACTAAGGGAGAAAAGCTCAATTGTTGAGCTTGTGCTCAGATTGTCTGAGTACAACAATCACTTGAATCAAGTGGGAGTTAATCTTCCAGATGAGATAGTGATGGTTCTCCGAAGTCATTACCACCAAGCTGCTAGAGCTTCGTGATGAACTATAATATATCAGGGACATATATGATGATCCTTGAGATATTCGCGATGTTTGACACTGCGAAAGTAGAAATCAAGAAGGAGCATCAATTGTTGATGGTTAGTGAAACCACTAGTTTCAAGAAGGGCAAGGGCAAGAAGGGATACTTCATGAAACGGCAATTCAGCTGCTGCTCTAGTGAAGAAACCCAAGGTTGAACCCAAACCCGAGACTAAGTGCTTCTGTAATAAGGGGAACAACCACTGGAGCAGAATTACCCTAGATACTTGGTAGATTAGAAGGCTGGCAAGGTCGATAGAAGTATATTTGATATGCATTGTGTTGATGTGTACTTTACTAGTACTCCTAGTAGCACCAGGGTATTAGATACCGGTTCGGTTGCTAAGTGTTAGTAACTCGAAATAAAAGCTACGGAATAAACGGAGACTAGCTAAAGGTGAGCTGATGATATGTGTTTCCAATATTGATATGATCAAATATCGTACGCTCCCTCTACCATCGAGATAGGTGTTTGCGTTGAGCATAGACATGATTGGATTATGTCTATCACAATACGGTTATTCATTTAAGGAGAATAATGGTTACTCTGTTTATTTGAATAATACCTTCAATGGTCTTACACCAAAAATGAATGGTTTATTGAATCTCAATCGTAGTGATACACATGTTCATGCCAAAAGATATAAGATAGTAATGATAGTACCACCTACTTGTGGCACTGCCAGGTAAGTCATATCGGTATAAAACGCATGAAGAAGCTCCATGTTGATGGATCTTTGGGCTCACTCATTTTTGAAAAGTTTGAGACATGCGAACCATGTCTATTGGTGTGTGTGCATGAAGAAACTCCATGCAAATGGACCGTTTGAACTCACTTGATTTTGAATCACTTGAGACATGCAAATCATGCCACATGGGCAAGATGACTGAAAGCCTCGGTTTCAGTAAAATGGAACAAGAAAGCAACTTGTTGGAAGTAATACATTTTTTGATGTGTGCAGTCCAATGAGTGCTGAGGCATGTAGTGGATATCGTTATGTTCTTACTTCACAGATGATTTGAGTAGATGTTGAGTATATTTACTTGATGAATCACGAGTCTGAATTATTGAAAGGTTCAAATAATTTCAGTGTGAAGTTGAGAGATCGTCGTGACAAGAGGATAAAAGATCTATGATATGATCATAGAGATGAATGTCTGAATTACGAGTTTGGCACAGAATTAAGACATTGTGGAAATTGTTTCACAACTGATACAGCCTGGAACACCATAGTGTGATGGTGTGTCCAAACATCATAACTGCACCCTATTAGATATGATGCATACCATGATGTTTCTTATCAAATTACCACAATAGTTTATGGGTTAGGCATTAGAGACAACCACATTCACTTTAAAAGGGGGCACCACGTAATTCCGATGAGGTGACACCGTATGAACTATGGTTTAGAGAAACCTAAGCTGTCATTTCTTAAAAGTTTGGGGCTGCGATGCTTATGTGAAAAAGTTTCAGGCTGATAAGCTCGAACCCAAAGCGGATAAATGCATCTTCATAGGACACCCAAAACAGTTGGGTATACCTCCTGTCTCAGATTCGAAAGCAATAAGGGATTGTTTCTAGAATCAGGTCCTTTCTCGAGGAAAAGTTTCTCTCGAAAGAATTGAGTGGGAGGATGGTGGAGACTTGATGAGGTTATTGAACCGTCTCTTCAACTAGTGTGTGGCAGGGCACAGGAAGTTGTTCCTGTGGCACCTACACCAATTGAAGTGGAAGCTTATGATGGTGATCATGAAACTTCAGATCAAGTCACTATCAAACCTCGTAGGATGACAAGGATGCGTACTACTTCAGAGTGGTACATAATCCTGTCTTAGAAGTCATGTTGCTAAACAACAATGAACCTACGAGCTATGGAGAAGCGATGGTGGGCCTGGATTCCGATAAATGGCTCAAGGCCATAAAAATCCGAGAGAGGATCCATGTATGAAAACAAAGTGTAGACTTTGGCAGAACAGCTCGATGGTCGTAAGGCTATTGAGTGCAGATGGATTTTAAAAGGAAGACAGACAATGATGGTAAATGTCACCATTAAGAAAGCTCGACTTGTCGTTAAGATGTTTTCCGACAAGTTCAAGGAGTTGACTACGGTGAGACTTTCTCACTCGTAGCGATGCTAAGAGTCTGTTGGAATTGTATTAGCAATTACTGCATTATTTATGAAATCTTGCAGATAGGATGTCAAAACATTGTTTCCTCGACGATTTTTGAGGAAAGGTTGTATGTGATACAACCGGAAGGTTTTGTCAATCCTGAAATATGCTAATAGGTATGCAAAGCTCCAGCAATCCTTCTAAGGACTGGAGTAAGCATCTTGGAGTTGGAATATATGCTTTGATAAGATGATCAAAGATTTTGGGTTTATACAAAGTTTATGAGAAACTTGTATTTCCAAAGAAGTGAGTGGGAGAACTATAGAATTTCTGATGAGTATATGTTGTTGACATACTAATGGATCAGAAATGATGTAGGATTTCTGTAAAGCATATAGGGTTATTTGGAAAGTGTTTTTCAATGGAAAGCCTGGATTAAGCTACTTGAGCATTGAGCATCAAGATCTATAAGGATAGATCAAAACGCTTAATGGTACTTTCAAATGAGCACATACCTTGACATGATCTTGAAGGTGTTCAAGATGGATCAGTCAAAGAAGGAGTTCTTGCCTGAGTTGTAAGGTATGAAGTTAAGACTTAAAGCTCGACCACGGCAGAATAGAGAGAAAGGACGAAGGTCGTCCCCTATGCTTAAAACATAGGCTCTACAGTATGCTATGCTGTGTACCGCACCTGAAGTGTGCCTTGCCATGAGTCAGTCAAGGGGTACAAGAGTGATCCAAGAATGGATCACAGGACAGTGGTCAAAGTTATCCTTAGCAACTAGTGGACTAAGGAATTTTCTCGATTATGGAGGTGGTAAAAGAGTTCGTCGTAAAGGGTTACGCCGATGCAAACTTTGACACTAATCCAGATTATTCTGAGTAGTAAACTGGATTCGTATAGTAGAACAGTTATTTGGAATAGCTCCAAATAGAACATGGTAGCTGCATCTAGGAGATGACATAGAAATTTGTGAAGCGCACATGGATCTGAAAGGTTCAGACCCGTTGACTAAAACCTCTCTCACAAGCAACATGATCAAACCCAGAACTATTTGGGTGTTAGTCACATGACGATGTGACCTGTGAGTGTTAATCACATGGCGATGTGAACTAGATTATTGACTCTAGTGCAAGTGGGAGACTGTTGGAAATATGGCCTAGAGGCAATAATAAATTAGTTATTATTATATTTCCTTGTTCATGATAATCGTTTATTATCCATGCTATAATTGTATTGATAGGAAACTCAGATACATGTGTGGATACATAGACAACACCATGTCCCTAGTGATCCTCTAGTTGACTAGATCGTTGATCAATAGATGGTTATGGTTTCCTAACCATGGACATTGGATGTCGTTGATAACGGGATCACATCATTAGGAGAATGATGTGATGGACAAGACCCAATCCTAAGCATAGCACTAGATCGTGTAGTTCGTATGCTAAAGCTTTTCTAATGTCAAGTATCATTTCCTTAGACCATGAGATTGTGCAGCTCCCGGATACCGTAGGAATGCTTTGGGTGTACCAAACGTCACAACGTAACTGGGTGACTATAAAGGTGCACTACGGGTATCTCCGAAAGTGTCTGTTGGGTTGGCACGAATCGAGACTGGGATTTGTCATTCCGTGTGACGGAGAGGTATCTCTGGGCCCACTCGGTAGGACATCATCATAATGTGCACAATGTGATCAAGGAGTTGATCACGGGATGATGTGTTACGGAACGAGTAAAAGAGACTTGCCGGTAACGAGATTGAACAAGGTATCGGGATACCGACGATCGAATCTCGGGCAAGTATCGTACCGCTAGACAAAGGGAATTGTATACGGGATTGATTAAGTCCTTGACATCGTGGTTCATCCGATGAGATCATCGTGGAACATGTGGGAGCCATCATGGGTATCCAGATCCCGCTGTTGGTATTGATCGGAGAACGTCTCGGTCATGTCTGCATGTCTCCCGAACCCGTAGGGTCTACACACTTAAGGTTCGGTGACGCTAGGGTTATAGAGATATTAGTATGCGGTAACCCGAAAGTTGTTCGGAGTCCCGGATGAGATCCCGGACGTCACGAGGAGTTCCGGAATGGTCCGGAGGTAAAGAATTATATATAGGAAGTGCTATTTCGGCCATCGGGACAAGTTTCGGGGTCATCGGTATTGTACCGGGACCACCAGAAGGGTCCCGGGGGTCCACCGGGTGGGGCCACCTGCCCCGGGGGGCCACATGGGCTGTAGGGGGTGTGCCTTGGCCTATATGGGCCAAGGGCACCAGCCCCAAGAGGCCCATGCGCCAAGAGAGAAAAAAAAGGGGAGAGTCCTACAAGGGGAAGGCACCTCCGAGGTGCCTTGGGGAGGATGGACTCCTCCCCACCCTTGGCCGCACCCTTCCTTGGAGGAAGGGGCAAGGGCTGCGCCTCCCCCTCTCCCTTGGCCCTATATATAGTGGGGAAAAGGAGGAGCAACCATACCTAAGGCCTGGCGCCTCCCTCTCCCTCCCGTGACACATCTTCTTCCTCCCGCAGCGCTTAGCGAAGCCCTGTTGGAATCCCGCTACTTCCACCATGCCGTCGTGCTGCTGGATCTCCATCAACCTCTCCCTCCTCCTTGCTGGATCAAGGCGTGGGAGACGTCTCCGTTCCGTACGTGTGTTGAACGCGGAGGTGCCGTCCGTTCGGCACTAGGATCATTGGTGATTTGAATCACGACGAGTACGACTCCATCAACCCCGTTCTCTTGAACGCTTCCGCGCGCGATCTACAAGGGTATGTAGATCCACTCCTCCCTCGTTGCTAGATGACTCCATAGATAGATCTTGGTGACACGTAGGAAAATTTTGAATTTATGCTACGTTCCCCAACAGTGGCATCATGAGCTAGGTCTATTGCGTAGTTTCTATGCACGAGTAGAACACAAAGTAGTTGTGGGCGTTGATTTTGTTCAATATGCTTGCCGTTACTAGTCTTATCTTGATTCGACGACATTGTGGGATGAAGCGGCCCGGACCGACCTTACACGTACTCTTACGTGAGACCGGTTCCACCGTCAAACATGCACTAGTTTCATAAGGTGGCTGGCGGGTGTCTGTCTCTCCCACTTTAGTCGGATCGGATTCGATGAACAGGGTCCTTATGAAGGGTAAATAGCAATTGGCATATCACGTTGTGGTCTTTGCGTAGGTAAGAAACGTTCTTGCTAGAAACCCATAGCAGCCACGTAAAACATGCAAACAACAATTAGAGGACGTCTAACTTGTTTTTGCAGGGTATGCTATGTGATGTGATATGGCCAAAGGATGTGATGAATGATATATGTGATGTATGAGATTGATCATGTTCCTGTAATAGGAATCACGACTTGCATGTCGATGAGTATGACAACCGGCAGGAGCCATAGGAGTTGTCTTTATTTATTCATGACCTGCATGTCAACATAAACGTCATGTAATTACTTTACTTTATTGCTAACCGTTAGCTGTAGTAGTAGAAGTAATAGATGACGTGGCAACTTCAAGAAGACACGATGATGGAGATCATGGTGTCATGCCGGTGACGATGATGATCATGGAGCCCCGAAGATGGAGATCAAAAGGAGCAATATGATATTGGCCATATCATGTCACTATTTGATTGCATGTGATGTTTATCATGTTTATAAATCTTATTTGCTTAGAACGACGGTAGTAAATAAGATGATCCCTCATAACAATTTCAAGAAGTGTTCTCCCCTAACTGTGCACCGTTCCTAAAGTTCGTCGTTTCTAAGCACGCCGTGATGATCGGGTGTGATGGATCCTTACGTTCACATACAACGGGTGTTGACGAGCCTAGCATGTACAGACATGGCCTCGGAACACATGCAAAACACTTAGGGTTAACTTGACGAGCCAAGCATGTACAGACATGGCCTCGGAACACAGAAGACCGAAAGGTCGAGCATGAGTCGTATAGAAGATACGATCAACATGAAGATGTTCACCGTCGTTGACTAGTCCGTCTCACGTGATGATCGGACACGGCCTAGTTGACTCGGATCATGTAATCACTTAGATGACTAGAGGGATGTCTATCTGAGTGGGAGTTCATAAGATGAACTTAATTATCCTGAACATAGTCAAAAGGATTTTGCAAATTATGTCGTAGCTCACGCTATAGTTCTACTGTTTAGATATGTTCCTAGAGAAAAATTAGTTGAAAGTTGATAGTAGCAATTATGCGGACGAGGTCCGTAAACCGAGGATTGTCCTCATTGCTTCATAGAAGGCTTATGTCCTTAATGCACCGCTCAGTGTGCTGAACCTCGAACGTCATCTGTGGATGTTGCGAACATCTGACATACACGTTTTGATGACTACATGATAGTTCAGTTAAATGGTTTAGAATTGAAGCACCAAAGATGTTTTGAAACGTCGAAAAACATATGAGATGTTTTGAGGACTGAAATTGGGATTTCAGGCTTGTGCCCACGTCAAGAGGTATAAGACCTCCGACGATTTTCTTAACCTGCAAACTAAGGGAGAAAAGCTCAATTGTTGAGCTTGTGCTCAGATTGTCTGAGTACAACAATCACTTGAATCAAGTGGGAGTTAATCTTCCAGATGAGATAGTGATGGTTCTCCGAAGTCATTACCACCAAGCTGCTAGAGCTTCGTGATGAACTATAATATATCAGGGACATATATGATGATCCTTGAGATATTCGCGATGTTTGACACTGCGAAAGTAGAAATCAAGAAGGAGCATCAATTGTTGATGGTTAGTGAAACCACTAGTTTCAAGAAGGGCAAGGGCAAGAAGGGATACTTCATGAAACGGCAATTCAGCTGCTGCTCTAGTGAAGAAACCCAAGGTTGAACCCAAACCCGAGACTAAGTGCTTCTGTAATAAGGGGAACAACCACTGGAGCAGAATTACCCTAGATACTTGGTAGATTAGAAGGCTGGCAAGGTCGATAGAAGTATATTTGATATACATTGTGTTGATGTGTACTTTACTAGTACTCCTAGTAGCACCAGGGTATTAGATACCGGTTCGGTTGCTAAGTGTTAGTAACTCGAAATAAAAGCTACGGAATAAACGGAGACTAGCTAAAGGTGAGCTGATGATATGTGTTTCCAATATTGATATGATCAAATATCGTACGCTCCCTCTACCATCGAGATAGGTGTTTGCGTTGAGCATAGACATGATTGGATTATGTCTATCACAATACGGTTATTCATTTAAGGAGAATAATGGTTACTCTGTTTATTTGAATAATACCTTCAATGGTCTTACACCAAAAATGAATGGTTTATTGAATCTCAATCGTAGTGATACACATGTTCATGCCAAAAGATATAAGATAGTAATGATAGTACCACCTACTTGTGGCACTGCCAGGTAAGTCATATCGGTATAAAACGCATGAAGAAGCTCCATGTTGATGGATCTTTGGGCTCACTCATTTTTGAAAAGTTTGAGACATGCGAACCATGTCTATTGGTGTATGTGCATGAAGAAACTCCATGCAAATGGACCGTTTGAACTCACTTGATTTTGAATCACTTGAGACATGCAAATCATGCCACATGGGCAAGATGACTGAAAGCCTCGGTTTCAGTAAAATGGAACAAGAAAGCAACTTGTTGGAAGTAATACATTTTTTGATGTGTGCAGTCCAATGAGTGCTGAGGCATGTAGTGGATATCGTTATGTTCTTACTTCACAGATGATTTGAGTAGATGTTGAGTATATTTACTTGATGAATCACGAGTCTGAATTATTGAAAGGTTCAAATAATTTCAGTGTGAAGTTGAGAGATCGTCGTGACAAGAGGATAAAAGATCTATGATATGATCATAGAGATGAATATCTGAATTACGAGTTTGGCACAGAATTAAGACATTGTGGAAATTGTTTCACAACTGATACAGCCTGGAACACCATAGTGTGATGGTGTGTCCAAACATCATAACTGCACCCTATTAGATATGATGCATACCATGATGTTTCTTATCAAATTACCACAATAGTTTATGGGTTAGGCATTAGAGACAACCACATTCACTTTAAAAGGGGGCACCACGTAATTCCGATGAGGTGACACCGTATGAACTATGGTTTAGAGAAACCTAAGCTGTCATTTCTTAAAAGTTTGGGGCTGCGATGCTTATGTGAAAAAGTTTCAGGCTGATAAGCTCGAACCCAAAGCGGATAAATGCATCTTCATAGGACACCCAAAACAGTTGGGTATACCTCCTGTCTCAGATTCGAAAGCAATAAGGGATTGTTTCTAGAATCAGGTCCTTTCTCGAGGAAAAGTTTCTCTCGAAAGAATTGAGTGGGAGGATGGTGGAGACTTGATGAGGTTATTGAACCGTCTCTTCAACTAGTGTGTGGCAGGGCACAGGAAGTTGTTCCTGTGGCACCTACACCAATTGAAGTGGAAGCTTATGATGGTGATCATGAAACTTCAGATCAAGTCACTATCAAACCTCGTAGGATGACAAGGATGCGTACTACTTCAGAGTGGTACATAATCCTGTCTTAGAAGTCATGTTGCTAAACAACAATGAACCTACGAGCTATGGAGAAGCGATGGTGGGCCTGGATTCCGATAAATGGCTCAAGGCCATAAAAATCCGAGAGAGGATCCATGTATGAAAACAAAGTGTAGACTTTGGCAGAACAGCTCGATGGTCGTAAGGCTATTGAGTGCAGATGGATTTTAAAAGGAAGACAGACAATGATGGTAAATGTCACCATTAAGAAAGCTCGACTTGTCGTTAAGATGTTTTCCGACAAGTTCAAGGAGTTGACTACGGTGAGACTTTCTCACTCGTAGCGATGCTAAGAGTCTGTTGGAATTGTATTAGCAATTACTGCATTATTTATGAAATCTTGCAGATAGGATGTCAAAACATTGTTTCCTCGACGATTTTTGAGGAAAGGTTGTATGTGATACAACCGGAAGGTTTTGTCAATCTTGAAATATGCTAATAGGTATGCAAAGCTCCAGCAATCCTTCTAAGGACTGGAGTAAGCATCTTGGAGTTGGAATATATGCTTTGATAAGATGATCAAAGATTTTGGGTTTATACAAAGTTTATGAGAAACTTGTATTTCCAAAGAAGTGAGTGGGAGAACTATAGAATTTCTGATGAGTATATGTTGTTGACATACTAATGGATCAGAAATGATGTAGGATTTCTGTAAAGCATATAGGGTTATTTGGAAAGTGTTTTTCAATGGAAAGCCTGGATTAAGCTACTTGAGCATTGAGCATCAAGATCTATAAGGATAGATCAAAACGCTTAATGGTACTTTCAAATGAGCACATACCTTGACATGATCTTGAAGGTGTTCAAGATGGATCAGTCAAAGAAGGAGTTCTTGCCTGAGTTGTAAGGTATGAAGTTAAGACTTAAAGCTCGACCACGGCAGAATAGAGAGAAAGGACGAAGGTCGTCCCCTATGCTTAAAACATAGGCTCTACAGTATGCTATGCTGTGTACCGCACCTGAAGTGTGCCTTGCCATGAGTCAGTCAAGGGGTACAAGAGTGATCCAAGAATGGATCACAGGACAGTGGTCAAAGTTATCCTTAGCAACTAGTGGACTAAGGAATTTTCTCGAGTATGGAGGTGGTAAAAGAGTTCGTCGTAAAGGGTTACGCCGATGCAAACTTTGACACTAATCCAGATTATTCTGAGTAGTAAACTGGATTCGTATAGTAGAACAGTTATTTGGAATAGCTCCAAATAGAACATGGTAGCTGCATCTAGGAGATGACATAGAAATTTGTGAAGCGCACATGGATCTGAAAGGTTCAGACCCGTTGACTAAAACCTCTCTCACAAGCAACATGATCAAACCCAGAACTATTTGGGTGTTAGTCACATGACGATGTGACCTGTGAGTGTTAATCACATGGCGATGTGAACTAGATTATTGACTCTAGTGCAAGTGGGAGACTGTTGGAAATATGGCCTAGAGGCAATAATAAATTAGTTATTATTATATTTCCTTGTTCATGATAATCGTTTATTATCCATGCTATAATTGTATTGATAGGAAACTCAGATACATGTGTGGATACATAGACAACACCATGTCCCTAGTGATCCTCTAGTTGACTAGATCGTTGATCAATAGATGGTTATGGTTTCCTAACCATGGACATTGGATGTCGTTGATAACGGGATCACATCATTAGGAGAATGATGTGATGGACAAGACCCAATCCTAAGCATAGCACTAGATCGTGTAGTTCGTATGCTAAAGCTTTTCTAATGTCAAGTATCATTTCCTTAGACCATGAGATTGTGCAGCTCCCGGATACCGTAGGAATGCTTTGGGTGTACCAAACGTCACAACGTAACTGGGTGACTATAAAGGTGCACTACGGGTATCTCCGAAAGTGTCTGTTGGGTTGGCACGAATCGAGACTGGGATTTGTCATTCCGTGTGACGGAGAGGTATCTCTGGGCCCACTCGGTAGGACATCATCATAATGTGCACAATGTGATCAAGGAGTTGATCACGGGATGATGTGTTACGGAACGAGTAAAAGAGACTTGCCGGTAACGAGATTGAACAAGGTATCGGGATACCGGCGATCGAATCTCGGGCAAGTATCGTACCGCTAGACAAAGGGAATTGTATACGGGATTGATTAAGTCCTTGACATCGTGGTTCATCCGATGAGATCATCGTGGAACATGTGGGAGCCATCATGGGTATCCAGATCCCGCTGTTGGTTATTGATCGGAGAACGTCTCGGTCATGTCTGCATGTCTCCCGAACCCGTAGGGTCTACACACTTAAGGTTCGGTGACGCTAGGGTTATAGAGATATTAGTATGCGGTAACCCGAAAGTTGTTCGGAGTCCTGGATGAGATCCCGGACGTCACGAGGAGTTCCGGAATGGTCCGGAGGTAAAGAATTATATATAGGAAGTGCTATTTCGGCCATCGGGACAAGTTTCGGGGTCATCGGTATTGTACCGGGACCACCAGAAGGGTCCCGGGGGTCCACCGGGTGGGGCCACCTGCCCCGGGGGGCCACATGGGCTGTAGGGGGTGTGCCTTGGCCTATATGGGCCAAGGGCACCAGCCCCAAGAGGCCCATGCGCCAAGAGAGAAAAAAAAGGGGAGAGTCCTACAAGGGGAAGGCACCTCCGAGGTGCCTTGGGGAGGATGGACTCCTCCCCACCCTTGGTCGCACCCTTCCTTGGAGGAAGGGGCAAGGGCTGCGCCTCCCCCTCTCCCTTGGCCCTATATATAGTGGGGAAAAGGAGGAGCAACCATACCTAAGGCCTGGCGCCTCCCTCTCCCTCCCGTGACACATCTTCTTCCTCCCGCAGCGCTTAGCGAAGCCCTGTTGGAATCCCGCTACTTCCACCATGCCGTCGTGCTGCTGGATCTCCATCAACCTCTCCCTCCTCCTTGCTGGATCAAGGCGTGGGAGACGTCTCCGTTCCGTACGTGTGTTGAACGCGGAGGTGCCGTCCGTTCGGCACTAGGATCATCGGTGATTTGAATCACGACGAGTACGACTCCATCAACCCCGTTCTCTTGAACGCTTCCGCGCACGATCTACAAGGGTATGTAGATCCACTCCTCCCTCGTTGCTAGATGACTCCATAGATAGATCTTGGTGACACGTAGGAAAATTTTGAATTTATGCTACGTTCCCCAACATACAATGCACCTTGGGTCGCGCTATTCGTCACCTTGGATGAGGAATATTTATTCTTCACCCCCTCTCTATTTTGACATTTATGCACCGTATTTCTACGTTTCGTAAAATTTGCCTTATTTCATACATAAAAAGAGAACGTAAGAAAATATGTACTTTCCGTAAAAAATATTTTATGTTACGTAAACTTATAAATGTAAAAACATAGTGTAAAACATATATAAAATGTGTTTTTTCTGATCTTATAACCTATATTTTTGTTTTTTACCAAATTTTACATATTGAATCAATATGCATGTAACTATCTATATTCTAAATGTAATTTATTTAGGAAGCGATTGTAAGATTACCTCGGGTGAAGAATAAAGCATCATCCGCATGAAGAAGAGCAAGCTTGAGCATCGCCGCATGCATCGCAGAAGAAGGCAGATGTTTGAGTCAAGACAGAATGTGAGTAACCAAGCTGAAAAGGCCGCAATGCAAGTAACGAGGAACTGAGAAGGCCGCAATGCAAGTAACGAGAAGCTATCGTCCGCTCTCGTGAAGACATCCTTATCCTCGCTCCAAAAAGCTCTGCCATATGAATAAAGAAGAGAAGGCTCCCTAGCGCCTCCCTCGCGACTATAAAAGGAAGGGCTGGCTTCAGGAGAGGAGGACAAGAGCAGCGACGGAGTCCAGAGCCTCGAGCAAGAAGAGCAGCCTCGAGAGCACTCTTAGTAGTAGCAGTACCACCACCACTTGTAGAATCGCCACCATATCAAAGGCGCTGTAACCGCCAAGAATAAGAAGGTATCCTTCCTAGTTCGTGTAATCCCTTCGGGGCTTTCCAAAATGGAAAGCCATATGTAAATTATGTTGTTGAAATGAAGTAGTTTTGTGCTTCACTTGATACTTTTATTTATGAATTTATGGAACGAGTTCTTATGCTAGGGATCCTATAGGAAAAACCTCTGACAGTAGTTCTACGTGTAGCCTTGTGTGGCGTTTCAAAGAGAACCTTATGGCCATAGAGAAATGTTCACTTCGGGTGAAACTGCTTGGGAAGATGATAAGAATTTACCCCATAAGTTTGAATTCAAAAATTTCAAGTGAACGAAATTAGCTTCATCTGATACAATGAGAAATATGGTGAGTATTGCGTAGGATATCACACCACTGCGAACACCACCGGTTGTACTGTTGGCCTCGCTAGCCCACGATAGATCCTGCATAAAATATAAACAACTCAGTAAAGAATAGATTGTGCAAACAACGATGAATTAAATATTGCAGTGAATATAATATTAGACTAATCGCACATTACCTACGCATATTAGCTTAATTACACATTAGCCTAAACGCATATTAAACTAATCGTATATTAACTTAAACGCATACTAACCTAAGCGCATACTAATTTAAAATAATGTTATCCCTATATATATAACATGCTTATGAACGCATGCGCGTACATCCTATCCCTATGAACCTATAAAATATTGAGCCGGCATAACATCTTGAGATTTATGGCTTTAAAATTATAATTCTGTAGCGAACCAACCTGTGGTTGGATGGTTAGAGGGACTGTGGTATCTCCAGCATATCATGGTTCAAATCCTAGTGCTCGCATTTATTTCTGGATTTATTTCCGGCGATGCACATTTAGTGGGAGTCTCGTCGAAGACGAGGTGCCTACGTGACTTTGTAAATTTCAAGATGATATGTCGGTTCCGTCTTTCGGAGGTACTCATAGGGATAGGGTATATGTGTGTGCGTTCATAAGGGTGAGCGTATGCGCGTGTATATAAGCGCTTGCATTTGTACAACATTCAATTTTTTTATAGTTCTATCATGTCTTGTGAATTATATCTCACAGATAAATAAACAAGGAAGGCAAAAATACCTCCTAAACCGAGGATAACACCCGCGCAAAAAATAACCCCCAAAGATATAGTAACTTTTAGTCCCGTGGATGCTCCAAGGATTCTGCAAATCCCCTTAAGTCTTCGTGAATTTGATGGTTTCATCGCATGGCATCCCGATAAAAAAGAGATTTTCTCCGTTCGTACAGCATACATAATCCAATGGTTACATAAATTTGGGACGCATGCAAATGACATCAGTCGACCAGGAGGTTATGCTACTCTAGTGGTGTGGAGTACATTATGGAAGCTACAAATTCCACGTGAAGCTTCCATATTTTGTTGGCGTTTACTGCACAGAATTCTGTATACTCGCTAATAGACATGTCGGGGTAATCGGAGGGTGCCCAATTTGCCACCAGAGCTCTGAAGGTATTCGCCATCTATTCTTCACGTGTATTCACTCGAGAGATATGTGGAACCGGCTTGTATTGGCAGATTTTATCAACACTGTAGCAAATGTTGATAGATCTGGGTCGGTCATTATGGAGTATATCTTGTCTACTGATCAAACGCCACAACATCTAATGCCGACATTGGACATTAAACAGGTCATAGTGGTGGGATGTTGGTATCTCTGGTGGACACGCCGCCTTATAACACATAATTAGAGTTGCCCGCCACTGGTAAGATGGTCTTTCTCGGTCTTAGCGATTACAAGCAACTATCATCGAGCCACGGCGAAGATAGTTGTGACAGGCAAGATGGTTGAAGCCGGACCCAAAGTTTGTCAAACTTAATGTGGACATGGCGTTTTTTGGGACGAAGGAGTTGGAGCTACGACATGAATTATTAGAGATGAACGAGGTATTTTTCTCGCAGCTCAATGTAAGTTTACCCCCTATGCAGCGGACGCAATGTAATCAGAGGCAATGGCGATGAGGGACGGACTAAACTTGGCAAATAGCCTAGGGTTCCAGCGGGTTGAAGCGGAATCCGACTCGCTAACGGTGATCAACTGCTGTTCCGGTCAGAGTACTTGGTGGGACGCGACAGCAACGATATTCGTGAAATGTATGGACATCTCTACCTTGATTGGAAAGGTCAAGTTTAAGTATTGCTTTAGATCAGCAAATCAAACGGAGCATGCGCTAGCTAGGTTTAGTTATTATAATAAAGCTTCTTCTAGTTGGATCGACGAGCCTCCAGATTGTCTGATGAGCAAACTCGTAGATAATGTATCTCTACTGATTAATCAATAAAGCTAGCCATGATGGCCTTAAAAAAACACACGTAAAATCAGTGGAACGTCACCGGCCAGGACTGATATGACGTAGCGCAGAGCAGCAGCAATTAACCCAGGCATAAACGAAGCACAGGTGGCCGGGTGTCGATCGAAATATACAATTGTAGACCATGCTGGACTCCAACACATCATCTTCTCTCATATATGCAGTCGATCGCTCGATCGAGAGGAGAAAGCAACTAGCTAGGGGGACGACCACGGCTCGGCCATGGCGACGCAGCACAAGACGGCGTCGACGCACAGGTCCGCGATCGTCCGCGGGGCGCACCAGCTCGACATCGTCGGCTACAGCACGCGCCGTAATGTTCGGCGCCGACAACACCATCAGGTCCCGGAGTTTCGACGCCGGCGGCTTCGTCTGGGCCCTCGTATGCCGCTTCGTCGCAAAACCAGAGCAAGCGCGGGGCCTCACCCTAGCGTCAATCTCCATAGAGCTCTCGAGGAACCAGACCGACGAGGACGTCGTCGCCATGGCCAGCGTCCGGATCGACGACCCCACAGGCTGTGGCCGCTACCCCGGCGCAGAGTGGCACAGCGCCGAGCCCCACATCTTTCCGGCCAGGTCCAGGAAGGCCGTCGCCTGGGAGCTTTCCGTCCCCGACATGTTCCTGGAACACCAGGAACGCTACGTCATGGACGACTGCCTTACCATCCACTGCACCGTGGACGTTATCCGGGAGGAGTCTGTAGATGGGACCACCAGGAACTACTCGGTCGTTGTGCCTCCGCCGCCGAGCCTATCCCAGGACATCCATAGGCTCCGGCAGGAGATGTGGTGGCCGGACGTGACGTTCGTGGTCGACCAGACCAAGATCCAAGCGCACAAGCTCGTGCTAGCCATGCGGTCGCCGGTCTTCGCTGCACAGTTCCACGGGGAGATGAAGGAGAAGACCATGCGCAGCCTACGGATCGACGACATGAGCGCATCGACATTCAACGCCATGCTCCACTTCATTTACACCGACGAGCTGGCCCAAACCAACAAAGGAACATGCCACTTGGCAATGGTGCGCGACCTCCTCGTGGCCGCAGACCTATATGACCTGGAGAGGCTTAGGCTCATGTGTGAGAACATACTGTCCAAGAGCATCACGGTTGGCAACGTCATGTCGACGCTGATGCTGGTGCACAACAGGCACAGCTGCCGACAACTCGAGGCCTCGTGTGTTGAGTTCATAGCGTCCGACCCTGACATCTACAACGCCGTGCAAGCCACCAATGAGTACAAGGAGCTCGAGAAAGAATGCCCCTCTTTTATATACGAGATCACTAAGAAATTAGCCACGACGTGCGGTGGCTCGCAACAAATCTCCATCTACTTCTTCCACCGGTTGTGGCACTGATAGCAGCAGAGAGAGCGTGTCGAGGTATAACCCATCAGCGGTGATGATCGGCACACACGAGTTTAGGATCGAAAGCTTGAAAGCCATCAGGAAGACGCACAGTGGTGGTCAATACATCCAATCTGGCAGTTTTCAAGTGGGGGGATACGAGTGGGCCATAAGTGTGTACCCATCCGGGTTTGAAGGGGACGAGACCGAGTACATTGGCCTCTTCCTTAGGCGGTTGAGTTATAACAATGACGACGAGGATGCTGATGATGACAACGACGATGGCGGCGGCGTGGACGGCGACAACAATGATGCTCATGCTGATGACTACGTCAAAGCTTTGTTCAGCTTTAAACTCAAAGACCCCACTGGTAACTCACCGTCACGCCAAAAAATAATTTCACACGTCTATGATAATGGCTTAGGTGAGGGCTACGGATTTTCAGACTTCATCACCATGGAATTAGTGAATTCACACTACGGGTCTCTCACTGTCCAATGTCGAGTTGAGGTAACCACAATGTCCTGCACTAGCAGCACCGTCGTAGCCGGCACCGTGATACCCGTGCCACAGTCCAACTTGGCACTACACCTCGAGCAGTTGCTAGCGAGCGAGAGCGGCTGGGATGTCATGTTCCTCGTCGAGGACAGCGAGATCCCCGCGCATGGGCTTGTGGTCGCCACACGGTCACCGGCGTTACACGAGGAGGTGGAATGGGCTACCGGCATGGACCATGTAAAAATTGATGCCATGAGAGCCACTGTTTTCAAGGCCATACTCCACTTCATCTACACGGATGAGCTACCTCGTGTCGATGACCTTGTCCCCGTTGTCGGTGGTGATTCCACGATGATAGCAGGAGAGATGCTGGCGGCGGCGAGCCGGTTCCGACTGGAGAGGATGAAGCGGCTGTGCGAGAACCTGTTAGCGGAGAACATCACGCCGAAAAACGCACTGGCCACGCTAAGAATCGCGGGACGCCACGGTTGCACCGAGCTGGAAGGTCACTTCGTTGAGTACATGTCCCTGCCACACGTCGCCAAGGACGTGATGAAATCCCTCAAGTCCTTTCTGTAAGGTGGAAACGTTGGTCGTGAAAACAAACATGTACTCCTTGTAAATTTATAGCACCTGCCTAATAATAGTAATTAACACAGTCCATTATTTACTGCTCCCTCACTATTCTACTCCACGTCGATATGACCGGCGGCTTCGCCTGGCCTCTCAAACTGTGGTGGCCTACGTGTGCACTCGTCTATGCGATGCACCGATCTGAAACTGCCAGAGCGCAATTTGTATTTACTTTTTTTAAGTCAATCACCTAGCATGACTCGTTTGAGAAAACAGTAACATTCTTAGTAAACGATTCAGGATATATATCCCAGGTACTACTTCCATCCAGAAATATTTATAGAAGAAATGGATGTAAGGACAAGTATTTGCCGATGGAGGGAGTACAAGATACTACTATATGCGAAGAGAAAGCATTCCTAGATAGCTCATGGCCTACAAACCTGAACCTTATCAGAACCAAACAACATAGTATATAATATTGCATTCTACATGTATATAGTTGACAACGTTGTTGCCGAGAAGCCGCCGTTCTGCATTGTTTTCACTACTTGCATGCTGCTGTTCAAGTATCAAACCCTACATGAAAGCATCAGGTATCTGTGGGAGCTTGCAGTGTCCATGACAATCTCTTATCACCACCCATGTTCATAATTAATCAACATCATACCTTCAACTGGTTTTCTCCATGGGACTTGTTTGTTTCACTGTTTTTCGGTCGGTACCATGATTATGGTACTATATCCAAAACCTTTACTGTCACCCCTCATCGGTTGTACCACGTCATCTCACCGTTTGCAACATCCTTCATTGACAGTTGTAGCATTTCAGATAGAACGGTTGTAGCATTTATTGTTGTTGCTTGCAATGCCGTCGCAACATTTTTCGTCGCCGTTTGTAGCATCCAGCCGTGCCGCTTGTAGCAAAAAAAACACGCTAACGTCACTCGATTGAGACTTCGTTAAGTCTCCATCGACTGAGTTCTAGACACACCCTTTAGTTAGGCTGGATTTTTTTCCGTCCATATTTATTAGCAAACCGTGTTTTTTCAGTAGGCCTCTCATGGAAGAGGCGATTAGATGATGGTCTAGCTACCCTTGGCCGCCGGTGCCACCGCCGCTGGTTCCTCTGCCCTCCGCAAGCCGTTGCGGCGGCTGGAGAGTGGGGGAATCTCAGATCAGATGTCCGGTCCCTGTAGGGTCTTTGAGTTATTTGTCTTCGGTGTAGGGGCATCGGAGGTGACAAGAATAAAGGTCCTTCTGCCCGCCCCAAATCGGTGTTCTTCCTCGGAAGATTGTTGATGGGCTGGAGTTTGGAGTCGATCGTCGGGCTTAGGTCCGGCATGATAAGTGTCGATCTATGGCGGCGACATCATGTGGAGGGGATGGTGTCACAACATATTGGTGTCCTCAAGTTCCGCCTCCGTCTGATGAAGCTCAGCCAGCTACGGCTTCGTCGGGGAACTTGCGAGTTTGGTGTCCCTCCCCTCTGTCGGGATGGAGATAGGATTAATATCCCAGGCCTTCTCGGTCCTGGCCAATGATCTCGAGAGATCATGGTTGTCAGCATCTTCTGGTTTACATCGACGACTTCCCAACCGTGCTGCTACAAGCACCTTGGTTTTTTCAAGCTTTGTCCGACACGAGCTTTGCTACGTCAGAAGCCCAGAGGCGGCATCAAGCTCTGCTCACGGTGCGCCGTTGAGGGCTGCAGAAGGAAGATGGTGCTGCAATTTTCAAGTCCGGAGTACAAGTTGCACTACCCAATGGTACACTGCTTGTGGAGACTACATGTATGTTTTTTTTGTGGGGTGAAAGAGAGTTTTATTCCATAGAAACAAAGTTACAATCAACTGGCAAAAGCTCAGTGATACAAGATGGATAATTCTATAGCTAACAAGCCGTGATACACTGTAACCTCCCAAAGTTTGCCACGCAATCTGCTACTCTGCTTTGGCTTCTAGAAATCCGATCCAAAATATTCGGGGCCAATGAAGAAAGAACCATAGAGGAATTAGACTGGATTACCAGCTGTAGGGTTGATCGCTCCATGGTGATAGTAAGACCTTCTCTCAACGCATGTAGTTCCGCTTCAAGCTTATCGTTACAGAAGAAAAGGTAACGCGTAGGCTGCAAAGATCGGTCCACCACCTGAGTTTCTTAGGATCAGCCCTGAACTCGCGGTTCCATCAAAGTAAAATGAGCCGTCGATCGACAAGGCGACTTGCCCAGCAGCTGGAACAGGCCATGGATTAGATTGTGAAAACGTTTTATTCCTCTGTTCACGTGTGAACTCATACTCCACCATCTTTCCTTTTATCATCTCTTCTACGCTATACTTCTTTACCATGTAGCACGTCCGTCCTCAAATTCCTGATTCTCCATATCGGGTGCGCGCGGAACGTACGGGACACACTGGTGCGGTCGGGCTCGTCGGGCACGTCGGGTGCACGCGAGACGTGCGGGACACACTGGTGCGGTCGGACTCGTCGAACGCGTCAAGTATGCGCCGGACGTGCGGGACGCAGCGGAAGCCGTGGCAAAGTGCGTGCGTGGTGTAGTGTGTGTGTGCTCGTGGCTGTAGCGTGTGTGCGTGCGTCGCGTAGCTGGGCGTGAATTAGTGGCCGGTTGGGGTGGCCGGGTCATGCGTGCATGCGTTAGATGGATAAGCTAGATGCGTGGGTGTGCCGGCGAAGTAAGTGGGTATGCATGCGTGCGGTTAGTTAGTGTGTACGTGCGCACGGAAACTTGGGGGCTGCGTTGCTGTGCCACTACAAAGCCATGGCCACTTGTGTGTTTTCAGATTGGAGTTTGGTGCTCTTGGAACAGTAACGGGGCTGCGTGGTGCGGCCGGGTGAAACTCCTGGGTATTCTGCTCTTTCTTCTATCTCTAGTTCTGAGTGAGAGAGAGAGAGCTGCAACAACATATACAACACCTAAAATTTTCAACACTAAATTCGAAATACATAAAAGGATACAAAAAGACAATTCCAATATGAATAGTGTCACAAGACCAAAGCTAAAATGTCCCTATTCACATTTGAATTCGTCTCTTTTAGTATCTATATGTGTATTTTGAGTTCGAGGTTAAAAAATTAGGGGTTCTAAACACCTATCCTGTGAACATCCACGATTTCTATTTTGAAATTTGCGGATACTTCAAAATTTGAGTTTTGTGACATTGGAGCATGGTAGCACCTAAGCCATGGAACAGCTGATATCCTCTTGATCTTGTATACTGCCAGAGTGGACATGTTAATTCCCAATAGAACTCCGTAGGATCTTCCATGCGGTGGATGACAATGCCGCACAAAATTTAATCCCCACTAAGGTAACAATTTCGCATGTGATTGGGAGTAGATCATATCATGTATTTTCACTAATTGCATGATGCATTACTTTGAAATTATATTATAGGGTAATTTCAAATTTATAGTGAATTTGGTGCTTGCTAATTAATTACCTTAGGCTGGTGCCAATGAACGGTCTCTTCCGGGTCATTCCATGTCATCCAAATTATCTAGATCTAGGTTGGTGTCGTTTCTTTTGACGTGTGCATATTAAGATCTTCCAAGGATATTTTTGTGTCCCTCTTTCCCTATGTGCACTGGATCTGTAGCCTCACGGGATCACTCCAGCTCAGCCCCGGTCCTACATGGCAGCTTCGTCTCCAGATCTTCCTCTCTTTTGACGTCTCACTCTGAATTATTACCCTGCCTAGGCATGGCATTGCTGACAAGAGCGGTCTCTGTGCTTGCATACGGCAATATCCTCTCTCTTATTTAATTACCTCACCAGCTCGGCGCTGATCCTACATGGCAGCTGACGATAAGCACTAAGGGACTCGAAGAAGTTTAAATTGAGTAGGAGTAGCAGCAGCTTGAGTCCATAGATTTCAGTCGACACATAACAACGAAAACCAAGTTTGAATTGGAAGGCAGTTGTGGGCCTTGCGGCCACGGACGAACAGTACTGATCACTTGCAACAGATGCGCGCGCGCACACACACTATAAGATAACATGCACCACCCAAGGAGTTTTTGCCAAGAGCACTTGTGAATCACTTGCATCCCAAACAAGTTTTCTTACCGATAGTTGTTGTGTTTGTGTAGACATAGCATACTTCAGCTGAATCCATGGCGAAATGCTGGCTGCTGCTCCACTTCTTGGCGTTCGTCTTGCCGGCGGCGAGCGCTACGACGTGCCACTCCGATGACCTCCGCGTGTTGCGGGGCTTCGCCGGGAACCTCAGTGGTGGTGGCGTGCTCCTACGCACCACGTGGTCTGGCGCCTTGTGCTGCGGCTGGGATGGTGTCGGCTGTGACGGCCAAAGTGGACGTGTCACGGCGCTGTTGCTCCCGGGGCGCGGACTTGCGGGGCCCATCCCAGGAGCATCATTGGCGGGCCTTGTGCAGCTGGAGGAGCTCAACCTATCCAATAACCAACTGATTGGCACCATCCCATCGTGGATTGGTGAGCTTGATCACCTTCGCTATTTGGATCTCTCCGGTAATTCATTGGTTGGCGAGGTACCCAAGAGTTTGATAAATCTCCAGGGCCTCGCCACCACTGGTCGTTTACTGGGTATGGCTTTCACTAGCATGCCATTGCATGTGATGCGTAACAGAAGAACACTCCAACAACAACGACCAAATATCATATCTGGGACCAACAACAAAGTCCCGTCTGGTAGAACCAACATTCTATCCGGGAATGACATGCACTTTCATATTTGGAAACAGCAACACTGTGGCTGGGAGCAACAATACCATCACAACTGAGAGCGACAATACCGTAACGGGTAGCAACCATATCGTATCTGGGAGCAAACATATCGTAACTGACAACAACGATGTTGTTTCCGGGATTGACAATAATGTATCCGGGAGCTTCCACACCGTATCCGGGAGTCACAATACTGTATCCGGGAGCAACAATACCGTATCTGGAAGCAACCATGTTGTGTCTGGGAGCAACAAAGTCGTGACAGGAGGTTAATGATTTGTCAATCAGTGTAGCTCACAATCAATTGGCCATGCCAATTGTGTTATGTAACTCCATGGATATAGCATCCTTTTCCTACTTTAAATAAAATTTCCAGAAATTATCTTACATACTTGCTTACATTAATATCAGTTGCAACGATTTTGGTGTTTTCTTCTTTGGGGCGACGATTTCTTACACATGTCTCGAACGTAAATGCCTTAAGTTCTACATCGACAACTACTCAGTCACTGCTTCTTGGCTACACGGATGGAGGCCCAGAGACAGGAATGACCTTTGCTCACGACGCACCGCGAGTGGATGCGGGAGGAAGAAGATTCGACACCGCCAATGACTTCGATTTTTTTTTCAATCTCAATAACGGTGTTTTTAAGGGTATATACTACTTATTATGTGATATTTAACCTTTTGAGAAAAATAATATATTTCAATTTCAATAAGGCTGTTTTTCAAATAATTTTTCAAATTTCCGTAAATTATATACTGCATACATGCATAAACATCTGCATGTATGTGTGCGTGTTGAAGTATATTTAAAAAACTTTAAATATCATGGTAGATATTTCTAAAGCAATCACTCTGACAAATATCTTATGGACATGACTATTTGCATAACGTTCCAACCAACCAGTCTATACCCACCCATACTGATATAACAAATATCTGGTGCATCATCATCCAAATCCGTGATTCTTATCCAGCACTTCATCATGATACCTTATGTGGGGAAACATAATAGACGACCATGTATTCAGTCTTCTTGATTGGTGCAAGGTGAATGCATCTAGATACCTTATGAAAGGAAAGATGGTAAGGTGGTTCTTAACTATACTAGCTAGCTTCATGTTGTCAGACTTAACTTTCAGCATCGGTGGAATGGTTTAGATGACTTTAGGACTTCTCTAAACCCAGCTATCATTTTGGGATTGGTGTGTCTTGCAAGTTATATTAAAGGTGCCCATAAAGACATAATGTGCTGGTATGATTTCCATATTTTTGTTACACATTAAACCCCTTATGTTATGTCATGGCTTCCTTTCAGAAAATTAGGAGGGGGAGGAGGATGTTCAGACCACAAAGTTTCCCAAGAGTGCGGTGGATTACAACTATTTGTTTTGAAGGAGGGTGACCCCCGGCCTCTGCATCTGGGCGATGCATGCAACCAATTTATCAATTATTCACAAAACCTTACAAAGTAATACATCTGTCACTACTCCAATCCATTGATGAAGGGGTGCAGAAAGTGTCAGCCGAACACCCATACCTCTCACCTAAGCCTAACATCTAAATCCGGAGGCCCCAACCAAGCCACATACCAGGTTTGCGGCACAAACCGGTCTGACGCACTCTCATAGGTCGTCGCCACCGTCTTCCATTGATCCATTTTCAGAGCAGATACTAGCGCATCGACCTTGCCAGGACTGTTGTTGACGCCACCACGGCGCCAGACAACACGTCCTCCCTACGCGCATCCATCATCACACATCCGTCGCCCAGGCCCTACCATGCCACGCCGCCAAGACTCCACGTCGTCGATGCGTCACATGGAACTCCGCTCCACCACAGGTCCATCGAACATATGCATACCTCAAAGAATGACTCCTCTCAAGGTGGATTTCAACTATTAGTAACTACATTAGTTTCTACAGTTTATTTTTACATATTTGACTGGTCATGTACTCACAACAGTTGGGTCAACTGTTGTTACATGTAGAATCTCATGTGGATGTTGCTATTTTGGTGTATGGGGAATGGAGATGGATCATAGGCACTGGCGGACCTCTCCGGTGGGCAGGGTATGGCGCCCGCCATACCTTAATTTTGAGCAAAAAAAATTATAACTACTATGCATCGATCGCTAGCAGAATACGTTCCGTTGACGCTGCCAATACCTGATGGGCCGATGCAGCGAGCGGCCTGATGGGCCAACAGCCGAGGCAGCCAGCCAGGTTTCGAGCGTACACGCGAGAAGAGACGCAACACACTCGACCACTCCTCTGTTCTCTGCACGCGACGCCACGCAAAAACTCTAATCCCTAATCTAGCGCGGTGGCGGCGTCTGGCCAGGTCGCCAGGAGCCCAGGACCGGGCGGCGCAGCCGATGGCAGGGCAGGCAACCGCGGCGGCAGGATGGGGAGCTAGAGGACGGCGGCACCGTGGAAGCAAGCGACAGTGGCGCAAGCGGCGGCTCTAGCAAGGGCCTAGGCGCCTAGCGGCAGCAGCAGCAACGGCCGTCCGGGCGTCCGGCCACTTCTGAGTCCGGCGCAGTTCCGACCAGACTGCCAGAAGATGGAAAGGAAGAGGAATAGCAAATCCAAAGGAAAGGGGAGGAGATAATTTCTCAATTTTTTTGAAATTTTTGTAGCAAATTTTCACAGTAGTTTTAAGCCTTAAATTCAAGCAGATTGTAGTTACATATTAATGTTGTGAACACTCTGGTTGTGAATTGCAGATTTGAAAAGATATTTTGAAGTGCTTGGTAGTGGCAGAAGCTTGAAATTGAACCCAAGTACCCGTAAAAGTGTCAATGTTTCGGCACATGCCACTCATCAAGATCAAGTGAGTTATGTGGAACTAGAGCATGAAAATTTGATACAAACAGAACAAGTGGAAGAACAAACTCCAGATTCTCTTGAAGCTATAGCGAAAGAGAATGTATTTGGTTATTCGTTTGTAGTGTGCATTGTTAATGTGTTCTTAATGAGACTTCGCCCCACCTTAAATTTTTTCCGTGGTCCGCCTCTGATCATAGGTGGTGTTCTCATGTGGATGTTGCTATTTTGGTGTATGGGGCATGGAGATGGATCATAGGTGGTGTTCTCATGTGGATGTTTCTATATTTTTCGTTGGATGTATAAGAACTTTGTCTCTGTGTCATTATTGTCATTTACCCATTTAAGTCATGTGTTTATGTTATTGCGGTAGAACCTAAATGTATCCCTTTAATTTTAGGCATGTGAGATATCTATCCTTTTCCCAGCCCTATTATCATCTAACAAATATATCTCCTCTCTACTTCTCTGTTTGAATGGAAAGAGGCTATAGTGGCCAGCTTTATCTTGTTACTGGTTCGATTTCTACACTTTTCATATGAAAATATAATCATTTTACTTTACTATGGCCGTTTCTAGAAATATGTTCAACATACTTTACCACCATCATTTTACTTTTCATATGAAAATACAAGTTCAACATACGTCCTTAGTTTGCTTTCAAAAGCGGAAAAACATAGCCCCTAGATCGCTCCTGAACAACTGCCCCTTAGATGCTCATGAGCCGGACCAAGCAGGAGCTAAGTTCGAGTCAAGTTGGTTCTATCGGCTCATCACAACTTTCTAACTAGCTCAGCTCGGTCCACCAAAGTCCAACACAGCTCACCTCGCGTCCAGCCCTATCAAAGGATATGACTGCCAGGAAAAGGAATTTGCATCCAGCTGATGCTGCATTTGATATCTTGCAAACAAGAAAAGATCTCCATTTGGGAAGACATTTAGGTGGACCTAGAATCGTCAGGCACATAGTAAAGGGGGTTGTGCTCGGCCATCTCGATCGCAGAAGATACATGCATATAGTGCAGGACGCAGACTCGTGTGTGAGGGTTGCCAAAGGAGGTTTGGCTGTGAGGGGTGTCATTGAGGAGAACGTCCGTTGAAGGGAGGCTATTAGCTAAACTACAAGTTTATTTACCTAGCTCTCACCGTATGGAGAGCTAGGTACACCTCATCTAGATATTCAGTGATACCTTATCTAGTGAGTAGTAGGTACTCCATCTCCACAGGTCACAAGAGAAACTGCAGCTTCTTTGTAGCTAGTACAGACATGTGAACACTAGCTAGTAGGTTCACTAAATAGCGTCCCGCATACATGATTGATTGGTATTTTGTCTCTTGATAGTGATACTTCTGGTGGCATTCATCAAGTAGATTTCTCGTTCTCTGCATTTTCTGTCTTAAGCGGAGAGTTCAGTGCATTTCAAGTACCTTAACTGCTGCAAGTTGAAGTACATAAAAGAGTACACATTCGGAAAAAAACAAAGTACACAAATATACATGGAAAAGCACACGATTATTCCCTTTTTGGTTGCCCAGAGTAAACAAGCTTTGGGGGTTAATACATGGAATATATTTGGTCCGTTGCTTAGTTTCTTTTCTCACACCTAACTTATATTGGGATAGTTCAAGAGAGAAGCAACTACCAGTTCCTTCCTGACACAGCTCATAGCTTAGTTTTCCCACGCACAACTTATACCTTATCCAGTGGCAGTGAGATGGCGGTTGTTAAGGCAGTCTACCAAATTCAAGTATCTTATGCTGTAGACAATAAATTGGAACTATAGCAGCTGACCACAAGCAATTATGTACTATAAGAAGTTTGAATTGAGTAGCGGAAGTTGCCAACTTTAGTCCACGGCTTTCAGTCGGCAGACAACAACAAAAATCAAGTTTGAATTGGGAGGCAGACGTGGGCCTTGTTACCGCGGACTATGGGTACTGAACCACTTGTAACGCATGCTTACAAACACACACACACACACACACACACACACACACACACACACACACACACACACACACACACACACTATAAGACAACATGCACCACCCAAGCAGTTTTTGCCAAGAGCACTTGTGAATTACTTCCATCCCAAAGAAGGTTTCTTACAAAGAGTTGTTCTGTTTGTGGATACATAGCATACCACAGCTTAATCCATGGTGAAATGCTGGCTAGTGCTCCTCTGCTTGGTGTTCCTCCTGCCGGCGACGAGCGCGACGTCGTGCCACGCCGACGACCTCTGCACTCTGCGGGACTTTGCCCGGAACCTCACCGGCGGTGGCGTCATCCTCCGTGCAGCGTGGTCCGGAACCACGTGTTGTGGCTGGGAAGGTGTGAAGTGCGACGGCGTAAGTGGACGCGTCACGGCGCTGCGGCTCCCCGGGCGCGGCCTTGCAGGACCCATTGCAGGAGCATCCTTGGCAGGCCTGGCATGGCTGGAGGAGCTCAACCTTGCCAACAACAGACTGATCGGCACCATTCCATCGTGGATTGGTGAGCTTGACCACCTTCGTTACTTGGATCTCTCGGATAATTCATTGATTGGCGAGGTACCCAAGAGTTTGATACGGTTCAAGGGCATCGCCATCGCTGGTCGTTCACTGGGTAAGGCTTTCACTAACATGCCATTGTATGTGAAGCGTAATAGAAGAACACTCCAACAACAACCTCAACCAAATACGATATCAGGGACCAACAATACCGTCAGATCTGGGAGCACCAATGTTGTTTCTGGGAATGACAACACTGTCATATCTGGGAACAACAACAGTGTGTCAGGGAGTAACAACACTATCGTAACGGGGAGTGACAATACCGTAGTTGGAAGCAACCATGTCGTATCTGGGAACAAGCATGTCATAACTGACAACAACAATGTCGTATCCGGAAACAACAATAATGTATCTGGGAGCTTCCATACGGTATCCGGGAGCCGCAATACAGTATCTGGGAGCAACAATACCGTATCTGGAAGCAACCATGTCGTGTCTGGGAGCAACAAAGTCGTAACAGGAGATGAATGATCTATAAGCGGATTAGTTCCATCTTCCATGATGGAGCTAACGTCCGTGTCCAAGTTCAGTATATCTCACAATCAGTTGGTGGGGCCAATCATGTTATGTAACTTCATGGATCTATATAGTATCATTTTCCTACTTTCAATGGAATTTCCCTAAAATGTCTTACATACACGCTGACCCGAATATCAACGGGCGGCTTGCAGCTGATGTAGACCAAGTGTATTTTCTTATGAACTTGGTTCGTGAATGTCAAGGTGGGCATATTATTCTATCTCTTGTATTCTCTATGATGTGTTAATTTCCTACTTTAAATAAAATTTCCAGAAATTATCTTACATACTTGCTGAAAACAATATCAATGGCGGCTTGCAGCTAATGTATACCAACCATGTTTTCTTATGTACAAATTTGCCGTGGATGTATCCAGAAATTTGCCGTGGATGTATGCATGTCATGTGTTCTATTCTCTGTGATTTATGATGTTGTTGTATCCTGGTAGGGCATTTGGACTCTAGATCACATAGTGAATTATAAATGCTTAATCTATAGACACTTCTCTTGTGCAAGTGTAAATGTTAGATGTTAGATGCATCAATGTCGAATGTTTGGATGAAGCGGATGGAGCAAAAGAGCAGATATTCGTACAAATAATATGCACAGTGTATCCATGTTGATCTAATAGACCAGATCCTTCAATACTGTTGTAGTTTAACGATTACAGTATTTTGTACGGCCAAGGATAAAAATCCCCGCAGAAGCAAGAGCTTCATCACAAGCACGTGAAAAAAAGATTAAAGGGGCTAGCGCTCTGGATCGACCAATAAGGCAAGAACATATCTATAGTGTAGAGTTCTCTCAAAAAAAAAACAGTGTAGAGCAGGGATCTGACTCAGACCATCGATACGCTTAGGAAGCAAATTGTCCGGTTGTGCGAGAAATTTTGCCACGGTAGATAAATGGTTGCTGAGTGTTTTGCTCCGGCACATACAGCTTAATGTCAAGGGTGCGCCCAAGGGATCTGGTCCATTGGATGTCAAGGCTGATCATCAGAGATTAGGGGCTGTCCTCCTTTTCTAAAAATAGAAATCAGGATGTCAGGGGTGAGCGTTCCTCGAAGGGAGGCTGTTAGCTAAGCTACAAGAAGCTAGCCTAGATAGCTCTTTTTTCTTTGTGAATACGTAAAGCTTGCGTATCATTTCATTGATAGAAGAAATTAAGAACGAGTATAGAGGGTGGTAGAAGTCATGACACAAACGCAGGAGGCGTGAACATGGCTACCGGAGCAGAGGGACATAGGATGCTCAGCTCAAACAGAAAAGTAACACGGCTAATCTCGCCACCCTAGGACGCAGCCCAAACCAAACCAACAAGACGAACAACATCATCGAAATTACCAGCGAGGACACCGCGAGCATACAAGACGATGCCTTCATGAAGGGGAACGACGCCGGGGCACCATTGTCGTCCGATCCACAAAGCAGGACCTAGGGTTTCCCCTGATGCTCGAAGAGGGGCACAGAAAACGACCATGGCAGCGCCTCCAAGAAGGAAAAGGCACTCGCGGGTGTCTTCGCTGCCAGCATTGAAATTTCGAGCAAGGATTTCGCCCTGGCCGAGTCTGAGCAGTCCCAAGCTATCGGAGCAATAGTCGAGGAGGAGGAGGTCGAGTCGGAGGCCGAAGCTGCCATCGCAGGAAGGCATCGTGCGCTGCCGAAAGAATGAGCTAGTGAACATGCGGAAGGGCGGAAGGAGCACGAAGGTGGGCAGGGTTGGGCAGTCGGGCGGAAGAATGGAGGGATGCGACGCTGGTCGAAGACCCAAACAAGCTAAGATCTGGAGAGAAACGCAGATCCGAGCTGCTGGGACGCCCGGCGAGCCGAAGGAGCTGGAAGGGGTGCAGCTCCAGAGGCACACCGGAGTCGAAGCCGCACCGGGGTGGATATGGGCCAACCACAAACGCCCGTAGGGGGTGCTTGCGGAGCTACCGAGACACCGACAAGCCGAATGAGCCGGAAATAGACGCAACTCGAACGTGGGGAGCGCCGGATCTGGAGCCGCTCCGACCAACCATGGACACGAGAGGAGGGCACAGGTCCATGGCCGCCAGGGCCGAGGCCACACCTGCATGGTATGGGGAGGGCGAAGGGAGCTCGCAGGCATGCCACACACCCGATCAGCACGCTGCAGGAGGCAGCAGCCGCGGGCAACCACTGAGGACCACCGAGATGAACTGTCGCTCCGGAGCCATGGCCGCAACCCGCAGGGTGGAAGAGCGTCACCGCGGCGCCCCTAGGGCTGGCCAGCCCGACCACGAAGCCCCGACCCCATCCTCCCGGGATCCGGTGTCAGCAGCAGCAGGGGCGCTGGCGGCCGCCATGGATCTGGCGCAGAAGGTGGGGAGGGGGGAGGTCGCGCTGGTGAAGTCCAGGAGCAGCCGAAGCCCGACCGAAAGGGGGCGGGCGAGGGCCGGGGAGGGGGGATGAGCCGCCGGAGGCGCACCAACGTCGGTGCGCAGCGGAAGTCGACGGGAAAAGGGGGAGACGGCACAGCGCACGGAGCCAGGTCAGCCGAGGTGCTCGGCCGCCACCTTCCCGGGAGTCAGCGCGGCTTCGCCGGCCGCACCTCTGGTGGCGGCGAGGAGGTGGGGAGGGGGCCGCGGCAGCGCGGCTAGGTTTCCCACGCCTCTGTTGAACCCTGCCGCGACCCCGCGTAGCCTCCCCACCTCTGGCAGGAGGTAATATTCGATGATATATGCATGCATGCATTCACGTCATACGGAGGCCTCACGGCAATGTTTTGTTTGATATAGGGTACATACTTGTCATGTTTTTTTTAAACAGACTAATTACGTCCGTCCGGACAGTTCAAAAGGGAAACAACTACTATAGTTCGTATTACAACTCATAGCTTTGTATTATCACGCCCAACTTATACCTTATCCCATATCCTCCATTTCCACAGCTCACAAGATATATTGCTAGCCTGTAACTTACCTGATATGGTGGCTTTCTATGGAGGGTGGCAGCTTCGGCAGAGCAGCCAGAACAATATTTGATGATTGTTATCACATGTGCTGTAGAGCGCCCCCCCCCCCCCCCCCCCCAAAACCCTCATTGCCCTTTTCGATAAAGGGCACTTTTATTGATTCTTACTGTAGCATCAAGGGCCTACAAACACAATGAACACACCCAGCCTCTGCGCAGTTAGGATGCACACAACCACCACACGCACACAAAATGTCACGCCGGCAGTGAGCAAAGTCATACAAGACCGAAGCTATGCCTGGGTAGAAGAAATAAATCAAAAGCGATCAAACCAACGATCGACGAAATACGGAAACAACCATCGCATGACTACATAAGGACTATGATAAAGGTTTCTTCAATAGCAATGCCTTTAGGAAGGGAATGTCGCATAAATGCCGTCAACACCGGATCTTACAACTGAAGGTAGATCATGGGTTTTCACCCTGAAGACCAAGTCCGAGAAAACTACATGCATTTCCTTCAAAAAGGTAAACCACCATTGCCAGGTATAACCAAGTAGGTCAAACCTAGGGCTTTCACCCCGGTGCTTTGGACTAGGTACTTGAGAAGCACCACCAAATCAAAGACATGATGTATTGTCACCTCCATTTCCGTGATCTCACCAAAGAAGAAATGTAATAGAGCCGCAAAAATCCAAATTACGGATGCTCAAGCAACCCGACATGACTATGGCAAATCTGCACTAACAACCAAAATCAATGAACGCCGACCATTGATGTGTCGTCCACACCGGCAATGCAGCATCATCCGTGTGTCCGAGTGGAGTAACGCCTCATGGGAACATAGATGCATGTCACACACAAACCTGCAAATCACATGATTCAAACCACCAGTGTAGAACCTTTAGATCTTCACACATCCAGCTGTATGCATGTCATCAGTCTGTTGCATCGCTTCCACGGCCCTCCAAAGCCATAGAGGACAGGGCACTTCGCAACTCTCGTTTCGATCATCGTATTAGTTGTCGCCAGACCACGGAATACCACACGATAATGGCAATCCGTCTAGCCGCTCCAGACTGAAACTAGGGCAGCAGTAGCCCTGACCCATGAATCGGTTCAACCCTGCATCCACCAACGGAACATCGCAACCAACCACGTGGTTTCTCGGAGAAGCTTTGCTCGATTTGGAACCCTCACAACAAGCCAGCCACGTAACAAGTGGCAGCACAAATAGATCATGAAGGAGACGAGACAAATCAGGAGGAGGTTTTATGGAGAAAGAGACAGGAAGGGATGCAGTCATAGAGGGAAGGCCCGCCGCCGCTGACAGGTCCGCCGTGGAGGCCACAACTGACGACGGTGATGAGGAATGGTTAAGGAGGCGGTCGAGGTTGGCGGCGGCGGGGCTTCCTTGGGAGTCGGAAAGACTAACCCAGGAGGTGGCTCTCGTATCATGCCCTACAAACTAAGAAATACGCCCCCACCACCTATTGCCCCATAGAACTGAATTGTGTTGTTCATGCATTAGATGGCCTAGCTAAGTTTTCTACTCCTATTGCTTGGATGGAAAATCCTAGACGTTCTATATTAATCATGTGCTTGTAAAGGATGTAACTTTGATCACCAGTGAATAAAGGGAAAGTTGGATGTCAAAAAAATAGTGATCACATGCAAAACAAAAAGGTAGTTGTGATCTACGGTTGCCCCGGCAAGACAATGGACACCCTTTCCTCCCAACTATCGCTTTTAACGATGGACAAGGCAAGGACCAACGCTTCGGCTAGGTTGTGGCAGGGTTAAAAAATTATAGGGTTTGGTCTCTAAGAGGCATTGCTTTGTTTGTTATAGGGTACTAAACTAGTCATGCCCATTTTGAACTTACCAAATTACGTTGGGATAGTTCGAAAGGGAAACAATTGTTCTATACATCTTGATCCTCCAGCTCCCTCTTTGACTGCCGGTGGATGTAGAAAGAAGAAGACTTTTACACCCCCAATAACATGGATTTATTTTCAATTTCAATAAGAGTGTTTTTGTAAGGGTCCGAACTACTTAATATGTGGCCTTTGAACTTCTCAGAAAAAGCAATATATTTCAATATCAATAAGGGTGCTGTTGGAATATTTTTGAAATTTCCATAAATTATATAGTGCATACAAATATTTCCATGTATGTGTGTGTTCAAGTATATTTGAATAACATTAAATATCATGGTAGATATTTCTAAACCATTCACTCTGACAAATACCTGAATGACGCGACTATTTGCAGAATGTTCTTTTATGTGCATAACGTTCCAACCAACCAGTCTATAGTCTATACCCACACATAATGAAATAACAAATATCTGGTGCGTCATCATCCAAGTCTAGTTGTGTGACAAGTAGCTCAATGCCACTAGTAGATTGTGAGTTCCGGTCAATCTTATCAAGCACTTAATCAAGACCATCAAAGCGTGAATGAGAAACATAACAGCCAACCATGAATTCAGTCTTCTTGATTGGTGCAAGGTGAATGCATCTAGATACCCTATGTTGGTAAACATGGTAGGCCAGTTCTTAACTATACTAGCTAGCTTCATGTCATCAGAATCAGCTTTCAGCACCATTGGAAGGGTTTAGATGACTTTAGGAGTTCTCTAAACCCGTGTATTATTGAGGGTTTGGTATGTGTTGCAAGTTATATTAAGGGTGCTGCTACGTCTTGAGCTTGCGTTGGTTTTCCCCGAAAAGGAAGGGATGATGCAACAGAGTAGCGTAAGTATTTCCCTCAGTTTTTGAGAACCAAGGTATCAATCCAGTAGGAGGCCATACTCAAGTCCCTCGTACCTGCACAAAACGATAGCTACTCGCAACCAGCGCGATTAGGGGTTGTCAATCCCTTCACGGTCACTTACGAGAGTGAGATCTGATGGATATAATATTTTTGGTATTTTTGGTATAAAGATGCAAAGTAGAAAGTAAAGGCAAAGTAAAAAGCAAAGCAAGATTAAAGTGATGGAGATTGATATGATGAGAATAGACCCGGGGGCCATAGGTTTCACTAGTGGCTTCTCTCAAGAGCATAAGTATTCTACGGTGGGTGAACAAATTACTCTTGAGCAATTGACAGAATTGAGCATAGTTATGAGAATATCTAGGCATGATCATGTATATAGGCATCACGTCCGTGACAAGTAGACCGAAATGATTCTGCATCTACTACTATTACTCCACTCATCGACCGCTATCCAGCATGCATCTAGAGTATTAAGTTAAAACAGAGTAACGCCTTAAGCAAGATGACATGATGTAGAGAGATAAATTCATGCAATATGAAATAAAACCCATCTTGTTATCCTCGATGACAACGATGCAATACGTGCCTTGCTGCCCCTTCTGTCACTGGGAAAGGACACCGCAAGATCGAACCCAAAGCTAAGCACTTCTCCCATGGCAAGTGTTGGGGAACATAGTAATTTCAAAATAATTCCTACGCACACGCAAGATCATGGTGATGCATAGCAACGAGAGGGGAGAGTGTTGTCTACGTACCCTCGTAGACCGTTCGCGGAAGCGTTATATCAACGCGGTTGATGTAGTCGTACGTCTTCACGTCCGACCGATCCAAGAACCGAAAGCATGGCACCTCTGAGTTCTGCACACGTTCGGCTCGGTGACGTCCTCGCCTTCTCGATCCAGCAAGTGGGGCGAAGTAGTAGATGAGTTCCGGCAGCACGACGGCGTGGTGACGGTGTTTGGTGAAGAACAATCTCCGCAGGGCTTCGCCTAAGCACTACGAAAACTATGACGGAGGATAAACTAGAGGGGACGGGGTTGCCGGCACACGGCTTGGGTTTCTTGATGTGTCTTTGGTGCTAGCCCTACCCCTCTATTTATATGTTGAGCCCTGGGGTCAAAACTTGGAGTAAAGGCCTCCTCAAAGTCGGTTTCACCCGAAAGGCAAGAGTCCTTCTCGGACTCCAGGGCTAGATGCCAGGGTTCCCGGCGTCTACCCCCTAGACACCAGGGTTCCTAGCGTCTAGCCTCTGGTCTCCGCAAAACTTCCTTTTGCACTTTCCAAAAGCCTCGTGGGCTTTCCCCTTTGGCCCAGATAAAGTGTTCTCGTGCCCAAACATTTCGGGAAACATCCGGAACCCCTTCCGGTGAATTCCGGAACCCTTCCGGAGATCAAACACTACTATCCCATATATCAAATTTTATCTCCGGACCATTCCGGAGTTCCTCGTCATGTCCGTGATCTCATCTCGGACTCCGAACAACATTCGATCATCAACATACATAACTCATATAGTATTATATCGTCAACGAATGTTAAGCATGCGGACCCTACGGGTTCGAGAACTATGTAGACATGACCGAGACACCTCTCTTGTCAATAACCAATAGCGGGACTTAGATGCCCATATTGGCTCCTACATATTCTACGAAGATCTTTATCGGTCAGACCGCATAACTACATACGTTGTTCCTTTTGTCATCGGTATGTTACTTGCCCGAGATTCGATCGTCGGTATCTCAATACCTAGTTCAATCTCGTTACCGGCAAGTCTCATTACTCGTTCCGTAATACATCAATCCGCAACTAACTCATTAGTTGCAATGCTTGCAAGGCTTATAGTGATGTGCATTACCTCCGTGCTAGATCCCTCTAGCCACCGCCGGCTTCACCAACGCCAATGTCGTGCAGCGCTCGAGCACCACCCATCTCCTTCGCCATCCCACAGCCCCCCCCCCCCCCCCCCCCCCCGGAACTCCCAGCCGCCACCTAGCGGCGTCAAGAGGGGTAGATGAACGGGTTGGGCTAGGTTTTATTCATCGCCTGCTTAGTTGCCTGTCTTTGGAAAACGAATCGCTACATACCTATGGCCCAAACATTTTCTTACTTGCCCTGACAACCTTAGGGCTTTGAGCATGCCAAAAAAAAGAACTTCAAGGCTTTCACACTGCTGCCAATCATAGAAAAGTGTTCGAGTTAACATAGAAAACGTTACAAATGACCCACCCTTACAGACTTACAGTGTAAATAACATAATTATAAGGCATGTAGACAACATGCTTATTCATTGAAAACTATTTGGATAAGTTGCATATTATAGAGAAGATGTGTGCTACTCCCTCCATCCCACAATGGAACACGCTTTCGCAAGGTATGTCCTCCGTCCCACAAAGTAAGACATTTTTGCATAGCTTGCAAAAATGTCTTACTTTGTGGGATGAAGGGAGTAGTTGAGAACCAAGTATATACAACAGTATAGCGCAGGCATCACAAGTTCAGGATTAATGGTTTTCCCAGCATGCAAGCAACCAACCAAAAGAAAGAAAGAATATAGCTTAGCTAGCACCAGAAGTTCAACTTGAACATGAACTTGCATGCATGCTGTGCTTCTCACGAAATGAAACCCAGCCTTAGTTCCTAGCACATACCAATCTCTCACTCTCACTGAATTCATTACACAGGCCCATATCCAACTGTCTGACTGAACACCCAAAACGATACAGGTCATACAGACAACTCAGTCCTTGCAGCTTAAACAACAAAGATGATCCGAAGAAAACAGGATCATTCATGGAAGATCACTCGGGGCAAGGGTTTGCCGTCTGTGATTCGCCTCACCACCATTTCTTGATCAGCCTCACTCTTTGGAAATAAAGACTCTCTTGTGAGGGCGACACAATCCCACACGCACTCTATGTCTCCTTTCAGGACAATCGTCTGCAAGTTGGGGGCTCGCTCCAGCAAGGCCCTTATAAATGTAAACTGCTGTTCCAGCGGCCTGAAGCCAGAGATCTGGAGCTCCTTCAGTAGCCAGTTCTTGGAGCTGTGCGAGTCCATCTCCCACTCAGGATTTTTTCTATCGGCGAATAGCAACTTTCTGTTATAATTTTCGTCCCAACCGCATGTGTCATGGTCCAATACCTAGATTGCATGAGGAAAACATACGAATATAGTTGACTTTCCTGGAATTGAAAAAACAAATCCCTTTTCATTTGCGATAAAACAAGTTGCTCTAAATGTACAGAATAAAGGGATTTGGGGGGGGGGGGGGGGGGGCTAAAAGAAAGGGACCTTTCATTTCAATTTACAAAGATGAAAGGTGAAGATGTGTTCATAAGTTGTGTAGAGTGAGAGAAGCTTACAAAGCATTATTTTAGAAGGGGGGGGGGGGGCTAAAAGAAAGGGACCTTTCATTTCAATTTACAAAGATGAAAGGTGAAGATGTGTTCATAAGTTGTGTAGAGTGAGAGAAGCTTACAAAGCATTATTTTAGAAGGGTAATAAGAAACATACTTCAACTGGAATACTAGACTGGAACTGCACAAGTTACCTCAATACATAATATTTCAATGGAGGGTGCCGCCACAAGAAAGGCTGTCGTCCATATAATGTCAAATTCAACAAAGATACCACACACAGACAGCTTCCTTAGCTTGTTGAATGCGGTGCAGAGTTGCTTCATTTCAGGTTGCATCCAAAGCTGACCACAAGATAAAAACAAAATAAGAAGAAACAGTTTAAAAGCATCTATAGAAAACAGTACATGTATGGAGGTTCTTGAATTATTTACAGCTCTATTTGTACTCTATCATGCAAAAACTCATCCATGGTATATCCCGGATAAATATGACCACACAGAAAATACAGAGGCGTGACAAATGTAGTGAATACAAAAAAAAAGTGGTACTTTTTCTCCTTGGAAGTCCAATGTCAGAGTATGTATGCTTGTGGTTCCATGTAGAACCTCACTTAATTTAAATGGTACATGCTTTAGTGTTAACGCAGATGAGAGTTCTAATTCCCCAAGAGATGGGACATAACACAACAGCAAGGGGCTATATTCAGACAACCAATGATACCATGTGAGCTTCTCCAGCTTTGGAAGGCAGACCAACTCAAGCATCTCAAAGCGACAGAAGTGGATTTCTAAAACACTGAGTTTTGAATTTGGTGCATCTATCTTACAGAGAGTGTGACGGCCAGTATCACAGTAAATGAGGAATAGATGCTTCAGTTCCTTGCAGCTGTCAAACAGGACACGATTGATGTCCAGTTCACTGAAGCATACATTGTACAGAGAGAGCTTTGTGAGGCAATGGAGCACACTAGGGTAGGCAGTGAAAAACCCATATATATCCTGCGCTCGCTGAAGCATATACTCTTCATTACGGTCAAGAGCATCTGTCTCGTCATGAATGGTGAGATCCAAATCTTTTAACAAACCACAATCGACTGCGTCACCCACCAGTGGGCCAAGGTCAGACAAGAAAGTATTGATCAAGTAGATCACAAGGTCCAGCCTCGTGGTGGTGGATCCTCTATGAGGCTTAGACAATAAACTCCTGGTTGCTTTGGTTAGAGCCACCATAGCTTCCTGCATGTCATTTGCCTCAATCGGGTCTGAGCGTGGAGCAGGTAGGAAACAGCTGACATCAATGTTGAGCTCAGGCAGCAGCCAGGGCAGCTGCCTCCACCGTGTTGACAGTGAACTTGTTCGTGCGGCCGTGCTTATGTCGACTTTCCGCAGGATAGACAGTAAAACATCATCTGGCAGCACGCTCAACCTATCTTCCTCCTCTGGTTTCTGCATACAGAAATATGGATCAGGTTACTTTGTTGCCGATTAACCAAATTCAGAGACTCGAAATAGTTAACAGATATAAGAACAAACAGTAGTACCAAGCCATATAGTGACAAGAACTACGAATGTGCGTCTACGTGAGACCCAAATTAGCACAAAGTTATCCCAAAGCCCACAAAGGCATGAATTTCCACCTCATATGAGCAACCCCAAAAAATCCAATCTCACTACTCCCAGTCAGTGTCACTCCCATTCCAACACACCAAACCCGCAGGTCCTTACGGTGCTCAATGACATCCTAGTTGGGAGCAAGGTTCGAGGAAATGCGGCCGACAATGCGACACCGGTCAAATACCCCAGATCTGTTCCGATTACAATCACCACTTGTTCATTTCCCTTGGATTCCTAATGCGATGTCAGCACGCTCTTGCCAAGAAAGTACAATCACTTGGTCATCCACCGAATCTACCGGCGGTACAAGAATAAGAACGGCAACACGAAAGGCTATGGGATTCTCACCGTCGCCTTCTTCGCCATGGGGGAATCCATCCCCTCGGTCCCTCGCCAAGGCGTGGCGGCTCGACTCCACGGCTGCAGATCCTGATCTTGGCGCAAACTTTCCCGGCCGGAGGGGGCCCCGGCGTCGCTCCTCGAGCGCCCAGCAAAGGCTCAGGAGGCCCCGGCCCCAGAGCACCAGCGGAGACGGCTCCCAGCACCGACGGCGGCCTACAGTAGACGCCACGTACCCCTCCCCTACCCGCCACGGTGGACAGTGGTGATGGCGGCGCAGAGAAGTCCTCCGGCTCCGGCGCGACTGCTCTCTCCCAGCGGCGGTCGATTGGGAGATTTTACGGGAGGAAGAAAAGCTCGATGCCTCGATCCCAAACTGCGAGAGAGAAGACGGGGCTTGTCCTTTCGTGACAATTTCCATTTTACTCACTTCCTTTTTTTTTGTCCATTAAAAAAATTTATTCACTTTCTGTTGTTTTGGGATAAGTCACATTTTGTACCATCTAAATATTCTTTTTTTTTCAAGTGCCCTTGCATCATCTAAAATGACTAACAAAATATGAAGTAGAGTATATGCTATGAAAAGTATACTACTCTGTACTGGATTGTATTTGAAAGAGGTTCTTATGATATAATTTTTCAGGCAAGAGATGACTCGGGCGGCGCCTCTAACACCATCCACCGCTTCTCCTCCCCTCGCCGTCGCCAATGGCTCCACCGGGCGAAGCCTGCGCGGATCCGGCGGCGGCGAGGGTCTCTTTTTCCCGACGGCTCGCTGGCAAGGGGGAGCTTGCGGCGGCGGCCGGCGAATGGCTGCCGGCGTGCGGTGACTCGCATCAGCTGCGGGCGGCGAGTGGGGGCGCCGGGGCAGCGGCCTGGTTCCGGGCTCTTGCGTGACCTGGGCGTGGATAGCTTGCGTGGATGGCGTGTATGCGCGTGATGATCCAGATGTGTGCGTGGAGCGTAGGTCGACGGCCGGCGGCTGGCGCTCGTCGGGCACGACTGGTTGTGTTCCCCGGGGCGCGAGGTGTGGTGTGGGTCGAAGGTCTGCTCCTGCCCAACGGCTTCCTTCGAGCAGCTTAGATTTGGATCTCTCTGATCTGGGTGTTGCTCGTTTGCATTGCGGTGCTGGTTTCTATGGCGGTAGTGGTCGGCGGCTATGGCCAGGGGTGGTGCGTATCTGGGCGCGTTGGATCGTGGGATCCTGCCACACAAAGGAGGCTAGCCTCGGCAGGTGTGATGGTTGGTGGGCGGCGGTCGGTGGTGGTAGAGGTGGTCGACATGTCCCGGGGAGAAATCCTTGCTCCGTTTGCATTGGAGCCGGCGATGGCGGCGCCCGCGGGTGTTGTGCCCTTTCTTGGAAGCGTCGTCATGGAGGTGTGCTCCTCCTCTCCATGGCTTGGGCTTCAGAACGAAACCTCAGATCTGCTAGATCGGGCGATGAAGGCGTCTTCGTGTCTCTCTCCTCCTTGGGGGCATCGTCTTGGAGTCGGCTACGACTGGAAGACCGGTGGATGGCGGCATCTTCGCCGCGTGGTTAGCGGAGGCGGGGCGCTGGTTTCTGTTCTGGCAACGATGATGGCGTCGAGTGGAGCTTCGGTCGCGGCATGTCCAAGATGCCACTGTTGGGGAACATAGTAATTTCAAAAAATTTCCTACGCACACGCAAGATCATGGTGATGCATAGCAACAAGAGGGGAGAGTGTTGTCTACGTACCCTCGTAGACCGTTCGCGGAAGCGTTCTATCAACACGGTTGATGTAGTCGTACGTCTTCACGTCCGACCGATCCAAGTACCGAAAGCACGGCACCTCCAAGTTCTGCACACATTCGGCTCGGTGACGTCCTCGCCTTCTCGATCCAGCAAGAGGGGCGAAGTAGTAGATGAGTTCCGGCAGCACGACGGTGTGGTGACGGTGTTTGGTGAAGAAGAATCTCCGCAGGGCTTTGCCTAAGCACTACGAAAACTATGACGGAGGATAAACTAGAGGGGACGGGGTTGCCGGCACATGGCTTGGGGTTTCTTGATGTGTCTTTGGTGCTAGCCCTACCCCTCTATTTATATGTTGAGCCCTGGGGTCGAAACTTGGAGTAAAAGCCTCCTTAAAGTCGGTTTCACCCGAAAGGCAAGAGTCCTTCTCGGACTCCAGGGCTAGATGCCAGGGTTCCCGGCGTCTACCCCCTAGACGCCAGGGTTCCTGGCGTCTAGCCTCTGGTCTCCGCAAAACTTCCTTTTGCACTTTCCAAAAGCCTCGTGGGCTTTCCCCTTTGGCCCAGATAAAGTGTTCTCGTGCCCAAACATTTCGGGAAACATCCGGAACCCCTTCCGGTGAATTCCGGAACCCTTCCGGAGATCAAACACTACTATCCCATATATCAAACTTTATCTCCGGACCATTCCGGAGTTCCTCGTCATGTCCATGATCTCATCTCGGACTTCGAACAACATTCGATCATCAACATACATAACTCATATAGTACTATATCGTCAACGCACGTTAACCGTGCGGACCCTACGGGTTCGAGAACTATGTAGACATGACCGAGACACCTCTCTTGTCAATAACCAATAACGGGACTTAGATGCCCATATTGGCTCCTACATATTCTACGAAGATCTTTATCGGTCAGACTGCATAACTACATACATTGTTCCCTTTGTCATCGGTATGTTATTTGCCCGAGATTCGATCGTCGGTATCTCAATACCTAGTTCAATCTCGTTACCGGCAAGTCTCGTTACTCGTTCCGTAATACATCATCCCGAAACTAACTCATTAGTTGCAATGCTTGCAAGGCTTATAGTGATGTGCATTAACGAGTGGGCCCAGAGATACCTCTCCGACAATCGGAGTGACAAATCCTAATCTCGAAATATGACAAGCCAACAAGTACCTTTGGAGACACCTGTAGAGCACCTTTATAATCACCCAGTTACATTGTGACGTTTGGTAGCACACAAAGTGTTCCTCCGGTAAACGGGAGTTGCATAATCTCATAGTCATAGGAACATGTATAAGTCATGAAAAAAGCAATAGCAACAAACTAAACGATCAAGTGCTATGCTAACGGAATGGGTCAAGTCAATCACATCATTCTCCTAATGATGTGATCCCGTTAATCAAATGATAACTCATGTCTATGGTTAGGAACCATAACCATCTTTGATCAACGAGCTAGTCAAGTAGAGGCATACTAGTGACACTCTGTTTGTCTATTTATTCACACATGTATTATGTTTCTGGTTAATACAATTCTAGCATGAACAATAACATTTATCATGATATAAGGAAATAAATAATAACTTTATTATTGCCTCTAGGGCATATTTTATTCAGCAAGAACTACCAATCTAGTTGGCCAAACCAAACGGATAATTCAAAGAGACTTGCGAAGATAACCAATCATACATAAAAGAATTCAGAGAAGATTCAAATATTATTCATAGATAGACTTGATCATAAACCCACAATTCATCGGTCTCAACAAACACACCGCAAAAAGAAGATTACATCGAATAGATCTCCACAAGAGAGGGGGAGAACTTTGTATTGAGATCCAAAGGGAGAGAATAAGCCATCTAGCTACTAACTATGGACCCGAAGGTCTGAGGTAAACTACTCATACTTCATCGGAGGGGCTAGGATGATGTAGAAGCCCTCTGTGATGATGGCCCTCTTCCTGCGGAGCTCCGGAACAGGCCCCAAGATGAGATCTCGTGGATACAGAAAGTTGCGGCGGTGGAATTAGGTTTTTGGCTCGTGTTCTGATCATTCGGGGGTACATAGGTATATATAGGAGGAAGGAGTACGTCGGTGGAGCACCGAGGGGCCCACGAGGTAGGGGGGCGCGCCCTAGGGGGGGCGCCCCCCACCCTCGTGACCTCCTCTTTGACTCCTTGGAGTAGGGTCCAAGTCTCCTGGATCACGTTCGGTGAGAAAATCACGTTCCCGAAGGTTTTATTCCGTTTGGACTCCGTTTGATATTCTGTTTCTCCGAAACACTGAAATAGGCAAAAAACAGCAATTCTGGGCTGGGCCTCCGGTTAATAGGTTAGTCTCAAAAATAATATAAAATTGGAAAATAAAGCCCAACATAGTCCAAAACAGTAGATAATATAGCATGGAGCAATCAAAACTTATAGATACGTTGGAGACGTATTAGGCATCCCCAAGCTTAATTCCTGCTCGTCCTCGAGTAGGTAAATGATAAAAAGAGAATTTTTGATGTGGAGTGCTACTTGGCATAATTTCAATGCAAATCTTCTTAATTGTGATATGAATATTCAGATTCGAAAGATTCAAGACAAAAGTTTATATTGACATAAAAATAATAATACTTCAAACATACTAACAAAGCAATTATGTCTTCTCAAAATATCATGGCCAAAGAAAGTTATCCCTACAAAATCATATAGTCTGGCTATGCTTTATCTTCACCACACAAAATATTTAAATCATGCACAACCCCGATGACAAGCCAAGCAATTGTTTCATACTCTAACTTTTTCAAAACTTTTTCAATCTTCACGCAATACATGAGCGTGAGTCATGGATATAGCACTATAGGTGGAATAGAATGGTGGTTGTGGAGAAGACAAAAAGGAGAAGATAGTCTCACATCAACTAGGCGTTTCAACGGGCTATGGAGATGCCCATCAATAGATATCAGTGTGAGTGAGTAGGGATTGCCATGCAACGGATGCACTAGAGCTATAAATGTATGAAAGCTCAATAAAAGAAACTAGTGGGTGTGCATCCAACTTGCTTGCTCACGAAGACCTAGGGCACTTGAGGAGGCCCATCATTGGAATATACAAGCCAAGTTCTATAATGTAAAATTCCCACTAGTATATGAAAGTGATAACATGAGAGACTCTCTACTATGAAGATCATGGTGCTACTTTGAAGCACAAGTGTGGTAAAAGGATAGTAGCATTGCCCCTTTTTATTTATTTTCTCCCATTTTTTGGGGGCTTCTTTTTTTTCGTCTTTCTCTTTTTTGGGACAATGCTTTATTAAATGATGATCATCACACTTTTATTTATTTACAACTCAATTCTAAAACAAGGTATGACTCTATATGGATGCCTCTGGCGGTGTACCGGGATATGCAATGAATCAAGAGTGACAAGTATGAAGAAATTATGAACGGTGGCTTTGCCACAAATACTATGTCAACTACATGATCATGCTAAGCAATATGACAATGATGAATGTGTCATGATGAACTAGATGGTGGAAATTTGTATGGCAATATATCTCGGAATGGCTATGGAAATGCCATAATAGGTAGGTATGGTGGCTGTTTTGAGGAAGGTATATGGTAGGTGTATGATACCGGCGAAAGGTGCGCGGTATTAGAGAGGCTAGCAAAGGTGGAAGGATGAGGGTGCGTATGATCCATGGACTCAACATTAGTCATAAAGAACTCATATACTTATTGCAAAAATCTAGAAGTTATCAAAGCAAAGTATTACGCGCATGCTCCTAGGGGGATAGATTGGTAGGAAAAGACCATCGCTCGTCCCCGACCGCCACTCATAAGGAAGACAATCAATAAATAAGTCATGCTCCGACTTCATCACATAACGGTTCACCATACGTGCATGCTACGGGAATCACAAACTTTAACACATGTATTCTTTAAATTCACAACTACTCAACTAGCATGACTTTAATATTATCACCTCCATAACTCAAAAAAATTATCATGCTTCAATCTTTTCTTAGTATTCAACACACTCAAAAGAAAGTTTCACAAATCTTGAATACCAAGCATATTATTATTAAGCAAATTACCATGCTATTAAGAGACTCTCAAAATAATTTAAGTGAAGCATGAGAGATCAATAGTTTCTTTAAAACAAATCCACCACCGTGCTCTAAAAGATCTAAGTGAAGCACATAGAGAAAAATTATAACGCTCAAAAGATATAAGTGAAGCACATAGAGCAAAACTACATAGCTCAAAAGGTATAAGTGAAGCACATGGAACAAAACTACTTATCTCAAAAGATATAAGTGAAGCACATAGAGTATTCTATCAAATTTTAATTCATGTATGGCTCTCTCAAAAGGTGTGTACAGCAAGGATGATTGTGGCATACTTAAGACACAAAGACACAAATAATACAAGACGCTCCAAGCAAAACACATATCATGTTGGTGAATAAAAATATAGCTCCAAGTAAATTACCGATGGAAGTGGACGAAAGAGGGGATGCCTTCCGGGGCATCCCCAAGATTTGACTTTTTGGTGTCCTTGGATTATCTTGGGGGTGCCATGGGCATCCCCAAGCTTAGGCTCTTGCCACTCCTTGTTCCATAATCCATCAAAAGAATTCACCCAAAACTTGAAAACTTCACAACACAAAACTCAAAATAGAAAACTCGTGAGCTCCGTTAGCGAAAGAAAACAAAAGACCACTTCAAGGTACTGTAATGAACTCATTATTTATTTATATTGGTGTTAAACCTACTGTATTCCAACTTCTCTATGGATTATAAACTATTTTACGAGCCATAGATTCATCAAAATAAGCAAACAACACACGAAAAACAGAATCTGTCAAAAACAGAACAGTCTGTAGTAATCGGTAGCTAGCGCAAGATCTGGAACCCCCAAAATTCTAAAATAAATTGATGGACGTGAGGAATTTATCTATTAATCATCTGCAAAAAGAATTAACTAAATAGAACTCTTCAAATAAAAATGACAGCAGTTCCCGTGAGCGCTAAAGTTTCTGTTTTTTACAGCAAGTTCAACAAGACTTTCCCCAAGTCTTCCCAACGGTTCTACTTGGCACAAACACTAATTAAACACAAAAAACACAACCAAAACAGAGGCTAAATAATTTATTTATTACTAAGCAGGAGCAAAAAGCAAGGAATAAAAATAAAATTGGGTTGCCTCCCAACAAGCCCTATCGTTTAACGCCCCTAGCTAGGCATAAAAGCGAGGATAGATCTAGGTTGTGCCGTAGTAATAAGATAGATCGGTGACGCTCATTTCATATTCTCTACGTTCAGCAGCAAGTTTTCTTTGAGACAAGCAAAAGTAATCAAAAGGGCTAAATTTAATAGGACAGAAGTCCCCAAGATCAATTTTAGGAGGTATAGGTTCCTCTTTCGGCCCTTCGTATTGTACAACCAATTCATCATTATAAGCATTCTTTTGACAGAACTTTGTGAGTCTAGGCTCAAGAGAGTATCCTAGCACTTTTTTCTGAGGTTTTCATTAAAAGCAACATAGTCAGGAGATTGAAAGCGCATAATTTCTTCTTGATCAAAGAGGATAGATTCTATGGGAGGACGACCAGCGTCCATCCTATAGTGCGCAAAGATTTCTTTGGCTTCTTTTATTATAAATCTGAATTCATGAGCCAAAAATATAGTAGCGGCACGCTTAATAGAGGAATGCTCGATATTAGAAAATTCTAGGAAAACTCTTTGTATAGATGGGTGCATATGCATAAATTGCCTTTCAAGTTCAACGATAAGCATGGCAATAGCGTCCGCAAGACTACTAGTTCTATGGAGAATAGAACCGCCCATAGAGGGCAAAGCACCGGCACAAGTAAATAAATATTGAATAACTCCTTTTCCAATAATATTACCACTACCGATTCGAAATCTTTTTGTATGGTAGGTAGGGGGTTCTTCAGCAGGAGCATCAGAATTTTCCATGATATTGTTATCGCCCATATTGGCGATAACTTCCTCAATTTCAGACATAACGACAAGCAAGCAAACTAGCACACGAGCAAACAAGAGGCAAGCGGAAAGGAGACGGAGGATAGAGAGAGAGAGGGCGAATAAAACGGCAAGGGTGAAGTGGGGGAGAGGAAAACGAGAGGCAAATGGCAAATAATGTAATGCGAGAGATAGGGATTGTGATGGGTACTTGGTATGTTGACTTTTTGCGTAGACTCCCCGGCAACGGCGCCAGAAATCCTTCTTGCTACGTCTTGAGCTTGCGTTGGTTTTCCCCGAAGAGGAAGGGATGGTGTAGCAGAGTAGCATAAGTATTTTCCTCAGTTTATGAGAACCAAGGTATCAATCCAGTAGGAGGCCACGCTCAAGTCCCTCGTACCTGCACAAAATGGTAGCTACTCGCAACCAACGCGATTAGGGGTTGTCAATCCCTTCACGGTCACTTACAAGAGTGAGATCTGATAGATATAATATTTTTGGTATTTTTGGTATAAAGATGCAAAGTAAAAAGTAAAGGCAAAGTAAAAAAGCAAAGCAAAGCAAGATTAAAGTGATGGAGATTGATATGATGAGAATAGACCCGGGGGCCATAGGTTTCACTAGTGGCTTCTCTCAAGAGCATAATTAGTCTACGGTGGGTGAACAAATTACTGTTGAGCAATTGACAGAATTGAGCATAGTTATGAGAATATCTAGGCATGATACATAGGCATCACGTCCGTGACAAGTAGACCGAAACGATTCTGCATCTACTACTATTACTCCACTCATCGACCGCTATCCAGCATGCATCTAGAGTATTAAGTTAAAAATAGAGTAACGCCTTGAGCAAGATGACATGATGTAGAGAGATAAATTCATGCAATATGAAATAAACCCCATCTTGTTATCCTCGATGGCAACGATGCAATACGTGCCTTGCTGCCCCTTCTATCACTGGGAAAGGACACCGCAAGATCGAACCCAAAGCTAAGCACTTCTCCCATGGCAAGAACTACCAATCTAGTTGGCCAAACCAAACGGATAATTCGAAGAGACTTGCAAAGATAACCAATCATACATAAAAGAATTCAGAGAAGATTCACATATTATTCATAGATAGACTTGATCATAAACCCACAATTCATCGGTCTCAACAAACACACCACAAAAAGAAGATTACATCGAATAGATCTCCACAAGAGAGGGGGGGAACTTTGTATTGAGATCCAAAAAGAGAGAAGAAGCCATCTAGCTACTAACTATGGACCCGAAGATCTGAGGTAAACTACTCACACTTCATCGGAGGGGCTAGGATGATGTAGAAGCCCTCCGTGATGACGGCCCTCTTCCGGCGGAGCTCCGAAACAGGCCCTAAGATGGGATCTCATGGATATAGAAATTTGCGGCGGTGGAATTAGGTTTTTGGCTCCTGTTCTGATCGTTTGGGGGTACGTAGGTATATATAGGAGGAAGGAGTACGTCGGTGGAGCACCGAGGGGCCCACGAGGCAGGGGGCGTGCCCCCCACCCTCGTGACCTCCTCTTTGACTCCTTGGAGTAGGGTCCAAGTCTCCTGGATCACGTTCGGTGAGAAAATCACGTTCCCGAAGGTTTTATTCCGTTTGATATTCTGTTTCTCCGAAACACTGAAATAGGCAAAAAAATCAATTCTGGGCTGGGCCTCCGGTTAATAGGTTAGTCCCAAAAATAATATAAAAGTGGAAAATAAAGCCCAATATAGTCCAAAACAGTAGATAATATAGCATGAAGCAATCAAAAATTATAGATACGTTGGAGACGTATCAGGTGCCCACTAAGACAAAATGTGGTGGCATGATTTCCATATTTTTGTTACACATTCACTCTCTGATGTTATGTCATGGCTAACTTTCAAAAAATTAGGGTGGGGAGGAGGATGTTCAAAGCATCAAGTTGCCCAGGAGTGTGGTGGATTGCAACTATTAGTAACTACATTAGTTTCTACTCCCTCTGTAAAGAAATATAAAATTGCTTAGATCGTTGAAGTAATGATCTAAACGATCTTATATTTCTTTACGGAGGGAGTACTATTCTTTTTTACTTATTTCACTGGTCATCTACTCCCAACATTTGCAACAACTATTGTTACAGGTAGACTCATGTGAATGTTGCTATTTTGGTGTATGTAAAATGGAGGTGGATCATATGTGGTCTTCTGATGTAGATGTTTCTATATTTTGCACTGGATGCATAAGAACTTTTTCTTTGTGTCGTTATCATCATTTACCCATTTAACACTTGCGTTTAGGTTATTGTGGTACAACCTAAATATATCCTTTGAAATTTAGGCATGAGAGATATCTGTTGAACTAAAACCACGGCAAAAATTATGGAACGGAAGGGGTAACGAATAGATTGCTTCTCTATGTTCTCTGTTTGAATAGAAATAAGCTACAGTGGCTAACTTTATCTTGTTATAGGTTCGTATTTCTACACTTTTCATATGAAAATATAACCATTTTACATTACTATGACCATTTTAAGATATACGTAGGGTGTCTTTGTTTGGGCTCCCGCTTTTTAGGGCCAGAAGCCATTTTCTAAGCCAGCTCCAAAGAGCCCTGGGCCGGAGCGCTCCAAATTTTTGACCCAAAAGGGGCATCTGCCATTTCAGGCTTTTCGCGGCAGGAGCTGGCTCCAAATATACAAAAGACGGGTTTACCCTCCCACCAATTTACATACTACACCTAAACAGCTACTGAACGGTTCGTTCCCACCGTACTAACATACGTCTCAACCGAGAACATCTGCTACATGACACATGTGGTAAGAAAATCCAAACCATTAAAAAAAACCGAGAACATTTGCCTAGGTTTTTCTCTCGTCCCCCGCCGCCGCCACCGGCGAATCTCCGGCGATCGGAACCCCTTCGCTCCACTGGCCGGTGGAACGGATCGACCCCTCCCCGAAACTCCCCATCACAAGCTTCCCCTCCGCCCAGTTCCTCTTCTCCTTCCGACTCCGCCGGCTCGCCCTGAGCTTCTTCGACTCTGCCACCGCCACCGGGGCCTCTTTGACTCCCACGGCGCCGGCTCGCCCTGCTTCGACACCGACGACGCTGGCCCGACCCTCTACAATTTCGACGCCGTGTGGCGTAGTACATGCATGGGCTGATGCGTCAGTGTGTGCTTTGTCTCCGTGTTGTTACTGCCTGTGTTGTGTGTGTGCGCTGCAAATTTCCTTTGCTAGTGCTACTGCTATGTGATGCAAATTTCATAGATTATTTTCTAATTTGAACGGCTACTGCTAAACCTACCAGGAACTACTACTGCCGTATGATGAACTGCTACTGTCATATGTGCTAGACCAACCAGGTCCTTCATTCTCACTGCCTATCAGGGCTTAATGACACGGCTTAAAGCAAAGACGGTTTTGTGTTCGGTGATTACGGCGAGAGAGTAGTACTGTTGTATTTTCACCATAACCTTGAATTTTGCAACATAATGATGGTTGGATGTAATATATGTAATTACTACTATATGTTGTGATGGGTTGTCATATGTCGAATATATGCCAAATTTATTCAACTATACTATTAATACCATCAACTAGTGTAATTTCAGTTCAATACTGTGAAAAATAACTATGTACAACAAAAACAGCACTTAATCAGGTCATTTACTGTTAAATCAGTACAATCAACACTTCAACCCAATCTACAGAACAACAGGTATGGTCATTTCCGCATGTTTCAGCATCAGCCGCAGCTACTACAACATGAGTGCCAAATGACTGCACCTCAGCTCCAACCTTTCAGCTGCAGCTAGCAGCTACAACTACTCCTTCCAGCCGGAGCCGTTGCAGCTGCAGCCGGAGAAGTTGCAGCCCAAACAAACACACCTACAGTCATACATGTTCAATATACATCCTTGTTTGCTTTCAAAAGCGAAAAATATAGCTCCTGAACCGGTCCTAAACAACTCCCGTTAGAGGCTTGCGAGCCGGACTGAGCCGGAGCTAACATCGAGTCGAGGTACCCGTGAAGAAAAAGCTTGAGTTGAGGTGCTTGCATCGGCTCATCACAGCTTCCGAGTTAGCTCAGCTCGGTTCACCAAAGTGCGGCATGGCTCGACTCGTGTATAGCCCTACCAATGGATATGACCGTCAGCAAACGAAATTTGCATCCAGCTGATGCTGCATTTGTGACCTTGCAATAAGGAAAAGATCTTCATTCCCCAGCAAAAAAAAAAGATCTCCATTTGGGAAGACTTAGGTGGGCCCAAAATTGTAAAGCGAAGGTGCAGTGAAGGAGGATGTGCTTGGCCGTCTCGATCGCGGAAGAAACATATAGCACAAGAGAAGACGCTGACTCGCACGTTTGGAACGATCAGATCGTGCCAGAGGAGCCATGCCAAGAAGCGGACGTCCGTGGGTTGCCAAAGAACTTTTTGCCCGGGGGCACACAGCTTGCTGCGAGGGGTGTCGTTGAGGAGATTGCCCGTAGAAGATAGGCTACAAGCTTAACTACTTACCTCTCACCGTATGGAACGCTAGATACACCTCATTTAGATATTCAGTGGTACCTTATCTAGTGACTAGTAGGTACGCCTCATGTACTTCATCTTCACAGCTCACAAGAGAAACTGCAGCTTCTTTGTAGCTACTACAGACATGTGAACACTGGCTAGTAGGTTCACTGAATATCATCTCACGTGCATGATTGCTTGGTATTTTGTCTCATGATAGTGATACCTCTGGTGGCATGCATCAAGTAGATTTCCGATCTTGCCGACATGTACATACAAGTCAACAGTATTGCTTTCATCAGAAACAAGTTGACTTAGATGTGCTCGACGAAGATGGCGGTTGTGAATGCAGTCTACTAGTCATGCTGTTAGTACTGTGCATTGCTGTCTCTTAAGCTGGATCGGAGAGTATATTGCATTTCTATGATTACCACTGTGCATATGAGTACATTGATTGCTACAAGTTGTGGTACATAAAAGAGTACACGAGGTACAAGCTTAAAACAGAAGCCCCAATAAGAGGGAAATACATGGAGACACATGATTATAAATTTTTGGTTCTCCAGAGTAAACAAGCTTTGGAGGGAAATACATGGAATATTCTCCTAAAGAAAGAAATACTCCTACATGGAATATGCTACAAGGGTTGGGCACGCTTTGTTGCGCCGTTGGTGTTGTTGAGTTTTCATTAAAAAAATTACTCCCTCTGTTTCGAAATATAAAGTGTATTATTTTTTGATGAAAAGACAAACCTCTTTAAGTTTGATGAAATGTTAGAGAAATATATCAATATCCATAATATCAAATTCGTCTCATTAGATTCATCATAAAATAAATTTCATATTTCATTTATTCAGAATTGTGGATGTTTGGTATTATTTTTTTTTGGCTCTGGACTGACCAAGTTAAATAAATATGACTATTTAAGAAAAAAATATGCCTTATATTTTTTAAACTGGGGAGTATTTGGTTTGGGTCAGTTCAAAAGAGACAACTACAGCTTCCTTCCTATTACAGCTCATAGTAATGATTTATCCAACGACCAACTCAATGGCCCATGATTGTCCAGGAGTAGAAATATTGATATGAATTTATTTATTTAAAATAAATATAGTTTTAGTATGCTATACAGGCTATGGGAAATTACAAGGTCCATGTATCACCCTGTTCGCCCTCTAGCTATAAGCATCTGGCTTGTAGCTCAGTTTTCTCACACCTAACATGTACCTTATCTAGTGACTGATACACCTCATGTACCATATCCTCAGCTTACAAGAGGAAATTGCAGCTTCTTCCTAACTAGCTAGTACTTGTGTATGGTAGACTGCAGTTGCACTCTAGTAGTAGCCTAGTACTCCCAGGTTCACTTAATATCATCCAGCCAACATGTTGCTTGATATTTTGTCTTGCTTGTGATACTTGTGGCATCAAGTAGTTCCTTGCCGACATGTAGAAGTTAATATAATGATTTACGTTCCATGCATCCATGTCAGAGTACCGTGCTCGACGAAGATGACGGTTGTAAATACAGTCTACCAATTATCGTGTCAGAGTACCGTGCATCCATGTCTTACGTTCTACACAATAAACTGCAGCAGAATACAGTGGATTTCTGTAATTAGCACAATAGCACTGCGTACATTGCTACAAGTTGTACTTAATCTGTTCAAAATATATAAGAAGTATTAATCTTTCAACCATTCAAACATTTATATGGTTTACCACATATATAGAACAAAATATGAAAAGTATATTTCATGAAATAAAATATGAAAAGTATATTTCATGCGTTTAGGATGTGCTCCACCGTAAACAGCCACACCAAACCCACTCATCATCTTCAGACTGTATGTGGACAAAAATCCCGAACGTTGATCTTGCATACTACCATTTGACATGTGTTTGGGGTACATCATCACGTGTTTTTCAACTGCATGATGTAATATGTTGAAACTATATTAGTGGGCAATCTCAAACTTTTAGTTAGCTTGGTGCTTGCTAATTATCTTACAAATATGTTCCTCGATGATATTGACCTTATGTTTGGTGGAGGCTTTCTTTGCCTTTTTTCTTTAATATACGATATGCACACTTGTGCATATTTGAAAAAAAAGATATTGACCTTATGTTTTTTTTGCCTCGCTCGATTGCTAGAAATTGGTATGTTTCTAAATCTTTATTCCACGCCCAGCCAGACACCCAATATTATTTGCTAATCAATGTGTATAACCATGTAGAATTAGTCGGCTTAAGAAAAGTCAACATAGTCTTTACATTAAAGCTGGTCACAATGCGCCGTCTTTTTTGGGTATTCTTTGACGTCCGCTTATAATATCTTCCTACGATTTTTGGGTATCCCTCTTTCTCTCTGGTCACTGGAACTGTAGTCACACGGGATCACTCCACATAGCATGGGTGAGGGCATCTACTCCCCCATCCCATAATGTAAAGCTTCTTTGACACTAATGAAGTACAACATTGACCCGTAAATTTGCTCTCAAGTTCGTCCACGAACATGGGACCAGTCCATGAACACGGATGTGGAAGCCAACCATCCAATGTTATCCGCATACATCCGGACTAAATTTTTTCTAAAGCCTTCACACTCAAATAGCCGTATATATAGTCTAGAGTATTTCAAATCTTCAAATGCAACAATAAATAAGTTCAAATATTATACTCCAACATTGTTGTCCCTTTTAATCGTCCACAGATGCCCAATCAGATCTTCCTTCAGTTGCTCGATGCCGAATTTGTTGATGCATTTGAATAAACTCTTCAAATGTGACTGGATTCTGGTCAGAAAGTTCGATAGGATTACCCATGTTCTCAAATTCAAGACTCGCGGCAGCATCCTAACCCTCATCCTCCACGATCATATTGTGCATGATCACAAAATAGGTCATCACCTCAGATAAGGTCGCTTGATCTCATTGTTTAACAGGTCCACTAACCTCAAAACGTGCCTACAGAACTCCAAATGCCATCTCAACATCCTTTTTAAGTGTTTCTTGTCTTTGGGCAAAGTGAGGCTTTTTCTGGCCATCTAGGTTAGAGATGGTATTCACAAAGGTAGCCCACAGTTGATACATACCGTCAACCAGATAGTAGCACATGTTGTACTCATGCCCATTGAGAGTATGGTGGCAAGGAGGAGCTTTTCCTTCAGCCAGCCTAGCAAACAATGGTGATCGCTGCAACACATTGATGTCATTATGAGATCTGGGCATGCCACAGAAAGCGTGCCAGATCCAAAGATCCTTTGATGCAACTGCTTCAAGAATGACGGTGGGCTTCTTAACATGACCGTACTATTGCCCATATGTAAAGCTTTTGGGTGGTTCTTCTATTTCCAATGCATGCAGTCAAGAGATCCGAGCAAACCTGGCCACTCTCTTGCTTCCGAAATTTCTAAGACCCTCTTGGTGTATGCCACAGTAGGTTCTCTCCGGTACTAAGGTCCAAACACCTCAATCATGGTAATTACAAACCTGATCATGGCATCTCCGCATGTGCTCTCAGACATCCGTAGATACTCGTCCCACGAATCAGCGGTTGTGCCATATGCAAGCATCCGCAGTGCGGCCCTGCACTTCTAGTAACCAGAGAAACCAACCATTCCCACGGCATCCTTCTTCAAGATGAATTAGCCATCAAAGGACCGAACGCCATGGTACATACAATTGAAGACACTTTTGCGTATCCGGAAGCGCCGGCGAAAATTGTCAGCACAGAGGGCATCAGGGGCAAAGTAGTCATCCATCAGGGGGCATCAAATGGCCACCCACACTGTTGCGGTTGAGCACTCGATGACTCTTGATTGATTCCTTGAAATTGAGAGCATGCTCTTCCGCACACTCCGCGTCTGCACGGACCGCCTGCATCATCGTCGCCTCTTCCCTATAGTCCTTCTCGTCGGACGAGCCGTCAGACGACTCAACATAGTGCTTGTATATGTATTCCATATCCGAATCCGTTGCTTCAAAGAAGAAGGGACAAAAAATCAGCACGAGCACATTTCATCGAACAGTTGTCGAGCATGGTGTGTATCGTAGGAGCTGATGGTAGCTGCGCGGTGGTCGGAGGAGAGTTGTAGAACAGCGGCGGAGTAGAAGCGGCTTGGAGCCTGGGTGTACCATTGGAGGTGCCGGACTCGACGAGTTCCGGCAGGGGCGTGGCATGGCGGCCGGGGTGGTGGAGCTACGAGGATGGCAAGAGAGAAAAATTGAAGAGAGAAAATTGAAGGATGGAGGCGCGGCGTCCGGAAGGGGGTTTGGTGTGGGTGGGGGGTGTCGGAGTCCTACGTGTCTGTTGTTCGAACTCCTGCAAAGCCCCCCCCCCCTCCCGCCCCACGTAGTTAGTATCAAGTTTGCCGGAAAAAGTGCGTCCGGACCACTTGGCAGAGCAGTACAGGACCGTGTTGGATGACTAAACACATCCAACTCACACAGTTCGTACGGTTGCGGGAGGTTTGAGGGTCCGTTTTGAAGATGCCCCCACAAAAGGCGACTATTCTTGCATACGGCAATCTCCTCTCTCTTAGGTTACCTCTCCAGCTCAGCCCAGATCCTACGTGGCAGCTGACAACATCACAACAAGCAATAATGGACTTGAAGAAGTTTGAATTGACTTGGAGGAGCAGCAGCAGCTGGAGTCGATGGATTTCAGTCGACGGACAACAACAAAAACCAAGTTGAATTGGGAGGCACTTGTGGGCCTTGTGGCCACGGACTAACAGTACCGAACCACTTGCAACGCGTACTTACACACACACACACACACACTATAAGATAACATGCACCACCCAAGCAGTTTTTGCCAAGAGCACTTGCGAATCAATTGCACACCAAACAAGGTTTCTTACCGAGAGTTGTTGCGTTTGTGCATAGATAGCATACTTCAGCTAGATCCATGGCGAAATGCTGGCTGCTGCTCCACTTGTTGGCGTTTCTCTTGCCAGCGGCGAGCGCTATGTCATGCCACACCGACGACCTCCACGCGCTGCAGGGCTTCGCCGGGAACCTGGGTGGTGGTGGCGTGCTCCTACGTGCCGTCTGGTCCGGCGCCTCGTGCTGTGGCTGGGAAGGTGTGAGCTGCGACGGCACAAGTGGACGCGTCACGGCGCTTCGGCTCCCTGGGCACGGGCTTGCGGGGCCTATCTCTGGAGCATCCTTGGCGGGCCTCACGCAGCTGGTGGAGCTCAACCTTGCCAACAACAAACTGATCGGAACCATCTCATCATGGATTGGTGAGCTTGATCACCTTCGCTACTTGGATCTCTCTAATAATTTATTGGTTGGCGAGGTACCCAAGAGATTGATACAGCTCAAGGGCCTTGCCTCCACTGGTCGTTCACTGGGTAACAGAAGAACACTCCAACAACAACAACCAAATATCATATCCGGGACAAACAACAAAGTCCGATCTGGTAGAACCAATGTTGTATCCGGAAACGACAACACTGTCATATCCGGGAACAACAACACGGTGGCTGGGAGCAACAATACCATCACAACCGGGAGCGACAATACCGTAACCGGTAGCAACCATGTCGTATCTGGGAGCAAACATATCGTAACTGACAACAACAATGTTGTTTCCGGGATTGACAATAATGTATCTGGGAGCTTCCACACCGTATCCGGGAGTCACAATACCGTATCCGGGAGCAACAATACCGTATCTGGGAGCAACCATGTCGTGTCTGGGAGCAATAAAGTCGTGACAGGAGGTTAATAGTTTGTCTGTCGATGTAGCTCACAACCACTTGTTGGGGCCAATCATGTTTTGTAACCTCATGGATGTACCATCCTTTTTCTACTTTAAATAAAATTTCCAGAAATTATCTTACATACTTGCTGACAAAAATATCAGCGGCGGCTTGCAGCTAATGTATACCAAGCATGTTTGCTTACGTACAAATTTGCATCGTGGATGTATGCATGCCATGTGTTCTATTCTTTGTGATGTGTGATGCTTTCGTAACCTGATTCGGCATTTGGCCTGTGGATCACATAGTGAATTATACGTGCTTAATATCAGCTAGATATACACACCTCTCTTGTGCAAGTATAAATGTTAGATGCATCACTGTCGAATGTTTGGATGAGGCAGATGGAGCGACCGGGCGTGGCAAGCTATTTAAAAAGAGCAGATGGAACAAAATGGCAGATATTTGTACAAATAATACGTACCATGTATCCGTCTTGATCTAATGGACCAGATCCTTCGATACTGGAATAGTTTAACGATTACAGTAATTTTTTCGGCCAAGGATAAAATTCCCCGCAGAAGCAAGAGCTTCATCGCAACAGGTGAAAAAAAAAGAGTCATAAGGAGCTAGCCCTCTCGATCGACCAGTAAGGCAAGAGCATATATATAGTGCAGAGCAGGGAGCTGACACAAACCATGGATACGCTTAGGAAGCAAATTGTCCGGTTGTGCGAGAACTTTTGCCTCGGTAGATAAATGGTTACCCTCTCGATCGGCCAAGAAGGGGACAAGGCCGAGTACACTGGCCTCTTGCTCAAGCGGTCGGCCGACAACAATGATGATTATATATGAGGATGATAACAACCATTACGACAACAAAGGCAGCGATGACAATGACGAGGATGATGATGATGATGATGATGACGACGACTACTGAAAGCATCGTTGACCTTTAAGCTCAGAGACCCCGCCGGTAAGTCACCGGTGCACCAGATCAATTTTACACATGTCTATGCCGATGCCGTAGGTGAGGGCTATGGAATCCCAGACTTCATCACAGTGGAATCAGCGAATTCACACTATGTCGGACATGACGGGGCTCTCACTGTCCAATGTCGAGTTGAGGTAACCACAAAGTCTTGCACTAGCAGCACCATTGTAGTCGGCGCTGTGATACCCGTGTCACAGTCCAACTTGGCCCTGCACCTCGAGCAACTGCTAGCTAGTGAGAACTGTTGGGATGTCAAGTTCCTCGTCAAGGACAGCGAGATCCACGGGCATGTGGGCTCGTTGTAGCTACACGGTTACCGGTGCTACAAAAGGAGGTGTAATCGGCTACCGGCAAGGACCATGTAAAATTTTATGCCATGAGAGTTGCGGTTTTCAAGGCCATTCTTCACTTCATCTACACGAACGAGCTACCTTGATTCAAAGACCTAGTCCCCGCTGTTGGCGGTGATTCCACGATGATGTGGGAGAGATGTTAGCGGTGGCGTTCCGATTCCCACTGGGGAGGATGCAGCGACTGGAGACTGGAGAGGATGAAGTATGTCGCTTGCCGCCTCTCTTTTTCATCCTCCCTCTCGGCTCCATCCACCGTGTAACACTCTTGCTCGTTCTACCTTCAGGCTCTCATAACTGAGTCCTGCGGCGGCAACACCTATTACCTCTAATCTTCGTGGCCATGTCATTTGACCGGATGTGGTAGTTGCCCACATAGGAGCGGGCATCATTAACATATTATCAATTTCAGCTGGCGTTCGTTGACACCGATTTTTACCCAAAAAATACGACACAATTACTATTGCGAAAAATATAAATTAGTGCAAACGGCTAAATTCCGTTATATACTGAAAAGATATAATAAATTAATTATAAGATCAACTGCTCAAAGCTAGGGATGATGATTAAATAGGCATATGATATATTGCCGACTCTCGATACAACATACATGAAAAGAACCAATAATTATTCAATTTAAACAAGACGAGGGTACAATTGTAGGGAACGAGAATCTAAAATTCTATATCATAGAGTTCTACAGAAAGCTATTTGGGGCGCCAGTGGGGAACCTTGTTTCGCTCAACGAGCATGTGGTTGGAGATTTACTCCAACTAGGGGCCGGTGAGAATGAGATTCTGACGGGACCTTTCTCGGAGAAGTAGGTGTTCGAGGTGATAGTACAAATGAAGAATAATAAGGAACCGGGCCCAGATGGTTTTCCAGCTGAATTTTATAAGAGGTGTTGTGATATCATTAAATGTGACCTTATACTCATGTTCCATGATCTATTTAATGGCCAACTACAATTGTTCGGGCACAACTTTGGAACTATTACATTGTTTTCAAAGGAGGAGGCGTTTCACATTGAGCAGTTCAGACCGTTATGTCTGCTTAATGTGAGCTTTAAAATATTTACAAAAGTCGGTCTGCATGGTCTCACACAGATTACGCATACTGTGGTGCCGCCGACTCATAAGGCTTTCATGTCGGAGAGACATATCTTTGAGGGTGTGGCCGTTCTTCATGAAACCTTACATGAAATTTACTCAAAGAAACTAGATGGAGTGGTCTTCAAAATGGACATCGAGAAGGCTTACGATAATGTTAAATGACAATTTTTGCAAGATGCTTTGCGTATGAAGGGGGTTTCGATGCGACCTGGAGGAAGCAGGTCGAATATAATCCTTTATACAAAAAGGCAACATAGGGATCAGGGCAAATGATAACATAGGTAATTATTTCCATATGCAAAAGAGACTGATAAGGGGGATCCATGTCTCATATCTTATTTAATCGCGTTGCTGATATGTTGCCGGTCCTCATTGGTCGAGCCAAAGAGGACGGTCATGTGGGTGGGCTTAACCCTCATCTTGTAGACGGAGGGGTTATTTTCATCGAACATGATTTGGCAAAGGCTAGAAATATGAAACTGGTTTTGTGTTTTTTCAAACAACTATCGGGTTTGCAAATCAATTTCAACAAGAGTAAACTGTTCTGTTTTGGACGCGCCAAGGAAGAATAGGAAATTATGGACAGTAGTTTAGGTGTGAGCTGGGTGTGAGCTGGAATCCCAACTCATCACCGAAAACTAACCAACAAAGGGTGGATGTGCATAGAAGATCGATTTGAGAAGAAACTAAGTCGCTGGAGGGGCAAGCTTATGTCTTATGGGCGTCCGCTAATTCTGATAAATTCGGTGTTCATAATTATGCCGATGTACCTATTGTCCTTCTTTGAAGTACCTGTGGGGGTACTAAAAAGGTTGGACTTTTATCGATCACATTTTTTCTGGCAAAGTGATGAGACTAGATCTAAGTACATATTGGCCAAGTGGGATATAATTTGTAGGCCGAGATACCAAGGGGGTTTAGGGATGAAAAACTTTAGGTAAATAACAAGCGTTAGCTATGTAAATGGCTATACAGGCTATCTGTTGAGGAGGGTGTGTAGATACAATTGTCGCGTAACAAGAATTTGCAATCCAAAACCCTCGCACAAGTAATGGCGTAGTTGAACAATTCACCTTTTTTGAAGGGACTGATGCGAACAAAGGTTGCCTTTTTCAATAGGACCAAATTTATTATAGAGAACGGCAATACTGCTAGGTTTTGGGAAGACACATGGCTAGGGGAAACGCGACTAGCCATACAATATACAACCCTTTATAATATTGTACAAAGTAAAGACACAAGTACAATACTAGGATTGGTTCCTTAAACATCGGGATATCCCTGGTGGGGGCGATGGGATAGATGGCTACATCTTTTGCGTAGGTCGATGGATGTTAACCTATCTCATGATCGTGATACACTACACCGGAAACTTTCGGTGTCAAGGGTATTCTCACTGAAATCTATTTATATAGATTTGATATACACCAGTCCAATCCCAAAATCAATTCACATTTGGAAAATTAAGGTGCCTTTAAAAATAAAGGTCTCTATGTGGTTTGTTGACAAGGAAGTGATCTTGACTGAGGACAACTTGGAAAACCGTAGTTGGGAGGGTAGTAAACGGTGTAGTTTCTATGATCAAGATGAATCCATCCAACATCTTTTGCTCGAATGCTCAATAGCCAAGTTACTATGGCGTACAGTACATGTGGCCTTCAAAGTCAGACCTCCTAATTGCATTGCCACTGTTTGGGACATGGCTAAATGAAGTTGAGCCTAAAAAAGCGGTGCATATTCGAGGCGGAGTGTGTGCATTACTTTGGTCCAGAAACTCTTGAATGACGTGATTTTTAACAGAAAAATCATCACAATAGTTTTGCAAGTCATCTACAGGACAATTGGCTGGATCCGTATGTGGTTGTTACTCAGCATATGGCTTATGGGTGCAACCGTTGGGAGAAGGTTGCACGTGATACATACAACCGATTTGGCCGGCAGTCCAACAATATGATAGGTGTGTAGTCATCTTGTCATATTTTTGCCCGTTGTGGCAATTTTTATTTCATTTCAGCTTGATTAGCAAACTTGTATCAAATTTCGTACTTGGTCGGTTCTTTCATTAATAATATGGATGTATGCATCATTTTGATGCAAAGGCCAGGGACAATCCTCCTTTAAGAAAACAATTAGACACTACAAGAAACCTGTTAATCGATAACAGTCCCGAGCTGTCATGGACCAATGAAAAACCGTCGTGGATGTGCACACGTGACGGATTTGAAATCCGTCATGTATATCGCGTCATAATTTGGCACATCACCTTCCTTGACGGTTTCTGGCCGTCATAGATCTGTCCCCAGGCCCGCTGGGCCCAATATTCCATGACAGACTAATCCGTCACAGATTTACGTGACCTGGTAGCAACATGGACCTGAGGTGGGGTCTATGTGGATCTGATGTGGCAGCCAACATGGCCCATCTAGTATCCAGCCCAATTAAGGTTTTAGTCCAATAATTTTGGTCCAGTCCAACCCATTAGCCACTTATTTCAGTTCTACCCATTAGAATACCTATTCTTTTAGTCCAACCATTAGCCCATTTTTTTTCCAGCGTGTTTTTCATGCAACCCAATTGCAACAAGAAAGCGCTATAAGCATTTTTTTATTTCGAGTAAACTATAGTACTAGCTGGATTTAATCTCCAACACTGCACCACTAATGCTTCCAGGTAGTTATTCGAAGCCAAGTAATTCCTGCTAAAAACTTCAATCTCCAGCTGAGTGCCAACCTGCATAGAATCCAAAACATATACAAAAATATAGTAAGTAATAACAGCCAGCCCCCAAATGAATCTACAGAGTAATAGTATACTCCCTCCGTAAAGAAATATAAGACCGGTTAGATCACTAAAGTTGTGATCCGAACGCTCTTATATTTGTTTACAGGGGGAGTAGTTGATTTTCCAAACAATTTTTAAGCAAAGGATGGAGAGATCATTTCTTATTCATCAAGTACCACAAAAAATGAAGTTTATATACACTGATAGGGCTTGGTCTATCAAAACAGATTGTTCATACAATACAGGATGGTCCATACAATACAATGTTCTGTAATTTGTAGTTAGAAAACCAGAAAAAGTAATACTGGAGGCATACTTTCTTCACCAATTAAAGCCAATTCCTATCAAACTTGCTTTTTTCATGTAAAATAAAAAACACTTAAAAGCAAAACATTTTAGGCAATTAAATGATCCACCTAGTGATCTCATTATTCTAATAGTAGAATTCTTTACAAAGACCAAATATTCACGAGCATGAGTGAACTTCAGTTAACCAATTTAGAACAAGGGAAAAGCTTGGGAGCACCCGGCTGATCCAGCACGGGCGTCCGTCGCCTCCGGAGCGTGACACGTGTCCCATTTGTAGCTCGCACACCACACTATTCTAACTACCTGCCACACATGTTTTCAGCTTTGGCATACTGAAACATACGCAATAGTGACTCATCATGTTCCAAACTACATGAAAGTATTGACCACAATAAAGAAATGCAATATTACTTCAGGTTTTAACAAAAATCTGAAGTGGATACACCACCACAACTGTCTGAACATTCACAGCTGACCAATCCTGACGGATATATAAGGCGCTCTTCACAGTGCCACCATCACCTCTGTCACTGTTTGCTCAGTAATAATTGCCAATTGGCATAATATTACTAATAATAAACACAAGTGTTTTTTATTTGCCCAAACAATGAGTCCATGGTGAGATTTACCATTCCTAAAAGAACCAAGAAGTGGTCTAACATAGATAGACAGTACACTGTATAACAAGTGAGCAATAGTAAACGCTAACTGAACTCCAATTGGATTGGGGTAATCATTGTCTTCCAAAATTAAAATGTTTGAAGTTATATCAACATTTTTTACATTTACACCTAGTAGTTAAATACTGTTGCATACATAAATTGATATTGAGTAATTTCAGATTTACATGACAATGTAAAAGAAGAAGAGAAAGCCGAAATTCACCTGCACAGGAATGGAATCCAACTTGCCATGTGAGCCATTTCGAGATATAACAGCTGAATGTGGGTTGTCACTCCAAGATACGTGATCCAGGTTGAAATTGAACAAATACCTTGCAGTAGAAAGAAATAAGTAATTAAGGTTCCTAAGATACAGTATAATGAACAACACTAGGGAGCAAGGAAGCACCGGTGGAGCTTCGCGACGGCAAAAGCGTGCCATGGCCCGCCCAGCCGCTGAGGTAAAAATTAACTATATACGCGCAGGCCAGCCCACGACAGCCTCGCTCGCATGCTGTCTCGCCTCGTCAAGCTTCTCTCCTTGCATCCAGCCTCGGTCGCCCTCGATGCTAGGGCATGAGCCAGGCGAACAGCTGCACGGAGGGAAAGAGAGAGGTGGGCCGGAGCAGCAAATTAAGGTCCGGCTGCCGGTCGCAGCGAGTAGCAGCGCAGAGCGGTGCGGACTGCGAATGCTCGAGGGCGACCCATGCCGCGGTGGCTTGGCCATACCCCAGGCGGCAGCTAGCAGCGGCTGCGCCCAGCCGGGCGACGGCAAGTGTAGACCTAGGCGACGAGCGTTGCTGCACTAACACAGGCACATGCACACCCCGCAAACTCTCATCTCCCAGGCAGTCTAATTTCCCTATAAAAAGTAGGCTATAGCACTCTGAGATTCACTGAATTGATAATACACATGCTAATTTGGGTAGTAGATAATTGCCATGGGCACTGGGTAGCAACGCTAATCAACGCAAAATCAATTTGGTTTTCAAGTGAGAAAAGAGATGTACGTTACGGATGGAGTTGAGGAGGACTTTTCAGCAGCAGCCATCATCCTTTCCTTGGGTTGATTTTTTCATGGTTTTTAGATTGGCCTGCCCAGGCTTTTCTTTGTAGCTCCGCCACTGCAAGGAAAGCAAGAAATAGATAAACTGACCAGAAGCCATTGTCGTAGATGGACACACAAGCAGTTCTGACAGAGAAATCCAGAATAAACAAGCATGAGAACCCCTAAAAATCATTAATAAATAAGATGGAGTATGGTGTCTAGACAGTATTCTGGGAAGAACAAGTATTATGTACCAAGTGAAAAGCAAGCAAGCCATTCCCCTGGACGTAGGAAGACCAAAGGCAAGACAAAGGGGTGGATAGAGAGATGAATCTTGCGACATGTAAATTGGAAAATCTGTCTTAGTCGCGCGCAACTTGTATCCTAAAACACATCTAGAACTCAATTACTGAACTAATCAGAGATGGTTAAGAATCTGTAGGTTTTATTCCCATATTACTGGATTTTCTTGCACTGTCGTACTAATAGCCAACATCGTCGATGCTGTCTGTGCTCTGCACTCACCATCTAAAATCGATGCGGTCGGTGCCGTGGTCGAGCGTGAAGGACTCGTTTGTGTTCTGCTCCGCCTTGCAGCTAACCATCCCCATGAGACCGACCTGCAGATCCCCATCCCGAATACGAAACTATGTAAGCACTCAATCCCTGACGAACAACCAAGATGGGTGACTCCTTACTCACAAGGGCTCTCCGTCGGATGGAGCTGGATCCGTGCCCGCCGCTGGTGACCTCGGGGACTTCCAAATTTGGCTGCCTGCCCCACCGCGGTGACCTCGGGGGCTTCCAAGTCCGGCCGTCAGTCCCGCTGCCGCCACTGCCGCCTCGGCTTGAGGGGTAGGACTAGGGGAGATCTGAATGGCGATGGGAGGGGAATGGTGGGGAGCGGCCCGGCGCGGGGTGGTTCAGCGCCGGCAACGGTGGAGCGGCACGGGGTGGTTCAGCGCCGGCACCGGTGGAGTGGCACCAGGAGGATAGGTGGAGTGGCGGCGCTTGAAGGTTGGTAGGGAGGAGCTGGGAGAAGGGTAATTAGGGTTAGGTTGGCGTGGACTCTGCAGTTAAACGGGTCGGCTCGAAAATTTCAACACCCCGCGCTGGCGACTTAAAATTTTCTTTTGCCCCACGCGCTCTCAGTTTTGGTTTCTTTAGGGTTGATTGCATTCGACTGAACCGTGGGCCAAACAAATGGCACATCAGCTAGAACCATCCATGACGGTCCAAATGGTATATGAAGAAAAAAAGTCTAGGCCCGACTAGGCACAGCTGGTCGATCCGTGACAGTTTTTGTGACGGTCCCTCAAAGTTTGTCATAAAGGGGCTACTGTTTTCAGGCCCATTCGTATCTTGCTTATATGTGACGGTTTTCATGACGGATCTCGTGAACGTCACCAGAAATCCGTCATGAATTAACAGATTTCTTGTAGTGAGATACTCATCAAGTCTTGTCCTGAGACAAATATAAAGGAAACATGGCTAGCATACGCATACGTCGTCACCGAGGTGGAATTCTAATGTTGACGTAAACTCAAATTGTCATAGGTAAACTCAAATTGTCATAGGTGGGACTGATATTGTTAAAAAGTTGGATGATGGACTAAATGCAGGCATTATTCCACTAGAGGGCGAAGACCGATGAAATCTTCGCCTCTAAGTGAGTCCAACGATGAGCCGGAGTTGCCGCAGACGCCCATCTACCCGGAGCCCATCATGAAGATCATGGACATCTCTAACAATGACTACTCTCAGATATATATAGGATATCTATGTAGTACGTAGCTTTTTATTATGCATAGTTTGTATTGATTTGAGGTATCAACTTTGAGGTACTTGGATGCAGCGGATGAATTTTGAGACATGACTGGTCACTGCTTGCTGATGTGTCCGGGTGCATCCCTTGATGTATGAGGGCCCAGATTTGGTGTCCACGGTTGTAGACGATCTTAGCTCTCACAGTATGGGTTGGAGGCAATAGTAGAAAACGGGCCTATTGTCCCGGTTCGTAAGGGCCTTTTGTCCCGGTTCCTGAACCGGGACTAAAGGGTCGTTACTAATGCCCTGACCCTTTAGTCCCGGTTCTAACCAGAACCGGGACATATGGGCCTCCACGTGGCCTGCGCGTTGAGCCCAGGCAGGAGGGCCTTTGGTCCCGGTTGGTGGCACCAACCAGGACCAATAGGCCTCCACGCATCAGCATTTCTGTGGCTGGGGTTTTTGTTTTTTTAAAGGGGGGGGTTGGGGGTTTTGGGGGGTTAATTTAGGTATTTCATATATTGTGTTAGATAGCTAATTAATAGAGAGAAGTGTCCTCTCTTATGTCTGTGCTTGGTCGATGCTACGTACTATACATACGTATAGAGAGGACTAGACACGCTAGCTAGCTAGTAAGCAAACGAAGGAAACAGAAGATCGTCATGAACATATATGCATACAGAGAGAAGTGATATCGACCACCTCTACTTCTCCGAGAGATTGGTCGAACAACAAGTTCTCGTATATCTATCCGACACTACCAGCTACATATATACAATAATTATATCTTACAAATATAATCTCCTTAATTACGGACGCATGGTCCACATAGTATTCTCCGTCTTCAGCGATCACGTGGTCAAGAAAGAATGCCGCCAATTCCTCTTGAATTGCTCGCATGCGATCTGGTGCTAGGAGTTCATCCCGCACCCGTAACATCTAATTTGAAGAAGGGGGTCAATACATATATATATATATATATATATATATATGAATGAATGAATGAATGAAACTCAACACAAATGATGGTAATAAAATAAAATTGTGAATATTGTTATTTACGCACTTCATATTGTTCGGCAGAGTAGCCCCGCTCACAGGTCGTGTGGCGGATGGACTCGCAAACGTAGTATCCACAGAAATCATTCCTTTGGTCCTGCCACAACCACTTTACAAGAAATAGAGGTCAATTAAACAGATAAGCAAGAATGCCAAATGGTATTGATGAAACTAGCGCTTGAATCAATAGCTAGGAGATGCGCAGAACATGTTACTATAGTACTTACTTTCTGGTGTCTAAATTTCAGCTCCTTCGGCAGTCCCTGAGCTTTTTTGGTGAATTTTCTCCAAACCCTGCCAGACAAAGAAAACAATTACTTGATATCAGAAATGAACAAAGTTGCTGATATGGTGGATAATGATCGATTTAACTTACTTCTTGAGTATTTGAGTCATATCCGCATACTCCTGGGGATCTTTTCGTTTAGAGTCCAAGACCGTTACTACTCCCTGCTCAAGCCTAATCTCTATGAGAATATAGTGGTACCTGCGCACGCATGCATAACTCATCAATTACATTACTATAACCTAGACTAATATATAAGGGAAACCGAATATGCACAAGACAGTAACACTCACTTGAAGTTGTAAGGAAAGAGTATTATATCTTTGTTTTCATTTATTTTGAATGATCGTAGCAAGTTGGCCTCGGTATCTGTGGCACGAAATTCAACCTCAGTTGCATCTATGAGATATGTGTTAATGAACCCAATATCACCGACTTGTCTTTTCTTCAATTCGGCGATCTTCAATCTGCATAATATAGTGAGGATAATTATAAATACATGCAATGAAAGAGCTGAGCTATATAGAGACTTAATGACAGAAGTAGTACTACTTACAGACAGTAGCAGGTGACCGTTGCTTTATCGAGGGCCAATTGATTGAAAAACTGATAGAACTCCTCAAATGGAATAGGCAACAGATTAATTCCAACGAGGTCATGCTCCTTTTTAACTCTCACATACAAAGTACTCCTCCCCCCAGACACTCTGCAGATTTTCAAGTACCAATCATGCAATCTTCGCATCATCGTTGATAGAGATCTTTCATCTTTGACGAGAGGCTTCCCGTACTCGTATCTTTGTATCTGCACGTCCATGAAATCATAATGTACATCGTCGGGCAGGTAATCTCCAAGATTGCTATAACCGGGCACCATCCTCGGATCGACGATGTCGCTAGGCACCTTGAGCGGGGGGCACGATTGATTCCCTTGTTCGCCGAGCTGGGCAATTTGTTTCCCATCTGCTCGTCATTCTTTCATCCTTTGTTCACTGACTGTACTTCCCGACCGCTCCACTTCGGCCCATGTCTTTCCAATAATGCGCTCATAGTTGCCTTTCGGCAGAGACTTGGGTGGTTTTGCTAGGGCAGCCAGAGTGCGCTTCGCTTTCACCGGATATACCTTCTCCTTCGGAGGTGGATGTCTCTTTGCTTTCAACCCTTGAAACCAGTCATCCACTTCGGTTCGCGCGATCTTCGCGTTCTCCTCCGGGGTCCTCTCATATGGTAACTTCTCTTGAGTCTTCAGAGAAGGACCGAATCTGTATGTCCTCCCGCCTCTGGCTGTACTACTAGACGCCGGCCGAGCAGATGGAGCGGTTGTCTTCTTTACTTGCTTACGAGGCGGAGGAGAAGGACTACGACGCACCGGAGTAGCTGCCGGAGCGGCGGCGGGTCTCTTCCGCCCTTGCTGACGAGGCGGAGAAGGAGGAGGCTGGCTGCTCGGGCACGCCGGCGCAGGCGGAGAAGGAGGCGGAGTGCCGCCACGCGCCGGAGAAGGAGCCGGCCGAGTGCCTTGATCGTCACTCGCCGGAGGAGGAGGCAGTGGAGGAGGCGGAGTGCCCTGACTCGCCGGAGGAGGAGGCGTCCAGTTCGGAAGGTTGATGAGCTCCTTCCGCCATAGGCATGGAGTCCTCAGAGAAGAACCTAGCTGAGTCTCCCCTTCTCTGGTAGGGTGGTCAAGCGGGAGGTCCTCAAATCCGTCCGTTATTTCATCCACCATCACCTTAGCATATCCTTCTGAAATCGGCAGGCAGTGAAAAGTTGCGCCGGGTTCATTAGGAAAAACAGAGCCAACGGCCGCCTTGACCTTCATATTAATCCATTGCGTCATAAGGTGGCAATTTTGAGACTCCGTGATAGCATCCACGGGATAGCTGGCAGGAGCCGTCAAGACATGCTCCGGCTGAAGCAGCTAGGTGGAAGCCACGCTGCTTCTCCGCTGAGATGGCGGGGTAGCTTCAGGGGAAGCTTTGGCAAGTCGTTTGCTGCGATTTGCTTCTCATTCCTCTATCGCTTGTACCCTTGCATGCAGCGCCTGCAGTTCGGTCTGCTGCACTTTCTTCCTCCTCTCATGGCATTTGTAACCGCCTGCGTCCGGAAATCCAGCCTTTCACGGAATGGAGCCTGGCGTGCCTCGTGTCCGTCCAGGGTGCTCAGGATTTCCGAGGGCCTTCGTGAGCTCGTCGTTCTCTTTGTCTGGAAGGAATGTCCCTTTCTGCGCTGCATCGATATAGTACCGAAGCTTCTTCAAGGGTATGTCAAGTTGCTCGTCCGTCCAAACGCACTTCCCTGTTACAGGGTCCAAGGATCCGCCAGCCCCGAAGAACCAAGTCCGGCAACGGTCTGGCCAGTTCATTGTCTCTGGTTCGATCCCTTTATCAAGCAGATCAGCCTCAGCCTTTGCCCACTTAGGCCGGCCTTTGAGGTAGCCACCTGACCCCGTGCGATGGTGAAGCTTCTTCTTCGCAGCATTTTTCTTGTTTGTCTCCGACATCTTCTTACTCTTATCTGATGTCTTATGGGCCACAAATGCGGGCCATTGATCTCTGATCTTCTCATATTTGCCGATGAATTGTGGTGTCTCTTCTTTGTCGACAAACCTTTTCAGCTCATTCTTCCACCTCCTGCATAGCTCTGCCATCTTCTTAAGAGCAGCAGACTTAATTAATTGCTCTATAACCGGCTTCTCTGGATCCTCCTCTGGCGGTAGGGTGAAATTTGCCTTCAGCTCATTCCAAAGATCATCTTTCTGCATATCATTGACATAAGACACCTCGGGGTCTTCTTTAGCCGGCTTAAACCATTGGTGGATCCTGATCGGGATCTTGTTCCTAACAAGAACCCCGCACTGAGCAGTAAATGCATCCTTCGTCCGGATGGGTTCAATCGGTTGGCCGTCACGCGCGATTGCTGTGATCTCAAACCTTTCATCCTCGCGCAACTTTTTCTTCGGGCCTCGTCTCGTTACCGAAGTTATGCTCGATCCGGAGGGCTAGAAAAAAGAAGAAAGACGAGAGTTAATTAATATGTGTACATACCAAAACAATGAATGCATCAATTAGCTAGTCTCAGCACAGGCTTAACTAATATATTTACCTGGCCGGACTCTGTTCGGTCATCGGAGTCGTCACCCTGTTCTTCTGGACCTGCTTCTTCACCCTGCTGTTCTTCCGGACCTGCTTCTTCACCCTACTGTTCTTCCAGACCATCATTGTCGTTAAGATAACACGACATGACATCACCTCCGTCTAAGATTATGTCCCACAACGTCTCTTCTGCTTCCTCGTCTCGTCCGTGCTCCATTGTTTCTGCAAATATATATTACAACATGGCAATTATTACACAAGCATGACATCACGTGGATATATTAGTTTGGGTGTACTCCTCGAGAGTTTTCACTATCAAAGTTATCCGGGAGGGGGTAATATCGGCAACGATGAGATACATACACGAGAAAATAATGTTATCGGGGAGCGGGTATATCGACCCCCCTCCCACACGTGTTGAAGTTATCGGGAGGAGTTTTTATCGACAACGACGACATACATACATGGGAAAATAATATTATCGGGGAGGGGTATATCGACCCCCCTCCCCACGTGCCCACGTGTTGAAGTTACCGGGAGGGGGTAATATCGACAACGATGAGATACATACACGGGGAAATAATGTTATCGGGGAGCGGGTATATCGACCCCCCCCCACGTGTTGAAGTTATCGGGAGGGGTTTATATATCGACAACGATGACATACGTACATGGGAAAATAATATTATCGGGGAGGGGGTATATCGACCCCCCATGTGTTGAAGTTATCGGGAGGGGGTATATCGACCCCCCTCCTCGTGTTGAAGTTACCGGGAGGGGGTAATATCGACAACGATGAGATACATACACGGGAAAATAATGTTATCGGGGAGCGGGTATATCGACCCCCCCCCCCCCCACATGTTGAACTTATCGGGAGGGGTTTATATATCGACAACGACGACATACGTACATGGGAAAATAATATTATCAGGGAGGGGGTATATCGACCCCCCCCCCCACGTGTTGAAGCTATCGGGAGGGGGCCCGGGTATATCGATCCCCCCTCGTGTTGAAGTTACCGGGAGGGGGTAATATCCACAACGATGAGACACATACACGGGAAACTAATGTTATCGGGGAGGGGGTATATAGACCCCCCCCCACACGTGTTGAAGTTATCGGGAGGGGTATATCGACGACGACAGACCCGATAAAACATAAGAAAACGAAGAAGAAATAAAAAGAGGAGAAGAAGAAAGGAATAGCTAGAGGAGAAGATCGAAGAAAAAAAGAAGAAAGGAATAGAGGAGAAGAAGAGAAAATAGAATATATATATATATATTCTATTTTCTCTTCTTCTCCTCTATTCCTTTCTTCTTCTCCTCTTCTTGTTCTTCTTTTTTCTTCTTCTTATTTATTTCTCCTCTTCTTCCTCTCCCCTCTTCTTCTCCTTTCTTCCTCTTCTTATTTCCTTTTTCCTCTCATTCTTTTTCTTCTTCTTCCTTCTTAAAAATACATGAAGTAGTATTGCTTAATTCATTGTTCATATGAATATACAAACAATTGCATATTTACAATAATTAATATCACCAAAAAAAATCTATGAACAGAAAAAAAATCCTAATTTTTCTAAAAACTATCTTTTCCATATATACATGAACATATATATACACAGAGAACACATATACATATATATAAAAAACAAGCATATATATGAAAAAAGCATATATATGAAAAAAATGCTAGCTAGGGAGGGCGCCGGCCGGACCAGGAGGACCGCGGGGTCGGCAGCGAGGATGGCGATGGGGCAGTGGGCGCACGCTCGGGGTAGGGGGCGCGGGCGACGGCGAGGGCGGGCCGGGGCGGCGCGCGTCGAGGAAGGGGCCGCCGCGGGCGACGGCGAGGGCGGGACGGGGCGGCGCGCGTCGGGGCAGGGGCGCGGGCGACGGCGACGGGGGCGGGCCGGGGCGGCGCACGTAGGGGCAGGGGTGCGGGCGACGGCGACGACGGGGGCGGGCCGGGGCGGGTGGCGTCAGTGCAGCCTGGCGGCGTCGACGTCGTCGGGGGCGGCAACTGCAAGATGAGAGTGAAAATTTCCTAAGTGTGGACATATATAGCAGAGCCTTTAGTCTCGGTTCGTGGCAGCAACCAGGACTAAAGGTGGGCATTAGTCTCGGTTGGTGCCACCAACCGGAACCAAAGGCCACTTTTCAGCAGCCCAAAGGGCGGGAAGCGGCGGCCTTTGGTCCCGGTTGGTGGCATCAACTAGGACTAAAGGGAGGCATTGGTACCGGTTCGTGGCACCAACCGGGACCAATGCCCACGTTTAGTCCCGGTTGGTGCCACCAACCGGGACCAAAGGCCTTGTGCTGCTGCGCCCGCGTCGAAAGTTTAGTCCCACCTCACTAGTTGAGAGGGGTGCGCAGTGGTTTATAAGCCCCACTGCCGCACCCCTCTCGAGCTTCTCTCCATTGCAGGCTTACGAGCCTAATTGTCACTGCTATGCCTGTGGGCCTACTGAGCCTCCTGCGGGCCTGAATCCTGGCCCATGGATGGGTTTCTAGTCGTATTCAGGCCGTGGGGGCCCAGTAGGTGGCACTTTTTTTGTTTTTTGAATTTTTTTGCTTTATTTATTTTATTTTATTTTGTTTTTTGCTTTTTTTAATTCTTTATGCTTTAAGTTTTAGAAAAATTATAAACTTTTTGTTAATGTCATTAGTTTTCAAATTTGAAAACATTTTTTTGTTTTTTTGTTTTCTTTGTTGCTTTATTTATTTTATTTTGTTTCTACTTACAACAAAATACTTATTGTTGCTATTTTTATTTTTATTTTCAGTTTTTTTGTTTTGTTTTCTGCATTATTTATTTTCTTTTGTTTTTTGCTTTATTTTTTAACTCTTTTTGCTTTTAGTTTTAGAAAAATTATAAACTTTCTGTTGGTGCCATTAGTTTTCAAATTTGAATAGTTAAAATTTGAATTCTTTGAAATTTGTGTGAATCACAAGTTTGTGATTAACTTTACCAATGGCCCACGTGGCTGCCCTCTTGAGAGTGTTCTTGGTGAGAACATTGTTGACAAGGAGTGAACCGGGATTAATGGTATTACGAGGGCCAAACCATAAGACATTAAAGAATTTGAAATGAACTCTAAAAAAGTTGGCATAGCATGTGCATGTATAAACGGAGAATGGTATCATACTCGTCTGTTACAAAGTTGGCATGGTGTCATCATAATAGTTGCGGGAGAAAGTCTTCACTTTTTCTTCGTTTGTGTCATTTGCTTATTGCGCCATAACCATGGATAATCTTCAATGTTTATCAGGATGCTTGGGTCAGCCTTGACTTTGAAGGGAGGAATTTCATGAAACTTTTCATAATCTTCAGACATGTCTGTCTTGCCCTCCACTCCCACGATGTCCCTTTTTCCTGAAAGAACTATGTGGCTCTTTGGCTCATCGTATGATGTATTCGCTTCCTTATCTTTTCTTTTTCTCGGTCTGGTAGACACGTCCTTCACATAGATAACCTGTGCCACATCATTGGCTAGGACGAACGATTCGTCAGTGTACCCAAGATTTTTCAGATCCACTGTTGTTATTCCGTACTGAGGGTCTACCTGTACCCCGCCTCCTGACAGATTGACCCATTTGCACTTAAACAAAGGGACCTTAAAATCATGCCCGTAGTCAAGTTCACATATGTCCACTATGTAACCATAATATGTGTCCTTTCCCATCTCGGTTGCTGCATCAAAGCGGACACCGCTGTTTTGGTTGGTGCTCTTTTGATCTTGGTCAATCGTGTAAAATGTATTCCCATTTATCTCGTATCCTTTGTAAATCAATACAGTCAAAGATGGTCCCCTGGACAACAAGTACAGCTCATCACAAACAGTGTTGTCACCTCTGAGACGTGTTTCCAACCAACTGTTGAAAGTCCTGATGTGTTCACATGTAATCCAGTCGTCGCACTGCTCCGGGTGTTTGGAGCGCAGACTGTTCTTGTGTTCATCGACATACGGGGTCACCAAGGTAGAGTTCTGTAAAACTGTGTAGTGTGCTTTAGACCAAGAATGCCCGTCCCTACATATTATTGAGTCCGCTCCTAGCATGCCTTTTCCAGTCAGTCTCCCCTCATGCCGCGATTTAGGGAGACCTATCTTCTTAAGGCCAGGAATGAAGTCAACATAAAACCCGATGACATCTTCTGTTTGATGGCCCATGGAGATGCTTCATTCTGGCCTAGCGCGGTTACGGACATATTTCTTTAGGACTCCCATGAACCTCTCAAAGGGGAACATATTGTGTAGAAATACCGGCCCAGAATGACCATCTCGTCGACTAGATGAACTAGGACGTGCGTCATGATATTGAAGAAGGATGGTGGGAACACCAGCTCAAAACTGACAAGACAACTCGCCACATCACTCCTTAGCCTTGGTATGATTTCTGGATCGATCACCTTCTGAGAGATTGCATTGAGGAATGCACATAGCTTCACAATGGCTAATCGGACGTTTTCCGGTAGAAGCCCCCTCAATGCAACCGGAAGCAGTTGCGTCATAATCATGTGGCAGTCATGAGACTTTAGGTTCTGGAACTTTTTCTCTGGCATATTTATTATTCCCTTTATATTCGACGAGAAGCCAGTCGGGACCTTCATACTGAGCAGGCATTCAAAGAAGATTTCTTTCTCTTCTTTCGTAAGAGCGTAGCTGGCAGGACCTTCATACTGCTTCGGAGGCATGCCGTCTTTTTCGTGTAAACGTTGCAGGTCCTCCCGTGTCTCAGGTGTATCTTTTGTCTTCCCATACACGCCCAAGAAGCCTAACAGGTTCACGCAAAGGTTCTTCGTCATGTGCATCATGTTGATTGAAGAGCGGACCTCTAGCTCTTTCCAGTAGGGTAGGTCGAAGAATATAGATTTCTTCTTCCACATGGGTGCGCGTCCCTCAGCGTCATTCGGAACAGCTAGTCCGCCGGGACCCTTTCCAAAGATTACGTGTAAATCATTGACCATAGCAAGTACGTGATCACCGGTACGCATGGCGGGCTTCTTCCGATGATCTGCCTCGCCTTTGAAATGCTTGCCTTTCTTTCGACATTGATGGTTGGTCGAGAGAAATCGACGATGGCCCACGGACACATTTTTCCTGCATCTGTCCAGGTATATACTTTCGGTGTCATCCAAACAGTGCGTGCATGCGTGGTATCCCTTGTTTGTCTGTCCTGAAAGGTTACTGAGAGCGGGCCAATCGTTTATGGTCACGAACAGCAACACCTTTAGGTTAAATTCCTCTTGTTTGTGCTCATCCCACGTACGTACACCGTTTCCATTCCACAGCTGTAAAAGTTCTTCAACTAATGGCCTTAGGTACACATCAATGTCGTTGTTGGGTTGCTTAGGGCCTTGGATGAGAACTGGCATCATAATGAACTTCCGCTTCATGCACATCCAAGGAGGAAGGTTATACATACATAGAGTCATGGGCCAGGTGCTGTGATTGCTGCTCTGCTCCCCGAAAGGATTAATGCCATCCGCGCTTAAAGCAAACCATACGTTCCTTGGGTCCTTTGCAAACTCATCCCAGTACTTTCTCTCGATTTTTCTCCATTGCGACCCGTCAGCGGGTGCTCTCAACTTCCCGTCTTTCTTACGGTCCTCACTGTGCCATCGCATCAACTTGGCATGCTCTCCGTTTCTGAACAGACGTTTCAACCGTGGTATTATAGGAGCATACCACATCACCTTTGCAGGAACCCTCTTCCTGGGGGGGCTCGCCGTCAACATCACCAGGGTCATCTCGTCTGATCTTATACCGCAATGCACCGCATACCGGGCATGCGTTCATATTCTTGTATGCACCGCGGTAGAGGATGCAGTCATTAGGGCATGCATGTATCTTCTGCACCTCCAATCCTAGAGGGCATACGACCTTCTTTGCTGCGTATGTACTGTCAGGCAATTCATTAGACTTTGGAAGCTTCTTCTTCAATATTTTCAGTAGCTTCTCAAATCCTTTGTCAGGCACAACATTCTCTGCCTTCCATTGCAGCAATTCCATTACGGTACCGAGTTTTGTGTTGCCATCTTCGCAATTGGGGTACAACCCTTTTTTGTGATCCTCTAACATGCGATCGAACTTCAGCTTTTCCTTTTGACTTTCGCATTGTGTCCTTGCGTCGACAATGACCCGGCGGAGATCATCATCATCGGGCACATCGTCTGGTTCCTCTTGATCTTCAGCAGCTTCACCTGTTGCAGCATCATTGGGCACATCATCTGGTTCCTCTTGATCTTCACCAGCTCCCCCCGTTGCAGCATCACCGTATTCAGGGGGCACATAGTTGTCATCGTACTCTTCTTCTTCGCCATCTTCCATCATAACCCCTATTTCTCCGTGCCTTGTCCAAACATTATAGTGTGGCATGATGTCGGTGTACAAAAAGAGGTGTACACTTTTTGTACCCCTATAACTGTGCACGGGCAGTCAGAGCCGCGCCCACGACCACACCAAGCAAGGCAGGGGAGGTGAGACAAGGTAGGACCGGAGCTCGAGGGAACTGGAGCAACGCCAAGGCCAGGACCATGAAGAGCCAAGGGACGAGGCGGGCTCCCCCGGCAAGATCCTTGCCGGGGTCGGCTTTAGCAGCCCCGACAAGACCCTTGTCGCGGCAACTCGCCCCACGCCTACGGAGCAAATCACCCTTCAGTCCACTGCCCCCATGCGGCAAGGATTTGAGAGACCCCTCCGCGGTGGCATGCAGATCTTTGTGAAGAAACATTCACAATCAGATATAGAAGATGACAACCCTTGGCGGGATCCCAGCCAAGGAAGACCACAAGACCCCCGGCAAGCGCCTTGCCGGGGATGACAGCAGGCGCCTCGGCAAGACCCTTGTCGGGGCCCCGGCAAGGCCCTTGCCGAGGACATCTGCAGGGCCACCATCAAGCCCACGCTGACTAAACTTCCACCACCGTACGCATGCAGCTGCCAACTCAACCAGCTGGGCAGGCACCTGCGTGGCGGCATGCAGATCTTCATGAAGACCCACCACTGCGCCACCTCAGCTGCCTGCCTACCTACGTGGCATCACAGGCATCGCTGGCCAGGGCGTATGTCGACACAAGAAGGAGCGGCGATGGACGAGACGGATTTCTCCCCCGTCCCCGATAAAGCAAGGAAACCTAAGCAGACGCATTAAATGCGCCTTGTCATGTAATGCGAGGGATAACCTCGCATCACTGTACCCTTTCCACCTCCTGTGTGCCACTGTGGCGACCCCTTTTTCTATAAAAGGAGGCCCGAGGCGACCAGGGGAAGGATCTTTTTAGAGCTCCTAACGCCCCAGAGCTAGCTCAAGAACAGGAATATACATCCACCAAAGCAGGAGTAGGGTTTTACGCATCCTCGCGGCCTGAACCTGGATAAACAAAGTATGTACTATCTGTTTGATCCGCTCTTCTCACGACCCCGCGCCCCGCTAACCGTAGTAGGGATTCTTGTGATCCCATAGGTGTCGTTCCCACCGACATCTTTGGCGCGCCAGGTAGGGGGCACCGTTGTGAGAATCGACTCTAGCAGTTAGCCCAGCACTCCTTCGTCTTCGTGGCTCTTGGAGAAGGAAGCAGGCCAGAAGATTGGCACTCGAGCGACTGCAAACAGAAGCTAAGTTGCACTGAACCCTGATTTGTTTTATCCTTCTTATACGAAGTTATTCCCCCCCGGAGATGTCACACCTTTGTATGGGAAATCTGCACGCCAGGGGGCTCTCCCACGATCGGCAACGCCCTTGCCCTTTTTTGAGTCTGCTCAACAGCTCAAGCGGCTGCGTCGAGGATGGCAGAGTAGCCTTCCGCGATCAACAACGCTCTCGATTCTGACTCGAGTCAAGCTTGACAGTTCGAGCGGCCGCGTTCAGAACGGTAAGGTGGCTCGTCCGGCAACACGCATACCCGACAGGCCCATGGGGATCCGTCCGCAAAACGCCGCTAGGGGCTTCCGCGCCGGCGAACCTACCCAATCGACGTAGGGCGCAGATACAAAGAGAAATTGAACGGGGAAATGACGTGCATGAAAATTAAGTGTACTGCAAAAGTTATGTTACATCACATCATTGCTGCGGTTCTAACTAAAGATAAAATTTGTCTTGGTCGGGAACCTGCAGCGGCGAAGAAGAACGGGATGCCTAATCCCGGCGCTGGCCTTCCACCCTCTTGATTTCGTCGATGCTGCTGATGATGAGCTTGATGCGCTCCTTGAGCACCGTGAGGTCAGTACCATCCGGCAAGCTATCCATCGCGGCTTCGAAGTCGAGGTCGAGATTCCAGTACACCATCTTGGTGAGGACCTTGGTCATGGCCCCCGGCAAAGTCGCCGGGCCTCCCCAGCCAACGTGGCCGCCCTGCTGGAGTGAAGATAAGCCAAGGCTCCAAGGACGCCCTCGAAAAACTGGGTCAGCTTGGCGTTGACGGTCCCGCTGCGCTCAGGGGCATACCTCATGTTTGGCATCCCCATGGTGGCCAACTGCGAGGTGACCCTGCCGGCGACGTCTTCCAGACGGCTGATCCATCTGTTCTCGCCCGCCACATATTCCTGGTGGGAGGCGGCCTCGTTCGCCCGCAGCTGCTTCTCCTCCTCCAGGCTCCTGGTCAAGGTCTCCTCCCAAGCCTTGCTCTCCGACAACATCTTCTCGAGATTCTCCAGCTTCAGCTTGAGATCTCTGATGGAGTTTTGCGCTTCGGAGAGCTCCCCAGTCCTGCTGATGACTGCTCCTTGCGCCTCTACCAAGGCGCTGTTGAGCATGCTCTTCTCATTGGACAGCTTGAGGGCCTGCTCCTTCAGCTCGTCCCGCTCTACCTCCAACTCCTTTACCTTGCCGGCATGGGCCAGAGCTTGGGCATTGAGTGCCTCTTTGTGCCTCTGCTCCAGCTCACGAGTCCATCACACGACAAGGGCCTCGAGCTCCTCATCCTTGCCGCGGAGCGTTGCGGCAAGCTTCGCCTCACGCACGGTGAGGTCCTCTTCCTGGGAATCCAATGCGGCTTGATGCTGGTTCCGGGCGGCCTCGGCCGCGGCAGCCAAGTTCATCGCCTTTTCCTGGGCCTTCTCGATGTCAGCCATCTTCATGGTGAGCTCTACATCACGCTTGGCCAATTCCCCCTGAAAGGCCCTCTGCTCCTCGCGAGTCTGGTGAAACCAGGTCTGCCTCTCAGCAACGCGCGCCTTTAAGTCCACCTCTACCTTGTCCACCGTTGCCATCCTGGACTTAACCTTGTCCAGACGGGCACGGTAGAGCACTTGGAGTTTTCGGAAATTGGCCCCCATGGCACGGAAAAGCTGCTCTTCTGGAGAACCATCACCGCCAACACCCGGTTCATCGACCACCTCGAGCCCGGTGGCGGCGAGCACCTCGCCGTCAAAGACTTCCCCTTCGGCGGGCGCTCGGGAACTTGACGCCCCTGGAAGATGGATGAAAAGATCGTCGCCCACCTTCAGATATCTGCCGGGGCCCGAGGTTGTGGAGGAAGGAGGCTGATCATCAACCACCTCTTCCTCGGCTGTGGCCTTGCCGGCCTCCCCGGCAGGCCCACCGCTGGCACCCTCAGCAAAAGCCTTGCCGGCCTCCCTAGCAGGCCCACCGCTGGCACCCTCGGCAGGAGCCTCGCCGGTCGCCTTGGCGGCCCCCGCAGTGGTGTCCTCGGCAGCATCCTTGGCGGCCTCATCGGCGGCGACCACGTCAGCATCTCTGGCGGCCTCCTCGGCGGCAATCCTGTCGGCCTCCGCCGTGGCCTCCTCAGCAATGTTCCCAACAACAGTATCCACGTCCTCCATATCTATCGAAGGAGGGCCTGGGTAGTGATGGGAGCAATGAAGCCAAGAAAAAGAATAAGGGAAAAATAGAGACGGAGGACAGGCGACTCACCAGTGCCGGGCTGTGAAGCAGAAGTCCCCTCCCCGCCAGCATTCGGCGCCGTGGCAGAGTCACCAGCGCCCAAGTTCCCCTCTTCCTCCATGGGTGTGGGCTCGGTGCTTGACGCCCTTGCCGGGGACGCCCCTCGCGACAGTGTAGTTGATGGGGGTGGTGTGTTGGGGGTAGCCCTCTGCGGCTCCTCCTGCTGCCGCTCCCCTCCTGCAAACCCGACAAGGTCAGCACCATAGCATCGAACGCCTACCACATGTCGAATAAGAGGAGGGTGATGAACTTACGCTGGGGGCTACTGTCCGGGCTGCTCAGCACCACCAGTGGCGACTTTGAAGCACTGGCCGGGGGCTGGCCGCCCACCAAGGCCTTCGCCCTCTTCGCCCTCTGGGCCAACGTCTCTGCATCCCTGCAAAAGCAAAAACGGATCAAGATAAGTGACTTAATTCAGGAGAATGGGAATGGCAGTCAGGAACGGGGTACTTACTCGTCATCCATCTCCTCCTCTTCCATCACTTTCCTTTTCCTCTTCGGGCTGAGAGGCCTGAGATTAAAATTGATCTCCGCGTCAACATCCAAGTCGACATCTCCCGGAGGAGGCGAAGAAGGCGGGGTTTGTGCGCGCCCAGATGGGGAAGGGGCTATTGTCTTCTTCTTCTCAGCGGCCTTCGTCAGCCTCTTCGCTGCCGTGGCCCTCGTGTGACGCCCGGACCCCTCCAGGGTCAATTGAGGCCGCGTAGCCCTGCCGGGCTGGACCGGCTCGCCGGAGCCAGCCCACCGCAGGACTCGCCCTCTTCCCCTGGCTGGCGTCGAGCCCGTCGCCACGTCCTCCTCCCTCGACGACTCGTCGGCCGCATCTTCGACAAGCGGAGCTCCAGTATCAGCGCTGCTAACCTCCCCGGAGGCCGCCGCCCACCGGGTGAGCTCCTCTTCCTCCGCAGCCATTGCAGCCTTGTCCTCCACACCCCCGGCACTGCCGACCTCCATGGCAAGCTGCGCCTCCCTCGCCCTAGTGGCGATGTAGTCCAGCTCTGCCTGGGTGGTGTGCATGACAAGCCACCGCTCGGCGTCAGCGTTGACATATACCTCAATCAGGGTGTCAAAGAATTGTTGCACATCCGCATCCTTCGGCTCCTTCTAGCTCGGGACGGGGCCGTGCGCATTACAGTCCGGCATCATAGCGATGATCTCGGACCGACGTGAATTATTGCACAACGGGACCACCCCCGCTGGCAACTTGAAAAACGGCCCCTTGAGGGCCTTGCCGACCTTTGCGGCAGCCCTCGCGTCCTTGCCGGTCCGTTCGACCTCGCCGTCGCGACCCACATCAAGCTGAAAAAGCCGCTGGCAGAAGTGGGCATGCGCCATCACCGTGAAAATGTGGTCGAGACCAGGGCGGAGTCGCATAATGTCAGCCGGATTCGTAAAGAGCCAGGCTGGCCTCCCCTTGTTGTGCAACGGGGCGATCCGGCGGCGAATGAAGTCCGCCCCGATCATCTCAAGGGTGAGTCCAGCCCAGGTCAGCTGGAGAATCCTGGTGGTGGCGACAGTGAGCCTCCCGTCGGCGGCGTCGACATCACCCCAATCGCCGCCGCGAGCCGGCGGCACTCGGCAGACCTTGCAGAATTCCGGCGGGTCTTCATCTTCAATCCAGCACCACCGGCCACGCCATTCCTCCCACCTCTCCTTCACGGCACCGTCCGGGTACGCCCCCTTGGATCTTGGGATCCAGGTGACGCAACCAGAGACGGCACCTCCCGGCTGGATCCGAGGGGAGAAATAATGGCAGAAGAGCACCGTGTTGGGCCGCACCCCGGCGAAGCCTTCGCAAAGAAGCGCAAAGAAAGCCATGCACGCCACCGCATTCGGAGTAAAATCTAACAGGCGAAAGCCGAAGGTGTGCATAATGTCGCAGAAGAAATCGGAAAAAGGGGGGCATAACCCAGCAGAAAGATAATCGACGAAAAAGGGATACCGATTTGGAGCAGGATCGGCGCAAGCGGCAGGAATGACGCGCGTCGCCGGATGTCCCGAATTCTCTCCCCTCGTCTTCACTCCCCATAGAGGCCTGAAGAAGGCCCGGAGCTCACGAACATCGACCGTCGAGGGTAAGAAAAAGGCGGACTTCGTCCGGTCCCCCAATAGCGCGCTCTCCGGCGGCTCCACAGTCCCAGCGCCCTTAGCCACCACCTTGCCCTTGACGGATTTGGGCGCCATGGCGGCTAAGAAGGTTAGAGGACTGAGGGAGGGGGATGGCGAAGCAACGACGGCGGGTGACGGCGGAAGCTTAGGAAAGAAGGAAGAGCGGAAACAACGGCTCTGAGATTGGAAAAGGCACGAGGAAAGAGGAGAAAGTGAGCAGCGCGCCCGCGGTTATTCCTTTTTATGGGGAAAACACGAGCCGCCTCCTTTCACATTGACTGTGATGTGACGCATGCCCACGAGAACCATCCCACGCATGCCGTCCACGTCACGCGCACCCCTCCACACCGCGCCACGCGCGCGGATCGTGGGAAGCGCAGCGCGCGAAAGATCTTACCGCAGTAAAAACCGCCCCGCCTGCCCGCGCACCGTTTTTGGGCCTAGCCCGACAACGCGTTGCGCTTATGTGTGGCCCAGGCCCGGGGGCTCCTGTCGGTGTACAAAAATAGGGGTACACTTTTTGTACCCCTATAACTGTGCACGGGCAGTCAGAGCCGCGCCCACGACCACACCAAGAAAGGCAGGGGAGGTGAGCCAAGGTAAGACCGGAGCTTGAGGGAACTGGAGCAACGCCAAGGCCAGGACCACGAAGAGCCAAGGGACGAGGCGAGCTCCCCCGGTAAGATCCTTGCCGGGGCCGGCTTTAGCAGCCCCGGCAAGACCCTTGCCGCGGCAACTCGCCCCACCCTACGGAGCAAATCACCCTTGAGTCCACTGCCCCCATGGGGCAAGGATTCAGGAGACCCCTCCGCGGTGGCATGCAAATCTTTGTGAAGAAACATTCACAATCAGATATAGAAGATGAGAACCCTTGGCGGGATCCCAGCCAAGGAAGACCACAAGACCCCCGGCAAGCGCCTTACCGGGGATGACAGCAAGCGCCTCGGCAAGACCCTTGCCGGAGCCCCGGCAAGGCCCTTGCCGAGGACATCCGCAGGGCCACCATCAGGCCCACGCCGACTAAACTTCCACCGCCGTACGCATGGAGCTGCCAACCCAACCAGCTGGGCAGACACCTGCGTGGCGGCATGCAGATCTTCGTGAAGACCCACCACTGCACCACCTCAGCTGCCTACCTACCTACGTGGCATCACAGGCATCGTTGGCCAGGGCGCGTGTCGACACAAGAAGGAGCGGCGACGGACGAGACGGATTTCTCCCCCGTCCCCGATAAAACAAGGACACCTAAGCAGACGCATTAAATGCGCCTTGTCATGTAATGCGAGGGATAACCTCGCATCACTGTACCCTTTCCACCTCCTGTGTGCCACTTTGGCGACCTCTTTTTCTATAAAAGGAGGCCCGAGGTGACCAGGGGAAGGATTCGGCTTTTTGGAGCTCCTAACGCCCCAGAGCTAGCTCAAGAACAGGAATATACATCCACCAAAGTAGGAGTAGGGTTTTACGCATCCTCGCGGCCCGAACCTGGATAAACAAACTGTGTACTATCTGTTTGATCCGCTCTTCCCACGACCCCGCGCCCCGCTAACCGTAGTAGGGATTCTTGTGATCCCATAGGTGTCGTTCCCATCGACACATGAAACCCTTGTAAAGCAGGTGGGTGTGAAGGATTTTCCGGTCACAGTAAGACTTCGTATTCCCACACTTAGGGCATGGACAACAAATAAAACCATTCTGCTTATTTGCCTCAGCCGCTTCGAGAAATTCATGCACGCCCTTAATGTACTCGGAGGTGTGTCTGTCACCGTACATCCATTGCCGGTTCATCTGTGTGTGTTATATATAATTAAGTGTGTCAAAAACCATTACAGAACATCATGAATAGATAATGAAGTGACCAAATTAATATAAGTTCATCATCACATTAAAATCAAAGTACATACATAGTTCTCATCTAACAACATATAGCTCTCCAGAGCATCTAATTAATTAAACCATACATTGAAACTATGTAAAACATTTCAATGCGAAAACAAACGCGATCATAATCGCAACCAAGGTAACAATTGATCCAACGACATAATGATACCAAGCCTCGGTATGAACGGCATATTTTCTAATCTTTCTAATCTTCAAGCGCATTGCATCCATCTTGATCTTGTGATCATCGATGACATCCGCAACATGCAACTCCAATATCATCTTCACCTCCTCAATTTTTTTTATTTTTTCCTTCAAGAAATTGTTTTATTCTTCAACTAAATTTAACCTCTCAACAATAGGGTCGGTTGGAATTTCCGGTTCACATACCTCCTAGATAAATAAAATCTATGTCACGTTGGTCGGCATAATTTTCATAAACAATAAATGAACCAATAGTTATAAAGATAATATATACCACATCCGAATCATAGACAGGACGAGGGCTGACGGGGGCGGATACCAAAACCATCGCACTATATAAGATGCAATAATAAAAGTAAGAAAATTATACAAGTATCTATCTAAACATACAAGTAAGGATATTTTTCCTTTCAGAAAGAAGATAAGAACAAGAGGCTCACCACGGTGGTGCCGGTGATGAGATCGGCGCGGGTGATCGACGGTGGTGAAGACGGGGGCGGGGCGTGACGGATCGCTAAACCTAGGCAAATATTGAGGAAAATGGAGTTTGGAGGTCGAGCTTGGAGAGGAGAAAGCTTAAGTAGTGTGGCTCGGGCATTCCATCGAACACCTTGTGTGCATAGGAGGTGAGCTAGAGCACCACCAAGCCCTCTCCCCCTCGGCCAGAAAAAACAGAGCAGTGTGCTTTGCTCTTGCGCGAGGGGGTATATATAGGCACCACCATTGGTCCCGGTTGGTGGCATGAACCAGGACTAAAGGGGGGCCTTTGGTCCCGGTTCATGCCCCCAACTGGGGCCAATGGTGGTGGGCCAGGAGCCAGGACCATTGGTCCTGGTTCGTCCCACAAACCGGGACCAGAAGGTCCAGACGAACCGGGACCAATGGCCCACGTGGCCCGGCCGGCCCCCTGGGCTCACAAACCGGGTCCAATGCACCCATTGGTCCCGGTTCTAGACTGAACCGGGACTAATGGGCTTACTCGGCCTGAACCTTTGCCCCCTTTTCTACTAGTGAGGGAATATATTCAATAATACCTTAGGGGTGTTTGGTTGTCCGCATAGAGCAAACAGGCTCTCGCGGGACAAAAATGAGTTTTTTGGTTGTCTGCGTTCACTATTTGGCCTGCACAGCACAGACTTGAAAGCACCTCGCAGCCAGGCCTGCTAGGAGTGGCCAAATATATAGTTTCCAACTAGCCAAACTCGAGTCATGCAAGAGAGAACACATGGGTGGGTCTAGGGGTGCACCCTTGTTTTGTCTAATACCAATGTGTAGCTGAGGTTGCATGTGCTCTATTCGTTTAACTCTTAATCTTGTCCAAACATTAGTCCCTTCTAATGTACATAACGGTGCTTCGATTTAAAATAAAGTCTACACGAAAAAGAAGCACTTCGATGTTGTGGTTTCACTTAGTCAGTCTGTTCGTAGTTTCGTCTGTTATAAATGTTCAATTTCGTGTTCACTTTTTGAGTTATGTTGGACGAATTTTGTCAAATTCGTCGTGCACAGTCGATCATTTGAAATTTCCTTCGACCAGTAGCTTCATCTTGCAGTTCCACACGATTTTCGTGTTGCACATTTTCTGTTTTAATGTTTTTAGACGAGTAGATGTACATCTTTCTCATAATTATACATATGCATATGTGTGGTCTGGTTTAATGACATTCCTTAATTGTTTCTCTAGGCCTATGCCCCGCGGCTTGATCCTGTGTCCTACTACACTCGAACAGTCGTTGGGGTCGTTCCTCTCGGCCTTCTCTCCCACGTCATGCTACACTAGCTCCACCATCAACGTGGTTCCTCTCGGCCTCCTCGCCTGCATCCTGATATACTGTCGCCGACATCATTCCTTTCATCCTCCTCTCCTGCATCTTACTGCACTGACACCGCCATGGTGTGCGCACTGCATTTCTCCCTTAACACCCTCATATTTGTCCCTCCACACAGACTTGCTCTGTGGTGGCGACACATGCAACTTGTTCGCGGCACCGCCGATGGGATGGCTCGCCCGCGACTCCGTGCTTGTCATGTCGAAGACGGCGCCGCGGCTACCATCCACCGCAGTCGCCAAGGCACTCTAGTATAACTCTATGTGTTATGTGTAACTGTTAACTCTTAATCATATCATGTGTATGCAACCAAACACCATGTAGTTGCATCAGCACAACAATGCAGGGCACCAAACACCATGCCAAAATTGCTCCTCTAATGCAGGCAGTCTCCATGCAGGCAATCAAACGATGTGCAGGAATGGTTTTTTTGTCTATTTTTTCTCAATTAGTCCCAACTGAGACACATGCAGTGATGGCTAAATCGCTGCGGGCAACCGAACACACCCTTATCTACTAACTAGGTACGCCTCATGGCTCATGTGCTTCATCTTCACAGCTCACAAGGAAAACCGCACCTTCTTTTTAGCTAGTACAGACATGTGACTGAACACTAGCTAGTAGGTTCACTGAATATCATCCAACAAACATACATACCAGATCTTTTCTCTTCCTCGTGATTCTTGTGGTGGCATCAAGCAGTTTCTCATTCTTACCGACATGTAGAAATTAATAGGATTATTAATTTTCACTGTGGCCAAGTTTACAGAGAGGCCCTATACAAAGATGGCGGACGTAAATGCAGTCTACCAATCATCCTGTCAAAGTATACAGTGCATTTCTCTGTCTTACGCTGTAGACAGTAAATTGGAGCAGTGCACAGTGCATTTCTATGATTAGCACTGGACCTACTCCATTTGAAAATACGATTAGTATTATTTATTTATTTTAAATTCAAACATTTTTATGTTAGAACACGTTATAGAAAAGATATCAATATAAATCTCCCCCTCGCATGGCCTCCCCCTAGGCGACGCCAGGGGCCCCCGAACCCTAGCGCCGCAGGCCTCCTCTCGCGCCTCCCTCTGCCGCCATTGCCGCCGGCGAGGGCCGCTGTGGCGGCGGGCCCGGCGCCGACGGCACCTGGGCGGGTGGACACGGCGAGATCTCATTGGAGGCGGCAGGGGTGGCCCTTCTCATGGGATCCGAAGGCGGCGGCTGGGACGGCGATCCCTTGTCGTGCGGCGGTGGCCGAAGCGCGATAAGCCGGCGGAGTGGAGGCCCTGTGATGGACGGCGGCGGTGGCAGCGCCCCATCCGACGGGTGCCTGATCTGCGCGGAGATGGTGGCGGCGGCGATTGCGGATCCAACCCCGATCGGATCCGCCACGGGGTGGCCTTCAGCCGACCGGCGGCGCGTGGAGGGACCGGTGAGGAGATGTCGGATCTCCGCCGGTTAACCGACATCGGCGTTCTTCTTCGTGGCGCGACTCCGTTCGGTTCCAGCCAACCGCGAGATCGGGAAGACGTGGCTTCCAGTGAAAATCACGCCCGACTGCGGTCATGGGGGACGATGACAGCGTTTAGGACATCGTTCCCTTCTCAAGGCATCGTCGTTGCAGGTCACATCAACCTGATCGGAAGGTTCCGGGGGAAACCCAAGATCTGGGTCTACCGGATCGGACGATGGCGACGTTTCGATGTCGTTCTCCCTCCTGGGGGCATCGTTTTGGAGCAAGCGTTGGCTGGAGGGGACAAGAGGAGGAGCGGCATGGTATCTGACACGTCGACAATGGCGGGTCTCAGCGACATGGAGCAGCGGGGTCTCGCCGGTGGGCGTGTGATGATGGACGAGCGCGGGATGGTGGCGTTGTCTGGCGTCGTGGTGGCATCGACGGCAGCTAGACCGGGCAAGGTACATGTAGCAGTACAACACTAAACATGGATTTGTGGCAGATGGCTGCGGCAGCCTCATACCCGGCAGGCGTCCAGGTTGAGGAGTGCGCCGGACTGGTGGGTGCCCCATACCCGGCAGGCGTCCTAGTTGGGACCTCGGGTCTTAGATGTTAAGTTTGGCTGCAAGGTCTGTGGTATTAGGTCCAGACTATCAGCATCCCATCATCAACTAGATAGGAGTAGCGACAGATGTTGCCTAGACGGTGGCTTTAGTCTTACTTTTGTGTCACTTTGTAAGGTTTTGTGTGAATAATTAATAAAGTGGTTGCATGCATCGTCCAGATGCAGAGACCGGGGTCCTCTTCCATTTAAAAAAATCTACAGTACCAAATAAAAAAAATTTATTTCATGAGTTTAGGTTGTGTTGCACGGTAAACGGCCATCAAACCCACTCAAATCCATCATTATTAAACCGTACTTGAAACTTCATACAGAAGCGCCCAACGTCAATCTTGCATACTAGCCGAGTGGCCGCACCAAATATAACCCCCCACACTAAGGCTGCCAATAGTTATTTTAGCTAGTATCATATATTTGGAAATAGCAAACACGCTGATGTGGTAGAGAATTAAAAAAGAAAGAAAGGATTAGAGTAACATAGATAGATACCGTATCATATTAAATGTTATGCTACTTTGTGTCATGCATAATAATAAATAATATAATTTATAATACTATACATTATGAAGATAGTATCATACACTAGTATTATATGTATGATACTATTATATGATACTCCGCATTATGAGTAGCCTAAGGTGATTGGCGGACTGATTACCATTATCTGTTTCGTTTGTGTAACCATTACACATGCGATTGGGAGTACATCCTGATGTACTTTCTTAATTACATGATGTATTAGATTGAAATTATATTAGAGGACAATCTCAAATTTCTAGTGAACTTATGGCATCTGCAACGGGCGCCTCAAACCCTCAAATGCCTGGGCGGACGGCCCGGTCAGTGATCGGTCAAAAAAGCGACATAAACGGACGCCTCAAACTGGTCCCAAACGTCCAGACTTACCGGCACACCTCATATTCTGCCCGAATCTGGGGCAGATATGGGGTGGCTTGGGCGCGACTGGGCGCGTCTGCCACGTTTGAGCCGGCCCACGCTAGCCCACGCCGACCCTACATATATTTGTTCCCATACGCACGCTGTACCAAATCCTAGCTAGTCCACTCCACTCCCCTTCAATCAACTCTGCCACTAAAGCTTCCGTCAAGTGATCTCCGGCCTTCTCCGGGATGGGGGGGGGGGGGGGGGGGGTCAGCAGACCTTACTCTAACCAGTCAGGATCGGTTGAATGGTGTCATCCAGTGCGGGTTGAAGGAGTCTATGGCCGTCTGCATTGCACTCCGCCGCTATGAGGAGAACTGCGCCCGATCGACGGGGGGATCTTCCCGACACGAATCCATTGTGTCGGCGCAACAGGCGCTCAGATCCGCCGGGGCTGGATCATCGTGGTCCACTAGCCTCCCCATGTCCGGTCCGCCGGAGTATGACTGCTACAGGGATCGGTGTGCCCACCATGGGAAGAGGATAAGGGTGGTCCTGGGTCACCCCGCTGCCGACAGGGCATGGCGGATGCGGTAACGCGCGCTGCCGTAGAGGAGGAAGCCATTTGTGCTCACATCCTAAAGAAGCGGCGGCGGAGGAACAAACGTGCCCTCGCCTGGGAGCAAAATCGGGCAGCCCGTGCCATGGCTGCGCTGCCCAAAGAGGAGAAGAAGGACAGCGACGGGTCGGACAACTCCGACGACGAGAAGATCCAGGTGGATCCATTTTGCGTTTTCGTGTGCCACTTCCGCGAGAAAGACGACAAAGGCGCTGACAAGGGCAAGGGCAGCCGTGGATGATCTTCTCCATAACTAATATTTAGGTAGAACATGCCAAATTTTGATAGTCCGATGGCATGTCCTGATGTAATAACAGGATGATCTATGTTGCATCGTTCACGTAGGCTGCATGTGTTTATATGGAATTGAGATTTGCTAATTGAGGTGTCCAGCTTTGCGAAGGAAAATTTGAAATGTGACCGGTCACTGCTCATGAACGCGTCCGGGCATGTCCGCCGACGTTTGAGGATCCAGATTTGCTATATGCGGTTCTAAATGCTCTTAGTGCTTGCTAATTACTTCCTCCGTTTCTAAATATAATTATTTTTTAAGATTTTACTATAAACTACATACAAAGCAAAATGACTGAAACTATACTCTAAAATGCGTCTATATACATCCGAGTGTAGTCTTTCTAGTGAAATCTTTAAAAAGACTTGTATTTAGGAACGAAGGGAGTACTACCTTACATTGGCCCCACGCAAAAAAAGTTTTACCTTAGGTTGGTGAGAATGCATCGTATCTTCCCAGCCCTTATTAAGCCGGTCACAGTGCGTCGTCTCTTCCGAGCCATTCCATGTCATCCACACCATCGTATTCATTGACGTTCGCATATAATATCCTCCTACGATTTTTCGGTGTCCCTCTTTCTCTCTGTGCACTGGAACTGTAGTCGCACGGGATCACTCAACTATTACTCTGCATGGCATGGGTGACAAGAGCCCTCTCTCTGCTTGCATATGGGATCATTCAATTATTAATCTCCTCTCTCTACTTGCATACTGGCATTGAGTGGCAGCTTGAGTCCACGGATTTCAGTCGACAGAAGATAACAAAAACCAAGTTTGAATTGGGAGGCAGTTGTGGTCCTTGTGGCCACGGACTAACAGTACTACTGAACCACTTGCAACGCGTGCTTACACACACACACACACTATAAGATAACATGCACCACCGAGCAGTTTTTGCCAAGAGCACTTGCGAATCACTTGCATCCCAAACAAGATTTCTTACCAATAGTTGTTGTGTTTGTGTAGACATAGCATACTTCAGCTGAATCCATGGCGAAATGCTGGCTGCTGCTCCAATTCTTGGCGTTCCTCTTGCCGGCGACGAGTGCTACGTCGTGCCACACCGACGACCTCCGTGCGCTGCAGGGCTTCGCCGGGAATCTCAGTGGTGGCGGCGTGCTCCTACGCGCTGTTTGGACCGGTGTCTCGTGCTGCGGCTGGGAAGGTGTGAGCTGCGACGGCACAAGTGGACGCGTCACGGGGCTTCGGCTACCCGGGTGCGGCCTTGCGGGGCCCATCCCTAGAGCATCCTTGGCGGGCCTCGTGCAGCTGGAGGAGCTCAACCTTGCCAACAACAAACTGATCGGCACCATCCCATCGTGGATTGGTGAGCTTGATCACCTATGCTACTTGGATCTTTCTGACAATTTATTGGTTGGCGAGGTACCCAAGAGTTTGATACAGCTCAAGGGCTTCGCCACCACTGGTTGTTCATTGGGTATGGCTTTCACTAACATGCCATTGTATGTGAAGCGTAGCAGACGAACACTCCAACAACAACAACCCAATATCATATCTGGGACCAACAACAAAGTCCGATCTGGTAGAACCAATGTTGTATCCGGGAACGACAACACGGTTGTATCTGGGAATGACAACACTGTTGCTGGGAGCAACAATACCATCACAACTGGGAGCGGCAATACCGTATCTGGTAGTAACCATGTTGTTTCTGGGACCAAACATATCGTAACTGACAACAACAATGTTGTTTCCGGGATAGACAATAATGTATCCGGGAGCTTCCACACCGTATCCGGGACTCTCAATACCGTATCCGGGAGCAACAATACCGTATCTGGGAGCAACCATGTCGTGTCTGGGAGCAACAAAGTTGTGAAAGGAGGTTAATGGTTTGCGAGTCAGTGTAGCTCACAAACACTTGGTGGGGCCAATCGTGTTATGTAACTTCATGGATAGAGCATCCTTTTCCTACTTTAAATAAAATTTCCAGACTTTATCTTACATACTTGCTTACATTAATATCAGTTGCAACGATTTTGGTGTTTTCTTCTTTGGGGCGACGATTTCTTACACATGTCTCGAACGTAAATGCCTTAAGTTCTACATCGACAACTACTCAGTCACTGCTTCTTGGCTACACTGGATGGAGGCCCAGAGGCAGGAATGACCTTTGCTCACGACTTACCGCGAGTGGATGTGGGCGGAAGAAGATTCGACACCGCCAATGACTTCGATTTTTTTTTTCAATCTCAATAACGGTGTTTTTAAGGGTATATACTACTTATTATGTGATATTTAACCTTTTGAGAAAAATAATATATTTCAATTTCAATAAGGGTGTTTTTCAAATAATTTTTCAAATTTCCGTAAATTATATACTGCATACATGCATAAACATCTGCATGTATGTGTGCGTGTTGAAGTATATTTTAAAAACTTTAAATATCATGGTAGATATTTCTAAAGCAATCACTCTGACAAATATCTTATGGACATGACTATTTGCATAACGTTCCAACCAACCAGTCTATACCCACCCATACTGATATAACAAATATCTGGTGCATCATCATCCAAATCCGTGATTCTTATCCAGCACTTCATCATGATACCTTATGTGGGGAAACATAACAGACGACCATGTATTCAGTCTTCTTGATTGGTGCAAGGTGAATGCATCTAGATACCTTATGAAAGGAAAGATGGTAAGGTGGTTCTTAACTATACTAGCTAGCTTCATGTTGTCAGACTTAACTTTCAGCATCGGTGGAATGGTTTAGATGACTTTAGGAGTTCTCTAAACCCAGCTATCATTTTGGGATTGGTGTGTCTTGCAAGTCATATTAAAGGTGCCCATAAAGACATAATGTGCTGGTATGATTTCCATATTTTTGTTACACATTAAACCCCTTATGTTATGTCATGGCTTCCTTTCAGAAAATTAGGAGGGGGAGGAGGATGTTCAGACCACAAAGTTTCCCAAGAGTGCGGTGGATTACAACTATTTGTTTTGAAGGAGGGTGACCCCGGCCTCTGCATCTGGGCGATGCATGTAACCAATTTATTAATTATTCACAAAACCTTACAAAGTAATACATCAATATGTTTGAAGCCGTCATCTTGGCAACATCTGTCACTACTCCAATCCATTGATGAAGGGGTGCAGAAAGTGTCAGCCGAACACCCATACCTCTCACCTAAGCCTAACATCTAAATCCGGAGGTCCCAACCAAGCCACATACCAGGTTTGCGGCACAAACCGGTCTGACGCACTCTCATAGGTCGTCGCCACCGTCTTCCATTGATCCATCTTCAGAGCAGATACTAACGCATCGACCTTGCCAGGACTGTTGTTGATGCCACCACGGCGCCAGACAACACGTCCTCCCTACGCGCATCCATCATCACACATCCGTCGCCCAGGCCCTGCCATGCCACGCCGCCAAGACTCCACGTCGTCGATGCGTCACATGGAACTCCGCTCCACCACAGGTCCATCGAACATATGCATACCTCAAAGAGTGACTCCTCTCAAGGTGGATTTCAACTATTAGTAACTACATTAGTTTCTACAGTTTATTTTTACATATTTCACTGGTCATGTACTCACAACAGTTGGGTCAACTGTTGTTACATGTAGAATCTCATGTGGATGTTGCTATTTTGGTGTATGGGGAATGGAGATGGATCATAGGTGGTGTTCTCATGTGGATGTTGCTATTTTGGTGTATGGGGCATGGAGATGGATCATAGGTGGTGTTCTCATGTGGATGTTTCTATATTTTTCGTTGGATGTATAAGAACTTTGTCTCTGTGTCGTTATTGTCATTTACCCATTTAAGTCATGTGTTTATGTTATTGCGGTAGAACCTAAATGTATCCCTTTAATTTTAGGCATGTGAGATATCTATCCTTTTCCCAGCCCTATTATCATCTAACAAATATATCTCCTCTCTACTTCTCTGTTTGAATGGAAAGAGGCTATAGTGGCCAGCTTTATCTTGTTACTGGTTCGATTTCTACACTTTTCATATGAAAATATAATCATTTTACTTTACTATGGCCGTTTCTAGATATATGTTCAACATAATTTACCACCATCATTTTACTTTTCATATGAAAATACAAGTTCAACATACGTCCTTAGTTTGCTTTCAAAAGCGGAAAAACATAGCCCCTAGATCGCTCCTGAACAACTGCCCCTTAGATGCTCATGAGCCGGACCAAGCAGGAGCTAAGTTCGAGTCAAGTTGGTTCTATCGGCTCATCACAACTTTCTAACTAGCTCAGCTCGGTCCACCAAAGTCCAACACAGCTCACCTCGCGTCCAGCCCTATCAAAGGATATGACTGCCAGGAAAAGGAATTTGCATCCAGCTGATGCTGCATTTGATATCTTGCAAACAAGAAAAGATCTCCATTTGGGAAGACATTTAGGTGGACCTAGAATCGTCAGGCACATAGTAAAGGGGGTTGTGCTCGGCCATCTCGATCGCAGAAGATACATGCATATAGTGCAGGACGCAGACTCGTGTGTGAGGGTTGCCAAAGGAGGTTTGGCTGTGAGGGGTGTCATTGAGGAGAACGTCCGTTGAAGGGAGGCTATTAGCTAAACTACAAGTTTATTTACCTAGCTCTCACCGTATGGAGAGCTAGGTACACCTCATCTAGATATTCAGTGATACCTTATCTAGTGACTAGTAGGTACTCCATCTCCACAGGTCACAAGAGAAACTGCAGCTTCTTTGTAGCTAGTACAGACATGTGAACACTAGCTAGTAGGTTCACTAAATAGCGTCCCGCATACATGATTGATTGGTATTTTGTCTCTTGATAGTGATACTTCTGGTGGCATTCATCAAGTAGATTTCTCGTTCTCTGCATTTTCTGTCTTAAGCGGAGAGTTCAGTGCATTTCAAGTACCTTAACTGCTGCAAGTTGAAGTACATAAAAGAGTACACATTCGGAAAAAAACAAAGTACACAAATATACATGGAAAAGCACACGATTATTCCCTTTTTGGTTGCCCAGAGTAAACAAGCTTTGGGGGTTAATACATGGAATATATTTGGTCCGTTGCTTAGTTTCTTTTCTCACACCTAACTTATATTGGGATAGTTCAAGAGAGAAGCAACTACCAGTTCCTTCCTGACACAGCTCATAGCTTAGTTTTCCCACGCACAACTTATACCTTATCCAGTGGCAGTGAGATGGCGGTTGTTAAGGCAGTCTACCAAATTCAAGTATCTTATGCTGTAGACAATAAATTGGAACTATAGCAGCTGACCACAAGCAATTATGTACTATAAGAAGTTTGAATTGAGTAGCGGAAGTTGCCAACTTTAGTCCACGGCTTTCAGTCGGCAGACAACAACAAAAATCAAGTTTGAATTGGGAGGCAGACGTGGGCCTTGTTACCGCGGACTATGGGTACTGAACCACTTGTAACGCATGCTTACAAACACACACACACACACACACACACACACACACACACACACACACACACACACACACACACACACACACACACACACACACTATAAGACAACATGCACCACCCAAGCAGTTTTTGCCAAGAGCACTTGTGAATTACTTCCATCCCAAAGAAGGTTTCTTACAAAGAGTTGTTCTGTTTGTGGATACATAGCATACCACAGCTTAATCCATGGTGAAATGCTGGCTAGTGCTCCTCTGCTTGGTGTTCCTCCTGCCGGCGACGAGCGCGACGTCGTGCCACGCCGACGACCTCTGCACTCTGCGGGACTTTGCCCGGAACCTCACCGGCGGTGGCGTCATCCTCCGTGCAGCGTGGTCCGGAACCACGTGTTGTGGCTGGGAAGGTGTGAAGTGCGACGGCGTAAGTGGACGCGTCACGGCGCTGCGGCTCCCCGGGCGCGGCCTTGCAGGACCCATTGCAGGAGCATCCTTGGCAGGCCTGGCATGGCTGGAGGAGCTCAACCTTGCCAACAACAGACTGATCGGCACCATTCCATCGTGGATTGGTGAGCTTGACCACCTTCGTTACTTGGATCTCTCGGATAATTCATTGATTGGCGAGGTACCCAAGAGTTTGATACGGTTCAAGGGCATCGCCATCGCTGGTCGTTCACTGGGTAAGGCTTTCACTAACATGCCATTGTATGTGAAGCGTAATAGAAGAACACTCCAACAACAACCTCAACCAAATACGATATCAGGGACCAACAATACCGTCAGATCTGGGAGCACCAATGTTGTTTCTGGGAATGACAACACTGTCATATCTGGGAACAACAACAGTGTGTCAGGGAGTAACAACACTATCGTAACGGGGAGTGACAATACCGTAGTTGGAAGCAACCATGTCGTATCTGGGAACAAGCATGTCATAACTGACAACAACAATGTCGTATCCGGAAACGACAATAATGTATCTGGGAGCTTCCATACGGTATCCGGGAGCCGCAATACAGTATCTGGGAGCAACAATACCGTATCTGGAACCAACCATGTCGTGTCTGGGAGCAACAAAGTCGTAACAGGAGATGAATGATCTATAAGCGGATTAGTTCCATCTTCCATGATGGAGCTAACGTCCGTGTCCAAGTTCAGTATATCTCACAATCAGTTGGTGGGGCCAATCATGTTATGTAACTTCATGGATCTATATAGTATCATTTTCCTACTTTCAATGAAATTTCCCTAAAATGTCTTACATACACGCTGACCCGAATATCAACGGGCGGCTTGCAGCTGATGTAGACCAAGTGTATTTTCTTATGAACTTGGTTCGTGAATGTCAAGGTGGGCATATTATTCTATCTCTTGTATTCTCTATGATGTGTTAATTTCCTACTTTAAATAAAATTTCCAGAAATTATCTTACATACTTGCTGAAAACAATATCAATGGCGGCTTGCAGCTAATGTATACCAACCATGTTTTCTTATGTACAAATTTGCCGTGGATGTATCCAGAAATTTGCCGTGGATGTATGCATGTCATGTGTTCTATTCTCTGTGATTTATGATGTTGTTGTATCCTGGTAGGGCATTTGGACTCTAGATCACATAGTGAATTATAAATGCTTAATCTATAGACACTTCTCTTGTGCAAGTGTAAATGTTAGATGTTAGATGCATCAATGTCGAATGTTTGGATGAAGCGGATGGAGCAAAAGAGCAGATATTCGTACAAATAATATGCACAGTGTATCCATGTTGATCTAATAGACCAGATCCTTCAATACTGTTGTAGTTTAACGATTACAGTATTTTGTACGGCCAAGGATAAAAATCCCCGCAGAAGCAAGAGCTTCATCACAAGCACGTGAAAAAAAGATTAAAGGGGCTAGCGCTCTGGATCGACCAATAAGGCAAGAACATATCTATAGTGTAGAGTTCTCTCAAAAAAAAACAGTGTAGAGCAGGGATCTGACTCAGACCATCGATACGCTTAGGAAGCAAATTGTCCGGTTGTGCGAGAAATTTTGCCACGGTAGATAAATGGTTGCTGAGTGTTTTGCTCCGGCACATACAGCTTAATGTCAAGGGTGCGCCCAAGGGATCTGGTCCATTGGATGTCAAGGCTGATCATCAGAGATTAGGGGCTGTCCTCCTTTTCTAAAAATAGAAATCAGGATGTCAGGGGTGAGCGTTCCTCGAAGGGAGGCTGTTAGCTAAGCTACAAGAAGCTAGCCTAGATAGCTCTTTTTTCTTTGTGAATACGTAAAGCTTGCGTATCATTTCATTGATAGAAGAAATTAAGAACGAGTATAGAGGGTGGTAGAAGTCATGACACAAACGCAGGAGGCGTGAACATGGCTACCGGAGCAGAGGGACATAGGATGCTCAGCTCAAACAGAAAAGTAACACGGCTAATCTCGCCACCCTAGGACGCAGCCCAAACCAAACCAACAAGACGAACAACATCATCGAAATTACCAGCGAGGACACCGCGAGCATACAAGACGATGCCTTCATGAAGGGGAACGACGCCGGGGCACCATTGTCGTCCGATCCACAAAGCAGGACCTAGGGTTTCCCCTGATGCTCGAAGCGGGGCACAGAAAACGACCATGGCAGCGCCTCCAAGAAGGAAAAGGCACTCGCGGGTGTCTTCGCTGCCAGCATTGAAATTTCGAGCAAGGATTTCGCCCTGGCCGAGTCTGAGCAGTCCCAAGCTATCGGAGCAATAGTCGAGGAGGAGGAGGTCGAGGAGGAGGCCGAAGCTGCCATCGCAGGAAGGCATCGTGCGCTGCCGAAAGAATGAGCTAGTGAACATGCGGAAGGGCGGAAGGAGCACGAAGGTGGGCAGGGTTGGGCAGTCGGGCGGAAGAATGGAGGGATGCGACGCTGGTCGAAGACCCAAACAAGCTAAGATCTGGAGAGAAACGCAGATCCGAGCTGCTGGGACGCCCGGCGAGCCGAAGGAGCTGGAAGGGGTGCAGCTCCAGAGGCACACCAGAGTCGAAGCCGCACCGGGGTGGATATGGGCCAACCACAAACGCCCGTAGGGGGTGCTTGCGGAGCTACCGAGACACCGACAAGCCGAATGAGCCGGAAATAGACGCAACTCGAACGTGGGGAGTGCCGGATCTGGAGCCGCTCCGACCAACCATGGACACGAGAGGAGGGCACAGGTCCATGGCCGCCAGGGCCGAGGCCACACCTGCATGGTATGGGGAGGGTGAAGGGAGCTCGCAGGCGTGCCACACACCCGATCAGCACGCTGCAGGAGGCAGCAGCCGCGGGCAACCACTGAGGACCACCGAGATGAACCGTCGCTCCGGAGCCATGGCCGCAACCCGCAGGGTGGAAGAGCGCCACCGCGGCGCCCCTAGGGCTGGCCAGCCCGACCAAGAAGCCCCAACCCCATCCTCCCGGGATCCGGCGTCAGCAGCAGCAGGGGCGCTGGCGGCCGCCATGGATCTGGCGCAGAAGGTGGGGAGGGGGGAGGTCGCGCTGGTGAAGTCCAGGAGCAGCCGAAGCCCGACCGAAAGGGGGCGGGCGAGGGCCGGGGAGGGGGGATGAGCCGCCGGAGGCGCACCAACGTCAGTGCGCAGCGGAAGTCGACGGGAAAAGGGGGAGACGGCACAGCGCACGGAGCCAGGTCAGCCGAGGCGCTCGGCCGCCACCTTCCCGGGAGTCAGCGCGGCTTCGCCGGCCGCACCTCTGGTGGCGGCGAGGAGGTGGGGAGGGGGCCGCGGCAGCGCGGCTAGGTTTCCCACGCCTCTGTTGAACCCTGCCGCGACCCCGCGTAGCCTCCCCACCTCTGGCAGGAGGTAATATTCGATGATATATGCATGCATGCATTCACGTCATACGGAGGCCTCACGGCAATGTTTTGTTTGATATAGGGTACATACTTGTCATGTTTTTTTTAAACAGACTAATTACGTCCGTCCGGACAGTTCAAAAGGGAAACAACTACTATAGTTCGTATTACAACTCATAGCTTTGTATTATCACGCCCAACTTATACCTTATCCCATATCCTCCATTTCCACAGCTCACAAGATATATTGCTAGCCTGTAACTTACCTGATATGGTGGCTTTCTATGGAGGGTGGCAGCTTCGGCAGAGCAGCCAGAACAATATTTGATGATTGTTATCACATGTGCTGTAGAGCCCCCCCCCCCCCCCCCCCCCCCAAAAAAAAACCCTCATTGCCCTTTTCGATAAAGGGCACTTTTATTGATTCTTACTGTAGCATCAAGGGCCTACAAACACAATGAACACACCCAGCCTCTGCGCAGTTAGGATGCACACAACCACCACACGCACACAAAATGTCACGCCGGCAGTGAGCAAAGTCATACAAGACCGAAGCTATGCCCGGGTAGAAGAAATAAATCAAAAGCGATCAAACCAACGATCGACGAAATACGGAAACAACCATCGCATGACTACATCAGGACTATGATAAAGGTTTCTTCAATAGCAATGCCTTCAGGAAGGGTATGTCGCATAAATGCCGTCAACACCGGATCTTACAACTGAAGGTAGATCATGGGTTTTCACCCTGAAGACCAAGTCCGAGAAAACTACATGCATTTCCTTCAAAAAGGTAAACCACCATTGCCAGGTATAACCAAGTAGGTCAAACCTAGGGCTTTCACCCCGGTGCTTTGGACTAGGTACTTGAGAAGCACCACCAAATCGAAGACATGATGTATTGTCACCTCCATTTCCCTGATCTCATCAAAGAAGAAATGTAATAGAGCCGCAAAAATCCAAATTACGGATGCTCAAGCAACCCGACATGACTATGGCAAATCTGCACTAACAACCAAAATCAATGAACGCCGACCATTGATGTGTCGTCCACACCGGCAATGCAGCATCATCCGTGTGTCCGAGTGGAGTAACGCCTCATGGGAACATAGATGCATGTCACACACAAACCTGCAAATCACATGATTCAAACCACCAGTGTAGAACCTTTAGATCTTCACACATCCAGCTGTATGCATGTCATCAGTCTGTTGCATCACTTCCACGGCCCTCCAAAGCCATAGAGGACAGGGCACTTCGCAACTCTCGTTTCGATCATCGTATTAGTTGTCGCCAGACCACGGAATACCACACGATAATGGCAATCCGTCTAGCCGCTCCAGACTGAAACTAGGGCAGCAGTAGCCCTGACCCATGAATCGGTTCAACCCTGCATCCACCAACGGAACATCGCAACCAACCACGTGGTTTCTCGGAGAAGCTTTGCTCGATTTGGAACCCTCACAACAAGCCAGCCACGTAACAAGTGGCAGCACAAACAGATCATGAAGGAGACGAGACAAATCAGGAGGAGGTTTTATGGAGAAAGAGACAGGGAGGGATGCAGTCATAGAGGGAAGGCCCGCCGCCGCCGACAGGTCCGCCGTGGAGGCCACAACCGACGACGGTGATGAGGAATGGTTAAGGAGGCGGTCGAGGTTGGCGGCGGCGGGGCTTCCTTGGGAGTCGGAAAGACTAACCCAGGAGGTGGCTCTCGTATCATGCCCTACAAACTAAGAAATACGCCCCCACCACCTATTGCCCCATAGAACTGAATTGTGTTGTTCATGCATTAGATGGCCTAGCTAAGTTTTCTACTCCTATTGCTTGGATGGAAAATCCTAGACGTTCTATATTAATCATGTGCTTGTAAAGGATGTAACTTTGATCACCAGTGAATAAAGGGAAAGTTGGATGTCAAAAAAATAGTGATCACATGCAAAACAAAAAGGTAGTTGTGATCTACGGTTGCCCCGGCAAGACAATGGACACCCTTTCCTCCCAACTATCGCTTTTAACGATGGACAAGGCAAGGACCAACGCTTCGGCTAGGTTGTGGCAGGGTTAAAAAATTATAGGGTTTGGTCTCTAAGAGGCATTGCTTTGTTTGTTATAGGGTACTAAACTAGTCATGCCCATTTTGAACTTACCAAATTACGTTGGGATAGTTCGAAAGGGAAACAATTGTTCTATACATCTTGATCCTCCAGCTCCCTCTTTGACTGCCGGTGGATGTAGAAAGAAGAAGACTTTTACACCCCCAATAACATGGATTTATTTTCAATTTCAATAAGAGTGTTTTTGTAAGGGTCCGAACTACTTAATATGTGGCCTTTGAACTTCTCAGAAAAAGCAATATATTTCAATATCAATAAGGGTGCTGTTGGAATATTTTTGAAATTTCCATAAATTATATAGTGCATACAAATATTTCCATGTATGTGTGTGTTCAAGTATATTTAAATAACATTAAATATCATGGTAGATATTTCTAAACCATTCACTCTGACAAATACCTGAATGACGCGACTATTTGCAGAATGTTCTTTTATGTGCATAACGTTCCAACCAACCAGTCTATAGTCTATACCCACACATAATGAAATAACAAATATCTGGTGCGTCATCATCCAAGTCTAGTTGTGTGACAAGTAGCTCAATGCCACTAGTAGATTGTGAGTTCCGGTCAATCTTATCAAGCACTTAATCAAGACCATCAAAGCGTGAATGAGAAACATAACAGCCAACCATGAATTCAGTCTTCTTGATTGGTGCAAGGTGAATGCATCTAGATACCCTATGTTGGTAAACATGGTAGGCCAGTTCTTAACTATACTAGCTAGCTTCATGTCATCAGAATCAACTTTCAGCACCATTGGAAGGGTTTAGATGACTTTAGGAGTTCTCTAAACCCGTGTATTATTGAGGGTTTGGTATGTGTTGCAAGTTATATTAAGGGTGCTGCTACGTCTTGAGCTTGCGTTGGTTTTCCCCGAAAAGGAAGGGATGATGCAACAGAGTAGCGTAAGTATTTCCCTCAGTTTTTGAGAACCAAGGTATCAATCCAGTAGGAGGCCATACTCAAGTCCCTCGTACCTGCACAAAACGATAGCTACTCGCAACCAGCGCGATTAGGGGTTGTCAATCCCTTCACGGTCACTTACGAGAGTGAGATCTGATGGATATAATATTTTTGGTATTTTTGGTATAAAGATGTAAAGTAGAAAGTAAAGGCAAAGTAAAAAGCAAAGCAAGATTAAAGTGATGGAGATTGATATGATGAGAATAGACCCGGGGGCCATAGGTTTCACTAGTGGCTTCTCTCAAGAGCATAAGTATTCTACGGTGGGTGAACAAATTACTCTTGAGCAATTGACAGAATTGAGCATAGTTATGAGAATATCTAGGCATGATCATGTATATAGGCATCACGTCCGTGACAAGTAGACCGAAATGATTCTGCATCTACTACTATTACTCCACTCATCGACCGCTATCCAGCATGCATCTAGAGTATTAAGTTAAAACAGAGTAACGCCTTAAGCAAGATGACATGATGTAGAGAGATAAATTCATGCAATATGAAATAAAACCCATCTTGTTATCCTCGATGACAACGATGCAATACGTGCCTTGCTGCCCCTTCTGTCACTGGGAAAGGACACCGCAAGATCGAACCCAAAGCTAAGCACTTCTCCCATGGCAAGTGTTGGGGAACATAGTAATTTCAAAAAAATTCCTACGCACACGCAAGATCATGGTGATGCATAGCAACGAGAGGGGAGAGTGTTGTCTACGTACCCTCGTAGACCGTTCGCGGAAGCGTTATATCAACGCGGTTGATGTAGTCGTACGTCTTCACGTCCGACCGATCCAAGAACCGAAAGCACGGCACCTCTGAGTTCTGCACACGTTCGGCTCGGTGACGTCCTCGCCTTCTCGATCCAGCAAGTGGGGCGAAGTAGTAGATGAGTTCCGGCAGCACGACGGCGTGGTGACGGTGTTTGGTGAAGAACAATCTCCGCAGGGCTTCGCCTAAGCACTACGAAAACTATGACGGAGGATAAACTAGAGGGGACGGGGTTGCCGGCACACGGCTTGGGGTTTCTTGATGTGTCTTTGGTGCTAGCCCTACCCCTCTATTTATATGTTGAGCCCTGGGGTCAAAACTTGGAGTAAAGGCCTCCTCAAAGTCGGTTTCACCCGAAAGGCAAGAGTCCTTCTCGGACTCCAGGGCTAGATGCCAGGGTTCCCGGCGTCTACCCCCTAGACGCCAGGGTTCCTAGCGTCTAGCCTCTGGTCTCCGCAAAACTTCCTTTTGCACTTTCCAAAAGCCTCGTGGGCTTTCCCCTTTGGCCCAGATAAAGTGTTCTCGTGCCCAAACATTTCGGGAAACATCCGGAACCCCTTCCGGTGAATTCCGGAACCCTTCCGGAGATCAAACACTACTATCCCATATATCAAATTTTATCTCCGGACCATTCCGGAGTTCCTCGTCATGTTCGTGATCTCATCTCGGACTCCGAACAACATTCGATCATCAACATACATAACTCATATAGTACTATATCGTCAACGAACGTTAAGCATGCGGACCCTACGGGTTCGAGAACTATGTAGACATGACCGAGACACCTCTCTTGTCAATAACCAATAGCGGGACTTAGATGCCCATATTGGCTCCTACATATTCTATGAAGATCTTTATCGGTCAGACCGCATAACTACATACGTTGTTCCCTTTGTCATCGGTATGTTACTTGCCCGAGATTCGATCGTCGGTATCTCAATACCTATTTCAATCTCGTTACCGGCAAGTCTCATTACTCGTTCCGTAATACATCATCCCGCAACTAACTCATTAGTTGCAAAGCTTGCAAGGCTTATAGTGATGTGCATTACCGAGTGGGCCCAGAGATACCTCTTTGACAATCGGAGTGACAAATCCTAATCTTGAAATACGCCAACCCAACAAGTACCTTTGGAGACACATGTAGAGCACCTTTATAATCACCCAGTTACGTTGTGACGTTTGGTAGCACACAAAGTGTTCCTCCGGTAAACGGGAGTTGCATAATCTCATAGTCATAGGAACATGTATAAGTCATGAAGAAAGCAATAGCAACAAACTAAACGATCAAGTGCTATGCTAACGGAATGGGTCAAGTCAATCACATCATTCTCCTAATGATGTGATCCCGTTAATCAAATGACAACTCATGTCTATGGTTAGAAAACATAACCATCTTTGATCAACGAGCTAGTCAAGTAGAGGCATACTAGTGACACTCTGTTTGTCTATTTATTCACACATGTATTATGTTTCCGGTTAATACAATTCTAGCATGAATAATAAACATTTATCATGATATAAGGAAATAAATAATAACTTTATTATTGCCTCTAGGGCATATTTCCTTCAGTCTCCCACTTGCACTATAGTCAATAATCTAGTTCACATCGCCATGTGATTTAACATCAATAGTTCACATCACCATGTGATTAACACCCATAGTTCACATCGTCATGTGACCAACACCCAAAGGGTTTACTAGAGTAAATAATCTAGTTCACATCAATATGTGATTAACACCCAAAGTTTACTAAGGTGTGATCATGTTTTGCTTGTGAGAGAAGTTTAGTCAACGGGTCTGCCACATTCAGATCCGTAAGTATTTTGCAAATTTCTATGTTAACAATGCTCTGCACGGAGCTTCTCTAGCTTATTGCACCCACTTTCAATATGTATCCAGATTGAGACTTTTAGTCATCTGGATCAGTGTCAAAACTTGCATCGACGTAACCCTTTACGATGAACCTTTTGTCACCTCCTTAATCGAGAAACATATCCTTATTCCACTAAGGATAATTTTGACCAATGTCCAGTGATCTACTCCTAGATCACAATTGTATTCCCTTGCCAAACTCTGGGCAGGGTATACAATAGGTCTGGTACACAGCATGGCATACTTTGTAGAACCTATGGCTGAGGCATAGGGAATGACTTTCATTCTCTCTCTATCTTCTATCGTGGTCGGGTTTTGACTCTTACTCAACTTCACACCTTGTAACACAGGCAAGAACTCCTTCTTTGACGGTTCCATTTTGAACTGCTTCAAAATCTTGTCAAGGTATGTACTCATTGAAAAACTTATCAAGTGTCTTGATCTATCTCTATAGATCTTGATGCTCAATATGTAAGCAGCTTCATCGAGGTCTTTCTTTGAAAAAACTCCTTTCAAACATTCATTTATGCTTTGCAGAATAATTCTACATTATCTCCGATCAATAATATGTCATTCACATATACTTATCAGAAATGCTGTAGTGCTCCCACTCACTTCCTTGTAAATACAGGCTTCACCGCAAGTCTGTATAAAACTATATGCTTTGACAACTTATCAAAGCATATATTCCAACTCCGAGATGCTCGCACCAGTCCATAGATGGATCGCTGGCGTTTGCATATTTTGTTAGCACCTTTAGGATTGACAAAACCTACTGGTTGCATCATATACACCTCTTCTTAAATAAATCCATTAAGGAATGCAGTTTTGTTTATCCATTTGCTAGATTTCATAAAATGCGGCAATTGCTAACATGATTCGGACAGACTTAAGCATAGATACGAGTGAGAAACTCTCAACGTAGTCAACACCTTGAACTTGTCGAAAACCTTTTTGCGACAATTCTAGCTTTGTAGATAGTAACACTACTATCAGCGTCCGTCTTCCTCTTGAGGATCCATTTAATCTCACTGGCTCGCCGATCAATGGGCAAGTCAATCAAAGTCCATACTTTGTTCTCATACATTGATCTCATCTTAGATTTCATGGCCTCAAGCCATTTCACGGAATCTGGGCTCATCATCGCTTCCTCATAGTTCGTAAGCTCGTCATGGTCAAGTAACATGACCTCCAGAACAGGATTACCGTACCACTCTGGTGCGGATCTCACTCTGGTTTACCTACGAGGTTCGGTAGCAACTTGATCTGAAGTTACATGATCATCATCATTAGCTTCCTCACTAATTGGTGTAGTAGTCATAGGAACATATTTCTGTGATGAACTACTTTCCAATAAGGGAGCAGGTACAGTTACCTCATCAAGTTCTACTTTCCTCCCACTCACTTCTTTTGAGAGAAACTCCTTCTCTAGAAAAGATCCATTCTCAGCAACAAATATCTTGCCTTCGGATCTGTGATAGAAGGTGTACCCAACAGTTACTTTTGGGTATCCTATGAAGACGCACTTCTTCGATTTGGATTTGAGCTTATCAAGTTGAAACTTTTTCACATAAGCATTGCAACCTCAAACTTTAAGAAACGATAGCTTAGGTTTCTTGCCAAACCATAGTTCATACGGTGTCGTCTCAACGGATTTAGATGGTGCCCTATTTAACGTTAATGCAGCTGTCTCTAATGCATAACCCCAAAACGATAGTGGTAGATCGGTAAGAGACATCATAGATCGCACCATATCTTATAAAGTACGGTTATGACATTCGGACACACCATTACACTGTGGTGTTCCAGGTGGCGTGAGTAGTGAAACTATTTCACATTGTTTTAACTGAAGGCCAAACTCGTAACTCAAATATTTTACTTCTGCGATCATATCGTAGAAACTTTTATTTTTTGTTACGATGATTCTCCACTTCACTCTGAATTTCTTTGAACTTTTCAAATGTTTCACACTTGTGTTTCATCAAGTAGATATACTCATATCTGCTCAAATCATCTGTGAAGATCAGAAAATAATGATACCTGCCGTGAGCCTCAATATTCATCGGACCACATACATCAGTATGTATGATTTCCAACAAATCTGTTGCTCGCTCCATTGTTCCGGAGAACGGAGTCTTAGTCATCTTGCCCATGAGGCATGGTTCGCAAGCATCAACTGATTCATAATCAAGTGATTCGAAAATCCCATCAGCATGGATTTTCTTCATGCGCTTTACACCAATATGACCTAAACGGCAGTGCCATAAATAAGTTGCACTATCATTATTAACTTTGCATCTTTTGCCTTCAATATTATGAAAATGTGTATCACTACGATCGAGATCCAACAAACCATTTTCATTGGGTGTATGACCATAGAAGGTTTTATTCATGTAAACAGAACAACAATTATTCTCTAACTTACATGAATAACCGTATTGCAATAAACATGATCCAATCATATTTATGCTCAACGCAAACACTAAATAACATTTATTTTAGGTTTAACACTAATCCTTAAAGTATAGGGAGTGTGCGATGATGATCATATCAATCTTGGAACCATTTCCAATACACATCATCACTTCACCCTTAACTAGTCTCTGTTCATTCTGCAACTCCCATTTCGAGTTACTATTCTTAGCAACTAAATTAGTATCAAATACTGAGGGGTTGCTATAAACACTAGTAAAGTACATATCAATAACATGTATATCAAATATACATATGTTCACTTTGCCTTCTTTCTTATCCGCCAATTATTTGGGGTAGTTCCGCTTCCAGTGACCAGTCCCTTTGCAGTAGAAGCACTCAGTCTCAGGCTTAGGTCCATACTTGGGCTTCTTCACTTGAGAAGCAACTCGCTTGCCGTTCTTCTTGAAGTTCCCCTTCTTCCCTTTGCCGTTTTCTTGAAACTAGTGGTCTCGTCAACCATCAACACTTGATGTTTTTCTTGATTTCTACCTTTGTCGATTTCAGCATCACGAAGAGCTTGGGAATTGTTTCCGTTATCCTTTGCATATCATAGTTCATCAGGAAGTTCTACTAACTTGGTGATGGTGACTAGAGAATTCTGTCAATCACTATTTTATCTGGAAGATTAACTCCCACTTTATTCAAGCGATTGTAGTACCCAGACAATCTGAGCACATGCTCACTGCTTGAGTTATTCTCCTCCATCTTTTAGCTATAGAACTTGTTGGAGACTTCATATCTCTCAACTCGGGTATTAACTTGAAATATTAACTTCAACTCCTGGAACATATCATATGGTCCATGACGTTCAAAACGTCTTTGAAGTCCCGATTCTAAGCCGTTTAAGCATGGTGCACTAAACTATCAAGTAGTCATCATATTGATCTAGCCAAACGTTCATAACATCTGCATCTGCTCCTGCAATAGGTTTGTCACCTAGCGGTGCATCAAGGACATAATTCTTTTGTCCAGCAATGAGGAAAATCCTCAGATCACGGATCCAATCCGTATCATTGCTATTAACATTTTTCAACTTAGTTTTCTCTAGGAACATATAAAAATTAAACTGGGAGCAACATCGCGAGCTATTGATCTACAACATCGATATGCAAATACTACCAGGACTAAGTTCATGATAAATTAAAGTTCAATTAATCATATTACTTAAGAACTCCCACTTAGATAGACATCCCTCTAATCCTCTAAGTGATCACGTGATCCATATCAACTAAACCATAACAGGTCATCACATGAAATGGAGTAGTTTTCAATGGTGAACATCACTATGTTGATCATATCTACTATATGATTCACGCTCGACCTTTCGGTCTCAGTGTTCCGAGGCCATATCTGCATATGCTAGGCTCGTCAAGTTTAACCTGAGTATTCTGCGTGTGCAAAACTGGCTTGCACCCGTTGTAGATGGACGTAGAGCTTATCACACCCGATCATCACGTGGTGTCTGGGCATGACGAACTTTGGCAACGGTGCATACTCAGGGAGAACACTTTTATCTTGAAATTTAGTGAGAGATCATCTTATAATGCTACCGTCAAACAAAGCAAGATAAGATGCATAAAAGATAAACATCACATGCAATCAATATAAGTGATATGATATGGCCATCATCATCTTGTGCTTGTGATCTCCATCTCTGAAGCATCGTCATGATCTCCATCGTCACCGGCATGACACCATGATCTCCATCATCTTGATCTATATCAATGTGTCGTCACATGGTCGTCTCGCCAACAATTGCTCTTGCAACTATTGCTATCGCATAGCGATAAAGTAAAGCAATTATTTGGCGCTTGCATCTTATGCAATAAAGAGACAACCATAAGGCTTCTACCAGTTGCCGATAATTTCAACAAAACATGATCATCTCATACAACAACTGAAGGTAGATCATGGGTTTTCACCCTGAAGACCAAGTCCGAGAAAACTACATGCATTTCCTTCAAAAAGGTAAACCACCATTGCCAGGTATAACCAAGTAGGTCAAACCTAGGGCTTTCACCCCGGTGCTTTGGACTAGGTACTTGAGAAGCACCACCAAATCGAAGAGATGATGTATTGTCACCTCCATTTCCCTGATCTCACCAAAGAAGAAATGTAATAGAGCCGCAAAAATCCAAATTACGGATGCTCAAGCAACCCGACATGACTATGGCAAATCTGCACTAACAACCAAAATCAATGAACGCCGACCATTGATGTGTCGTCCACACCGGCAATGCAGCATCATCCGTGTGTCCGAGTGGAGTAACGCCTCATGGGAACATAGATGCATGTCACACACAAACCTGCAAATCACATGATTCAAACCACCAGTGTAGAACCTTTAGATCTTCACACATCCAGCTGTATGCATGTCATCAGTCTGTTGCATCGCTTCCACGGCCCTCCAAAGCCATAGAGGACAGGGCACTTCGCAACTCTCGTTTCGATCATCGTATTAGTTGTCGCCAGACCACGGAATACCACACGATAATGGCAATCCGTCTAGCCGCTCCAGACTGAAACTAGGGCAGCAGTAGCCCTGACCCATGAATCGGTTCAACCCTGCATCCACCAACGGAACATCGCAACCAACCACGTGGTTTCTCGGAGAAGCTTTGCTCGATTTGGAACCCTCACAACAAGCCAGCCACGTAACAAGTGGCAGCACAAACAGATCATGAAGGAGACGAGACAAATCAGGAGGAGGTTTTATGGAGAAAGAGACAGGGAGGGATGCAGTCATAGAGGGAAGGCCCGCCGCCGCCGACAGGTCCGCCGTGGAGGCCACAACCGACGACGGTGATGAGGAATGGTTAAGGAGGCGGTCGAGGTTGGCGGCGGCGGGGCTTCCTTGGGAGTCGGAAAGACTAACCCAGGAGGTGGCTCTCGTATCATGCCCTACAAACTAAGAAATACGCCCCCACCACCTATTGCCCCATAGAACTGAATTGTGTTGTTCATGCATTAGATGGCCTAGCTAAGTTTTCTACTCCTATTGCTTGGATGGAAAATCCTAGACGTTCTATATTAATCATGTGCTTGTAAAGGATGTAACTTTGATCACCAGTGAATAAAGGGAAAGTTGGATGTCAAAAAAATAGTGATCACATGCAAAACAAAAAGGTAGTTGTGATCTACGGTTGCCCCGGCAAGACAATGGACACCCTTTCCTCCCAACTATCGCTTTAACGATGGACAAGGCAAGGACCAACGCTTCGGCTAGGTTGTGGCAGGGTTAAAAAATTATAGGGTTTGGTCTCTAAGAGGCATTGCTTTGTTTGTTATAGGGTACTAAACTAGTCATGCCCATTTTGAACTTACCAAATTACGTTGGGATAGTTCAAAAGGGAAACAATTGTTCTATACATCTTGATCCTCCAGCTCCCTCTTTGACTGCCGGTGGATGTAGAAGAAGAAGACTTTTACACCCCCAATAACATGGATTTATTTTCAATTTCAATAAGAGTGTTTTTGTAAGGGTCCGAACTACTTAATATGTGGCCTTTGAACTTCTCAGAAAAAGCAATATATTTCAATATCAATAAGGGTGCTGTTGGAATATTTTTGAAATTTCCATAAATTATATAGTGCATACAAATATTTCCATGTATGTGTGTGTTCAAGTATATTTAAATAACATTAAATATCATGGTAGATATTTCTAAACCATTCACTCTGACAAATACCTGAATGACGCGACTATTTGCAGAATGTTCTTTTATGTGCATAACGTTCCAACCAACCAGTCTATAGTCTATACCCACACATAATGAAATAACAAATATCTGGTGCGTCATCATCCAAGTCTAGTTGTGTGACAAGTAGCTCAATGCCACTAGTAGATTGTGAGTTCCGGTCAATCTTATCAAGCACTTAATCAAGACCATCAAAGCGTGAATGAGAAACATAACAGCCAACCATGAATTCAGTCTTCTTGATTGGTGCAAGGTGAATGCATCTAGATACCCTATGTTGGTAAACATGGTAGGCCAGTTCTTAACTATACTAGCTAGCTTCATGTCATCAGAATCAGCTTTCAGCACCATTGGAAGGGTTTAGATGACTTTAGGAGTTCTCTAAACCCGTGTATTATTGAGGGTTTGGTATGTGTTGCAAGTTATATTAAGGGTGCTGCTACGTCTTGAGCTTGCGTTGGTTTTCCCCGAAAAGGAAGGGATGATGCAACAGAGTAGCGTAAGTATTTCCCTCAGTTTTTGAGAACCAAGGTATCAATCCAGTAGGAGGCCATACTCAAGTCCCTCGTACCTGCACAAAACGATAGCTACTCGCAACCAGCGCGATTAGGGGTTGTCAATCCCTTCACGGTCACTTACGAGAGTGAGATCTGATGGATATAATATTTTTGGTATTTTTGGTATAAAGATGCAAAGTAGAAAGTAAAGGCAAAGTAAAAAGCAAAGCAAGATTAAAGTGATGGAGATTGATATGATGAGAATAGACCCGGGGGCCATAGGTTTCACTAGTGGCTTCTCTCAAGAGCATAAGTATTCTACGGTGGGTGAACAAATTACTCTTGAGCAATTGACAGAATTGAGCATAGTTATGAGAATATCTAGGCATGATCATGTATATAGGCATCACGTCCGTGACAAGTAGACCGAAATGATTCTGCATCTACTACTATTACTCCACTCATCGACCGCTATCCAGCATGCATCTAGAGTATTAAGTTAAAACAGAGTAACGCCTTAAGCAAGATGACATGATGTAGAGAGATAAATTCATGCAATATGAAATAAAACCCATCTTGTTATCCTCGATGACAACGATGCAATACGTGCCTTGCTGCCCCTTCTGTCACTGGGAAAGGACACCGCAAGATCGAACCCAAAGCTAAGCACTTCTCCCATGGCAAGTGTTGGGGAACATAGTAATTTCAAAAAAATTCCTATGCACACGCAAGATCATGGTGATGCATAGCAACGAGAGGGGAGAGTGTTGTCTACGTACCCTCGTAGACCGTTCGCGGAAGCGTTATATCAACGCGGTTGATGTAGTCGTACGTCTTCACGTCCGACCGATCCAAGAACCGAAAGCACGGCACCTCTGAGTTCTGCACACGTTCGGCTCGGTGACGTCCTCGCCTTCTCGATCCAGCAAGTGGGGCGAAGTAGTAGATGAGTTCCGGCAGCACGACGGCGTGGTGACGGTGTTTGGTGAAGAACAATCTCCGCAGGGCTTCGCCTAAGCACTACGAAAACTATGACGGAGGATAAACTAGAGGGGACGGGGTTGCCGGCACACGGCTTGGGGTTTCTTGATGTGTCTTTGGTGCTAGCCCTACCCCTCTATTTATATGTTGAGCCCTGGGGTCAAAACTTGGAGTAAAGGCCTCCTCAAAGTCGGTTTCACCCGAAAGGCAAGAGTCCTTCTCGGACTCCAGGGCTAGATGCCAGGGTTCCCGGCGTCTACCCCCTAGACGCCAGGGTTCCTAGCGTCTAGCCTCTGGTCTCCGCAAAACTTCCTTTTGCACTTTCCAAAAGCCTCGTGGGCTTTCCCCTTTGGCCCAGTTAAAGTGTTCTCGTGCCCAAACATTTCGGGAAACATCCGGAACCCCTTCCGGTGAATTCCGGAACCCTTCCGGAGATCAAACACTACTATCCCATATATCAAATTTTATCTCCGGACCATTCCGGAGTTCCTCGTCATGTTCATGATCTCATCTCGGACTCCGAACAACATTCGATCATCAACATACATAACTCATATAGTACTATATCGTCAACGAACGTTAAGCATGCGGACCCTACGGGTTCGAGAACTATGTAGACATGACCGAGACACCTCTCTTGTCAATAACCAATAGCGGGACTTAGATGCCCATATTGGCTCCTACATATTCTACGAAGATCTTTATCGGTCAGACCGCATAACTGCATACGTTGTTCCCTTTGTCATCGGTATGTTACTTGCCCGAGATTCGATCGTCGGTATCTCAATACCTATTTCAATCTCGTTACCGGCAAGTCTCATTACTCGTTCCGTAATACATCATCCCGCAACTAACTCATTAGTTGCAAAGCTTGCAAGGCTTATAGTGATGTGCATTACCGAGTGGGCCCAGAGATACCTCTTTGACAATCGGAGTGACAAATCCTAATCTCGAAATACGCCAACCCAACAAGTACCTTTGGAGACACATGTAGAGCACCTTTATAATCACCCAGTTACGTTGTGACGTTTGGTAGCACACAAAGTGTTCCTCCAGTAAACGGGAGTTGCATAATCTCATAGTCATAGGAACATGTATAAGTCATGAAGAAAGCAATAGCAACAAACTAAACGATCAAGTGCTATGCTAACGGAATGGGTCAAGTCAATCACATCATTCTCCTAATGATGTGATCCCGTTAATCAAATGACAACTCATGTCTATGGTTAGAAAACATAACCATCTTTGATCAACGAGCTAGTCAAGTAGAGGCATACTAGTGACACTCTGTTTGTCTATTTATTCACACATGTGTTATGTTTCCGGTTAATACAATTCTAGCATGAATAATAAACATTTATCATGATATAAGGAAATAAATAATAACTTTATTATTGCCTCTAGGGCATATTTCCTTCAGTCTCCCACTTGCACTATAGTCAATAATCTAGTTCACATCGCCATGTGATTTAACATCAATAGTTCACATCACCATGTGATCAACACCCATAGTTCACATCGTCATGTGACCAACACCCAAAGGGTTTACTAGAGTAAATAATCTAGTTCACATCAATATGTGATTAACACCCAAAGTTTACTAAGGTGTGATCATGTTTTGCTTGTGAGAGAAGTTTAGTCAACGGGTCTGCCACATTCAGATCCGTAAGTATTTTGCAAATTTCTATGTTAACAATGCTCTGCACGGAGCTTCTCTAGCTTATTGCACCCACTTTCAATATGTATCCAGATTGAGAATTTTAGTCATCTGGATCAGTGTCAAAACTTGCATCGACGTAACCCTTTACGATGAACCTTTTGTCACCTCCTTAATCGAGAAACATATCCTTATTCCACTAAGGATAATTTTGACCAATGTCCAGTGATCTACTCCTAGATCACAATTGTATTCCCTTGCCAAACTCTGGGCAGGGTATACAATAGGTCTGGTACACAGCATGGCATACTTTATAGAACCTATGGCTGAGGCATAGGGAATGACTTTCATTCTCTCTCTATCTTCTATCGTGGTCGGGTTTTGACTCTTACTCAACTTCACACCTTGTAACACAGGCAAGAACTCCTTCTTTGACGGTTCCATTTTGAACTGCTTCAAAATCTTGTCAAGGTATGTACTCATTGAAAAACTTATCAAGTGTCTTGATCTATCTCTATAGATCTTGATGCTCAATATGTAAGCAGCTTCATCGAGGTCTTTCTTTGAAAAAACTCCTTTCAAACATTCATTTATGCTTTGCAGAATAATTCTACATTATCTCCGATCAATAATATGTCATTCACATATACTTATCAGAAATGCTGTAGTGCTCCCACTCACTTCCTTGTAAATACAGGCTTCACCGCAAGTCTGTATAAAACTATATGCTTTGACAACTTATCAAAGCATATATTCCAACTCCGAGATGCTCGCACCAGTCCATAGATGGATCGCTGGCGTTTGCATATTTTGTTAGCACCTTTAGGATTGACAAAACCTACTGGTTGCATCATATACACCTCTTCTTAAATAAATCCATTAAGGAATGCAGTTTTGTTTATCCATTTGCTAGATTTCATAAAATGCGGCAATTGCTAACATGATTCGGACAGACTTAAGCATAGATACGAGTGAGAAACTCTCAACGTAGTCAACACCTTGAACTTGTCGAAAACCTTTTTGCGACAATTCTAGCTTTGTAGATAGTAACACTACTATCAGCGTCCGTCTTCCTCTTGAGGATCCATTTCATCTCACTGGCTCGCCGATCAATGGGCAAGTCAATCAAAGTCCATACTTTGTTCTCATACATTGATCTCATCTTAGATTTCATGGCCTCAAGCCATTTCACGGAATCTGGGCTCATCATCGCTTCCTCATAGTTCGTAAGCTCGTCATGGTCAAGTAACATGACCTCCAGAACAGGATTACCGTACCACTCTGGTGCGGATCTCACTCTGGTTTACCTACGAGGTTCGGTAGCAACTTGATCTGAAGTTACATGATCATCATCATTAGCTTCCTCACTAATTGGTGTAGTAGTCATAGGAACATATTTCTGTGATGAACTACTTTCCAATAAGGGAGCAGGTACAGTTACCTCATCAAGTTCTACTTTCCTCCCACTCACTTCTTTTGAGAGAAACTCCTTCTCTAGAAAAGATCCATTCTCAGCAACAAATATCTTGCCTTCGGATCTGTGATAGAAGGTGTACCCAACAGTTACTTTTGGGTATCCTATGAAGACGCACTTCTTCGATTTGGATTTGAGCTTATCAAGTTGAAACTTTTTCACATAAGCATTGCAACCTCAAACTTTAAGAAACGACAGCTTAGGTTTCTTGCCAAACCATAGTTCATACGGTGTCGTCTCAACGGATTTAGATGGTGCCCTATTTAACGTTAATGCAGCTGTCTCTAATGCATAACCCCAAAACGATAGTGGTAGATCGGTAAGAGACATCATAGATCGCACCATATCTTATAAAGTACGGTTATGACATTCGGACACACCATTACACTGTGGTGTTCCAGGTGGCGTGAGTAGTGAAACTATTTCACATTGTTTTAACTAAAGGCCAAACTCGTAACTCAAATATTTTACTTCTGCGATCATATCGTAGAAACTTTTATTTTTTGTTACGATGATTCTCCACTTCACTCTGAATTTCTTTGAACTTTTCAAATGTTTCACACTTGTGTTTCATCAAGTAGATATACTCATATCTGCTCAAATCATCTGTGAAGATCAGAAAATAATGATACCTGCCGTGAGCCTCAATATTCATCTGACCACATACATCAGTATGTATGATTTCCAACAAATCTGTTGCTCGCTCCATTGTTCCGGAGAACGGAGTCTTAGTCATCTTGCCCATGAGGCATGGTTCGCAAGCATCAACTGATTCATAATCAAGTGATTCGAAAATCCCATCAGCATGGATTTTCTTCATGCGCTTTACACCAATATGACCTAAACGGCAGTGCCATAAATAAGTTGCACTATCATTATTAACTTTGCATCTTTTGCCTTCAATATTATGAAAATGTGTATCACTACGATCGAGATCCAACAAACTATTTTCATTGGGTGTATGACCATAGAAGGTTTTATTCATGTAAACAGAACAACAATTATTCTCTAACTTACATGAATAACCGTATTGCAATAAACATGATCCAATCATATTTATGCTCAACGCAAACACTAAATAACATTTATTTTAGGTTTAACACTAATCCTTAAAGTATAGGGAGTGTGCGATGATGATCATATCAATCTTGGAACCATTTCCAATACACATCATCACTTCACCCTTAACTAGTCTCTGTTCATTCTGCAACTCCCATTTCGAGTTACTATTCTTAGCAACTGAATTAGTATCAAATACTGAGGGGTTGCTATAAACACTAGTAAAGTACATATCAATAACATGTATATCAAATATACATATGTTCACTTTGCCTTCTTTCTTATCCGCCAATTATTTGGGGTAGTTCCGCTTCCAGTGACCAGTCCCTTTGCAGTAGAAGCACTCAGTCTCAGGCTTAGGTCCATACTTGGGCTTCTTCACTTGAGAAGCAACTCGCTTGCCGTTCTTCTTGAAGTTCCCCTTCTTCCCTTTGCCGTTTTCTTGAAACTAGTGGTCTCGTCAACCATCAACACTTGATGTTTTTCTTGATTTCTACCTTTGTCGATTTCAGCATCACGAAGAGCTTGGGAATTGTTTCCGTTATCCTTTGCATATCATAGTTCATCAGGAAGTTCTACTAACTTGGTGATGGTGACTAGAGAATTCTGTCAATCACTATTTTATCTGGAAGATTAACTCCCACTTTATTCAAGCGATTGTAGTACCCAGACAATCTGAGCACATGCTCACTGCTTGAGTTATTCTCCTCCATCTTTTAGCTATAGAACTTGTTGGAGACTTCATATCTCTCAACTCGGGTATTAACTTGAAATATTAACTTCAACTCCTGGAACATATCATATGGTCCATGACGTTCAAAACGTCTTTGAAGTCCCGATTCTAAGCCGTTTAAGCATGGTGCACTAAACTATCAAGTAGTCATCATATTGATCTAGCCAAACGTTCATAACATCTGCATCTGCTCCTGCAATAGGTTTGTCACCTAGCGGTGCATCAAGGACATAATTCTTCTGTCCAGCAATGAGGAAAATCCTCAGATCACGGATCCAATCCGTATCATTGCTATTAACATTTTTCAACTTAGTTTTCTCTAGGAACATATAAAAATTAAACTGGGAGCAACATCGCGAGCTATTGATCTACAACATCGATATGCAAATACTACCAGGACTAAGTTCATGATAAATTAAAGTTCAATTAATCATATTACTTAAGAACTCCCACTTAGATAGACATCCCTCTAATCCTCTAAGTGATCACGTGATCCATATCAACTAAACCATAACAGGTCATCACATGAAATGGAGTAGTTTTCAATGGTGAACATCACTATGTTGATCATATCTACTATATGATTCACGCTCGACCTTTCGGTCTCAGTGTTCCGAGGCCATATCTGCATATGCTAGGCTCGTCAAGTTTAACCTGAGTATTCTGCGTGTGCAAAACTGGCTTGCACCCGTTGTAGATGGACGTAGAGCTTATCACACCCGATCATCACGTGGTGTCTGGGCATGACGAACTTTGGCAACGGTGCATACTCAGGGAGAACACTTTTATCTTGAAATTTAGTGAGAGATCATCTTATAATGCTACCGTCAAACAAAGCAAGATAAGATGCATAAAAGATAAACATCACATGCAATCAATATAAGTGATATGATATGGCCATCATCATCTTGTGCTTGTGATCTCCATCTCTGAAGCATCGTCATGATCTCCATCGTCACCGGCATGACACCATGATCTCCATCATCTTGATCTATATCAATGTGTCGTCACATGGTCGTCTCGCCAACAATTGCTCTTGCAACTATTGCTATCGCATAGCGATAAAGTAAAGCAATTATTTGGCGCTTGCATCTTATGCAATAAAGAGACAACCATAAGGCTTCTACCAGTTGCCGATAATTTCAACAAAACATGATCATCTCATACAACAACTGAAGGTAGATCATGGGTTTTCACCCTGAAGACCAAGTCCGAGAAAACTACATGCATTTCCTTCAAAAAGGTAAACCACCATTGCCAGGTATAACCAAGTAGGTCAAACCTAGGGCTTTCACCCCGGTGCTTTGGACTAGGTACTTGAGAAGCACCACCAAATCGAAGACATGATGTATTGTCACCTCCATTTCCCTGATCTCACCAAAGAAGAAATGTAATAGAGCCGCAAAAATCCAAATTACGGATGCTCAAGCAACCCGACATGACTATGGCAAATCTGCACTAACAACCAAAATCAATGAACGCCGACCATTGATGTGTCGTCCACACTGGCAATGCAGCATCATCCGTGTGTCCGAGTGGAGTAACGCCTCATGGGAACATAGATGCATGTCACACACAAACCTGCAAATCACATGATTCAAACCACCAGTGTAGAACCTTTAGATCTTCACACATCCAGCTGTATGCATGTCATCAGTCTGTTGCATCGCTTCCACGGCCCTCCAAAGCCATAGAGGACAGGGCACTTCGCAACTCTCGTTTCGATCATCGTATTAGTTGTCGCCAGACCACGGAATACCACACGATAATGGCAATCCGTCTAGCCGCTCCAGACTGAAACTAGGGCAGCAGTAGCCCTGACCCATGAATCGGTTCAACCCTGCATCCACCAACGGAACATCGCAACCAACCACGTGGTTTCTCGGAGAAGCTTTGCTCGATTTGGAACCCTCACAACAAGCCAGCCACGTAACAAGTGGCAGCACAAACAGATCATGAAGGAGACGAGACAAATCAGGAGGAGGTTTTATGGAGAAAGAGACAGGGAGGGATGCAGTCATAGAGGGAAGGCCCGCCGCCGCCGACAGGTCCGCCGTGGAGGCCACAACCGACGACGGTGATGAGGAATGGTTAAGGAGGCGGTCGAGGTTGGCGGCGGCGGGGCTTCCTTGGGAGTCGGAAAGACTAACCCAGGAGGTGGCTCTCGTATCATGCCCTACAAACTAAGAAATACGCCCCCACCACCTATTGCCCCATAGAACTGAATTGTGTTGTTCATGCATTAGATGGCCTAGCTAAGTTTTCTACTCCTATTGCTTGGATGGAAAATCCTAGACGTTCTATATTAATCATGTGCTTGTAAAGGATGTAACTTTGATCACCAGTGAATAAAGGGAAAGTTGGATGTCAAAAAAATAGTGATCACATGCAAAACAAAAAGGTAGTTGTGATCTACGGTTGCCCCGGCAAGACAATGGACACCCTTTCCTCCCAACTATCGCTTTTAACGATGGACAAGGCAAGGACCAACGCTTCGGCTAGGTTGTGGCAGGGTTAAAAAATTATAGGGTTTGGTCTCTAAGAGGCATTGCTTTGTTTGTTATAGGGTACTAAACTAGTCATGCCCATTTTGAACTTACCAAATTACGTTGGGATAGTTCGAAAGGGAAACAATTGTTCTATACATCTTGATCCTCCAGCTCCCTCTTTGGCTGCCGGTGGATGTAGAAAGAAGAAGACTTTTACACCCCCAATAACATGGATTTATTTTCAATTTCAATAAGAGTGTTTTTGTAAGGGTCCGAACTACTTAATATGTGGCCTTTGAACTTCTCAGAAAAAGCAATATATTTCAATATCAATAAGGGTGCTGTTGGAATATTTTTGAAATTTCCATAAATTATATAGTGCATACAAATATTTCCATGTATGTGTGTGTTCAAGTATATTTAAATAACATTAAATATCATGGTAGATATTTCTAAACCATTCACTCTGACAAATACCTGAATGACGCGACTATTTGCAGAATGTTCTTTTATGTGCATAACGTTCCAACCAACCAGTCTATAGTCTATACCCACACATAATGAAATAACAAATATCTGGTGCGTCATCATCCAAGTCTAGTTGTGTGACAAGTAGCTCAATGCCACTAGTAGATTGTGAGTTCCGGTCAATCTTATCAAGCACTTAATCAAGACCATCAAAGCGTGAATGAGAAACATAACAGCCAACCATGAATTCAGTCTTCTTGATTGGTGCAAGGTGAATGCATCTAGATACCCTATGTTGGTAAACATGGTAGGCCAGTTCTTAACTATACTAGCTAGCTTCATGTCATCAGAATCAGCTTTCAGCACCATTGGAAGGGTTTAGATGACTTTAGGAGTTCTCTAAACCCGTGTATTATTGAGGGTTTGGTATGTGTTGCAAGTTATATTAAGGGTGCTGCTACGTCTTGAGCTTGCGTTGGTTTTCCCCGAAAAGGAAGGGATGATGCAACAGAGTAGCGTAAGTATTTCCCTCAGTTTTTGAGAACCAAGGTATCAATCCAGTAGGAGGCCATACTCAAGTCCCTCGTACCTGCACAAAACGATAGCTACTCGCAACCAGCGCGATTAGGGGTTGTCAATCCCTTCACGGTCACTTACGAGAGTGAGATCTGATGGATATAATATTTTTGGTATTTTTGGTATAAAGATGTAAAGTAGAAAGTAAAGGCAAAGTAAAAAAGCAAAGCAAGATTAAAGTGATGGAGATTGATATGATGAGAATAGACCCGGGGGCCATAGGTTTCACTAGTGGCTTCTCTCAAGAGCATAAGTATTCTACGGTGGGTGAACAAATTACTCTTGAGCAATTGACAGAATTGAGCATAGTTATGAGAATATCTAGGCATGATCATGTATATAGGCATCACGTCCGTGACAAGTAGACCGAAATGATTCTGCATCTACTACTATTACTCCACTCATCGACCGCTATCCAGCATGCATCTAGAGTATTAAGTTAAAACAGAGTAACGCCTTAAGCAAGATGACATGATGTAGAGAGATAAATTCATGCAATATGAAATAAAACCCATCTTGTTATCCTCGATGACAACGATGCAATACGTGCCTTGCTGCCCCTTCTGTCACTGGGAAAGGACACCGCAAGATCGAACCCAAAGCTAAGCACTTCTCCCATGGCAAGTGTTGGGGAACATAGTAATTTCAAAAAAATTCCTACGCACACGCAAGATCATGGTGATGCATAGCAACGAGAGGGGAGAGTGTTGTCTACGTACCCTCGTAGACCGTTCGCGGAAGCGTTATATCAACGCGGTTGATGTAGTCGTACGTCTTCACGTCCGACCGATCCAAGAACCGAAAGCACGGCACCTCTGAGTTCTGCACACGTTCGGCTCGGTGACGTCCTCGCCTTCTCGATCCAGCAAGTGGGGCGAAGTAGTAGATGAGTTCCGGCAGCACGACGGCGTGGTGACGGTGTTTGGTGAAGAACAATCTCCGCAGGGCTTCGCCTAAGCACTACGAAAACTATGACGGAGGATAAACTAGAGGGGACGGGGTTGCCGGCACACGGCTTGGGGTTTCTTGATGTGTCTTTGGTGCTAGCCCTACCCCTCTATTTATATGTTGAGCCCTGGGGTCAAAACTTGGAGTAAAGGCCTCCTCAAAGTCGGTTTCACCCGAAAGGCAAGAGTCCTTCTCGGACTCCAGGGCTAGATGCCAGGGTTCCCGGCGTCTACCCCCTAGACGCCAGGGTTCCTAGCGTCTAGCCTCTGGTCTCCGCAAAACTTCCTTTTGCACTTTCCAAAAGCCTCGTGGGCTTTCCCCTTTGGCCCAGTTAAAGTGTTCTCGTGCCCAAACATTTCGGGAAACATCCGGAACCCCTTCCGGTGAATTCCGGAACCCTTCCGGAGATCAAACACTACTATCCCATATATCAAATTTTATCTCCGGACCATTCCGGAGTTCCTCGTCATGTTCATGATCTCATCTCGGACTCCGAACAACATTCGATCATCAACATACATAACTCATATAGTACTATATCGTCAACGAACGTTAAGCATGCGGACCCTACGGGTTCGAGAACTATGTAGACATGACCGAGACACCTCTCTTGTCAATAACCAATAGCGGGACTTAGATGCCCATATTGGCTCCTACATATTCTACGAAGATCTTTATCGGTCAGACCGCATAACTGCATACGTTGTTCCCTTTGTCATCGGTATGTTACTTGCCCGAGATTCGATCGTCGGTATCTCAATACCTATTTCAATCTCGTTACCGGCAAGTCTCATTACTCGTTCCGTAATACATCATCCCGCAACTAACTCATTAGTTGCAAAGCTTGCAAGGCTTATAGTGATGTGCATTACCGAGTGGGCCCAGAGATACCTCTTTGACAATCGGAGTGACAAATCCTAATCTCGAAATACGCCAACCCAACAAGTACCTTTGGAGACACATGTAGAGCACCTTTATAATCACCCAGTTACGTTGTGACGTTTGGTAGCACACAAAGTGTTCCTCCAGTAAACGGGAGTTGCATAATCTCATAGTCATAGGAACATGTATAAGTCATGAAGAAAGCAATAGCAACAAACTAAACGATCAAGTGCTATGCTAACGGAATGGGTCAAGTCAATCACATCATTCTCCTAATGATGTGATCCCGTTAATCAAATGACAACTCATGTCTATGGTTAGAAAACATAACCATCTTTGATCAACGAGCTAGTCAAGTAGAGGCATACTAGTGACACTCTGTTTGTCTATTTATTCACACATGTATTATGTTTCCGGTTAATACAATTCTAGCATGAATAATAAACATTTATCATGATATAAGGAAATAAATAATAACTTTATTATTGCCTCTAGGGCATATTTCCTTCAGTCTCCCACTTGCACTATAGTCAATAATCTAGTTCACATCACCATGTGATTTAACATCAATAGTTCACATCACCATGTGATCAACACCCATAGTTCACATCGTCATGTGACCAACACCCAAAGGGTTTACTAGAGTAAATAATCTAGTTCACATCAATATGTGATTAACACCCAAAGTTTACTAAGGTGTGATCATGTTTTGCTTGTGAGAGAAGTTTAGTCAACGGGTCTGCCACATTCAGATCCGTAAGTATTTTGCAAATTTCTATGTTAACAATGCTCTGCACGGAGCTTCTCTAGCTTATTGCACCCACTTTCAATATGTATCCAGATTGAGACTTTTAGTCATCTGGATCAGTGTCAAAACTTGCATCGACGTAACCCTTTACGATGAACCTTTTGTCACCTCCTTAATCGAGAAACATATCCTTATTCCACTAAGGATAATTTTGACCAATGTCCAGTGATCTACTCCTAGATCACAATTGTATTCCCTTGCCAAACTCTGGGCAGGGTATACAATAGGTCTGGTACACAGCATGGCATACTTTATAGAACCTATGGCTGAGGCATAGGGAATGACTTTCATTCTCTCTCTATCTTCTGTCGTGGTCGGGTTTTGACTCTTACTCAACTTCACACCTTGTAACACAGGCAAGAACTCCTTCTTTGACGGTTCCATTTTGAACTGCTTCAAAATCTTGTCAAGGTATGTACTCATTGAAAAACTTATCAAGTGTCTTGATCTATCTCTATAGATCTTGATGCTCAATATGTAAGCAGCTTCATCGAGGTCTTTCTTTGAAAAAACTCCTTTCAAACATTCATTTATGCTTTGCAGAATAATTCTACATTATCTCCGATCAATAATATGTCATTCACATATACTTATCAGAAATGCTGTAGTGCTCCCACTCACTTCCTTGTAAATACAGGCTTCACCGCAAGTCTGTATAAAACTATATGCTTTGACAACTTATCAAAGCATATATTCCAACTCCGAGATGCTCGCACCAGTCCATAGATGGATCGCTGGCGTTTGCATATTTTGTTAGCACCTTTAGGATTGACAAAACCTACTGGTTGCATCATATACACCTCTTCTTAAATAAATCCATTAAGGAATGCAGTTTTGTTTATCCATTTGCTAGATTTCATAAAATGCGGCAATTGCTAACATGATTCGGACAGACTTAAGCATAGATACGAGTGAGAAACTCTCAACGTAGTCAACACCTTGAACTTGTCGAAAACCTTTTTGCGACAATTCTAGCTTTGTAGATAGTAACACTACTATCAGCGTCCGTCTTCCTCTTGAGGATCCATTTAATCTCACTGGCTCGCCGATCAATGGGCAAGTCAATCAAAGTCCATACTTTGTTCTCATACATTGATCTCATCTTAGATTTCATGGCCTCAAGCCATTTCACGGAATCTGGGCTCATCATCGCTTCCTCATAGTTCGTAAGCTCGTCATGGTCAAGTAACATGACCTCCAGAACAGGATTACCGTACCACTCTGGTGCGGATCTCACTCTGGTTTACCTACGAGGTTCGGTAGCAACTTGATCTGAAGTTACATGATCATCATCATTAGCTTCCTCACTAATTGGTGTAGTAGTCATAGGAACATATTTCTGTGATGAACTACTTTCCAATGAGGGAGCAGGTACAGTTACCTCATCAAGTTCTACTTTCCTCCCACTCACTTCTTTTGAGAGAAACTCCTTCTCTAGAAAAGATCCATTCTCAGCAACAAATATCTTGCCTTCGGATCTGTGATAGAAGGTGTACCCAACAGTTACTTTTGGGTATCCTATGAAGACGCACTTCTTCGATTTGGATTTGAGCTTATCAAGTTGAAACTTTTTCACATAAGCATTGCAACCTCAAACTTTAAGAAACGACAGCTTAGGTTTCTTGCCAAACCATAGTTCATACGGTGTCGTCTCAACGGATTTAGATGGTGCCCTATTTAACGTTAATGCAGCTGTCTCTAAGGCATAACCCCAAAACGATAGTGGTAGATCGGTAAGAGACATCATAGATCGCACCATATCTTATAAAGTACGGTTATGACATTCGGACACACCATTACACTGTGGTGTTCCAGGTGGCGTGAGTAGTGAAACTATTTCACATTGTTTTAACTAAAGGCCAAACTCGTAACTCAAATATTTTACTTCTGCGATCATATCGTAGAAACTTTTATTTTTTGTTACGATGATTCTCCACTTCACTCTGAATTTCTTTGAACTTTTCAAATGTTTCACACTTGTGTTTCATCAAGTAGATATACTCATATCTGCTCAAATCATCTGTGAAGATCAGAAAATAATGATACCTGCCGTGAGCCTCAATATTCATCGGACCACATACATCAGTATGTATGATTTCCAACAAATCTGTTGCTCGCTCCATTGTTCCGGAGAACGGAGTCTTAGTCATCTTGCCCATGAGGCATGGTTCGCAAGCATCAACTGATTCATAATCAAGTGATTCGAAAATCCCATCAGCATGGATTTTCTTCATGCGCTTTACACCAATATGACCTAAACGGCAGTGCCATAAATAAGTTGCACTATCATTATTAACTTTGCATCTTTTGCCTTCAATATTATGAAAATGTGTATCACTACGATCGAGATCCAACAAACCATTTTCATTGGGTGTATGACCATAGAAGGTTTTATTCATGTAAACAGAACAACAATTATTCTCTAACTTACATGAATAACCGTATTGCAATAAACATGATCCAATCATATTTATGCTCAACGCAAACACTAAATAACATTTATTTTAGGTTTAACACTAATCCTTAAAGTATAGGGAGTGTGCGATGATGATCGTATCAATCTTGGAACCATTTCCAATACACATCATCACTTCACCCTTAACTAGTCTCTGTTCATTCTGCAACTCCCATTTCGAGTTACTATTCTTAGCAACTGAATTAGTATCAAATACTGAGGGGTTGCTATAAACACTAGTAAAGTACATATCAATAACATGTATATCAAATATACATATGTTCACTTTGCCTTCTTTCTTATCCGCCAATTATTTGGGGTAGTTCCGCTTCCAGTGACCAGTCCCTTTGCAGTAGAAGCACTCAGTCTCAGGCTTAGGTCCATACTTGGGCTTCTTCACTTGAGAAGCAACTCGCTTGCCGTTCTTCTTGAAGTTCCCCTTCTTCCCTTTGCCGTTTTCTTGAAACTAGTGGTCTCGTCAACCATCAACACTTGATGTTTTTCTTGATTTCTACCTTTGTCGATTTCAGCATCACGAAGAGCTTGGGAATTGTTTCCGTTATCCTTTGCATATCATAGTTCATCAGGAAGTTCTACTAACTTGGTGATGGTGACTAGAGAATTCTATCAATCACTATTTTATCTGGAAGATTAACTCCCACTTTATTCAAGCGATTGTAGTACCCAGACAATCTGAGCACATGCTCACTGCTTGAGTTATTCTCCTCCATCTTTTAGCTATAGAACTTGTTGGAGACTTCATATCTCTCAACTCGGGTATTAACTTGAAATATTAACTTCAACTCCTGGAACATATCATATGGTCCATGACGTTCAAAACGTCTTTGAAGTCCCGATTCTAAGCCGTTTAAGCATGGTGCACTAAACTATCAAGTAGTCATCATATTGATCTAGCCAAACGTTCATAACATCTGCATCTGCTCCTGCAATAGGTTTGTCACCTAGCGGTGCATCAAGGACATAATTCTTCTGTCCAGCAATGAGGAAAATCCTCAGATCACGGATCCAATCCGTATCATTGCTATTAACATTTTTCAACTTAGTTTTCTCTAGGAACATATAAAAATTAAACTGGGAGCAACATCGCGAGCTATTGATCTACAACATCGATATGCAAATACTACCAGGACTAAGTTCATGATAAATTAAAGTTCAATTAATCATATTACTTAAGAACTCCCACTTAGATAGACATCCCTCTAATCCTCTAAGTGATCACGTGATCCATATCAACTAAACCATAACAGGTCATCACATGAAATGGAGTAGTTTTCAATGGTGAACATCACTATGTTGATCATATCTACTATATGATTCACGCTCGACCTTTCGGTCTCAGTGTTCCGAGGCCATATCTGCATATGCTAGGCTCGTCAAGTTTAACCTGAGTATTCTGCGTGTGCAAAACTGGCTTGCACCCGTTGTAGATGGACGTAGAGCTTATCACACCCGATCATCACGTGGTGTCTGGGCATGACGAACTTTGGCAACGGTGCATACTCAGGGAGAACACTTTTATCTTGAAATTTAGTGAGAGATCATCTTATAATGCTACCGTCAAACAAAGCAAGATAAGATGCATAAAAGATAAACATCACATGCAATCAATATAAGTGATATGATATGGCCATCATCATCTTGTGCTTGTGATCTCCATCTCTGAAGCATCGTCATGATCTCCATCGTCACCGGCATGACACCATGATCTCCATCATCTTGATCTATATCAATGTGTCGTCACATGGTCGTCTCGCCAACAATTGCTCTTGCAACTATTGCTATCGCATAGCGATAAAGTAAAGCAATTATTTGGCGCTTGCATCTTATGCAATAAAGAGACAACCATAAGGCTTCTACCAGTTGCCGATAATTTCAACAAAACATGATCATCTCGTACAACAACTTATATCTCATCACGTCTTGACCATATCACATCACAACATGCCCTTCAAAAACAAGTTAGACGTCCTCTACTTTGTTGTTGCAAGTTTTACGTGGCTGCTACGGGCTGAACAAGAACCGTTCTTACCTACGCATCAAAACCACAACGATAGTTTGTCAAGTTGGTGTTGTTTTAACCTTCGCAAGGACCGGGCGTAGCCACACTTGGTTCAACTAAAGTTGGAGAAACTGACACCCGCCAGCCACCTGTGTGCAAAGCACGTCGGTAGAACCAGTCTCGCGTAAGCGTACGCGTAATGTCGGTCCAGGCCGCTTCATCCAACAATACCGCCGAACCAAAGTATGACATGCTGGTAAGCAGTATGACTTATATCGCCCACAACTCACTTGTGTTCTACTCGTGCACAACATCAACGCATAAAACCTAGGCTCGGATGCCACTGTTGGGGAACATAGTAATTTCAAAAAATTTCCTACGCACACGCAAGATCATGGTGATGCATAGCAACGAGAGGGGAGAGTGTTGTCTACGTACCCTCGTAGACCGTTCGCGGAAGCGTTCTATCAACACGGTTGATGTAGTCGTATGTCTTCACGTCCGACCGATCCAAGTACCGAAAGCACGGCACCTCCAAGTTCTGCACACATTCGGCTCGGTGACGTCCTCGCCTTCTCGATCCAGCAAGAGGGGCGAAGCAGTAGATGAGTTCCGGCAGCACGACGGTGTGGTGACGGTGTTTGGTGAAGAAGAATCTCCGCAGGGCTTCGCCTAAGCACTACGAAAACTATGACGGAGGATAAACTAGAGGGGACGGGGTTGCCGGCACACGGCTTGGGGTTTCTTGATGTGTCTTTGGTGCTAGCCCTACCCCTCTATTTATATGTTGAGCCCTGGGGTCGAAACTTGGAGTAAAAGCCTCCTTAAAGTCGGTTTCACCCGAAAGGCAAGAGTCCTTCTCAGACTCCAGGGCTAGATGCCAGGGTTCCCGGCGTCTACCCCCTAGACGCCAGGGTTCCTGGCGTCTAGCCTCTGGTCTCCGCAAAACTTCCTTTTGCACTTTCCAAAAGCCTCGTGGGCTTTCCCCTTTGGCCCAGATAAAGTGTTCTCGTACCCAAACATTTCGGGAAACATCCAGAACCCCTTCCGATGAATTTCGGAACCCTTCCGGAGATAAAACACTACTATCCCATATATCAAACTTTATCTCCGGACCATTCCGGAGTTCCTCATCATGTCCATGATCTCATCTCGGACTCCGAACAACATTCGATCATCAACATACATAACTCATATAGTACTATATCGTCAACGCACGTTAAGTGTGCGGACCCTACGGGTTTGAGAACTATGTAGACATGACCGAGACACCTCTCTTGTCAATAACCAATAACGGGACTTAGATGCCCATATTGGCTCCTACATATTCTACGAAGATCTTTATCGGTCAGACTGCATAACTACATACATTGTTCCCTTTGTCATCGGTATGTTATTTGCCCGAGATTCGATCATCGGTATCTCAATACCTAGTTCAATCTCGTTACCGGCAAGTCTCGTTACTCGTTCCGTAATACATCATCCCGCAACTAACTCATTAGTTGCAATGCTTGCAAGGCTTATAGTGATGTGCATTAACGAGTGGGCCCAGAGATACCTCTCCGACAATCGGAGTGACAAATCCTAATCTCGAAATACGCCAACCCAACAAGTACCTTTGGAGACACCTGTAGAGCACCTTTATAATCTCCCAGTTACGTTGTGACGTTTGGTAGCACACAAAGTGTTCCTCCGATAAACGGGAGTTGCATAATCTCATAGTCATAGGAACATGTATAAGTCATGAAAAAAGCAATAGCAACAAACTAAACGATCAAGTGCTATGCTAACGGAATGGGTCAAGTCAATCACATCATTCTCCTAATGATGTGATCCCGTTAATCAAATGACAACTCATGTCTATGGTTAGGAACCATAACCATCTTTGATCAACGAGCTAGTCAAGTAGAGGCATACTAGTGACACTCTGTTTGTCTATTTATTCACACATGTATTATGTTTCTGGTTAATACAATTCTAGCATGAACAATAACATTTATCATGATATAAGGAAATAAATAATAACTTTATTATTGCCTCTAGGGCATATTTTCTTCAGCAAGAACTACCAATCTAGTTGGCCAAACCAAACGGATAATTCGAAGAGACTTGCAAAGATAACCAATCATACATAAAAGAATTCAGAGAAGATTCAAATATTATTCATAGATAGACTTGATCATAAACCCACAATTCATCGGTCTCAACAAACACACCGCAAAAAGAAGATTACATCGAATAGATCTCCACAAGAGAGGGGGAGAACTTTGTATTGAGATCCAAAGGGAGAGAATAAGCCATCTAGCTACTAACTATGGACCCGAAGGTCTGAGGTAAACTACTCATACTTCATCGGAGGGGCTAGGATGATGTAGAAGCCCTCTGTGATGATGGCCCTCTTCCTGCGGAGCTCCGGAACAGGCCCCAAGATGAGATCTCGTGGATACAGAAAGTTGCGGCGGTGGAATTAGGTTTTTGGCTCGTGTTCTGATCATTCGGGGGTACATAGGTATATATAGGAGGAAGGAGTACGTCGGTGGAGCACCGAGGGGCCCACGAGGTAGGGGGGCGCGCCCTAGGGGGGGGCGCCCCCACCCTCGTGACCTCCTCTTTGACTCCTTGGAGTAGGGTCCAAGTCTCCTGGATCACGTTCGGTGAGAAAATCACGTTCCCGAAGGTTTTATTCCGTTTGGACTCCATTTGATATTCTGTTTCACCGAAACACTGAAATAGGCAAAAAACAGCAATTCTGGGCTGGGCCTCCGGTTAATAGGTTAGTCCCAAAAATAATATAAAATTGGAAAATAAAGCCCAACATAGTCCAAAACAGTAGATAATATAGCATGGAGCAATCAAAACTTATAGATACGTTGGAGACGTATTAGGCATCCCCATGCTTAATTCCTGCTCGTCCTCGAGTAGGTAAATGATAAAAAGAGAATTTTTGATGTGGAGTGCTACTTGGCATAATTTCAATGCAAATCTTCTTAATTGTGATATGAATATTCAGATTCGAAAGATTCAAGACAAAAGTTTATATTGACATAAAAATAATAATACTTCAAACATACTAACAAAGCAATTATGTCTTCTCAAAATATCATGGCCAAAGAAAGTTATCCCTACAAAATCATATAGTCTGGCTATGCTTTATCTTCACCACACAAAATATTTAAATCATGCACAACCCCGATGACAAGCCAAGCAATTGTTTCATACTCTAACTTTTTCAAAACTTTTTCAATCTTCACGCAATACATGAGCGTGAGCCATGGATATAGCACTATAGGTGGAATAGAATGGTGGTTGTGGAGAAGACAAAAAGGAGAAGATAGTCTCACATCAACTAGGCGTATCAACGGGCTATGGAGATGCCCATCAATAGATATCAGTGTGAGTGAGTAGGGATTGCCATGCAACGGATGCACTAGAGCTATAAATGTATGAAAGCTCAATAAAAGAAACTAGTGGGTGTGCATCCAACTTGCTTGCTCACGAAGACCTAGGGCACTTGAGGAGGCCCATCATTGGAATATACAAGCCAAGTTCTATAATGTAAAATTCCCACTAGTATATGAAAGTGATAACATGAGAGATTCTCTACTATGAAGATCATGGTGCTACTTTGAAGCACAAGTGTGGTAAAAGGATAGTAGCATTGCCCCTTTTTATTTATTTTCTCCCATTTTTTGGGGGCTTCTTTTTTTTCGTCTTTCTCTTTTTTGGGACAATGCTTTATTAAATGATGATCATCACACTTTTATTTATTTACAACTCAATTCTAAAACAAGGTATGACTCTATATGGATGCCTCTGGCGGTGTACCGGGATATGCAATGAATCAAGAGTGACAAGTATGAAGAAATTATGAACGGTGGCTTTGCCACAAATACTATGTCAACTACATGATCATGCTAAGCAATATGACAATGATGAATGTGTCATGATGAACTAGATGGTGGAAATTTGCATGGCAATATATCTCGGAATGGCTATGGAAATGCCATAATAGGTAGGTATGGTGGCTGTTTTGAGGAAGGTATATGGTAGGTGTATGATACCGGCGAAAGGTGCGCGGTATTAGAGAGGCTAGCAAAGGTGGAAGGATGAGGGTGCGTATGATCCATGGACTCAACATTAGTCATAAAGAACTCATATACTTATTGCAAAAATCTAGAAGTTATCAAAGCAAAGTATTACGCGCATGCTCCTAGGGGGATAGATTGGTAGGAAAAGACCATCGCTCGTCCCCGACCGCCACTCATAAGGAAGACAATCAATAAATAAGTCATGCTCCGACTTCATCACATAATGGTTCACCATACGTGCATGCTACGGGAATCACAAACTTTAACACAAGTATTCTTTAAATTCACAACTACTCAACTAGCATGACTTTAATATTATCACCTCCATAACTCAAAAAAATTATCATGCTTCAATCTTTTCTTAGTATTCAACACACTCAAAAGAAAGTTTCACAAATCTTGAATACCAAGCATATTATTATTAAGCAAATTACCATGCTATTAAGAGACTCTCAAAATAATTTAAGTGAAGCATGAGAGATCAATAGTTTCTTTAAAACAAATCCACCACCATGCTCTAAAAGATCTAAGTGAAGCACATAGAGCAAAATTATAATGCTCAAAAGATATAAGTGAAGCACATAGAGCAAAACTACATAGCTCAAAAGGTATAAGTGAAGCACATGGAACAAAACTACTTATCTCAAAAGATATAAGTGAAGCACATAGAGTATTCTATCAAATTTTAATTCATGTATGGCTCTCTCAAAAGGTGTGTACAGCAAGGATGATTGTGGCATACTTAAGACACAAAGACACAAATAATACAAGACGCTCCAAGAAAAACACATATCATGTTGGTGAATAACAATATAGCTCCAAGTAAATTACCGATGGAAGTGGACGAAAGAGGGGATGCCTTCCGGGGCATCCCCAAGATTTGACTTTTTGGTGTCCTTGGATTATCTTGGGGGTGCCATGGGCATCCCCAAGCTTAGGCTATTGCCACTCCTTGTTCCATAATCCATCAAAAGAATTCACCCAAAACTTGAAAACTTCACAACACAAAACTCAAAATAGAAAACTCGTGAGCTCCGTTAGCGAAAGAAAACAAAAGACCACTTCAAGGTACTGTAATGAACTCATTATTTATTTATATTGGTGTTAAACCTACTGTATTCCAACTTTTCTATGGATTATAAACTATTTTACGAGCCATAGATTCATCAAAATAAGCAAACAACACACGAAAAACAGAATCTGTCAAAAACAGAACAGTCTGTAGTAATCGGTAGCTAGCGCAAGATCTGGAACCCCCAAAATTCTAAAATAAATTGATGGACGTGAGGAATTTATCTATTAATCATCTGCAAAAAGAATTAACTAAATAGAACTCTTCAAATAAAAATGACAGCAGTTCCCGTGAGCGCTAAAGTTTCTGTTTTTTACAGCAAGTTCAACAAGACTTTCCCCAAGTCTTCCCAACGGTTCTACTTGGCACAAACACTAATTAAACACAAAAAACACAACCAAAACAGAGGCTAAATAATTTATTTATTACTAAGCAGGAGCAAAAAGCAAGGAATAAAAATAAAATTGGGTTGCCTCCCAACAAGCCCTATCGTTTAACGCCCCTAGCTAGGCATAAAAGCGAGGATAGATCTAGGTTGTGCCGTAGTAATAAGATAGATCGGTGACGCTCATTTCATATTCTCTATGTTCAGCAGCAAGTTTTCTTTGAGACAAGCAAAAGTAATCAAAAGGGCTAAATTTAATAGGACAGAAGTCCCCAAGATCAATTTTAGGAGGTATAGGTTCCTCTTTCGGCCCTTCGTATTGTACAACCAATTCATCATTATAAGCATTCTTTTGACAGAACTTTGTGAGTCTAGACTCAAGAGAGTATCCTAGCACTTTTTTCTGAGGTTTTCATTAAAAGCAACATAGTCAGGAGATTGAAAGCGCATAATTTCTTCTTGATCGAAGAGGATAGATTCTATGGGAGGACGACCAGCGTCCATCCTATAGTGCGCAAAGATTTCTTTGGCTTCTTTTATTATAAATCTGAATTCATGAGCCAAAAATATAGTAGCGGCACGCTTAACAGAGGAATGCTCGATATTAGAAAATTCTAGGAAAACTCTTTGTATAGATGGGTGCATATGCATAAATTGCCTTTCAAGTTCAACGATAAGCATGGCAATAGCGTCCGCAAGACTACTAGTTCTATGGAGAATAGAACCGCCCATAGAGGGCAAAGCACCGGCACAAGTAAAGAAATCTTGAATAACTCCTTTTCCAATAATATTACCACTACCGATTCGAAATCTTTTTGTATGGTAGGTAGGGGGTTCTTCAGCAGGAGCATCAGAATTTTCCATGATATTGTTATCGCCCATATTGGCGATAACTTCTTCAATTTCAGACATAACGACAAGCAAGAAAACTAGCACACGAGCAAACAAGAGGCAAGCGGAAAGGAGATGGAGGATAGAGAGAGAGAGAGGGGGCAAATAAAACGGCAAGGGTGAAGTGGGGGAGAGGAAAACGAGAGGCAAATGGCAAATAATGTAATGCGAGAGATAGGGATTGTGATGGGTACTTGGTATGTTGACTTTTTGCGTAGACTCCCCGGCAACGGCGCCAGAAATCCTTCTTGCTACGTCTTGAGCTTGCGTTGGTTTTCCCCGAAGAGGAAGGGATGATGTAGCAGAGTAGCATAAGTATTTCCCTCAGTTTATGAGAACCAAGGTATCAATCCAGTAGGAGGCCACGCTCAAGTCCCTCGTACCTGCACAAAATGATAGCTACTCGCAACCAACGCGATTAGGGGTTGTCAATCCCTTCACGGTCACTTACAAGAGTGAGATCTGATAGATATAATATTTTTGGTATTTCTGGTATAAAGATGCAAAGTAAAAAAGTAAAGGCAAAGTAAAAAAGCAAAGCAAGATTAAAGTGATGGAGATTGATATGATGAGAATAGACCCGGGGGCCATAGGTTTCACTAGTGGCTTCTCTCAAGAGCATAAGTATTCTACGGTGGGTGAACAAATTACTGTTGAGCAATTGACAGAATTGAGCATAGTTATGAGAATATCTAGGCATGATACATAGGCATCACGTCCGTGACAAGTAGACCGAAACGATTCTGCATCTACTACTATTACTCCACTCATCGACCGCTATCCAGCATGCATCTAGAGTATTAAGTTAAAAATAGAGTAACGCCTTAAGCAAGATGACATGATGTAGAGAGATAAATTCATGCAATATGAAATAAACCCCATCTTGTTATCCTCGATGGCAACGATGCAATACGTGCCTTGCTGCCCCTTCTATCACTGGGAAAGGACACCGCAAGATCGAACCCAAAGCTAAGCACTTCTCCCATGGCAAGAACTACCAATCTAGTTGGCCAAACCAAACGGATAATTCGAAGAGACTTGCAAAGATAACCAATCATACATAAAAGAATTCAGAGAAGATTCACATATTATTCATAGATAGACTTGATCATAAACCCACAATTCATCGTCTCAACAAACACATCACAAAAAGAAGATTACATCGAATAGATCTCCACAAGAGAGGGGGGGAACTTTGTATTGAGATCCAAAAAGAGAGAAGAAGCCATCTAGCTACTAACTATGGACCCGAAGATCTGAGGTAAACTACTCACACTTCATCGGAGGGGCTAGGATGATGTAGAAGCCCTCCATGATGACGGCCCTCTTCCGGCGGAGCTCCGAAACAGGCCCCAAGATGGGATCTCATGGATATAGAAAGTTGCGGCGGTGGAATTAGGTTTTTGGCTCCTGTTCTGATCGTTTGGGGGTACGTAGGTATATATAGGAGGAAGGAGTACGTCGGTGGAGCACCGAGGGGCCCACGAGGCAGGGGGCGTGCCCCCCACCCTCGTGACCTCCTCTTTGACTCCTTGGAGTAGGGTCCAAGTCTCCTGGATCACGTTCGGTGAGAAAATCACGTTCCCGAAGGTTTTATTCCGTTTGGACTCCGTTTGATATTCTGTTTCTCCGAAACACTGAAATAGGCAAAAAAAACATCAATTCTGGGTTGGGCCTCCGGTTAATAGGTTAGTCCCAAAAATAATATAAAAGTGGAAAATAAAGCCCAATATAGTCCAAAATAGTAGATAATATAGCATGGAGCAATCAAAAATTATAGATACGTTGGAGACGTATCAGGTGCCCACTAAGACAAAATGTGGTGGCATGATTTCCATATTTTTGTTACACATTCACTCTCTGATGTTATGTCATGGCTAACTTTCAAAAAATTAGGGTGGGGAGGAGGATGTTCAAAGCATCAAGTTGCCCAGGAGTGTGGTGGATTGCAACTATTAGTAACTACATTAGTTTCTACTCCCTCTGTAAAGAAATATAAAATTGCTTAGATCGTTGAAGTAATGATCTAAACGATCTTATATTTCTTTACGGAGGGAGTACTATTCTTTTTTACTTATTTCACTGGTCATCTACTCCCAACATTTGCAACAACTATTGTTACAGGTAGACTCATGTGAATGTTGCTATTTTGGTGTATGTAAAATGGAGGTGGATCATATGTGGTCTTCTGATGTAGATGTTTCTATATTTTGCACTGGATGCATAAGAACTTTTTCTTTGTGTCGTTATCATCATTTACCCATTTAACACTTGCGTTTAGGTTATTGTGGTACAACCTAAATATATCCTTTGAAATTTAGGCATGAGAGATATCTGTTGAACTAAAACCACGGCAAAAATTATGGAACGGAAGGGGTAACGAATAGATTGCTTCTCTATGTTCTCTGTTTGAATAGAAATAAGCTACAGTGGCTAACTTTATCTTGTTATAGGTTCGTATTTCTACACTTTTCATATGAAAATATAACCATTTTACCTTACTATGACCATTTTAAGATATACGTAGGGTGTCTTTGTTTGGGCTCCCGCTTTTTAGGGCCAGAAGCCATTTTCTAAGCCAGCTCCAAAGAGCCCTGGGCCGGAGCGCTCCAAATTTTTCACCCAAAAGGGGCATCTGCCATTTCGGGCTTTTCACGGCAGGAGCTGGCTCCAAATATACAAAAGACGGGTTTACCCTCCCACCAATTTACATACTACACCTAAACAGCTACTGAATGGTTCGTTCCCACCATACTAACATACGTCTCAACCGAGAACATCTGCTACATGACACATGTGGTAAGAAAATCCAAACCATTAAAAAAACCGAGAACATTTGCCTAGGTTTTTCTCTCGTCCCCCGCCGCCGCCACCGGCGAATCTCCGGCGATCGGAACCCCTTCGCTCCACCGGCCGGTGGAACGGATCGACCCCTCCCCGAAACTCCCCATCACAAGCTTCCCCTCCGCCCAGTTCCTCTTCTCCTTCCGACTCCGCCGGCTCGCCCTGAGCTTCTTCGACTCTGCCACCGCCACCCGGGCCTCTTTGACTCCCACGGCGCCGGCTCGCCCTGCTTCGACACCGACGACGCTGGCCCGACCCTCTACAATTTCGACGCCGTGTGGCGTAGTACATGCATGGGCTGATGCGTCAGTGTGTGCTTTGTCTCCGTGTTGTTACTGCCTGGTGTTGTGTGTGTGCGCTGCAAATTTCCTTTGCTAGTGCTACTGCTATGTGATGCAAATTTCATAGATTATTTTCTAATTTGAACGGCTACTGCTAAACCTACCAGGAACTACTACTGCCGTATGATGAACTGCTACTGTCATATGTGCTAGACCAACCAGGTCCTTCATTCTCACTGCCTATCAGGGCTTAATGACACGGCTTAAAGCAAAGACGGTTTTGTGTTCGGTGATTACGGCGAGAGAGTAGTACTGTTGTATTTTCACCATAACCTTGAATTTTGCAACATAATGATGGTTGGATGTAATATATGTAATTACTACTATATGTTGTGATGGGTTGTCATATGTCGAATATATGCCAAATTTATTCAACTATACTATTAATACCATCAACTAGTGTAATTTCAGTTCAATACTGTGAAAAATAACTATGTACAACAAAAACAGCACTTAATCAGGTCATTTACTGTTAAATCAGTACAATCAACACTTCAACCCAATCTACAGAACAACAGGTATGGTCATTTCCGCATGTTTCAGCATCAGCCGCAGCTACTACAACATGAGTGCCAAATGACTGCACCTCAGCTCCAACCTTTCAGCTGCAGCTAGCAGCTACAACTACTCCTTCCAGCCGGAGCCGTTGCAGCTGCAGCCGGAGAAGTTGCAGCCCAAACAAACACACCTACAGTCATACATGTTCAATATACATCCTTGTTTGCTTTCAAAAGCGAAAAATATAGCTCCTGAACCGGTCCTAAACAACTCCCGTTAGAGGCTTGCGAGCCGGACTGAGCCGGAGCTAACATCGAGTCGAGGTACCCGTGAAGAAAAAGCTTGAGTTGAGGTGCTTGCATCGGCTCATCACAGCTTCCGAGTTAGCTCAGCTCGGTTCACCAAAGTGCGGCATGGCTCGACTCGTGTATAGCCCTACCAATGGATATGACCGTCAGCAAACGAAATTTGCATCCAGCTGATGCTGCATTTGTGACCTTGCAATAAGGAAAAGATCTTCATTCCCCAGCAAAAAAAAAAGATCTCCATTTGGGAAGACTTAGGTGGGCCCAAAATTGTAAAGCGAAGGTGCAGTGAAGGAGGATGTGCTTGGCCGTCTCGATCGCGGAAGAAACATATAGCACAAGAGAAGACGCTGACTCGCACGTTTGGAACGATCAGATCGTGCCAGAGGAGCCATGCCAAGAAGCGGACGTCCGTGGGTTGCCAAAGAACTTTTTGCCCGGGGGCACACAGCTTGCTGCGAGGGGTGTCGTTGAGGAGATTGCCCGTAGAAGATAGGCTACAAGCTTAACTACTTACCTCTCACCGTATGGAACGCTAGATACACCTCATTTAGATATTCAGTGGTACCTTATCTAGTGACTAGTAGGTACGCCTCATGTACTTCATCTTCACAGCTCACAAGAGAAACTGCAGCTTCTTTGTAGCTACTACAGACATGTGAACACTGGCTAGTAGGTTCACTGAATATCATCTCACGTGCATGATTGCTTGGTATTTTGTCTCATGATAGTGATACCTCTGGTGGCATGCATCAAGTAGATTTCCGATCTTGCCGACATGTACATACAAGTCAACAGTATTGCTTTCATCAGAAACAAGTTGACTTAGATGTGCTCGACGAAGATGGCGGTTGTGAATGCAGTCTACTAGTCATGCTGTTAGTACAGTGCATTGCTGTCTCTTAAGCTGGATCGGAGAGTATATTGCATTTCTATGATTACCACTGTGCATATGAGTACATTGATTGCTACAAGTTGTGGTACATAAAAGAGTACACGAGGTACAAGCTTAAAACAGAAGCCCCAATAAGAGGGAAATACATGGAGACACATGATTATAAATTTTTGGTTCTCCAGAGTAAACAAGCTTTGGAGGGAAATACATGGAATATTCTCCTAAAGAAAGAAATACTCCTACATGGAATATGCTACAAGGGTTGGGCACGCTTTGTTACGCCGTTGGTGTTGTTGAGTTTTCATTAAAAAAATTACTCCCTCTGTTTCGAAATATAAAGTGTATTATTTTTTGATGAAAAGACAAACCTCTTTAAGTTTGATGAAATGTTAGAGAAATATATCAATATCCATAATATCAAATTCGTCTCATTAGATTCATCATAAAATAAATTTCATATTTCATTTATTCAGAATTGTGGATGTTTGGTATTATTTTTTTTTGGCTCTGGATTGACCAAGTTAAATAAATATGACTATTTAAGAAAAAAATATGCCTTATATTTTTTAAACTGGGGAGTATTTGGTTTGGGTCAGTTCAAAAGAGACAACTACAGCTTCCTTCCTATTACAGCTCATAGTAATGATTTATCCAACGACCAACTCAATGGCCCATGATTGTCCAGGAGTAGAAATATTGATATGAATTTATTTATTTAAAATAAATATAGTTTTAGTATGCTATACAGGCTATGGGAAATTACAAGGTCCATGTATCACCCTGTTCGCCCTCTAGCTATAAGCATCTGGCTTGTAGCTCAGTTTTCTCACACCTAACATGTACCTTATCTAGTGACTGATACACCTCATGTACCATAACCTCAGCTTACAAGAGGAAATTGCAGCTTCTTTCTAACTAGCTAGTACTTGTGTATGGTAGACTGCAGTTGCACTCCAGTAGTAGCCTAGTACTCCTAGGTTCACTTAATATCATCCAGCCAACATGTTGCTTGATATTTTGTCTTGCTTGTGATACTTGTGGCATCAAGTAGTTTCTTGCCGACATGTAGAAGTTAATATAATGATTTACGTTCCATGCATCCATGTCAGAGTACCGTGCTCGACGAAGATGACGGTTGTAAATACAGTCTACCAATTATCGTGTCAGAGTACCGTGCATCCATGTCTTACGTTCTACACAATAAACTGCAGCAGAATACAGTGGATTTCTGTAATTAGCACAATAGCACTGCGTACATTGCTACAAGTTGTACTTAATCTGTTCAAAATATATAAGAAGTATTAATCTTTCAACCATTCAAACATTTATATGGTTTACCACATATATAGAACAAAATATGAAAAGTATATTTCATGAAATAAAATATGAAAAGTATATTTCATGCATTTAGGATGTGCTCCACCGTAAACAGCCACACCAAACCCACTCATCATCTTCAGACTGTATGTGGACAAAAATCCCGAACGTTGATCTTGCATACTACCATTTGACATGTGTTTGGGGTACATCATCACGTGTTTTTCAACTGCATGATGTAATATGTTGAAACTATATTAGTGGGCAATCTCAAACTTTTAGTTAGCTTGGTGCTTGCTAATTATCTTACAAATATGTTCCTCGATGATATTAACCTTATGTTTGGTGGAGGCTTTCTTTACCTTATGTTTTTTTTTGCCTCGCTCGATTGCTAGAAATTGGTATGTTTCTAAATCTTTATTCCACACCCAGCCAGACACCAAATATTATTTGCTAATCAATGTGTATAACCATGTAGAATTAGTCGGCTTTAGAAAAGTCAACATAGTCTTTACATTAAAGCTGGTCACAATGCGCCGTCTTTTTTGGGTATTCTTTGACGTCCGCTTATAATATCTTCCTACGATTTTTGGGTATCCCTCTTTCTCTCTGGTCACTGGAACTGTAGTCACACGGGATCACTCCACATAGCATGGGTGAGGGCATCTACTCCCCCATCCCATAATGTAAAGCTTTTTTGACACTAATGAAGTACAACATTGACCCGTAAATTTGCTCTCAAGTTCGTCCACGAACACGGACCAGTCCATGAACACGGATGTGGAAGCCAACCATCCAATGTTATCCGCATACATCCGGACTAAATTTTTTCTAAAGCCTTCACACTCAAATAGCCGTATATATAGTCTAGAGTATTTCAAATCTTCAAATGCAACAATAAATAAGTTCAATTATTATACTCCAACATTGTTGTCCCTTTTAATCGTCCACAGATGCCCAATCAGATCTTCCTTCAGTTGCTCGATGCCGAATTTGTTGATGCATTTGAATAAACTCTTCAAATGTGACTGGATTCTGGTCAGAAAGTTCGATAGGATTACCCATGTTCTCAAATTCAAGACTCGCGGCAGCATCCTAACCCTCATCCTCCACGATCATATTGTGCATGATCACAAAATAGGTCATCACCTCAGATAAGGTCGCCAGATCTCATTGTTTAACAGGTCCACTAACCTCAAAACGTGCCTACAGAACTCCAAATGCCATCTCAACATCCTTTTTAAGTGTTTCTTGTCTTTGGGCAAAGTGAGGCTTTTTCTGGCCATCTAGGTTAGAGATGGTATTCACAAAGGTAGCCCACAGTTGATACATACCGTCAACCAGATAGTAGCACATGTTGTACTCATGCCCATTGAGAGTATGGTGGCAAGGAGGAGCTTTTCCTTCAGCCAGCCTAGCAAACAATGGTGATCGCTGCAACACATTGATGTCATTATGAGATCTGGGCATGCCACAGAAAGCGTGCCAGATCCAAAGATCCTTTGATGCAACTGCTTCAAGAATGACGGTGGGCTTCTTAACATGACCGTACTATTGCCCATATGTAAAGCTTTTGGGTGGTTCTTCTATTTCCAATGCATGCAGTCAAGAGATCCGAGCAAACTTGGCCACTCTCTTGCTTCCGAAATTTCTAAGACCCTCTTGGTGTATGCCACAGTAGGTTCTCTCCGGTACTAAGGTCCAAACACCTCGATCATGGTAATTACAAACCTGATCATGGCATCTCCGCATGTGCTCTCAGACATCCGTAGGTACTCGTCCCACGAATCAGCGGTTGTGCCATATGCAAGCATCCGCAGTGCGGCCCTGCACTTCTAGTAACCAGAGAAACCAACCATTCCCACGGCATCCTTCTTCAAGATGAATTAGCCATCAAAGGACCGAACACCATGGTACATACAATTGAAGACACTTTTGCGTATCCGGAAGCGCCGGCGAAAATTGTCAGCACAGAGGGCATCAGGGGCAAAGTAGTCATCCATCAGGGGGCATCAAATGGCCACCCACACTGTCGCGGTTGAGCACTCGATGACTCTTGATTGATTCCTTGAAATTGAGAGCATGCTCTTCCGCACACTCCGCGTCTGCACGGACCGCCTGCATCATCGTCGCCTCTTCCCTATAGTCCTTCTCGTCGGACGAGCCGTCAGACGACTCAACATAGTGCTTGTATATGTATTCCATATCCGAATCCGTTGCTTCAAGGAAGAAGGGACAAAAAATCAGCACGAGCACATTTCATCGAACAGTTGTCGAGCATGGTGTGTATCGTAGGAGCTGATGGTAGCTGCGCGGTGGTCGGAGGAGAGTTGTAGAACAGCGGCGGAGTAGAAGCGGCTTGGAGCCTGGGTGTACCATTGGAGGTGCCGGACTCGACGAGTTCCGGCAGGGGTGTGGCATGGCGGCCGGGGTGGTGGAGCTGCGAGGATGGCAAGAGAGAAAAATTGAAGAGAGAAAATTGAAGGATGGAGGCGCAGCGTCCGGAAGGGGGTTTGGTGTGGGTGGGGGGTGTCGGAGTCCTACGTGTCTGTTGTTCGAACTCCTGCAAAGCCTCCCCCCCCCCTCCCGCCCCACGTAGTTAGTATCAAGTTTGCCGGAAAAAGTGCGTCCGGACCACTTGGCAGAGCAGTACAGGACCGTGTTGGATGACTAAACACATCCAACTCACACAGTTCGTACGGTTGCGGGAGGTTTGAGGGTCCGTTTTGAAGATGCCCCCACAAAAGGCGACTATTCTTGCATACGGCAATCTCCTCTCTCTTAGGTTACCTCTCCAGCTCAGCCCAGATCCTACGTGGCAGCTGACAACATCACAACAAGCAATAATGGACTTGAAGAAGTTTGAATTGACTTGGAGGAGCAGCAGCAGCTGGAGTCGATGGATTTCAGTCGACGGACAACAACAAAAACCAAGTTGAATTGGGAGGCACTTGTGGGCCTTGTGGCCACGGACTAACAGTACCGAACCACTTGCAACGCGTACTTACACACACACACACACACTATATAAGATAACATGCACCACCCAAGCAGTTTTTGCCAAGAGCACTTGCGAATCAATTGCACACCAAACAAGGTTTCTTACCGAGAGTTGTTGCGTTTGTGCATACATAGCATACTTCAGCTAGATCCATGGCGAAATGCTGGCTGCTGCTCCACTTGTTGGCGTTTCTCTTGCCAGCGGCGAGCGCTACGTCATGCCACACCGACGACCTCCACGCGCTGCAGGGCTTCGCCGGGAACCTGGGTGGTGGTGGCGTGCTCCTACGTGCCGTCTGGTCCAGCGCCTCGTGCTGTGGCTGGGAAGGTGTGAGCTGCGACGGCACAAGTGGACGCGTCACGGCGCTTCGGCTCCCTGGGCACGGGCTTGCAGGGCCTATCTCTGGAGCATCCTTGGCGGGCCTCACGCAGCTGGTGGAGCTCAACCTTGCCAACAACAAACTGATCGGAACCATCTCATCATGGATTGGTGAGCTTGATCACCTTCGCTACTTGGATCTCTCTAATAATTTATTGGTTGGCGAGGTACCCAAGAGATTGATACAGCTCAAGGGCCTTGCCTCCACTGATCGTTCACTGGGTAACAGAAGAACACTCCAACAACAACAACCAAATATCATATCCGGGACAAACAACAAAGTCCGATCTGGTAGAACCAATGTTGTATCCGGAAATGACAACACTGTCATATCCGGGAACAACAACACGGTGGCTGGGAGCAACAATACCATCACAACCGGGAGCGACAATACCGTAACCGGTAGCAACCATGTCGTATCTGGGAGCAAACATATCGTAACTGACAACAACAATGTTGTTTCCGGGATTGACAATAATGTATCCGGGAGCTTTCACACCGTATCCGGGAGTCACAATACCGTATCCGGGAGCAACAATACCGTATCTGGGAGCAACCATGTCGTGTCTGGGAGCAATAAAGTCGTGACAGGAGGTTAATAGTTTGTCTGTCGATGTAGCTCACAACCACTTGTTGGGGCCAATCATGTTTTGTAACCTCATGGATGTACCATCCTTTTTCTACTTTAAATAAAATTTCCAGAAATTATCTTACATACTTGCTGACAAAAATATCAGCGGCGGCTTACAGCTAATGTATACCAAGCCTGTTTGCTTACGTACAAATTTGCATCGTGGATGTATGCATGCCATGTGTTCTATTCTTTGTGATGTGTGATGCTTTCGTAACCTGATTCGGCATTTGGCCTGTGGATCACATAGTGAATTATACGTGCTTAATATCAGCTAGATATACACACCTCTCTTGTGCAAGTATAAATGTTAGATGCATCACTGTCGAATGTTTGGATGAGGCAGATGGAGCGACCGGGCGTGGCAAGCTATTTAAAAAGAGCAGATGGAACAAAATGGCAGATATTTGTACAAATAATACGTACCATGTATCCGTCTTGATCTAATGGACCAGATCCTTCGATACTGGAATAGTTTAACGATTACAGTAATTTTTTCGGCCAAGGATAAAATTCCCCGCAGAAGCAAGAGCTTCATCGCAACAGGTGAAAAAAAAAGAGTCATAAGGAGCTAGCCCTCTCGATCGACCAGTAAGGCAAGAGCATATATATAGTGCAGAGCAGGGAGCTGACACAAACCATGGATACGCTTAGGAAGCAAATTGTCCGGTTGTGCGAGAACTTTTGCCTCGGTAGATAAATGGTTACCCTCTCGATCGGCCAAGAAGGGGACAAGGCCGAGTACACTGGCCTCTTGCTCAAGCGGTCGGCCGACAACAATGATGATTATATATGAGGATGATAACAACCATTACGACAACAAAGGCAGCGATGACAATGACGAGGATGATGATGATGATGATGATGACGACGACTACTGAAAGCATCGTTGACCTTTAAGCTCAGAGACCCCGCCGGTAAGTCACCGGTGCACCAGATCAATTTTACACATGTCTATGCCGATGCCGTAGGTGAGGGCTATGGAATCCCAGACTTCATCACAGTGGAATCAGCGAATTCACACTATGTCGGACATGACGGGGCTCTCACTGTCCAATGTCGAGTTGAGGTAACCACAAAGTCTTGCACTAGCAGCACCATTGTAGTCGGCGCTGTGATACCCGTGTCACAGTCCAACTTGGCCCTGCACCTCGAGCAACTGCTAGCTAGTGAGAACTGTTGGGATGTCAAGTTCCTCGTCAAGGACAGCGAGATCCACGGGCATGTGGGCTCGTTGTAGCTACACGGTTACCGGTGCTACAAAAGGAGGTGTAATCGGCTACCGGCAAGGACCATGTAAAATTTTATGCCATGAGAGTTGCGGTTTTCAAGGCCATTCTTCACTTCATCTACACGAACGAGCTACCTTGATTCAAAGACCTAGTCCCCGCTGTTGGCGGTGATTCCACGATGATGTGGGAGAGATGTTAGCGGTGGCGTTCCGATTCCCACTGGGGAGGATGCAGCGACTGGAGACTGGAGAGGATGAAGTATGTCGCTTGCCGCCTCTCTTTTTCATCCTCCCTCTCGGCTCCATCCACCGTGTAACACTCTTGCTCGTTCTACCTTCAGGCTCTCATAACTGAGTCCTGCGGCGGCAACACCTATTACCTCTAATCTTCGTGGCCATGTCATTTGACCGGATGTGGTAGTTGCCCACATAGGAGCGGGCATCATTAACATATTATCAATTTCAGCTGGCGTTCGTTGACACCGATTTTTACCCAAAAAATACGACACAATTACTATTGCGAAAAATATAAATTAGTGCAAACGGCTAAATTCCGTTATATACTGAAAAGATATAATAAATTAATTATAAGATCAACTGCTCAAAGCTAGGGATGATGATTAAATAGGCATATGATATATTGCCGACTCTCGATACAACATACATGAAAAGAACCAATAATTATTCAATTTAAATAAGACGAGGGTACAATTGTAGGGAACGAGAATCTAAAATTCTATATCATAGAGTTCTACAGAAAGCTATTTGGGGCGCCAGTGGGGAACCTTGTTTCGCTCAACGAGCATGTGGTTGGAGATTTACTCCAACTAGGGGCCGGTGAGAATGAGATTCTGACGGGACCTTTCTTGGAGAAGTAGGTGTTCGAGGTGACACTGGTAGAAAAAGGGCCTATAGTCCCGGTTCGTAAGGGCCTTTAGTCCCGGTTCCGGAACCGGGACTAAAGTGTCGGTACTAATACCTCCCCCCTTTAGTCCCGGTTCAATCCAGAACCGGGACTAAAGGCCCTCCACGTGGGCAGTGCGCAGAGCCCAGTCAGGAGACCCTTTGGTCCCGGTTGGTGGCACCAACCGGGACCAATAGGCATCCACGCGTCAGCACTTCTGTGGCTGGGGTTTTTGTTTTTTTTGAAAGGGGGGGGTTGGGGGTTTTGGGGGGTTAATTTAGGTGTTTCATATATTGTGTTAGCTAGTTATAATTAATAGAGAGAAGTGTCCTCTGTTATGTCCGTGCTTGGTCGACGCTACGTACTATACATACGTATATAGAGAGGACTAGACACGCTAGCTAGCTAGTAAGCAAACGAAGGAAAGAGAAGATCGTCATGAACATATATGCATATATACAGAGAGAAGTGATATCGACCACCTCTCCTTCTCCGAGAGATTGGTCGAACAACAAGTTCTCGTATATCTATCTGACACTACCGGCTACATATATACAATAATTATCTCTTACAAATATAATCATACGGACTCAGGGTCCACATAGAATTCTCCGTCTTCAGGGATCACGTGGTCAAGAAAGAATGCCGCCAATTCCTCTTGAATTGCTCGCATGCGAGCTGGTGCTAGGAGTTCATCCCGCTTCCGAAACATCTAATTTGAAGAAGGGGGTCAATACATACATATATATATATATATATATATATATATATATATATATATATATATATATATATATATATATATTTACGTACTTCATATTGTTCGTTAGAGTACCCGCCCCGCTCACAGGTCGTGTGGCGGATGGACTCGCAGATGTAGTATCCACAGAAATCATTCCCTTGTTCCTGCCACAACCACTTTACAAGAAATAGAGGTCAATCAAACTGATAAGCAAGAATGCTAAATGGTATTGATGAAACTAGCGCTTGAATCACTAGGAGATGCGCGGAACATGCTACTATAGTACTTACTTTCGGGTGTCTAAATTCCAGCTCCTTCGGCAGTCCCGGAACTGTTTTGGTGAATTTTCTCCAAACCCTGCCGGACAAAGAAAACAATTACTTGATATCAGGAAATGAACAAAGTTGCTGATATGGTGGATAATGATCGATTTAACTTACTTCTTGAGGATTTCAGTCATGTCCGCATACTCCTTGGGATCATTTCGTTTAGAGTCCAAGACGGTTACTACTCCCTGCTCAAGCTTAATCTCTAGGAGAATATAGTGGAAACTGCACACACATGCATAACTCATGAATTACATTACTATAACCTTGACTAATATATAAGGGAAACCGAATACGCACAAGACAGTAACACTCACCTGAAGTTGTAAGGAAAGAGTATTATATCTTTGTTTTGATTTATTACGAACGATCGTAGCAAGCTGGCCTCGGTAGCTGCGGCATGAAGTTTAACCTGAGTTGCATCTATGAGATATGTGTTAATTGAACCCAATATCACCGACTTGTCTTTTCTTCAATTCGGCGATCTTCAATCTGCATAATATAGTGAGGATGATTATAAATACATGCAATGAAAGAGCTAAGCTATATAGAGAAACTTAATGACAGAAGTAGTACTACTTACAGACAGTAGCAGGTGACCGTTGTTTTATCGAGGGCCAATTGATTGAAAAACTGATAGAACTCCTCAAATGGAACAGGCAACAGATCAATTCCAACGAGGTCATGCTCCTTTTTAACTTTCACATACAAAGTACTCCTCCCCCCAGAGTCTCTACAGATTTTCAAGTACCAATCATGCAATATTCGCATCATCGTTGATAGAGATCTTTCATCTTTGACGAGAGGCTTCCCGTACTCGTATCTTTGTATCTGCACCTCCATGGGTTCATAATGTACTTCGTCCGGCAGGTAATCTGCAAGATTGCTATAACCGGGCACCATCCTCGGATCATTATCGACGTTGTGGCTAGGCACCTTGAGCGGGGGGCACGATTGCTTCGCTTGTTCGCCGAGCTGGGCAATTTGTTTCCCAGCTCGTCGTTCTTTCAGCCTTTGATCACTGACAGTACTTCCCGACCGCTCCGCTTCGGCAAATTCCTTTCCAATAATGCGGTCATAGTTTCCTTTCGGCGGATCAGACTTCGGTGGTTTTGTCAGGGCAGCCAGAGTGCGCTTCACTTTCACCCGATCTACCTTCTCCTCCGGAGGTGGATGTTTCTTTGCTTTCACCCCTTCAAAGAAGCTCCTCACTTCTTCTCGCGCGATCTCGGCGTTCTCCTCCAGGGTCCTCTCATATGGTAACTTCTCTGGAGTCTTCAGAGAAGGACCGAATCTGTATGTCCTCCCGCCTCTGGTTGTACTGCTAGACGCCGACCGAGCAGACGTAGCGGTTGTCTTCTTTACTTGCTTAAGAGGCGGAGGAGAAGGACTACGACGCCCCGGAGCAGCTGGAGCGGCGGCAGGTCTCTTCCGCCCTTGCTGACGAGGCGGAGAAGGAGGAGGCTGGCTGCTCGGGCGCATCGGCGCAGGCGGAGAAGGAGGCGGAGTGCCGCCGCGCGCCGGAGAAGGAGCCGGCCGAGGGCCCTGATCGTCACTCGCCGGAGGAGGAGGCGGTGGAGGCGGAGTGCCCTGACTCGCCGGAGGAGGAGGAGGAGGCGGTGGCGTCCAGTTCGGAAGGTTGATGAGCTCCTTCCGCCATAGGCATGGAGTCTTCAGAGCAGACCCCAGCCGAGTCTCCCCTTCACCGGTAGGGTGGTCAAGCTGGAGGTCCTCAAATCCCTCCGTTATCTCATCCACCATCACCCTAGCAAATCCTTCTGGAATCGGCCGGCAGTGAAAAGTTGCGCCGGGTTCAGTAGGAAAAACAGAGCCAACAGCCGCCTTGACCTTCAAATTCATCCATTGCGTCATAAGGTGGCAATTTTGAGACTCGGTTATAGCATCCACGGGATAGCTGGCAGGAGCCGTCAAGGCATGCTCCGGCTGAAGCAGCTCGGTGGAAGCCACGCTGCTTCTGCGCTGAGATGGCGGGGTAGCTTCGGGGGAGGCTTCGGCAGTACGTTTGCTGCGATTTGCTTCTCGTTCCTCTATCGTGTCTACCCTTGCTTGCAGCGCCTGCATTTGGGTCTGCTGCACTTTTTTCCTCCTCTCATGGGATTTGTAACCGCTTGCGTCCGGAAACCCAACCTTCCACGGAATGGAGCCTGGCGTGCCTCGTGTCCGTCCAGAGTGCTCAGGATTCCCGAGGGCCATTGTGAGCTCGTCGTTCTCTCTGTCTGGAAAGAACGTCCCTTCATGCGCTGCTTCGATATACTGCTTAAGCTTACTGACTGGTATGTCCATTTGATCGTTCGTCCAAATGCACTTCCCTGTTACAGGGTCCAGTGTTCCGCCAGCCCCGAAGAACCAACTCCGGCAACGGTCTGGCCAGTTAATTGTCTCTGGTTCGATCCCTTTATGAACCAGATCATTCTCAGTCTTGGACCACTTAGGCCGGGCTACGAGGTAGCCACCTGACCCCATGCGATGGTGAAGCTTCTTCTTCGCAGCATTTTGCTTGTTTGTCGCCGACATCTTCTTACTCTTTTCCGATGTCTTGTGGGCCACAAATGCGGGCCAGTGATCTCTGATATTCTCATATCTGCCCTTGAATTCTGGTGTCTCATTATTTTCAACAAACTTATTCAGCTCTTTCTTCCACCTCCTGAATAGTTCCGCCATCCCCTTCAGAGCAAAAGACTTGATTAATTTTTCTTTAACTGGATTCTCTGGATTATCCTCAGGCGGTAGGGTGAAATTTGACTTCAGCTCAGTCCAAAGATCATTTTTCTGCATATCATTGACATAAGACACCTCAGGGTCTTCTGTAGCCGGCTTAAACCATTGCTGGATGCTTATCGGGATCTTGTCCCTAACCAGAACCCCGCACTGAGCAACAAATGCGCTCTTTGTCCGGAGGGGTTCAATAGGTTGGCCGTCGGGCGCGATTGCTATGATCTCAAACTTTTCATCCGAGCTCAACTTTTTCTTCGGGCCTTGTCTCTTTACCGAAGTTGTGCTCGATCCGTAGGGCTAGAAAAAAGAACAAAGACTTAATTAATATGTGTACATACCAAAACAATGAATGCATCAATCAGCTAGTCAGCATAGGCTTAACTAATATATATACCTGGCCGGACTCGGTTCGGTCACCGGAGCCGTCATCACGGTCTCCTTCTTGCACCGGCATTGGGTCACCGGAGCCGTCCTCATGTTCTTCTTCTTGCACCGGCATTAGGTCACCATAGCCAGCTTGTTCACCCTCTCCTTCCAGACCATCGGTTTCGTTGAGAAACAACGAGATGGCATCACTTCCTTCTGCGATTATGTCCCTCAACAACGCTTCTTTTGTTACTTCGTCTAGGGCGGTGTCCATAGTTTCTACAAATATTTACAACATGGCAATTATTATTCAAACATGACAGATGGATATATTAGTGCCAAACGTAGAACTAGCTACCTAATCATAGTAATCTATCGGGAGGGGGTATATATCGACAACGACGACACTACATCTATGTCCCTCGACAACCCTCGTTCCCGATAAGAAAAAGAGGAAGAAGAAGAAAAATAAGAGGAGAAGAAAGAATTGAGGAGATCTTCTCCTCAATTCTTTCTTCTCCTCTTTTTTTTCTTCTTCCTCTTCTTTTTTTATCCTCTTCTTCCTCTCATGTTCGATAGGATCGCCAAGGGGTCGGGAGGTTGCCTAGTGTCAAGGGATTCAACAAAACCATGTCTTCATCATTAGGCGAAAGTAACATGTGCATGATGGTACGAAGCTCTTCAAAGTTGTTCTGGAACGGAGTCCCAGATAGGATAATTCGCTTTTTGGTATAAAGTTCAGCAAGAGCCTTCCGAATATCGCTATTTGGAAGGCCTTTGCTGAATTCGTACCAAAAGGAGGATTATTCTATCCGGGACTCCATTCCAGAACAACTTTGCAGAACTTCGTACCAACATGCCCTGGTTACTTCCGGCTAATGATGAAGGCATGGATTTCTTCAATACTTTGACACTAGGAAACCTCTCTCTACTTCCGGCTAATAAGAAGAAGAAGAAGAAGAAGAATAAGAAAAGAAGAAAAAAAAAGAGGAGAAGAAGAAAGGAATAGTGGAGAAAAGAGAAAATAGAATATATTCTATTTTCTCTTCTTCTCCACTATTCCTTTCTTCTTCTCCTCTTCTTTTTCTTCTTTTTTCTTCTTCTTATTTATTTCTCCTCTTCTTTTCGGTAGAGGAAACCCTAAATAGCTAGCAAGTATCGTGGGTGTGAGATACATGTGGCCTTCGGTGTCGGACACTACATCCACGTCCCACAAGTGACGTGGGCGTCGAAGCCCGTGCCACTTGTGGGATGTGGGTGTAGTGTCCGACACCGACGGTACATGTATCTCACACCGACGATACTTTCTATTTAGGGTTTCACCTCTACCGCTCGGCGACCCTCTCGGCGACCCTCATTCCCGATAAAATAAAGAGGAAGAAGAAGAAAAAAGAAGAGAAGAAAGAATAGAGGAGAAGACTTCCTCTTCTTCCTCTCCTCTTCTTCTCCCTCTTCTTCCCCTTCTTCCTTGCCTCTCTCATGAATGTCCGACGTTCTCGACCCCCCCCCCACGTGTCGAAGAAAAAAAAGAAGAAAAAAGAGGAGAAGAAGAAAGGAATAGTGGAGAAGAAGAGAAAATAGAATATATTCTATTTTCTCTTCTTCTCCACTATTCCTTTCTTCTTCTTCTATTTTCTCTTCTTCTCCACTATTCCTTTCTTCTTCTCCTCTTTTTTTTCTTCTTTTTTCTTCTTCTTATTTATTTCTCCTCGTCTTCCTCTCCTCTTCTTCTTCTTATTTAGTTCTCTCGACCCCTCGTCCCTCTCTCGACCCCTCGATGACCCTCGTCCTTGATAACATATTTTTTATCCCCTCGACACCTCTTGACCTCTCGTCCCACTCTCGACCCCTCATCATCATCTATCACCCCCCTCGTTTTCTTTAGCATATATCCATGAACAAAATAGAGGAGAAGATTGAAGAAAAAAAAGAAGTCTTCCTCTTCTTATTTTCCTTTTTCCACTCCTTCCTTTTCTTCTTCTTCTTCTTCCTTCTTCCTCTTTTCTTCCTTTTCCTTATTTTACTTTTTCCTCTACACTAACCTAAAATCGATATCTACTAATTAACAACCTAAATAAAAAAATGAATACATATATTAAAAAAAACATCATATAAAAAAACATTTTTGACATATTTTGCATATTCTGATCCATAGTTCAAAATTTTCAAATTTCATTCAAATGAAATTTGAATCGGATTCAAATAACTTGTTGAAAACCTATTCTAAACCTCTCCAAAAATTCTGAAATTTTGCCATCGCCTTTGTCTTGCATCAGTACCTCACCACAAATTTTTTTTTAAATTCCAAAAATGCCCAAAGCCATCTAGCATTTCATCAAACACCTTCTATATGGACAAAAAAATTCAGAAATTCCAAAAAATTCAGAAAAGTGGACAGCGCGTTGCTGCTGCTCCACTTCTCCTCTCCTCTACTTCTCCTCTCCTTCTACGCTTGAATGCATTGGGGCCGGCGGCGACCATGGAGCAGGGGCGGAGCAAGGGCGCTCGGGCGCAAGAGTGGCACTCGAGAGGGGTGCTCACTTTGAGGGGGGCGGCGACGGCTGGAGTCCGGCGACGAGGACGGCGGGCTCGGGGCGGCACGCGGTGACGGGGACGGCAGCCTCGGGCCGGGCGGCACGCGGTGACGGCCGGGGACAAGGAGGCGGGCTCGGGGAGGCACATGGCGACGGGGACGAGGGCGGCAGGCTCAGGGATGCCGGCGACGAGGACGGCGCGGGCTCACGGAGGGCTCGGCGGCGATGAGGACGAGGAGTGGCCTGGCGGCGTCGTCGGAGGAGAGGACGAGGAGATCGATCGAACTGAATCGAGAATTTCACAAGTGTTGGCTTATATAGCCAGAGCATTGGTCCCGGTTCGTGAAATCAACCGTGACCAATGCCCCCCTTTAGTCCCGGTTGGTGCCACCAACCGGGACCAAAGGCCAATTTTCAGCAGCCCAAAGGGCGGGAAGCGGCGGCCTTTGGTCCCTGTTGGTGGCACCAACCGGGACTAAAGGGGGGCATTGGTCACGGTTGGTACCACGAACCGGGACCAATGCCCCCTTTAGTCCCGGTTGGTGCCACCAACCGGGACCAATGGCCTTTGCTGCCCTGAGCCCAAAAGTTTAGTCCCACATCGCTAGCTGAAGGGCGCCGGCACTGGTTTATAAGCGCTGGTGTTCCTACCCATTCGAGCTCCTCTCTAATGCAGGCTTTCGGGCCTAAACTTGCTACTGCCTGTGGGCCTATTGGGCCTTCTGCGGGCCTGAATCCTGGCCCATGTAGGGTTTCTAGTCGTATTCAGGCCGTGGAGGCCCAGTAGGAGGCATTTTTTTTGGTTTTTTCTTTTTTATTTCTACATTTTTTTGGTTTTTTATTTTTTTTATTTCTACTTAAAACTAAATACTTATAGTTTTTTAGTGATTTCTTTTTGCTTTTAGGTCACAAAAATTATAAACTTTCTGTTAGTGCCATTAGTTTTAAATTTTGAATAGTTTAAATTTGAATTTTTAAAAATTTGTGTGAATCACTAGTTTATGAATAACTTTACTATAAAAATAGAATTTTTTTCTATTTATTTTTTATTTATACTTACAACTAAATACTTATAGTTTTTTAGTGATTTCTTTTTGCTTTTAGGTCACAAATATTATAAACTTTCCATTAGTGCCATTAGTTTTAAATTTTGAATAGTTTAAATTTGAATTTTTAAAAATTTGTGTGAATCACTAGTTTATGAATAACTTTACTATAAAAATAGAATTTTTTTTCTATTTATTTTTTATTTATACTTACAACTAAATACTTATAGTTTTTTAGTGATTTCTTTTTGCTTTTAGGTCACAAAAATTATAAACTTTCTGTTAGTGCCATTAGTTTTAAAATTTTGAATAGTTTAAATTGGAATTTTATAAAATTTGTGTGAATCACTAGTTTATGAATAACTTTACTATAAAAATAGAATTTTTTTTTTCTTCTTTGCTATTTATTTTTTATTTATACTTACAACTAAATACTTATAGTTTGATTTTAGGTCACAAAAATTATATTCTTTTTGCTATTGAAGAATATTATAGTTTTATTTTAGTTGATCATAACATAATATTTTAATTGATTGTTTTTATTTTCATAAAAGTTTTGTAGTTCATTCTGTTTGCTATTAATTCATTCTTTGAGCTAAATGACTCTGAAATTGGAAAGCATTTCAAAATGAACTCTGAAAAGGTTGAAAGTTGGCATGGTATCATCATTTCACCCACATAGCATGTTCCCAAAAGTAGAGAGGGTTACGACAAAAACTTGATGCACTTCGTGTACAAAATGGACAATCACTCTCGAAGTATCAAAGTTTCAAACCATAAGACATGAAAGCATTTCAAATGAACTCTGAAAAAGTTGAAAGTTGGGATGGTATCATAATTTCACCCACATAGCATTTGCTTATTGCGGGAGAAAGTCTTCACTTTTTCTTCGCTTGTGTCATTTGCTTATTGCGCCATAACCATGGATAATCTTCATTGTTTATCGGGATGCTTGGGTCAGCCTTGACATTGAAGGGAGGAATTTCATGAAACTTTTCATAATCTTCAGACATGTCTGTCTTGCCCTCCACTCCCAGGATGTCCCTTTTTCCTGAAAGAACTATGTGGCGCTTTGGCTCATCATATGATGTATTCGCTTCCTTATCTTTTCTTTTTCTCGGTTTGGTAGACATGTCCTTCACATAGATAACCTGTGCCACATCATTGGCTAGGACGAACGGTTCGTCAGTGTACCCAAGATTTTTCAGATCCACTGTTGTCATTCTGTACTATGGGTCTACCTGTACCCCGCCACCTAACAGATTGACCCATTTGCACTTAAACAAAGGGACCTTAAAATCAGGTCCGTAGTCAAGTTCCCATATGTCCACTATGTAACCATAATATGTGTCCTTTCCGCTCTCGGTTGCTGCATCAAAGCGGACACCGCTGTTTTGGTTGGTGCTCTTTTGATCTTGGGCGATCGTGTAAAATGTATTCCCATTTATCTCGTATCCTTTGTAAGTCAATACAGTCAAAGATGGTCCCCTGGACAACAAGTACAACTCATCACAAACAGTGTTGTCACCTCTGAGACGTGTTTCCAACCAACTGCTGAAAGTCGTGATGTGTTCACATGTAATCCAGTCGTCGCACTGCTCCGGGTGTTTGGAGCGCAGACTGTTCTTGTGTTCATCGACATACGGGGTCACCAAGGTAGAGTTCTGTAGAACTGTGTAGTGTGCTTGAGACCAAGAATATCCGTCCCTGCATATTATTGAGTCTCTTCCAAGAGTGCCTTTTCCAGTCAGTGTCCCCCTCATACCGCGATTTAGGGAGACCTATCTTGTTAAGGCCAGGAATGAAGTCAACACAAAACCCGATAACATCCTCTGTTTGATGGCCCATGGAGATGCTTCCTTCTGGCCTAGCGCGGTTACGGACATATTTCTTTAGGACTCCCATGAACCTCTCAAAGGGGAACATATTGTGTAGAAATACGGGCCCCAGGATGACAATCTCGTCGACTAGATGAACTAGGACGTGCGTCATGATATTGAAGAAGGATGGTGGGAACACCAGCTCGAAACTGACAAGACATTGCGCCACATCACTCCTTAGCCTTGGTACGATTTTTGGATCGATCACCTTCTGAGAGATTGCATTGAGGAATGCACATAGCTTCACAATGGCTAATCGGACGTTTTCTGGTAGAAGCCCCCTCAATGCAACCGGAAGCAGTTGCGTCATAATCACGTGGCAGTCATGAGACTTTAGGTTCTGAAACTTTTTCTCTGGCATATTTATTATTCCCTTTATATTCGACGAGAAGCCAGTCGTGACCTTCATACTGAGCAGGCATTCAAAGAAGATTTCTTTCTCTTCTTTCGTAAGAGCGTAGCTGGCAGGACCTTTATACAGCTTCGGAGGCATGCCATCTTTTTCGTGCAAACGTTGCAGGTCCTCTCGTGCCTCAGGTGTATCTTTTGTCTTCCCATACACGCCCAAGAAGCCTAGCAGGTTCACGCAAAGGTTCTTCGTCACGTGCATCACATCGATTGAGGAGCGGACCTCTAGGTCTTTCCAGTAGGGTAGGTCCCAAAATATAGATTTCTTCTTCCACATGGGTGCGTGTCCCTCAGCGTCATTCGGAACAGCTAGTCCACCGGGACCCTTTCCAAAGATTACGTAGTGTAAATCATTGACCATAGCAAGCACGTGATCACCTGTGCGCATGGCGGGCTTCTTTCGGTGATCTGCCTCGCCTTTGAAATGCTTGCCTTTCTTTCGACATTGATGGTTGGTCGGAATAAATCGACGATGGCCCAGGTACACATTCTTCCTGCATTTGTCCAGGTATATACTTTCAGTGTCATCTAAACAGTGCGTAAATGCGTGGTATCCTTTGTTTGTCTGTCCTGAAAGGTTACTGAGAGCGGGCCAATCGTTGATGGTCACGAACGGCAACGCCTTAAGGTTAAATTCCTCCTGTCTGTGCTCATCCCACGTACGTACACCGTTTCCATTCCACAGCTGTAAAAGTTCTTCAACTAATGGCCTTAGGTACACATCAATTTCGTTGCTGGGTTGCTTAGGGCCTTGGATGAGAACTGGCATCATAATGAACTTCCGCTTCATGCACATCCAAGGAGGAAGGTTATACATACATAGAGTCACGGGCCAGGTGCTGTGATTGCTGCTCTGCTCCCCGAAAGGATTAATGCCATCCGCGCTTAAAGCAAACCATACATTCCTTGGGTCCTTTGCAAACTCATCCCAGTACTTTCTCTCGATTTTTCTCCACTGCGACCCGTCAGCGGGTGCTCTCAGCTTCCCATCTTTCTTTCGGTTCTCACTGTGCCATCGCATCAACTTGGCATGCTCTTCGTTTCTGAACAGACGTTTCAACCGTGGTATTATAGGAGCATACCACATCACCTTCGCAGGAACCCTCTTCCTGAGGGGCTCGCCGTCAACATCACCAGGGTCATCTCGTCTGATCTTATACCGCAACGCACCGCATACCGGGCATGCGTTCAGATCCTTGTATGCACCGCGGTAGAGGATGCAGTCATTAGGGCATGCATGTATCTTCTCCACCTCCAATCCTAGAGGGCATACGACCTTCTTTGCTGCGTATGTACTGTCGGGCAATTCGTTATCCTTTGGAAGCTTCTTCTTCAATATTTTCAGTAGCTTCTCAAATCCTTTGTCAGCCACAGCATTCTCTGCCTTCCACTGCAGCAATTCCAGTACGGTACCGAGCTTTGTGTTGCCATCTTCGCAATTGGGGTATAACCCTTTTTTGTGATCCTCTAACATGCGATCGAACTTCAGCTTCTCCTTTTGACTAATGCATTGCGTCCTTGCATCGACAATGACCCGGCGGAGATCATCATCATCAGGCACATCGTCTGGTTCCTCTTGATCTTCAGCAGCTTCACCCATGGCAGCATCATTGGGCGCATCGTCTGGTTCCTCTTGATCTTCATCAGCTCCCCCCGTTGCAGCATCACCGTATTCAGGGGGCACCTAGTTGTCATCATACTCTTCTTCTTCGCCGTCTTCCATCATAACCCCTATTTCTCCGTGCCTCGTCCAAACATTATAGTGTGGCATGAAACCCTTGTAAAGCAGGTGGGAGTGGAGGATTTTCCGGTTAGAGTAAGACCTCGTATTCCCACATTCAGTGCATGGACAACACATAAAACCATTCTACTTGTTTGCCTCAGCCGCATCGAGAAACTCATGCACGCCCTTAATGTACTCGCGGGTGTGTCTGTCACCGTACATCCATTGCTAGTTCATCTGCGTGCATTATATATAATTAAGTGTCCAAATTAATAGAAGTTCATCATCACATTAAAACCAAAGTGCATACATAGTTCTCATCTAACAACATATAGCTCTCCAGAGCATCTAATTAATTAAACCATACATTGAAACTATGTAAAACATTTCAATGCGAAAACAAATGCGATCATAATCGCAACCAAGGTAACAATTGATCCAACGCCATAATGATACCAAGCCTCGGTATGAATGGCATATTTTCTAATCGTTCTAATCTTCAAGCGCATTGCATCCATCTTGATCTTGTGATCATCGACGACATCCGCAACATGCAACTCCAATATCATCTTCTCCTCCTCAATTTTTTTAATTTTTTCCTTCAACAAATTGTTTTCTTCTTCAACTAAATTTAACCTCTCGACAATAGGGTCAGTTGGCATTTCCGATTCACATACATCCTAGATAAATAAAATCTATGTCACGTTGGTCGGCATAATTTTCATAAACAATAAATGAACCAATAGTTATGAAGATAATATACATACCAAATCCGAATCATAGACAGGACGAGGGCCGACGGGGGCGGATACCAAAACCATCGCACTATATAAGATGCAATAATAAATGTAAGAAAATGATACAAGTATCTATCTAAACATACAAGTAAGAATATTTTTCCTTTCAGAAAGAAGATAAGAACAAGAGGCTCACCACGGTGGTGTCGGTGATGAGATCGGCGCGGGTGATCGACGGCGGTGAAGACGGGGACGGGGCGTGACGGACCGCTAAATCTAGACAAATCTCGAGGAAAATGGAGCTTGGAGGTCGAGCTTCGAGAGGAGAAAGCTTAAGTAGTATGGCTCGGGCATTCCATCGAACACCTCATGTGCATAGGAGGTGAGCTAGAGCACCACAAAGCCCTCTCCCCCTCGGCCAGAAAAAACAGAGCACTGTGCTCTGCTCTTGTGCGAGGGGGTATATATAGGCACCTCATTGGTACCGGTTGGTGGCATGAACCGGGACTAAAGGGGAGCCTTTGGTCCCGGTTCAGGCCACCAACTGGGACCAATGGTGGTGGGCCAGGAGCGAGGACCATTGGTCCCGGTTCGTCCCACCAACCGGGACCAAAAGGTCCAGACGAACCGGGACCAATGGCCCACATGGCCCGGCCGGCCCCCTGGGCTCACGAACCGAGACCAATGCCCACATTAGTCCCGGTTCTACACTGAACCGAGACTAATGGGCTGAGCCGGCCTGGACCATAGCCCTGTTTTCTACTAGTGTGATAGTACAAATGAAGAATAATAAGGAACCGGGCCCAGATGGTTTTCCAGCTGAATTTTATAAGAGGTGTTGTGATATCATTAAATGTGACCTTATACTCATGTTCCATGATCTATTTAATGGCCAACTACAATTGTTCGGGCACAACTTTGGAACTATTACATTGTTTTCAAAGGAGGAGGCGTTTCACATTGAGCAGTTCAGACCGTTATGTCTGCTTAATGTGAGCTTTAAAATATTTACAAAAGTCGGTCTGCATGGTCTCACACAGATTACGCATACTGTGGTGCCGCCGACTCATAAGGCTTTCATGTCGGAGAGACATATCCTCGAGGGTGTGGACGTTCTTCATGAAACCTTACATGAAATTTACTCAAAGAAACTAGATGGAGTGGTCTTCAAAATGGACATCGAGAAGGCTTACGATAATGTTAAATGACAATTTTTGCAAGATGCTTTGCGTATGAAGGGGGTTTCGATGCGACCTGGAGGAAGCAAGTCGAATATAATCCTTTATACAAAAAGGCAACATAGGGATCAGGGCAAATGATAACATAGGTAATTATTTCCATATGCAAAAGAGACTGATAAGGGGGATCCATGTCTCATATCTTATTTAATCGCGTTGCTGATATGTTGCCGGTCCTCATTGGTCGAGCCAAAGAGGACGGTCATGTGGGTGGGCTTAACCCTCATCTTGTAGACGGTGGGGTTATTTTCATCGAACATGATTTGGCAAAGGCTGGAAATATGAAACTGGTTTTGTGTTTTTTCGAACAACTATCGGGTTTGCAAATCAATTTCAACAAGAGTAAACTGTTCTGTTTTGGACGCGCCAAGGAAGAATAGGAAATTGTGGACAGTAGTTTAGGTGTGAGTTGGGTGTGAGCTGGAATCCCAACTCATCACCAAAAACTAACCAACAAAGGGTGGATGTGCATAGAAGATCGATTTGATAAGAAACTAAGTCGCTGGAGGGGCAAGCTTATGTCTTATGGGCGTCCGCTAATTCTGATAAATTCAGTGCTCATAATTATGCCGATGTACCTATTGTCCTTCTTTGAAGTACCTGTGGGGGTACTAAAAAGGTTGGACTTTTATCGATCACATTTTTTCTGGCAAAGTGATGAGACTAGATCTAAGTACATATTGGCCAAGTGGGATATAATTTGTAGGCCGAGATACCAAGGGGGTTTAGGGATGAAAAACTTTAGGTAAATAACAAGCGTTAGCTATGTAAATGGCTATACAGGCTATCTGTTGAGGAGGGTGTGTAGATACAATTGTCGCGTAACAAGAATTTGCAATCCAAAACCCTCGCACAAGTAATGGCGTAGTTGAACAATTCACCTTTTTTGAAGGGACTGATGCGAACAAAGGTTGCCTTTTTCAATAGGACCAAATTTATTATAGAGAACAGCAATACTGCTAGGTTTTGGGAAGACACATGGCTAGGGGAAACGCGACTAGCCATACAATATACAACCCTTTATAATATTGTACAAAGTAAAGACGCAAGTACAATACTAGGATTGGTTCCTTAAACATCGGGATATCCCTGGTGGGGGGCGATGGGATAGATGGCTACATCTTTTGCGTAGGTCGATGGATGTTAACCTATCTCATGATCCTGATACACTACACCGGAAACTTTCGGTGTCAAGGGTATTCTCACTGAAATCTATTTATATAGATTTGATATACACCAGTCCAATCCCAAAGTCGATTCACATTTGGAAAATTAAGGTGCCTTTAAAAATAAAGGTCTCTATGTGGTTTGTTGACAAGGAAGTGATCTTGACTGAGGACAACTTGGAAAACCGTAGTTGGGAGGGTAGTAAACGGTGTAGTTTCTATGATCAAGATGAATCCATCCAACATCTTTTGCTCGAATGCTCAATAGCCAAGTTACTATGGCATACAGTACATGTGGCCTTCAAAGTCAGACCTCCTAATTGCATTGCCACTTTGTTTGGGACATGGCTAAATGAAGTTGAGCCTAAAAAAGCGATGCATATTCGAGGCGGAGTGTGTTTATTACTTTGGTCCAGAAACTCTCGAATGACGTGATTTTTAACAGAAAAATCATCACAATAGTTTTGCAAGTCATCTACAGGACAATTGGCTGGATCCGTATGTGGTTGTTACTCAGCATATGGCTTATGGGTGCAACCGTTGGGAGAAGGTTGCACGTGATACATACAACCGATTTGGCCGGCAGTCCAACAATATGATAGGTGTGTAGTCATCTTGTCATATTTTTGCCCGTTGTGGCAATTTTTATTTCATTTCAGCTTGATTAGCAAACTTGTATCAAATTTCGTACTTGGTCGGTTCTTTCATTAATAATATGGATGTATGCATCATTTTGATGCAAAGGCCAGGGACAATCCTCCTTTAAGAAAACAATTAGATACTCATCAAGTCTTTTCCTGAGACAAATATAAAGGAAACATGGCTAGCATACACATACGTCGTCACCGAGGTGGAATTCTAATGTTGACGTAAACTGAAATTGTCATAGGTAAACTCAAATTGTCATAGGTGGGACTGATATTGTTAAAAAGTTGGATCATGGACTAAATGCGGGCATTATTCCACTAGAGGGCGAAGACCGATGAAATCTTCGCCTCTAAGTGAGTCCAACAATGAGCCGGAGTTGCCGCAGACGCCCATCTACCCGGAGCCCATCATGAAGATCATGGACATCTCTGACAATGACTACTCTCAGATATATATATAGGATATCTATGTAGTACATAGCTTTTTATTATGCATAGTTTGTATTGATTTGAGGTATCAACTTTGAGGTACTTGGATGCAGCGGATGAATTTTGAGACATGACTGGTCACTGCTTGCTGATGTGTCCGGGTGCATCCCTTGATGTATGAGGGCCCAGATTTGGTGTCCACGGTTGTAGACGATCTTAGCTCTCACAGTATGGGTTGGAGGCAATAGTAGAAAACGGGCCTATTGTCCCGGTTCGTAAGGGCCTTTTGTCCCGGTTCCTGAACCGGGACTAAAGGGTCGTTACTAATGCCCTGACCCTTTAGTCCCGGTTCTAACCAGAACCGGGACAGATGGGCCTCCACGTGGCCTGCGCGTTGAGCCCAGGCAGGAGGGCCTTTGGTCCCGGTTGGTGGCACCAACTAGGACCAATAGGCCTCCACGCATGAGCATTTCTGTGGCTGGGGTTTTTGTTTTTTTAAAGGGGGGGGGGGGTTGGGGGTTTTGGGGGGTTAATTTAGGTATTTCATATATTGTGTTAGATAGCTAATTAATAGAGAGAAGTGTCCTCTCTTATGTCTGTGCTTGGTCGATGCTACGTACTATACATACGTATAGAGAGGACTAGACACGCTAGCTAGCTAGTAAGCAAACGAAGGAAACAGAAGATCGTCATGAACATATATGCATACAGAGAGAAGTGATATCGACCACCTCTACTTCTCCGAGAGATTGGTCGAACAACAAGTTCTCGTATATCTATCCGACACTACCAGCTACATATATACAATAATTATATCTTACAAATATAATCTCCTTAATTACGGACGCATGGTCCACATAGAATTCTCCGTCTTCAGCGATCACGTGGTCAAGAAAGAATGCCGCCAATTCCTCTTGAATTGCTCGCATGCGATCTGGTGCTAGGAGTTCATCCCGCACCCGTAACATCTAATTTGAAGAAGGGGGTCAATACATACATACACATATATATATATGAATGAATGAATGAATGAAACTCAACACAAATGATGGTAATAAAATAAAATTGTGAATATTGTTATTTACGCACTTCATATTGTTCGGCAGAGTAGCCCCGCTCACAGGTCGTGTGGCGGATGGACTCGCAAACGTAGTATCCACAGAAATCATTCCCTTGGTCCTGCCACAACCACTTTACAAGAAATAGAGGTCAATTAAACAGATAAGCAAGAATGCCAAATGGTATTGATGAAACTAGCGCTTGAATCAATAGCTAGGAGATGCGCAGAACATGTTACTATAGTACTTACTTTCTGGTGTCTAAATTGCAGCTCCTTCGGCAGTCCCTGAGCTTTTTTGGTGAATTTTCTCCAAACCCTGCCAGACAAAGAAAACAATTACTTGATATCAGAAATGAACAAAGTTGCTGATATGGTGGATAATGATCGATTTAACTTACTTCTTGAGTATTTGAGTCATATCCGCATACTCCTGGGGATCTTTTCGTTTAGAGTCCAAGACGGTTACTACTCCCTGCTCAAGCCTAATCTCTAGGAGAATATAGTGGTACCTGCGCACGCATGCATAACTCATCAATTACATTACTATAACCTAGACTAATATATAAGGGAAACCGAATATGCACAAGACAGTAACACTCACTTGAAGTTGTAAGGAAATAGTATTATATCTTTGTTTTCATTTATTTTGAATGATCGTAGCAAGTTGGCCTCGGTATCTGTGGCACGAAATTCAACCTCAGTTGCATCTATGAGATATGTGTTAATGAACCCAATATCACCGACTTGTCTTTTCTTCAATTCGGCGATCTTCAATCTGCATAATATAGTGAGGATAATTATAAATACATGCAATGAAAGAGCTGAGCTATATAGAGAGACTTAATGACAGAAGTAGTACTACTTACAGACAATAGCAGGTGACCGTTGCTTTATCGAGGGCCAATTGATTGAAAAACTGATAGAACTCCTCAAATGGAATAGGCAACAGATTAATTCCAACGAGGTCATGCTCCTTTTTAACTCTCACATACAAAGTACTCCTCCCCCCAGACACTCTGCAGATTTTCAAGTACCAATCATGCAATCTTCGCATCATCGTTGATAGAGATCTTTCATCTTTGACGAGAGGCTTCCCGTACTCGTATCTTTGTATCTGCACGTCCATGAAATCATAATGTACATCGTCGGGCAGGTAATCTCCAAGATTGCTATAACCGGGCACCATCCTCGGATCGACGATGTCGCTAGGCACCTTGAGCGGGGGGCACGATTGATTCCCTTGTTCGCCGAGCTGGGCAATTTGTTTCCCATCTGCTCGTCATTCTTTCATCCTTTGTTCACTGACTGTACTTCCCGACCGCTCCACTTCGGCCCATGTCTTTCCAATAATGCGCTCATAGTTGCCTTTCGGCAGAGACTTGGGTGGTTTTGCCAGGGCAGCCAGAGTGCGCTTCGCTTTCACCGGATCTACCTTCTCCTCCGGAGGTGGATGTCTCTTTGCTTTCAACCCTTGAAACCAGTCATCCACTTCAGTTCGCGCGATCTTCGCGTTCTCCTCCGGGGTCCTCTCATATGGTAACTTCTCTTGAGTCTTCAGAGAAGGACCGAATCTGTATGTCCTCCCGCCTCTGGCTGTACTGCTAGACGCCGGCCGAGCAGACGGAGCGGCTGTCTTCTTTACTTGCTTACGAGGTGGAGGAGAAGGACTGCGACGCACCGGAGTAGCTGCCGGAGCGGCAGCGGGTCTCTTCCGCCCTTGCTGACGAGGCGGAGAAGGAGGAGGCTGGCTGCTCGGGCGCGCCGGCGCACGCGGAGAAGGAGCTGGAGTGCCGCCACGCGCCGGAGAAGGAGCCGGCCGAGTGCCTTGATCGTCACTCGCCGGAGGAGGAGGCGGTGGAGGAGGCGGAGTGCCCTGACTCGCCGGAGGAGGAGGCGTCTAGTTCGGAAGGTTGATGAGCTCCTTCCGCCATAGGCATGGAGTCCTCAGAGAAGAACCTAGCCGAGTCTCCCCTTCTTCGGTAGGGTGGTCAAGCGGGAGGTCCTCAAATCCCTCCGTTATTTCATCCACCATCACCTTAGCATATCCTTCTGGAATCAGCCGGCAGTGAAAATTTGCGCCGGGTTCGTTAGGAAAAACAGAGCCAACGGCCGCCTTGACCTTCATATTAATCCATTGCGTCATAAGGTGGCAATTTTGAGACTACGTGATAGCATCCATGGGATAGCTGGCAGGAGCCGTTAAGACATGCTCCGGCTGAAGCAGCTGGGTGGAAGCCATGCTGCTTCTCCGCTGAGATGGCAGGGTAGCTTCAGGGGAAGCTTCGGCAAGTCGTTTGCTGCGATTTGCTTCTCGTTCCTCTATCACTTGTACCCTTGCATGTAGCGCCTGCAGTTCGGTCTGCTGCACTTTCTTCCTCCTCTCATGGCATTTGTAACCGCCTGCGTCCGGAAACCCAGCCTTCCACGGAATGGAGCCTGGCGTGCCTCGTGTCCGTCCAGGGTGCTCAGGATTTCCGAGGGCCTTCGTGAGCTCGTCGTTCTCTTTGTCTGGAAGGAACGTCCCTTTCTGCGCTGCATCGATATAGTACCGAAGCTTCTTCAAGGGTATGTCAAGTTGCTCGTCCGTCCAAACGCACTTCCCTGTTACAGGGTCCAAGGATCCGCCAGCCCCGAAGAACCAAGTCCGGCAACGGTCTGGCCAGTTCATTGTCTCTGGTTCGATCCCTTTATCAAGCAGATCAGCCTCAGCCTTTGCCCACTTAGGCCGGCCTTTGAGGTAGCCACCTGACCCCGTGCGATGGTGAAGCTTCTTCTTCACAGCATTTTTCTTGTTTGTCTCCGACATCTTCTTACTCTTATCCGATGTCTTGTGGGCCACAAATGCGGGCCATTGATCTCTGATCTTCTCATATTTGCTGATGAATTGTGGTGTCTCTTCTTTGTCGACAAACCTTTTCAGCTCATTCTTCCACCTCCTGCATAGCTCTGCCATATTCTTAAGAGCAGCAGACTTAATTAATTGCTCTATAACCGGCTTCTCTGGATCCTCCTCTGGCGGTAGGGTGAAATTTGCCTTCAGCTCATTCCAAAGATCATCTTTCTGCATATCATTGACATAAGACACCTCAGGGTCTTCTTTAGCCGGCTTAAACCATTGGTGGATGCTGATCGGGATCTTGTTCCTAACAAGAACCCCGCACTGAGCAGTAAATGCATCCTTCGTCCGGATGGGTTCAATCGGTTGGCCGTCACGCGCGATTGCTGTGATCTCAAACCTTTCATCCTCGCGCAACTTTTTCTTCGGGCCTCGTCTCGTTACCGAAGTTGTGCTCGATCCGGAGGGCTAGAAAAAAGAAGAAAGACGAGAGTTAATTAATATGTGTACATACCAAAACAATGAATGCATCAATTAGCTAGTCTCAGCACAGGCTTAACTAATATATTTACCTGGCCGGACTCTGTTCGGTCACCGGAGCCGTCACCCTGTTCTTCCGGACCTGCTTCTTCACCCTGTTGTTCTTCCGGACCTGCTTCTTCACCCTACTGTTCTTCCAGACCATCATTGTCGTTAAGATAACACGACATGACATCACCTCCGTCTAAGATTATGTCCCACAACGTCTCTTCTGCTTCCTCGTCTCGTCCGTGCTCCATTGTTTCTGCATATATATATTATAACATGGCAATTATTACACAAGCATGAAAGCACGTGGATATATTAGTTTGGGTGTACTCCTCAAGAGTTTTCACTGTCGAAGTTATCCGGGAGGGGGTAATATCGACAACTATGAGATACATACACGAGAAAATAATGCTATCGAGGAGCGGGTATATCGACCCCCCCCCCCTCCCACACGTGTTGAAGTTATCGGGAGGGGTTTATATCGACAACGACGACATACGTACATGGGAAAATAATATTATTGGGGAGGGGGTATATCGACCCCCCCCCCACGTGTTGAAGTTATCGGGAGGGGGTATATTGACCCCCCTCGTGTTGAAGTTACCGGGAGGGGGTAATATCGACAACGATGAGATACATACACGGGAAAATAATGTTATCGGGGAGCGGGTATATCGACCCCCCCCCCCACGTGTTGAAGTTATCGGGAGGGGTTTATATATCGACAACGATGACATACGTACATGGGAAAATAATATTATCGGGGAGGGGGTATATCGACCCCCCCCCATGTGTTGAAGTTATCGGGAGGGGGTATATCAACCCCCCCCCTCGTGTTGAAGTTACCGGGAGGGGGTAATATCGACAACGATGAGATACCTACACGGGAAAATAATGTTATCGGGGAGCGGGTATATCGACCCCCCCCCCACATGTTGAACTTATCGGGAGGGGTTTATATATCGACAATGACGACATACGTACATGGGAAAATAATATTATCAGGGAGGGGGTATATCGACCCCCCCCCATGTGTTGAAGCTATCGAGAGGGGGCCCGGGTATATCGACCCCCCCTCGTGTTGAAGTTACCGGGAGGGGGTAATATCGACAACGATGAGATACATACACGGGAAAATATTGTTATCGGGGAGGGGGTATATCGACCCCCCCCCCCACACACACACACGTGTTGAAGTTATCAGGAGGGGTATATCGACGACGACAGACCCGATAAAACATAAGAAAACGAAGAAGAAATAAAAAGAGGAGAAGAAGACAGGAATAGCTAGAGGAGAAGATCGAAGAAAAAAAGAAGAAAGGAATAGAGGAGAAGAAGAGAAAATAGAATATATATATATATATATAAAATCTATTTTCTCTTCTTCTCCTCTTCTTTTTCTTCTTTTTTCTTCTTCTTATTTATTTCTCCTCTTCTTCCTCTCCCCTCTTCTTCTCCTTTCTTCCTCTTCTTATTTCCTTTTTCCTCTCATTCTTTTTCTTCTTCTTCCTTCTTAAAAATACATGAAGTAGTATTGCTTAATTCATTGTTCATATGAATATACAAACATTTGCATATTTACAATAATTAATATCACCAAAAAAATCTATGAACAGAAAAAAAATCCTAATTTTTCTAAAAAGCTATCTTTTGCATATATACATGAACATATATATACACAGAGAACATATATACTATATATATGAAACAAGCATATATATGAAAAAAAATGCTAGCTAGGGAAGGCGCCGGCCGGACCAGGAGGACCGCGGGGTCGGCGGCGAGGATGGCGATGGGGCAGTGGGCGCACGCTCGGGGTAGAGGGCGCGCGCGACGGCGAGGGCGGGCCGGGGCGGCGCGCGTCGAGGAAGGGGCCGGCGCGGGCGACGGCGAGGGCGGGCCGGGGCGGCGCGCGTCGGGGCAGGGGCGTGGGCGACGGCGACGGGGGCGGGCCGGGGCGGCGCGCGTCGGGGCAGGGGCGCGGGCGACGGCGACGACGGGGGCGGGCCGGGGCGGGCGGCGTCAGGGCAGCCTGGCGGCGTCGACGTCGTCGGGGGCGGCAACTGCAAGATGAGAGTGAAAATTTCCTAAGTGTGGACATATATAGCAGAGCCTTTAGTCCCGGTTCGTGGCAGCAACCGGGACTAAAGGTGGGCATTAGTCTCGGTTGGTGCCACCAACCGGGACCAAAGGCCACTTGTCAGCAGCCCAAAGGGCGGGAAGCGGCGGCCTTTGGTCCCGGTTGGTGGCATCAATCGGGACTAAAGGGGGGCATTGGTACCGGTTCGTGGCACCAACCGGGACCAATGCCCACCTTTAGTCCCGATTGGTGCCACCAACCGGGACCAAAGGCCTTGTGCTGCTGCGCCCGCGTCGAAAGTTTAGTCCCACCTCGCTAGTTGAGAGGGGTGCGCAGTGGTTTATAAGCCCCACTGTCGCACCTCTCTCGAGCTTCTCTCTATTGCAGGCTTACGAGCCTAATTGTCACTGCGATGCCTGTGGGCCTACTAAGCCTCCTGCGGGCCTGAATCCTGGCCCATGGATGGGTTTCTAGTCGTATTCAGGCCGTGGGGGCCCAGTAGGTGGCACTTTTTTCGTTTTTCTGTTTTTTTGCTTTATTTATTTTATTTTCTTTTGTTTTTTGCTTTATTTTTTAATTCTTTATGCTTTAAGTTTTAGAAAAATTATGAACTTTTTGTTAATGTCATTAGTTTTCAAATTTGAAAACATTTTTTTTGTTTTTTTGTTTTCTTTGTTGCTTTATTTATTTTATTTTGTTTCTACTTACAACAAAATAATTATTGTTGCTATTTTTATTTTTATTTTCAGTTTTTTGTTTTGTTTTCTGCATTATTTATTTTCTTTTGTTTTTTGCTTTATTTTTTAATTATTTTTGCTTTTAGTTTTAGAAAAATTATAAACTTTCTATTAGTGCCATTAGTTTTCAAATTAGAATAGTTAAAATTTGAATTCTTCAAAATTTGTGTGAATCACAAGTTTGTGATTAACTTTACCAATGGCCCACGTGGCTGCCCTCTTGAGAGTGTTCTTGGTGAGAACATTGTTGACAAGGAGCGAACTGGGATTAATGGTATTACGAGGGCCAAACCATAAGACATTAAAGCATTTGAAATGAACTCTAAAAAAGTTGGCATAGCATGTGCATGTACAAAACGGAGAATGGTATCATACTCGTCTGTTACAAAGTTGGCATGGTGTCATCATAATAGTTGCGGGAGAAAGTTTTCACTTTTTCTTCGTTTGTGTCATTTGCTTATTGCGCCATAACCATGGATAATCTTCAATGTTTATCAGGATGCTTGGGTCAGCCTTGACATTGAAGGGAGGAATTTCATGAAACTTTTCATAATCTTCAGACATGTCTGTCTTGCCCTCCACTCCCACGATGTCCCTTTTTCCTGAAAGAACTATGTGCCTCTTTGGCTCATCGTATGATGTATTCGCTTCCTTATCTTTTCTTTTTCTCGGTCTGGTAGACATGTCCTTCACATAGATAACCTGTGCCACATCATTGGCTAGGACGAACGATTCGTCAGTGTACCCAAGATTTTTCAGATCCACTGTTGTCATTCCGTACTGAGGGTCTACCTGTACCCCGCCTCCTGACAGATTGACCCATTTGCACTTAAACAAAGGGACCTTAAAATCATGCACGTAGTCAAGTTCCCATATGTCCACTATGTAACCATAATATGTGTCCTTTCCCATCTCGGTTGCTGCATCAAAGCGGACACAGCTGTTTTGGTTGGTGCTCTTTTGATCTTGGTCAATCGTGTAAAATGTATTCCCATTTATCTCGTATCCTTTGTAAATCAATACAGTCAAAGATGGTCCCCTGGACAACAAGTACAGCTCATCACAAACAGTGTTGTCACCTCTGAGACGTGTTTCCAACCAACTGTTGAAAGTCCTGATGTGTTCACATGTAATCCAGTCGTCGCACTGCTCCGGGTGTTTGGAGCGCAGACTGTTCTTGTGTTCATCGACATACGGGGTCACCAAGGTAGAGTTCTGTAAAACTGTGTAGTGTGCTTTAGACCAAGAATGCCCGTCCCTACATATTATTGAGTCCGCTCCTAGCGTGCCTTTTCCAGTCAGTCTCCCCTCATGCCGCGATTTAGGGAGACCTATCTTCTTAAGGCCAGGAATGAAGTCAACACAAAACCCGATGACATCCTCTATTTGATGGCCCATGGAGATGCTTCCTTCTGGCCTAGCGCGGTTACGGACATATTTCTTTAGGACTCCCATGAACCTCTCAAAGGGGAACATATTGTGTAGAAATACCGGCCCAAAATGACAATCTCGTCGACTAGATGAACTAGGACGTGCGTCATGATATTGAAGAAGGATGGTGGGAACACCAGCTCAAAACTGACAAGACATTGCGCCACATCACTCCTTAGCCTTGGTATGATTTCTGGATCGATCACCTTCTGAGAGATTGCATTGAGGAATGCACATAGCTTCACAATGGCTAATCGGACGTTTTCCGGTAGAAGCCCCCTCAATGCAACCGGAAGCAATTGCGTCATAATCATGTGGCAGTCATGAGACTTTAGGTTCTGGAACTTTTTCTTTGGCATATTTACTATTCCCTTTATATTCGACGAGAAGCCAGTCAGGACCTTCATACTGAGCAGGCATTCAAAGAAAATTTCTTTCTCTTCTTTCGTAAGAGCGTAGCTGGCAGGACCTTCATACTGCTTCGGAGGCATGCCGTCTTTTTCGTGTAAACGTTGCAGGTCCTCCCGTGCCTCAGGTGTATCTTTTGTCTTCCCATACACGCCCAAGAAGCCTAACAGGTTCACGCAAAGGTTCTTCGTCACGTGCATCACGTTGATTGAAGAGCGGACCTCTAGCTCTTTCCAGTAGGGTAGGTCGAAGAATATAGATTTCTTCTTCCACATGGGTGCGCGTCCCTCAGCATCATTCGGAACAGCTAGTCCGCCGGGACCCTTTCCAAAGATTACGTGTAAATCATTGACCATAGCAAGTACGTGATCACCGGTACGCATGGCGGGCTTCTTCCGGTGATCTGCCTCGCCTTTGAAATCATTGCCTTTCTTTCAACATTGATGGTTGGTCGAGAGAAATCGACGATGGCCCACGTACACATTCTTTCTGCATCTGTCCAGGTATATACTTTCGGTGTCATCCAAACAGTGCGTGCATGCGTGGTATCCCTTGTTTGTCTGTCCTGAAAGGTTACTGAGAGCGAGCCAATCGTTTATGGTCACGAACAGCAATGCCTTTAGGTTAAATTCCTCTTGTTTGTGCTCATCCCACGTACGTACACCATTTCCATTCCACAGCTGTAAAAGTTCTTCAACTATGGCCTTAGGTACACATCAATGTCGTTGTTGGGTTGCTTAGGGCCTTGGATGAGAACTGGCATCATAATGAACTTCCGCTTCATGCACATCCAAGGAGGAAGGTTATACATACATAGAGTCATGGGCCAGGTGCTGTGATTGCTACTCTGCTCCCCGAAAGGATTAATGCCATCCGCGCTTAAAGCAAACCATACGTTCCTTGGGTCCTTTGCAAACTCATCCCAGTACTTTCTCTCAATTTTTCTCCATTGCGACCCATCAGCGGGTGCTCTCAACTTCCCGTCTTTCTTATGGTCCTCACTGTGCCATCGCATCAACTTGGCATGCTCTCCGTTTCTGAACAGACGTTTCAACCGTGGTATTATAGGAGCATACCACATCACCTTCGCAGGAACCCTCTTCCTGGGGGGCTCGCCGTCAACATCACCAGGGTCATCTCATCTGATCTTATACCGCAAGGCACCGCATATCGGGCATGCGTTCATATCCTTGTATGCACCGCGGTAGAGGATGTAGTCATTAGGGCATGCATGTATCTTCTGCACCTCCAATCCTAGAGGGCATACGACCTTCTTTGTTGCGTATGTACTGTCGGGCAATTCGTTAGACTTTGGAAGCTTCTTCTTCAATATTTTCAGTAGCTTCTCAAATCCTTTGTCAGGCACAGCATTCTCTGCCTTCCACTGCAGCAATTCCAGTACGGTACCGAGTTTTGTGTTGCCATCTTCGCAATTGGGGTACAACCCTTTTTGTGATCCTCTAACATGCGATCGAACTTCAGCTTTTCCTTTTGACTTTCGCATTGCGTCCTTGCATCGACAATGACCCGGCGGAGATCATCATCATCGGGCACATCGTCTGGTTCCTCTTGATCTTCAGCAGCTTCACCCGTTGCAGCATCATTGGGCACATCGTCTGGTTCCTCTTGATCTTCACCAACTCCCCCGGTTGCAGCATCACCGTATTCAGGGGGCGCATAGTTGTCATCGTACTCTTCTTCTTCGCCACCTTCCATCATAACCCCTATTTCTCCGTGCCTTGTCCAAACATTATAGTGTGGCATGATGTCGGTGTACAAAAAGAGGGGTACACTTTTTGTACCCCTATAACTGTGCACGGGCAGTCAGAGCCGCGCCCACGACCACACCAAGCAATGCAGGGGAGGTGAGCCAAGGTAAGACCGAAGCTCGAGGGAACTGGAGCAACGCCAAGGCCAGGACCACGAAGAGCCAAGGGACGAGGCGGGCTCCCCCGGCAAGATCCTTGTCGGGGCCGGCTTTAGCAGCCCCGGCAAGACCCTTGCCGCGGCAACTCGCCCCACGCCTACGGAGCAAATCACCCTTGAGTCCACTGACCCCATGGGGAAAGGATTCGGGAGACCCCTCCGCGGTGGCATGCAGATCTTTGTGAAGAAACATTCACAATCAGATATAGAAGATGACAACCTTTGGCAGGATGCCAGCCAAGGAAGACCACAAGACCCCTGGCAAGCGCCTTGTCGGGGATGACAGCAGGCGCCTCGGCAAGACCCTTGCCGGGGCCCCGTAAAGGCCCTTGCTGAGGACATCTGCAGGGCCACCATCAGGCCCACGCCAACTAAACTTCCACCACCGTACGCATGCAGCTGCCAACTCAACCAGCTGGGCAGGCACCTGCGTGGCGGCATGCAGATCTTCGTGAAGACCCACCACTGCGCCACCTCAGCTGCCTGCCTACCTACGTGGCATCACAGGCATCGCTGGCCAGGGCGCATGTCGACACAAGAAGGAGCGACGACGGACGAGACGGATTTCTCCCCCGTCCCTGATAAAGCAAGGACACCTAAGCAGACGTATTAAATGCACCTTGTCATGTAATGCGAGGGATAACCTCGCATCACTGTACCCTTTCCACCTCCTGTGTGCCACTGTGGCGACCCCTTTTTCTATAAAAGGAGGCCCGAGGCGACCAGGGGAAGGATTCGGCTTTTTGGAGCTCCTAACGCCCCAGAGCTAGCTCAAGAACAGGAATATACATCCACCAAAGCAGGAGTAGGGTTTTACGCATCCTCGCGGCCTGAACCTGGATAAACAAATTATGTACTATCTGTTTGATCCGCTCTTCTCACGACCCCGCGCCCCGCTAACCGTAGTAGGGATTCTTGTGATCCCATAGGTGTCGTTCCCACCGACATCTTTGGCGCGCCAGGTAGGGGGCGCAGTTGTGAGAATCGACTCTAGCAGTTAGCCCAGCACTCCTTCGTCTTCGTGGCTCTTGGAGAAGGAAGCAGGCCAGAAGATTGGCACTCGAGCGACTGCAAACAGAAGCTAAGTTGCACTAAACCCTGATTTGTTTTATCCTTCTTATACGAAGTTATCCCCCCCCCCCCGGAGATGTCACACCTTTGTATGGGAAATCTGCACGCCAGGGGGCTCTCCCACGATCGGCAACGCCCTTGCCCTGTTTCGAGTCTGCTCAACAGCTCAAGCGGCTGCGTCGAGGATGGCAGAGTAGCCTTCCGTGATCAACAACGCTCTCGATTCTGACTCGAGTCAAGCTCGACAGTTCGAGCGGCCGCGTTCAGAACGGTAAGGTGGCTCGTCCGGCAACACGCATACCCGACAGGCCCATGGGGATCCGTCCCCAAAACGCCGCTAGGGGCTTCCGCGCTGGCGAACCTACCCAATCGACGTAGGGCGCACATACAAAGAGAAATTGAACGGGGAAATGACGTGCATGAAAATTAAGTGTACTGCAAAAGTTATGTTACATCACATCATTGCTGCGGTTCTAACTAAAGATAAAATTTGTCTTGGTCGGGAACCTGCAGCGGCGAAGAAGAACGGGATGCCTAATCCCGGCGCTGGCCTTCCACCCTCTTGATTTCGTCGATGCTGCTGATGATGGGCTTGATGCGCTCCTTGAGCACCGTGAGGTCAGTACCATCCGGCAAGCTATCCATCGCGGCTTCGAAGTCGAGGTCGAGATTCCAGTACACCATCTTGGTGAGGACCTTGGTCATGGCCCCTCGGCAAAGTCGCCGGGCCTCCCCAGCCAACGTGGCCGCCCTGCTGGAGTGAAGATAAGCCAAGGCTCCAAGGACGCCCTCGAAGAACTGGGTCAGCTTGGCGTTGACGGTCCCGCTGCGCTCAGGGGCATACCTCATGTTTGGCATCCCCATGGTGGCCAACTGCGAGGTGACCCTGCCGGCGACGTCTTCCAGACGTCTGATCCATCTGTTCTCGCCCGCCACATATTCCTGGTGGGAGGCGGCCTCGTTCGCCCGCAGCTGCTTCTCCTCCTCCAGGCTCCTGGTCAAGGTCTCCTCCCGAGCCTTGCTCTCCGACAACATCTTCTCGAGATTCTCCAGCTTCAGCTTGAGATGTTTGATGGAGTTTTGCGCTTCGGAGAGCTCCCCAGTCCTGCTGATGACCGCTCCTTGAGCCTCTACCAAGGCGTTGTTGAGCGTGCTCTTCTCGTTGGACAGCTTGAGGGCCTGCTCCTTCAGCTCGTCCCACTCTACCTCCAACTCCTTTACCTTGCCGGCATGGGCCAGAGCTTGGGCATCGAGTGCCTCTTTGTGCCTCTGCTCCAGCTCATGAGTCTGTCGCATGACAAGGGCCTCGAGCTCCTCATCCTTGCTGCGGAGCGTTGCGGCAAGCTTCGCCTCACGCACGGTGAGGTCCTCTTCCTGGGAATCCAATGCGGCTTGATGCTGGTTCCGGGCGGCCTCGGCCGCGGCAGCCAAGTTCACCGTCTTTTCCTGGGCCTTCTCGATGTCAGCCATCTTCATGGTGAGCTCTACATCACGCTTGGCCAATTCCCCCTGAAAGGCCCTCTGCTCCTCGCGAATCTGGTGAAACCAGGTCTGCGTCTCAGCAACGCGCGCCTTTAAGTCCACCTCCTCCTTGTCCACCATTGCCATCCTGGACTTAACCTTGTCCAGACGGGCACGGTAGAGCACTTGGAGTTTTCGGAAATTGGCCCCCATGGCACGGAAAAGCTGCTCTTCTGGAGAACCATCACCGCCAACGTCCAGTTCATCGACCACCTCGAGCCCGGTGGCGGCAAGCACCTCGCCGTCAAAGACTTCCCCTTCGGCGGGCGCTCAGGAACTTGACGCCCCTGGAAGATGGACGAAAAGATCGTCGCCCACCTTCAGATATCTGCCGGGGCCCGAGGTTGTGGAGGAAGGAGGCTGATCATCAACCACCTCTTCCTCGGCTGTGGCCTTGCCGGCCTCCCCGGCAGGCCCACCGCTGGCACCCTCGGTAGAAGCCTTGCCGGCCTCCCCGGCAGGCCCACCGCTGGCACCCTCGGTAGAAGCCTTGTCGGCCTCCCCGGCAGGCCCACCGCTGGCACCCTCGGCAGAAGCCTTGCCGGCCTCCCTGGTAGGCCCACCGCTGGCACCCTCGGCAGGAGCCTCGCCGGTCGCCTTGGCGGCCCCCGCAGCGGTGTCCTCGGCAGCATCCTTGGCGGCCTCATCGGCGGCGACCTCGTCAGCATCTCTGGCGGCCTCCTCGGCGGCAATCCTGTCGGCCTCCGCCGCGGCCTCCTCAGCAATGTTCCCAACAACAATATCCACGTCCTCCATATCTATCGAAGGAGGGCCTGGGTAGTGACGGGAGCAATGAAGCCAAGAAAAAGAATAAGGGAAAAACAGAGACGGAGGACAGGCGACTCACCAGTGCCGTGCTGTGAAGCAGAAGTCCCCTCCCCGCCAGCATTCGGCGCCGTGGTAGAGTCACCAGCGCCCAAGTTCCCCTCTTCCTCCATGGGTGTGCGCTCGGTGCTTGACGCCCTTGCCGGGGACGCCCCTCGCGACGGCGTAGTTGATGGGGGTGGTGTGTTGGGGGTAGCCCTCTGCGGCTCCTCCTGCTGCCGCTCCCCTCCTGCAAACCCGACAAGGTCAGCACCATAGCATCGAACGCCTACCACATGTCGAATAAGAGGAGGGTGACGAACTTACGCTGGGGGCTGCTGTCCGGGCTGCTCAGCACCACCAGTGGCGACTTTGAAGCACTGGTCGGGGGCTGGCCGCCCACCAAGGCCTTCGCTCTCTTCGCCCTCTGGGCCAACGTCTCTGCATCCCTGCAAAAGCAAAAACGGATCAAGATAAGTGACTTAATTCAGGAGAATGGGAATGGCAGTCAGGAACGGAGTACTTACTCGTCATCCATCTCCTCCTCTTCCACCACTTTCCTTTTCCTCTTCGGGCTGAGAGGCCTGAGATCAAACGTGATCTCCGGTCAACATCCGAGTCGACATCTGCCGGAGGAGGCGAAGAAGGCGGGGTTTGTGCGTGCCCAGATGGGGAAGGGGCTATTGTCTTCTTCTTCTCAGCGGCCTTCGTCAGCCTCTTCGCTGCCGTGGCCCTCGTGTGACGCCCGGACCCCTCCAGGGTCAATAGAGGCCGCGTAGCCCTGCCGGGCCGGACCGGCTCGCCGGAGCCAGCCCGCCGCAAGACTCGCCCTCTTCCCCTGGCTGGCATCGAGCCCGTCGCCACGTCCTCCTCCCCCGACGACTCGTCGGCCGCATCTTCGACAAGCGGAGCTCCAGTATCAGCGCTGCTAACCTCCCCGGAGGCCGCCGCCCACCGGGTGAGCTCCTCTTCCTCCGCAGCCATTGCAGCCTTGTCCTCCACACACCCGGCACTGCCGGCCTCCATGGCAAGCTGCGCCTCCCTCGCCCTAGTGGCGATGTAGTCCAGCTCTGCCTGGGTGGTGTCCATGACAAGCCACCGCTCGGCGTCAGCGTTGACATATACCTCAATCAGGGTGTCAAAGAATTGCTGCACATCCGCATCCTTCGGCTCCTTCCAGCTCGGGACGGGGCCGTGCGCATTACAGTCCGTCATCATAGCGATGATCTCGGACCGACGTGAATTATTGCACAATGGGACCACCCCCGCTGGCAACTTGAAAAAAGGCCCCTTGAGGGCCTTGCCGACTTTTGCGGCAGCCCTCGCGGCCTTGCCGGTCCGTTCGACCTCGCCGTCGCGACCCACATCAAGCTGAAAAAGCCGCTGGCAGAAGTGGGCATGCGCCATCACCGTGAAATTGTGGTCGAGACCAGGGCGGAGTCGCATAATGTCAGCCGGATTCGTAAAGAGCCAGGCTGGCCTCCCCTTGTTGTGCAACGGGGCGATCCGGCGGCGAATGAAGTCCGCCCCGATCATCTCAAGGGTGAGTCCAGCCCGGGTCAGCCGGAGAATCCTGGTGGTGGCGACAGTGAGCCTCCCGTCGGCGGTGTCGACATCACCCCAATCGCCGCCGCGAACCGGCGGCACTCGGCGGACCTTGCAGAATTCCGGCGGGTCTTCATCTTCAATCCAGCACCACCGGCCACGCCATTCCTCCCACCTCTCCTTCACGGCACCATCCGGGTACGCCCCCTTGGATCTTGGGATCCAGGTGACGCAACCAGAGACGGCACCTCCCGGCTGGATCCGAGGGGAGAAATAATGGCAGAAGAGCGCCGTGTTGGGCCGCACCCCGGCGAAGCCTTCGCAAAGATGCACAAAGAAAGCCATGCACGCCACCGCATTCGGAGTAAAATCCAATAGGCGAAAGCCGAAGGTGTGCATAATGTCGCAAAAGAAATCAGAAAAGGGGGGGCATAACCCGCAAGAAAGATAATCAACGAAAAAGGGATACCGATTTGGAGCAGGATCGGCGCAAGCGGCAGGAATGACGCGCATCGCCGGATGTCCCGAATTCTCTCCCCCCGTCTTCACTCCCCATAGAGGCCTGAAGGAGGCCCGGAGCTCATGAACATCGACCGTCGAGGGGAAGAAAAAGGCGGACTTCGTCCGGTCCCCCAATAGCGCACTCTCCGGCGGCTCCACAGTCCCAGCGCCCTTAGCCACCACCTTGCCCTTGACGGATTTGGGCGCCATGGCGGCTAAGAAGGTTAGAGGACTGAGGGAGGGGGATGGCGAAGCAACGACGGCGGGCGACGGCGGAAGCTTAGGAAAGAAGGAAGAGAGGAAACAACGGCTCTGAGATTGGAAAAGGCACGAGGAAAGAGGAGAAAGTGAGCAGCGCGCCCGCGGTTATTCCTTTTTATGGGGAAAACACGGGCCGCCTCCTTTCACATTGACTGTGATGTGACGCATGCCCACGGGAACCACCCCACGCATGCCGTCCACGTCACGCGCACCCCTCCACACCGCGCCACGCGCGCGGATCGTGGGAAGCGCAGCGCACGAAAGATCTTACCGCGGTAAAAACCGCCCCGCCTGCCAGCGCACCGTTTTTGGGCCTAGCCCGACAACGCGTTGCGCTTATGTGTGGCCCAGGCCCCGGGGCTCCTGTCGGTGTACAAAAAGAGGGGTACACTTTTTGTACCCCTATAACTGTGCACGGGCAGTCAGAGCCGCGCCCACGACCACACCAAGAAAGGCAGGGGAGGTGAGCCAAGGTAAGACCGGAGCTCGAGGGAACTGGAGCAACGCCAAGGCCAGGACCACGAAGAGCCAAGGGACGAGGCGGGCTCCCCCGGTAAGATCCTTGCCGGGGCCGGCTTTAGCAGCCCCGGCAAGACCCTTGCCGCGGCAACTCGCCCCACGCCTACGGAGCAAATCACCCTTGAGTCCACTGACCCCATGGGGAAAGGATTCGGGAGACCCCTCCGCGGTGGCATGCAGATCTTTGTGAAGAAACATTCACAATCAGATATAGAAGATGACAACCTTTGGCAGGATGCCAGCCAAGGAAGACCACAAGACCCCTGGCAAGCGCCTTGTCGGGGATGACAGCAGGCGCCTCGGCAAGACCCTTGCCGGGGCCCCGTAAAGGCCCTTGCTGAGGACATCTGCAGGGCCACCATCAGGCCCACGCCAACTAAACTTCCACCACCGTACGCATGCAGCTGCCAACTCAACCAGCTGGGCAGGCACCTGCGTGGCGGCATGCAGATCTTCGTGAAGACCCACCACTGCGCCACCTCAGCTGCCTGCCTACCTACGTGGCATCACAGGCATCGCTGGCCAGGGCGCATGTCGACACAAGAAGGAGCGACGACGGACGAGACGGATTTCTCCCCCGTCCCTGATAAAGCAAGGACACCTAAGCAGACGTATTAAATGCACCTTGTCATGTAATGCGAGGGATAACCTCGCATCACTGTACCCTTTCCACCTCCTGTGTGCCACTGTGGCGACCCCTTTTTCTATAAAAGGAGGCCCGAGGCGACCAGGGGAAGGATTCGGCTTTTTGGAGCTCCTAACGCCCCAGAGCTAGCTCAAGAACAGGAATATACATCCACCAAAGCAGGAGTAGGGTTTTACGCATCCTCGCGGCCTGAACCTGGATAAACAAATTATGTACTATCTGTTTGATCCGCTCTTCTCACGACCCCGCGCCCCGCTAACCGTAGTAGGGATTCTTGTGATCCCATAGGTGTCGTTCCCACCGACATCTTTGGCGCGCCAGGTAGGGGGCGCAGTTGTGAGAATCGACTCTAGCAGTTAGCCCAGCACTCCTTCGTCTTCGTGGCTCTTGGAGAAGGAAGCAGGCCAGAAGATTGGCACTCGAGCGACTGCAAACAGAAGCTAAGTTGCACTAAACCCTGATTTGTTTTATCCTTCTTATACGAAGTTATCCCCCCCCCCCCCCCCGGAGATGTCACACCTTTGTATGGGAAATCTGCACGCCAGGGGGCTCTCCCACGATCGGCAACGCCCTTGCCCTGTTTCGAGTCTGCTCAACAGCTCAAGCGGCTGCGTCGAGGATGGCAGAGTAGCCTTCCGTGATCAACAACGCTCTCGATTCTGACTCGAGTCAAGCTCGACAGTTCGAGCGGCCGCATTCAGAACGGTAAGGTGGCTCGTCCGGCAACACGCATACCCGACAGGCCCATGGGGATCCGTCCCCAAAACGCCGCTAGGGGCTTCCGCGCTGGCGAACCTACCCAATCGACGTAGGGCGCACATACAAAGAGAAATTGAACGGGGAAATGACGTGCATGAAAATTAAGTGTACTGCAAAAGTTATGTTACATCACATCATTGCTGCGGTTCTAACTAAAGATAAAATTTGTCTTGGTCGGGAACCTGCAGCGGCGAAGAAGAACGGGATGCCTAATCCCGGCGCTGGCCTTCCACCCTCTTGATTTCGTCGATGCTGCTGATGATGGGCTTGATGCGCTCCTTGAGCACCGTGAGGTCAGTACCATCCGGCAAGCTATCCATCGCGGCTTCGAAGTCGAGGTCGAGATTCCAGTACACCATCTTGGTGAGGACCTTGGTCATGGCCCCCCGGCAAAGTCGCCGGGCCTCCCCAGCCAACGTGGCCGCCCTGCTGGAGTGAAGATAAGCCAAGGCTCCAAGGACGCCCTCGAAGAACTGGGTCAGCTTGGCGTTGACGGTCCCGCTGCGCTCAGGGGCATACCTCATGTTTGGCATCCCCATGGTGGCCAACTGCGAGGTGACCCTGCCGGCGACGTCTTCCAGACGTCTGATCCATCTGTTCTCGCCCGCCACATATTCCTGGTGGGAGGCGGCCTCGTTCGCCCGCAGCTGCTTCTCCTCCTCCAGGCTCCTGGTCAAGGTCTCCTCCCGAGCCTTGCTCTCCGACAACATCTTCTCGAGATTCTCCAGCTTCAGCTTGAGATGTTTGATGGAGTTTTGCGCTTCGGAGAGCTCCCCAGTCCTGCTGATGACCGCTCCTTGAGCCTCTACCAAGGCGTTGTTGAGCGTGCTCTTCTCGTTGGACAGCTTGAGGGCCTGCTCCTTCAGCTCGTCCCACTCTACCTCCAACTCCTTTACCTTGCCGGCATGGGCCAGAGCTTGGGCATCGAGTGCCTCTTTGTGCCTCTGCTCCAGCTCATGAGTCTGTCGCATGACAAGGGCCTCGAGCTCCTCATCCTTGCTGCGGAGCGTTGCGGCAAGCTTCGCCTCACGCACGGTGAGGTCCTCTTCCTGGGAATCCAATGCGGCTTGATGCTGGTTCCGGGCGGCCTCGGCCGCGGCAGCCAAGTTCACCGTCTTTTCCTGGGCCTTCTCGATGTCAGCCATCTTCATGGTGAGCTCTACATCACGCTTGGCCAATTCCCCCTGAAAGGCCCTCTGCTCCTCGCGAATCTGGTGAAACCAGGTCTGCGTCTCAGCAACGCGCGCCTTTAAGTCCACCTCCTCCTTGTCCACCATTGCCATCCTGGACTTAACCTTGTCCAGACGGGCACGGTAGAGCACTTGGAGTTTTCGGAAATTGGCCCCCATGGCACGGAAAAGCTGCTCTTCTGGAGAACCATCACCGCCAACGTCCAGTTCATCGACCACCTCGAGCCCGGTGGCGGCAAGCACCTCGCCGTCAAAGACTTCCCCTTCGGCGGGCGCTCAGGAACTTGACGCCCCTGGAAGATGGACGAAAAGATCGTCGCCCACCTTCAGATATCTGCCGGGGCCCGAGGTTGTGGAGGAAGGAGGCTGATCATCAACCACCTCTTCCTCGGCTGTGGCCTTGCCGGCCTCCCCGGCAGGCCCACCGCTGGCACCCTCGGTAGAAGCCTTGCCGGCCTCCCCGGCAGGCCCACTGCTGGCACCCTCGGTAGAAGCCTTGTCGGCCTCCCCGGCAGGCCCACCGCTGGCACCCTCGGCAGAAGCCTTGCCGGCCTCCCTGGTAGGCCCACCGCTGGCACCCTCGGCAGGAGCCTCGCCGGTCGCCTTGGCGGCCCCCGCAGCGGTGTCCTCGGCAGCATCCTTGGCGGCCTCATCGGCGGCGACCTCGTCAGCATCTCTGGCGGCCTCCTCGGCGGCAATCCTGTCGGCCTCCGCCGCGGCCTCCTCAGCAATGTTCCCAACAACAATATCCACGTCCTCCATATCTATCGAAGGAGGGCCTGGGTAGTGACGGGAGCAATGAAGCCAAGAAAAAGAATAAGGGAAAAACAGAGACGGAGGACAGGCGACTCACCAATGCCGTGCTGTGAAGCAGAAGTCCCCTCCCCGCCAGCATTCGGCGCCGTGGTAGAGTCACCAGCGCCCAAGTTCCCCTCTTCCTCCATGGGTGTGCGCTCGGTGCTTGACGCCCTTGCCGGGGACGCCCCTCGCGACGGCGTAGTTGATGGGGGTGGTGTGTTGGGGGTAGCCCTCTGCGGCTCCTCCTGCTGCCGCTCCCCTCCTGCAAACCCGACAAGGTCAGCACCATAGCATCGAACGCCTACCACATGTCGAATAAGAGGAGGGTGACGAACTTACGCTGGGGGCTGCTGTCCGGGCTGCTCAGCACCACCAGTGGCGACTTTGAAGCACTGGTCGGGGGCTGGCCGCCCACCAAGGCCTTCGCTCTCTTCGCCCTCTGGGCCAACGTCTCTGCATCCCTGCAAAAGCAAAAACGGATCAAGATAAGTGACTTAATTCAGGAGAATGGGAATGGCAGTCAGGAACGGAGTACTTACTCGTCATCCATCTCCTCCTCTTCCACCACTTTCCTTTTCCTCTTCGGGCTGAGAGGCCTGAGATCAAACGTGATCTCCGGTCAACATCCGAGTCGACATCTGCCGGAGGAGGCGAAGAAGGCGGGGTTTGTGCGTGCCCAGATGGGGAAGGGGCTATTGTCTTCTTCTTCTCAGCGGCCTTCGTCAGCCTCTTCGCTGCCGTGGCCCTCGTGTGACGCCCGGACCCCTCCAGGGTCAATAGAGGCCGCGTAGCCCTGCCGGGCCGGACCGGCTCGCCGGAGCCAGCCCGCCGCAAGACTCGCCCTCTTCCCCTGGCTGGCATCGAGCCCGTCGCCACGTCCTCCTCCCCCGACGACTCGTCGGCCGCATCTTCGACAAGCGGAGCTCCAGTATCAGCGCTGCTAACCTCCCCGGAGGCCGCCGCCCACCGGGTGAGCTCCTCTTCCTCCGCAGCCATTGCAGCCTTGTCCTCCACACACCCGGCACTGCCGGCCTCCATGGCAAGCTGCGCCTCCCTCGCCCTAGTGGCGATGTAGTCCAGCTCTGCCTGGGTGGTGTCCATGACAAGCCACCGCTCGGCGTCAGCGTTGACATATACCTCAATCAGGGTGTCAAAGAATTGCTGCACATCCGCATCCTTCGGCTCCTTCCAGCTCGGGACGGGGCCGTGCGCATTACAGTCCGTCATCATAGCGATGATCTCGGACCGACGTGAATTATTGCACAATGGGACCACCCCCGCTGGCAACTTGAAAAAAGGCCCCTTGAGGGCCTTGCCGACTTTTGCGGCAGCCCTCGCGGCCTTGCCGGTCCGTTCGACCTCGCCGTCGCGACCCACATCAAGCTGAAAAAGCCGCTGGCAGAAGTGGGCATGCGCCATCACCGTGAAATTGTGGTCGAGACCAGGGCGGAGTCGCATAATGTCAGCCGGATTCGTAAAGAGCCAGGCTGGCCTCCCCTTGTTGTGCAACGGGGCGATCCGGCGGCGAATGAAGTCCGCCCCGATCATCTCAAGGGTGAGTCCAGCCCGGGTCAGCCGGAGAATCCTGGTGGTGGCGACAGTGAGCCTCCCGTCGGCGGTGTCGACATCACCCCAATCGCCGCCGCGAACCGGCGGCACTCGGCGGACCTTGCAGAATTCCGGCGGGTCTTCATCTTCAATCCAGCACCACCGGCCACGCCATTCCTCCCACCTCTCCTTCACGGCACCATCCGGGTACGCCCCCTTGGATCTTGGGATCCAGGTGACGCAACCAGAGACGGCACCTCCCGGCTGGATCCGAGGGGAGAAATAATGGCAGAAGAGCGCCGTGTTGGGCCGCACCCCGGCGAAGCCTTCGCAAAGATGCACAAAGAAAGCCATGCACGCCACCGCATTCGGAGTAAAATCCAATAGGCAAAAGCCGAAGGTGTGCATAATGTCGCAAAAGAAATCAGAAAAAGGGGGGCATAACCCGCAAGAAAGATAATCAACGAAAAAGGGATACCGATTTGGAGCAGGATCGGCGCAAGCGGCAGGAATGACGCGCATCGCCGGATGTCCCGAATTCTCTCCCCCCGTCTTCACTCCCCATAGAGGCCTGAAGGAGGCCCGGAGCTCACGAACATCGACCGTCGAGGGGAAGAAAAAGGCGGACTTCGTCCGGTCCCCCAATAGCGCACTCTCCGGCGGCTCCACAGTCCCAGCGCCCTTAGCCACCACCTTGCCCTTGACGGATTTGGGCGCCATGGCGGCTAAGAAGGTTAGAGGACTGAGGGAGGGGGATGGCGAAGCAACGACGGCGGGCGACGGCGGAAGCTTAGGAAAGAAGGAAGAGAGGAAACAACGGCTCTGAGATTGGAAAAGGCACGAGGAAAGAGGAGAAAGTGAGCAGCGCGCCCGCGGTTATTCCTTTTTATGGGGAAAACACGGGCCGCCTCCTTTCACATTGACTGTGATGTGACGCATGCCCACGGGAACCACCCCACGCATGCCGTCCACGTCACGCGCACCCCTCCACACCGCGCCACGCGCGCGGATCGTGGGAAGCGCAGCGCACGAAAGATCTTACCGCGGTAAAAACCGCCCCGCCTGCCAGCGCACCGTTTTTGGGCCTAGCCCGACAACGCGTTGCGCTTATGTGTGGCCCAGGCCCCGGGGCTCCTGTCGGTGTACAAAAAGAGGGGTACACTTTTTGTACCCCTATAACTGTGCACGGGCAGTCAGAGCCGCGCCCACGACCACACCAAGAAAGGCAGGGGAGGTGAGCCAAGGTAAGACCGGAGCTCGAGGGAACTGGAGCAACGCCAAGGCCAGGACCACGAAGAGCCAAGGGACGAGGCGGGCTCCCCCGGTAAGATCCTTGCCGGGGCCGGCTTTAGCAGCCCCGGCAAGACCCTTGCCGCGGCAACTCGCCCCACCCTACGGAGCAAATCACCCTTGAGTCCACTGCCCCCATGGGGCAAGGATTCGGGAGACCCCTCCGCGGTGGCATGCAGATCTTTGTGAAGAAACATTCACAATCAGATATAGAAGATGAGAACCCTTGGCGGGATCCCAGCCAAGGAAGACCACAAGACCCCCGGCAAGCGCCTTGCCGGGGATGACAGCAGGCGCCTCGGCAAGACCCTTGCCGGAGCCCCGGCAAGGCCCTTGCCGAGGACATCTGCAGGGCCACCATCAGGCCCACGCCGACTAAACTTCCACCGCCGTACGCATGCAGCTGCCAACCCAACCAGCTGGGTAGGCACCTGCGTGGCGGCATGCAGATCTTCGTGAAGACCCACCACTGCGCCACCTCAGCTGCCTGCCTACCTACGTGGCATCACAGGCATCGTTGGCCAGGGCGCGTGTCGACACAAGAAGGAGCGGCGACGGACGAGACGGATTTCTCCCCCGTCCCCGATAAAGCAAGGACACCTAAGCAGACGCATTAAATGCGCTTTGTCACGTAATGCGAGGGATAAACTCGCATCACTGTACCCTTTCCACCTCCTGTGTGCCACTGTGGCGACCTCTTTTTCTATAAAAGGAGGCCCGAGGTGACCAGGGGAAGGATTCGGCTTTTTGGAGCTCCTAACGCCCCAGAGCTAGCTCAAGAACAGGAATATACATCACCAAAGCAGGAGTAGGGTTTTACGCATCCTCGCGGCCCGAACCTGGATAAACAAACTGTGTACTATCTGTTTGATCCGCTCTTCCCACGACCCCGCGCCCCGCTAACCGTAGTAGGGATTCTTGTGATCCCATAGGTGTTGTTCCCATCGACACATGAAACCCTTGTAAAGCAGGTGGGTGTGAAGGATTTTCCGGTCAGAGTAAGACTTCGTATTCCCACAATTAGGGCATGGACAACACATAAAACCATTCTGCTTGTTTGCCTCAGCCGCTTCGAGAAATTCATGCACGCCCTTAATGTACTCGGAGGTGTGTCTGTCACCGTACATCCATTGCCGGTTCATCTGCGTGTGTTATATATAATTAAGTGTGTCAAAAACCATTACAGAACATCATGAATAGATAATGAAGTGACCAAATTAATATAAGTTCATCATCACATTAAAATCAAAGTACATACATAGTTCTCATCTAACAACATATAGCTCTCCAAAGCATCTAATTAATTAAATCATACATTGAAACTATGTAAAACATTTCAATGCGAAAACAAACGCGATCATAATCGCAACCAAGGTAACAATTGATCCAATGGCATAATGATACCAAGCCTCGGTATGAACGGCATATTTTCTAATCTTTCTAATCTTCAAGCGCATTGCATCCATCTTGATCTTGTGATCATCGACGACATCCGCAACATGCAACTCCAATATCATCTTCTCCTCCTCAATTTTTTTTATTTTTTCCTTCAAGAAATTTTTTTCTTCTTTAACTAAATTTAACCTCTCAACAATAGGGTCGGTTGGAATTTCCGGTTCACATACCTCCTAGATAAATAAAATCTATGTCACGTTGGTCGGCATAATTTTCATAAACAATAAATGAACCAATAGTTATAAAGATAATATATACCACATCCGAATCATAGACAGGACGAGGGCCGACGGGGGCGGATACCAAAACCATCGCACTATATAAGATGCAAAAATAAAAGTAAGAAAATGATACAAGTATCTATCTAAACATACAAGTAAGGATATTTTTCCTTTCAGAAAGAAGATAAGAACAAGAGGCTCACCACGATGGTGCCGGTGATGAGATCGGCGCGGGTGATCGACGGTGGTGAAGACGGGGGCGGGGCGTGACGGACCGCTAAACCTAGACAAATATTGAGGAAAATGGAGTTTGGAGGTCGAGCTTGGAGAGGAGAAAGCTTAAGTAGTGTGGCTCGGGCATTCCATCGAACACCTTGTGTGCATAGGAGGTGAGCTAGAGCACCACCAAGCCCTCTCCCCCTCGGCCAGAAAAAACAGAGCAGTGTGCTCTGCTCTTGCGCGAGGGGGTATATATAGGCACCACCATTGGTCCCGGTTGGTGGCATGAACCAGGACTAAAGGGGGGCCTTTGGTCCCGGTTCATGCCCCCAACCGGGGCCAATGGTGGTGGGCCAGGAGCCAGGACCATTGGTCCCGGTTTGTCCCACAAACCGGGACCAGAAGGTCTAGACGAACCGGGACCAATGGCCCACGTGGCCCGGCCGGCCCCTGGGCTCACAAACCGGGTCCAATGCACCCATTGGTCCCGGTTCTAGACTGAACCGGGACTAATGTGCTTACCCGGCCTGAACCTTTGCCCCTTTTCTACTAGTGAGGGAATATATTCAGTAATACCTTAGGGGTGTTTGGTTGTCCGCATAGAGCAAACAGGCTCTCGCGGGACAAAAATGAGTTTTTTGGTTGTCTGCGTTCACTATTTGGCCTGCACAGCACAGACTTGAAAGCACCTCGCAGCCAGGCCTGCTAGGAGTGGCCAAATATATAGTTTCCAACTAGCCAAACTCGAGTCATGCAAGAGAGAGCACATGGGTGGGTCTAGGGGTGCACCCTTGTTTTGTCTAATACCTATGTGTAGCTGAGGTTGCATGTGCTCTACTCGTTTAACTCTTAATCTTGTCCAAACATTAGTCCCTTCTAATGTACATAACGGTGCTTCGATTTAAAATAAAGTCTACACGAAAAAGAAGCACTTCGATGTTGTGGTTTCACTTAGTCAGTCTGTTCGTAGTTTCGTCTGTTATAAATGTTCAATTTCGTGTTCACTTTTTGAGTTATGTTGGACGAATTTTGTCAAATTCGTCGTGCACAGTCGATCATTTGAAATTTCCTTCGACCAGTAGCTTCATCTCGCAGTTCCACACGATTTTCGTGTTGCACATTTTCTGTTTTAATGTTTTTAGACGAGTAGATGTACATCTTTCTCATGATTATACATATGCATATGTGTGGTCTGGTTTAATGACATTCCTTAATTGTTTCTCTAGGCCTATGCCCCACGGCTTGAGCCCGTGTCCTACTACACTCGAACAGTCGTTGGGGTCGTTCCTCTCGGCCTTCTCTCCCACGTCATGCTACACTAGCTCCACCATCAACGTGGTTCCTCTCGGCCTCCTCGCCTGCATCCTGATATACTGTCGCCGACATCATTCCTTTCATCCTCCTCTCCTGCATCTTACTGCACTGACACCGCCATGGTGCGCGCACTGCATTTCTCCCTTAACACCCTCATATTTGTCCCTCCACACGGACTTGCTCTGTGGTGGCGACACATGCAACTTGTTCGCGGCACCGCCGATGGGATGGCTCGCCCGCGACTCCGTGCTTGTCATGTCGAAGACGGCGCCGCGGCTACCATCCACCGCAGTCGCCAAGGCACTCTAGTATAACTCTATGTGTTATGTGTAACTGTTAACTCTTAATCATATCATGTGTATGCAACCAAACAGCATGTACTTGCGTCAGCACAACAATGCAGGGCACCAAACACCATGCCAAAATTGCTCCTCTAATGCAGGCAGTCTCCATGCAGGCAATCAAACGATGTGCAGTAATGATTTTTTTGTCTATTTTTCTCAATTAGTCCCAACTGAGACACATGCAGTGATGGCTAAATCGCTGCGGGCAACCGAACACACCCTTATCTACTAACTAGGTACGCCTCATGGCTCATGTGCTTCATCTTCACAGCTCACAAGGAAAACCGCACCTTCTTTTTAGCTAGTACAGACATGTGACTGAACACTAGCTAGTAGGTTCACTGAATATCATCCAACAAACATACATACCAGATCTTTTCTCTTCCTCGTGATTCTTGTGGTGGCATCAAGCAGTTTCTCATTCTTGCCGACATGTAGAAATTAATAGGATTATTAATTTTCACTGTGGCCAAGTTTACAGAGAGGCCCTATACAAAGATGGCGGACGTAAATGCAGTCTACCAATCATCCTGTCAGAGTATACAGTGCATTTCTCTGTCTTACGCTGTAGACAGTAAATTGGAGAAGTGCACAGTGCATTTCTATGATTAGCACTGGACCTCCTCCATTTGAAAATACGATTAGTATTATTTATTTATTTTAAATTCAAACATTTTTATGTTAGAACACGTTATAGAAAAGATATCAATATAAATCTCCCCCTCGCGTGGCCTCCCCCTAGGCGACACCAGGGGCCCCCGAACCCTAGCGCCACAGGCCTCCTCTCGCGCCTTCCTCTGCCGCCATTGCCGCCGGCGAGGGCCGCTGTGGCGGCGGGCCCGGCGCCGACGGCACCTAGGCGGGTGGACGCGGCGAGATCTCATTGGAGGCGGCAGGGGTGGCCCTTCTCATGGGATCCGAAGGCGGCGGCTGGGACGGCGATCCCTTGTCGTGCGGCGGTGGCCGAAGCGCGATAAGCCGGCGGAGTGGAGGCCCTGTGATGGACGGCGGCGGTGGCAGCGCCCCATCCGACGGGTGCCTGATCTGCACGGAGATGGTGGCGGCGGCGACTGCGGATCCAACCCCGATCGGATCCGCCACGGGGTGGCCTTCAGCCGACCGGCGGCGCGTGGAGGGACCGGTGAGGAGATGTCGGATCTCCGCCGGTTAACCGACATCGGCGTTCTTCTTCGTGGCACGACTCCGTTCGGTTCCAGCCAACCGCGAGATCGGGAAGACGTGGCTTCCAGTGAAAATCACGCCCGACTGCGGTCATGGGGGACGATGACGGCGTTTCGGACATCGTTCCCTTCTCGAGGCATCATCGTTGCAGGTCACATCAACCTGATCGGAAGGTTCCGGGGGAAACCCAAGATCTGGGTCTACCGGATCAGACGATGGCGACGTTTCGATGTCGTTCTCCCTCCTGGGGGCATCGTTTTGGAGCAAGTGTTGGTTGGAGGGGACAAGAGGAGGAGCGGCATGGTATCTGACACGTCGACAATGGCGGGTCTCAGCGACATGGAGCAGCGGGGTCTCGCCGGTGGGCGTGTGATGATGGACGAGCGCGGGATGGTGGCGTTGTCTGGCGTCGTGGTGGCATCGACGGCAGCTAGACCGGGCAAGGTACATGTAGCAGTACAACACTAAACATGGATTTGTGGCAGGTGGCTGCGGCGGCCTCATACCCGGAAGGCGTCCAGGTTGAGGAGTGCGCCGGACTGGTGGGTGCCCCAACCCGGCAGGCGTCCTAGTTGGGACCTCAGGTCTTAGATGTTAAGTTTGGCTGCAAGGTCTGTGGTATTAGGTCCAGACTATCAGCATCCCATCATCAACTAGATAGGAGTAGCGACAGATGTTGCCTAGACGGTGGCTTTAGTCTTACTTTTGTGTGACTTTGTAAGGTTTTGTGTGAATAATTAATAAAGTAGTTGCATGCATCGTCCAGATGCAGAGGCCGAAGGTCCTCTTCCATTTAAAAAAAATCTACAGTACCAAATAAATAAAATTTATTTCATGAGTTTAGGTTGTGTTGCACGGTAAACGGCCATCAAACCCACTCAAGTCCATCATTATTAAACCGTACTTGAAACTTCATACAGAAGCGCCCAACGTCAATCTTGCATACTAGCCGAGTGGCCGCACCAAATATAACCCCCCACACTAAGGCTGCCAATAGTTATTTTAGCTAGTATCATATATTTGGAAATAGCAAACACGCTGATGTGGCAGAGAATTAAAAAAGAAAGAAAGGGTTAGAGTAACATAGATAGATACCGTATCATATTAAATGTTATGCTACTTTGTGTCATGCATAGTAATAAATAATATAATTTATAATACTATACATTATGAAGATAATATCATACACTAGTATCATATGCATGATACTATTATATGATACTCCGCATTATGAGTAGCCTAAGGTGATTGGCGGACTGATTACCATTATTTGTTTCGTTTGTGTAACCATTACACATGCGATTGGGAGTACATCCTGATGTACTTTCTTAATTACATGATGTATTAGATTGAAATTATATTAGAGGACAATCTCAAATTTCTAGTGAACTTATGGCATCTGCAACGGGCGCCTCAAACCCTCAAATGCCTGGGCGGACGGCCCGGTCAGTGATCGGTCAAAAAAGCGACATAAACGGACGCCTCAAACTGGTTCCAAACGTCCAGACTTACCGGCACACCTCATATTCTGCCCGAATCTGGGGCGGATATGGGGTGGCTTGGGCGCGACTGGGCGCGTCTGCCACGTTTGAGCCGGCCCACGCTAGCCCACGCCGACCCTACATATATTTGTTCCCATACGCACGCTGTACCAAATCCTAGCTAGTCCACTCCACTCCCCTTCAATCAACTCTGCCACTAAAGCTTCCGTCAAGTGATCTCCGGCCTTCTCCGGGATGGGGGGGGGGGGGGGGGTCAGCAGACCTTACTCTAACCAGTCAGGATCGGTTGAATGGTGTCATCCAGTGCGGGTTGAAGGAGTCTATGGCCGTCTGCATTGCACTCCGCCGCTATGAGGAGAACTGCGCCCGATCGACGGGGGGATCTTCCCGACACGAATCCATTGTGTCGGCGCAACAGGCGCTCAGATCCGCCGGGGCTGCATCATCGTGGTCCACTAGCCTCCCCATGTCCGGTCCGCCGGAGTATGACTGCTACAGGGATCGGTGTGCCCACCATGGGAAGAGGATAAGGGTGGTCCTGGGTCACCCCGCTGCCGACAGGGCATGGCGGATGCGGTAGCGCGCGCTGCCGTAGAGGAGGAAGCCATTTGTGCTCACATCCTAAAGAAGCGGCGGCGGAGGAACAAACGTGCCCTCGCCTGGGAGCAAAATCGGGCAGCCCGTGCCATGGCTGCGCTGCCCAAAGAGGAGAAGAAGGACAGCGACGGGTCGGACAACTCCGACGACGAGAAGATCCAGGTGGATCCATTTTGCGTTTTCGTGTGCCACTTCCGCGAGAAAGACGACAAAGGCGCTGACAAGGGCAAGGGCAGCCGTGGATGATCTTCTCCATTACTAATATTTAGGTAGAACATGCCAAATTTTGATAGTCCGATGGCATGTCCTGATGTAATAACAGGATGATCTATGTTGCATCGTTCACGTAGGCTGCATGTGTTTATATGGAATTGAGATTTGCTAATTGAGGTGTCCAGCTTTGCGAAGGAAAATTTGAAATGTGACCGGTCACTGCTCATGAACGCGTCCGGGCGTGTCCGCCGACGTTTGAGGATCCAGATTTGCTATATGCGGTTCTAAATGCTCTTAGTGCTTGCTAATTACTTCCTCCGTTTCTAAATATAATTATTTTTTAAGATTTTACTATAAACTACATACAAAGCAAAATGACTGAAACTATACTCTAAAATGCGTCTATATACATCCGAGTGTAGTCTTTCTAGTGAAATCTTTAAAAAGACTTGTATTTAGGAACGAAGGGAGTACTACCTTACATTGGCCCCACGCAAAAAAAGTTTTACCTTAGGTTGGTGAGAATGCATCGTATCTTCCCAGCCCTTATTAAGCCGGTCACAGTGCGTCGTCTCTTCCGAGCCATTCCATGTCATCCACACCATCGTATTCATTGACGTTCGCATATAATATCCTCCTACGATTTTTCGGTGTCCCTCTTTCTCTCTGTGCACTGGAACTGTAGTCGCACGGGATCACTCAACTATTACTCTGCATGGCATGGGTGACAAGAGCCCTCTCTCTGCTTGCATATGGGATCATTCAATTATTAATCTCCTCTCTCTACTTGCATACTGGCATTGAGTGGCAGCTTGAGTCCACGGATTTCAGTCGACAGAAGATAACAAAAACCAAGTTTGAATTGGGAGGCAGTTGTGGTCCTTGTGGCCACGGACTAACAGTACTACTGAACCACTTGCAACGCGTGCTTACACACACACACACTATAAGATAACATGCACCACCGAGCAGTTTTTGCCAAGAGCACTTGCGAATCACTTGCATCCCAAACAAGATTTCTTACCAATAGTTGTTGTGTTTGTGTAAGACATAGCATACTTCAGCTGAATCCATGGCGAAATGCTGGCTGCTGCTCCAATTCTTGGCGTTCCTCTTGCCGGCGACGAGTGCTACGTCGTGCCACACCGACGACCTCCGTGCGCTGCAGGGCTTCGCCGGGAATCTCAGTGGTGGCGGCGTGCTCCTACGCGCTGTTTGGACCGGTGTCTCGTGCTGCGGCTGGGAAGGTGTGAGCTGCGACGGCACAAGTGGACGCGTCACGGGGCTTCGGCTACCCGGGTGCGGCCTTGCGGGGCCCATCCCTAGAGCATCCTTGGCGGGCCTCGTGCAGCTGGAGGAGCTCAACCTTGCCAACAACAAACTGATCGGCACCATCCCATCGTGGATTGGTGAGCTTGATCACCTATGCTACTTGGATCTTTCTGACAATTTATTGGTTGGCGAGGTACCCAAGAGTTTGATACAGCTCAAGGGCTTCGCCACCACTGGTCGTTCATTGGGTATGGCTTTCACTAACATGCCATTGTATGTGAAGCGTAGCAGACGAACACTCCAACAACAACAACCCAATATCATATCTGGGACCAACAACAAAGTCCGATCTGGTAGAACCAATGTTGTATCCGGGAACGACAACACGGTTGTATCTGGGAATGACAACACTGTTGCTGGGAGCAACAATACCATCACAACTGGGAGCGGCAATACCGTATCTGGTAGTAACCATGTTGTTTCTGGGACCAAACATATCGTAACTGACAACAACAATGTTGTTTCCGGGATAGACAATAATGTATCCGGGAGCTTCCACACCGTATCCGGGACTCTCAATACCGTATCCGGGAGCAACAATACCGTATCTGGGAGCAACCATGTCGTGTCTGGGAGCAACAAAGTTGTGAAAGGAGGTTAATGGTTTGCAAGTCAGTGTAGCTCACAAACACTTGGTGGGGCCAATCGTGTTATGTAACTTCATGGATAGAGCATCCTTTTCCTACTTTAAATAAAATTTCCAGACTTTATCTTACATACTTGCTGACATAAATATCAACGGCGGCTTGCAGCTGGTGTATACCAAGCATGTTTGCTTATGTATAAATTTGCATCGTGGATGTATATGCATGTGTGATGCTTCCGTATCCTGATTGGGCATTTGAACTGTGAATCACATAATGAGTTATACGCGGTTAATGTCAGCTAGCTATACGTACATACTTCTCTTGTGCAAGTGTAAATGATAGATGCATCAATGTCGAAATGTTTGGATGAAGGAGCTGGAGCAAAAGAGCATAGATTAGTACAAATAATATGTACCGTGTATCCGTCTTGATGAATGGACCAGATCCTTTGATACTGGTATAGTTTAACGAGCACTGTATTTTTTTATTTTTTCAGCCAAGGATAAAAGTCCTCGCAGTAGGACGACCTTCATCGCAAGCAGGTGAGGAAAAAAAAAGATTCATCACGAGTAAATCTATTTTTACAAGGGACCAGCCCTCTGGGATCGACCAAGAGGGAAAGAACATATATATAGTATAAAGAAGGGAGCCGACTCAGACAGTCGATACGCTTAGGAAGCAAACTGTCTGTCCGCGCAAGAGCCTTTGCCACGGTAGATAAATGCTTGGCGAGAGTTTTGCCCCGACACACACAGCTTGATGTCAGGGGTGAGTCGAAGGGATCTGGTCAGTTAGGGCAAATTTTAGCATGGTCCCTTTTACCTCCTCTTTTTATATGTGAGGTAAGAAGATAAGAGTTAATCAGGCCATTAATTAATGAGATCAATGGCTCAGATCTATTTTATACTCTTACCTCTCATGTGAAAAGTGGGGGTAAGAGGGACCATGTTAAAACTACTCGGTCAGTTAGATGTCAGGGCTTTGTGTACATCCTAATAATGCAGAGATCAGGGTTTTCCTCTTTTTCTAAAAACAAAAAAGCTTGATGTCAGGGATGAGAGTGCATCGAAGGGAGGCTGTTAGCTAAGCTATAAGCTAGCCTAGATAGCTCGCACAATATGGCCAGGAGGAATATATTCGGTGATATATGCATGCACTCACGTGGTATGGCGGCCTCACGACATTGTTCTGTTTCTTATAGGGTACTATACTAGTCATGCCCTTTTCGAACAGACCTAATTACCTCGGGTCAGTTCAAAAGGGAAACAATTACTATAGTTCCTATTACAACTTATAGCTTTCCTTTATCACGCCTAACTTATACCTTATCTAGTGACTAGTACACCTCATGTCGTCCATCTCTACAGCACACATGATAAATTACAAACATGTAACTTACCTGATCTCGTGGCTAACTATAGGTTCACTATGATGGAGGGTGGCAACTTCGGCAGAGCAGCCACAACTATAGTACTACCCTATAAATTACAAACATGCCCTTTTCGAACAGACCCTATTCAGTGAACCTATAAAGGGTGATAACTTTGACAGACCTAATTGCTCATGAATTAGCTAGCCTAGCCAAGTTTTCTACTCCTAGCTTAGTGTATGGATGGACGATCCTCCACGTTCTGTTAATCCTCTGCTTGTAAGGGTGTAACTTTGATCACCAGCGAATAAAGGGTAAGTTGAATGTAAAAAAAACTTAGTGATCAGGGGCAAAAAAGGTAACTTTGACCTACTACTGCCCGTCAAGACCATGGACCCCTTTCCCTTCGGCTCTAGCTTTCGGTGATGGAATGGGGTGGAGACCCCAGTGCTTCGTCCAGGTGGTGGTAGGGTTAGAATCTTTTAGGTTTTGGTCTCTAAGCGGCGGTGGCGATACGATGGCATCTTCATAAGCATGGAATAAGGTGCCCCTGCCTCGCCATTGCTATGTTGCCTCTTCATATCGTCGGGAGTCATGTAGAGGATGGTGTGCTCCCAAATCTGGTTATCTGGTCTGGCTTTTTCTGTCACAAGTTCGTCTTGGTGGCGTTTTCATACGGAGTGGACAATGTGACTATACATCTTTTTCCTCCAGCTCCCTCTCTGATTGAAGAAGTTTGGCCAGCCTCTGCCAAGTGGGGAGTGTGTGAGATTTTTGTTTTCCAACTCCGTCTGGACAGACTAGACGTTCTACATTCTCTCTTCATGTTTTCTTCTTTGGGGCACCGATTGTATACACAGGTCGCGACCGTTGATACCTTATGTTCTACATCGACAACTTCTCAGACGATGCTTCTACAAGTTTCTGGCTTTCAACATGTGGCAATAAGCTTAGCTCATGATGCACCGCCGGTGGACGCAGGAGGAAGAAGACTTTGACACCCACAATGACTTGGGATTTTTTTTTCAATTTCAATAAGGGTGTTTTTGTAAGGGTATGTACCACTTAATATGTGGTATTTAATCTATTCAGAAAAAGGTAATATATTTCAATTTTAATAATGATATTTTGAAATTTCCATAAATTATATAGTGCATACATAAAAATTTGCATGTATCTGTGTTTGTTCAAGTATATTTTAATAACATTAAATATCATGGTAGATATTTCTAAAGCATTCACTCTGACAAATATCTTAAGGATGTGACTATTTGCAAAACATTCTTTTATGTGCAGAACGTTCCAACTAACCAGTCTATATCCACACATACTGATATAACAAATATCTGGTGCATCATCATCCAAGTCTAATTGCATGACAAGTAGCTCAATGCCACTAGCAGATTGTGAGTTTCCGTCATTCTTATCAAGCACTTCATCAAGACCATCGAAGTGTGAATGAGAAACATAATAGACTACCATCAATTCAGTCTTCTTGATTGGTGGAAGGACAATGCATCTAGAGACCTTGTGTTGGCAAAGATGGTAAGGTGGTTCTTGACTATACAGACTAGCTTCATGTCTTCATGATCAACTTTGAGCACTGGTGGAAGGGTTTTAGATAACTTTAGGAGCTCTCTAAACCCGGATATCATTTAGTGATTGGTATGTGTTGCAAGTTATATTAAGGGTGCTTATACTAAGACATAATGTGGTGGTATGATTTCCATATTTTTGTTACACATTAACTCTCTTATGTTATACAGGGAGGAGGATGAGGAGGAGGTGGATCTTCAGACCATCAAGTTTCCCAAGAGTGTGGTGAATTGCAACTATAAGAGTATTGGTAACTACATTAGTTTCTGCACTTCTTGATGGTCTGAACTCTCATGTGGATCTTGTTATATTTGGCTGGTCATATGAGAGCCAACATTTGCAACAATTATTGTTACATGTGCACTCTCATGTGGATCTTGTTATTTTGGTGTATGGAGAATGGAGATGGATAATATGCGGTCTTATCATGTGGATGTTGCTATTTTAGTGTACGGAGAATGGAGATGGGTAATATGCGGTCTTATCATGTGGATGTTTCTATATTTTGCATTGGATATGGCCACCAGAAAAAGGAATTTGCATCCAGCTGATCCTGCATTTTGGACCTTGCAACAAATAAAAGGTCCCCATCTGGGAAGAGATTTAGGTGGCCCCAGAATTATCAGGCGAAGGCGCGGAGTGAAGAAGGAGGTGCTCGGCCGTCTCAATCCTTGAAGAAACATATAGCACAGGACGGTCACTTGCGTGTCTGGAACGATCCGATCGTGCCAGAGGAGGCATATGAAGAAGCGGACGTGTGAGGGTTTTCCAAAGGAGTTTTTGCACGGGCTCACACAACTTGCAGTGATGGGTGTCGTTGATGAGAGCGTCCGTCAAAGATAGGCTCCTACTAAACTACAAGCTTATCTACCTAGCTCTCACCGTATGGAGAGCTACGTACACCTCATCTAGATATTCAGTGAGCTACCTTATCTAGTGATTGGTAGGTACGCCTCATGTACTTCATCTCTACAACTCTTAAGAGAAACTGCAGCTTCTTTCTAGCTAGTACAGACATGTAACCATTGGCTAGTAGGTTCATTGAATATCATCCCACGTGCATGGTTGCTTGGTATTTTGTCTTATGATAGTGATACATCAGGTGGCATGCATCAAGTAGATTTCGTTCTTGCCGACATGTAGAAGTCCAGTTTTGTTTTCATCAGAAACAAGTTGACAGTGAGGCTGTTGACGAAGATGGCGGTTGTACAGGAAGTGTACCAATCATCATATAAGAGTATAGTGCATTTTCTGTCTTAAGATGTATAGACAATAAACTGGAGCGAAGAGTACAGTGCATTTCTATGATTACCACTGCATAGGAGTACATTAGTTGCTACAAGTTATGGTACATAAAAGAGTACAAGAGTCAAAACCTTAAGACAGAAAATAAGCTTTGGAGGGAAATACATGGAAGCACGAGATTATACTCTTCTTGGTTGTCCAGAGTAAACAAGCTTTGGAGGGAAATACTAGGAATATATTCATGTGACGTCGCATGGAGGCCTCACAGCATTGTTTGTTGAGATAACTAGTCATACCCTTTTAGAACTGACTTAGTTACACTAGGACAGATCATGAGAGAAACAACTGCCAGTTCCTTCCTATTACAGCTCACAGTAGTGTTGTATCCAACCCAATGGCCCAGGATAGTCCACGAGTAGAACTATTTCACATGAATTTATTTATTTAGAAATTCTACACCCTCTGTTTCAAAATAAGTGTCGTGGTTTTAGTTTGAACTAGAACCACGACACTTATTTTGGAACGGAGAGAGTAGTTTTTAGTACGCTATACAGGCCATGGGAAAATTCCAAGGTCCATGTATAACCCTATCCGCCCTCTATCTATGCCACTGGCTCATAGGTCGGTTTTCTCACACCAAACTTACACCTTATCTAGTGACCGGTACACCTCATGTGCTACTCCATATCCTCAGCTCATGATAGGAAATTGCAGCTTTCTGTGGTAGACTGCACTTGTACTCTAGTAGTAGGTTCACTAAATATCATCCAGCCAGCATGTAGCTTGATATTATTTTTCTTGCTTGTGATACTTGTGGTGGCATCAAATAGTTTCTCATTCTTGCCGACATGTAGAAATCAACAAGATTATTTCACCATAGCCAAGTTGACAGAGAGGTTTTCGACGAAGGTGGCAGTCATAAATACAGTCTAACAATCATCCTGTCAGAGTACACTGCATTCATGTGTCTTACGCTATAGACAATAAGGTCTCTTTTGGTTCACATGAATTTTGTAGAATTCTAAAGGATAGAAATTTTTGTAGATTTTTTTGGAGCCCTTTGGTTTGTAGCAATGGGTTTCTATTTCTATATACGGCAGGAACCAATCCTTCACATTTTAAAGTAATAAAAACATTATCCTAGACTCAATGGATTCCAAATCCTAAGGATCTCAATTCTTTAAATCGAAATAACGAGAAGGTTTTGATTCACTTACGATCGGTATGCCTAGATAGCCTTCCGCTTTCTTTACCTGAAAACTTAGTATAGTTGTAGCGGTGGCATGGTTATTATGTAAATGTTCGTGATTCCAAGATAATCGACACAAAGCTCTTGCACAACTAGACAAAATAATAAAGTAACTTCTACTATATGTACTCTAGTTAACACTTGTTTGCCAAGAACGCATGAAATAGAATTTTTCTTTCTTTAGAAATGAAAACATAAATTGGGGAGTGAACGGTATGTAAAGACAACATGATACTAGAGCAACTTGCTAACACACCCACGAGTGTCTCATCATCAAGGCTCTAAAGAACTTTACTTCAATCATTGCTTGTTGAAACTTTTGTTGTCTAGTGATGGGATCATGCCAAAGAAATGATCATGCATAATGTTTCACAGTGGCTTAAGCTTGAGTACTATGGACCAATATCTTGTCTCCTTCGAGTTCTTGCGATGAGTACTCGGTTATTACCACATACAAACTCCGAGAGAACGCTGAATAACATTCGTTGTAGTGATTTCTTATCCAGTTACCGCCATGTAAATAGGGTTGTGGAGGATAGTTCACTGTTCCGAAGATAGGTCAGTAAGATATCTAACATTCTAATATGCTGTGGTATGGTTACACTTTACAGACGCATTTTTGCCCTTAAAGTTGTTGTTGTATCATTTCTGAAGTTCTGTAAGTTCTGATTCAGACTAATGATTTGTTCACACGGGTCTTAAGAAAGGAGTGTGAAATTTATTTATGAGCAATTAATCTGGAGTTATAGACTTACTCGGTAGTTGATCAGTCAAGTGAAGTAATGATCTGAGTGTGTTGGCAAAGTTTCTTTGCAAGGGCGTAGAGAAGCTTGAGAATATGTCTGCCACTTTCGGATACTGTGATGTTATTACTATATTAAATGTGCTAAATCTCAATTCACTTATCAAATTGTGATTGTGATATTTTGTTTATCAAAAACTTTAGAGTCGGGCTTGTTCACTTAGTAATAATGAGACTTAAACTCAGTGTATCGAGTATTAGTAAATTAATGTTGCGCCTACTAATAGCCTCAATTAATATTTCATGTTACATATTCATACAAAGTTTGCATGTAATTAGCATGTGTGTTCTTATTTTTCCATTTCCAAATAGTTCTAGGGAATAACTAAATAGTACAAATTTTGAAATGAATAAAACAATTATAAATAATACCAAATGTACCTCGATTCCCTTTTTAGTTTCTAACGGACAAGGAATTAGTTTCCTGTGATAGCAGAATAATCAGACTTGTAGAACCATATATAACACATGAGAATTAACAACATATAACACAAGGAATTAGTTTTTTGACTGAGTCATTTGCATCAGGATATCCCTCCACCGCCGGGCGCCCTCTCCATCTAAATCATGCGGGTCTAAACGTTATTTCTGTGAGAAATTTATGGAGATTGAATACCAAGGATATGGTGTTGAGTAGGCATTGGAAAATTAAGGATACTCCACAATGTGTCCTATATATACCCCACCCGATGTTTGGAGGACAGAAATCATCTATTTTTCCAATGTAGATGATTTGTAGGCCAATATATGTGCCCCACCAGGAAAGAATTTGACAAGGTCGCAAGGTCACCAAAGTCCAACACGGCTCGGCTCGTGTGCAGCCCTACCAAAGGATATGACTGCCAGCAAACATAATTTGCATCCAGCTGATGCTGCATTTGTGACCTTGCAAAAAGGAAAAGATCTGCATTTGAGAAGACATTTAGGTGGGCCCAAAATTGTTAGGCGAAGGCACGGTGAAGGGGGAGGTGCTCAGCCGTCTCAATCTCCGAAGAAAACGGACGTTTGGAGAACAGAAATCATCTATTTTTCCAATGTAACTTTAGTGTTAGAATCTAGGATTATCTTCAGATATATTGGCCTGCAAGTCAAGACATGGTTGAAATTGCTTCTGGCGCCAGGAAAGAATTTGGCAAGCCTTTCGTGCTCATCCAATGCAATAACATAAACAGATGTTTGGAGGAGAGAAATCATCTATTTTTCAATGTAACTTTAGTGTTAGAATCTAGAATTATCTTCAGATATATTGGCCTGCAAGTCAAAACATGGTTGAAATTGCTTCTGGCGCCAGGAAAGAATTTGACAAGCCTTTCTTTGCTGAGGCTGTATTTTTTTCAGAATTTTTCGAAACTTCAAAATACCTTTTTGGCACTATTACAAAAATAGGTCTCACTGCAGCTCGTCCTCCAAAGTGAAATTTTGGTCATGAAAGTGAATTTTTGGAGCCCAGGTGTGAATTTTTGGAGCCCATGTGCATTGGAGGACTTTATTTTAAATAGTTTTAAATCACATTTAAAGTTTCAAAAAAATCCGAAAAGAATTCTACATGATTATATGGATGTATATTACACATGTGTAGAGTTTCGTGATGATATAAGTAAGCATATGAGCTATAAAAAATGCCAAAATGCTGATTTCTAAAGAGTGAATAATACACGCACTGTCCATCTTTCCAAAATCTTGATTTTTCTATATTTTTGTGTGACTCAGATGGTTACTTATTTCAGCACCAAATTTTTGCACATGTTTACTTTTTCAGAATTTTTCGGAACTTCAAAATGCCTTTTTGACACTATTCAAAATATAGGGTTCACTAGAGCTCGTCCTCCAAAGTGACTTTTTGCTCATATGTGGTCTTATCATGTGTATGTTTCTATTTTTTGCATTGGATGTATAAAAACTTTGTCTTGGGGTCGTTATCATCATTTACCCATTTAAGACTTCTGTTTATGTTATTGTGGTAGAGCCTAAATGTATCCCTTTAACTTTAGGCATGTGGGATATCTATCCTTTTCCCGGCCCTATTAATATTTTTATTTAAATTTTTGCGAATGTCTCGCGGCCCTATTATTAACTAACAAATAGATTGCTTCTCTGTGCTGTCTGTTTGAATGGAAAGATGCTACAGTGGCTAACTTTACTTGGCTATCGGTTCAGTTTCTACACTTCTCACAGGAAAATATAATCATTTTATTGTACTATGACAATTTCTAGATATATGTAGTCATACATGTTCAATATACATTTTTAGTTTGCTTCCAAAGGCCGAAAATATAGGTCCTGGACCACTCCTGAACAACTGCTCCTTAGAGGCTCGCGAGCCGGACCGAGCCAGAGCTAAGCTCGAGCAAGGTGCTTCAGTAGGCTCATCACAGCTTCCGAGCTAACTCAGCTTGGTTCACCAAAGTCCAACACGGCTCGGCTCATGTGCAGCCCTGCCAAAGGATATGACTGCCAGCAAACATAATTTGCATCCAGCTGATGCTGCATTTGTGACCTTGCAAAAAAGAAAAGATTTGCATTTGAGAAGACATTTAGGTGGGCCCAAAATTGTTAGGCGGTGCGGTGAAGGGGGAGGTGCTCAGTCGTCTCAACCGCCAAAGAAACATATAGCGCAAGAGAAGACGCTGACTCGCGCGTTTGGAACAATTCGATCGTGGTCGAGGAGCCATATGAAGAAGCGCGCGGACGTGTGAGGGTTGCCAAAGAAGGTTTTGCCCCGGTGTACAAAGCTTGCTGTGATGGGTGCCGTCGAGCAGAGCGTCGTCGAAGATAGGCTACTAGCTAAACTACAAGATCTCACCGTATGGACAGTTAGGTACACCTCATCTAGATATTCAGTGATACCTTATCTAGTGACTGGTAGGTACGTCCCATGTACTCCCTCCGTCCCAAAATTCTTATCTTAGATTTGTCTAGATACGGATCCGTATCTAGACAAATCTAAGATAAGAATTTTGGGACCGAGGGAGTACTTCATTTTCACAGCTCACAAGAGATACTGCAGCTTCTTTGAATTTTCTCACACCTGACTTAGCTAGTACAGGCATGTGACCACTGGCTAGTAGGTTCACTGAATATCATCCCACGTGCATGATTGCTTGGTATTTTGTCTTGTGATGATAGTGATACTTCTGGCGGCATGCATCGAGTAGTTTTCGTTCCTGCCGACATGTAGAGGTCAACAGTACTGTTTTCGTCAGAATCAAGTTGACAGAAAGCCACTCAACGAAGATGGCAGTAATCATCAGTGCATTTGTGTCTTAAGCTGTGTGGACAATAAACTGGAGCAGAGAGTACGTTGCACTTCTATGATTACCATTGCATAGCAGTACTAGAACTGACTTAATTACATTGGGACAAATACCATAGGAGCAGTGGCGATTCTACCAGGGGGCTTTAATAGGCTTGAGCCTACCCTCCAAAATCCCATTTTAGTAAAATATACCACATGATAATTATATTGAGGTGCTTTACATGAAAAAACTACAATGTATTTTGTAACAAGGCTTTGTAAATTAATCTTTCAAGCCTACCCTCCATTGTCATGCTAGATTCGCCACTGCATAGGAGCAGCGTTTGTTCTACGGTTTCTGGGTAAAAGAAACATTGGGATCGTTTAAAAGACAAAACAATTGCCAGTTCCTTCCTATTACAGCTCATAGTAGTGGCCTAGGACGATCCACGAGTAGAACTATTCACATGAATTTACTTATTTAAAAGAAAATCTCATATTTTGTATGATATACTTTCTTTGTCCCAAAATAAGTGTCGCTAATTTAGGATAACTTTAAGCGACATAAATTTTGGGATAGAGGGCATATATAGGCTATGGGAAAATTCCAGGGTCCATGCGTCATCCTGCCAAACCCTCTAGCTGCGCCACTGGCTCGTAGCTCAATTTTCTCACACCTTACCTAGTGTAGTACACCTCATGTACTCCCATCTCCGTATCTCACAAGAGAACTTGCAGCTTCTTTCTAAGCCTATGGCAGACTGCACTTGTACTCTAGTATAGTAGGTTCACTAAATATCATCCAGCCTACATGTTACTTGATATTTTGCCTTGCTTGTTGTGATACTTGTGGTGGCATCAAGTAGTTTCTCATTCTTGCCGACATATAGAAATTAACAGAATTATTTTCTTCATGGCCAAGTTAACAGAGAGGCGCTCGACGAAGGTGTCGGTCGTAAGTGCAGTCTACCAAACATCCTGCGAGAGTACAGTGCAGTCATGTGTCTTACGTTTGGAGACAATACACTGGAGCAGAGTACAGTGCATTCATGTATCTTACGTTTGTAGACAATAAACTGGAGCATTTCGCACAAAAAATCAATAAACTGGAGCAGACTACAGTGCATTCATGTGTCTTACGATTTGTAGACAATAAACTGGAGCACAGTACAGTGCATTCATGTGCCTTACGTTTGTACTAGACAATAAACTGGAGCACAGTACAGTGCATTCATGTGCCTTACGTTTGTACTAGACAATAAACTGGAGCAGACTACAGTGCATTACTATTATTAGCAGTGTGCTTCCTCCGTTTCAAATATAATATGTTACAATTACTTTATAATAATGTTGCAATGGACAAGTCTTCAATGACATCTACCTTACCCTATGTTCTTTGGTAGCCTCGGTTGAGTGCTAGAAAACGGACCATTCGGCATGAATGGTGAGCTATATATATACCAAAAACAATGAACAATAGATTGCTAGAAAACAATATGTTTTTAAATTCTTGTTTCACGTCCAGCCAAACACTACATATTACTCCCTCTATTTCAAAATATAGTGAGCCCGCGCTTCCCGAGGTCTAACTTTGATCATAAATTTAACCACCGAGACCGACTGCGGCAGGAGAAAAAATTATATAATTGGAAACTTCTTTTAAATACGAATTCACTGGTATAACTTTTGCTCCCGCCGCAATCGGTCTCGTTGGTTAAATTTATAGTCAAAGTTGAAGCACGGGAATAGAGAAAGCACTATATTTTTGAACGAAAGGAGTAGTATTTGGTAATTAATGATGGCGCTTCAGCATTTTCCCACAAGTTTTCTATAATTAGGTAGAATTATTCGGCTTAAGAAAAGTCAAGATATTCCTCAAATTAGGCCGGTCACAATGGGTGTCTTCAGCCATACCATGTCATCCACACTATCTAGATTGGTGTTGTTTCTTTTAACGTCCGCATAATAATATCTTTCCTAGGATTTGCCTGTGTCCCTTTTTCTCTCAGTGCACTGGAACTATAGCCGCATGGGATCACTGTTAACTATGGCAGCTGGCGACAAGGCAATAATGGAGTAGAAGAAGTTTGAATTGAGTAGAAGTTGCCAGCTTGAGTCCATGCCACCACGCATTTCAGTCGACAGAAGACAACAAAAACCAAGTTTGAATTGGGAGGCAGTCATGGGCCTTGGAACCACGGACTAATAGTACCGAACCACTTGCAACACATGGTTACAAACAGACACACTATAAGATAACATGCACCACCCAACAGTTTTTGCCAAGAGCACTTGCCAATCACTTGCACCCCAAAAGGCTTTCTTGCTGCCACAGCTGAATCCATGGCAAAATGCGGGCTGCTGTTCCTGTTCTTGGCATTCCTCTTGCCGGCGGCGCGTGCGACGTCTTGCCACCCCGATGACCTCCGTGCGCTACGGGGCTTCGCCAGAAACCTCAGTGGTGGGGCTGTCCTCCTCCGTGCTGCCTGGTCTGGTGCCTCCTGCTGCGTCTGGGAAGGCGTGAGCTGCGACGACACTAGCGGCCGTGTCACGGCGCTGCGGCTCCCTGGGCACGGCCTTGTGGGGCCCATCCCAGGAGCATCCTTGGCAGGCCTTGCACGGCTAGAGGAGCTCAACCTTGCCAACAACAAACTGGTCGGCACCATCCCATCGTGGATTGGCGAGCTTGATCACCTTTGCTACTTGGATCTGTCGGATAATTCATTGGTTGGCGAGGTACCCAAGAGTTTGATACGGCTCAAGGGTCTCGTCATCGTTGGTCGTTCACTAGGTATGGTTTTTACGAACATGCCATTGTATGCGAAGCGTAATAGAAGAACACTCGACGAACAACCAAATACAATATCTGGGAGCAACAACACTGTCAGATCTGGAAGCACCAACGTTGTTTCTGGGAATGACAACACTGTCATATCCGGGAATAACAACAATGTGGCTGGTAGCAACAACACTGTCGTAACCGGGAACGACAATACCGTAACTGGTAGCAACCATGTTGTATCTGGGGACAAACATATCGTGACTGACAATAACAATGCCGTATCCGGGAACGACAATAATGTATCTGGGAGCTTCCATACCGTATCCGGGAGCCACAATACTGTATCTGGGACCAACAACACCGTATCCGGAAGCAACCATGTCGTATCTGGGAGCAACAAAGTCGTAGGAGATCAATGATTTTGTAAGTGAAATGGTTCCATCTTCCCTGACGAAGCTCTTGTGGTTGTCCAAGTTCGGTGTAGCTCACAATCACTTGGTGGGGCCAATCGTGTTATGTAACTTCATGGATATATATAGCATCTTATTTCTACTTTTAAATAAGATTTCCCTAAAGTATCTTACATACATGATGAGCTGAATGTCAACGGAGGCTTGCAGCTGATGTGGACGAAGCGTGTTTGCTTATGAACAAATTTGCATCCTGGATGTCAAGATGGGGTGATTATTCCATCTCTTGTATTCGCTGTTATGTGTGATGTTTTCTTATGCTGATTGGGCTGTGCATCACATGATGAATTTTTATTTTTTTCGAAACGGAGGCAAAAGTTTTGCCTCATCGATTAATTAAGAAGAAGAGAATTGCTCAGTTAATTTATGGAAAACCGGGCGAAAACCAATACAAATGGAGCACGGACTAACTCCTCACATGGCAAGAAACCCCACAACAGCACATGCGGCTCCTCCCAGACTCTCCGAATACACAACATCCACAAACCCCGATATTGCTACTACGCCAAGAGACCCCCGACAAGAACAGCTCGACACAAGACATCAGGCACCTCCCAACACTCGACGACAACCCAATCAAAGCGGACAGGCCGAGAGATCGAAGGTCATCCATCAAGCAGTGAGAGACGCCTTGCCCATGGCGCCACTCTTTTCTTTGCCCACCTTCTTTTATTTGCCCCTTATTGGTGTCCCTGTCAAGAGGCAAGCAATCGACCTGCCCAAACCAGGTCTAGCAACCTCCACACTGGCGAGCAAGTCACAAAGTTCCTTCGCGAAGAGAGCATCTGGATTTGGAGTAGGTGCCAACACACTTGGCTCAATGGTCATGTCACTCACAGGCATCACCTGCTCCATGGTCGCAAATGAGGGAACATCAGCAACATCTAGAACTCCATGCTCCATGACACCAAGAGATAGACTGGTTGACGCCTGACACCCAATGGACTTAGGAGATGGAGAGATTGAAACATCCAAATCACCACACTCCTCAGCATCAGGTATCTGGCTAGAATCCAGGGGTGACGATGGCGATAAAGCCACAATTGAGATCTTAGGAGGGTCTACCTTCGGTTGTTCGATGGACAGGGGCAGAACCGAGCCTCCACACAGCTCCCGAAGCTCAGGCATGATCTGCAGCAACGGAGTCACAACCACATCATTGCCTAGACCCTCATAGGCCGACGGCGGCGAGCTGGCTCTAGCACGAGGGGAGAAACAGCCATGAAGCTCGTCTCCCCTCTCGACCTCGAAGCTGCCATTAGGCACAATCAAAGGGCACAACACATGAGCACTCTGCAACACAGGCGACGCCAGGGAGAGCCCTCCTAGTGCAGCCTCAACTCGCTCCATGAAACTCTCCATCCGCAACATCCAACCTTGCATGGAGTCAACGACATCACGCAGAGGCTGGACCATCTCCTCAAACCGGAAGGAAGCCATATCAAGGAGCTCAGAGCGCAACAACTCGGCTTGCCTCTCCAAGGCAGGCCGCACTGGGATATCCTCAGAGGCCACAGAGCTAGCAGGAGCAGCAACGATCGATGCCCAAGAATCACGACCAAACGTCTTCGAGAGGGGCGCGGCTTCTTTCCGGACCTTGCAAGGAACTGAAGCTTGTTGGTGTCCGACAGGGAGGCGGGGCAATGGCGACAAAGTAGGGCTTCCCAAAAAGCTGAGGGGACGCCGGGCATTGCGGCACCCACGCGCTCGATGACCATTCTCAAGGCATCGAGAACACCTAAAAGGATCTCGACACTCCGCTGCACGGTGTCCAGGATAGAGGCATCTGCAACATCTACCATGAAGCCAAGCGGGGATGGGACGGGGAGCCAGTGCAGGGCCTAGTGACACAGGGCATTGCACGTTGCGTCGCGGCATCACCTTTTGCCAACCACCGCATGAATCCGCATCGCACGCCATGCCCGGCTGAGCTGTCGAAACTGAGGATTTGGTAGCCGGCGGCAGCGTCGGCGGGGCCAGCACATCGTCATCCTCTTCATCTTCATTGTCGGTAAGGGAGCTCCACGAGACATATCGCGCCTTGTTCAGACCCGGCTCAGCGCCGACAGGCGTTGAGGATGGCACCACTTCTACAGGAGTCGGGGACGGTGCGGTGGTGCCAGCAGGAGTCGTGGACGATGCGGTGTTGCCAGCCGGAGTCGTGGACGGCGCTTCAGCAACAGCAGCCAGGGGTGGCGGTGGGGCTTCCACAAGAGTCGAGGACACCGTAGCAGCGCAGGCAAGAGTTGGGGACGACGTGCACACAATAGAAGTCGGGGCTGACAGCGTGGTGCTGCCAAGAGGAGAGTCAGCGAAGGCAGGGGATCCAAGCCCTCCAACCACCAAGATAGGAGCATGATCTGGAGCATCACGCGCCGCGTCCAGGGCAGAAAACGCGGCGACGCTGCTCGGAGGAGGCCGGGGGCGAGGCAGGGAGCGCTTGCCCGACTGCGCCATCGGAGGTGCTGCCACATCTGCCCTTGGCGGGAGTCCAGCACCGGACAGACAACCTCCAGCTGTCGAGGCGGCCATGCGGGAGGCAAGAGCAGCCGCGGCCAGCGCGACGGCAGCAATTGAGGCTTCCGACGGAGTCAGAGATGACGACGCAGACGCGAGGGCCATGAGCAGCACCTCGAGAGCCTGAAGGGGAGAGGGAGTGCAGCTGGGAGAGGACGCGGAGAGCAACCCGGATCTGGTCTCGGCGGCTGAAATGACGGCCGAAGGAGGGAGATCAACACGGCGCCGCCGGCCGCGGCCGTGGGGTCGCGAGAGCCATGGATTCCTCCTCGACCGTGGGCGTCTCGCTCACATGATGAATTTGAAGTGTTTAAATTCAACTAGCTACAAAATTCTCTCGTGCTTCTCGCAAAAAATATCTCTAGTGCAAGTCTTGAAGGAGATGTAGCAAAAAAGCCGAGATTAGCCTATTTGTCCCCGACGTGAACTCAAATAGGTGAGCACTTTCTTTCTTAGGCACTAATCTGCGCCGGTGCGCTGGCCCAACCGTTCGGCCGGTCGCATCGGAGTCGTTGGATTTGAGCCGCCTGGGTGATTAGATCTGACAAAAAAACCGTTTTGCCCCGCAGCTTCTTCTTCCTCTCGCTAGAATCGCATCTCCCGCTTGATGTGCGCCTCGCCTCCCTTCCGATGACCGTCCTCGTCGCCGGTCCCCACCCTCTCCGGCCGTCCTCGTTGCCGGTCCCCATCCTTCCCAGCCGTCCTCGTCGTCGTTCCCCACCTTCGCTGGCCGTCCTCGTCGCCGCCTCGACCCATGAAACAGCCGCACCTGCAGTTGCAGCTCTCAGCAGCGATGGGTGTAGCTCAGGTTGTAGCTCCTCTGCTTCCCCTCACCGCAGCCCTGTCGCCATGGCCACGCCCATCCATCCCTTTCTGCTTCATCATCCACGTACAGATATATTTTGCTTCAACCATTGTTCATTTTTGCTACGACCGGTGACGGGAATTGCTACAACCATTCATGTCAACAGTCACGGCGGCGACGACGATTTGCTTCAACCTTCGTCGGGTTTTTCCGGCAGTAGCAAGACGTGACACCGGTTGTAGCTTTTCACGCTGTCGGTTGTAGCAAAAAATCGCAGCACCGCCGTCGCCACCACAAATTTCGTTGTGCCGTTGCAGCAAATCACATTTCCGATGGTAGCTTCTTCGTTGCCGGCTGTAGCAAAAATGACCGCCGGTGGTAGCTTTTACTGCTTCCGGTTGTAGCAAAAATCGCAACACCTCAGTCGCCACCACAAAACTTTGTCATTGTCATTGCAGCAAATCACGTCATCGGAGGTAGCTTTTTTGTTGATGGTTGTAGCAAAAATCGCGCACTGTCGTCGCCGCCACAATCTCACCGTCGCCGGTTGCAGCATATTCGATCGCCGGTTGTAGCACGGTCGATCGCTAGTTGTAGCACGCGCCAGTGGGCGTAGTAGCATGGCCAGGAAGCTGGGGATCTAGTAGTGTGCCATGAGGACAAGGGGTAGGTGGCTCACGGCCATGGCGTGGAGGAGGATGTGCGGATGCTTCGCCGGAACAGCCATGTCCGGTTCCTAGTAGCAGCGGAGGCTGGTGGTCAACAGGAGGAGAGATCCATGAAGGAAAAATGAGACCAGGGAGAAGCAGAGAGATAATGAGGGGAGGAGAATGACCGGAGGAAGAGGATAAGGAAGGAATGAGAAAGAGGGAAAAGGGGGAGGGACAGGCGTGGGCCCAGAGAGAAAACGTGCGGACGCGGTGAAGGTAGCGTGTGCTAGCGAGGACGCGTGGTGAGTGACGCAGCGTGCGACCGGCGCAAACTCGGCCGGTGCGCCGTCCCCAAACGTTTCCCTTCTTTTATTTACCGCATGGGCAAATAAAAATGAACCGTCCATCCGACTTTATCTAATGAACCAGATCCTTCGATACCGGTATAGTATAGTGCAACAAGCACAAGAATTTTTTCAGCCAAGGGTAAAAAGTTCCCATGGAACTAAGAGCTTAATCACGAGCATGTCAAAGAGCCAGATATTCGAAGGAGATGTAGCAAAAAAGCAGAGATTGGCCTATTTGTCCCCGTAGTGAACTCAAATAGGTGAGCACTTTATCTAATAAATATGAATACATCCGACTTTATCTAATGGACCGGATCGGACCGCTTGCCCGTGCCGCTCTCGCGGGCGGCAGGGCGAATCCTAGCCGCCGCCGGCCAGCGGCCCTCCCCCAACCCTTCCTCCCCCCTGCCGCCGCCCGAGGGCGCCGCCGGGCGAAGCTCGGCTGGCGTCGGCGGCGGCGGGGCCTTCTTCCCTTCTTCCTTGGCTTCCGGCGGCGCGAGATGCAGGGCCACGGAGAGGAGCGCGTCGTTCGCGCGGGACGGCGCGGCGGCGATCCGGGCGGCGCGCCGGTGGTGCGGCCGTGCGGCGGCGGCTGCGTGGATCTGGTGGCGTGGGCTTGTGCATGGGGAGGGCGAGGTGCTGGCTTCTTCGGGGCTTCCTCGTCAGATCCAGGCGCAAGGGCCGCGGGCCGCGGCGGCGCGGGCTGGGGACGGTGTCCAGCTAGGCTGGGCCGGCCTCCAGCATGGTGCGGCGTGCCGGCTGGTGCGCTCGTGGCGGGGCGTGGCTGTACGGGCGGGGGGGCTACAGATCTGGTGGTAGCTGCGGTGGCGCCCGTGCGGTCGACGCGGGTGGTGGTGGCAGTGTCTCCGGGAGGGGGCGGCAAGGCGCGTGGCTCCGGTGGTGCGTGCCCGGCGGCTCCGGCGCTTGGAGCTCGCCGGGCGACGCGGATGGGCAGCGGCCGGGCGTGGCTGCTGCTCCGGCCGTGGGCGGCGGCATGGGTAGGTCTCGGTGGCCTACCGGTGTCGTGGCGGCTTCACAGTGGCTCGATGGATCTGTCTGCGGCAACGGCCGGCTTCTCCGGCGTCGGTTTGTCTGCGTTCGGGCCGTCTCGACCTTCACCCCATCTCCTCGTCGCCCGGGCGCTTCTCCCATCAAAGGGCTGGTCCTCTCCCAGCTGCGGTCCACCGCCCGTCTCGCACCCGATGCCGCAGGACAGAGCTCGTCTCGCGCACGATGCAGCAGGACTGAGCTCGTCTCGCGCATGATGCAGCAGGACTGACCTCGTCCCCCTCTCGTTGCTGCAGGACCGAGCTCAGCTTGCGCTTGGGGCAGCAGGATGGGTCGGTGGATGCCAGTTCTGGCCGACCTATTGGGTCTCGATGCTGGGGGTCGCCCAGGGGCGCGAAAGGTGGGACCTTTCCGCTCGTCTCTTTTGTTGGGGTGCGGCGGGTCACGGGTGAGGTGGTGTCGTGGTCTTGGATGCTGGGCGGCGGCCCTGGTGGTGGTGGTTGCGCGGTGCTCTTGGACAAAGCCCATGCCTTGGTGCTGCCCGGTCACCATGGTCATATGGGCGGCGTGGTTGCCGGGGTGTGGCGTTCGGTGGCAGTGATTGTTGGCCGAGGTGAAAACCTGCTCTATCTTCGGACGGACCGGCGGCGGCGAAGATCGTTCCCTTCTTGAAGGCGTCGTCGCGGCTTTCATTGCCCGTCATGCGGCTCTGGGGGAAACTCTGATCCTTGGATCGGGCGGTGGCGGCGCCCTAGCGTCGTATCCTTCCTGAAGGCGCCGCCTTGGAGCGCATGGTTCGTCATATGTAGCTTCATTCTTCGAAGCGGTAGTGCTAAGAGTGGTGTTGCTGCGCTCAGCGCCTATGTATCATGTCTTGGATGTGTGCGTGTGTTGCGGTGGCGTGGCGTGTGGTTGTACTGGATGCTTGTGGTTTGATGCTTTATATATAAAGCGGGGCGAAAGCCTTTTTCGGTAATGGACCGGATCGTTCGATATACCGATACAATATAGTGCAACGAGCACAAATATTTTTTTGGGCTAAAAATTCCCGTAGAACCAAGAGCTTAATCGTGAGCATTACAGGACACCCCATTTAAAAGGAGAATCGAACATTGATCGTCGAAGAATATAGGCTAGAGCAGCACACCCGGCTTGACCATCGATGTGTTTGTGAAGCAAATTGTATGAAAGTTTTTGCCGTGGTACCTGAATGGTACCTGAGTTTTTGCCCTGGCACACGCAGCTTGATGTTAGGACTCTATTACCTTTTGTTTTCCCCTTTTCAAGCAAATTAGATGATACCCTACGGGTTACGGCGAAAATTTGTTGCAATATATTTCAATAAAAATTGGTTGTTTGAAACAGTTAGATTAATAAAATATACTAAAAAACTAAAAATACACATTATATATTGTATTGGATTATTGTGTAGTTAAAAAATATTTATTTAATATAAGCATTATAATATAATGGAAATTTTTTCCCATGCATGTTGAGTGAGCCTTTGATGAGGTGACATGTGTGCTTGTTAACCTAAACAGAATTAGTGGTGATCAATTAATAATGAAAAAATAATTCGCATGCATATTATAATGGACCTTTGATGATGTGGCATGCGTGCATGTTAAGATAATAAAAATAATAGGGATGAACTATTTAGATTTATAGGATGTCATATTCATGCAGATAATAAAAAATGCAAAATATTATTTTTACAATAGCTTTACCCGGGTAATAAGAAAGAATAAGTAATTACAAAGTATCTCTATGTCGTAGCATGCCTGTCTGAAGTTTTTTCCCACTCTCACAAGGCCACTAGGGAAAGTCTTTTTCCCTTCGATCTCGTCGCGAGTCCGCGGATTCGCCTCCCCTCCACCTGCCGCTCCGAACGGATGGCGGCGCTTCTTTCTTCGAGTCAGTCTTCCGGGCTCCGATCTTCCTCAAGTTCATTTGTCGGGACGGATTAGGCGGAGCTCCGACATAGATTCATGCCAGCTCCTCGGAGCGACGAGGTTAGGGTTTCTCATCGTGCATACGCAACGGCGAGATTTGGTGTTAGATTCTTCATATTGATTTAAGGATTCAGTGGCGACGACTGCAGCTCCCGAACACTGGTCCTTAGGGGCACGTGCATGAAGACTTTTAGGCTGTCATCGACAAGGTCAAACTGGCTCCGGTATCGGAGCGGCAACAGCGGTGCATCGGCAGCTCGTTCTGGCGGCGGCAATGGCCGTTCAGTTGTCTATGGACCTCGATGTAATTTTTATTATGTTTTGGGTGCTTTGTACTTCCGACGAATCTTTATAATAGATCTGATATTTTTACAAAAAATAATAATTACAAAGTATATATGAATAATAAATGAAAATTATTATTTTACAATAAAAAATTAAGACTCTTATTTTGGAATGGAGGAAGTACTTCAAAGAATATGTACATGTGAAAAATGTGAAGACCCCTGTGCCTCGTAATAATTTTATTCCTATTTAGCGCTGCAGGCGTCCATTATAAGCAAATTTACAAACAGGCGCCTGCAGCGCCCCGCGCTGGGCCAGCCCATTACTGTGTATTTTCGTATGCAGAAAAATGGGCGAGCTCAACGAGAATCGAACCGATGACCTCACACTTGCAGCTTCGTTCGTACAACCACCACCATGAAAACATTGCTAAGCTTCAACTCTTTATTCCTTTTATTGTCAAAAAAAACTCTTTATTCCTTTCATTCTGTGCTTCTCTATTCTTTTATTTTTTTGCTTTTCTTTCTTATTTTCGTTTTCCTTTTTCCATTTTTGTTTTCTATTTTTTTCTTTCTTCATCTTCCTGGTTTATTCCCTAATTGCTTTTTTTCTTTTTTTTGTTTTCTTAAATGCACGAACTATTCCAAATGGATGGTGTTTTTTGTGTCAAATTTGATGAACTTTTGTTTTCATAATCAATGAATTTTTTTTATTTCTAGTGAACAATTTTTAACGAATGATGTTTTTTTAATACGGTGAACATTTTTTCAATTTTGATGAAATTTCTTCAAATTTGATGAACTTTTTTAAATTCTATAAACTTTTTTTTCCAAATTTGAAGAACTATTTTCAAATTCAATGAACTTTTATCAAAATCAATGAACTTTTTCTCAAATCAAGTGAACATTTTTTCAAATTTGATGAAGAATTTGCAAATTTGATGAACTCTTTTTCAAATCCGTTGAACTTTTTTGAAAAGTTGATGAACTTTTTTAAGTTCGATGAGGCTTTTCCAAATTCAGTGAACTTTTTTTCAAATTGGATGAAGAATTTTTTTCAAATTTGCTGAAGTCTTTTTCAAATCCGATGAACTTTCTTGAACAGTTGATGAACTATTTTTAAATTCGATGAACTTTTTCCAAATTTAGTGCACTTTTTTTCAAATTCGATGAACTTTTTTCATATTTAGTGGACTTTTTTCAAATTCAATGAACTTTTTTTGAACTCGTGGTCGTTTTTCATTGTTGTGAACTATTTAAAAAAATTGTGCACTTTTTTCCCTTTCATGAACTTTTGTTTTTGAATTCATGAACTTATTTGAATACATGAACCTTTTTTACATTGGCCAACTTTTTTATGCATGTTCATCAACTTTCCAATTTTTTTTACATATTTTCCATACATTCACGTTTTTCAGCAATGTTTTCAAATAATTCAAAAAACTAAGCTAGATAAGTAGCGCTGCTACGCTAGTTCTTAAATAAAAGTCGCGCTGAAGTGAATCACTAGTAGCCAGTATGTGTACCGGATAGCTAAACTCAAAGACAACTATGAAGTCGCGAGTTCAATTCACCAAGAGCCACCTTTATAGGAGTATATGGTTTTCGCACAATAATACATTTTTTTTCTTCATGCGCGTTCATGGGCCGGCCCACCAGGAGCTGCCTTCGGCGACGCTGAAGGCGCCAAGTCGGGGCATTTCCTATTTAGCGCTGCAGGCGCCGGTTTTAGCTGGGATTCGATCCTGCGACCTCACGGTCATTCATCTCATGCATTAACCACCGCACTAACTCGTATTAGTTGCCTATAAACTACTGCTTCTTCACCTTTTCTTCTTACAATGATTCTTTTTTCCTAATTATTTTTCCTTTTTATTCGAAACGGTTTTGTTATGTTTTTTGTTCTTCTTTTTTCTTCTTTTCGGAACGGGTTTATATTCCTTTTGCTAATTTGAAAGAACTATTTTTCAAAATCGTTGAACTCTTTTTCAAAATCAGTGAACTTTCTTTCACAATCGATGAACTCTTCTTCAAGATCGATGAACTTTTTTCTAAATCGATGAAGTCTTTTTCTAAATTGATGAACTCTTTTTCAAAACCGATGAACTTTTTTTCAAGATCGATGAACTTTTTTCTAAATCAAAGAACTTTTTTTCTAAATTGATGAACTCTTTTTTCAGAACCGATGAACTCTTTTCACAATTCATGAATTTTTTTAAAAATGGATGAATTGTTTTTCAAAATCGATGAACTTTTTTAAAAATGGATGAACTCTTTTTCAAAATCGATGAACTGTTTTTCAAAATTGATGAACTTTTTTAAATTTTTGTGACCTTTTTTACAAATTTGATGATTTAAAAAAAAGATGAAGGTTTCCAAATCTGTGAACTTTTTTGAAATGTCGATTTTTTTCCTTTTTGTGATTTTTTTTAAGTTTTCATTTTTTTTCTAAAGTCAACAGTTGACCAGTCAGTCAACTGGTCAACCGCGACCGTATGAACAGCCCTCGAGGCTCTCGATCCAGCGAGGGACCAGGCGGGCGAGTTTAGCGAGCGACGGGCGTGGTCGCCACATGGGCCGGCCCACGATTCGGCGGCTGTGAGCGCCAGCTGCCTTAGCTGGCGCCTGAAGCGCCAACTAGGAGCTCCCCCGAGTAGGCGCTCCCTCCATCTAGTCCCCGCTACATCTGGGCGGTGCTGGGCTGGGCGGCAGGCCTATGTAGCGGGGGACCAGAACGGGCCCTAAATCTGGGACCTCGCCGGTAATTTGTCCAGATCGAGATTTTCTTCCTGTAACCTCCCCGCATCGAGCGCCGCCGGAAGAGGGCCGCCGCCTACCAAATCGAGGGTTGTGGGGTAGGCCGGCGCCGCACCGGGCTGGTGTGAGCCGCCTACAGCGGCGAGATCGAGCGCAACAGCCGCGTCGGGAAGGGCCGCCACTCCGTGAGGAACCGAGGGGATGGAGTCCCCCGTGGCCAAGAAAGCGACGGTGAGAATCGCCCTGATCCTGTCGCCGTTCTTCTTCTACTACTATACTCTCGATTTATGCAGCGATTCGGTGGACGCCGTTTAGAAAACAACCGGTTTATAATCGAAACAGTGTAGTAGTTCTTCATTGATGACCAGGGTAATTACAGAAAGCAGGGTTGATATCAACCCTTATTAACAGAACAGACTCCTGAAGGATTTGGTGTAGTACTTGTTTCGGCCGGCGTCGCATTGTCCGCCGCATTCTCCTCGACCCCCAACTAGGGCGGCATCAAGTTGTTAGGGGGCTGCGGGTCTGGTGTATTGGAAGGGGATTGACACTAACTGGGATTAGTGAGATTTTTGGGGTGCTCAGTCAAATGTGGTGGAAATTCATGATTTTATGTGCTTTGGGATGACTTTGTGCTAGTTTGGGTCTCGCGGTAGCTACACATTCCTAGCTCCTGTCATTTTATTTTTATGGCTTGGGACTACTGTTTGTTTGTACGCTATAATTGTTTCGAGTCTCTGAATTTTGTTAACTGATAGTGACAAAGTAACTGGATCCATATTTCTGTATGCAGCAGCCAGAGGAGGAAGATAGGTTGAGCGTGCTGATGGATGATGTTTTACTGTCTATCTTGCGGAAAGTCGACATAAGCTCTGCTGTAAGGACGAGTTTGCTGTCAACACGGTGGAGGCAGCTGCCCTGGCTGCTGCCTGAGCTCAGCATTGATGTCAGGCATTTCCTACCTGTTCCATGCCCATACTCGATTGCGGCAAATGACTGTCAGCAAGCTATGGTGGCTCTAACCAAAGCAGCCAAGTGTTTATTTGCTAAACCTCAGAGAAAATCCACCATCACAACACTGCAGCTTCAGCTCTACTTGATCAGCACTTTCTTGAGCGACATTGGCCCACTATTAGGTGATGCGATTGACAGTGCTTTGCTGAAAGATTTGGACCTTTGCCTTCTTGATGATCTGAAACCTGGTGACTCTTCTGAGCTGCACATGCTACAGCTCGCCAAAGACATGTATGGTTTCTTCAATGCCTACCCCAGTGTGTTCTGTTGTCTCACAAGACTTTCTCTTCATGGGGTTTGTTTTATCGAGTTGGATATGCACCATCTCCTGTTTGACTGCTGCACACAACTGAAGCATCTAAGCCTCCATTATTGTGATGCCGGTCGCCGCTCTGTGTGGAAGATAGATGCACCAAACTCAAAACTCAGTGTTCTGCAAATCGACACATGTTGCTTTGAGAGAATTGATTTGGTCTGCCTTCCAGAACTGGAGAAGCTCCATTGGGATACTTGGGTGTCCGAATATATCCCCTTGTCGTTTGGCGATGTCCCGTCTCTTGGGGAACTAAAACTCTCATCTGCTTTAACATATTATAATACAGTATTTAAATTAAGTGAGCTTCTACATGGAACCACAAGCATACATACTCTGACATTGGATTTCCAAGGAGAAAACGTACGTACTAGTTCATTTTTTGTATTCGCTATACTGTCACACATTTGTATTTTCTATATATGGTCAGAGCTATCTAGTTATGCCATGGATGTGTATTTTACATGATGGAGAACACACATACCTGTAAATAATTTGATAACATACATCTCTATGCTTTTAAACTGTTTCTTATAGATGCTTATGAACTGCTTTGTTCTTATTTTCTTTTAATTTTGTGATCAGCTTTGGATCCAACCTGAAATGAAGCAACTCTACACCGCATTCAACAAGCTAAGGAAGCTGACTTTGCGTGGTACCTTTGTTGAATTTGACATTATATGGACAACAGCCTTCCTTGAGGCGGCACCCTCCATGGAAATATTAATTATTGAGGTAATGCTGTTTCAGTCTACCATTCCAGTTTTGTTGTTTCCCTTTCATTTTAATGTTTTGTAAGCTTTTCTCCTTTTCAAAATTTATGAACACATTTCTACCTTCCATCTTTGTAAAAATTGAAGTGAGGTGTCCCTTCCTTTGCCTTCCTTTTTCTTTCCTCGAACACGCAGCAAAAAATGCATGTTGTTGCTCAATACATAATAAGAGAAGTGTTTTTTAATACTGTAATCCAGCTACATCCGTAACATATTGTTCATGCAAATATAGGCATGGGACCATGCATGCAGCGCATTTGTGAACGATGAGGAAAGAAGGTCGGTATTTGCAGAAAGGAAAAATCCTCAGTGGGAGATGGACTTCCATTGCTCCAAGAACGGGCTACTGAAAGAGCTCCAGTTTGTCGGCTTTAGATCGCTAGAACAGCAGTTTGCGTTTATAAGAGCCTTGCTGGACCGAGCTCCCAACTTGCAGGCGATACTTCTCAAAGGAGCTGAGCAATGCAAGTACTGCGATGCCCTTGAGACCAAGTCGTGTTGTTCAACAGAGTCTTCCTTTCCAAAGAGTGAGGATGAGCAAGAACTGGTGGCGAGGTGAATCACAGATGGCAAATCCTCACCCCGGGTGATTTTCCATGAATGATCGTTTCCCTTGGGGATGAGCCTTATGTAACGTTCTACTCCCTCCGTTCTGAATTACTTGTCGCAGGTATGGATGTATCTACATGTATTTTAGTTCTAGATACATTCATTTCTGCGACGAGTAATTTGGAACGGAGGGAGTGTATGTTAGTCAAACAGTTGCATCAATTCTGGAGCTGTTATGTACCAGCAAATAATGTATTCTTTTTCTTTTCTATTGAGAATTGCAAATAAGCCTACCTGACTCTTCTGTATGTGCCCTGCTCAGCATATTTCTGCCTTTTTGTTTGCTTAGATGATGTAAACTGTGATGTGATGTTTGATCATGCTGAGTATGCGAATGGACTTAGAGGAGATGGCCTACAGTAGTTTGGTTGTATGTAACCTCAGCGTGCACAGCTGTGTTGTTCTCCATCATAGAAACATTTCTGGTAGAGTTTATGTTCCTGAAAAGTAGTTGGTCAGTTCTCCAATGGCATCCTGAATGTGTGTTTATGAGTTGGCAGGATCTCTAAGACCGTTGGATTCTATACATCCAGGTTTAAAGTTGAGGGGCAAAACTGTTTTGCTGCCTCTATCTAGGCTTAAAGTTCAGTCAAAAGACACATTAATTTAGCTGCTGAAATGCAGCCATCTTGTAAATGCAGGCTGCAGATCATCCTGCCAAGAGTAGTCTTAGGCTAGAGATAACAAACTGGAGGAGAGGACAGTGCATTCCTATGATTTGATCACAGAGGAAAGCGCAAGACGTCATTTGCAGAGTAAACAGACAAGGTTTCTCCTGTTCCATCACCACATTATGAACTAAAAATGGCAAGAAAATCACCATAATCAGTACATTCATTCAGTTCAACAATGAATGATCCAATCCCGCAAACAATGAAAAGCACATGAATGATCCAAGGTGCCGTTTTTAAGAGAGGTACAGTTGAATACACCACAAGTTTGTCCACAATAGTACCCAGGTTACATTTGACAGTACATATGTCTCATTTAACAGCAGATGGTTGAAACACATGTGACCATTCTACTGCTGCATCTACCAGCGCAACCAGATGACAGATGCAATCCCATACAGATTAATCATACTTGGACAGGTCCCAAAGTCAGAAAACCATTACAGCTACAGAACTAGTTGCGAACTAGAAAGAATTACTAGCCAGAACCATAAACTAAACTGGGGAACACCCAGAGGCTACTTAGTACACCACAGTCTGGAGGGGACGACATATCATAGAAGAGCATGGCGCGAACTGCACTGTCTGGCACTGGCTGACCAAACTCGACCGCGGTCCAAGTTTCATCGGGATCTTCAGTTAGCCTTGCAAAATAAATGCAGTTACTCTTTCCTCCCCATCTTTCCGGGCTCATGCAACAAAATGTAGGATTCCTTCTGTCAGGGCTAACAAACAGAGCATAATTATCCAGCTTCTCCAACTTCACCCACTTAGCTGGCTCGACAGAGAAGTTGAGGCGAGAGACCCTAAAGATCGTGTTAGATGAGCCACCCAATCCGCCAGAGCTGAACCTTTGGTCAATCAAGAGAAGCATGTCACCACAGACCACCAACCATGAGTTCATAGGCACAAACTCCTTTTTAATTGCTATTTCTTGCATGCTGAACTGAGGTGTCAGGTGTATAGTGAGGTGTCAGGTGTCAGGTGTAAGGTGTGCTCTGACCAGGAGTTTGTTCCAACCTGCCACTCAAACATGGAATCTCTTGAGAAAAGGAGGAGGCAAGAGTTGGGTGAAATCAATGGGGCCGTAAGGATGCCTATGCCACAAAAGTATCCAAGATCACTGTTACGTGGGAGTTTGGGGGGGCATCACCTTGCTACCAGTGTACACATCGACAAGGAGGCAGTGAACCTTGTAGGAGAAGATAAGATACCCATACGAGCAGCCCAAATAGTGCATTTTATTTGGACTATTTTTAGGCACTGAACACGCAAGAGATGAGTTTTTCTTGCTAGGATCACTGAGCTGCCATTTGCAATCAGATAAAAGGATGGGCTTGATAGGGCCGCTATGTGGATGAACATAAGGACCATCTGGTTTGAAGTGGAGCGGCGGGAAGCTGAATGTATGCACAGAGGGAAAGGTAGAGACTGCAGCGCGCCAAGAGCGGCAGGTGCCAATGAATGCAAGGAAGTCATGGAATGAGTCAAACAGAGCAATAATTTCATGAAGCAGAATTTCTTGAAGCAGGCTGTCCAGGAGATCTGCACAAACATGAGGCCAGACAAAGGCAAGGAGGTAGAGGCTGAAGCAGGGCAGGCGTTCTTCGAGGTTCTCTCCACAGTGGTAACTTCTCTGCTGCATAGAAATTCAAGAATAATGGATCAAAATAAAGAACTGAAACATAATTGGAGTTAATAAATACTTCAGGAGTTAATACAGTACAAGAAATGCAGCAGGCTTTAGCTGAACAATAAGGCAAACATGAGTGTCAACTGAGACATGTCAAACTTCTATCAAAAGAAACTACTCTAGAACCACCTACACCTTGACTTTTTTTCTAAGATAACATACTCTAGCTATAATATCTTCAGTGAGACAACGCTATATACAATTATATAACTTTCATATCGTGACAGGTGGGGTGCCTTGTAGAGTATCCTTGAAATAAATTGTTCTAAGTGATGATTTTGCTTGATGTAAAAGCGGAATAGCATGCTCCCCTTCTTCTAGAAAACTTGCATAGCGATCATTTGCTTATCTATTTTTCACTTGGTCATCAAACAGAAGTAAACATTGTTCATGGCAGCACCATGACCATGAGAAAGACCAAACGAACAAGAGGCCATATACATTATCCAACCCAAGCGTGCAACACTCTTAATCATATCAAGTGATATAATGGGAGACGCTCCTTGCTGATTCTACTCTGGATCCAACCCAACCACGCACTAAACTGAATCACATCAGGTGACCAATATACATTTTACAAACAAAAAAAAATGGTGATAATCCCTCTGATGTTTACGCGGACAGCTTTGATAAGAAATTTTAATTTACTCCTTCCCAATAACAGTCACAGTAAAAGAATCGATCAAATCACATTGGACTCTGAGTTTCAGGCAATCACTGAACCAAGTGAGCACAGTTCAAGGCAGCAACTGTAATACTCATCTACATTGCAATTAAGGAAAACTGAAACTATTTCCCTCATCAGAGACAATGGAGTTATCAACAACTGAACCGAGTGGCACACCTTGTAGACAGTGGTGGCGATCCAAGTTTAGGGGAGGCCAGTGAGTCAATTATACCACCACTAATTCACAAAAATGCCGTAAATATCACCTGTAAAATCATCAAGATGTTCCTACCAATTCGCCAAAATACTGTAAATTTCACTACGGATTCGCTAGGGCAAGATTACTGCCTCTCCCGATTCTACTTTAATTAAACCCTAACTAACGAAGATGTGTGAAAGATAAAAGAGGGGGAAAGGAGAGACGAGCGAGGTTACGGTTGGGGTGAGGGTGCAGACGTGGAGCTGAGAGCGGTCTCTGCCTGCGGCGAGGGTTCGGCACCCTGCTGCGGCAGCCGCGCTCTTCCGCGGCGGCGGCGGCTTTCGGCCAATGCGACTGTGTCTTTTGGCATAGGGGAATTGGGCCGTTGCGTAGGTTCCCGATCCCAAAACGAGGACCAGCCCAGCGAGGCTGGCCCACCCGGCCCGCATCGCTGGTTGGACCAGCGCAGCCTTTTGTTTTTCTAGCGAATACTCCCATATTGTTGGAATAGTCCAATGTTGCTTTTGCACCTGGGGAGAGGCGGTTCAGGGAGCAATAAAAGTGGACGCAGAGTCACCAATTAAAGCATACCTTTCTCGGCCTTCGGCTAAGATCAAGTGCAGTATCTGTTCTTATCAGTTTAATATCTGATACGTGGATCTTTGAATCCACACATGATATTAATTTATTTATTTATGGGGAGAACCTATTTATGTAGCTTGCCACATGGATGGTTATTATGTGTTGGAACAGGCACACTCCGACCAAAATAAAATAAAATGGTTAACCTTGAAAAGCATATTTCATGCGTCCACATGTTGTTCCTCTGTGTATGCAACATGGATGATATTTTAGAGGCGTCGTTGTTGTCATTGCGGCAGCAAGTGCCTGAAAAAATGGTGGCGAGAAAGAGGGAAAAGACGAGAGACTGTACGAAGACAAAAATGAGTGGATGAAGGCTTTGTTCAGGGATACGATTGTGGGGGATGGGCGATGTGTGAGCCCATGGAGAGAAATGAGAGAGCATGATTGACGACCATGAAATTGTTAAAATCAAAGATTCAAGAAGACCAAAATGATTGAGTGTAGTGTGGCCAAGTGTGTTTGGGCTCTGGTGCCATCTTTGCAACATTCAAGAGCCGAACACACGAGGATTTCTGTCGACGGTGATGTGTCAAGCCCCCATCCCTGACCAAATCGGTGGTGGTGACGAACAATGACAAGCACTAGTATAGAATCCCCTAATTAGCGACGTGTGAATGTGCTTACTACTGGCGTTCAGCTGGCACGTGCGGTAGTGTAGTGTCGCTGGTAAGTGGCTACTGCCAGTCAGTCGTGACATTGGAATTGCGTCTTATGGGCAAGGAGGGAGGAGGTCGCTGGATGAAACGGCGGCGCGTAGGTGTGCCGGGTTGAGGAGGAGCCCCAAATCTAAGGACTCAGTTGTTTTTTTTTTTTTTTGAGGGAACCCTAAGGACCCAGTTGTTTAGCTAGGAGGCCTTCCAACCAAAAACACTATCGGCAAACGTCGTTTCAGATGGTTCTCTCTAGCGCGGCCTCTTGTTGGCCCAGAGGCCCATTTAGTTTTTTCTTTTGAAAAAAATGCAAGTAACACAAATGAAGACCCTCAAATAAATTGTCATGATCTAATTTATGAAAAAACGCCATGCTACTTTATAAAAACTGTCATCTCTCTAATTTTATAAAATTACAATGAGTGTGATATAAAAAAGGTCGTATGATCTACAAAATAAAAATTGCCATGTTAAACATTTACGGTTGTTTAATTATCTTTATTTCATCTTGCGAGGAGTGTAGTAAATATGAAAAGCTCTGTACCTGTAGCTCCAATGTTCCATACATGTTTTTCTAAACCTAGAACCAAATCTGCAGGGTAAGAAACGAAGAGTACTTTCTAACTGCATAACCTACAGTGACTATTATTTAAAGAAAATGTGACTATGTAATAAGATATTCCCTCCATTCCCTTATACAAGGCCACTTCATTTTTCGTGTCAAATTTTGACTTATAATTTTGGTCAATAGAATATGAATTATATGTCATCAAAGATATATCATCAAAAAGTTCGTTCAAATGTGCATCCAATGAAATACGTTTTGTGGCATATAACTCACTTTTTGTTGGTAAACTTAATGGTCAAAGTTAGACATAAAAATATGAAGTGGCCTTGTATGAGAGAATGGAGTATATTGATTTTGCATGAAACGAGTGGGCTCTGGCGCCATCTTCGCAACATTCAAGAGCCGGATGGAAAGTGATTCATCTTCATTCTGTAGTAATCCTTGAAGGGGCCAGAAGCAGCCTGGCTGGCAGTTCTATGTACCCAAGAGGGCTGTGCATTAACCATTTTGCAACTAAATATCTAAAATAAATGGCAACAGAAGCGAAGTAAGCAATGTCTCAAGCGAACTCACAGCACCAATGAAATGCGTAGCACAAAAGGAACAAGCCAACATGAACATGAAACAGCCAGCATAATCACCACATAACCGCCCAGACATTATAAGCTACGCAGAGCAATAGTGGCTGGCGGGTTCACTTGAAAAAGCGCACAAACGGTTCACAGTAGCAAAGGGCGTCTTTGTTGCTTTCGGGTCAGGAATGCTAGAAACTACTCCCTGTCCCAAAATATAAGAACGTTTTTAACACTACACTAGTGTCAAAAACGTTCTTATATTATGGGACGGAGGGAGTAAGTGTTTGTTCCTCTCAAAAGTACTCTTCTTCCATGGAGACGGTCAACAGTAACCGTAACGTGTATGACAGGAAACGGTCTCATTTCTTGTTATTGCAGATCTTGAGCGACTGGAGCCCAAGCAGGCAGGTCGATCTCCTGGCGGCTTCAATCTGTCTGAGCGCGACGAAAGCTGGGATGTTGGCGAGTGGCCTTACCAATGAGCTCTGTACTCTTTGCCTCTCCCTGCGCAGATATAGAAACACGCATCAGAGTTCTGATCAGGTGCTCTAAAACTCAACAGGTGAAATATACAAAACTAGTGTTGCCTCTACTACCTACCACTGGAAGTGACACTATGAACATAGCAAATGGAAGTCTGAAAGTTCAGTGGTATGAAATCACTGAAAGTCTGAAACTATGTTCACTCATACGAACATACCACTGGGAGTCTGAAACTAAACTATGGACATAGCAGTCATCTATCATATGAAACTAGGGGTTGGGTGCGCCGCTTGAGGCGTGCTTGTGCTGTGCCATATAGGCAAACGTCCATTCCACGGTATCTTTTGGCGATCGTTGTGACACTTTTGAAGAAGACATGCACCAGGAAGAGCAAGCGTGTCGATAGGGTCTGACTTGTTTTTTAGAAATTTCAAATGGGCTAAATCTGAGTAGATAATATCCACTCCTTCTCTTGGACAATAAACATACGTTAAGAAGAGAAGTATTAGCCATTAGAAGGAAAAAATTAAAGGCTCTCATTGGTAGTTCCCCAGTCACTCATGGCATGATCATGTGATCATGTGTACAAAAAGCCACACCCAAATAGCACCCAAAAAGAACTCAAGCTCCAGAGGACCCAAATCTATGAATGCATGTACTCAAACTAAATAGCTACAGATCAGATCAACCTCAAAGGCTCAAACTTTGTCTCACAACGAACACCACATAAAACACATAAAACATGGATGCGTCAGCCAGCCAAGCTATCTCATGGAACATGGGGGTACCTCCAAACCAAACAGAGCAGCAAATAATAGGAAGGGTGTCAACAAGCTCAATGGGGATAACCTGGTTCACAATGTCACCTGAAGTATTGGATCGTCATGGCCACAGACCTGAACCACTTTGTCGTTCCGGAGTTATACCAGCTCAGATAACCCAACGATCCCTGATTCATGGTTTCATATATGAGATATCCTGTCAACCGAGGTACAAATCACAGATAGATCAGCTCACCAACCAATTAATATAATCTTCTTCAAGAAAAGGCATTATAAGAGTGTAGCTGCAAAACATCATTTAGTTCTTTACCAAGAATGAAAACTTACATAGTACAGACTAAACAGAGAACAAAAGGTTCCCAATAGAGCATATACATTTTCCATCAATAACAAAACAAGGAAATCTTGACATCCTTGACTCGAACGTCAGAAATCGCAAAAATTGAAATAATAAAACAGTGTTGAAAATTTCTCTGAACCCAAAGCTTTTCTTGTCTTGATTCTGAAGGAACTCCAAGCGCGCACTAACTCAGTGAAGACCAAATACAAGTACAGTCATCTTTATGATAGTACCATCCAGTGAAAAACAAGGGCGAAACTTAATAAGCAAATGGCAAAAACACACCCTGTAGAACTTTATAGAACAACTTACATTTCCTCCTAGCTGCTCTTTCCATGCTTCATAGTCTGGCAATAAATAAAACGACTTGACAGCTATGCTCTAGTTATTGGTTGCCTGGACAAATAAGGAAAAGTTTATAGGAGTTATAAAACCAACAGAATGACAAAACTTAATACTGAAATATGTATAACCATGTATCTTCAGAAGAAAAAATTATATGTGACGAATGACCGAGAGAGTTGCAGACCTTGATAATTGGAGTAATGAAATCAACCAAGAAAGAAGGAACTTTGAGAAGCAATGGCCACTCTGAGTGGATGAAATTGATCAGCAACCCCTTGATGTGGGAGGCATTATGGTCCTGAAATTTCATCAGTTCGGTCAAGGTCACCATCGCCGATGGCCGCACAACCAATGTAGAGAGTGAGATAAGAGAGGCATGTACCAAATCATGAACCAAGTAAAATGCTTGTGATAATTTTATAATCAAATTGGGAATACCTACACCATACCTTATCATGATTAGCATCATGTAAATTGTGCTTCTTGATAACTCACATACTTCAGGCTTCAGGAGCTGAACAAAATGAGGTTTTAGCAATACAAACATGTGCTGGCAACAAAACTACAACAACTGCTCTTTCATAACCCAAATGAATGAAGCTATAACCTTGTTGCAAGGATGAACTCCCCTTCTGCATACGGAATGCATGGGTTGCTGTCTCCACAGTCGCAGCCACTTCACCTTGGCCATGCCCAGAATAATCTGGGCACTTCCCTGAACGATTTGGATGTCAATAATGGTAACCTGATCAGGGGTGCACACATGTCAACCATGGTGACTGGTACTTCTGGTAACTCTTTTGCAAACATTTCAAATGGTGCACCATTGGCTCCTACAAATAGGGCAGTTCAGTCTCTTGAATCAAACAACAGGCAACACCTTGGTCGGATAAATTCGTCTTCGACAGGCTCATTTAGCTCATTCGCTAGTGATTCTCCCCACTTTCCAGATCTTGGAAGAATTAGTAACACCTGGCAAACTGCAGTGCCGTCCAACATTCAGCAACTTGGTCAGAACGGCAGCATGTCCCAAGCAAGCTTGCATGGGAATGGCCCTAGGATGGAACCTGTCTCAAGCTATGCACCACCATCAAATCAGATTACATCTCTGGGAAATGATATGCAGAACCAAGTAGCACCACTAGCTAGCAATACCCTTCCAATGGTATTCAATCAGGGTGCAGCGCCATTCACCTTTGGAAACAGCACAAACTTGAGAGAGACGCTCAATAGCAACCTTGCGTTTAGCAATTCAGGCATCAACACTTCATTGCCAAACCTTCGCATTGACAATTCGGTTGTGCCAAGGCAGACTCTGGATGGCGGGAATACAGGCGGTGTTCCTCTCTGCAGGATGGCAAGATTGATCAGCAAGCTGTTGGTAATCAGCTCAATTACAACATCAATGATCTCGTGGGGACAAGTGGGCTGCAAAGGGAGCTCAGTGGTGGTCTGGATGACATTGTTGTTGACATGTTCAAGCCGGTATGATCCACTTTTGTATTTCATTTTCAGCAGAATATATCTTAATGCCAAACTTTCATGTATTTTGCTACTATTTTGCATCTACATAGTAAGTTTTGTCATTTTCAGCAGAATATATCTTAATGCCAAATTCAAAATTGAAGCGAAAGCCATATCTAGCAAAGCTCCAACAACAACAAGTATCACCCATACAGAGATGGTATTCAGGGCACACACTGACCGTAGGACATAACCCCTAGGATCGGAAAGCCATAGGAAGAATTAATACATGTTTTATTTTCTGTATTTCTCCCATGTTCATTTCTGACTTCTCCGATTTCAACCTTCTAGATGGCTGCCGAGTTCAACCCAGTCCTGCTGCCGGAGTTTTGCCAGCCGGAAGAGACGATGCCTTTCGGCAAGCAGCTGATTCAGATCATCAAGGAGTTGAAGATTGCTCTGCCCTCTATCACCAGGACTCCTACCAACGCACTTCCGGCAGACACTCGCTATAGGATTGTGGTGCACAATCCAAGGAGGACTTTCGAAAGCTTCTCAGAGCCCATTAACTTCCAGTTTACCTCGCCTACTTGGATCCTCGGGAGGGACATGGCTATTCATCATGCACTTGGACACATCCGGGAGGAGTACAGGGCCGAGCTCATCGGATCAGACCTCACCATGATCTCCCGCAGAACAGTAAATGGAGAGATCGTATGCATCGTGAATGACAACTCCATCATCACATATGTCCAAGACCTGGAGACTCACATCGGGACTCTGGAGGTTCAGACGCGTAGAAGCTTGAAGTGTTCAGGAAGTTATTCCATGAACTGGAGTTGGTGGACAAAGCACGCGAGGACCACAATGAGCATGTAGAAGTCAAGGACCTTCTGGAAAGAATCCAGAACTTGAAGACTTATATTGCCGCGATGGAAGAGAAGATGGACATGGGAGAAGATCTCTATCCGAGTAGTGACGATGGACCCGTAGTGAGCAATAATGAGGACTACGAGCAGAGCTCTGCTGAAGGACGCACCACCGAAGGACGCACACCGAAAGACGCACCGCCGGAGGATGCAAAGATATCTGAGTTGAACACTTAGTCATGACTGACCACCATGTTACTTTTATATTATCGTTGATCAATTAGGCCGATGTTTTCAATTTGTCGTAAGATTTGTATCCAGAGTTTGAACTATGATTGAATTGAATAAATGAATGATTGTTGTGATAATGTTTGCGCATGCATATGGGTATTGTATTTTACTCTTTAGACTCTTATTCTATTCTAATTTCTTATCCACTCCAAAACATCAGATGCCTCCGAGACGTGACCCCGAATTCAACATACGGGTCAGGTTATCGACAGGGCGGGTGGCAATGGATTGTTGTTGTTGTTGTTGCCTTGGTTCTGGATGAGCATCTGCATCAAGGCATTTTGTTGTTGGATCAGTTGAGTGAGCTCCGGGGGAAAGTTGAATCCGGGGTCACGTCTCGAAGGCATATGATGCTTTGGAGTGGATGAGAAATTAGAATAAAATAAGGGTCTAAAGAGGAAAATACAATACCCATATGCATGCACAAACATTATCACACCAATCATTATTTATTCAATTTAATCATAGTTCAAACTCAGCATACAAATCTTACGACAAATCAAAAACATCGGCCTAATCGATCAACGATAAAATAAAAATAACATGGCAGTCATGACTAAGTATCCTCCTCAGATATCATTGCGTCCTCCAGCGATGCGTCTTCGATGTTGCGTCCTCCGGTGGTGTGTCCTTCAGCAGAGCTCTCGTCGTAGTCCTCATCATTGCTCACTACGGGCCCATCATCACCACTCGGATAGAGATCTTCTCCCAGGTCCATCTTTTCTTCCATCTCGGCAATATATCTTCAAGTTCTGGATTCTTTCCAGAAGGTCTTTGACTTCTTCATGCTCATCGTGGTCCTTGCATGCTTTATCCTCCAACTCCAGTTCACGGAACAGCAGCTTCCTGAACATCTTCAAGCTTCTATGCGTCTGAACCTCCAGAGTCCTAATGTGAGTCTCCAGGTCTTGGACATATGAGAGGATGGAGTCGTCATTCACTGTGCGCACGATCTCTCCATTTGTAGTTTTGCGGGAGATCATGGTGAGGTCTGAATCGATGAGCTCGGCCCTGTACTCCTCCTGAATGTGTCTAAGTGCACGATGAATAGCCATGTCCCTCCCGAGGATCCAAGTAGGGGGGGTAAACTGGATGTCAATGGGCTCTGAGAAGCTTCCGAAAGACCTTCCCTGGAATGTGCACCACAATCCTATAGCGAGTATCCGCCGAAAGTGCGTTGGTACGAGTCTCGATGATAGAGGGCAGAGCAATCTTCAACTCCTTGATGATCTGAATCAGCTGCTTGCCGAAATGCATCGTCTCATCCAGTTGGCAAAACTCCGGTAGCAGGACTGGGTTGAACTCGGCGGCCATTTAGAATGTTAAAATCGGAGAGAAGCCAGAAATGAACAAGGGAGAAATACGAAAAATAAAACATGTAGTAATTCTTCCTATGGCTTTCCGATCCTAGGGGTACTTCCTACGGTCAACGTGTGCTCTGAATACCATCTCTGTATGGGTGATACTCTGTAAGGTTGCTCGAGTACAGAAACACCTTGTTGTTGGAGCTTGTGATAGTATGGGTGATCTCCCTGGAAGCTTCAATCTGTCTGAGTGTGATGAAAGCAGGGTTGTTCAGATATGGAAAGACGCATCAGTGTTTTGGATCAGGTGCTCTACAATTCAACAAGCAAACACTACTAGGGAAAAGCTTATAGGTAGACACTTACTAGTAGCGTGGGTTTATACCCCTTGCTACTGCTACTTACTAGTAGCGCGGGTTTATAAACCCACGCTACTACTAAGTTGATAGTAGTAGCGCGGGTTATAAACCCTCGCTACTAGTAAGTGCTCTCCACCGTGCCCCCGGGACATGCCATAGTAGTAGCGTGGGGTATAAACCCAACGCTACTATTATCAACCCACCGACACATGTATAAACATAGCACACGGAGGCCCAATCCCAGACCCACACCCTCTCGATTTCACTTCTCCCTCCCACCTGAGATGCCCTTCCTCGCCCACCGCAACTGCCGACCTCACACCTCGACGTCTCCCTCAAATCCAGCGACCTCCTCTTCCACCGCAGCCCCCTCCCCTGCCCCTCCCTCCTCCGCTACTGAAAGGAGAGGGAGATCTAGCAGAGCACTGCCCATGACGATGGCCAGATCTCTGATGGAGGCAACCCATGGCATCATTTAGGGTTTCGGCCCCAACTACGACAGCCACCGGTGAGTTGTTGCACCTACTCCTCTCTATCTCTCTCTTCCTCTTCTAATCATTGTCTCTTTTTTTGTAGAAGCAGCAAAGGAGATGTGGAGAAGAGTTGGATGGGGAAGCACCATCACCATGGACGACTTCATCCCCTCCAGGATCAGCATCGGCCATGGATGAAGAGGACGATGACGCCAAGCAGTGTAGCCATGGCTGGAATTTATTTTTTTAATTCCTAATTAGTTAGTAGTAGCGACGGTCCAGACCCATGCTACTACTAACTAGTAGTAGCGCGGGTGGCACCCACGCTACTACTAACAGAAGTAGGCACGCTACTACTACCAGTTAGCTGTAGCGCCGTAGTAGTAGCGCGGGCACCCGCGCTACTACTAGTCTTTTACCCCGCGCTACTACTAGGCTTTTTCCTAGTAGTGGAAATGTACAAGAAAACGAGTGTTGCTCATGTGCTACCAAACTCAGCAAATGCAATGAAATTTATTAAGATATAAACAATACTAGCAATATGCCTCTACTAATTACCACCGGAAGTGATACTATCAACATAGCAAATGGTTAAGTCTGAAACTATGTTCACTAGTATGAACATACGAAGGTACCACTGAAAGTCTAAACTTATGTACAGTCATATGAACAAAACCCACAAAACCCGGGAAGTCTGAAAATATATTCAGTCGAACGAACATACTACTGGAAGCTGAAACTATGTTCAGAGGTACAAACGTACAACTAGAAGTCTGAAACTAAACTATGGAGATATACAAAATTACTAGTGTCAGGCAAAAGTGTTCCATAACTCAGCAAATGCAGTGAAATATATGAAGGTATGAAGACATAGGCAACACTAGAATATGTCATGGACGCAGGAAAGGCTGAAACCATCGACGCAGGAAATAGGAGGTCGTATGAACACCGTGTATCATAAACTAAACAAATGGAATGTGCAAAACAACCAATGTTAGGCTCGGATGCTCCAAAACTCCACAAGTGTAATGAAATATATGATGAAGCTATATAGACATAAAGAACATTGGCAATATGAATATAGTAACTATGACTGAAACTGTCGACAGGACAAGTCATGTGAAAGAAAAAGTATCTAGTTCCTGTTTTGCTTACCGGTGGTAGTAACTATGACTGAAACTGTCAACAGGGCATAAAGAACAATTGCGCTTTTCTTGTCTTGCTCAGCCTTCTCAACAATGAACTTGGCATGCTCAGCTTGGTGTGCAGCAACCTGTTCAGCTTCAATGGCATGAGTGAACTCTTTACCAAAATTGAGACTAGTAACGGACACACCATCCAGAGCAATATTGAAATTCTTAGCCTCACTGTCAAAATCTCCCTGATCTCCCTGCTCACAGCCTGCCATTACATAAAGGATAAGTTAGCAACCTATTCCAAGTAAGACCAGCTATTATCTACTATAGCATGGAAAACACGTACACATGGCAAACATGGTGAAGCTGTACCTCTCTCTGTGTGATTAGCTGACTTGCATTGTATTGGGCAACCACAGCTTTGAGTGTTTCAAATTATAGTTCTCCCTCAGGGTCCTGTACATAGTTGGTAGTCTCTTTGGCATGGGCCGTGTAAGAACATGAATATCAATTCTCACCTGCCCAAATTATCAAGCGGTATCAAATATATGCAGTGAGCGGCAGTGTAAATTCTACTTTTGAAAAGAAAAGAAGTGCATGACCACTAATAAATTCACATAGTCGGAATGATATAACTTGTTCAGCATCAGCTAACTGTCTTAAATCGTCATGGAAAGACATAATGATGAAGCAAAAGAAGTACTTGTGACTGCTGTTAACAGATTCAAAGCGAATGAGTTGACATGCTTATTCACAGGCAATATATAATGGTGACCACTGCTAATAAATTAAAAGCAAATGAGCTAAAATGCTTATTCACAGAGCAGTAGATGCTAGATAGTCCATAGGCTACAATGCTGTAGGATTTCATAGATCAACTGACATGAGCTGCAGTAAAATCCAAGTGAGTCAACAAAAATATACTTCATTGATGGCAGGTAAGCTATGACAACCATTGTCACGGTAACTCGACAATTAGAAAAGATTACAAAAAACCACAGAAGTACAGAAGTTTATGGTCCTGGGCATCAAGCTGTCCTGTGTTGAATTGTGTAAAATAACAGACAACAGATGCAATGCCTCGTAGAACTCGTAGCAGCAATGAAATTCGCAGCATGAAAGAAACAAGCCAAGATGAACAAGAAAAGGCCAACATACTCACCACATAACCGCCCAGACGTTATAAGCTACACATAGAAATAGTAGCTGACAGGTTCACTTGAAAAGCGCACAAACGGTTCACAGTAGCAAAGGCGTCTTTGTTGTTTTCAGGTCGCGAGTCCTAGAGACTAAGAGTTCATTCCTCTCAAAAGTACTCTTCTTCCATGGAGACGGCCAATGGTAACCATAACATGCATGACAAGAAGCGGTCTCATTTCTTCATGTTGCCCAAGACCTTGAGCGACTGGAGCCTAAGCAGCAGGTCGCCCGACTCCAGGAACACCTTTTTGTTGGAGGCTGAGATGATGTGGGCAATGTCCCTGGCGGCTGCAATCTGCCTGAGCGCGAGGAACGCAGGGTTATTGGCGATGGCATTACCAATGAGCAAGACGCATCAGTGTTCAGATACAGAAAGACGCGTCAGTGTTAGGATCAGGTGCTCTGAAACTCAACAAGCAAAATGTAGAAGACAACCAGTGTTGGCCTCAAGTGCTACCAAACTAAGCAAATGTAAGGAAATATACAAAGCTATGAAGATATAAACAACACTAGCAATATGCCTCTACTAACTACCACTGGATGACTGGAAGTGACACTATCAACATAGAATAAGTCTGAAACTACGGTCAGTTGTATGAACATACCACTGGAAGTCTGAAACTATATTCAGTCGTATGAACATACCACTGGAAGTCTGAAACTATGTTCTGTCATACCAACATACCACTGGAAGTCTGAAACTATGTTCAATCGTACAAACATACCACTGAAAGTCTAAAACTAAAGTATGGACATAGCAATCCAATCATCATATGAAATGTACAAATTTACTAGAGCCAAGCTCAAGCGCTCCCAAACTCAGCAAATGCAGGGACATATATGAAGATATGAAGGGCCTGTTCGGTAACACTCCAGCTCCGAACTCCACGACCGGAGCGGGCGGAGCGTGCCGAACGCATCAGCTCTGCGATTCTGTCACGGGAGAGCGGAGCGGCGTGCAGTGCAATTTGACCGAGCGGCATGACCCTCGCTCCTCATTTCAGCAGAAGCAGGATCTGATCGAAATTACAAAATGTGCCACCGCCAAGTGCCACGAATGAAACGGTACGAATCTATTTTCTCCAGCGTGAGCAGTTGGTGCTCCACTCATGGATTTTCTTACCCACCTGAACAGCCCATACTTGACCGTAATGCGCTGCCAGCCCACGTTCTCACGGAGCGGAGCCAGCCGAACACAGGCGCTCCATCGGGAGAGCGCTTCCTGCGGGGAGCAGAGCGGAGCAACAGGTTTTTATGGAGTGGAGGGTTGCCGAACGGGCTCGAAGACTTAAACAACACTGGCAATATGCCTCTACTAACTACCACTGGAAGTCTGAAAAAAGGTGAAACCGTATGGAAACTATGTACCATAAACTCAACAGATGGAATGTACATTTCTACCGGTGTTTGGCTCAGATGCGCTACCAGTGTTAGGCTCAAATGCGCCAAAACTCAACAAGTGTAACGGAATATATGATGAAGCTATGAATACATAAAGAACACTGGCAATATGCCTCTGGTAACTATGATTGAAACCATAAACAGGATAAGTAGGTTTAGTAGTGTGAAAGAGAAATATCTAATTCCTGTTTTGCTTACCTGTGCCCTGACAATTGCACTTCTCTTGTCTTGCTCAGCCTTCTCAACAATGAACTTGGCACGCTCAGCCTTCTGAGCAGCAACCTGTTTGGCTTCAATGGCATGAGTGAACTCTTTACCAAAGCTGAGACTGGTAATGGACACATCATCCAGAGCAATGTTGAAATTCTTTGCCCTCTCTGTCAGCACCTTCCTGATCTCCCTGCTCACGGCCTGCCATTACATGAAGGATAAGTTAGTAACATATTTCAAGTAAGACCAGCATCTACTATAGCATGGAAAGCATGTACACACAGCAAACATGGTGAAGCTGTACCTCTCTCTGTGTGATTAGCACTGTATTGGGCAACCACAGCTCTGGGTGTTTCATGAATGATTGAAGGCAACACTCTCTCCTTATAGTTCTATCCCAGTGGGTCCTCTACATAGTTGGTGGTCTCTGGCATTGGTCGTGTAAGAACACGGGGACTAATTCTCACCTGTCCAAATTATCAAGCGGTATCAAATATATGCAAGGAACTGCCGTGTAAACGCTACTTTCAAAAAGAAAAGAAGCGCATGGCCACTAGCAAGTCCACATAGTCAGAATGATATAACTTGTTCAGCATCAGCCAACCATCTTAAATCGTCACGGCGGCATATAATGACGAAGCAAAAAAAAGGTACTTGTTACTGCTGTTGAGATATCAAAGCGAATGAGTTGAAATGCATATTCACAGGCAATATATTATGTTGACCACTGTTAATAAATTAAAAGCAAATTAGCCACAATACATATTCACAGAGCAGTAGACACTAGACAGTGCATATGGTACAATGCCGTAGGATTTCATAGATCAGCTGACATGGGTTGCATTGAAATCCAAATGAGTCAACCAAAATTGACTCCATCAACGACAGGTATGCGGTAGCAGCTGTTGTCACAGCAACCGGAAACTACACATTACGTGTACCAGACGCCACCCACCTATCAAAATTGATAAACACTTCAGATGTGTCCAATCCTATTACAGGGCTCGGAAATGACAATGCGACGACCCTTTACATGTATCAGACCCCATCAACCTGTCCAATTTGCTATATGCACGACCCTGTTACAGTCTACAATTACACAATATGCTCAGAAATGACAATGTCAAAGCCCTTTACTTGTACCAGACCCCAACCACATGTCCAAATCGCTCGCAAATTAATCACTTCACATGTGTCTGAACCTCAAACAGGCTACACTTGCACAACATCAACATGGACAACTAAAATCGAACCCTCTTAAACATGGATTTGGCTCCCAGGTAAGCAATAAATCACGCATCTGTTCTAGGCGACGAGGCATCGAGACAGGAGAACGTTACCAATCCCGGCTCCCGAAGGTGTTCTCCACCAGCTTGGGTTGGGTCGTGCGCAGACGTCGTAGATGATCGGCTTCTGGAGCCACTGATGACGATTTGGGTCCCCTCGGCGTACACCTGCACGGAGCAAACGCCCAAGGGCGACCAGAAATCAACCACGGACCAATCGCGCAGAAAACAACAGCGAGCAAGCAAAGCCATCCAAGGATCGGCCCGAGGGTTACCTTTTGCTTGATCCCCTCGAGACGCTTGAAGACGACTTGTGGCGGGTCTTGTTGCCCCGCGCCGCCCAGCAGCCCGAGCCTGACCAGCGCGCTGGACCCCGCCGGAGCGCTCGGCGTCCGCGCCCCCATTGAAGTTCGTCGCGATCGCTGGCTCGCCGGAGTGGGGAGGGGCGGCGGAGGCCGGGGTTTAGCTAGGGTTTACTCGGCCGATTTGGGGGAGAATGGGATGGGGAGGAGGAGGAGGCGGGCCGAGGAAGAGGTAGATGGGTCCGGGCCGGAGATCGGGGACGCCCGATTTCAAACGGACGGCACGGATGGGAGAGTCGGGCAGCGCTGGGCCGCCGGCTTCCGGTTCCGGCGCAAGATAGTCTTGTGCTCATGACTCGTGGGTCCCGCACGTCAGGAAATGGTTTTGGGGCATTTTTTTTCTCGCGTGTGACCGGCCGACTCGCGCAGGTGTAATTGCAACACGCGGGGCTGGATCAGATCGGACGGCCTCCGTGAATTCCCATCCACCACGAAAGAACCCTGGGCGTCCGATGAAGCTCACCTGCTCCCTCTATATTAATACCACCGCCGCATCGGAATGGCTCCAATCACTTTCTCTTCTCGGAGCCACCTCCTCCTCCTCCACGCTCTCCTCGTCGCGCGTCTCCCGCCACCGCCTTCGCCGGAGAGACCCCCGCGGGCGTCGATGGGCAGAGGAAAGTAAGCCCTCTTTCCCCTCGCGCGTTGTGCACATCTACTGCTCAGCTGCTCTGTTTCGCGCATGACGGATTCGATTTGTTTGCTTTGGCGCGGCGCATGCGACACGGAAAGGGGCACCGGAGGAAGGTCGAGTGCAAGGACGGCAAGGCGCACCGCCCGGCATTCCAGGCGAAGAACGCTGCGCTCAGGAGAGTGCACGGGACCGGGTACGACCCCGTCCGCGCCCTCATGGCCGAGCTCGAGCTGTTGGCCCTAGAGAGGGCAGCGGCGGCGGCCATGGAGGAGGCAGCGGCAGCGGCTAGGGAGAAGGAGAAGGCGGCGGCGGCAGCCAGGGAGGAGGAGGAAGCGGCAGCCGCCCTCGAGGTTCCCGCCGACGAGGCTGCGGCGGCGGCTGAGGGGCAGGATGATAGACCCACTTGGGTCGTGTAGGCTAAATCTTTCCGGTAGACCTACCTTCTGCTGGTGCAGACGAACTCGATCCAGCGTCGGCCATGGTGAAGTAGGGGCCGGTGATGGCAGAGAGATGGCGGCGGTGGTGGAGCTTCCCGTGAGCGCCGCGCTAACCCTAGATCGGAAGGGATTGTCGGTGGGGTTTGTGGCAGCGATTAACCTCGTAAGTCGTGCCCCGGCCCCCACCTCTGTTTATATAGCGCGGGTCACAGGTGTTGGGGAACGTAGTAATTTCAAAAAATTTCCTACGCACACGCAAGATCATGGTGATGCATAGCAACGAGAGGGGAGAGTGTGATCTACGTACCCTTGTAGACCGACAGCGGAAGCGTTAGCACAACGCGGTTGATGTAGTCGTACGTCTTCACGACCCGACCGATCAAGCACCGAAACTACGGCACCTCCGAGTTTTAGCACACGTTCAGCTCGATGACGATCCCCGGACTCCGATCCAGCAAAGTGTCGGGGAAGAGTTCCGTCAGCACGACGGCGTGGCGACGATCTTGATATTCTACCGTCGCAGGGCTTCGCCTAAGCACCGCTACAATATTATCGAGGATTATGGTGGAAGGGGGCACCGCACACGGCTAAGAATATGATCACGTGGATCAACTTGTGTCAAGAGGTGCCCCCTTGCCCCCGTATATAAAGGAGCAAGGGAGGAGGAGGCCGGCCCTAGGAGGGGGCGCGCCAAGTGTGGAGTCCTACTAGGACTCCCTAGTCCTAGTAGGATTCCACCTCCCATATGGAATAGGAAAAGAGGAAGGGAAAAGGAGAAGGAAGGAAGGGGGCGTCCCCCTTCCCTAGTCCAATTCGGACCAGACCAAGGGGAGGGGTGCGGCCACCCTTGAGGCCCTTTTTCTTCTTTCCCGTATGGCCCAATAAGGCCCAATACGTATTCCCGTAACTCTCCGGTACTCCAAAAAATACCTGAATCACTCGGAACCTTTCCGATGTTCGAATATAGTCGTCCAATATATCGATCTTTACGTCTCGACCATTTCGAGACTCCTCGTCATGTCCCCGATCTCATCCAGGACTCCGAACTCCGATCTGGCATCATAATGAACTTCCGCTTCATGCACAACCAACGAGGAAGGTTATATAAACATAGAGTCACAGGCCAGGTGCTATGGTTGCTGCTCTGCTCCCCAAAAGGATTAATGCCATCTGCGCTTAGACCAAACCATACGTTCCTTGCGTCATCTGCAAACTCCTTCCCGTACTTTCTCTCGATTTTTCTCCACTGCAACCTGTCAGCGGGTACTCTCAACTTTCCGTCTTTCTTATGGTCTTCTCTGTGCCATCGCATCGCCTTGGCATGCTCTTTATTTTGGAACAAATGTTTCAACCGTGGTATTATAGGAGCATACCACATCACCTTGGCAGGAATCTTCTTCCTGGGGCGCTCGCCCTCGACATCACCAGGGTCATCGCGGCTGATCTTATAGCGCAATGCACCGCATACCGGGCAAGCGTTCAAATCCTCGTACTCACCGCGGTAGAGGATGCAATCATTAGGGCATGCATGTATCTTCTGCACCTCTAACTCTAAAGGGCAGACAACCTTCTTTGCTTCGTACGTACTCTCGGGCAATTCGTTGTCCTTTGGAAGCATATTCTTTATCATTACCAGCAACTTTCCAAATCCCTTGTCAGATACACCATTCTCTGCCTTTCATTGCAGCAATTCCAGTGTGGTGCCCAACTTTTTCTTGTCACCTACGCAATTCGGGTACAACAGTTTTTTGTGATCCTCTAACATGCGCTGCAACTTCTTCTTCTCCAAATCACTTGCGCAGTTTCTCTTTGCATCGGCAATGGCCCGACCTAGATCATCAACGGGCTCATCCGATGCCTCTTCTTCAGCTTCTTCCCGCATTGTCGGCTCAGTTTCTTCCCGCATTACCGGCTCAGCTTCTCCCCTCATTGTTGTATCATCGTATTCAGGGAACCCATGGCCAGGATAGCTGTCGTCGTCCTCTTCTTCTTTATTGTCTTCCATCATAACCCCTCTTTCTCCATGCTTGGTCCAAACATTATAGTGGGGCATAAAACCGGACTCAAACAGGTGGACGTGAATGGTTCTTGACGTAGAGTAATTGTGACCATTCTTACAGCCAGCACATGGACAAGGCATAAAACCATCCGCCCGCTTGTTTGCCTCAGCCGCAAGCAGAAAAGTATGCACGCCATTAATGAACTCGGGAGAGCATCGGTTATCGTACATCCATTGCCGGCTCATCTTCAATACACAACACCGAAAACACCAAATTGATACAATACATAAAGTTCATACAACACTTAAATGCAACAAACAAATAACTCTCTAGCTAAAGAATTTAAATGCAACAACAAATTCGATCAAGATCGCAACTAAGGTAACAATTGATCCAACAGCATAATAATACCAAGCCTCACTATGAATGGCATATTTTCTTATCTTTCTAATCTTCAAGCGCATTTTCTCCATCTTAATCTTGTGATCATCGACGACATCAGCAACATGCAACTCCAATTCCATCTTCTCCCCCTCAATTCTTTTCAATTTTTCTTTCAAATCCTCGTTTTCTCTTTCAACTAAATTTAACCTCTCGACAATAGGGTCGGTTGGAATTTCCTGTTCAACTACCTTCTACATACAAATATCTATGTCAGCTTGATGGGCATAATTTGTCATAAACACGGAATGCAACAAATAGTTTTAAAAGAGAATATACCACATCTGAATCATAACAAGGACGAGGGCCGACGGGGACGGATATCAAAACCATGGCACTATGTATAACAAACAACGTACGGGTAAGATAATTATACGAGTAACTATATATCCAAATCACACAAACATCAATTTTTTATATAAAATTTCATGAACAAGAGGCTCACCACAAGGTGGTGCCGGCGACGGGACGGTGCGGGCGATCGACGGTGGTTACGACGGAGATTTAGAAGGCACTAAGTAAACCACACCTACATATGCAAACTAAGTGTTATTTTGACCTTAATTTGCATATAAATCAAATACTACCACATATAATTCCTCCCAAATTACTAAAATCCACAATTAATCGCTATATAAACCAATGCAAGAGCTAATCTAGCAATGGGAGATGAAAGGACAAAGTTGCTAACCTTTGTGATCATTTGAATGGATGGGGGCCTGCAAATCTTAACAAATTTGGGGCAAATTTTGTGATGAACTCGAGAGGAGAAAGGAAGAACAGAGGAGAGGGAGAGGAGAAAGGAGGAAGAACAGAGTGCTGGTGGACGAAGGGTTTATATAAGACGACCTTTAGTACCGGTTCGTGACACGAAGCGGTACTAAAGGTGCTGGAGGGGCCCCACTCTGACAACATCCTGCCACTACTCTCATTAGTACCGGTTCGTGATACGAACCGGTGCTAAAGGTTCATCACGAACCGGTACTAAAGATCTTCTCACGCCTGACCGTTAGAACCGGCACTAATGGACACATTAGTGCCGGTTCTGTTATAAACCGGGGCTAATGTGTCTCACACAGGGCCGGCCCTGGGGAGGGGCGGGGGGGCGGCCGCCCGGGGCCCCCAAACTCGAGAGGCCCCCGCCCAGGTACCGAGGTACGTACGCAGGTATCCGTCGGGGAATTCAGGGAAGTCTGTAACTAGGGGCGAAACTTCAGGGGCGCACACACCTTCCTTCTCCAGCGGGGCAGCGTACTCTTCACAGCTTAGGAAACGAGTGGGCCTAGCCCAAGTAGTAATTAGCAGGGTTGTTAGTAACGCATATCCACGTCCCTCAAAAGGAAAAAAAATAATGCATATCCACGCACCACGAACGGATCGAGGAGTTACCGGCGCATCGGCTGATCGGCGATTCAAGCAAACGAATGCGGCGGCGCACGCACGACGCTATTGCCGGGTGTCAATTTTCTCCTCATCTCCTACAGTTTGCTCAATTAATCATCTGCGTGGTTGCCGGCTGTGTGCCTGTACCTCGTCCTCATCGCCCAGTGAGGCCACGACGCCGATCGGCGCAGCGGCGCCTAGACAACCTCGCCACATCCCCCGTCCTCACGTACGCCAGATGAGGTAGCCTATGCCGTAGCATTTTTTCCCCCATAGAAACTGATACAAGTTCATAAATAGTACTATCAATATTGCTTTTCTATTGCTGTGAAAGGGCATTATCAGGCGTTGTTGTGGTTTACATGTACTAATTGTTTACTTCATATATATATATATATATATATATATATATATATATATATATATTCCGCTAATATTGTTTTCAAGAGGAATATGAGCGATTCAGGTGATCTGAATGAGGCGGTGGTATTTGCTGTGGAAAAGCAAACTATTGTTAATCAAGAGGATGAAGGCCCTATGGAAGATATGCTGCCGAAGTCGAGACATTTGAAATTATTTGAGTGATCATGAGTCCATATTTAATTTATTTGCTTAGATTTAGTAGCATTTATAAAAAAATATTATGAATATTTGTGATATAAGAATATGAAATAATCTTGATAGCGAAATGAAGGGACATCAAATATACATACTATATATTTCGATTCGATGTCTATATTAGGGGGCCCTTAGTTCTACTTTCGCCCCGGGCCCCCGAAATCTCAAGACTTGGCCCTGGTCTCACATTTGACCCTTTTTCTACTAGTGCATGTTGAAGGGGGCCAAAAACAAAACGAAAACACCGCGGCATGGCAAAACTTTGAACCCAAATCTGGCCATAGTTTTTGGCTCTGATTATTCAGAGGTATTTCAGTCTGTCAAAACCACGTGATATAGGTAATTTGGCTCATAACACGCTAGGCAAACAACTTAAAGGATAAAACAGTCAACATTTACATGGCATGCTAGCTACAATAACTGTTAAGAGTTTACAGTGTTAGATTGAGAACAAAGAGGCATGGCGATCAAGAAGAGAGGGAACTTACTTGGCTGAGGGAACCGTCGTTGTTATCGCTATTATTCAGCTCCATTGGAGCTGTGGGTAGCACTATTTCGGTGGTTCGGTCTGAATGGAATGAATCTTTGAGGCGAGCGTGGAGGCTTGATTATCACAGGCCAATCCTGGTCCTAATTCTGCCACTATTTATAAAATAATGACTAGCGCTGCACCGGGAGCAGCAATTAAAGCCCCCTCCCAGTCGGAAAGGGAGGGAGGGTCCTAATCCGACTGCAGCTACACGAGCTCGCCGATTATTACTCTTATTATTATTCCAAAAAAAATTATAAGTTATCCGTACACCGGAGTAAAACCGAGTTGGCTTGCACTCCGTAGGTGGAATCCTCTGCTTGTGCTGCTGTGTTATTGATCCGGTCATATAAATAATTTGATAAGCAGCATTACTCCCATGATGATGAAGAAGAAAGAAATGCGGACGGACAGGCCCTGAAATTCAATTCAAAAATTCACCCCAGCGTTATATAGAGAGAGGTATATAAACGGAGTCGAATCCGGCGTGAACTGGAAGGTGCGGCACATGAGTCCTCCCGCGGGAATTTAAAGATCCGGCGCGCTACTGACCCGGGCCCCTGAAATTCATTCAGATTCACCGCCGTCTTAGAAAGAGTCGAATCCAGGATGGACTGGAACGCGCGTACGTACCTTACCGGAGGGGGAGGAGAAGGGGGGTCATGGCTGGCTGGCTTTGCGGAGAAGAGAAGCATAGGGCGCGGCGGCCGAGCCCTGAGCTCTGACAAGGGACGGACGAACCCTAGCGAGGTTTTTATCTCTCTCTTCGGCGTATATATATACTGGGCCAATACCTATCAGTTTCCTTTTTGAAACGAACCGAATTTTACCGACCGACCGGCGTGATGCATGGTGACTGCTAGAACAGAGCAGCGCGCGGGCGCGGGCGCGGCGACCACACGGCTGCCAGTGCCAGGCTAGAACAGAGACAGAGGCAGAGTGATTTACTACGCGTCAAAAAATACAGAGTAGTAATAATTGATTTAAGACCAACCAAAGCAACGCGTCAAGAATCACGAGATGTTGGGTGAGGAGCGATGATGCTGGCCGATCGAGCGACGTTCGTCGTGCTGCCGTCTCTGCTCTGCTCCCGCCGGAAAAGGGAAAACGAAAAACAGCGCGCCAATGTCGAGGAACTGATGCGTCGACGACTAGTTAGCCGCTGGACGCGATCTCCATCGCCGGAGGAAGCGAGCGTCGTCCGCCCGGGTCGCCGAGTGTGGAGACGACACCATCGATCGATTCCACACTGTGCGTGACGAGTGTCTTTTTATTTTTGGGAGGCAAAGCCAAGCCAAGAGTAGCTCAGTGCGGGGGTTACTAGCCTGTTAGAATTAAACACACATGTTTAATTGGAAGGAAATCTCCCCTTGTTAACTGCCATGCCGTTGCCAACAGGCAACTGACGCGTCTCTCCCTTCGCGTCCCTCTGTATCATCGCGTCCCTACAAGAATAGCTCTCTCGCAGTTACGCCCTTCGGTGAGAAAAAGAAAACATGTGTCCGTTCGCTAATGTTCATAAATTTTAAAAATGTTCATAAATTTAAAATAAAATCAAAATTTTACATGCGGGAAGTCCAATTATTATCTACTAGGTCTTCATGATGAATAATCATGATTTTGACCTCAATGATTTTGCCGCTTGAGCATGAACCGCATCGGCATGAGAGGTGCCCCTAAAAGTGGCTTCAATCTGACTTATCCTATCAAACTTCATCAAAAAAGAAAAAAGAAAAAACACAGAAAGAAAACTGAAAGATATGGTAGAGAAGAAAAAAGCACAAAATCTAAGAGCCCTTCGAGGCCAGCCCAAAAAGGACAATGGTCTGTTGCGTGCTGCTCAATTTTGATTATCTAGGCCCAAGACTGTCACGGGAAAATCGTATTGCCATCAAACTCACGCGCCTAAAAAAAATCAAACAACTCACTAGCGCTCAAAAATAATAATTCAAACAACTCACTAACAATAAGAAATCACAAAAATCAGTGTGCCAACATGTCACACATAATTGTAGCATAACTAATCATCATTCAGACTTGTTACGCAAAGTATGAAAAATGTCGCAAGTACAAAAAGAAATTGGTACCATAAAAAGGACACCACGTTCAAATATAAAATGTGAAAACATTGAAGGCAAATGTTTTCTTTTTGTTTACAGCATTTAGATGGGCATGGCAAGTGACGTTAATTTAAACTTGTGATGCCAAATACATGTGTGGTTAAGAAGTTTATTCTATATTTTGCAGTTTTTTACATGTGTTTGGAGATTTTGTCAAAATGTTGTGTGGCCAATTGACAACACAGCATGATATTTTGTTTATGAATAAAAAGAGAGGGCAATTAATTTTCAGTACTTATAAGAAACAATTTGTATGCTCCATTTCCGAGACAAGTCCGTTTAATGCCCCAAATGTGAGGTTTGGCACAAATTCCCTCTAACCTTTTTTCAGTACATCTCCCCCCTCTAACATGCTTTGTCACCCGGTTCTGCTAATCTTAAAGCAGATGGTTCCTATCGTAGCCTTTTGCTTGCATGGTTCAAAGACTATTTCCGATTCGCAATGGTTGGACTTTGACAGCAAACAATTAAGTTTTCTTCAAAGTTTGCGATGTTTGTAGAATCCTAGTCGATAAAATGTTGTAAAAATTTCACAGGCAAATATTATACATGTGGTATGTATTTTAAGTGCTACTATGGGAACCTATAAATAAATGTATGCTGAGTAAAATCTTTAGTTTTTTTTTACCGAACTGTGATAGAAACTGTGGAGTACTGCCGAAAGGAAGCTACTTTGTTTGGAACATAGCAATCTAATAGGGGATGATTATTTTTGTAACACATTCAATATGAAATTCCAAATTCAATGGGAATCAGGGGGGACGTGTCCAGCTGTCGGTCTCTACAGAATTTAACTCTCTTCGTAGCCTACAACCTTAGCTCTAAGAACTTCCAAAACACGACGAAAACTGTATGATTTCAGTCCCATGAATAATCTAATGGTGTCACTGCACCAACCTAGTAGATAATGAGTGATCTCAAGACTCACTCCATCAACTGATGATGCTCCCGCACCGCATACCAAACACGCCCTTTGAAATTGGCCCACATATCGCGGCCTCCCCATCGACATTGCCCACACCGGCAGATGCTCCATCACCGGGTGGCCGCCGGTGGCCTATCAGACCGGCCAGCTTCTCCCCAGAAAGTCTCCCGCTTGACTTCTGACCGACTCCGTAACTGACGTCATGACATGCGTGCCGTTGGCCTACCTAACCTGCAGCTTCTTTCTAACCGGTAGATTCGCTGAATATCATCCAACATGCATCATTGCTTGGTATTTTGCCTTGTGATACCTAGTAATTTCTCATCCTTGCGAACACGTAGAAATCAACAGGGTTATTTTCATCAGAGACAAGTTGACAGAGTTGCGCTCCAAGATGGCGGTCCATGAGGGCCACAGAACATGTCAACTCTTGGCTCTCTGTCTTTTTGAAATGAAATCTTGGCTCTCTGTTGCTAGAATTATGTCGAATATTATTGTACAAAGTAGATTATAGTTGGACTTGGTTTGAACTGTGTGTAGACAGGGTAGGAGTTGTGTCCTAATAGGACACTTATATCCTAGGCCTCTCATATATATCAGGGGTAGGCACACGATGTAACCCATGCCAACATAATAGCACGGGCACGCGGGGGAGCCGGCGGCGTGTGCCGGCGCCCGGGCGGCCGGAGTGCGGTATTGTGACGGTGTCACGGGGAGGAGCGCCCGTAGTCAGGCCCCGGGGATGTAACCATGATGGTGAACCTCGTTAACAAATCTCGGTATCGTGCTTGTGTGATTGCTTGGTCCTCAGTAGAAGACGGAGTGCCTCAGATTATTCTAACAAGTGGTATCATGAGCAAGGTTCGAGAAGAGCGCTGGTTGTTAATCTAGAGGAGAACAATCGGAAAGCAGACGGAATCAGCGAAAGGCAGCAGGTTATCGGCGACTTTGGTGATCGTCAGATTGGTTTCGGGCATAACGCGATGCGGCGGCTGGCGAGGGCTCGCTGGCAGACGACAGGGGCTGACGCAAGCGTCGTGTAGGGTCGAGCGAACGGCAAGTCAGAGCCAGGCGCGTGGCCTAGGTGGCGTCCAAGGTGGCCCAGTCGTGGAGGAGCTAGGCTCGTTGCAGCCCGGCAACAGGCCTAGGCGAGGTCGTGTGGGTTTGCTGCGCTAGAGGCCCGTATGCGTGTGCGAGTTGGGTAGAGGCTGGCGTGCAAGTTGCAGGTCGAGGGTGCATCGTGGCGAGGCTGGTTCGTGAGATTTGTGGTTAAAAAAAAAGAAGGCTTTAGTGCCTGTCGACACATGCATACGGAACTTGATTGCGTACAGGGGCAGTTGAGAGATGAAACAATTTGTCTTGCTGCTAGAGTACACGTACAAGTACTGGGCAATGGATATGAAAAAATTATGGTGCAAGGAATAGGTATTTTGCATGGAAGTTTTTCCGTTAAGATTGTTCTGAGGGTTCAAAGAGTATGTGGCGAGGATGGCGACGTGCGTATAAGGCTCGGAGGAGTCTGGAGTTCGTCGTGGCAGGATCATGCATACACAAGGCGTTAAGCAAGGCATGAAGATGTGCAGGCGGACACGACGCAGGGTGAAGCATGATTGCAGTCGGATAATTTCGGCTGGGTTGGACTGGACAGTCTGATGGATCGACGGGAATGTCGGTCAAAGTAGAAGACGGCGGTGATTTCAGCGATGACGACACAGGAGCGTGATGCTGATGGTGGCCGGCTTTTGGGGCGTGGAAACACGTGATGCAGGCTTGAGGGCTTGTGCGGCTTCAACAGACTATGGCGCAGGGTTGATTCAAGACGGTGCACATGAGAGCTTGGAGTCGACAGGGCGCGGGAGGGTGGCACGTACAACCACCATGGAGTCATGTTGAAGGTGGAGCTGGAGTCAGACGGATGACTTCACTCTGTGCTGATAGAGGGGTTACGGCGTAAGAATTCGGAGAGTCGAAGCCTATTTCAGCGGGATAGCGAGAGACACGTGGATCGGACTGGGTACCAGTGGTCTGATGGAGGCGTGATACTCGGCATCGGTCGGTGATGATCGATGGTTCTCTGCAGTGGGAGTTGAGATAGTGGGGGCTAGCTACCCGGGAGACTCGACCAGGACAGCAGAGGCTCGACGCGGTGATAGCGGCGAGGCGTGCGGTAAGCACAGTGACACAGCGACAGGCCAAGGCACTGGTGGTCAGACAAATGGGTGCTGAAGCAGTGTTGACGAGTACCGGATTCAAGTTGGTGACTGGGTTTATCGGTGCCGGAAGATGGACAGGAGTTGACCATGGAGAATCTGTGAAAGTGACGAAAAGTCTGAAATTGTCAAAAGCGGAGAGAGTACATGGCCGTATATTCTGTGGTGTTCGGTGCACATGGCAAAGTGCGGGTGACAAGTACAGAAGGAGGTTGAGTGCTATAGTTGTGGGACATGTCAGAGACTATCCGGGGAAAAGGGTGAGACAACTGTGAATTTGACTCAAAGTGACACGGGGCGACGGTGAAATTCCTTCAAGTTTCAGACAGACGGTCATGAAAGAGCGGTGATGTTGAGTTCAGATAACTCTTATATGTGACACCCAATATGTGAGTTGTTCATTTTCACGCAGATTAATGATCAGTGTGTGATGGCGTTGAGCGGATACTCCGGAAGTTGGGAGCATAAAGTAGAGTAACAAGGAACTTAATTTTTGCTCGAGTGTTGACTGTGATGAAGACGAGAAGGGACTACAGTTACAGGTGGAGTCACATGGAGTCTGGGAGTAGCAGCGGTGCTCATGGTGTATCTCAAGTCCAATATACATGGAGGTTCGACGCACGGACGAATTCAAGATGGTGGAGAATATTCGCCAATGTGGAGTTTGTTAGAATTATGTCGAATATTATTGTACAAGGTAGGTTACAGTTGGACTTGGTTTGGACTGTGTGTAGACAGGGTAGGAGGTGTGTCCTAATAGGACACTTGTATCCTAGGCCTCTCATATATATCAGGGGTAGGCACACGATGTAACCCATGCCAACATAATAGCACGGGCACGCGGGGGAGCCGGTGGCGTGTGCCGGCGCCCGTGCAGCCGGGGTGCAGTATTGTGACGGTGTCACGGGGAGGAGCGCCCGTAGTCAGGCCCCGGGGATGTAATGTAACCATGATGGTGAACCTCGTTAACAAATCTCGGTGTCGTGTTTGTGTGATTGCTTGGTCCTTGGTAGAAGACGGAGTGCCTCGGATTATTCTAACATCTGTTTCAAACATACATATTGCTGATTTAGTCCTGTCATTTTGAATGTTTTTTGTAAATGAAAATGATGAGCTAGTCTATTAGTGATGTACTTGTACGTGAGAAAAGAAAACTGGTTCGTTATGTGAGATGGAGCCATTGCTTGCCCAAGTTGTACATACAGAATACAGAGGCACAAGCTTAAGACAGAGACCCCACCCAATAAGATGTAAGCACAAGACGCACAAGCTTAAGACAGAGACCCCACCCAATAAGATGTAAGCACAAGACGTGATTTGCAGAGTGGTTCCTGAGTAAACATGCAAGCTTTCTCCTGCTCCATCAACAAATTACCAACTAAAAAGGGGAAGAAAACCACCATCCGGTACATTACATCCAGTTCAACAATGAACGATTCAATCCAATCCAGCAAAAAGAAAAATTATCCAAGGTGGTGGTTTAGAGCACCCCAGCATGTACACATAATAAGGTAGGTAAAGTGAAGTTGAATACACGATGAGTTTGCCCAGAATAGTACCCAAGTTATACTTGACAATATGTCTCATTTATCAGCACGTGGATGAAACCCGGTGCAAGCACATGACAAATGCACAATACACCCAGGCGTAAGAGCAGCATGCCAATAGAGATCAATTGTACTTGAACACAAAACGTTGCTCCCAAAGTCAGAAACCATCATGGCTACAAAACCAATTGCTAACTAAGATAAAAACCCTGTGACAGGATCACTAGCCAGAACCATAAATTAAACTGGGGAACACCCATAGGCTACTCAGTACACCACAGTCGGGAGGGAATGACATACCATAGAACATGGGGTGAACTGCGTTTTTTGGCACTAGCTGACCAAGCTCAGCGGCAGACCAAGTTTCCTCAGGATCTTCAGATAGCCTTGCAAAATAAATGCAGTTACTCTTTCCTCCCCATCTTTCTGGGCTCATGCAATAAAATGTAGGATCTTTCCTATCAAGGCTAACAAACAGGGCAATATTTTCCAACTTCTCCACCTTCACCCACTTAGCTGGTTCAACAGTGAAGTCGAGTCGAAAGACCTTAAAGGATGAGCCATCCAATCCGCCAGAGTTTAACCTCTGGGCAATCATGAGGAGCATGTCACCACAGACCACCAACCATAAGTTAATAGACAGGAATTCCCATTGAATTGGTACTTCTCGCATGCTGAACCGAGGTGTCAAGTGTATAGTGTGGAGCCTCATAAGAGCATCTATGGCAAAGATATCACCTTTGAAGAACACAATCTGATAGATGCGTTCGCGGCCAAGATCAAGAGGGTGCTCTGACCAGGAGTTTGTTCCAACCTGCCACTCAAACATGGAAGCCCTCGAGAAAAGGAGGAGGCGAGAGTTGGCTGAAATTAATGGAGCCGTAAGGATGCCTATGCCACAAAAGTACCCAAGATTGTTGTTGGGTGGGAGTTTGGGGGGCTTCACCTTGCTACCAGTGTACACATCCACAAGGAGGCAGTGCTCCTCGTAGGAGAAGATAAGATACCCATATGAGCAGCCCAAATAGTGCATTGCATTTGGACTATTTTCAGGCACTGAGCACACAAGGGATAAGTTTTTCTTGGTAGGATCACTGAGCTGCCATCTGCAATTAGATAAAAGGATGGGCTTGATATCGCCACTATGTGGATGAACATATGGACCATCTGGTTTGAAATGGAGTGGCGGGAAGCTGAATGTATACACAAAGGGAAAGGTAGAGACTGCAGTGCGCCATGAGTGGCAGGTGCCAATGAAAGCAAGGAAGTCTTGGAATGAGTTAAAGAGAGCAATTATTTCGTGAAGCAGGCTGTCCAGGAGATCTGCACAAACATGAGGTCCAGACAAAGGCGAAGAGGTAGAGGCTGAGGCAGGGCAGGGACTCTCCACAGTGGTAACTTCTCTGCCACATAGAAATTCAAGAATAATGGATCAAAATAAAGAACTGGAACATAAATATTTTAATGAATATTTCAGGAGTTAATATACTACAAGAAATGCAATACGCTTTAACTGAACAATAAGGCAAACAGGAATGTCAACTGTGACACACCAAACTTCAATTAGAAGAAGCTATTCCAGCACCACCTACGACTTGCGTTCCTTTTCTACTTGCTTTTTTTATATATCTTGACAGAGGGGGTGCATTATAGTGATGATTTTCTTCGACGCAAACACGCAATAGTATGGTCCCCTTCTTCTAGAAAACTTTTATGTGATGATTTTTCTTATCTGCAATTTACTTGGTCTCTGTGATAATTTTGCTAAAAACGCAATAGTATGCACCCCTTCTTCTAGAAAACTTTATGTGATGAGTCTTTCATGGTACTCTGCAATTCACTTGGCCGTTATCTATTATTGTTCATGGCAGCACCATGACCATGCTCCATGAGAAAGACCAAATGAACAAGAGACCATATGCTGATGAAATGAGACGCACTCATTGCTGATTTTACTTTGGATCCAACCCAACCATGCAATAAATTGAATCACATCAAGTGATGAATATACATTTCCATAACACAAAAAAGGATGATAATCCGTCCCCTGTTTATGTGGACAAGTTCGATAATTTTTAAAACTTATTCCTTCTCAATAATAGTCTCTAAAAGTATCCACCAAATCACATTTGACAACGAGTTTCAGTTCATGGCTGACTGAACCAAGGCAGCAATATGACCACGGCCAAAACAAAAGCTATCAAAACTGTAATACGCATCTACAGCATTGTAGTTAAGGAACGAAACCATCTCACTGATGAGAGACAATGAAGTTATCAACAACTGATCCGAGTGAAATTGTTCAATGTTACATTGCTAGTACAGACGCACCTGGTAGACACTAGACAGTGCTGCAGATCCAAATTCAGGGGAGGCCAGTGCACTACAACCACTACTAAATTTCACTACGAAATCACTAGAGCGCGTACTGATTCTAGTTTCGATGGACCACTCGCGTCCGCTTATAATAAATAAACAAACCCTAGATAAAATTTGGAAGAAAAAGGAGAGACGAGCGAGGTTACGGTTGCGGTCAGGGTGCAGACCTCGAGCTCAGAGCGGCGTCTTCCGGCGGCGAGGGTTCGGTGCCCTGCTGCGGCAGCAGCTCTCTAGCGCGGCGGCGGCGACGGCTTCCGGCCATGGGGGCGGCGCACCACTATAAGTTTCCCCTCCGCTTCGTCCCTCGTGGGAGACCTTGCACTGGCTTTGGTTAGCACTAGCAAATATGCCGGTGGGTTGCACGGAAGACAAAAAAATATGGCTAACCAAATAAGTATGACTCAATATCCTGACATATAAGCATACTCTATTTTAACACAGTGGATCACCATGTTTCTATTCTTTTTCTCACCCTAGCCGATGATCGCGATGTCCACGTGATCATAATACATTCGATGCAGTAAATCACAAGGCTATGAGTTTGCCAGTGCATGCCATATTTGTTATTATGTTGCGCAAGGGAACGTTTAAAACTTTAAAAACAAATCTCATTGACTACGAACTACTCCCAACGCCAAGACATATAAAGACTTTCAAAAAACTAATCGAATCCTAAACATAAAATACTTTTGAATCAGTGAACAGTTTTTCGAATCGACAAACATGTTTTTTTGAAACTTTTATTTTCTCAAAAAAATAATAAGCTTTAGTTTTGTTTACAAACTTTTTTAAATGTATGAAACGGTTTCAAATTCATTAACATTTTTGACTCAACAAACATTTTTTGAATCGATGATTTTTTTTAAAATTGGGGAACAAATTTTAAAAATAATTTTTTTGTGAACATTTTCTAAAATGTCATGGACATTTTTTTTTCAGATTTTCGAATATGTTTTGACTACACGATCATTTTTTTCAAAATCATGAACATGATTTTATTTCCCGACCATTTTTCCAAATTGTGATTCTTTTATAAGATTGCAAACAATTTTGCAAAACCACCAACATTTTTTAAATCTGCAATTTTTTATGATTTTCTAAACATTTTTGAATTCACATATATTGTATGATTTCTCAAACATTTTGTTTGAAAACTCGTAACTTTAGAATATTAGATCCCGAATTAATTTAAAGAAGAAAGAAAACAGAAAAGACAAAAAAGTAAAATGAGAAGAAACAGGGGAGTAAAGTCCCGCATATGGGCCGGCCCATGAATGCATAGATGGGTCATGCGTGAGAAAAGAACGACAAAATTTTAGAAGCTGGGGATCGAACCCTAGTCTTGTCGCTAGAGGAGCAATCGAACAACCACCCTGCTACTCATCACTCATTGACTTCTACTCGTCTCGCACCTATAAAACAGTGTAGGAGGCGGCGATTTTTGGTCGAAAAAATGAATCGTTTTTCACTTACGGGTGGCATTGATGGATAATTTTTATCAAATTGAAGAGTAATTTTAATGACAGACGACCAGAAGCGATAGCCGCTTTATTAGTATAGGTAAAGATATATGGGCCTCAGCCAGCAGATAAACAAGTCGGCCCACTTCACCTTTTTATTTTATATTATACTCCCTCCATTTCTAAATATAAGTCTTTGTAGAGATTTCACTATGGACCACATACGGATGTATATAGATGCATTTTAGATTATAAATTCATTCATTTTGCTCTGTATGTAGTCTATAGTGGAATCTCTACAAAGACTTATATTTAGGAACGGAGGGAGTATATTTTATTTTCTTCTTCTCAAAAAGCAAAGACAGGTTATGAGAGACATAAAAATATTTAGAATAAAATATTTTTTGAATACTAAAATCCTGCTTTATAAATGACAATAAACATATAAAGCACAATTACAAGAAGGACCTCGAAAGAAGCAAAATTAGGATGCATCCTGCACCTCACTATGATCTGTCGGTGGCCCCTTTGGTGTCCTCACCACCGCCTTAGCGTATGCGCCGCATCCACTCCCTTGCCAAACCCTTGCTATGCATTTTGAAAAGTTCCACAATCTCATTCCTCGTGACGACAGAACAATTTGAAAACAAAAGCAGGAAGGCGATTGTGGTGTCACATTGCTCATTCTGACATCGAACAATTGTTCTAAAAAAAGACCTCTACTGACTAGACTTGAAGCTAACCATTCTCGCAAGTGCGCACATGATTATTGTAGAACTTTCTACATGATGGACCAATGGTGTGTGTATGTAGAACAAGCCAATCAGGCAGGGACAAAATGACTAAGAATGCGACGGACAAACCCTAGCTGTCACTCGTTCATCTACTCCTCTCGCCGCCGCTAAGGCGCGTCGTCGACGCTGGCGGGGAGGTCCGTATCGGGGGGGGGGGGGGCTACTTTGGAGGCATTGGAGGGTTGTTGTGGGACGGCGAAAGACATGGGTGCTCGAACGGCAGTGCGGGACATTCGTGTTGGTGAAGCCGACGACGATCAGTGGGATCTAGGGCGAAGGTATTCATCGGTGGCCCGGCTTGGCCAGAGCATCAGAGACGAAGGCGTCGGTGCACAGTTCTAACTGACAGCGAGCTCAACATCAGATCCAAACTTATCGAATAACGACATGGGCGTTTTTCAGGTTTTCTCTTTATGTTTGGTTTGGGTCGGGCGACAAAGCCGTGGCGTTGCCCAGGGGTAGGAATAATGTTCTCTCCACCCTATCCCGATTGCATTGGTGTGTCTTTCACCGGTGGAGGCGTGTGGAGCTGTGACTCCGGTGGGTCTTCTGGGATCCGGTCCGTTTAGGTTTCCGATGAATCCATCTAGATTCGGCTGGCTTTCGGAGTTTCTACATGCTCTTATTGATGTTTTTTTCTCTAGGGCGACAATTTTCTTCGTAGATCGTGATCGTCGGCGCCTCCTAATCTACATCGACGACTTCTCGGTCAATGCTTCTACAAGCACATGGGTTTGAAAATGTTTGCACCACTGAGGCAGATGCCCAAAAGTGGCATCAAGTTATGCTCACGGCGCGCCGCCGTGGATGCAACAAGAACACTTGGTCACCCCAAAGATTTTGAATGTATTTCAATTTTTCTGGAAGAGTGTATTTGTAAGGACCTTTGACACTTAATATATGGCTTTAGACCTTTTCTCAAAAAAAAAGTAGAACAAACTAATCTCGCGACGGTGAGTTTAGTTAGCTTGTTATTTTCTCTATGATGGACGTCCTCTAGATTGTATTGCTAGATTTCTAAGTTCATGCACAACCTTTTATTCCAAAAAATTTGCCGAAGTTCTTGCACCCCAAATGAGAGAGTAAATAGCATAAAACTACTACTTTACAGGCTAGGGTTTCAAAAAACTACCACTTTTTAATTTTTCTCAGAAAGCTACCAAACGAGCGGTCGGCTGTTTCAAAAAACCCCAAATCCTCTTTGTTAAAAAATTAAACATGTTTATGACAAGTCGGGCCCGCCACTAAACGCACCGTCTGTTTGACTGTTTGTTTGACCGTTAGCTGACATTTGAGGCCCACATGTCACTGTCTCTTTTAAAAAACTGGGTCCTGCAAATATTTTAAAGAAAGCAATCAAGCCCCTCAACAATTTTACAAAAGCAATCCGGCCCAGTAAATCCCGCCGGCCATCCCCGGCCATGTCGCCGCCACCTAGAATCCACGCCTCGGGGTCGCCGTCGCGCACCATGGCGCTGCTGGAGACGCTGCCGCGAGCCATGGGGTGCCACTTGGAGTCGTCGCCAACCACTTCCTCTCTCACGGGGCCGGCGAAATCCGGCACGGGTAGTGCGGCACCGTCGCCGCCCGCTGCTATGCCTCGGTCGCTCGACCCTGCCCACCAGGAACCGCTCCTCTGGCGGCACGGCGGCCCTGAGGCTCCTCTCCCAAGCCGGCGACCCCCTTCCCCCCCCCCCCCCCCCCCCCCCCCCCCCGAGTAGGCAACCCCCTTCCCCTCCCAATCCGGCGACCCCCTTCCCCTCCCAAGCCGGCGACCCCCTTCCCCTCCCAAGCCGGCGAAGCCGGAGCTCCTGGTGGCGACGGTTGCGACAAGGCCGGCCTCGTCCGCGGCACTCCAGCAGCGGTGCAAGCCATCTGCGTTGAGCTTGAGGAGCTCGCGCCAGGGAATGGCGGCGGCCGCGGGCGAGGCACGGCGTGGCGGCGGCCGCCGCGAGGCAGGCGGGGCATGGCGTGGCGGTGGCCGCGGGGCAGGCGAGGCATGGCGTGGCGGCGGCTGCAGGGCAGGCAAGGCACTGCATGGCGGGCGTGGCTCGCCGGCCGCCGGCATGGACCCGGCCGCTGCGGGCGCGGCTCGCCGGCCGGAGGAGGCAGCGCTGCCCTGCCGAGTGGGATCGAGCTCGAGGCTGCCACGGGGACCCGATTGCTTTTTTTAGAAAACTTATAGGGACTTGATTGCTTTTTTAGAAAACTTGTAGGGACCCGATTGCTTTTTACAAAACTGACATATGGGACCTAGATGTAAGTTAACGGTCAAAGTAAACGGTCAAACAAACGGTTTGTTTAGCTGTGGGCTCAACCTGTCATAATCGTGATCAACTGATAAAGACTCGACGATTTGGGTTTTTTGAAACAGCCGACCACCCATTTGGTAGTTTTCTGAGAAAAAATAAAATCCGGTAGTTTTTTGGAACCCTAGCCTGTAAAGTAGTAGTTTTATGCTATTTACTCCAAATGAGACGAAATGTGTTGTAGATGGACAAATCAAATTATATGAATGCAAAAATACTGAAGACATTTTTTACATTCACTTATTAAAACCATTAAGCTACGCGTGAAGGGCGATCAACCAACTATGCCACATGGCGCAAGCTAGTTGGCCGCAGTGAGAAATTTTTTGGAATTCTTTTTAGATGAAGGTGTGGATTATTTTTTAAAATGTATTTTTTTAGATGAAAATGAGGACCTCTGGTATTTTTAAATGGAGGGTTATGCAAAGTGGCACTCGCCGGTAGGCTGTTGTGGTAATTTTTTCTTTTTTCTTTTTTACTTCTTTTTTAGATAAAGGTGAGGGTTTTTTTTTTGAGATGTGTTTTTAGATGGAGGCGAGGACTCTATGTATTTTTTAAAATAAAAATATGCGCACAACTTCCTCTCAAGCGGCGCCACAGGGTGGCGCCCCAACCACTAGTGATTACCATAATACATCAAGTACAAAGCATGCACATGTTGTCAACCAAACCTAACCTTCCATGCTGATACTATTCAGCATGATTGTAGTCCTATTCGGTGATTAATAAAGCTCAATGGTTCCCCCAAAAAACCCTGCAAGGCAATGCCAATGGTTCAATTTACATTCTACAATTTTCTATAAATACACTTACCTAATAGTACATTAGAAACCACCATTAAGATATTTGTTAGACTATAGGCTTAGATCTCAAGCATCGCTACGGGAAAATATTGTATGCCGGGGGTATTTTATCGAGCACTCGACAAATAAGCCCTTTGTCGAGGGTATCGACGACAACATTCAGCAAGAAAAAAATGACACTCGGCAAACATATGCTTTGCCGAGTGTTACATTCAACAAAGTAAGGTCTTTGCCTAGTGTTTTTATAAGACACTTGGCAAAAAATAAAGCAATAAAATGCATGTGTTCATTTGAATTATCATGATACAATTTTTGAATGTTGAGTTACTTTTTGGAGGGCACATTAAATATATATAAGTTCCTAAAAATGATTGTTTTTCTTTAAATTATATATCATTATTCTTATACATATAGTTCAAATTTGGACATTATTTGATAAATATCTAGAAATGCAATTCATGTCTTCAAATTAGCAAATGGTTCCAGAAAATGGCAAGTTTGGCATTAGCAACACAATGTAATAAGTTCCATTTGCAAAAATCAGGCATGTTCTACAAAAAATTGTTGCTATATTTTAAGCAATTAAGTGTATTTATTGGCATTAAAAATATAATCTAAAATTTAAAATGTAAATGCAGGAAAAAGTTGATAAAATGGGTTAAAAATCCTCTATTTGTGTTACTGCGTCTATGTTTAGACCTGATAGAAGAAAATGAAAGGCATCCCCCCAACATTAGTGGGCCAAGACTCTATCCCAAACATTGAGCTTATTGGACCTTGAAACTTTTTTCTACACTCAACATACGCCATCATATGCTACATGTCACAATTTGGCATTTTCAGAATTTGTTTGCTATATTTTAAGTTATTAAGTGATTTTCTAAACAATTAACGGATATGCTTCAAATTTGAACTGCAGATGCATGAAAATGTTGTTGAAAATGAGTTGAGAAATTCTATTTGTATTAATGAGTTTATTTTTAGATCTTATCCGGGGAAAAGAAAAGGCATCCCAAATATTAGGGTGCCAAGACTCGACCCCAAACATTGAGCTTATCGTGTTATAATTCCAGAAAAGGTAAATGTAGCTGAAGACATGAAACTTGGCATCAATAGGGGCTGATCAATGTTGTGTTGTCTTGCTAGTGCACTGCTATAGTATGTTTTTTTTCCTATGGATGCTTGCTGCTATTGTCCATATTGCTTATGTTTACTACATTTATAATGCGAACCAACCTGTGGTTGGATGGTTAGGAGGACAGTGGTATCCTCTGTCCACCAGAGTTCAAGTCGCTGGAGGTGCTCATAGGGGTAGGATGTGCGTGTGTGCGTTTATAGAGGTGAGTGTATGCTTATGTATGTGTGCGACTTTGATTGTACCGTGTTAAAAATGCATATATAATTAACTCTCCTTAATTTTCAAATTATGTGCTCTTCATTTGTATGGGTGATAATTACGAGATTATTGAGGTCTATTATGGTCTCACCAAACATGAAATTAACCACCACCCGACCATACTTTGCTTTGGAATAACAAGGAGACGTATAAATTTGAACAATTTATTGAAAGGTCATACATTGCACAATTGCACAAATGGGTAGCCTCCCCCGCTACATTGTCCTCTTGCTTGCCCCCTCTCGCAACCATCACACGGCCTTTCATTTTCCATTCTTATCACCATATGTTTCCTCTATCCTGATCCTGACTCCATGTCCTGCATGTATGCTCGGCCCTTACCCTTAGCTCTAGATACATCTGTTTCGAATACATCTATTTCAGTATTAAACAATAGATACTCCTTTTCCGGTGTTCATTCGCCTATGCAAAGGACATGTATACGGAAATCATATTTGTGCTCTAGAGTCTGTGGACACACCACACCGACGTTGTCTTCAACGGGGCCGCGCAGCAACCGTGAATGTATTGGGAAAGATCGCCGAGGAAGAAACAATTGATGTGCTGCAGATCTGATCCGTAACGGAACAGATATTCTTTTTTTTTTGTGGGATAACGGATCGGATACTTGACAAGGACCCGAGTGACGGTGACTGCGGGTCTGGCCTTACTCAGCGACCTCTGGACGCCCTGAAGTGGACGGCAGCCCTCCGCTCGTCCCCTCTCTACACCAGCAGCACGCATGGGGTGTGGACAATCTGCTGATCAAAGTCTGATGCATGGACGTGTCCAAAAACTGTACCGTTCCCATGAATTCTGATAAATATATGCTGTAATTATCTCATAACAAGTGATTTCTTCTGGCGAGGGTCAGAACAAGTGAATTGACGGATGAATTCGACAATTGGTCATTCTTCTTTTTGTCAACCTGCAACTGCTAGCCACGGGACCATGGTGATGAAAATACGTTTAACTGACCGATTTCCGTAAAATATTGGCTACATATTTTCTAACCGATTTCTGTGCTTGCATAAAGCAATCTCCTCTATCTTATTTAATGGACTAGAGTCCAACGTATTCCAATTTTCAAGTATACATCATCTTTTTTTTGCGGGATTTAAGTATACAACATCATTTCCCTAGGTTTTTTTTAGGACATTTCCCTAGGTTTCTGATATAACTAGAATAATTGACTATAGTCCAACGAGGTCCAATCGACAGACAACAATAAAAACCAAGTTTCAATTTCTGTCTAGTTTTGTAACTATTACACATGCCATTGAGAGTACAACATGATGTATTATTGTTTTTGAAGTGCATGATGCGATTATCTGGAATTATATTAGAGGGCAATCTAGACTTTGTAGCGAACTTGTTGCTTGCTAATTACTCCCTCTGTTTTTATTTGTCTGCATATTAGATTTGACTAAAGTCAAACTTTGCAAAGTTTAACCAAGTTTAGAGAAAATAATATAAATATTTACTATAATAAATTTATATGATGTGAAGTACATTCAATAAGGAATCTAATGGTATTGATTTGTTATTGTATATGTTAATATTTTTGTCTCCAAACTTTGTCAAAGTTTACAAAGCTTGACCTTGACCAAAACTAATACGCGGGGTAAATAAAAACAAAAGGAGTACATTACAATTATGTTGCAATGAAGACCCCTCGCTCAGAAATATATGGGCACACAAGAATACAGGCATGAAAAACTAATCTATTCCTTCCCCTCCATGAGCCCACGGACCCCCCCCCCCCCCCCCCCCGTCTGCTGCTCTGGTGGTTGACGGGGGGAGGGGAGTCTCGGTGCCTTGCATGGTCCGGCTAGTAATTTTGGTTAGAGTTTTTTTTAGTCCTCGCAGAGGTGGTACTGTGGCTGATGGCGTCGCTTCATCTTTGAGCTGGTCTTTCGGGTTTTGATCCTCCTCGAGTTTATTCATCGGGATGAAATCAACTAAGGTGCAGTGTAGATTCCAGTCATGAGTGCAAGACGGCGAAATTTAGTGTCAGCCACTTCGGTTCAATTCAAGATCTCAATGGCAAAAGCTGCAGCATTGGCACACTGGTCCCAAAGGGCACATGCACAACACTTAAGTCCGTTTCTGTAATCAGTGGTGACTATGGCACGTCAAAGTCTCGTTTTTGCGGTAATGGACGTTCGATGGCTCAAGGATCTCGATGTAATTCTCAGTATTTTTGTGTGTTTTATACTTTTGATGAACCTTTATAATATATCTGGATCCTTTTCAAGATAAAACGAACATGTTCCTTTGTGATTTTGATCTTAGGGCGTCTCCAACGCCGACTCTTAAACCGCCTGCATACATCCAGACCGCGCTGTCCGGACATGTTATGCCATCCAACGTGGGTCTCTATTGGTTCGCCGAGCGATCCGGACGCACTTTTCCCTGCAAACCGGAAACAAAGGGGGGGGGGGGGGGGGGCTTTGCGGAACTCCGACACCACCGTCTCACTAAATCCCCCTCCCGGTTCCATTTCCTTCCATTCCGCCCCTTCTCCTCCTTACTTTGCATCCGCACTCTCCCACTTCGACGCCGCCGCTATACCTCTCTGGCCGGCACACATGCATTACCGGACCTCCGCAACCAGCACCGACGCGTCCGCTCGCCTTTACCTGCAAGAGGATGACACGGTGTTTTTTTTTTCTGATCGAAAGGCTCCACGCAAGCGCACCGACGATATTTTTCTTGTAGATATTTTCTTCTGTAGATGTGGTCAAAGTCATCAAACTTAGAAAGGGTTGATTTTTTGACTTATTTTATGCGGCATCTAATTGGGATAGAGGGAGCATTTATTTATAGCGCTGCAGCATTTTCCCACAATTTTCTTATATATAATCGGATATAATCAGTCGGCGTAAGGAAAGTCAATGTAGCCCTTGCCTGCCCTAGGCCGGTCACAATACGGCCGTCTCTTTCAAGATCTTCTCGCGTGGTGTACATGAGACGAGACGAGCGCCACAGTGCATCCTGACTTTTGACGACTGCAACTGTGGCCGCACCCGCACAGGATCAGTGAACTAGGCATATGTGACAAGAGCCGTACCTGTGCTTGCATAAGGAAATCTCCTCTCCAGCATCCTGTCCACGACAAGCATTGATGGACTATGGCGGAGCTGTGCTCGTCTAGTTGCCACTACACGAGCTTGAGCCCATGACACCCATGAGTATACAGTAGCATTGCCCTGTAGGTTCCAGGGAGAAACATCCGCACGCATTGATGGACTAGGGCCGAAACTGTCCACGACAATTAGAGTTGAGAAGGAGGACTAGCCAGCATGAGTCCATCCCACCCACAGGTTTCAGTCGGCAGACAACAACAAAAACCAAGATTGAATTAATTGTGGCCAAGACTAATAGTGATCTAAACACTCTTATATTTATTTAAGAATGGATAGTGTTGAAGCACTTGCAGCACGCATGCTTACTGCGCGCGCGCGCAGACGCTATAAGATAGATGCACCGCCCAAGCAGTTTTGCCAACAACACTTGGGAATCACTTTGCATTCCAGAAAAGGCTTCCGGCCTAGTAGTTGCGTTTGCGGATACGTAGCATACCACAGCTGAGTCCATGGCGAGATGCTGCCTGCTGCTCCTCTTCTGGGCGTTCCTCTGGCCGGCGGCCAGCGCGGTGCCGTGTCACCCCGACGACCTTCGCTCGCTGCGGGGTTTCGCCGGAGACCTCAGCGGCGGGGCCGTCCAGCTCCGCACCGCATGGTCCGGCGCCTCGTGCTGCAGCTGGGAAGGTGTGGGCTGCGATAGCACCAGCGGTCGCGTCACGGTGCTGCGGCTCCCCCGGCACGGCCTCACGGGGCCCATCCCAGGAGCCTCTCTAGCGGGCCTCGTGTGGCTCGAGGAACTCTTCCTCGGCTCTAACTCTTTCGTGGGCGTCCTCCCAGACGAGCTCTTCGGCCTCGCCAGGCTAAGGAAGCTTTCACTCGCATCCAACAAGCTCACCGGCCAGGTGAGCTCACGCCTCGGCAAGCTCACACACCTCACCTTGTTGGATTTGTCCGCCAACCGCTTCTTCGGCCGCCTCCCGGACGTGTTCGACGATCTCACATCGCTAGAACATTTGGCCGCATACTCCAATGGCTTCTCCAGCTTCTTACCGCCGTCTCTGTCATCATTATCATCTCTCCGTGAGCTCAACCTCCGGAACAACACCTTGTCCGGCCCGATTGCTCGTGTTAGCTTCTCCGGCATGCCACTTCTTGCTTCCGTTGACTTCTCCACAAACTACCTGACTGGGTGGCTCCCGGCCAGCCTTGCGGGCTGTGGTGAGCTCAAGTCGCTCAACCTTGCCAACAACACATTGGTTGGCACCATCCCGTCGTGGATTGGTGAGTTTGACCACCTTTGGTACTTGAATCTCTCAAATAATTCATTCGTTGGCGAGGTACCCAAAAGTTTGTTACGGCTCAAGGGCCTCGCCACCGCTGGTCGTTCATCGGGTATGGTTTTCACTAACATGCTATTGTATGTAAATGACAAAAGAAGAGCACTCGAGGAACAACCAAATACCATAACGGGGAGCAACAACACTGTCAGATCTGGGCGCAACAACAGCATGTCTGGGAATGATAACACTGTCATATCCGGAGACAACAACGCTGTGTCTGGGAGCTTCAACACCCTTGTATGTGGGGACAACAATGTTCTAACTGGGGATCACCATGTCGTATCTGGGAGCAACCATATTGTAACTAACAGCTACAATAAAGTATCTGGGTGCACCAATAATGTATCCGGGAGCCACCATACCGTATCCGGTAGCAACAATGCCGTATCTGGAAGCAACAATACGGTATCTGGGAGCAACCATGTCGTATCCGGGAGCAACAAAATTGTAACCGACGGTTAATGGTCTATAAGTGGATCGATTCCATCTACAAGTGCGAGATCCCAGAGCACAACAAAGAGAGTCGTGAACAGAAGACGTTCTTCACTCAGAACTGAAAACCTGGGTACATGGACCCCATTCCAATATCTTGTTCCAAGTTTGGGAGGGCACCATAAAGATCTTTTGTATCTTTACTGTTTTTAGCATATTTAAATTTCCGCAATTATATACATCCGTATTAAATTTTCTAAAAGGACTTATATTTAGAAACAGATGGAGTAGTTTGTATTTTTGTACTTGCAATATGAATGTTAACTTCCAGCCTATCATGAGAATTATATCCAACGATGCACTCGTCGTCTATCGATGAATGTCTTTGTCACAGCTTGTGGTTATTGTTATTAGATGTGTGAATCCTGTTGAATGATCCCTTACTTGATAGTTTCGAATTGGCCATGGCTATTCAGCGCCATTAGTGCTAATTGTCAACAACAGCTTATTCTTTGCGGATAAATACAAATTGTGAGGTGGGGAAGTGGGTACGGACTGAAGTTGGGTAGGATAAGCTGTTGTTGCTAGGTTACGACAAAAATGCTACATCTACAGGGTTTTACAAGAGTTTACAGGCTCCTTCGAAACTTCATAAACATCGCCCTCCCCCCCTGATTTTCATGGGCTCCCCAACTAACACCCAATCAAAAACCGCCACGTAAAATTAATCATGTAAACTTCTGTAAAAACTTGTATGTGTAGCATTGTTGAGGTTACGACGAGGCTGTGGCAGTGCAGGGTTCATATACAGATGGGTTGGACGTTCGCATGTACCCACTTGCATGAGCTGCACTCGACCTGACTTTGACTGGCTTTGGAGGTCTCTCTCTCTCTCTCTCGACCTGACTTTGACTGGCTTTGGAGGTCTCTCTCTCTCTCTCTCTCATGTAGTCATGTGTGTCCATGCATGGCTTTGACTGGCTGCAGAGAATTATTGGTTTTGTTTTGTCCTTTTTCTTCCTCCTCCTTATTTTCCTCCTCTTGTTCCACGTACATCCTCCTCCTCCTCGTGCATTCTCTCTCTGTCTGTGACATGCATCCATGTTTGATTTTTTTTTCTCCTACGGTAAAATTTCTCCCATGATGGCAATTCTCCTTGTTTTTATTCCTTTCCTTCACTTGCATGAGCTCCCTGCCGGACATACATGCATGCAGCACTTGCACAAGCAGCCCTACGCGTCTGAGACGCGGTCTGTAAAAAATTACGCTGTTTTTGTGCTACCTACACGAGAAAAGTGATTCTACCATGCACGGGTGAGGCGTCCATCTTTATTAGAGATTCATGCACCTATGCCATATATTTAATCTTGTATCTAAAGTCCTCTGACAACTTCATGGAGAAATGCTACGGCAAAGTACTGCGATGCAGTTCATTCCTCTCTCCCACCTAGTACTAGTTCTTTATGCTGCACACTAGCACATAGATTTTATTTTTATTCCTCTTTAAATAACCATATATTTTAAAACAAATATAGGATAAACAGTCCCTTTGAACGTGTGTCTTTTTTTCAATAATATCTTGGAAACAAGCTTAATATTTAATGGGTTTTGACAATTTTGAATTTTGAGTTTTTGAAACACGGTGAAACATGTAGAAAATGGTGTGCAACACAATGAAATATAACAGAACAAGGTAAAACCAAGGTATTACACCGACACAGAATATAACATTATAATGCGCTCCGAAACACGATGAAACAAGAATTTTTTTGGTTACTCTAACAATCACAGTTTTTATAGTTTCATCATATTTCAAAATTGATGGAAATATAGTCATGTTTAATCTTGTTGAAAAGATCTCGTCGCCGTAAATGCAAATATCTAAACAGATCAGAAAGCAAAAAGATTGTTTAAAAACTATGACAGTTTTAAATTTGAGAGTAAACTTAAATGCATGGGTGCATTGAGGAGAGAGAGAGAGAGGGGATATAAGTAGGGAATAGGGTAAAGTAGGTGTGTTGACTGTCATAATGGAGTTGATTGGCCATGCATGGTATCTCCCGTGCATGGTAGAAAAGCCGGTCTCCTAGCTACACTCATTTCACACTGTTTTTGTCGGTAAGTACTTTTCGAGCTTGGAAAAGGTAGTTGGCCTGAAAAACCTGTAAATTTGCATGGAAAAAAGAGTTACAAATTTGCATCGAAAACTACAGATTGTACAAAAATAGTCTGGAATCATTGTAATAGTTGGAGTCGCAAGAACTCATCCAATACGAAGCTATCTATCGACCTATAGTTCTACAAATGCATATAAAAAGTGCAAAAGATTTTTTTACCTTTGTTGATATTTCATCTAACACCTATTGTGCGAGGTGGAGAAATCCGGCCGGCGAGTTGTCGGTGGCTTGCGGCTGTCAGGAGGGGATGGACAACGGCCACGAAGTGCTACCTCGACATGCAAACGGCGGCTATGCGTCCGGAACTCGGAGACGTTGCGCCATTGCCGCCCAAATGTCGCCGACCCTCCACTCAGCCGTGGCGGTGGGGCGACCGGCTGTGGAGCTCCGGTGGCCACTGGGCCACCACGCAGGGGCACAACCGATTGGCATGGCCACTACAACGGCAAATCAACGTGGTGGCCACGGCGCGGGCGGAGGAGCGCCACTACAGGAAAATCATTTTCGCCTTGTGTCAACGCGCGCACGCCAAGAGTTTATATCGGCCACCCGGCGTACAAGGCGATAAGCAGTGCATCTGCGGAGCACGGCGAAGCCACGAGACTCGGCGTACATCCAAGTACGCCGTGACACGCCTAAAAAAACGGTCGGCTTACCGAAAACACTCGGCGCACATTGCACTAAGCCGAATGTCCTCGCAAGAGTAAAGTCTATTTTAAACCTTAAATTCATACGGTTAGTCGAAATTGAACCCTGAACTCTAAATCTCTGAAATCGATACCCTGTACTCATTGATCCCGGTCAATCTCGACCTTGAACTTGTATAGACCGGTTTGGCACAGCAGTAAACATGCCATGCAAAGAGAGCCTTGGCTCAATGGTTGGGCGTGCGGTTGTGCAGCCTAACGATCTGAGTTCAATTTCTAGAATTGACAGGTGATGCACAGGGTTTTCCCTCATTTATCGAGGATCAAGTTTGGTGTGTGGTGAAACCATTCATCGAAAAATATCTTGATACTCATTTAAAAAATTTCTGAGGACCATGTTTATCTTGGTACTCATACTAAAATGGTCGTATGCATCCCTAGTTGGTGCAGAGGCCGGTGAAGTGAAATTCTTCCCCATTTTAAAAGGACAAGGACCCGCGTCGCTCTCCAGGGGGGCGGCTCGGGTGACCTAACCCCGCCGCCGCCGCCACCCCCCTCTTGCTCCCTCCCCCTCGCCGCCGTCGAGCGTCCCCGTCGGGCAAAGCCCGTGCAGTTGCCGGCGGCGGCGGGCCTTTCCTCTCCCGTCACGCATGGAGGTCAGCCCTGGACGGCGCGCCGTGCGACGCGGAGCTGTGCGCCGGCATGGATCTGGCCCTCCGGCCTCTTCTATGGCGCGGTGGCGCTGGATGCTGGGGCGGCGGTGCCCTCCTCTCTTCCTCGCGGTGGAGGAGCGGCGGATGACCGTTTTGGCGGCGGATCGGGGCGTTCTGCTCGGATCTGGTGGGCGCGCATCGTCGACGGGATGTGGCGGTGCTGGCCGTCCTGGACCGCGTGGGTGGCAGGGCGACTGCGCGTGGTGGAGGCCCCGGCGCCTCTGGCCCTAGGCGGCATGGAGGGCCTGGGTTGGGTCGGCGTCATGTGTGGATTGCCCTCCGGACAGATCTGATCTGGCCAGTGCGACCACAATGTGCGGCGGCTCAGATCGGCGGCGACCCGTGCACACGATGCTGGATGGCGGTTCTTTCAGCGAATCCGGGTGAAAACCTAGTTCTTGGCTTGATGCCAAGACCGGTGTTGGCGGCACTTTCTCGTGTCATTACCTTCTTGAAGGCCTCGCCGTGGAGAAGCTCCAGACCTCTATCCGCTACCTCCGGAGGAAACCCTAGATCAGTTGATCAGATGACGGCGGCGTGTTGGTGTCGTTTCCTCCTTGGGGGCGTCATTCTTGGAGGCGTACATGGGTTCGAGGGACCAGTGGGCGGTTTTTTGGTGGAGCGGTGCTTCATCCTGCACATTGATGACGGCGGATCTCGGCGGTGTGGTGCAGTGGAGACTCGGCGCCCGATGCGTGGTGCTGGACTCGCGCAGGAGGAGGTTGTTGTCTGGCGTCATGGTGACATCGATGGCAGAGTGGCCAGACAAGGCAGAAGCCTCAATATGATCTGAAGACCTGTGGAACATGGCGGCGACGACACACGAGTGCGTCTGACCGGATTGTGTTCCAGACCCGGTATGTGGCTCGGCTGGGGCTTCCGAATGAGTTTCAGCTTCCGGCTTTTGATGTTAGGCTTACGTGAGTGGTTTGGGTAGTGGCCCAGTTAGCACCCTTTCATCATATTGGATAGGAGTAGCGGTATATATTGCCAAGATGGTGAATTCAGGCACATTGTTGTAATACTTTGTAAGGTCCTCGAGAATAATCAATAAAGTGGTCTATGCATCTCCCAGATGCAGAGGCCGGGGGTCATCCTCCTTTTCTAAAAAAAAGTAAACACCCCATACAGTTGTGCCACGTAGGCGTGCACGTCGCAGGTCACGACGCTGTGACGAGGTCATAGATAAGCCGTGCGACACCCCGTAATGCCGTGCGCCTTCAGCAGCACATGGCACATGCATGGCGTTATTGTGGTGGTCAGCCTTTGACTGTAGGTGGCGACGATGCTTGGCCGTCCGGATTATGAGATGGCGGTGCAGATTCAGCTGCCGCCGCGCCCTCCCTCACCTACAAATACACCCCCAACTATCAGTGCTCCTCACCTCCCTCCTTCATAGATCCAGCCGCCGCCTGCCCCCAAGCTCGTCGATGTCGGCCGCACCTGATTCACTATCAAACCCGACGCCGGTGAGGCGGCGACCCAGGGATACCACAACGCGCCGGCCGGCCGAGGTGACATATGTTCCATTTAACGTTTTCCTACTAATAATTAAGTTTTGTAAAATGTTAGTATGAATATTTTATACAGGCATTCAAAAATCTTTACAATGATTTCTACTTAAGATTTGCTTCGTAGCTAGATAGATAGGTTTAATTTGATGTAGATAGATGCTAAAGTTTACAATATTAATTGATAAGTGTTATGGGTATGAATTGGATCATTTTTCCTACTAATTAAGCTTTGTCATATGTTAGTATATGAATATTTTATACTCCTATAAGCATAAAATAATCTTCACAATGATTTCTAGTTTAGGTTTGCTTCATACCTAGATTAGGTTTTGTCTTAATTTAATTCTTTCTTTTTTGCAGATGGATGAGAGGATGGGATGGAACGGGCTCATCGATGCATTTGGGTTGGCGACGCTGATCTGTTGGTCAAGATGAAAGAGATTTGCTTCATATGACGACAACAGGGCCATGGTTTTGCAGGCCCAACCCGTGCTCGAGGGCAGTGGCGGAGCGAGCGCCCGCGACCTTGGGCAGTTGCCCGAGCTCGCCTCCTCTCCAACAGCAACGATGCACTTGCCACAATGGGCTAAACTTGCTCCATAACGAGTTCGACGGAAACAACATGTAATGTCGCTCCAACCCACGACGAGACGGAAATACCATCGCTCCAGCTCCCTTCTCCTCGTCTCCTCGTTTCTGGCAAGTGCACGGCGCAGGGATTTGTTGGCGAGGCGGCGAGCATGGGATCTGGGGGAGCAGAGGCTGGCCGACCGCGAGCGGGAGCCAGTCTATTCGACTATTCGTCCCCTCCTTCCTCTGGTAAGAGCAGAGGCTGGCCGACCGCGAGCGGGAGCCAGTCTATTCGACTATTCGTCCCCTCCTTCCTCTGGTGAGAGCAGAGGCTGGCCGACCGCGAGCGGGAGCCAGTCTATTCGACTATTCGTCCCCTCCTTCCTCTGGTGAGAGCAGAGGCTGGCCGACCGCGAGCGGGAGCCAGTCTATTCGACTATTCGTCCCCTCCTTCCTCTGGTGAGCAGTTCTTTCAACCTTCGGTAAGAGCATCTTTAGCAGATCCTGTAAAATCCTGACCTGTAAAACGCGTTTGCAGTTCGTGGAAAAACGGCTTTACGGGCCGACGCGGACGGCCGCAGAGACGGACCCTGCAAAATGAACCCATATAAAAGGATATTCACGGAATATGTTCTTTTACGGGTCGGCTTTGCAGGATCTGGTCTGGCGTCGCTCCCGCCGGCCCGCAAATTCTAAATTTATACCTCAATTTGACACAAGATAATGCATTTCTTTACTTTTTCAACAACATTGGATACATAAGACATCATCAAATCTTTGCTAGAATAGTAAGACAAAAGAAAACAAGAACCACAATTATGCAGTTTAGAAGATTTCCAACTTTCATAACTGCTCTCACTAGTTGGACCAATATCTTCTCCATGCATTCATTGTTGATTTATGGATTCTTGATTTTGCATTCTTCATTCTTCTTCTTTGGTACTAAAGAAATAGACGTTGCTTCCCCTCTAGTTGCACATGCAGCCGCTTCATTACCTTCGATTGTACTAAGGAGTGCACGAACGTCTATTAATTTTTTTCTATCAATAAATCAATGTATTCGCCTTCCCAAAACCAAAACGAGCATCCATCTTCCTACACACATGATGATGTTGGAAATGAGCTATCGCAATTGAACCAAAGAATGTGGTGCGAAAGCCGAATGAAAACAACACGTACCCCGTCGTTTTTGCATTTGAAGTACACCCATCCGAGGTGCTTTGGCATGCCCGAAGTTAGCCGCAGCACTGTCCGCGTGCAGTCGTTGCACTGTATGAGCGACATTGGCGAGCCACAGAGCCTCTGCGCGAGCGCCGAGCCCGGCGGCCGGCCGGCTGAATCCATGACCGCAAACCGGCGGTGGCGGCGACAGGACGAACCCGTACCTGCATGCGACGATGGGACTTTTCCAGGGTTGCATGAGGTGCTCCCCGACCATTCCATCGCTTGGCGCAGCCACCGGCGGCCGGAAAAAGCCAAATCCGGCCGCTTGCGACAAAGGGTCGCAGATCTGCAACTTTCCGGCCCGCCGACACAGGAGGTGGGGGGAGGGAAACCTCGTGCATGTGGCGGCCTTTTGGCATGATCCCACCGACTACTTTCGCCGGAATCGTGGGAGGCGGCCCGGTGGCGGGGTGAGGGGGAGAGGGGAGGTGGTAGGTGGGGAAAAGTGCAGACTGAAATGTCCTTCCCACCAACCGCTCCTGCTATATGCAGGGCACCGACGGACCGGGGAGGGGGGCGCGTATTCGCGGGTTGGGGTCAAGATTTTGCCACGCCCCTTAAAATTTTTTGCGGGCCGGCCGCGTTTGCGGGCCGGCCGCGTTTGCGGGCTCTGTTTGGGTGGAATTTTCCGCGCCGACCCGCATGCATTTTGGCAGTTATTTTGCGGGTCGGGGCTTTTTGCGAGGTCTGCTAGAGATGCTCTAAGATGCTTACTAAATAACTGGTCTAGGTTGAGGATAAGGGGATTGAGAATTTGAGATTGATATACTTAGGGCTTATTTAGGGAAATTTCATTGGGGATGATCAGTGGTAAATTATGCTACGGGACGATGTAATTACGTCGGTGAAGGAGTTTTTCATCTCAGTTGTGATGCCGGAGGGGGTTAACTCAACCTCAATCGTTCTTATTCCAAAAGTTCCTAATCCTTCTAAGTTCACTGATTTTAGGCCTATTAGTTTATGTAATGTAATCTTAAGGTCATCTCAAAGTGCTTGGTGAATAGGCTACGACCAATTCTTGATGATATCATATCGCCGGAGCAAAGTGCTTTCATCCCAGGAAGGATGATTACGGATAATGTACTCACTGCTTTCGAGTGTATCCATCATATAAAGCAGGAGAAGGACCCTACAAGGAGTTTTTGTGCCTATAAGCTCGACTTATCAAACGCGTATGATAGAGTCGATTAGGTTTTCTTGAAGCAAATGATGCTCATATTGGGTTTCTCTCATCGTTGGGTGGACTGGATCATGACATGTGTCACTTCGGTGAGGTATTCGGTAAAATTTAATGGAACCCTTCTAGAATAGTTTGCACCATCACGGGGGCTATGACAAGATGACCCGTTATCACCCTTCTTATTCCTTTTTGTTGCGGATGGGCTATCTGCCATCTTGAAACATGAAGTTAATATTGGAAATATCACTCTTGTCAAGATCTGTAGGAGAGCATCGGGAATATCACATCTTTTATTCATCAATGACTCCCTACTGTTTTTTGAAGCAACACAGTATCAAGCCTTGAAAATCAAAGAGATATTGGATCTGTATGCAAGTGCTACTGGCCAGAACATAAATCTAAACAAGTGCTCCATATTATTTGGACATGCATGTCCAGAGACTGCCCAGAATTTGGTTCGGGAGGTCCTTGAAGTTACTAAGGTGGAATTTGAAGAAAAATATTTGGGTCTTCCTACACCTGAAGGTCGGATGTCTAAGGGGCCGTTCCAAAATCTACAAGCTAGCCTCACTAAGAGACTTATCCAGTGGGGAGACGGGTGGCTGGCACAACCTGGTCGTGAAGTCCTAATTAAGTCAGTTGCCCAATCTCTCCCAACATACATCATGGGCGTTTTCAAACTTCCGTTCTTAGTTTGTGATGACTTAACAAAGATGGTTAGAAACTTCTATTGGGGATCTAAAGATGGATGCAGGAAAGTTCATTGGAAGGCTTTGGATTATTTGATGTAGCCAAAGTGTAAATGAGGGCTTGGATTCCGCGACTATATACTATTTAACCAAGCACTCCTGGCACGCCAAGCTTGGAGACTTATTGATAGACCGGAGAGCCTATGTGCTTGTTTGTTAAAATCTCGTTATTACCCGGACGGGCAGCTTGAGGACACGGTCTTTTTTGGTAATGCTTCTCAGTCCTGGAAAGCCATAAGTTATGGACTAGAGCTTCCGAAAAAAGGCCTAGTTTGGAGATTTGGCAATGGAGCCAGTATTCGGGTATGGAGAGACAATTGGATTCCGAGACCCCACTCTTTAAAACCTATCTCTCCAGGAGGTAATTGATGTATCCGCTATGTGTCTGAACTTCTTAATGACAATGGATCTTGGAATATGAACTTGTTGCAGAACTACTTTTGGCCTTGCGATGTGGATGAAATCATGAAAATTAGAGCGTCCCCAAGGCATGAGGAGGATACACTTGCATGGGGACCATGGAGGTTTGGCCAATTCTCGGTGAAGTCGGCGTATGATTTTGCCTTCAATGAAGCCAACAGAGAACTCCAGCCAGCATCTAGCACTAATCCGGAGGGCTGCCGAGCTAGTTGGAACTTGATATGGAAAACGGATGCCCCCCCAACAGTAAAAAACTTTGCTTGGAGAGTGGTCTCAGACTCCCTTCCTACTTGGGTTAATAAACATAAGAGGACCATGGAAATCACCAATATATGTCCGGTGTGTGGCGTGGAACCAGAAGACAATTTTCATCCTCTATGTAGCTGCCCTAGAGCATGGGAATTATGGATGTATATGTCGGAAGTTTGGAACCTTTCGGCGTTGGATAATGTGGTGAACGTCGGGAAGGAATGGTTATTCCATGTGCTACATCCACTACATGAAATAGTGAGATCCATGCTACTCATGACACTCTGGAGGGTTTGGTTCATACGTAATGAGATAGTACACAACAAGATCCCACCGCCTCATGAAGTATCGAGGAGATTCCTTGTCAGCTATCTGGAATCTCTAATTGCTATTAAAATGAACATGCATATGGACATAGCTAAGGGGAAATAATCATCTCCTATGATACATCTTTGCCACCGCCCGTCCCCCAGTGGGCTGCACCACTGGAGGGGTGGGTAAAGCTAAACACAGACGGTTCATTTGATGCTGGCAGGGCTGGAGCAGGTAAGGTACTTCGGGATCCTTTGGGAGGCATAATCTTTTCTGCATGCAGAACACTTTTCTCATGTCGTGAAGCTTTGGAGGCAGAGCTTTGTGCTTTTGTGGAAGGGTTATCTCTAGCGATCCAGCAAAGTGGTCGTCCAGTTGCTATTGAGATGGATTAACTTGTTGCTATAAAGTTGATCCAAGGGCAAGATAAAGATAGGTCTATTTATGCTTCGCTAGTCAAAGAGATTAGATATCTCTTATCTCTCCGTGAAAATTGTATTACTCATGTAAACCATATCCAAAATCAGGTTAGCTATAGCCTAGCAAACTTTGCTCGTACAGAGGGAAGAACCATGACTTGGATTGGCTCTGGACCCTCGAGTGTGCTTGAGCTAGTCTCCGCCGACTGTAATTCTTTGTTGGCTTGAGTAATACAATATTTCTACCAGCAAGAAAAGATGATCAGTGGTAAAGTTTATACGTTCTGGTCAATGATTGGAACCCAGTATTGTTTTATCAAATAGTAGAGGAGCAGCATGCTTGTCAGCGAACCATAGTAGAGGGGCAGCATGCTTGTCAGCCGGTGAGCTCGCTCCCTCGCCTCAGAGAGAGAGAGGCCCAGAAGTCGAAGGCAGAGGGGTCATTCCCTCCTTATTTGGCCTATCCCCTTTCTCTGTCGATGGAGAGCTTTCTGACGTTGTAGCCTAGCGAATGTGTGCTCCGCCTAAATTTCTTCGGTCGATGGCTCGGCTTCCCCATGTGCCCGTTCATGTGAGGGGTCCTCTTCTTCTTCAGCTGCTAGCTTCATCACCTTAATCCCATGAGCATCCTCCACATTGCAAACTTCATCACGTTCTGCGAATGCTTTCTTGGGACCGCCCCTCATTTCAACTTGTTCCATCAGCCCTTCTACATCAGAGCATAGGCGAGTGGCCGCATCATTCGTGATCGTGGTGGGGTGAGTATTCAACCGCGGCCATCTTCTCCATCCTTTCCTATGGACCTCCCAAAATCGATGAGGTCCTGGCAGAACAAATTGTTTTACGTGTTTGGCCATGAAGACGGCTTGCCGGCCTTCTCTAGTGGCTCCTCGGTGCGCTTGAACTCTTGGGAGTCCCCAAATGATCTTCCCAAGGACGTCAGGCTGCTGATGAAGGCCATAGCTAGCCTGAAGGAGAGAGTGGCCTGAAGGGAGTTCACAATGTGCAAACTTGGGTGGAGCGTCGTATGCTTCCTCTACAGGCCCGTGGCGCGTTGGTGTGCTATTACCATGGCCCGTTCGACCCCTCTTAGGTCTCATCGGACAAGCTCGAAGAAAAGGAAGCCAGCTGTTGGCTCGCCCTTCTAAAGGGGCTGGAGGCCGGCAAGGTCCCAATGGAGGTTGCGGTGGAGGCCTTCTTTCTTGACACTCCACTGGGAGAGGTAAACCTCCTCACTTGATTTTGTCTTGGGTGGTAGGGAAGATCCTTTGTCGTTTCTGATCTCCAGGCTCTTGATTCCGCAGGAGCTCATGGGTTTCGGCACCCTCCAGTTGCATCCCCCGCTACAAGGTCAATCCTTGACTCGCGGACCTCCTACGTGTTGCGCCGAAGCGTCCTCCACCTGAAAAGAAGGGGAAAGGGAGCGCAACCTATACTGGAGGCGAGATGACCTGTGAGGCCGTCGATGACGACGCCCTGAGAGATGATGGCTCATCCTCGCCTCTTGCTGATGCTTGGTTTCTATAGGAAATATGCTCTAGAGGAAATAATATTGTATTACTATATTTCTGTGTTCATGATTAAGAGTTCGTATTCTATGCTATAACTGCTATACGCGATTCAGGGAAAACTCATATGCGCGTGTAGAATGACAAATGGTAAAATAAGATTTCTAGTCTTGCCTCTAAGACTATCTCAAGTGTTGTTCGTGGTCATGTTTTCCGGATTTTGAGATATTGTTAAGAGTAATGATAGTCTCAAAACAACTTTGAGAGTATGACATTAGAATAATGGTCATATTGAATCAACCAATTCTTGTTTGTTATACTATGAGATAAATCGTAATAAGTATGTTATAACACGGATTATTAATGTGTGTTTTGGTTTCTCAAACCATGAGGGTATCGTAGTCACTTCTTACCATACGATGAGATTTGGGGTTGCTCAAATGTCATCTATAACAATGTGATCATAACGACAACTTACAGGTTCATTAGAAAGTCAGACAAGGGACACGATAGCTGGAGATTGCAATTTTCTCCTCCGGCTATGGTGAGATATTCTTAGGGGCCTCTCGGTGTGACAACATCCATCATCGTCTGGAAAGACACAGGTGACAATGTTACGAGGATGCTGGAACACGACAGCGAGAAAGAAGAACAAAACCGATAACGAGGAGAGCGGTATAATGAGCATGTGTATGACTGATACGTCTCCGTCGTATCTACTTTTCCAAACACTTTCCCTTGTTTTGGACTCTAACTTGCATGATTTGAACGGAACTAACCCAGACTGATGCTGTTTTCAGCAGAATTGCCATGGTGTTATTTTTGTGCAGAAATAAAAGTTCTCGGAATGACCTGAAAATCAACGGAGATTATTTTTGGAATTAATAAAAAATACTGGCGAAATAATGAAGGCCAGGGGCCCAGACCCTGTCCACGAGGGTGGGGCGCGCCTACACCCCTTGGGCGTGCCCCCTACCTCGTGGGCCCCTGGTGCTCCACCGACCTCAACTCCAACTCTATATATTCACATTCGGGGAGAAAAAAATCAGAGAGAAGGATTCATCGCGTTTTAAGATATGGAGCTGCCGCCAAGCCCTAATCTCTCTCGGGAGGGCTGATCTGGAGTCCGTTCGGGGCTCCAGAGAGGGGAATCCGTCGTCATCGTCATCATCAACCTTCCTCCATCACCAATTCCATGATGCTCACCGCCGTGCGTGAGTAATTCCATCATAGGCTTGCTGGACGGTGATGAGTTGGATGAGATTTATCATGTAATCGAGTTAGTTTTGTTAGGGTTTTATCCTTAGTATCCACTATGTTCTGAGATTGATGTTGCTATGACTTTGCTATGCTTAATGCTTGTCACTAGGGCCCGAGTGCCATGATTACAGATCTGAACCTATTATGTTTTCATGAATATATGTGAGTTCTTGATCCTATCTTGCATGTATATAGTCACCTAGTATGTGTTATGATCCGGCAACCCCGAAGTGCCAATAATCGGGACCACCCCCAGTGATGACCGTAGTTTGAGGAGTTCATGTATTCACTATGTGTTAATGCTTTGGTCCGGTACTCTATTAAAAGGAGGCCTTAATATCCCTTAGTTTCCAATAGGACCCCGCTGCCACGGGAGGGTAGGACAAAAGATGGCATGCAAGTTCTTTTCCATAAGCACGCATGACTATATTCGGAATACATGCCTACATTACATTGATGAACTGGAGCTAGTTCTGTGTCACCCTATGTTATAACTATTGCATGATCGATCACATCCGACATAATTCTCCATCACCGTTCCAATGCCTACGAGCTTTTCATATATTGTTCTTCGCTTATTTACTTTTCCGTTGCTATTGTTACAATCACTACAAAACCCAAAAATATTACTTTTGCTACCGTTACCACTACTATCATATTACTTTGCTACTAAACACTTTGCTACGGATATTAAGTTTCCAGGTGTGGTTGAATTGACAACTCAGCTGCTAATACTTGAGAATATTCTTCGGCTCCCCTTGTGTCGAATCAATAAATTTGGGTTGAATACTCTACCCTCAAAAACTGTTGCGATCCCCTATACTTGTGTGTTATCAAGACTATTTTCTGGCGCCGTTGCTGGGAGCATAGCTCTATTCTTTGAGTCACTTGGGATTTATATCTGCTTCTCACTATGAAGAACTTGAAAGATCAAAGAACCAAGATCTATCCCTCAACTACAAGGGGAGGTAAGGAACTACCATCTAGCTCTGCACTTGATTCACCTTCTGTTTTGAGTAAACTTGCGACACCTACACATGCCATTGATTCTGATATGTCGCATGTTATTGATGATGCCACTTCCGCTTTGCATGATACTTATGATGAAACTACTTCTATGCTTGATACTACTGTGCCACTAGGTGAATTTCTTGATGAACAACTTGCTAGGGATAGAGAGAATGAAATTATTGAAACTGATAATATTGATGAAAGTGATGATGAAGATTCTCCCCTAGATATGAATTGCCTATTGTTCCTGAGGGCTATGTTATGGGTGAAGAAAATGCTACAGACTTTTTAGCTTGCAATGATAGATCTGATCTTAAGAAATTATTAGCTAAGCTTAAAGAAAAGTCTTTGAATGCTAGAATGAAATATGACCCTGCTTTTACTACTTCACCTATCTGTATTACTGATAAGGATTATGATTTCTCTGTCGATCCTGAGTTAATCACTTTGGTTGAATCTGATCCTTTTTATGGCTATGAATCTGAATCTGTTGTGGCACATCTTACTAAATTAAATGATAAAAGCCACCTTGTTTACTCATGATGAGAAAACTCGCTATTACTTTATCCTTAAGTTGTTTCCATTCTCATTAAAGGGTGATGCTAAAACATGGTTTAATTCTCTTGATCCTGGTTGTGTGCGTAGTCCCCAGGATATGATTTATTACTTCTCTGCTAAATATTTCACTGCTCATAAGAAACAAGCTGCCTTAAGGGAAATATATAATTTTGTGTAAATTGAAGAAGAGAGTCTCCCACAAGCTTGGGGGAGGCTTCTCCGATTACTTAATGCTTTGCCTGATCATCCACTCAAGAAAAATGAAATACTTGATATCTTTTATAATGGACTAACCGATGCTTCTAGAGACCACCTGGATAGTTGTGCTGGTTGTGTTTTCAGGGAAAGAACTGATGATCAAGCTGAATTGTTATTGAATAATATGTTGACTAATGAAAATAATTGGACACTTCCTGAACGAACTCCTAAGCCAACTCCGAAGAAAAAGGGTATTCTATTGCTCAGTCCTGAAGATATGCAAGATGCAAAGAAATCTATGAAAGAAAAAGGTATTAAAACTGAAGATGTTAAGAATTTACCACCTATTGAAGAAATACATGGTCTTAATTTGCCGCCTGTTGAAGAAACACATGGTCTTGATAACCCGACACAGGTAGTAAAGGTAAATTCTCTCTATAGATTCGATAAATGTGAAATCCCATTTACTAAGTTTGCTAGCCCATGCTTAGATGAGTTTGATGACTTTATGGTTAAACAAGAAAACTTCAATGCTTATGTTGGTAGACAATTGAAACACAGTGTTGATATGCTTGAACACTTGGGTGATTATATGGCTAATATTAAAGATGAACTTAAACTTATTAGTAAACATGCTTCTATGGTTACCACTGAAGTAGAACAAGTACTTAAAGCTCAGAATGATTTGCTCAGTGAATTAAATAAGAATAAGAATGATAATGCTATTAGAGTTATGACTAGAGGTGGTAAAATGACTCAGGAACCTTTGTATCCTGAAGGCCACCCTAAGAGAATTGAGCAAGATTCTCAGGGAGCTAATGTAGATGTACCTAGTCCTTCTAAAAGAAGGAAAAAGAAAAATGATAGGACTTTGCATGCTTCTAGTGAACCTGTTATTGACACATCTGAGAATCCCAATGATATTTCTATTTCTGATGCTGAAACACAATCTGGTAATGAACATGAACCTAGTGATAATGTTAATGATGATGTTCATATTGATGCTCAACCCAGCAATGATAATGATGTAGAGATTGAACCTGCTGTTGATCTTGATAACCCACAATCAAAGAATCAACGTTATGATAAGAGAGACTTTGTTGCTAGGAAGAACGGTAAAGAAAGAGAACCATGAGTTCAGAAACCCATGCCCTTTCCTCCTAAACCATCCAAGAAAAAAGATGATGAGGATTTTGAGCGCTTTGCTGAAATGATTAGACCTATCTTTTTGCGTTTGACTGACACGCTTAAAATGGATCCTTATGCTAAATACATGAAAGAAATTGTTACTAATAAAAGAAAGATACCGGAAGCTGAAATTTCCACCATGCTTCATAATTACACTTTTAAGGGTGGAATACCAAAGAAACTTGGAGATCCAGGAGTACCAACTATACCATGCTTCATTAAAAGAAACTATGTTAAAACTGTTTTATGTGATCTTGGAGCCGGTGTTAGTGCCATGCCTCTCTCTTTATATCGTAGACTTGATTTGAATAAGTTGACACCTACTGAAATATCTTTGCAAATGGTTGACAAATCAACTACTATACCTGTCGGTATTTGTGAGGATGTGCCTGTTGTGGTTGCAAACGTTACTATTTTAACGGACTTTGTTATTCTTGATATTCCCGAGGACGATAGTATGTCTATTATTCTTGGAAGGCCCTTTTTGAATACTACATGGGCTATTATTGATTGCACCAAAGGCAATGTCACTTTTCATGTTAATGGTAATGAGCATACGGTACACTTTCCGAGGAAACAACCTCAAGTCCACAGTATCAATTCTATTGGAAAAATTTCAACAATTACTATTGGAGGTTTTGAATTTCCTCTTACTACTGTCAAGAAGAAATATGATATTCTTATTGTTGGGGATGTGCATATCCCTGTTGAGGTAACCTAGTGTTATTTGAAAATTCTCTGGTTTCTTGTTATTGGAAATGAGTTTGTTAACAAGACCTGATCAACCTTGTTAGTGGATTCCTTTTGATGAGCATGAGATGGATGAATTTAGAAAACACAACTCTCTGTACCCTCTTTTTACTTTCTGTTATTTATATTAAATAAAGCAAAAATAGTATATTTTTTCTGTCTGTTTTCTGAATTATCCATGCAATAAAAAAATACCCTGAAAATAAAAGTTCTCCAAATGCCCTGAAATTTAAATATGATTTTTTCTAGAATATTTGAGAATATCTGGCACTGAAAAGACAGCATGGGGAGCAGCAACGTGCCCACGAGGGTGGAGGGCGCGCCCCCTGCCTTGTGGACCCCACGTGGGTCCCCTCCACTTATTGCAGCCACCACACACTCCTTCTTCCTCCCAAAAAAATCACTAGCCAGCTCAAACCCGAGTTCTTTCTCATCTTGCTGCCATTTTCGATCTCCTTGCTCAAAGCTCCATTCACAAAACCACTTTGGGGGATTGTTCTTTGGTATGTGACTCCTCCAATGGTCCAATTAGTTTTTGTTCTAGTGCTTTATTTATTGCAAAATTTTGCTGCTTAGGTGACCCTGTTCTTGAGCTTGCATGTCAAATTTATATGGTCAAAAGTAGTTTTGATGCATGATATAGCCTCTAGGCACTTGTAGGAGTAGTTGCTATCAATTTTGTTGAGTTTGGTTCACTTCTATTTTTGAGTTACCAAAAATTTCAGAAATTTTTCAGAGGAAGAAATATGTTTAGGAAAATGTATCAAGGTGGTTCCTCAAGGAAGCAAGGACCCAAGCCCGCAATACGTGAGCCGGACAATGAACCACCAAGGGATGCTCAAGTGTGGCCTTGTGAATGGCCGTCAGAGGACTTCATGGTTCGAGCAGGAATCAAGGAGGAATTTGAAGCATATGTGCGTAATGCCGATCTTGAGAGCTTCATGGCAGATAAGTGCCGTCAGTACCACTACCTCACTGGTTCCTTTATGAGAAGGTTTGAATTTTCATCATCACGCAATTCTCAAACTGTCCTGTTTGATCTTTATGATAAATCTTATACCATGGACTTAGAAAACTTTAACACTGCTTGTAAACTCTCACAGTGGGGTAATGTTAGTGAACCTCACAAATCTGAATATAGAGACTTTCTTGCTAGTATAACTATGGGGGAATCTAGAGAAATCACGCAAGCTACCATAGGGAGCATTCATTTTCCTGCTATACATTATTTTGCTCTCTTTATAGGTAGATGCATAAATGGTAAGGATGAAGCATGTCACATGTGTGTGCCAGATCTTAGTGTTCTCAAGAGTGCTGTATTGGGAGATAGACAATATTACTTGGGGGGGGGGGCATTGTTGCACGCAGGATGCATAATAACAAAATTAATGGAGATTTCTTTGGTGGAATTTATGCAACCCGTTTAGCTGATTTTCTTGAGATACCCATACGTGGAGATGATATTGAGTTGCCTCCTGCTTATTTAGATTATAATGCCATGGTTCATCGTCAGTTTGTTGAGAGGAACAATGAGTTCTTCCAGTACTGACTAATCTTTGACAGACGACGCACCTATCACGTCGCTCTCCCTGCTCCTGCCTTCTTTGACTTTCAGGCAAAAGGGAGATATGTTATAACCGGGGAGGAGGAGACCGAGTATGATAGGAGGATGGAGGCAGCTCGCCTCCAAGCTGCAGCTCGTCAGGCAATAGCTGATGCATCTGAGTACGACCCCATCTTCAACTTCTGATATCCACCAGGCCATCCAGGGTCATAGACCAACTTAGGCCAAAAGCCTAAGCTTGGGGGAGTACGTATCTCTCACCGACATTACATTCATGTTCACACACTCATGCCAGTTGTCGGTGCTCATACTTTTTCATTGTATCATCCATGCTAGTTTATTTTCCTTTTAAGCTTTCTTCTTGTGTGTTTGAAAAACCTTAAGAAAACCAAAAAAATTAGTTGTAGCTTTTAGTTAGTTTACTTTCTATGCCTGTAGTAGTAGTAATTAAAAAGAAAACCCCAAAAGATTTCTCGTTATTCTTTTTCTTGTTGGGAGCTTTCCCGTGTAAATAGTTTTGTTTCTTTTCTTTGGGGGCCGGGAGGAGAAGACCATAATGAAAATGTTGAGTGGCTCTCATATGCATTATTGTTGATCTAACAAAGAGCCCATATTACCTTGTCTTCTCTCTTGAATTGAATGCTTGCAGATTCCAGCTTAGTCCAATGCACGTGCACTATTATTATTATCCACATCGTTCGGTCGTGCAAGTGAAAGGCAGTAATGATGATTATATGACGAACTTATTGAGATGAGGAAAGCTGGTATGAACTCGACCTCTCTTGTTTTTGTAAATATGATTAGTTCATCGTTCCTGATTTAGCCTATTATGAAAGAAACATATTTGCAATGACAATTAGAGATTATAGTTGCTTATGCCATGCTTAATTAGCTAGGAGTTTATAATGGTTTACCTTGCGTGCCAACATGATATTAAAATGGTTATGATGTGGTATGATAGGGTGGTATCCTCCTTTGAACGATCCGAGTGGCTTGACTTGGCACATGTTCACGCATGTAGTTGAAGCGAAATCAACATAGCCTCCACGATATTTATGTTCATGGTGCATTATATCCTACTCATTCTTGCATTCGGTGTTGATTAATTTTAATGCATGTTCATGACTGTTGTCGCACTCTAGCTGTCCGCTTCCAGTCTTTTTCTAGCCTTCACTTGTACTAAGCGGGAATACTGCTTGTGCATCCAATTCCATAAACCCCAAACTTATTCCATATGAGTCCACCATACCTACCTATATACGGTATCTACCTGCCGTTCCAAGTAAATTTGTATGTGCCAAACTCTAAACCTTCAAATAAACATTCTGTTTTGTATGCTCGAATAACTCATGTATCAACTAGGGTTGTCTGTATCCTCCATGCTAGGCGGGTTATTCTCAAGAGGAGTGGACTCTGCTCCTCATTCACGAGAAAATGGCTGGTCACCGGGATGCCCAGTCCCATGCTCAAATCAAAATAATTGCAAACAAAACTCCCCCAGGATTGTTGTTAGTTGGAGGCACCCGTTGTTTCGGACAAGCCATGGATTGACGCTTGTTGGTGGTGGTGGTGGTGGGGGGGGGGGTATAAACTTTACCATTCTGCTTGGGAACCGCCTATAATGTGTGTAGCATGGAAGATATCAAGATCTCTCGGTTGTTATGTTGACAATGAAAGTATACCGCTCAAAATATTATTCATATCTATTTCAAAATCGAGCTCTGGCACCTCTACAAATCCCTGCTTCCGTCTGCGAAGGGCTTATCCATTTACTTTTATGTTGAGTCACCATCCTCTTATTAAAAAGCACCGGTTGGAGAGCACCGCTGTCATTTGCATCCATTACTGTTAGTTTACATTGAGTATGACTGTGACTGGATCTCTTTTACCATGAATTACAATCTCTAGTCAGTCCTTGATCCCTAAAGGTGCTCTGCATTTATGTTTTGCGGTATCAGAAAGGGCTAGCGAGATACCATCTTGTTATATCATATCATGATTGTTTTGAGAAAGTGTTGTCATTCGAGAATTGTTATTATTGCTCGCTAGCTGATTATGCCATTGATATGAGTAAACATGAGACCTAAATGTTATTGTGAATATGGTTAGTTCATAATCTTTGCTGAAAACTTGAATACTGTCTTTGCATATTTACAACAACAAGAGCAAACAGAGTTTGTAAAAAATTTTCTTTATCACTTTTAGTTTATCAACTGAATTGCTTGAGGACAAGCAAAGGTTTAAGCTTGGGGGAATTGATACATCTCCGTCGTATCTACTTTTCCAAACACTTTTGCCTTTGTTTTGGACTCTAACTTGCATGATTTGAATGGAACTAACCCGGGCTGACGCTCTTTTCAGCAGAATTGCCATGGTGTTATTTTTGTGCAGAAATAAAAGTTCTCGGAATGGCCTGAAAATCAACAGAGATTATTTTTGGATTTAATAAAAAATACTGGCGAAATAATCAAGGCTAGGGGGCCACACCCTATCCACGAGGGTGGGGGCTCGCCTACCCCCCTGGGCGCGCCCCCTGCCTCGTGGGCCCCCTGGTGCTCCACCGAACTCAACTCCAACTCTATATATTCACGTTCGGGGAGAAAAAAAATCAGAGAGAAGGATTCATCGCGTTTTACGATACGAAGCCGCCGCCAAGGCCTAATCTCTCTCGGGAGGGCTGATCTGGAGTCCGTTTGGGGCTCCAGAGTGGGAAATCCGTCGCCATCGTAATCATCAACCTTCCTCCATCACCAAATCCATGATGCTCATCGCCGTGCGTGAGTAATTCCATCGTTGGCTTGCTGGACGGTGATGGGTTGGATGAGATTTATCATGTAATCGAGTTAGTTTTGTTAGGGTTTTATCCCTAGTATCCACTATGTTCTGAGATTGATGTTGCTATGACTTTGCTATGCTTAATGCTTGTCACTAGGGCCCGAGTGCCATGATTTCAGATCTGAACCTATTATGTTTTCATGAATATATGTGAGTTCTTGATCCTATCTTGCAAGTCTATAGTCACCTACTATGTGTTATGATCCGGCAACCCCGAAGTGACAATAATCGGGACCACTCCCGGTGATGACCGTAGTTTGAGGAGTTCATGTATTCACTATGTGTTAATGCTTTGGTCTGGTACTCTATTAAAAGGAGGCCTTAATATCCCTTAGTTTCCAATAGGACCCTGCTGCCACGGGAGGGTAGGACAAAAGATGGCATGCAAGTTCTTTTCCATAAGCACGTATGACTATATTCGGAATACATGCCTACATTACATTGATGAACTGGAGCTAGTTCTGTGTCACCCTATGTTATAACTGTTGCATGATCGATCGCATCCGACATAATTCTCCATCACCGATCCAATGCCTACGAGCTTTTCATATATTTTTCTTCACTTATTTACTTTTCCGCTGCTATTGTTACAATCACTACAAAACCCAAAAATATTACTTTTGCTACCATTACCACTACTATCATATTACTTTGCTACTAAACACTTTGCTGCAGATATTAAGTTTCCAGGTGTGGTTGAATTGACAACTCAGCTGCTAATACTTGATAATATTCTTTGGCTCCCCTTGTGTCGAATCAATAAATTTGGGTTGAATACTTTACCCTCGAAAACTGTTGCGATCCCCTATACTTGTGGGTTATCAATGACTCAAGAGGATACCGGTATATCTCACCTTGGGTTTTGTAAAGTATCGCGAAGCAAAGGGAACATCACATGATAACCAAAGGTTCACTCAAATGTATTCGTGTAACCATAGGGATTGATATGGACGTCCACGGTTCCGCTATCGGTTATTGAATGAAGGGGTTTCGTTCATGTCTATGTTTTACCGAACCTACGGGGTCACACGCTTAAGGTAATCACGATCTACTGAGTGTTAGTAGGACGAGAGGATCGAAGATTTATTTGTGAATTTTTTTCATTAATATTCCGAATACTTTCGAGAGGAATCAGAAGCGTTTCGGGGTCACCAAAAGGGTTTTGGAGTTTATCGGCAATACCGGGTATTCCTGATAAATAATATATAGGTGGAAAATATTTTGAGTGATCTTAAATTTATAATAAAAGGCTCTAGTAATTGTTAGAACACTTTTATATTTAATTTAATATCAATGGAGCTTAAAAGGCCAAGTGGTGGAAAGCAACTTGGGCCACAATAGCCCAATAGGTATTGGCGCCTCCCCCCTTTCCTTGGAGGGGAGGCTGAATTGGCCCCTATGGCCAGTGCACCATGGAGGGATTCCTTCCCTCCTTGGTGGCAGGCCCTCCCCCCCCCTTCGACCTATATATACTTGAGGTATTGGCTGTTGGGGAACGTAGTAATTTCATAAAAAATCCTACGCACACGCAAGATCATGGTGATGCATAGCAACGAGAGGGGAGAGTGTCGTCCACGTACCCTCGTAGACCGTTAAGCAGAAGCGTTATAACAACGCGGTTGATGTAGTCGTACGTCTTCACGATCGACCGATCCTCAGCACCAAACATATGGCACCTCCGTGTTCAGCACACGTTCAGCTCGGTGACGTCCCGTGAACTCACGATCCAGTAGAGCTCGAGGGAGAGTTTCGTCAGCACGATGGCGTGGTGACGATGTTGATGAAGCTACCGTCGCAGGGCTTCGCCTAAGCACCTCTACGATATAACCGAGGTGGATTATGGTGGAGGGGGGCAACGCACACGGCTAAGAGATCAACAGATCAATTGTTGTGTCTCCAAGGGGTGGCCCCCTCCCCGTATATAAAGGAGGGAGAGGAGGAGGGGGCGGCCAAGGAGGAGGAGGCGCGCCCAAGGGGGGAAATCCTACTCCAAGTAGGATTTTCCCCCTCTTTCCTAGTCCTAGTAGGAGAGGGGAGGGAAGGGGAGGAGAAGAAGAAGGAAACGGGGGCCGGCCCCCTAGTACAATTTGGTTCGGGCTAGGGGGGGCGCGCGCCCCTAGCTTGCCGACTCTCCTCTTCCTCCACTTGGGCCCATAAGGCCCAATAACCCCCTGGGAGGTTCCGGTAACCTCCCGGTTCTCCGGTATTTATCCGATAACCCCCGGAACTCATCCGGTGTCCGAATATAACCTTCCAATATATCGATCTTTATGTCTCGACCATTTCGAGACTCCTCGTCATGTTCGTGATCACATCCGGGACTCCGAACTACCTTCGGTACATCAAAACACAAAAACTCATAATACCGATCGTCATAGAACTTTAATCGTGAGGAGCCTACGGGTTCGAGAACTATGTAGACATGACCGAGACACGTCTCCGGTCAATAACCAATAGCGAAACCTAGATGCTCATATTGGTTCCTACATATTCTACGAAGATCTTTATTGGTCAAACCGCATAACAACATACATTGTTCCCTTTGTCATCGGTATGTTACTTGCCCGGGATTCGATCGTCGGTATCTCAATACGTAGTTCAATCTCGTTACTGGAAAGTCTCTTTCTCATTCCGTAATGCAACATCCCTCAACTAACTCATTAGTCACATTGCTTGCAAGGCTTATAGTGATGTGCATTACCGAGAGGGCCCAGAGATACCTCTTCGACAATCAGAGTGACAAATCCTATTCTTGATCTATGCCAACTCCACGAACACCATCGGAGACACCTGTAGAGCACCTTTATAGTCACCCAGTTACGTTGTGACGTTTGGTAGCACACAAAGTGTTCCTTCGGTAACCGGGAGTTGCATAATCTCATAGTCATAGGAACATGTATAATTCATGAAGAAAGCAATAGCAGTAAACTAAAATGATCAAGTGCTAAGCTAACGGAATGGGTTAAGTCAATCACATCATTCTTCTAATGATGTGATCCCGTTTATCAAATGACAACTCATGTATATGTTTAGGAAATATAACCATCTTTGATCAACGAGCTAGTCAAGTAGAGGCATACTAGTGACACTATGTTTGTCTATGTATTCACACATGTATTATGTTTCCGTTTAATACAATTCTAGCATGAATAATAAACATTTATCATGAAATAAGGGAATAAATAATAACTTTATTATTGCCTCTAGGGCAATATTCCTTCAGTCTCCCACTTGCACTAGAGTCAGTAATCTAGATTACACAGTAATGATTCTAACACCCATGGAGCCTTGGTGCTGATCATGTTTTGCTCGTGAGAGAGGCTTAGTCAACGGGTCTGCAACATTCAGATCCGTATGTATCTTGCAAATCTCTATGTCTCCCACCCGGACTTGATCCCGGATGGAATTGAAGCGTCTCTTGATGTGCTTGGTTCTCTTGTGAAATCTGGATTCCTTTGCCAAGGCAATTGCACCAGTATTGTCACAAAAGATTTTCATTGGACTCGATGCATTAGGTATGACACCTAGATCGGATATGAACTCCTTCATCCAGACTCCTTCATTTGCTACTTCCGAAGCAGCTATGTACTCCGCTTCACACGTAGATCCCGCCACGATGCTTTGTTTAGAACTACTCCAACTGACAGCTCCACCGTTCAATATAAACACGTATCCGGTTTGCGATTTAGAATCATCTGGATCAGTGTCAAAGCTTGCATCGATGTAACCATTTACGACGAGCTCTTTGTCACCTCCATAAATGAGAAACATATCCTTAGTACTTTTCAGGTATTTCAGGATGTTCTTGACCGCTGTCCAGTGAACCACTCCTGGATTACTTTGGTACCTCCCTGCTAAACTAATAGCAAGGCACACATCAGGTCTGGTACACAGCATTGCATACATGATAGATCCTATGGCTGAAGCATAGGGAGCACTTTTCATTTTGTCTCTATCTTCTGCAGTGGTCGGGCATTGAGTCTTACTCAACTTCACACCTTGTAACACAGGCAAGAACCCTTTCTTAGCTTGATCCATTTTGAACTTCTTCATAACTTTATCAAGGTGTGTGCTTTGTGAAAGTCCAATTAAGCGTCTTGATCTATCTCTATAAATCTTGATGCCCAATATATAAGCAGCTTCACCGAGGTATTTCATTGAAAAACTCTTATTCAAGTATCCTTTTATGCTATCCAGAAATTCTATATCATTTCCAATCAACAATATGCCATCCACATATAATATTAGAAATGCTACACAGCTCCCACTCACTTTCTTGTAAATACAGGCTTCTCCAAAAGTCTATATAAAAACCATATGCTTTGATCACACTATCAAAACGTTTATTCCAACTCCGAGAGGCTTGCACCAGTCCATAAATGGATCGGTGGAGCATGCACACTTTGTTAGTACCCTTTGGATCGATAAAACCTTCAGGTTGCATCATATACAACTCTTATTCCAGAAATCCATTCAGGAATGCAGTCTTTACATCCATTTGCCAAATTTCATAATCATAAAATGCGGCAATTGCTAACATGATTCGGACGGACTTAAGCATCGCTACGGGTGAGAAGGTCTCATCGTAGTCAACTGCTTGAAATTGTCGAAAACCTTTTGCAACAAGTCGAGCTTTGTAGACAATAACATTACCATCAGAGTCAGTCTTCTTCTTGAAGATCCATTTATTCTCGATGGCTTGCCGATCATCGGGCAAGTCAACCAAAGTCCACACTTTGTTCTCATACATGGATCCCATCTCAGATTTCATGGCTTCAAGCCATTTTGCGAAATCTGGGCTCATCATCGCTTCCTCATCGCTCGTAGGTTCGTCATGGTCAAGTAACATGACCTCCAGAACAGGATTACCGTACCACTTTTGTGTGGATCTTACTCTGGTTAACCTACGAGGTTCAGTAGTAACTTGATCTGAAGTTTCATGATGATCATCATTATCTTCCTCACGAATTGGTGTAGGTGTCACAGGAACTGGTTTCTGTGATTAACTACTCTCCAATAAGGGAGCAGGTATAGTTACCTTATCAAGTTCTACTTTCCTCCCACTCACTTTTTTTCAAGAGAAACTCCTTCTCTAGAAAGGATCCATTCTTAGCAACAAATGTCTTGCCTTCAGATCTGTGATAGAAGGTGTACCCAACAATCTCCTTTGGGTATCCTATGAAGACACATTTCTCCGATTTGGGTTCGAGCTTATCAGGTTGAAGATTTTTCACATAAGCATCGCATCCCCAAACTTTAAGAAACGACAACTTTGGTTTCTTGCCAAACCATAGTTCATAAGGTGTCGTCTCAACAGATTTCGATAGTGCCCTATTTAACGTGAATGCAGCCGTCTCTAAAGCATAACCCCAAAACAATAGCGGTAAATCAGTAAGAGACATCATAGATCGCACCATATCTAGTAAAGTACGACTATGACGTTCGGACACACCATTACGCTGTGGTGTTCCAGGTGGCGTGAGTGGAGAAACTAATCCACATTGTTTCATATGTAGACCAAACTTGTAACTCAAATATTCTCCTCCATGATCAGATCGTAGAAACTTTATTTTCTTGTTACGATGATTTTCCACTTCACTCTGAAATTCTTTGAACTTTTCAAATGTTTTAGACTTATGTTTCACTGAGTAGATATACCCATATCTTCTTAAATCATCTGTGAAGGTGAGAAAATAACGATACCCGCCGCGAGCCTCAATATTCATCGGACCACATACATCAGTATGTATGATTTCCAACAAGTCTGTTGCTCGCTCCATTGTTCCGGAGAACAGCGTTTTAGTCATCTTGCCCATGAGGCATGGTTCGCAAGTACCAAGTGATTCATAATCAAGTGATTCCAGAAGTCCTTCAGTATGGAGTTTCTTCATGCGCTTTACACCAATATGCCCCAAACGGCAGTGCCAAAAATATGTTGCACTATCATTATCAACTCTGCATCTTTTGGCTTCAACATTATGAATATGTTTATCACTACTGTCAAGATTCAACACAAATAGACCACTCTTCAATGGTGCATGACCATAAAAGATATTACTCATATAAATAGAACAACCATTATTCTCATATCTAAATGAATAACCGTCTCGCATCAAACAAGATCCAGATATAATGTTCATGCTTAACGCTGGCACCAAATAACAATTATTCGGCTCTAAAACTAATCCCGAAGGTAGATGTAGAGGTAGCGTGCCGGCGGCGATCACATCGACTTTGGAACCATTTCGCACGCGCATCGTCACCTCGTCCTTAGCCAGTATTCGCTTAATCCATAGTCCCTGTTTCGAGTTGCAAATATTAGCAATAGAACCAGTATCAAATACCCAGGTGCTACTGCGAGCTCTAGTAAGGTACATCTCAATAACATGTATATCACATATACCTTTGTTCACCTTGTCATCCTTCTTATCCGCCAAATACTTGGGGCAGTTCCGCTTCCAGTGACCAGTTCCTTTGCAGTAGAAGCACTCAGTCTCAGGCTTAGGTCCAGACTTGGGTTTCTTGTCTTGAGAAGCAACTTGTTTGCCGTTCTTCTTGAAGTTCCCTTTCTTCTTTCCTTTACCCTTTTTCTTGAAACTGGTGGTCTTATTGACCATCAACACTTGATGCTCCTTCTTGATTTCTACCTCCGCAGCTTTTAGCATTGCGAAGAGCTCGAGAATCGTCTTATCCATCCCTTGCATATTATAGTTCATCACGAAGCTCTTGTAGCTTGGTGGTAGTTATTGAAGAACTCTGTCAATGACACTATCAACCGGAAGATTAACTCCCAGCTGAGTCAAGTGATTATGTTACCCAGACATTCTGAGTATATGTCGCTGATAGAACTATTCTCCTCCATCTTGCAGTTGTAGAACTTATTGGAGACTTCATATCTCTCAATCTGGGCATTTGCTTGAAATATTAACTTCAACTCCTGGAACATCTCATATGATCAATGACGTTCAAAACGTCGTTGAAGTCCCGGTTCTAAGCCATAAAACATGGCACACCGAACTATTGAGTAGTCATCAGCTCTGCTCTGCCAGACGTTCATAACATCTGGCGTTGCTTCTGCAGCGGGTTTGGCACCCAGCGGTGCTTCTAGGATGTAATTCTTCTGTGCGGCAATGAGGATAATTGTCAAGTTACGGACCCAGTCCGTGTAATTTCTACCATCATCTTTCAACTTTGCTTTCTCAAGGAACGCATTAAAATTCAACGGAACAACATCACATGCCATCTATGTACAATAACATAGACAAGCAAAAATACTATCAGGTACTAAGTTCATGATAAATTTAAGTTCAATTCATCATATTACTTAAGAACTCCCACTTAGAAAGACATCCCTCTAATCATCTAAGTGATTACGTGATCCATATCAACTAAACCATAACCGATCATCACGTGAAATGGAGTAGTCACTACTAGGGAAAACCCTAGTAGTAGCGCGGGTTTAATGCCCACTAGTAGCGCGGGCTGCCGCACTACTAATAAGGCGCTACATCTATTACTTAGCAGTAGCGCGTGCGACACGCGCTACAGCTAAGACACATAGCGGCAGCGCTTGTTCTCTCCCGCGTTGCTGCTAATCTAGCTAGTTGCAGCGTGTTTACTATCCATCGCTACTAGTATTCTTTTTTTCATTTTTTATTTTTAGTGTATTTATACGCCGTTATACAAGTTTTGGTACAATACCAATTATGAGGTTTATATCATTATGTCCATAACAGTGTGTCAAATGAAGGTGGATTAGATTCAAGTGGAGGCAACATGTGGTGCACATCGAAAGTACTACTAGTCCAAAGCACACGCTACTGCTAAGACACATAGCGGCAGCGCTTGTTCTCTCCCGCGCTGCTGCTAATCTAACTAGTTGCAGCGTGTTTACTATCCATCGCTACTAGTATTCTTTTTTTCATTTTTTTTATTTTTAGTGTATTTATACGCCGTTATACAAGTTTTGGTACAATACCAATTATGAGGTTTATATCATTATGTCCATAACAGTGTGTCAAATGAAGGTGGATTAGGTTCAAGTGGAGGCAATATGTGGTGCATGTCAAAAGTATACTACTAATCCAAACTTGATCTAGTTTGGACTAGTAGTACTTTCGATGTGCACCACATGTTGCCTCCACTTGAATCTAATCCGCCAGCACAAGCTATTTAATCATCATCATAGTCATTACCACCAACAGTATTTATTTAATCACCATAGTCATAGTGTAGCACATCATCATCCGATCAAACTCATTCTAGCTAGCTAATCACCACCAACACTAGATGAGGTAGCTATCTAATCACCACCAACACTAGCTAATAATAATCATCATATTCATTACCACCAACACTAGCTATTTAATCATCATAGTCATAGTGTAGCACATCATCATCTTCAAACTCATTTCTAGCTAGCTAATCACTCCTGCTGCTCTCTCTCAGGTAAAATAACATAAAACATGTGTAGCTCTCCTCCTTCATCAAGTTGGAGCATGCAGATGAACATGTGTCCTAATCGTGGGCTGCGCTTCTGATTGCTGCCCCTAGTACTTCTCTGCGCTCCTCCATCACAAATTTGGTCCAGTCTTTCACTATTAAGCATTGCTCGCTATTAGAAATCCTGAATGCACTAAAGTGCATTGTAGGATATCTTGGCCGTAAGCTAACAATACTCATGGTACCTTTAGTCTCGATCCCATGAGGCATATTCATCGGGAGTCCCTGTTGAAGAACATCGTATAGTAACATACTTAGCAATGAAGTTTACCTTAAAAAATAATGTATGCAAAAGATGCACTAAGGACAAATAGTAAAAATCTTACCATCTTTCCTAAATAGATGTGACCGTAGTTCATTACAAACACTATTGGTCGCACGTTTTTAGTACTAACATTTCTAAGTGCAGGAAGAAAATTTGTCTTGACAGTATCAAGATCCTCAAGCCATGAAACATAATGACTTAGCTCCTCGCAGTTTAGTTCAGCCCCGGGACAGTAGTAGGTCTTGTCTACCAAGCGCTGGACATGTTTGCTTGAACGGAAATAAGGTGACAATAGAAATTAATTGTCAACTGTTTTTGAATAAACAATATCGAAGACATAAATATGGTTGAGAAACTCACATAATGGTATAACTGGAGGCGTCTGCACATCGACCCAGATGTCGATATTACCTTCAATATCATCTTCCGGACGAATATCAAAGGTGATAACCATATCAGGCTCAAATGCATAAGTCTTGCATAGTGCTCGCCAGGTTTTGCATCCAAAATAGGTGTAGTCGTCTACGTTGTATAATTTTGCGTGGAAAATACAACCATGCTCGGTCTTCAAGTAAACTTTCTTTACCTCCATAGTACGACTGAAACCTATCTTATCCAAGACAAAAACTCTTGCATGGTAGGGGATACGCTAGTAGAATAGTAAAATAAATAAATTATAAGTTGAAGCAAATGAAGCAGATGTCATGCTTAATTACGAAAAAAGACTTATCGTTGTGACTTACTGTATCCACTTCGAAGTTCACGTCCAGCTTGATGCTGAAGTGCCTATCATCATCTAGGAAGATTCCGTTGCACAGGCCGCACTTGTCTTCGCAGTATTTGCAAATACCGAAATCCTTTTCGTTGTCAGACATTTCCTATGTTCATAGTTGAAACATTAATTGAAAATCGATTGAAGACAACTACCAGGATACTCAAAATATCTTATAGGACTCATATTGACATGAGCATTCAATAAGAAAAACCAAATTGTAAAATAAATAAGTATTCAAATTAGCATGCATTCAATAAGCAAAAGTAAATCATCTCATGCGTCCGTACATCGTCGAATATTATCACTAATACGTCCCGAATAGTATCATACATATAACATCACTAATACAACTAAAACCCTAGCACACGACGGGTATCGGCGCGGGCGGTGGACACCCAAAGAGAAGGAACCATCACAGGATCATAGCTCCAGTGAGATCCATGGAGAACCTGCCAGGTTTGGAGAACAAATGCTCCAACGCAGACAAGTAGCGACGGACGTGCACATCCTCCTCACTGACACGGTGACGTACCACCTCCGCGAGGTCCTCGAGCCTCTGGACCGTCACTGGCCCACGCGACCATCACCAAAGAATGTTCGGGTCAACGACAGGCTGGCTCCTCACCAACCTGCGCCCCCCGGTAGGTAGCGCCTCCAAGTACCACCCTGGCGGAGCCCAGTCCCGGACATATCCCATCTGGTGACGCAGGTGTCCTCCGCCGACTCGACAACGAGGATGCGGGATAGGCATCGTCGACGTCGATGCAGGAAAAATTGATTTAACTAAAAAAATAACAACAAATGTGACATGTTCAACTAGTTCTTACGATTAAATCTAATCAATTAATTCTATACCTAATAAAATGAATAATGACATAAAAAAGGCCTATGCTTTGTAGGAATGTGGACTCCTTCCCGGTGCGGCAAATCCCGGGCACTCGATATGTCCTAGTTTGTAGCACAAGTCATGCCAAAATTCACGGAAAATTTTGGCATGACTTTTACTAAAAAGTGGACAAATCGAGAACCAAAAATTTGCTGGAACGGAAATGAATCAACATTCCGGCAAAACATAGGCCACTCGACTTCATTCCTTGGAAACAACAAAGCCACTTGGGCACAATCGAACCACTTCAATAATGGAATATGCAAATGAACATCAATGACATATATCATATAACAACAATCTTGTTTTTTGTTTACATAGCAACAATTAGTTTAACTAAGTTTTTGAAAGAAAAACAATTCTGTTTTTTGTTTTTGAATGAAATTACTGTTTAGGCATTTTCATAAAAAATTGCCCAAGCTAATTTCCTAAAACAATTGCTAATCATTTTTCCTAAATGCTAAAAAATGCCTACTGCCCTAAACAAATCTAGGGTTCATATGAACAACTAGGGTTCATATGAACATCAACACATATATGAATTGCCCTAATAGAGAGAGAGGAGGGTAGGGGAGAGGAGAGGCAGAGCCTTACAGTGACTGCGGCGAGGGCCTGGCAGGCGGCGTCGAGGACGGGGTCAGGGCTCGGGCGCACGGTGGAGGGCGGCGTCGATGTTGGGGTCGGGGGCGGCGTCGAGGTCGGGGGTGGGGGCAACGTCGAGGGTGTGCGACGGGCGGCGGCAGGCGGCGGCGGTGAGGTTGAGAGCGGCAGGGCGACGTCGGCGATGGAGTAGTTGGGGGAGAGGGGGAAGTGGAGGGGAAGGACTTAGCGAAATTTTGAGCCCGCGTGGCCGGGGGTTAAGTCAAACTAGCAGCAGCGCGTTTTGCCGAAACGCGCTATAGCTAGGTTAGCTATAGCGTGTCAAGCGAAACGTGCTATAACTATTCCTTTCTGTTTTATAATATCAGTAGCGCTTTGCCCTGAAAACTCGCTACTGCTAAGTCTAAGCATGTAAAAACTTCAAAAATATACATTGGTCATCATTGATCTTTTTGTGTAGAATCTAAATAGTCAACATGAATCCTCACAGTACCTGTATAGGCACATGTGAAGATTCATATTGCAGCCACAAATCCTACATATATAGTTTAATGAAGACCAAGTGCTCGAGATAGTTTGAGAAGTAACATATTTAAGGTGGTAAACACCTTGTTCGCTTAGCAGTATGGGGCAAAACTTAATTAGGTGCAATACTTAGCAGTAGCGTGTTTTAAAGAAAAAGTTGCTAGTAAGTACTTTAGCAGTATCGCGTCCTCGGAAGGGCGCTACTACTATATCTAGCCTGGGGGCAACGCCGTGGCAATTATAGTAGTAGCGCTCGTTTCACCTAGGCCACTACTGCTACCGTGCTATTACTAGCGCGGTTTTCTGAAGCTCGCTACTGCTAATTAGCAGTAGCGTCTGTTTTTAGACCGTGCTGCTGCTAAGATTCTGTGTATAATGTTTTCCCTAGTAGTGAGTTTTCAATGGTGAACATCACTGTGTTGATCATATCTACTATATGATTCACGCTCGACCTTTTGGTCTCAGTGTTCCGAGGCCATATCTGCATATGCTAGGCTCGTCAAGTTTAACCTGAGTATTTTGCATGTGTAAAACTGTCTTACACCCGTTGTAGATGAACGTTGAGCTTATCACACCCGATCATCACATGGTGTCTCGGCACGACGAACTTTGGCAACGGTGCATACTCAGGGAGAACACTTTTACCTTGAAATTTAGTGAGAGATCATCTTATAATGCTACCGTCAAACAAAGCAGAATAAGATGCATAAAGGATAAACATCACATGCAATCAATATAAGTGATATGATATGGCCATCATCATCTTGTGCCTTTGATCTCCATCTCCAAAGCACCACCATGATCATCATCATCACCGGTGCGAAACCTTGAAATTCATCGTAGCATCATTGTCGTCTCGCCAACTATTGCTTCTACGACTATCGCTACCGCTTAGTGATAAAGTAAAGCAATTACAGGGCGATTGCATTGCATACAATAAAGCGACAACCAAATGGCTCCTACTAGTTGCCGATAACTCTGTTACAAAACATGATCATCTCATACAATAAATATAGCATCATGTCTTGACCATATCACATCACAACATGCCCTGCAAAAACAAGTTAGACGTCCTCTACTTTGTTGTTGCAAGTTTTACGTGGCTGCTATGGGCTGAGCAAGAACCGTTCTTACCTACGCATCAAAACCACAATGATAGTTCGTCAAGTTAGTTTTGTTTTAACCTTCTCAAGGACCGGGCGTAGCCACACTCGGTTCAACTAATGTTGGAGAAACTGACACGCGCTAGCCACCTGTGTGCAAAGCACGTCGGTAGAACCAGTCTCGTGTAAGCGTACGCGTAATGTCGGTCCAGACCTCTTTATCCAACAATACCGCCGATACAAAGTATGACATGCTCGTAAGCAGTATGACTTGTATCGCCCACAACTCACTTGTGTTCTACTCGTGCATATAACATCTATGCAATATCCTGGCTCGGATGCCACTGTTGGGGAACGTAGTAATTTCAAAAAAATTCCTACGCATACGCAAGATCATGGTGATGCATAGCAACGAGAGGGGAGAGTGTTGTCCACGTATCCTCGTAGACCGTTAAGCGGAAGCATTATAACAACGCGGTTGATGTAGTCGTATGTCTTCACGATCGACCGATCCTCAACACCGAACGTACGTCACCTCCGTGTTCAGCACACGTTTAGCTCGGTGACGTCCCGTGAACTCACGATCTAGTAGAGCTCGAGGGAGAGTTTCGTCAGCACGACGGCGTGGTGATGATGTTGATGAAGCTACCATCGCAGGGCTTCGCCTAAGCACCGCTACAATATAACCGAGGTGGATTATGGTGGAGGGGGGCATCACACACGGCTAAGAGATCAACAAATCAATTATTGTGTCTCCAAGGGGTGCCCCCTCCCCGTATATAAAGGAGGGAGAGGGGGAGGGGGCGGCCAAGGAGGATAAGGCGCGCCCAAGGGGGGCAATCCTACTCCAAGTAGGATTCCCCCCTCTTTCCTAGTCCTAGTAGGAGAGGGGAAGGAAGGGGAGGAGAAGAATAAGGAAAGAGGGGGCCAGCCCCCTAGTCCAATTCTGTTTGGGTTAGGGGGGCCGCGCCCCCCTAGCTGACCGCCTCTCCTCTTCCTCCACTTGGGCCCATAAGGGCCAATAACCCCCCGGGAGGTTTCGGTAACCTCCCGGTTCTCCAGTATTTATCCGATAACCCCCGAAACTCATCTGGTGTCCGAATATAACCTTCCAATATATTGATCTTTACGTCTCGACCATTTCGAGACTCGTCGTCATGTTCGTGATCACATCCGTGACTCCGAACTACCTTCGGTACATCAAAACACAAAAACTCATAATACCGATCGTCATAGAACTTTAATCGTGCGGAGCCTACGAGTTCGAGAACTATGTAGACATGACCGAGACACGTCTCCGGTCAATAACCAATAGCAAAACCTAGATGCTCATATTGGTTCCTACATATTCTACGAAGATCTTTATCGGTCAAACCGCATAACAACATACATTGTTCCCTTTGTCATCGGTATGTTACTTGCCCGGGATTCGATCGTCGGTATCTCAATACGTAGTTCAATCTCGTTACTGGAAAGTCTCTTTCTCATTCCGTAATGCAACATCCCTCAACTAACTCATTAGTCACATTGCTTGCAAGGCTTATAGTGATGTGCATTACCGAGAGGGCCCAGAGATACCTCTTCGACAATCAGAGTGACAAATCCTATTCTTGATCTATGCCAACTCCACGAACACCATCGGAGACACCTGTAGAGCACCTTTATAGTCACCCAGTTACGTTGTGACGTTTGGTAGCACACAAAGTGTTCCTTCGGTAATCGGGAGTTGCATAATCTCATAGTCATAGGAACATGTATAATTCATGAAGAAAGCAATAGCAGTGAACTAAAACGATGAAGTGCTAAGCTAACGGAATGGGTTAAGTCAATCACATCATTCTTCTAATGATGTGATCCCGTTTATCAAATGACAACTCATGTATATGTTTAGGAAACATAACCATCTTTGATCAACGAGCTAGTCAAGTAGAGGCATACTAGTGACACTATGTTTGTCTATGTATTCACACATGTATTATGTTTCTGGTTAATACAATTCTAGCATGAATAATAAACATTTATCATGAAATAAGGAAATAAATAATAACTTTATTATTGCCTATAGGGCATATTTTCTGCATTGGCACCTTTTGAACACAAATTTTTTGGAGCCTCGTCTAGTTCATCTAGTTCTAGTTCTAGTTGATCCTAATTTATCTAATTAGAGCTAGACCTAGTTTCTCTAATGCTCATAATTAGAAGCCAAGTGTGTTTCTAATATCCTCCCTCTAATGCTCTGGCGATGATTAGCTCCGAATGGCGAAGCACTGCCGGATTGGGAAGACCGTAAGCTTGCAACCAAGTAAAGAGGCCATGCTTCCCATCTTCCATTTGAGGGCGCTTCGCAGGATCGTCATCAACAATTCGAGGGACTCCAAGTATGATCTACATCGACTCGTCCACTTCCGCTGCACTTTGGAGTCGGTAACTATCATGATCCAAACCGTTTATGCTTCTTCATATTGTTCATGGGTGTTCTTAGGGTGATTTTTTTCGTTTTCTACTATTTCCCAATAGTTTCACCTTTGTAGGGAGAGCGTAGCCCCTGAGAGCTCGTCCTCTACCACGTGGTAGTCAGAGGCGAATAAGTCAGGACCATGGGGCAACCCCGAGGTGATCCCTGAGGAGATCGCCCAACTTATCAGCGGTAAGGGTTGTGTACTTGTTGTCGTCTTTAAGTCCTTCGTCTAGCTGCACTCTTGACTCTGGCTTGCGATCAGTTTCGTAGCCATGGAAGCCGCCGCCAGGTCCTGGCCTGGTTGTAGCCTGGCCATGACGGAACCTCTAACTGATCTCCAAGTAGCTCCGCCTTTGGGTGGAGCCGGCGGTACGCCTGCTCCGGAGGTTGCACCTCCCCACGAGAGATCTGTGAGGCTGGTGACTGGGGCTGCCACCACCCGCCCTTCTGACCCTGCAGCCCCCGCGCCGTTGGTCGCTGCTGTGGTGGGCGCGAAGGGTGTTCTTGGGTAGCTGAGCGTCATGCTAGAGGGGCTCGGAGGTCTTGCTGAGGCCAGCTGCCAGGTGAGGGCTTCTCGCGCTTTTTGTTGTGATATTGGTACTTTTTGTTGTGATATTGGTAGGAGCCCCTGAGGCTGGGTGTGATGTTCATTTTGGACTCACGCTCAGACATTTTGTTGTTGCTGAAACTTTGTCTTTCCGCAGAGCGAGGAGAGCCTGGAGAGCCAGGTCGTTGACCTGCTCAAGCAGTTGGACACGCAGCACCAGGAGAACGCATGTTTGTCATTCGAAGTTGCAATAACATTGATGCTCCAACAAGACCATCGTAGCAGTGTCATTGATGCAATTGACGGTGAGAAGCATGACATCAGGGTTGCAACAGTGTCGTGAATGATGTAACAACTGATAGTGGCGATGTCAGCCGCAAGAACATCACCTAGTGAAGCGCGTCGGTCTAAAGAATCGGCGAGGGCTCACTGCTTTTGGTGAAGCGCGACAACATGAAGCGCCAGCAAGGCTTGCTGTTTACAACGATGGTGGTGGAGGCGAAGCCTTGTATTCTAGTGGTCCCAGTGGGTTGCTTAGCGGTGGAGGTAGCAGCAAGCGCCCTACAAAACAGTAGCGAGAGCAAGAGAAAAAAAAAAGAGTTTGCACGAAGACAAGAATGAGTGGATGAAAGCTTTGTCTAGGGGATAAGATTTGGTGTGTGTGTGTTGGGGGGGAGGGGGGGGGGGGCGATGTGTGGGCCCATGGGACATGTGTCCCCAACGCGAGCCAGCGAACGGGCCCACATTATTGGCCCACTGATGCTCCGGTCGATTAACATACAATCTACTCTGCTCTAGCAGAACACATGGCTTCTGCGGGCGACTCCCAGCTTGCCAAGATCATGCATATTTTTGAATTGTTTTGTTCAAGCATTCGAGCCAAGCATCACTAATTCAAGCCCTATTGTGTGTTGCAGTAACGTGTTCCACCGACGGTGAAAAATTGGCTCACGGGTCGGCACCAATATATTTATTTGAATCTTCTTTCCTCATTTTTATTAAACTAGCAAAAGGGCCCGTGCGTTGCAACGGAAAAAAGTCACATTCTCCAATGGCCATGGCCACATTTTGTTGCATCACGAAGATACACTATCACTCTTAATTTTGTGAAATCATGAACAATATTTGAAATTATGAAAACTTTTTAAAACTCATGAACATATTTGAAATTGTGAACATTTTTCAAATTCATGTACACTTTAAAAAAATGTTGAACATTTTCTAAAAACAAGATTATTTTTTGAATGCATGAACATTTTACGAATGAATAAACTATTTTGCAAGTCACGAACAGTTTTTGTATTTTCAGGATATTTTTTCATTCGTGAATCTTGTTTTAATTTGCAAAATTTTGTTCAATTTTATTAAATATTTTAAAACTCAAACCAATTCAAAAAATCCTGAACATTTTTTTCATTTCCCAAACATTTACTTTCAAAATTTGAAACATTTTTTAATAAGAAAACATTTCTTATAAAATTGTGAACATTTTTTGAATCTAGAAACATTATATGAAATAATAAAAACAATCTTGCGAAATTATCATTTAAAAAATTTGGAACTTTTTTGAAGTCCCTAATTATTTAAAGTAGGAAAAGCCTAAATTTTAAAAAAGGAAAAATAAAAAACCAAATTTGAAAAAACAGGCTGCCCAGACATCTGCTGGTCCAAATGGGCGCATTGCATCTTCTCCTGCGCGCACAACCTAGTATAGGATGTCCCTACTGCATGGGCCGGCCCAGGTGGGGGATTTTCCTGTGTGAAACAATTTTTTTATCACTTATTGTTGTTCGCAAAAGGGCCCGTGCGTTATAACAGGAGAACGAAAATCATAATCTCCAATGGTCATGATCACATTTTACTGCATCACCGAGATATATACTATCACTCTGCATTTCATGAAATCATGATCATTGCTTTAAACTCGTTACCATATTTGAAATCGTGATTTTTCTAGCAATTTTCTTGAATCAGCGACCATTTCTATAATGGACAAACATTGTTTTGGAAATCGGTGGAACAATTTAACAAACATTTTCTGAAATGCATGATTATTTATTGAATCAACGAATATTTTATGAATGAATAAACTATCTTGTAAGTCACGAAAAGTATTTGGATTTTTTTTTCCATTATGAACATTTTCTGAATTGGCCAAATTTTGATCAATGTCGTTAATAAACAAACTTTTTAAAAAATGTTGAACATGTTCTATTTCCGGACCATTGCTTTTTCCAAATTTCCAATATTTTTTAATAAGAAACATTTGATTATAAAATCACTGATTATGTTTTAAAACTCTCATTTTCTTAAAATTTCAAAAAAAATTGAATTCCAAAATTATTTAAAGCAGGAAAAGAGAAACAGAAAAGAAAAAAATGGAAAGCAAAACTTAAAAAACCAGGCCGCCGGGACATGGGCCGGCCCAAAGTGGTGCGCTTCGTCTTTTACCAGCGCGGAAAGCGTAGTATATGAGGTACCTACTGCATGGGCCTGCCCAGGCGAGGGATTCCCCTGTGTTATATGTTTTTTATCACTTATAGGTGGCATTGATGTTTCTCAGAAAAAAAAGGTGGCGTTGATGGGCAATATTTTGCAACTTTGGGTGCAATTTCCGTGACGTATCGCAAAAAACAATAATCCCTTTATTATTAGGTATAGACTAATAATTGCATGTACGCAGAGGCGGAGATAGGATTAGGGAAAAAACTGATATCAAGGACCAAAAAATTATTATTCAGAAAGCAAAATTGAGATGCATGCGATGCATCTCTAATAAAAGGGGACGAGCATTGGGTTGTACTTTCGGCATGGAATCAGTCGTATGCAACCATAATTGTCAACAAAGATTCAAAGATGCCAACACTCGTTGGATTCTTCAAGGAGGTGAACAATGATACTAGTTATAGTTGCCATAGCCAAGTATGTTTCTTGGATCACCCCCTGCACAAAGAGTTGTATCTTCAATGTTTGGGTTCCAAGTTTCACAATGTCGCCATGATTTCATTTCGTCCTTTTCTTGAGTCGGAAGGGTCCAGGCACCCCCCCTCCCCCTCTTTTTATGAAGAGTAGCAAACGGACTACATACGGATGTATATAGACATATATTAGAGTGTGGATTTACTCATTTTGCGCTTTATTGAAAAGGAAATGGCGCGAAACTATTGTGTGCCGGATTATGACTGAACACCTCTAAGTCAGAATCTAGCATGCGACATTTGTGCCCGCCGCCCACCTTGTGCCCGTGCCATTGGCTAAGATGGTCCGGCTGACGTGTCACGGCCGGCTGCCTCGAAGCTCCCTTCTCAAGGGGCGGTGGGCTGAATACTTTGAAGACGACTTAAATATACGACGGGACATTGTAAGTGGCAGAGTGGCCTTGCTGCCATGATTCACTGAGATCCAGCCCCATGTCACACAGATTCGTAAAAAAATATAAAAAAATAATTTTTTTTCACTAATTTTGTTCGTATATAGTCCATATTAAAATTTCTAAAATGTATTATATTTAGGAAGGGGAGTATTAAAGAAGGAAATAGTTTATTACATGGATACATGATGGTAACTAGAAAATATAGCCCATGCAGGCAGACCTCAGCATGCACTACGGCGGCTTCCATCTTACACGCGGCAACTCGCGCCGGTATTTTAAGCCATGGAAGATGAAAAAGAATCTTATATGACCAGGTCGTACATGCACACACGGGAGACCCACCTCTCCATGCGTCAGGTGGCAAACCGAATCTCAAAGCAGCCATCAATCCCTTCGCCAAATCTCAATTTCTGAAGCTCAGACTCGATGTCCATCTCCAGCCGCCGCTGGTGTGATCACCTCGGCTGCTCGCCGCATCGTCACAGGTGCGCTCCTTGAAGACAGGTGCAACTCCCTACCTCGGCGCGCTCCATCACCGCCGGCAACGTCCAGACTCGGCGGCGACACAACTAACAGCTCCGCCCCTGATGCTTGTCCCCGTCGGCGAGTAGAGGTGTGCGCAGAGGAGGTCCGATGGGCAGGTTGGTGACTTGTTGCCGTTGTCGGGCTGTGCCATATTCTATGTCGTCGTCGGCAATGCTCTTATTTGTCTTGTGCTAGTGATGGTTGTTCGATTGCTGGGGGATCTTAACATAATTCTCAGTCCGTTTGGGTGTTTTATGCTTCTGATAAACCTTCATAATAGATCTGGGTCCTTATCGACATGTTGCTTGATGATGTTGACCTTATGGTGTTTCTTAGTTTCCCTTGATTGCTACTCCTTCCATTCTAAAACAAGTTTCGTGGCTTTAATTCAGAGAGAGCAGAAAATAGTCAAATATATATATTTCATGCCCAACCAGGCACCACATATTATTTGGTCAGTAATTACAGGTTCCCCCAATTTCTCTATAATAATCCAGTAGAATTAGATGCAACCCCGAACATGCTCGCGTCGCTCCGGGGAGGGGGGGAGGGGGGGGGGAGCTCAAGCAAAAACCTAGCCACCGCCTCCTTGTCGACGCGGGTAAGCCGGGGCAGCGGTGTTGTTCCTCCCTTCCCTAGGCTAGGGGCGTGTGGGGTGGTGCTGAGGCCGGCGCCATCAATCTGGCGCTAGGTGCCCAGATCTGGCGGTGGAGGCGCCCTAACGTGCATGCTAAGGTGCCTGGGGTCCCCTTTCTCGACCGGGGGAGCTGTGGTAGCAGCGGCGAGCTGCAGCTTTGGATGGCGGCGTGGCGGCGTCGCGATGGTGGTGGTGCTCTGCTTGGCAGGCGGGCTGGGGGTGGCTGGTGCTATCGCTCGCATCCCTGGTGGTGGTTGCCAGGAAGAATGGCGACGCGGTGGGCGTGGCATGGTCTCTGATTTGGATGACTTGCTAGTGATGACTACTGTAATGCGATTGCAACCCTTCTGGTTGCGGTGTTGGCATGCTTGAGTAGCTTCGGTGGGCGTTGGGTTCTTCGTTGTGGGTTGGGAGAAATCCCTGCTTCGAATGAGGCTGACAACTAGGGATGGCAATGGGTCGGGTTTGGGGTGGGTGGAGCTGGTCCAAATCCAACCCATGACCTATCTTCCTACCCTCTGCCCATCCACCAAATTATCCATGGCACAACTTGTGCCCATGCTCAAACCCGCTGGATACCCACATACCCATGGAGCTCCATGGGCATAGAAAAGTTAGCATGAAGCCTTCCCAAACATCAAATTAACTCATCATCATTCACTCACAAATGACAAAGCTACATGCATAAGTAGGTAACAAGTAATACGATGAGTCCTTAAGTGTGACATATCAGAGGTTGATTCTGCAGCATATAACTCATGGCACAAGTTGCATATTTCCTGTCATTTCACATTGATTCGCTCTTTCTACTGTCACTGGCATATGGCCCCACATGTCATACGGGTATTCATTGGATATCCATACAGCACAAACTATAACCATGCCCAACACAGCTGTTCATGGGTATCCATATCCACGGACCCATGGACAGAAATGTGCTCCATACCCTTGCCCAACTGGGTCGGGTATCCATGGGTATCCAGATCCATGGATAAAATTGCCATCCCTACTGACAACAGAGACGCCCGCGGGCGCCGTTCCCTTCCTGAAAGCGTTGTTTTGGTCCAGATCAAGATTCCTTCCTTGAGCTCGCGGAAACCCTCGGTCCGGCCTCCAGACTAGGCGGCGGCGACGTTCCCTTCTTAAAGGCGTTGTCTTGTTGCTCGAGGAGTCTCAACGGTGCGGCTTGAGTCATGGTCAGCTGCTGCTCTGGACATGGGCCACCTAGGTGCAATGTACGCCATCACTGGCGCTATCTTGACGCCATGTTCCCTAAGAGTTCCCAGTCCCTGCCGTTCACGTTATCTGGCTTTTATACTGTTTCTTCTTAAGAGGATGTTTGGTTTGTGATTAACTTAGCCAAAGATTGCCACAATTAAGGTTAGGCAAGTTTGACAAACTTAGGTGAGTGTTTGGTTCAAACCATACCTTAAACAAGCCACACTTGGGCCCCACATGGCATACACACAAAAAGTGTGACAAGATTCTCTTACGCTTATCAACTTGTGGCTCTCATTTTGATGAATTAACCTTAGACAAGCTTGACAAAAATATATGACAAAGTATAACAATGCTAGTCCTAAAACCAAATAATCCATTTTAAATGCGATAATACACATGCTTGTACGTATTCAAGAAAAAAAATCCGGTTGAATTAGTCGGCAATAGAAAGGACGACATAGTCCTTGCCCTAGGGCGGTCACAGTCCGCGGTCTCTTCCGAGATTATCCTAGGTCGGTGTACATGAGATGACACGAGCGCCATAGTGGGTCGTACTATCTTTTGACGTGTGCATAAAAATATCTTTCCAGTATTCTTTGTGTTCCCTCTTTTTCTGTGCTATTGAGCTGTGGCCGCACGGGATCACTGCTCTGCCTAGCTAGGCATATTTAGGCCAACTCCACCGCACGACTCTATCCTGTCCGTCCTCATTCGTTTGGGGTAAAAGAGACAAACGAGACGGCCCAACGCGCGGCCGCAAACGGACTTTTGTCCGCTTTGTGTCCGCTTTTGACCCATCCGCAGCCTAAGTTTGCGCCGCTTTTGGGACGAAACGGACACCACGCGGACGCGTGGGTCGTCTGCGCGTGTCCTCCTCTGGCCCGCCCGTCGGTGGCACAACACAGGCCTTTTTCTATCCGCCGCCTCCCTCCCTCCGGCCGCACCCCCTCCACTCTTCCCCACTCTTCCTCTCGTCGCCGCCGCCGCCGCTGCCATTGCAGCCGTGCAGTTCGGACACGAGCTCACCCAACCCCTTCCCCTCGGCGCCGCCGAGCTACCCAACCACGGCCACCTGGTTTGCGCACCCGCCGGCCGGTTTTCGGGCGGATCCGGTCGGTCTTGAGCTCGGCCGGCTGTGGGAGGCCGGGCTGCGCCATGAACTGGCCGGGCACCTCGCCGGAAGGCCCTGGCAGGGCCGCAAGGCCACATGCAGGCAGTGGCTCCTCCTCTAGCCGCTCGGATCTGCACCGTCGGTGGTCCGCCGGCAGATACACGAATGGCGGCCGGCCAGGCTCGGTGCTTGCCCAAAAGCTCGCCGGCGCACCGTTGCCACTCATTAATTAAGTGCGACCACTACCCAAGGATGGTCATGCGCCGCGTGTCTACAACGCCAGAACATCCCGAATGGGTGTTCATCAAGTGCTTAAACGATGGGGTATGCGCTTTTTTTAGCTTCGGTTTGTGCTCTATATTTGACTAGTTGTGCTAACTTCAAATTTTGTTGTGTTGAATGGATGCAAGTTTTGGTATTGGGAAGAAGAGTACATCGATATATTGATAGAGCGAAATTTAGTACATGTTCGTGCACTTTTAGCTAGGATAGAGGCTGTAAATGAGACAAGTGCACTTGTTGCTAGATTAGAGGCTAGACACGAGACTAGGTGTGAGGAGGAAGCAACATCGACTTCTGCCTTGAAGAAGAAAGGAGGATGCCAGATCGAGCCTCCTTCTCCACAGATCAACAACGAGTGCATCGAGAAGGCCCTAACCCAACTCAAGGAAGCAGTTATTGAAGTCGGGTATCTTCTAAAATGTATTCTTGTGGTTCTTGTTTTTTTTGGTCTTGCTTTACTAGTCAAAATATGATGATGTATTTTTCATGTACCAAAAATGAATGATGAAATAAAGTTAAGGACTTGCAAAGAAATAATACGCGGACATGATGCGGCCGGGATGCGTCCGCACGCTGCGCACACGGCCACCCCATCCCAGGACACATCCGGACACGACCCCAAATCCCTACCCAAACGGACAGAATTCGGACAAAACGGACGTCCGTTTGGGGTTGCGCGGTGGAGTTGGCCTTACTTCTGAAGCGATAAAAAAGGAAAAGAAAAGGTGGATTTGTGGCAGGGTTCGAGGTTGAGTTGGTGTGTCTACAACGTGTCTAGTCTCTCAAAAACCACTTACATATGCTTGAATGACATTGCATAGTCAACAGCTCGATATCCACAGACATTCTGTAGCCAATATCCTATATTTGGAAGTCGGAATCTAAAACCTTTCTTTTATTCTCATCTTTTTTTTCTCTTGCAACTTAGCAAAAATATAATATGTAAACTCTTATAAACGATTTACATTATCTATTGTACTTGCTCTAAAGAAATCCTCACTCTTTTACTCGTTGTCTGACCGGATTTTTTGTGATTATTTTAGGTAAAACAATGGATTCTGGCTTGATGCTTCGTTGGACGAGGAGTATGGACCAACGGAGCTTGACCAAATGATTCAAATGAGATCTTCGATTCGTCGTATTTCGACAAAGAAGTGGACATGATTATGCTCATGAGCATGCAAGAGGAAATGGACCACCAAGTGGAGCATATTCTCAACTTCAAGGGCTCAATCAAACGGAGAAGAGTGGTCGACCGCATAGGGACAACTTTGCTCCCAAACCTACTTTCCCGAATGATCTGTGGTTTCGGCGTCATTTTTGTATGCGGAAACCATTGTTCTTGTGCATTGTGGAGGGAGTGGAGACACATGACGACTACTTCAAGATCACAAGGGATTGCTGCGGACAACTCTCTTTATCGCCCAAGCAGAGGTGCACGACTTCTCTGAGGATGCTTGCACTTGGTAGTGCCGCAGATACCGTTGGTGAGATGGTCAGGATGGGGGAGAGCACGTGCCTGAAGACTACTGTCAGTTTTGCCCGCGTCGTGGTGGAGGTGTTTGGACCTGAGTATCTCAGAGAATCAAATGCGCAGGACACAGAGAAGTTGTTGGCTATTGGAGAAGCAAGGGAGTTCCCAGGAATGCTCAGATCAATTGATTCCATGCATTGGCAATGGAAGAACTGCCCCAAAGGTCTGTGGGGAATGTATCAAGGTCACACCAGAGAGACCATCATCATACTAGAAGCACTGGCATCACATAACTTATGAATTTGGCATTCTTTTTTTGAAATGTCGGGTTCTCAAAATGACGTTAACGTGCTTCAACGATCTCCGGTGTTTAGGAGGCTTTGCAATGGGGAATCACCGTCGTGCAACTACACTTTCAAAGCCGAGACTACAACATGGGATACTATCTTGCCGATGGTATCTATCCTCAGTGGGCAGCGTTTGTGAAGACCATATCCGAGCCACGTGCAATAAACAGAGCCACTTTACAATAATGCAGGAACTGGCTAGGAAGGATATGGAGAGGGAATTTGGTGTGCTTCAGACTCGTTGGGGAATTGTGCGGAGCGCTGCAATGACATGAGAATCAGAAATTTGTGGCAGCTGATGACATGTGTTATTCTGCATAATATGATTGTTAAGGATGAGGGTGATGGTGTAGCCCAAACCCATGATTTCGAAGCACCTGTAGAACAAGTTGAAATTTCCAAAGATCAAGATGCGGCTCAGCTGATGAACTTTCTGCAGATGCATCAGAATCTTCAAGATCAGCAAGTGCACACGCAACTACTCAAAGATATTGTGGAGCATATGTGGACCCTCAATGGCAACCAAGGAAACAATGCTTGAGTTTGGCACTTAAAATAAATTTTATGTAAACGCTATCTATGCTTTGTATCAACATTTGCTATTTACGTGCGACATTGTCTTGTATGATCGACATACATGTATTTGGCTAGATTTGAGATATGTGGACGTCCGGACAGAAATATGAGGGCCTGTCCGGATACACCCGCGAGCGCACTCGGTCGCGTCCGCGCATGTTTGAGGGGCCAGATTTGTTAATTCTGGTTATAGATGCTCTTAATGGACCAGAATCTAGCGGATTCCGACTTTCGAAGTATACTATAGCATTGCCCAAAGTTTTGGGGACAACAAAATCCAAGTTTGAATTTCTGTGTGGTTTGTGTTACTATTACATGTGCGATTATGAGATCATGATATATTATTTTTCTTAACTGTATGACTTTTTTTTCCTGAACAATCATTGCGGAGAGATCCCCACCTGGCATTACTCAAAGGCCAACTTGGCTGGCAGATGTTACAGGGGGTGCCACGATGCGCGAGGAGAGGTACTCCCGCCACGTCGACGTGGCGACGACCTTTTGGCTAGGTTCCTTGAACCTTTTTTTTTCTTGTTTGCTACAATGTTCTTAATAGTTACAAATGTTGAATGTTGTTTGCCACGGCACACTTCGGTGTTTCTAGAGTTCCAAATCATCGAGTGAATGGTGAGGGATACTGAAGCTCAAATGTCGGCATCGATGTGGTGCGGGTGAGTCCCACACAAGTGAAGCTTCAGATCAATTCAGGGGGTTCAGTGGCCACAACTGCAGCTATGGCGTGCTGGTCCTTTAAGGCCACATGTATGAATACTTCCAACCATCCGTCGACAAGGTTTGGTTGGTTTCAGTAAGGGGCGGCGACTGCGCTTCATCGACGACCTATTCTTATGACGGTAGTGGTCATTCTATGGCGTGAGGATGTTGATGTAATTCACATTATATTTAGATGCTTTATACTTCTGATGAATCTTTATAATAAATTCAGGTCTTTTTAGTGGAAAAAATGAACATGATCCACCGTGATCTTGACCGTATGTTATTTCGTAGTCTCGCCTGATTGCTAGAAACTACCATTTCATGCTCAACAAGGCACCATATATTATTAGGTAATTACTAGGACAATGGCCGTGCGTTGCAACGGGGGTATAATAAATATTCTACTGATTCAACATCAATTGTATCAAACATATACTTTTAGCATCCTCGTCTTTTCCTTCATTGGTCCACTATCTCCACCTTTCCAACCCCCAAACACGTCTTGACCTATGTTTTCCACTTGTTCTTCCGAAGAAAAGCATTATTGCATACTTATGTATTTTTTTAGCGTTTCATACAAAGGTATCAAGATGATGAAACTTTTATTAACCATGATTCATCATCAGAAAATGTTTCATCGAAAGCTGAGGACGATGCAAGCCATTAGCATATTAATTTCATCCAATCGCTTCATGTGCCAACAAAACTTTGCTAGAGCTTCGTCTCTTCAATAACCATGGCCTCTGTTGCCTTGCAAGATTGATCATCCCTAGAAGCCAGTGTCCATATCCCATCAACAGCATACTTCTTTGTCTTCCCTTTAAAATTTTCTGGTTTAAGGAAAGGAACAACAAAATGTTTTATTTGAGAGGAAATAAATTGTGCCCAACATTTTTTTATTAGATGCATTATTCACAACAAAATTATATCGTAATGCTAATCTGTACATCGGGTCCATTTATGGAGCCTATACATGAGAACAATGCCATCTTGATGTACCTCGAGGTAATTCTTCAAAAAAAATAATCCACCCAGGTATTTCGTCCGTACAACTAAAAAGCAGAATTGACGTTCTTTCTCTCTCTCAAATGCCATTCGGCAAGGAAAAGCATCAATGACAAGAACATCACGATAAACATTTAGTGTATCACAAATACAGTGAAGAATTAAGGTACTCAATTTTCATAATGCCAATTTAAGACTTTCAAGAAAACTCAGACCTAAGTTGACTTCGATCCTGGGTTAGGGCACTCAACCATGAACATCTAGCTCAGTTGCTTGCTTATTTATGGGTTGATCCATTGGAGAGTAAAATAGGCGGTTATTAGGTAGGTAAAAGTTTCTCATAGGTGTAAGAGTAAAACTTGATGTTGTATCGTATAACCCTGCAAAAATTACCTCTATGTTTCAGAATCATTCAGGGAATTTGAAGGAAAAAATACTTCCAATACAAAACAAAATTTAGTAAGATACGAAGCATTATTTAAATTCAGAGAGCACAAGATTAATTTGACCAGATTCAAACTCAAATCTTGCACAGAATATTCTAATTCAAAGCATACAAAAAGTAAATGGACAAAATCCACCAAGAAGTGGTGCCATATGTGTCTACTGCCACTGCTGAAAATGCTCCAAGTATCGTCAGTATCAATGGGAATGCCTAGTACTAAATAAGGGCGCTGTAATTTGAACAACAGCAGGTCCCAGAACCACACCTCAAGCAACATCTCGTAGCCCATATAGCTCCTCATCCTCTTTAGTGTAAAGATCCCAATCTCATTCTGACTAATCTATCCATGACAATGAACTGACATAAGTTTTAGCATGCCAAAGAAAGGAGATGGTAGCATTTGGTTTTGCCAGGGTAGGGAGGAGCTCAGACAGAAAAAGGAGCCGGTGGAGATATCTTAGCCTTGCATGCAAGAATATGTCGAAGACTGGGAGGAGATCGTGCGCGGACGGCCAGCGTGTTTGCTCGAGCGAGCTGATGGCCGGCAGCTGTGCTCGAGTGCAGACGGAGCGCCGAGCTCGAGTTTGATGGGAAGCGGCATAGCTCAAATGCCTGCATCAGTAAAAAAAAAAGTAAAATCTTCTCATAATTGCAGTCATCCATGAGAACAAAATTTTGCTAATTCACGAAGCTCATAGTTAGAACCTTAGAGGCATTATTCTCTTGTCTTGACAGTGTGCTACATAGCCATACTCAGAACTCGTAAGTTGTTTACCGTTGTATGCTTGGACACAAATTTTTGAGATAGATTATTGCTTGCTTCATGGACTCATGCAATCAGAGTATGATAGTATCATTAACAATGACATGGACGAGCTTCTGAATTAAGTAGAAGATTGCTTCATCCCTTCTTGAATGCTTTTTCAGTGAACCTGACAAACTAACAGGGCACTACGTAAGCCACCGAACATCCAAAATTATAGAACCAAAAAGATGCAGTATGCTCATTTCCTGATGATTTAAAATAGAACAGTTGTGCCTATAATAACATAAGTAGGCTGACCTTAAGTACCTCGTGCAGACTATCCTCCGAAACCATTCGTACACCACTTTTTCCCAAACCACGATGTTGGGACAGGACTAAGAGTATCACTCAACTCAAGCAAGTGCCAGGCAAAGCAACCAGTGAATATCATTAATGACAAACTATATTGTATGAATATGATGTTAGTACACTTCAGCCATCATTAAATAAGCCATGAGCATCATAATAGCAATTTCACGATTAGTATAGTGTCTGAAAGGAATGCCAAATTAGAGGAACAATTCATAAGTGCTTTAGTTGGCAAAACAATTTTATTTTGACTTGGATCCATGGACGAGAATTCAAGAGGTCATGGAAAACGCTTTGCTGCAGATCAGATCGAAGGAAGCACCTGAGCTGGCCACTGAGTCTTCAGGGAGAGTAAACGTCAGCGGCTCCACGTGGTTGGAGAAACTTCAGACCTAAGTTACACCATTAATAAAAACAGTGGTGAGTAACATGAAACCTAAGATTCAGAGAGATCTATGAAGCCATAGTCAAAGGAAAACATTTTGACTGCAATATTTTTGTAAAGCAAGTAAGTCCAGTCATGTAAAATGAAGCAGACATACATGGCTCAGTGATGCACTATCCCATATTAAGCAAAGTGTAAAAACTTAATTTGTGTACCACACTGAAAACAATTGAATGTTGATCAGGGGCGGATCTAGACTTAAAATTACCCGGTGTCCACATAGAAGAACACATGCCTACATATCAAACAATTCAATGGCCTACATACTAAATCAATAAGTAAGTGCAAATTGTATCCGGTGCCAGTGACACCGGCTAGCTGTATATAGCTCCGCCCCTGATGTTGATGTAATGTCGAAGTTCACCATCCAATCCAAGCATCTTGAAAGATAAGCCTCACTATTCAAAGGAATAAAAATACTATTATAATTTTAAAGGAATTAAACCGTTTACCACAAAAAAAGAATTAATCAGTTAGAATCTGACCCAATATAACTGAGCCAGCTATTACTTTTAAAATGCGGTGGTGCTTAAATAGGGAGGTGCACATTCTTGAGGTGTTAGGACTTACTCGTCAGGCATATGTGATATTATTTTTTTTCCGTTGCAACGCACGGGCATGTTTTGCTAGTGAATGTTCAAAATGTATGTGGACAGCCTTGGGTTCACCAGATGCGTAAGACCTAAAAACAAAAATACAAATTATACTGTTAATTCCACCAGAATTTGACTACCCAACAAATAAGCTCACAGCTATGTTCATTTTAGAAGAAAAAAATTAAGAACATCTAAATATCCATCTAAATTTTAGGAAGATGACAATTGTCCGAATCAGCTGGGCGGAGGCACACGAGAACGTGTTTGTACTGGCTGCCGAGACAGCAAGGACATAGTCATCTTTCCATCATGTCGGTGGTTCAGCACCGTATAGTTTCCCCAGAATTTCCTTATAATCCGGTAGAATTTGTCGGTGCCAGAAAGTTCTACATAGTCCTTGCCCTAGGCCGGTCACAATCCGCCGTCTCTTCCGAGACTATCCACATCACATCTAATCTAGATCGGTGTACATGAGATGACACGAGCGCCATAGTGCATCATTCTATCTTTTGACATCTGCATAACAAAATCTTTCCAGTATTCTTTGTGTTCCCTCCTTTTCTGTGCCATGGAACTGTGGCCGCACGGGATCACTGGATTTCACTGAGCCTAGGCATATGTGACGAGAAGCCTATCTGTCCTTGCATATGAAAGTTTCATCTCTCACCTTTTCTCTCTTACTCAATTATCTCCGGAGTATCCCTGTCCACGACAAACAATGATGGACATGAACGCCACGGGACCTGTAGAGTAGAAGAGTTGGAGCTGCTAGCTTGACCCCATGCCGCCCACGAGTACACTGTAGCATTGCCTTCCGTTTCGGGTACGTAGAATTCTCCACGAGGACTGATGGAGTAGGGCCGAAGTGTCCACTACAACCGGAAGGGACACGTAGAGTAGAGAAGGAGGAGTCGCCAGCTTCGGCCAAAATCATTGGGGAAGGCCAAAGTCACTGTTTTATCCTTTTGACCAAAGTATAGGGCGATTTCGCTCCAGTTTAAAGGCGCAGCTGGATCTGAATTTTTTTTTTGCTCCCGCCATACAAAGCAGATGGTAGGTTACGTGGGCAACGACCATTGTCCATTTTTGCGCGGCGACCATTGTTTCAGAATTTTTCTAAATACAACTTTATTTTGAAATATATGATGAACATTTTTAAATAATGTTGAATTTTTAATGTACATTTTTAAATTAACAATGAACATTAAATTTGTGAGCTTTTTTTAGTTCCATAGACATATTTAAGTTTCATGTATATTTTTAAAGTTGTGAACATTTTTAATTTCACGAACTTAATTTTAATTTTGCAAACAAAATTTTAATTTCTCGTGATTTTGTTTGTATTATAACATTCTTAGTCATGATTTATCTTTTTATAGAACAACAACCTGGTGTCTCGTTCAATATAAAACCCATGGTGTTACTTGTGCCTATAAAAAAGAAACAACATGGTGCAATCATTATTTTCTGTCGTGTGTATTGTGCATGGGACTTTTTTTGAACTATTCCTAAGCCTAGATTTGGCTTGTGTGACTTTTTCTTTGTATGGATATTTTTCTCATTGAAATGTGTAATGTGTACCATTTCTTAAAAAGAGTTTTTTTTTTTACCTAAGGCGTGAAAATCTTTTTGTCTTGTAAAAACTAGTATTCCTTACAAAAAAAGACAACAAAAGCAAGTTGGGACAACTAATGTACCTGTGACTTCACTGACATTCCCATGTTGTATCATAGACTGGCATGATTGCTAGAAAATAGTAAGTTTCTAGATATACATGGAAAATTATTCATGCTAGCCGATCGGCCAGGCGCCACACCGCTCATTTGCAGGCCATTCGATCAAACTTGATCCAACAAAGCAGGCGAACCTTCCAAGGGACCGGGTTCTCACTGGCGCCACACACCATCCATCCCGCACATCCAACCTTATCTCTTTCACGCGAAGGGACACAAACCTCTCCTCGCCCGACACAAATCCAAGTCGTCGTCCTCCTCTCCCCTTGCCAAATCCAACGCCATGTGTGACCATCGGGAGTGGGGAAAACCACAACCGCCGCGGCTGCTTCCACCGTCTGCACCTTCTCCTCCCCCAGCGCGCGCACACCCCGAGGCCGACTGCCTTTTCCCTCCTCCACGCACGGGCTCCTACCGGAGTGGCTACAAGGGGTTGGTGCTTGCAAGGCCAAAGCAAGGCCCACCACTATTGCCGCCACACACTACTACGATGATGAAAAACTAGACAATGCAACAGTCGTCATGGATGTGCCCACCCATCTTTGCTCCTTCACGAGCTATGGTCGAAGCTGTGACTGGCAAGCCATGATGTTGCAACATGTGTTGAAAAAAAGCTATGAACGGTTAGCGAGTGGAGAAGCTGCGACCCCCCTTTGATAGAGTTGCGACCAGCCAAACAGAAAAGTTGCAACCCCCATGGGCGGAGCTACGACTAGCTTGTTGTTGCCGGTGCCGTCCTCTTCCTGTCTCTCGCTACACCTCCCTCGCGCTCGCTGCCTAACACAATAAAGAAGAAGGAAGGAGAAGACAGTGGACACGGGAGGTTTTTTTTTCCGGCGCTCGAACGCCACTTCCACGAGCACGAACTCGTAAACCTCCCAGCCACACAACGATCAGTACATGGGGCTATTTATACCAGGCTAAGCACATGCGCACGCACACACCACTGCCCACCTGGCTCACGATCCGTCCGCCCAGGCCGCTGCGCACGACGCGCTCATGCACGCACGAGGCGGCCGGCGTCCAACGACCACGACTACTGCTCCCACTACCTGTGCGTCTACGCCAACGACTTGACACACGCTACTCGGACGTGGCCACACACCGGCGTCCGATCAACAACTGAAACACACGCGCAAACACCCGCAATGGACTCGACCGTGCACTGACACCGGTCGCCACCATCACGGGGCATGGTTTGCTGCTAACATAGCTAGCAGAGAAGTTGTAACCATGATGCCTGCGAGCTGTGACAAAGACGACTGTGAGATGCGATGGCACTGTAACCAGCAACGTGGCACGCTGCAACCAGCCAGCGAAGAAGCTGGACAGGCGGTGCCCATGAGCTGCAACAAAGACGATTATGGGATGCGACGGTGCTGGAACTAGTAGCAGGGTGCTGTAACCAGCAGTGTGGAGCGATGTGACCGCTTGAAGCTACAGTGGTGTGGGGATGTTTGAAACAACGGCCGGATGTGCTAGGATAGGCAGGAGCAGGAGCTGCGACCAGTTACACCGGATGCTGAAACAAGCATGTCGTACGCTGGGACCGGTATTGCGGGAAGCAACAATAGCTGGGCTGGACCTGTGATCGCTGGCGCAGGGATGCCGGAACTTAACATTCTTTTTTGACTTTTTTGACTATTTTGAAATACGAACCAGTGTTGGCGAATCTGCAGCCATGTTGGAGGAGTAATATGCAATTGCTAGGGGAGGGGGGCATCGTTCAACATCGGAGTGCGGGACGAGGGTGGCTTTGGAACTCCTGTGATGAATATCAAGACAACTACCGGGGGTGCCGCGATATGGCACTGAGCCCCAGCGTGCGCAGGGGTACTGCCTTCTGCCTTGCTCACCAAAGCGTATGCGCGTGCGCGGCCTGCGGCGAGTAGCGGCCAATGAGATTTCCTCGCACGCGGATGATGGAATTAGTCGGGGTAATTTTGTTATAATCGGATAGAATTAGTCGGGGTAAGAAAAGTCGATGTAGCCTTGCCCTGCGTGCCCTAGGCCGGTCACAATCCGCCCGTCTCTTTCGAGATCAGGCACATCATCTCGGTTGGGTGTACACGAGATAACCTTGCCAGTATTCTTTTGTGTTCCCCCTTTTCTCTGTGCAATTGAACTGTGGCCGCACGGGTTCACTGAGCTAGCCATATGTGACAAGAGCCGTACCTGTGCTTGCATAAGGAAATCTCTCTTACTCAATTAACCTGGACACGACAAGCATTGATGGACTATGGCGGAGCTGTCCACGTCTAGTTGCTACTTGCTACTACACCAGCTTGAGCCCATGCCACCCACGAGTATACAGTAGCTAATAAAGTAGTACTCTCACATGTATATTACTTGAAGCTACGAATGATTTGGTGAACCGTGTTGAAGATGCTCTCACATGTGATATAGATAACATGACAACATCATATAGCCAGCAGCTGGATATCCACCGACATCCTATAGCCAAGATCCTATACATGCAAAGTCAGAATCTACAGCCCGTTTTCCTTATTCTCCTCTTTTCTCTCTTCCAACTTTGTAGAAATATAAAATTTAAACTCTTATAAACCATTTAATTATCTATTGTACTTGCTCTAAGACAATCCCCACTATCTTCTTAATGGACCAGAGTCTAGCGGCCGGATTCCGACTTTCCAAGTTTTGTGGTAGAATAATGGACTAGGGACTAGAGTCCAGTGAATTCCAGTCGACAACAATAAAATCCAATTTTGAATTTCTGTCTGGTTTGTGTAACTATTACATGTGCGATTGGGAGTACAACATGATATATTATTTTTCTTAAGTGCACGATTTTTTTGAACAATCACGGGTCGAGAGAATCCCCACCTGGCATTACTCAAAGGCCAACTTGGTTGGCAGATGTTACAGGGGGTACGACGATGCGCGAGGTGAGGTACTCTCGCCACGACGTGCCGACGACCTTTTGGCTAGGTTCCTTGAACCATTTTGTTCTTAATAGTTACAAACGTTGAATGTTGTTTGTCATGGAACACTTCGGTGATTTTGATGTTCCAAATCTTCTAGCAAATGGTGAGGGCCATTGAAGTCCAAACGTCGGCATCGATGTGGTGCGGGTGAGTCCCACACATGTGAAGCTTTAGATCAATTCAGGGGTTCAATGACGAAAACTACAGCTCTGGTGTGTTGGTCCTTAAGGCCACATGCATGAGCACTTCCCGCCATCCATCAACAAGGTTTGGTCGGTTTCAGTAAGGGGCGGCCAGTGCGCCGCATCGACTGATGAGCCTTTATACTAAATTCAGGTCCTTCTAGCGAAAAAATAAAACCTACCAAACCTTGTTGCCTGATTGCTAGAAACTACTATGTCATGCTCTACAAGGCATCATATATTATTTGGGAAACGATTCCCCTCAACTGGCTGATTTTATGACTCCCGTCCGCCGCCTCGCTCGCATGACGTGTGTCCCACGTGACGTGCCCCTGGCTCCTGACCTTTTTTTTGTAACTTCTGCAACATCACCAACGTTGCAGAAGTTTCTCCCGTAACATCAATTATACTGTAAAAATATGAAGACGAATTAATATTTTTGCAACAAAACCTCTGCTACAAAAAAATACTACAACAAAACTTAAGTTGCAAAAAAAAAAACTGCAACAAGGCCTCTGCTGCAAAAAAATTCTGCAACAAGACCTTTGCTGCAGAAATTTTCGGCAATGAAACCTATATTGTAATAATGGAGGGGACCGATACGCCTGACCTGACGCCCGCGAGCCGGCCGATCTTTTAAAATAAATGTTTTTTAATAATTTATGTCATTATTTGTGTCTCACTATTCGGTTTTACCATTTGAAATTATAACTGCTCAAAAAATGCCATGGGACCGTGAGACGCCGTCTCAAAAGTGCAACTAGACCTGTGCGGATTTCCTTATATAATTATACCTTTTCCACAGTTTCCTTATATATATATAATCCAGTAGAATTATTAGGTAGGAGAAAGCTCGACAGTCTTTGCCCTAGGCCGATCACAATCCGCGTCTCTTCCGAGACTATCCACATCACATCTCATCTAGATAGGTGTACATGAGATGACACGAGCGCCATAGTGCATAATATGTTTTGACATCTGCATAATAAAATGTTCCCAGTATTCTTTGTGTTCCCTCTTTTTCTGTGCCATAGAACTGTGGCCGCACGGTATCACTGTATTTCACTGAGCCTAGGCATATGGGACAAGAACCCTATCTGTGCTTGCATATGAAAATACCTCACCCCGTTCTCTCTTACTCAATTATCTCCCCAGTATCCCTGTCCACAACAAGCAATGATGGACATGAACGCCACGGGACCTGTAGAGTTGAAGAGTTGGCGTTGCTAGCTTGACCCCACGCCGCCCACGACTATACTGTAGCATTGCCCTCGGTTTCGGGTACGTAGAAATCTCCATGGGCATATATCACTACAGTATCTAAGCTCTCAGGAATGTAACCGCTGTGAGCCATGGTCTCTTAGGAGGGTCAAATGACCACTTTTTTTTTAAGTAGCTTAGTAGGAGGGTCAAATGACCACGTCTTTTTTATAGAGAATCACTTAGTTTTTCTTAGGAAAACCATGGTCTCTTAATGTGTGAGTAGGTATTGTTTACTGTTTGGGTTAACCATCCAACTATGTTTGTCCAATACTTGATGGGTTACGTGTCACTTATTTCTTAAACTAAAATCACGACATTTATTTTAGATTAGAGGGACTACATTTTTGCGAGAAAAAATGGTTACATGTCTCTCATGTACATCGGGACGAGGGAATCTAATGATGCGGCCAACTATATCCACACCTATGAAAGTGGTACCATCGCACAGCCACACGGGCACCGCTAGCTTGGCTCATCATCGCGTCCTCTACGTCACACAGCTGCACGGGCGCCGTCTGTCCACCACCACACCACATGCCCCTGCCATCTCTCCATCTTTCTTCCTATCTCTCATGGCGGTACACCCGAGCCATCACCGTCTCCTCCACACCACACGGTGGCACGGGCACCCGGCCCATCACCTGCTCCTCCGCATCACATGGTTGCATGGGCGCCAACAATCCATTATCGTGCCGCAGGCCCCGTCCATCTCTCCAACTTTCTCCCCTCCTCTTGTGGCGGTGCACCCGGCCCATCACCGCCTCCTCGGCACCACACGGTTGCACGAGCGCCCAGCCCACACCGCCCCCTCCGCACCACAAGGTTGCACGAGTTTTGCCTGTCCACCACCGCGCCACACACCCCGCCCATCGCTCCATCTTTCTACCCTTCTTTTGTGCGGTAATTAATATCCAATGATGACGAAGCTCGGGGCCTGGAGGAGCGGGTGACAAGGTACGCTGCCATGGCTAGCAACGGTGTTGGACAGGGACGACTATCGTCATTGGAACTTGATCGCGTTCATCAACACGCCATGGTCCACAAGGTCTGTAGTACAACTCCCGATACCTCCTTCCTCTCCCTCTGCCATCCACTACTAGGAAAAGGCTAATTAGTGGCGCACCTGTTTTGGCCATTAATGGCGCACTATTAGACAATGCGCCACTAGTATGTTTATTGCAGTGCGCCACTAAAGTGCAATATGGTGCGCCACTAATATGAATATTAGGATTTTTTTTTCTTTTTTGATATTTGCACAGGTTACAAAATATATTACTGCACAGAATATAGACAGCACAACATATAAACATCAGATTTATCAAATACAAATAGAAGATTAGTCTTCGAATACAATTCATCATATTAGTCTCCGAATTCAAAAGACCGAACAAAGTTAGAACATTACAAGTCTCGAGACCGCGAGTAGCGAGTTTGTCTTCACATTACAAGTCGATATCGGTCATCTAAACTACCATCACATAGAAGAGAGCTACGGTCATCACGATTAGCATCATCGCGATGAAACTGGTCTTCATTCGGTTCCTCCTCCTCTCCCTCCTCTCTCCCGCTAGATAGCGCGCGTATCTAGCTTCCGCCTCCTCCCTAGTGGTGTACCCTTTGCAACTGTTACCACTGAAACGCTGAACCTATCTCCGACACTCCTCCCAGTCTTCGTAGACTCCGGGAACCTTACCCTTGTACACGACATACGACGACATCTCTATGCACTAGACAAACAAAACGTTAGTAGCAATTCACAGACAATACATAAGCAATATATAAGTATGCAACAAAAGGATCAGAAGAGAAAAGCAACACATTAATAGCACGATTCATGGTCCTACTAATAAATAGCATCGATTACATATAAGTTGAACGACTGTCCAAACCAAAGAGACATACAAGTTCATTAAAATTTAATTACAACATGAGCTAATCGATATTTCAGAACTACATAGCATCACTACTTTCGACTCAACTCAGGGACCGGAGCGTGGATGAAGCCGTCGTCTTTCGTGATAGTAATGAAATCGCGATCGTTGTCAGCCTGCATTTGTAGCGTTGTTTCTATCTCACTATTGGACGCTTGATATCTGAGGTAGAACTGCCCCGAGGTACGAAGGACATCTTGATGGATTATTTCCGCAAACTCCGACTGGATGCGAAAGAATTCTTGTCTAAGGTCCGCCTCCTGGATTGCCGACAAGCATGCGGCCCAATCTTTGAGACTTTGGTAGCAGAAGTTGATTATGGTCCCGTACGATCGCCCGCATGTGATGGAGGGCGTAGTAGGCATCCTTCTGACCGCCAGGCGGCTGCTTGACGCAGGGGAACGTCGTTACGTGGGTGAACACGTGCTTGTCGTACCTAAGAATTGGCCTCCTAAAGGTGCCTCCAGATTTGGCGTAGCCGGGGAGAACATCATCAAGAACTTTCTTGATATTTGTGTAGTCTCGGGCTTAAGACGATGAGTGTGCAACATGTGTCATTGCACAAAACATGGAATGTTAGAAAAAAAAGAACGATCGAAATCTAAGAAATCATATGTTACGGGGCGGTGAGGGGATGACTTACTCGGGAAAGTAAGGCACAAGGAAGTTATCCTTATCTGGGTTTGCCAGAATGACGCCTTCGAGGTATGAACACGCGACTTGCCGGTCCCCAGCGCTGCCCAAGATCTTGGCACGCACGTAGAATGGGTCGACTATCACGATGTCTGGGGTCTTGTCTAATGATCCGCATCTCCATACTCAGCAAAAATAACCGAACGAAGGTGTAGTGCAGCAGATGAAGGTTAAACATAGAGAAGATGTCATCAAACCGCAGGACGATCATACCCCTGATGGCGCTATCGACAAAGCCCTTGCCCTCTGGCACCTTGGCCATGAAAACCGGGTATGCCACATCATTCTCGGAGAGACGCCGCTTCTCCAAAGAAAGAACACTGTCATGCAGACTCCGCATAGCACCGGTTGCAGCATTGAGCAGATTAGTCGGTAGCATCGGCCTACCCGCCACATGCACCCTCCTCGAGATATCCTTAGATGTAGGTGGCCCATCCTGAGCACGGATCGTACTCGGTGCCGGATGGCTCGCACCCTTGCTATTCTTTCTTTTCCGTCCCTTCTTCTTCTGCTGTAATGGGATCGAGTTCTGCTCACAGACAGCCTTCTTGAGTGTGTTGGGGCTGATAATATTTCGCACCTCGGCTATCTGAGGCTCGGTGAAGGTGGCAGCTGGAGGCGTCTCCTGAGAACCGAACGCCAGACGACGCCTGTTGCAATTGGTTTTCTCCGCGGTACCAGCTAGGTTGCGGTCGTCTTTTGCAGGGTTGGGTTCTTGAGAAGGAGGCCCCAAGAATTCGTCACCGTACCCATGTTCGTTGAAGTACTTATCAACCCTGGTAAATGTACCGTCGTCATCGTCTGGATCCTATGCCATATGCATGTCCGGATCGGCCATATGTTCGTCGTATGGTAGCGTTGCGGCGGTCTTGCCATGGCTTGGCGCCGGCATGACTGGCGGTGTTGTCTGTGGGGTGGTGTCCCCCGCCCCTAAACGAATCTGGCTCTTCGGCCAAAGCATGGACCAGCCTATGCAGGCGCTGAGGGTCATCACATCATCTTCGTCAGCCCCAGGGGGTCAATACGGAGGTAACAAGTCATCGCAGCCCCGCAGCACCCGAACCAGTTGAACCCTATACACGTTGGGTGGCATCGGATTACCGTGGAACAGGCGGTTGTCCGGTTGAACGATTCTGGCCTTGGCGACATCGATCAGCTCGCCGTTCACGAAGTGCAGGATAGTGCATGGAACGTCAGCGGCGCCCTGCGAAAACATGTAGGGCGTCAGGGATGCCCAGTCAAAGGCAAGGAGATGAAGTCATCGGCCGAGAGGCTTTGTTACCGTGATGGCGTCGAGCTCGGCTAATGACGAGGCACCGCCAACGGCGGGCGTGCAAGTGACGGAGGGGCCGCTTGCTGCCGAGGTGTCTGCCGGCGTATTCTTCCCACACCCGGGTGCATTAAGCTCCAATGCCGGCACCGACGCTGGAGACACCAATGCCGCCTCTGCCGGAGACACCAATGGCGCCACCGGCGCGTTGTGCGAGTTGCTGCCCATGAAGCTGGGAATCGGGGGCGGCCCCTATTGGCCGCCCGCAATCCACGCCTGCATCCCCTCAAGAAAGGTAGGCATAATGGCGGTGATCGTCGCTCCTAGTTGGTCTCGCACTTGCTCTTTGACGATCTCCGGAATCCGTGCCACTTGTGCCTTGAGTTGTTGAACCTCGCGCTCCTGGCTTTCCGAGCTGGTCTTTCTCTCCTTTCGCCCAGCGGTATAGTATTCCGACCATTTCGTGGACAAGCCTTTGCCGGCCACACGACCAGCTGACGTCGGCTTACTGAGCTTATCCTTGTGTTTCATTACGTTCAACGCCCTATTTAAAGGGGTGTCGAAAGGGGAGCTCTGAGATGACCCCGCGCTACTACTTTCAGTTTCCTGCGAAAGGAACGTGAACCATTTAGAAAATTGGTTTCATTAATTAGAATGCAACCATATGGAGCTAATTATGCGGGGGTGTATTCCTTACCCGAACAAGCTCAAGCGCCTTGGTCTTCGGATCCGTGGTAAGCTCCTTGGTTACCAGGTCCACCTTGTACCAGGCCCTGACATAGTTCCTGGTCTACTTGTCACGGTATTTCTCGAAGAGGGGCGGTAGGCCTTGCTCGGCACGCTCCGCGTCCTCCTTGTCCCATATAGGTTCCGCCACTCTGTAACCGCTGGGACCGAGTTTGTGGACCCCTAAGTTCAAGTCTCGCATCGCTTTCCCCCACTGACTTGATTCCACGGTTGCGTTGCTCTCGCACTTGATCTTGAACTCCAGGTAGTCAGCTTCGCTGATCGAAGGATGTTTCTCCTTGATCTTCTCATTACTATCACTTTTTTCAATCATTCTCTTCACCGCGGCTCTCCAAATAGCCAAGGCCGTGCTCATCTTCGTGAGGGCGGCACTGTTCACTTTATTCCTTGAGAGGCTTGTGTTTGCGAAGTCACCGGGGAACTTGTATCGTTCGTGCAGCTTCGTGAAGAGGAGGTTGCGCAAATTCCCTCAGTCACGATGCCTTAGGTTCTCGGTGTTGATCGAGATGGTGCTCCAGGGAATGCACCTGAGGTGTCCCGCGTACCCCTTGACTAATTCTTTGCGCGTCGTTGGATGCCCCTCGGAGGACACTTCAGTAAATTCCTCCTTGATGGTGCCGAGTACGTTTGGGCGCCGGTCCTTCCATTGTCTCTTCGGTTGGCTGCCATCTTTGGGTGCGCTGCCATCATCAATGGTGGCATCCTCGGCGGCACCATCAGTGGTGTCATCCTCGACGCCACTAGGGGTTGTGTAGTCGGGATCGGTGTCTTCCGCGGTGTCCTCATAGCGGTGAGGTTCTTCCTCCATCTCCTGGGACAGCTCCCAGAATGCCTTGCCCGAACCGCTGGCCTCATCCTTGTGGGCCATGTTTCTCTCTAAATAGGAAAAAAGTTTGGTCAAAAAGTTGGTTATTGTCAAGGAACAAGATCTCTAAGTTGACTAAATAACCTAATTCTTGAGGAATGTCGCCAAAAAGTTGGCTTCGGTGTGCGGTACAAAACTGAATTTTGGAAATCTACAGAATGAACAAGGTAAGGGCTGCAAATGCCCGCAAGGCTTCAAGGGTGACGACATAATGGCTCAGTGTTATTTATGGGTTGGTTTGTGAGGAATTATCATGGTCTCATCATTTAGGGTTTGTCGACACCGAGGCATCCTAAAAGCTAAGCTTTTATCATTTAGGGTTTGTCGACGCTGAGGCACCCTAAATGCTAAGTTAAGTCTTCATTATTTAGGGTTTATCGATACTGAGGCACCCTAAAAGCTAAGGTTTTATCATTTAGGGTTTGTCGACGCCAAGGCACCCTAAAAGCCAAGGTTATATCATTTAGGGTTTGTCGACACCGAGGCACCCCAAAAGCCTAAGTTTTCATCATTTAGGGTTTATCGATGATGAGGCACCCTAAAAGCCAAGGTTATATCATTTAGGGTTTGTCGATGCCGAGGCACCCCAAAAGCCTAAGTCTTCATCATTTAGGGTTTATCGATGATGAGGCACCCTAAAAGCCATCATCATCATATCATCTTGAAAATATTATAACAACTAAGTTCATCCTACTTAATTAAGTAATATTGACATTTTGTTAAATCTTAATTAAGTAATAGAGTTTCGTTCACTTCTTGCACTAATATATTGCATTTCCAAGTTCTTATAAGTTATAACGGAGACCCTACGAGGACCTGGAAGCTTGCATGCGTTCTAGGGAAAATTCTGGTGGAGTTCTTCTAATAAGGAGTTGATTGGTTGATATAACAAGTTCTAGGGAAAATTCTAGTGGAGAAATGGAACTAGTTAAGAGTTGAAAGAAAGGTATCTAATTAGAAACATAGGTGGAGGGTCTTGTAGAGGATAGATAGGTAGCAGAATCCATTCAGATGGAAAGCTTCAATGAGGATGAATCAAGATTTGGATAAATCATGCCTTTAGGTGAATAGGAAGTTACTTCTGCAAATATCTGTTGAGTCCAATAAGATAATCCACAGTGTGGTGGAAACACGTTGTTCGAACTGGTTTGAGCTATTGGTGAATGGAGATGGTCTAAGATTTCCAGTAGTAAGAAGTGAAGTGGTAATTTTGAGAGCAAATGGTTAGGATGAGTGGTTCCTCTTTCCTGTTTAGCTTTATAATAGAATATTGTTAGTCATGCACACTTGTGCATTTTTAGCCAGGTCCAGTGGAGTTGGTGAAAGTGCGTTATATCGACTAGAGGGGGGGTGAATAGGCGATTTTTAAGAAATTCTTCATTGAGGAATTTGTAAGTGAGGAAATTCCTTAGCGGAGAACTACTAGCAGCGGAATAAGTACTCAAAAATAAACATAACAGAATACAAGCATAGTCATCATGATGAAATGAAGACAGGCACAGAGTACAGGAAGCGTAAGCACAGGATAACACAGGATGAAGACAAACAGACTGAAGATATTGAACTGAGGAAATTGAGAAAGTCTTCAGTCAAAGTCTTCAAACACAGATATGAACAAGCACACAACTCAATTATGAGGAAATGGAACCAGTAAGCTTGGTGAAGACAATGATTTGGTATACCAGTTCCAACTGCTGTCTCAGTTGTACGTCTGGTTGGAGCGGCTGAGTATTTAAACTTGAGGACACACAGTCTCGGACACCCAGTCCTGAACACGCAGCTCAGGACACCCAGTCCTCACCGTATTCTCCTTGAACTAAGGTCACATAGACCTCATCCAATCACTCGTGGTAAGTCTTCAGGTGACTTCCAAACCATCACAAACTTGGTCACTCGGCGATCCACAATTCCTCTTGGATGCTCTAGACCATGACGCCTAACCGTCTGGAAGAAGCACAGTCTTCAAAGGTAACAAGAGTCGGATCCACGCAGGATCAATCTCTTCAGTGATGCTCAATCACTTGGGGTTTGTAGGTGTTTGGGTTTTGGGTTTTTCCTCACTTGATGATTTTTGCTCAAAGTCCTCGGAGGATGGGTTGCTCTCAAATGACAAGTGTCAGTTTCTCTCAGAGCAGCCAACCAGCTAGTGGTTGTAGGGGGCAGCTATTTATAGCCTAGGGAGCAGCCCGACATGATAAGACATAAATGCCCTTCAATGATATGACCGTTAGGTGGATAGATATTTTGGGACAGCTGGCGCATAGCACAGCAACGGTCGGAATTTTGAGTAGCAAAATCCTCAGGGCTATCATGTTCCTCACTGTGTAGGCAATCCGCACTAGCGAATTCCTAACTCCTCAGTCAGGACAAATTCCTCAGAGACCAGAAGAACTTCGTCTCTGTCACTGAAGAAATTGACTAAACTGTATGAGATTTCCAATGGCTTCACTCGAAGGGATTGGTAGGTGTAGGATTTTGAGTTGAGCATCACATGGAAATTTTTCCTTAGTATTTCCTCGACCCCCTTTAATAGTATGGTGTTTCCTATGACTCAAGAAAGAGAAAATGAAACTACGAAAACAAAAGTCTTCACGCTTCATGTTCCTCGAATGAATACCAAGTCTTCACGGTCACACCAATTTCTTCACTTTCAAAGTCTTCAAAAAGTCTTCAGAGATCCAAAGTCTTCAGTCGAAGAACTTCATTTTTAGGGGTCGACTTTCTCTGTAAATCAAACTCCTCATAGTCTTATAAACCTGTGTACACTCACAAACGCATTAGTCCCTTAACCTATAAGTCTTCAATACACCAAAATCACTAAGGGGCACTAGATGCACTTACAATCTCCCCCTTTTTGGTGACTGATGACAATATAGGTTAAGTTTTCAACGAGGATAAACATATCAAGTGTAACTACTGATATTGAGGAATTTGATTGCAAGATATAGAAGAACTCCCCCTGAAGATGTGCATAGTGAGGATTTTGCTTTTGAAGCAATGCACACTTGAGGAGTTGAATCATGGAGATCTCTCCCTATATCTTGTAATTCATACACGCATTTGACATATAACAATGAAGAATTTGAAATGCATGATGAAATATGGTGACTGATGTAATTCAGCATGCGTGCAATAATATTTAACGAGGAATAAGCATGCAGAAAAACGTCTCAAAAGTATCAGAGCGCCATCGGGTTTAAGATTACAACTCGATCCAATAAAGTCTCAAAAGAACGAGAGTTGTAACTTAACAAAAAAACGCCCATATAGAAAGACCCGCTTGAAGACTAACTCGAAATTCGCCCCCTTTGTCATCAAATGACCAAAATGATCGAATATGAGGACTAACGCCCCTGAAGAAATTCAAGTTGATGAAGGAGCGCCAGCGTTGTTGGGGTCGTTTGCTGTAGTAGGGCCTGCCGCAGTGTCGTCCAAGCCTTCATGTTCATTAGTGTCGCGCGATGAATAATATGAGCTAGCCACTAGGGAAGGAACCTTGACCTTCTTGAATTTCTTCGGTGGAGGTGCAGACCAGTCAAAATCTTCATTGAGACCCATTTTCTTCAGATCTTTTTCACCATACAGATGTGACAGGATTGCCCAGGTGCGACCGAAGACTTGATGGAGGTAGTAGTGGTTTTTCTTCACTGCATTGTGTGTAGCAGTCATGTTGTGAAGAGGAGAACCAAACTGATGCTTAATCCATTTGTGATTTCGATCCACCTTCTGGTGAAGACTAAGTAGAAGTTCTCGGTCAGTCATCACGCGCGGAGCAGTGGCTTGAGGAGTGGACTTGGGTGCATTGGCAGAGTCATGTGTGGTAGAGTCATCATTGGTGGAATAAGATGCAGCTTTGCGAAACTGACCATTCAATGGACGAATGCCTTCATCTATTACAGCTGGTGCCTTGCCCTTTCCATCAACTGAGGAATATGTCTGCTTGAGGACTTAAATTGGGGGCAAGTAGCTGAGGTGATTCTGGAAATCAGCTTTGTAGTTGAGTGAAGACCTTGTCCTGAGGAATCTCATAATCCAAGGTGCATAAGGCTTCATCTCAAACGGAGACAGTGCACTATTTGCCATAGTCCTCATGAAGAAATCATGATAATTGACATGAATGCCATGAACGATGTTGAATACCAGATTCTTCATGATGCCAACAATTTCCTCATCAGATGAGTCGTGGCCTTTGATAGGTCTGATTGTCCTCGTAAGAATACGATAGACAGTTCTGGGCACGTACATCAATTCCTTCACGAAGAATTTGGTTCTTGGTGCTTGACCTGACTTCAAAAGTTTCATCAGCACCTGCATCCATGAATTCACATCTTCAGCATCTCTGGTGATGTGCAGCGTTGCATAGAATTGAAGAATCAGTTCTTCATTCCAATCGCAGATGTCAGAGAAAATGTTTAGCAGTCCAGCGTCGTGAAGAACACTGAGGACTGGTGCGAAGCACGGCAGAGATTCCATACCCATGTGAGGAATATGCTCATGGTAGAAGATTTTCTCCTTGTTGAACAGCACTGAGGAATAGAAATTGGCTTGACTAGCAGTCTACAAACGCCTCTTCCTAATGCGAGCAGAGTTATATGGGTTGTAATCTTCGAAGAATACGTGCTCGCCGAAGAAATCATCAACCTTGAACTTTTGCTTGCGTGAGAATGGATCCTTTGGCTTCGGCAGAGGAGTGTAAGTGAGTTGCATCACGACCTCAGGAATCTCAATCGCAGGTTCTTCAGGCTGAGGAATTTCTGGTTCCTCCTCAGTGGCAGTCTGCGTTGTTGGTTGTTCAGCAGCAACAGTTTCTTCAGCGCTAGTGGCTGGAATTTCCTCATGGACAGATGCAATGGGATGAGTTTCTTCAGAGCCCATTTGAACAGTTGGTGCAGGCGACTGAGGTATTTGCTGCAGCGGTGTGAACATTGGAGAGTTTGGATGTTGACTGTCCTAGAATTCATCACTGATTACGGGTGTGGAGCAGCCAACGTCCACATCTTCATCTTCCATTGCTTCAATGCCAGCCTCTTCAGCTGTGAACTGAGGCATGGGCAAGGAGATGACAGGTGTTGAAGGGATCGCATCCACTTCAATTTCTTCATCCAACGGCTCAGACGAAGCAGCAGAAGGATTTTCTTCATCAGATCCGTTGGGGATCACATATTGTTCATCAAAAGGAAGAAGGTCCTTTGATGGCCTGGTTGAGATGGGAACAACATCAATGGGATTTGCAAATGAACTTGTCATAGGCTTCATTTTCTTCGGAGCTGAAGAATCTGAAGCAGCTGATTCTTTCCTTTTCTTCACTGCAGCACGCTCTGCAGCCTTGGTCTTCTTCACATCTGATGCAGATGGAAGGATTGGAGTTGAAGTTGATGCAGGAGCAGCTGAGGAATCTGGTTGATTTTCTTCAGGCACAACTGATGCAGTTGCCCTAAGTTCTTCATTTTCTTCAGGCGCACCACTAGTGGGTGCCCTGGCAATTTCTTCAGCGGCTGGAATGCAGTCATCAGCCCTGGAACTCACATTTACTTCAGCAGCCTGATTGTCATCAGCGGTACTGGCATTTTCTTCAGTAGGCTGAGCAGATGCTTCAGCCTAAGGAATTTCCTGTTGCGTTGGGGCTGCAACATTGGAAGTGAAGTTATCCGCAAGTTTCACAAAACGAACCTTGGCTCCAAGTTAATCAGCGCGATATGCGTCAAAGTCATCACAGAGTTTCTTGATCTCAGTCTGAATAGTGAGAAGTTCTTCAGTTGTCATAGAGACAACGTTTTTCTTCAGATAGCGCTCTTTCTTGTACTGTGCTTTCTTGATCTGCCTGGCCTTCTCAAATTTTCACTTTTCTTCTTGAATGAAGTGGGTCAGCATGTGACTTTGTCTAGGAGTTAGCTTGAAGTCAGGCATGGGAGTGTTGGGGTCCTTGTGCCAAACATCAATGTAGTCGAGGATCAACTTGGGATCCAAAATCAGTGGCACATTTGTTCCCTTGGCTCTAGCGGCCCTGACTTGCCTGTCTCTGATGATTTCTGCAATTTCATCATCATCAGCTTCGTCTTCTTCAGACGGCACTTGGAAGGCGACTTGTTTCTTTTGAGGACTTGGGTGAGGATCTCGTCCAGCAGTGGCCTTTGTCTTCAATAGTGAGGGGCCAACTGAGGAACTTGGTGCAACTGAGGGACTAGCTGAGACACCTGAGGCAATGGAGATGCCTGCAGTCCTTTGGCACGAGGCGAGATGCACAGGTGCTGAGGATTTAGTCGGAACAGCTGAGGGCTTTGGCGGAGGAGCTAAGGACTTTGGAGGAGCAGGAGCAGCATGAGGAATTGGCCGTGAGGGCTTTGAGGATTCTGGTCGTGAGGGCATTGCTGAGGAACTTGGCCTTGAGGGCATTGTTGGTGAAGCACTTGGCTTGCGCGTAGGCCTCTTTGACATAGCCTTCTTTGGCTTGACAGCAAGGGCCTCAGCAGAGGCAGCAGCAGCAGCAGAGTCTTCATTGAATTTCCTCACTGCTTCTTTGGCTTGCTTAGCCAACTGGGCTTGGCGCTTGGCCCATTCATCAGGATAGTTCTCACCGCGCTTGAGGCTGGTGGGATCAGCGATTAGGCCAAGTGCCAATGGAGCTCTTGGGCATGGAGGATTGAGTGTGAATTTCTTCATGTACTTTGGAGTTACATACATGTACTCACTCCACTCTCTTGCCCATCTCCTTTCTATTTTCTGAATGCGCACCTTGCGCTCATTCTTGGTTTCCTCAGTAGGTGTGCAGTACCCAGCATATATTTCATCAGGGATCTCAAACGCTATATTGACCTCAGGCCTCATTCCTCCCTTCTGTGGCTTCTTGCCGTCAGCCATTTTCTTCAGTTGAGGAATTTGGACAATTGAATTCTTTGAAGAAGTATGCAACTTTTCTTCGAGGAACGCTGCAAATGAGTTAAGTTGATGAGAACCTAGTGATTCAGCAGCTGACATGTGTACCTGTGAACAGAGTATAGTTGCGAGGAATTTGGAGAGGTCATATGCGTTCTCAGAGGGTTTTTCAAAAAGAACAAGTTTGAGGAATTTGACCAGATGAGTCTTGAAGAATTTCACTAAACATTCTTTGTCTTAGGTTCCAGAGTTGTATAGATTGAAGATCCACACAATTGATGAATCTTGAAGAAAAATGATGCTTAGAGAAACGAATCAAGAACAGATGACTTGTGACGTGTTTAGTGTGTGAAGCTATGAAGAAAAACACCTTTGAAGATTTTGAAGATAATCATTTGAATCAATGAGGGCAGTAAAAGTAACTTTTAATTACCCTGGACGAAGAACACGACGAACTGGAGTGAGGAGATGTGAAGTTCATCTGTGCAGATCTTCCACGCCCTAACTTGGCGGAGGAAGATGGCTACGGCGACGACGGAGTGAAGATTTCCGCGGTCGGCGCGAGTACGTCGGCGACGAGGTCGAGGCAGTGAAGCTCTTCCTCACCGGCGGCGATGAAGTAGCAGCGGCGCTAGGGTTTGAGAAGCTCGAGCTAGAGAGAGGTCGATCGGAGTAAAAGAAGTGAGGAAGGGACAGAGGGGTATTTATAGCCACGGTGAAAAACTGCTCGCCTGAAGAAATTGGACGAATGTGCCCCTGCCCCTTCTCATTCGCATGACAGGTGTCACCCACGTAGTGAGAGGTGGAGATCGTGTTAGATCGTGGGTGAGTGGATAAGTATAACGTGGGATGCGGAACGGTTTGGGCGACAAAGCCAAAAATTTCGATAAGATAGGTTTTAAAGTTCCGTTCGCAATTTCTTCAGCTGACAAGGACACAGTGAAGATTTTGAACGAGTTTCAAATAGAACGCACATGAAGAATTTTTGAATAGATTGGGTTGAGTATAGCACAGAGGGGGAAGGGTCCGATCACATTCACTTAGCAGAAAAACCAACTTGAAGAATTAGCAATAAGTGAATGCTGTAGAGCACATGAAGAAAAACGACGGAAGTAGTAAAGACAATGCAAAGTTGAAGAATATGAATAATTGAGGAATTTCAACTTTTGGTGGTGGCGTGACCCACCGCATAAGAATGATGATTTCAGACACCGCGTACAATTATCGTAGTGTTCTGAGAATCAAATTCTTCATTAATTTCTTCACACTAAGAGCGTTGTTCTTCATTGAATTGAAGAAAAACGTTTCTTCATGTGTTGCACATCTAAGTCATCAATTTTGCATAAGTGTTAGGATGAGTGTCCTTTTCAAAGAACATTCGAAGATTCTAGGATATTTAGCTCACACCGCAACTTGCTAAATCTCTTCTCATCCAAGGGCTTTATGAAGATATCGGCTAGCTGTTCTTCAGTCTTCACATGCTCAATAGAAATGTCGCCCTTCAACACATGATCATGAAGAAAATGATGACGAATCTGAATGTGCTTTGTCTTCGAGTGCTGAACTGGGTTGTGACACTGGTAGAAAAAGGGCCTATAGTCCCGGTTCGTAAGGGCCTTTAGTCCCGTTTCCTGAACCGGGACTAAAGTATCGGTACTAATGCCCTGACCCTTTAGTTCCGGTTCAATCCAGAACCGGGACTGATGGGCCTCCACGTGGGCAGTGCGCAGAGCCCAGGCAGGAGACCCTTTGGTCCCGGTTGGTGGCACCAACCGGGACCAATAGGCATCCACGCGTCAGCATTTCTGTGGCTGGGGTTTTTGTTTTTTTGAAGGGGGGGGGTTTGGGGGTTTTGGGGGGTTAATTTAGGTGTTTCATATATTGTGTTAGCTAGCTATAATTAATAGAGAGAAGTGTCCTCTCTTATGTCCGTGCTTGGTCGACGCTACGTACTATACATACGTATAGAGAGGACTAGACACGCTGGCTAGCTAGTAAGCAAACGAAGGAAATAGAAGATCGTCATGAACATATATGCATACAGAGAGAAGTGATATCGACCACCTCTCCTTCTCTGAGAGATTGGTCGAACAACAAGTTCTCGTATCTATCTGATACTAACGGCTACATATATACAATAATTATCTCTTACAAATATAATCATACGGACTCAGGGTCCACATAGAATTCTCCGTCTTCAGGGATCACGTGGTCAAGAAAGAATGCCGCCAATTCCTCTTGAATTGCTCGCATGCGAGCTGGTGCTAGGAGTTCATCCCGCTTCCGAAACATCTAATTTAAAGAAGGGGGTCAATACATATATATATATGAATGAATGAAACTCAACACAAATGATGGTAATAAAATAAAATTGTGAATGTTGTTATTTACGTACTTCATATTGTTCTTCAGTGTAGCCCCGCTCACAGGTCGTGTGGCGGATGGACTCGCAAACATAGTATCCACAGAAATCATTCCCTTGTTCCTGCCACAACCACTTTACAAGAAATAGAGGTTAATCAAACTGATAAGCAAGAATGCCAAATGGTATTGATGAAACTAGCGCTTGAATGACTAGTAGATGCGCTTAAAATGCTACTATAGTACTTACTTTCGGGTGTCTAAATTGCAGCTCCTTCGGCAGTCCCGGAGCTTTTCTGGTGAATTTTCTCCAAACCCTGCCGGACAAAGAAAACAATTACTTGATATATCAGGAAATGAACAAAGTTGCTGATATGGTGGATAATGATCGATTTAACTTACTTCTCGAGTATTTGAGTCATGTCCGCATACTCCTGGGGATCTTTTCGTTTAGAGTCCAAGACCGTTACTACTCCCTGCTCAAGCCTAATCTCTATGAGAATATAGTGGTACCTGCGCACGCATGCATAACTCATCAATTACATTACTATAACCTAGACTAATATATAAGGGAAACCGAATATGCACAAGACAGTAACACTCACTTGAAGTTGTAAGGAAAGAGTATTATATCTTTGTTTTCATTTATTTTGAATGATCGTAGCAAGTTGGCCTCGGTATCTGTGGCACGAAATTCAACCTCAGTTGCATCTATGAGATATGTGTTAATGAACCCAATATCACCGACTTGTCTTTTCTTCAATTCGGCGATCTTCAATCTGCATAATATAGTGAGGATAATTATAAATACATGCAATGAAAGAGCTGAGCTATATAGAGACTTAATGACAGAAGTAGTACTACTTACAGACAGTAGCAGGTGACCGTTGCTTTATCGAGGGCCAATTGATTGAAAAACTGATAGAACTCCTCAAATGGAATAGGCAACAGATTAATTCCAACGAGGTCATGCTCCTTTTTAACTCTCACATACAAAGTACTCCTCCCCCCAGACACTCTGCAGATTTTCAAGTACCAATCATGCAATCTTCGCATCATCGTTGATAGAGATCTTTCATCTTTGACGAGAGGCTTCCCGTACTCGTATCTTTGTATCTCCACGTCCATGAAATCATAATGTACATCGTCGGGCAGGTAATCTCCAAGATTGCTATAACCGGGCACCATCCTCGGATCATTAGCGATGTTGTGGCTAGGCACCTTGAGCGGGGGGCACGATTGCTTCACTTGTTCGCCGAGCTGGGCAATTTGTTTCCCAGCTCGTCGTTCTTTCAGCCTTTGATCACTGACAGTACTTCCCGACTGCTCCGCTTCGGCAAATTCCTTTCCAATAATGCGCTCATAGTTTCCTTTCGGCGGAGACTTTGGTGGTTTTGTCAGGGCAGCCAGAGTGCGCTTCACTTTCACTGGATCTACCTTCTCCTCCGGAGGTGGATGTCTCTTTGCTCTCAACCCTTGAAACCAGTCATCCACCTCGGTTTGCGCGATCTCGGCGTTCTCCTCCGGGGTCCTCTCATATGGTAACTTCTCTGGAGTCTTCAGAGAAGGACCGAATCTGTATGTCCTCCCGCCTCTGGTTGTACTGCTAGACGCCGACCGAGCAGACGGAGCGGTTGTCTTCTTTACTTGCTTACGAGGCGGAGGAGAAGGACTACGACGCACCGGAGCAGCTGGAGCGGCGGCAGGTCTCTTCCGCCCTTGCTGACGAGGCGGAGAAGGAGGAGGCTGGCTGCTCGGGCGCGTCGGCGCAGGCGGAGAAGGAGGCGGAGTGCCGCCACGCGCCGGAGAAGGAGCCGGCCGAGGGCCCTGATCGTCACTCGCCGGAGGAGGAGGCGGTGGAGGAGGCGGAGTGCCCTGACTCGCCGGAGGAGGAGGAGGAGGCGGAGGCGTCCAGTTCGGAAGGTTGATGAGCTCCTTCCGCCATAGGCATGGAGTCTTCAGAGCAGACCCCAGCCGAGTCTCCCCTTCACCGGTAGGGTGGTCAAGCTGGAGGTCCTCAAATCCCTCCGTTATTTCATCCACCATCACCCTAGCATATCCTTCTGGAATCGGCCGGAAGTGAAAAGTTGCGCCGGGTTCAGTAGGATAAACAGAGCCAACAGCCGCCTTGACCTTCAAATTCATCCATTGCGTCATAAGGTGGCAATTTTGAGACTCCATGATAGCATCCACGGGATAGCTGGCAGGAGCCGTCAAGGCATGCTCCGGCTGAAGCAGCTTGGTGGAAGCCACGCTGCTTCTGCGCTGAGATGGCGGGGTAGCTTCGGGGGAGGCTTCGGCAGTATGTTTGCTGTGATTTGCTTCTCGTTCCTCTATCACGTCTACCCTTGCTTGCAGCGCCTGCATTTGGGTCTGCTGCACTTTTTTCCTCCTCTCATGGGATTTGTAACCGCCTGCGTCCGGAAACCCAACCTTCCACGGAATGGAGCCTGGCGTGCCTCGTGTCCGTCCAGGGTGCTCAGGATTCCCGAGGGCCATTGTGAGCTCGTTGTTCTCTCTGTCTGGAAAGAACGTCCCTTCCTGCGCTGCTTCGATATACTGCTTAAGCTTACTGACTGGTATGTCCATTTGATCGTTCGTCCAAATGCACTTCCCTGTTACTGGGTCCAAGGTTCCGCCAGCCCCGAAGAACCAAGTCCGGCAACGGTCTGGCCAGTTAATTGTCTCTGGTTCGATCCCTTTATGAACTAGATCATTCTCAGTCTTGGACCACTTAGGCCAGGCTACGAGGTAGCCACCTGACCCCGTGCGATGGTGAAGCTTCTTCTTCGCAGCATTTTGCTTGTTTGTCGCCGACATCTTCTTACTCTTTTCCGATGTCTTGTGGGCCACAAATGCGGGCCAGTGATCTATGATCTTCTCATATCTGCCATTGAATTCTGGTGTCTCATTATTTTCGACAAACTTATTCAGCTCTTTCTTCCACCTCCTGAATAGTTCTGCCATCCTCTTCAGAGCAAAAGACTTGATTAATTTCTCTTTAACTGGGTTCTCTGGATTATCCTCTGGCGGTAGGGTGAAATTTGACTTCAGCTCAGTCCAGAGATCATTTTTCTGCATATCATTGACATAAGACACCTCAGGGTCTTCTGTAGCCGGCTTAAACCATTGCTGGATGCTTATCGGGATCTTGTCCCTAACCAGAACCCCGCACTGAGAAACAAATGCGCTCTTTGTCCGGAGGGGTTCAATAGGTTGGCCGTCGGGCGCGATTGCTATGATCTCAAACTTTTCATCCGAGCTCAACTTTTTCTTCGGGCCTCGTCTCTTTACCGAAGTTGTGCTCGATCCGGAGGGCTAGAAAAAAGAACAAAGACTTAATTAATATGTGTACATACCAAAACAATGAATGCATCAATCAGCTAGTCAGCATAGGCTTAACTAATATATATACCTGGCCGGACTCGGTTCGGTCACCGGAGCCGTCATCATGGTCTTCTTCTTGCACCGACATTGGGTCACCGGAGCCGTCCTCATGTTCTTCTTCTTGCATCGGCATTAGGTCACCGTAGCCAGCTTGTTCACCCTCTCCTTCCAGACCATCGGTTTTGTTGAGAAAAAATGAGATGGCATCACTTCCTTCTTCGATTATGTCCCTCAACAACGCTTCTTTTGCTTCGTCTAGGGCAGTGTCCATAGTTTCTACAAATATTTACAACATGGCAATTATTATTCAAACATGACAGATGGATATATTAGTGCCAAACGTAGAACTAGCTACCTAATCATAGTAAGCTATCGGGAGGGGGTATATATCGACAACGACGACACTACATCTATGTCCCTCGACGACCCTCGTTCCCGATAAGAAAAAGAGGAAGAAGAAGAAAAAAAAGAGGAGAAGAAAGAATAGAGGATAAAAAAAGAGGAGAAGAAAGAATAGAGGAGAAGAACTCCTCTATTCTTTCTTCTCCTCTTTTTTTTCTTCTTCCTCTTCTTTTTTTATCCTCTTCTTCCTCTCATGTTCGAGAGGATCGCCGAGGGGCCGGGAGGTTGCCTAGTGTCAAAGGATTCAACAAAACCATGTCTTCATCATTAGGCGAAAGTAACATGTGCATGATGGTAGGAAGCTCTTCAAAGTTGTTCTGGAACAGAGTCCCAAATAGGATAATTCGCTTTTTGGTACAAAGTTCAGCAAGAGCCTTCCGAATATCGCTATTTGGAAGGCCTTTGCTGAATTCGTACCAAAAGGCGGATTATTCTATCCGGGACTCCATTCCAGAACAACTTTGCAGAACTTCGTACCAACATGCCCTGATTACTTCCGGCTAATGATGAAGGCATGGATTTCTTCAATACTTTGACACTAGGAAACCTCTCTCGACCCCTCGGCGATCCTCGACCCCTCGAACCCTCGACGACCCTGGAACCCTCGACCCCTAGACGACCCTCTTCTTCCTCTCATGTTCGAGAGGATCGCCGAGGGGTCGGGAGGTTGCCTAGTGTCAAAGGATTCAACAAAACCATGTCTTCATCATTAGGCGAAAGTAACATGTGCATGATGGTACGAAGCTCTTCAAAGTTGTTCTGGAACAGAGTCCCAAATAGGATAATTCGCTTTTTGGTACAAAGTTCAGCAAGAGCCTTCCGAATATCGCTATTTGGAAGGCCTTTGCTGAATTCGTACCAAAAGGCAGATTATTCTATCCGGGACTCCATTCCAGAACAACTTTGCAGAACTTCGTACCAACATGCCCTGGTTACTTCCGGCTAATGATGAAGGCATGGATTTCTTCAATACTTTGACACTAGGAAACCTCTCTTGACCCCTCAGCGATCCTCGACCCCTCGAACCCTCGACGACCCTGGAACCCTCGACCCCTAGACGACCCTCTTCTTCCTCTCATGTTCGGTAGGATCGCCGAGGGGTCGGGAGGTTGCCTAGTGTCAAAGGATTCAACAAAACCATGTCTTCATCATTAGGCGAAAGTAACATGTGCATGATGGTACGAAGCTCTTCAAAGTTGTTCTGGAACGGAGTCCCAGATAGGATAATTCGCTTTTTGGTAAAAAGTTCAGCAAGAGCCTTCGAATATCGCTATTTGGAAGGCCTTTGCTGAATTCATACCGAAAGGCGAATTATTCTATCCGGGACTCCATTCCAGAACAACTTTGCAGAACTTCGTACCAACATGCCCTGGTTACTTCCCGCTAATGATGAAGGGATGGATTTCTTCAATACTTTGACACTAGGAAACCTCTCTCGACCCCTCAGCGATCCTCGACCCCTCGAACCCTCGACGACCCTGGAACCCTCGACCCCTAGACGACCCTCTTCTTCCTCTCATGTTCGATAGGATCGCCGAGGGGTCGGGAGGTTGCCTAGTGTCAAAGGATTCAACAAAACCATGTCTTCATCATTAGGCGAAAGTAACATGTGCATGATGGTACGAAGCTCTTCAAAGTTGTTCTGGAACAGAGTCCCAAATAGGATAATTCGCTTTTTGGTACAAAGTTCAGCAAGAGCCTTCCGAATATCGCTATTTGGAAGGCCTTTGCTGAATTCGTACCAAAAGGCAGATTATTCTATCCGGGACTCCATTCCAGAACAACTTTGCAGAACTTCGTACCAACATGCCCTGGTTACTTCCGGATAATGATGAAGGCATGGATTTCTTCAATACTTTGACACTAGGAAACCTCTCTCGGCCCCTCAGCGATCCTCGACCCCTCGAACCCTCGACGACCCTGGAACCCTCGACCCCTAGACGACCCTCTTCTTCCTCTCATGTTCGGTAGGATCGCCGAGGGGTCGGGAGGTTGCCTAGTGTCAAAGGATTCAACAAAACCATGTCTTCATCATTAGGCGAAAGTAACATGTGCATGATGGTACGAAGCTCTTCAAAGTTGTTCTGGAACGGAGTCCCAGATAGGATAATTCGCTTTTTGGTAAAAAGTTCAGCAAGAGCCTTCGAATATCGCTATTTGGAAGGCCTTTGCTGAATTCATACCGAAAGGCGAATTATTCTATCCGGGACTCCATTCCAGAACAACTTTGCAGAACTTCGTACCAACATGCCCTGGTTACTTCCCGCTAATGATGAAGGGATGGATTTCTTCAATACTTTGACACTAGGAAACCTCTCTCGACCCCTCAGCGATCCTCGACCCCTCGAACCCTCGACGACCCTGGAACCCTCGACCCCTAGACGACCCTCTTCTTCCTCTCATGTTCGGTAGGATCGCCGAGGGGTCGGGAGGTTGCCTAGTGTTAAAGGATTCAACAAAACCATGTCTTCATCATTAGGCGAAAGTAACATGTGCATGATGGTACGAAGCTCTTCAAAGTTGTTCTGGAACGGAGTCCCAGATAGGATAATTCGCTTTTTGGTAAAAAGTTCAGCAAGAGCCTTCGAATATCGCTATTTGGAAGGCCTTTGCTGAATTCATACCGAAAGGCGAATTATTCTATCCGGGACTCCATTCCAGAACAACTTTGCAGAACTTCGTACCAACATGCCCTGGTTACTTCCCGCTAATGATGAAGGGATGGATTTCTTCAATACTTTGACACTAGGAAACCTCTCTCGACCCCTCAGCGATCCTCGACCCCTCGAACCCTCGACGACCCTAGAACCCTCGACCCCTAGACGACCCTCTTCTTCCTCTCATGTTCGATAGGATCGCCGAGGGGTCGGGAGGTTGCCTAGTGTCAAAGGATTCAACAAAACCATGTCTTCATCATTAGGCGAAAGTAACATGTGCATGATGGTACGAAGCTCTTCAAAGTTGTTCTAGAACGGAGTCCCAAATAGGATAATTCGCTTTTTGGTAAAAAGTTCAGCAAGAGCCTTCTGAATATCGCTATTTGGAAGGCCTTTGCTGAATTTGTACCAAAAGGCGAATTATTCTATCCGGGACTCCATTCCAGAACAACTTTGCAGAACTTCGTACCAACATGCCCTGGTTACTTCCGGCTAATGATGAAGGCATGGATTTCTTCAATACTTTGACACTAGGAAACCTCTCTCGACCCCTCGGCGATCCTCGACCCCTCGAACCCTCGACGACCCTGGAACCCTCGACCCCTAGACGACCCTCTTCTTCCTCTCATGTTCGAGAGGATCGCCGAGGGGTCGGGAGGTTGCCTAGTGTCAAAGGATTCAACAAAACCATGTCTTCATCATTAGGCGAAAGTAACATGTGCATGATGGTACGAAGCTCTTCAAAGTTGTTCTGGAACGGAGTCCCAGATAGGATAATTCGCTTTTTGGTAAAAAGTTCAGCAAGAGCCTTCGAATATCGCTATTTGGAAGGCCTTTGCTGAATTCATACCGAAAGGCGAATTATTCTATCCGGGACTCCATTCCAGAACAACTTTGCAGAACTTCGTACCAACATGCCCTGGTTACTTCCCGCTAATGATGAAGGGATGGATTTCTTCAATACTTTGACACTAGGAAACCTCTCTCGACCCCTCAGCGATCCTCGACCCCTCGAACCCTCGACGACCCTGGAACCCTCGACCCCTAGACGACCCTCTTCTTCCTCTCATGTTCGATAGGATCGCCGAGGGGTCGGGAGGTTGCCTAGTGTCAAAGGATTCAACAAAACCATGTCTTCATCATTAGGCGAAAGTAACATGTGCATGATGGTACGAAGCTCTTCAAAGTTGTTCTAGAACGGAGTCCCAAATAGGATAATTCGCTTTTTGGTAAAAAGTTCAGCAAGAGCCTTCTGAATATCGCTATTTGGAAGGCCTTTGCTGAATTTGTACCAAAAGGCGAATTATTCTATCCGGGACTCCATTCCAGAACAACTTTGCAGAACTTCGTACCAACATGCCCTGGTTACTTCCGGCTAATGATGAAGGCATGGATTTCTTCAATACTTTTACACTAGGAAACCTCTCTCGACCCCTCGGCGATCCTCGACTCCTCGAACCCTCGACGACCCTGGAACCCTCGACCCCTCGGCGATCCTCTTCTTCCTCTCATGTTCGTGAGGATCGCCGAGGGGTCGGGAGGTTGCGTAGTGTCAAAGGATTCAACAACACCATGTCTTCATCATTAGGCGAAAGTAACATGTGCATGATGGTACGAAGCTCTTCAAAGTTATTCTGGAATGGAGTCCCAGATAGGATAATTCGCTTTTTGGTACAAAGTACAGCAAGAGCCTTCCGAATATCGCTATTTGGAAGGCCTTTGCTGAATTCATACCAAAAGGCAGATTATTCTATCCGGGACTCCATTCCAGAACAACTTTGCAGAACTTCGTACCAACATGCCCTGGTTACTTCTGGCTAATGATGAAGGCATGGATTTCTTCAATACTTTGACACTAGGAAACCTCTCTCGACCCCTGGGCGAGCCTCGACCCCTCGAACCCTCGACGACCCTGGAACCCTCGACCCTTGACCCCTTAACGACCCTCGACCCTCTACCCTAGTTCCTGACCCTCGACCCCTCGGCGATCCTCGACACCCTCGTTCTCGATAAAAATTAAGAAGAAGAAGAAAAAAAAAGAGGAGAAAAAAAAGGAGAAGAAGCTCCTCTATTCCTTCTTCTTCTCCTCTTTTTTTCTTCTTCTTCCTCTTCTTCCTCTCCTCGTCTTCTCCTTCTTCTTCTCCTTCTTTCTCTACTTATTTTCCTTTTCCTTATTTTACTTTTTCCTCTCCACAAACATAAAATGCACTAACCTAAAATGCAACAAACATAAAATGCACTAAATCGATCAACTAACCTAAAATCAGTGATAAAATGCACTAACCTAAAATCGATATCTACTAACAACTTAAAAAAATTAATACATATATGAAAAAATGCATATATGAAAAAAACATCATCATATGATCAACAGAAAAAAACATCATCATATCATCAACAAAAAAAAACATCATCATATGATCAACAGAAAAAAAACATCATCATATCATCAACCTAAAATCAGTGATAAAGGGCGCCGGCGGCCGGACCGAAGGTGGCGGTGTGTGGTCGGGGCGACGGCGACGGGGTTGGGGAAGGGGCGGCACGCGCGGCGACGGCGACGGGGTCGGGGAAGGGGCGGCGCGCGCGGCGACGACGACGGGGTCGGGGAACGGCTGGAGTGCGCGGCGACGGCGATGGTGACGGGGTCGGGGCAGGGGAGGCGCGCGCGGCGACGGCGATGGTGTCGGGGCCGGCAGGGGCGGCGGGTGCGGGGCGACGGCGACGGGGAGCGGGCGACGACGGGCTCGGGGCGGCGACGACGACGAACGGCCTGGGGGCGAATGGAAGCGGTTGGCCAAAATTTCACAAGTGTTGGCTTATATAGCCAGAGCAATGGTCCCAGTTTGTGCTACGACCCGGGACTAATGCTCCCTTTAGTCCCGGTTGGTGCCACGAACCGGGACCAAAGGCCAATTTTCAGCAGCCCAAAGGGCGGGAAGCGGCGGCCTTTGGTCCCGGTTGGTGGCACCAACCGGGACTAAAGGTGGGCATTGGTCCCGGTTGGTGCCACGAACCGTGACCAATGCCCCCTTTAGTCCCGGTTGGTGCCACCAACCAGGACCAATGGCCTTGTGCTGCCCCGCGCCCAAAAGTTTAGTCCCACATCGCTAGCTGAAGGGCGCTGGCACTTGTTTATAAGTGCTGGTGTGCCTCCCCATTCGAGCTCCTCTCTAATGCAGGCTTTCGGGCCTAAACTTGCTACTGCCTGTGGGCCTATTGGGCCTTCTGCGGGCCTGAATCCTGGCCCATGTAGGGTTTCTAGTCGTATTCAGGCCGTGGAGGCCCAGTAGATGGCATTTTTTTGGTTTTTTCTTTTTTATTTCTACATTTTTTTGGTTTTTTATTTTTTTATTTCTACTTAAAACTAAATACTTACAGTTTTTTAGTGATTTCCTTTTGCTTTTAGGTCACAAAAATTATAAACTTTCTGTTAGTGCCATTAGTTTTAAATTTTGAATAGTTTAAATTTGAATTTTTAAAAATTTGTGTGAATCACTAGTTTATGAATAACTTTACTATAAAAATAGAATTTTTTTTCTATTTATTTTTTATTTATACTTACAACTAAATACTTATAGTTTTTAGTGATTTCTTTTTGATTTTAGGTCACAAAAATTATAAACTTTCTGTTAGTGCCATTAATTTTAAAATTTTGAATAGTTTAAATTTGTATTTTTTAAAATTTGTGTGAATCACTAGTTTATGAATAACTTTACTATAAAAATAGAATTTTTTTCTTTTTTGCTATTTATTTTTTATTTATACTTACAATTAAATACTTATAGTTTGATTTTAGGTCACAAAAATTATATTCTTTTTTCTATTGAAGAATATTATAGTTTTATTTTAGTTGATCATAACATAATATTTTAATTGATTGTTTTTATTTTCATAAAAGTTTTGTAGTTCATTCTGTTTGCTATTAATTCATTCTTTGAGCTAAATGACTCTGAAATTGGAAAGCATTTAAAAATGAACTCTGAAAAGGTTGAAAGTTGGCATGGTATCATCATTTCACCCACATAGCATGTTCCAAAAAGTAGAGAGGGTTACGACAAAAACTTGATGCACTTCGTGTACAAAATGGACAATCACTTTCGAAGTATCAAAGTTTCGGACAATAACTGCGCCACATCATTGGCTAGGACGAATGGTTCGTCTGTGTACCCAAGATTGTTTAGATCCACTGTTGTCATACCGTCTTGTGGGTCTACCTGTACCCCGCCTCGTGACATATTGATCCATTTGCCTCAACACATAAAACCTTGAACCATAAGACATGAAAGCATTTCAAATGAACTCTGAAAAAGTTGAAAGTTGGGATGGTATCATAATTTCACCCACATAGCATGTGCATGTACAAAACGGACAATGGTAGCATGTTCGTCTGTTACAAATTTGGCATGGTATCATCATAATAGTTGCGGGAGAAAGTCTTCACTTTTTCTTCGCTTGTGTCATTTGCTTATTGCGCCGTAACCATGGATAATCTTCATTGTTTATCAGGATGCTTGGGTCAGCCTTGACATTGAAGGGAGGAATTTCATGAAACTTTTCATAATCTTCAGACATGTCTGTCTTGTCGTCCACTCCCAGGATGTCCCTTTTTCCTGAAAGAACTATGTGGCGCTTTGGCTCATCGTATGATGTATTCGGTTCCTTATCTTTTATTTTTCTCAGTTTGGTACACATGTACTTCACATAGATAACCTGTGCCACATCATTGGCTAGGACGAACGGTTCGTCAGTGTACCCAAGATTTTTCAGATCCACTGTTGTCATTCCGTACTGTGGGTCTACCTGTACCCCGCCGCCTAACAGATTGACCCATTTGCACTTAAACAAAGGGACCTTAAAATCAGGTCCGTAGTCAAGTTCCCATATGTCCACTATGTAACCATAATATGTATCCTTTCCGCTCTCGGTTGCTGCATCAAAGCGGACACCGCTGTTTTGGTTGGCGCTCTTTTGATCTTAGGCGATCGTGTAAAATGTATTCCCATTTATCTCGTATCCTTTGTAAGTCAATACAGTCAAAGATGGTCCCCTGGACAACAAGTACAACTCATCACAAACAGTGTTGTCACCTCTGAGACGTGTTTCCAACCAACTGCTGAAAGTCCTGATGTGTTCACATGTAATCCAGTCGTCGCACTGCTCCGGGTGTTTGGAGCGCAGACTGTTCTCGTGTTCATCGACATACGGGGTCACCAAGGTAGAGTTCTGTAGAACTGTGTAGTGTGCTTGAGACCAAGAATATCCGTCCCTGCATATTATTGAGTCTCTTCCAAGAGTGCCTTTTCCAGTCAGTCTCCCCTCATACCGCGATTTAGGGAGACCTATCTTGTTAAGGCCAGGAATGAAGTTAACACAAAACCCGATAACATCCTCTGTTTGATGGCCCATGGAGATGCTTCCTTCTGGCCTAGCATGGTTACGGACATATTTCTTTAGGACTCCCATGAACCTCTCAAAGGGGAACATATTGTGTAGAAATACGGGCCCCAGGATGACAATCTCGTTGACTAGATGAACTAGGACGTGCGTCATGATATTGAAGAAGGATGGTGGGAACACCAGCTCGAAACTGACAAGACATTGCGCCACATCACTCCTTAGCCTTGGTACGATTTCTGGATCGATCACCTTCTGAGAGATTGCATTGAGGAATGCACATAGCTTCACAATGGCTAATCGGACGTTTTCCGGTAGAAGCCCCCTCAATGCAACCAGAAGCAGTTGCGTCATAATCACGTGGCAGTCATGAGACTTTAGGTTCTGAAACTTTTTCTTTGGCATATTTATTATTCCCTTTATATTCGACGAGAAGCCAGTTGTGACCTTCATACTGAGCAGGCATTCAAAGAAGATTTCTTTCTCTTCTTTCGTAAGAGCGTAGCTGGCAGGACCTTTATACTGCTTCGGAGGCATGCCGTCTTTTTCGTGCAAACGTTGCAGGTCTTCCCATGCCTCAGGTGTATCTTTTGTCTTCCCATACACGCCCAAGAAGCCTAGCAGGTTCACGCAAAGGTTCTTCGTCACGTGCATCACATCGATTGAGGAGCGGACCTCTAGGTCTTTCCAGTAGGGTAGGTCCCAAAATATAGATTTCTTCTTCCACATGGGTGCGTGTCCCTCAGCGTCATTCGGAACAGCTAGTCCACCGGGACCCTTTCCAAAAATTACGTAGTGTAAATCATTGACCATAGCAAGCATGTGATCACCGGTGCGTATGGCGGGCTTCTTCCGGTGATCTGCCTCGTCTTTGAAATGCTTGCCTTTCTTTCGACATTGATGGTTGGTCGGAAGAAATCGATGATGGCCCAGGTACACATTCTTCCTGCATTTGTCCAAGTATATACTTTCAGCGTCATCTAAACAGTGCATGCATGCGTGGTATCCTTTGTTTGTCTGTCCTGAAAGGTTACTGAGAGCGGGCCAATCGTTGATGGTCACGAACAGCAACGCCTTAAGGTTAAATTCCTCCTGTCTGTGCTCATCCCACGTACGTACACCATTTCCATTCCAAAGCTGTAAAAGTTCTTCAACTAATGGCCTTAGGTATCAATGTCGTTGCCTGGTTGCTTAGGGCCTTGGATGAGAACCGGCATCATAATGAACTTCCGCTTCATGCACATCCAAGGAGGAAGGTTATACATACATAGAGTCACGGGCCAGGTGCTGTGATTGCTGCTCTGCTCCCCGAAAGGATTAATGCCATCCGCGCTTAAAGCAAACCATACATTCCTTGGGTCCTTTGCAAACTCATCCCAGTACTTTCTCTCGATTTTTCTCCACTATGACCCGTCAGCGGGTGCTCTTAACTTCCCATCTTTTTTTCGGTTCTCACTGTGCCATCGCATCAACTTGGCATGCTCTTCGTTTCTGAACAGACGTTTCAACCGTGGTATTATAGGAGCATACCACATCACGGGTGTGTATGTCACCGTACATCCATTGCCGGTTCATCTGCGTGCATTATATATAATTAAGTGTCCAAATTAATAGAAGTTCATCATCACATTAAAACCAAAATGCATACATAGTTCTCATCTAACAACATATAGCTCTCCAGAGCATCTAATTAATTAAACCAAACATTGAAACTATGTAAAACATTTCAATGTGAAAACAAATGCGATCATAATCGCAACCAAGGTAACAATTGATCCAACGGCATAATGATACCAAGCCTCGGTATGAATGGCATATTTTCTAATCTTTCTAATCTTCAAGCGCATTGCGTCCATCTTGATCTTGAGATCATCGACGACATCCGCAACATGCAACTCCAATATCATCTTCTCCTCCTCAATTTTTTTATTTTTTCCTTCAACAAATTGTTTTCTTCTTCAACTAAATTTAACCTCTCGACAATAGGGTCGGTTGGCATTTCCGATTCACATACATCCTAGATAAATAAAATCTATGTCACGTTGGTCGGCATAATTTTCATAAACAATAAATGAACCAATAGTTATAAAGATAATATACATACCACATCCGAATCATAGACAGGACGAGGGCCGATGGGGGCGGATACCAAAACTATCGCACTGTATAAGATGCAATAATAAATGTAAGAAAATGATACAAGTATCTATCTAAACATACAAGTAAGAATATTTTTCCTTTCAGAAAGAAGATAAGAACAAGAGGCTCACCACGGTGGTGTCGGTGATGAGATCGGCGCGGGTGATCGACGGCGGTGAAGACGGGGACGGGGCGTGACGGACCGCTAAATCTAGACAAATCTCGAGGAAAATTGAGCTTGGAGGTCGAGCTTCGAGAGGAGAAAGCTTAAGTAGTGTGGCTCGGCATTCCATCGAACACCTCATGTGCATAGGAGGTGAGCTAGAGCACCACAAAGCCCTCTCCCCCTCGGCCAGAAAAAAGAGAGCACTGTGCTCTGCTCTTGCGCGAGGGGGTATATATAGGCACCTCATTGGTCCCGGTTGGTGGCATGAACTAGGACTAAAGGGGAGCCTTTGGTCCCGGTTCAAGCCACCAACCGGGACCAACGGTGGTGGGCCAGGAGCGAGGCCCATTGGTCCCGGTTCGTCCCACCAACCGGGACCAAAAGGTCCAGACGAACCGGGACCAATGGCCCACGTGGCCCGGCCGGCCCCCTAGGCTCACGAACCGGGACCAATGCCCACATTAGTCCCGGTTCTTGACTGAACCGGGACTAATGGGCTGACCCGACCTGGACCAAAGCCCTGTTTTCTACTAGTGTGAGCAATCTTGATGGCACTCTCATTGTCACAGAAGAGAGGCACATTCTTCATGTTGACGCCGTAGTCCTTGAGAGTTTGCTTCATCCATAGCAATTGAGCACAGCAAGAACCAGCGGCAATATACTCAGATTCAGCAGTAGATAGTGATACACAGTTCTGTTTCTTCGAGGACCAACAAACCAAAGATCGTCCGAGGAAATGACATGTACCAGATGTTGACTTGCGGTCCACACGATCACCAGCATAGTCAGAGTCAGAATATCCAATGAGATCAAAAGCCGAGCCCTTGGGGTCACTACAAGAAATATGTCAACTTATGACCTTCTCTCAGTGACCCTCGAAGAATTGGTCATAAATTTATGACCATTTTAGACCAATTGGTCAAAAGCTGTTCAGGGGGCTCCAAACCCTAAACCATTGCGACCATTTTGGTCAGAAAGGTCGTAATTTCCTTACACGAAATGGTCACAAAGCAAACAGTGCTAGTCCGCTGCCTTATTTCTAGTTGTTAATGACCAATATAGATGGTCATAGCCTTGTAGATTGTGGTGGGTTGTGATGACTAGGCGCCATCTCATCAGTTTTGCCTATGTGTCATGTCCATGTGGCAGTTTTTGCCCTAGGTTGTGAAGCAACCTATATTTCTATCATTCCCAAAATTCCCAAAAAAATCTCATAAATTCTTTGGGGCATATCTTCATCAAATATGTAAAAATCCTTCCTTGCCTAGTTCAAAACTAATTCAACAATATTCATTTTCCTATTCTGTTCACAACAACACTTTATGAAGGAAGTGCTATTTATATATTCTTGATTGCCCTCGGAATTTTTGGGCACTCTTTTCTATCCAAATCATTACCGCATGACAAAATTCAGCTCCATTTTCCTAGCAAATCTTCTTCGGCAAATTTCCAAAGTTTTTGTCCACCTAGAAGCATTGTGAAGGAAGTACCTTTTTTATATCTCTAAATGACATGAAATTTATACAGTTCCTTCATATGCCCAAATTATTACCCTCCTCCAAATTGCAGCTCAGTCAAATCATCTATGTGAGCCCAGGTTCAATTTATATTTTATGGCCAAATTGGCACGTTGCAAAGCAAGTGCTATATAGACCCCTCCTATTACCCTCAAACTTTTCGGGCACTCTTCCATACCCAAATCATTGCCACATGATAATATTCAGCTCAATTTTCCTAGTAAATCTTTCTCGGGAAATTTCCAAAGTTTCTACCTCGAGAGAAGCTTTGTGAAGTAACTACTAGCTAGGCTTACCGAAATGATCTGAAAATTTACCAGTGCATGACCATACCTAAGTAACTTACCTACACCAATTTTGAGCTCATTTCATTCATCCAATCTCTCTCACTAGTTTTCCTAAGTTTCTGTCCATAGAAGAGCATTGTGAAGGAAGTACTACTTTGGCATGTCCAAATAGTATCCATTTTCTACAGTGCTTTTCTATGCCCAAATAACCATCCTCCACCAAATGCCAGCTCAATCCATTTATTATTTTGAGCCGAGCTTCAACATTCGTAGTCATGTCCAGCGTGGTAGTTTGCAAAGCAAGTACCACCTAGGCTCCTCCTTTTGAGCTGAAAATTTGTGAAGAAGGTCTCCTTAGTAATTGATCATCCTCAGCCAAAACTCACGCCCATTAGCCATGTACATTTCCCGTACCGCTAATCAAACACTTGGCTGCTAATTCATGTTTGAGCATCGATCGGTCTCCTCGTGAGAATCTTATGTTGTAATTTTCTTCCTAGCACCTACCTGGGGAGTGCCCAACCAACTAGACATGCCTAGGCCGCCCAGAACACATGGCAACACCACGGTCACACGGTGACCACGCGGCGGGCATGCGAGTTTACGCGCTCTAGAGTTGGGGCCCTCGGCCACCACCCAAACCTCGACGTATCGCCACCAAACCATGTATTTATGATTAAATAGGTACTTATGTAACTAGAAATGATTTTTGGAAAAAATAAATAGCAAACTATGAGGCAGCTGCAGTTCAAATTTGACCCGCTTCCAGCTGAATCGGCGGGAATTTGTCTTTTTCACGAGAGGTGGATAAAAACATTTTACACCCAACCATTTTGTCAATTGTGCATTAAATATGTCCTAGTATTTTATAAAAATGATTTGGTCCAATTTTGCAACAATTATTTGGTAGTTCTTTCACAAAAAAACCTCCTTTCGGGCACTCAAAAATGGAAAATGGTTTTTTCGTCCAAAGAAAATGAAAACTTACTTAGGCAACATTGTTTGCCATTCCAATATGCACCCTTGTGCATAATATGAGATCATTTGAACAAACTATGCCATGGATGTGGCCATAAGATTGATCATTTGGCTTGAAAGCCATTGATCTCCACACATGATAGCTCGTTTCTGAGAACAATTTTTTTAAAATAATTGCCGTATTACAAGTTTTTTATTTTTCCTAGGAACTTGGCCACATATGATGACACAATGCGAAGGTTTCCCAATTTTTTGATTTTTTTTGAATTTTTTTATGCCCGTTTCAAAATGCGGTCAAAACGGCGGGAATGACCGTTCCTAGCTAGTGGTTGAATCTTGGAATTTTGTTGGTGTTTCTCTGATTAAAAATATACTTATGTACCTAGAAATGATTTTTGTAAAAAATAAATAGCAAACTACGAGGCAGCTGCAGTTCAAATTTGACCCGCTTCCAGCTGAATCGGCGGAAATTTGTCTTTTTCACGAGAGGTGGATCAAAACTTTTTACACCCAACCATTTTGTCAATTGTGCATTAAATATGTCCTAGTATTTTAGAAAAATGATTTGGTCCAATTTTGCAACAATTATTTGGTAGTTCCTTCACAAAAAAACCTCCTTTCGGGCACTCAAAAAATGGAAAATGGTTTTTTCGTCCAACGAAAATGAAAAATTCCTTAGGCAACATTGTTTGACATTCCAATATGCACCCTTGTGCACAATATGAGATCATTTGAACAAACTATGCCATGGATGTGGCCATAAGATTGATCATTTGGCTTGAAAGCCATTGATCTCCACAAATGATAGCTCGTTTCTGAGAACACTTTTTTAAAATAATTGCCGTATTACAAGTTTGTTATTTTTCCTAGGAACTTGGCCACATATGATGACACAATGCGAAGGTTTCCCAATTTTTTGATTTATTTTGAATTTTTTATGCCCGTTTCAAAATGCGGTCAAAACGGCGGGCTTGACCGTTCCTAGCTAGTGGTTGAATCTTGGAAAACTTTTGGTGTTTCTCTGATTAAATAGATACTTATATACCTAGAAATGATTTTTGTAAAAAATAAATAGCAAACTATGACGCAGCTGCAGTTCAAATTTGACCCGCTTCCAGCTGAATCGGCGGGAATTTGTCTTTTTCACGAGAGGTGGATAAAAACATTTTACACCCAACCATTTTGTCAATTGTGCATTAAATATGTCCTAGTATTTTATAAAAATGATTTGGTCCAATTTTGCAACAATTATTTGGTAGTTCTTTCACAAAAAAACCTCCTTTCGGGCACTCAAAAATGGAAAATGGTTTTTTCGTCCAAAGAAAATGAAAACTTACTTAGGCAACATTGTTTGCCATTCCAATATGCACCCTTGTGCACAATATGAGATCATTTGAACAAACTATGCCATGGATGTGGCCATAAGATTGATCATTTGGCTTGAAAGCCATTGATCTCCACACATGATAGCTCGTTTCTGAGAACACTTTTTTTAAAATAATTGCCGTATTACAAGTTTTTTATTTTTCCTAGGAACTTGGCCACATATGATGACACAATGCGAAGGTTTCCCAATTTTTTGATTTTTTTTGAATTTTTTTATGCCCGTTTCAAAATGCGGTCAAAACGGCAGGAATGACCGTTCCTAGCTAGTGGTTGAATCTTATATTTTTTTTGGTGTTTCTCTGATTAAATAGATACTTATGTACCTAGAAATGATTATTTGAAAAAATAAAGAGCAAACTATGAGGTAGCTGCAGTTCAAATTTGACCCGCTTCCAGCTGAATCGGCGGAAATTTGTCTTTTTCACCAGAGGTGGATCAAAACTTTTTACACCCAACCATTTGTTCAATTGTGCATTAAATATGGCCCAGTATCTTAGAAAAATAATTTGGTCCAATTTTGCAATAATTATTTGGTAGGTTCTTCACAAAAAAACTCATTTCGGGCACTCGAAAAATGAAAAATGGCTCTTTTGTGCAATGAAAGTGAAAACTCCCCAACTCAACATTGTTTGGAGTTCCAAGATGCACCTCATGCAAATATTTGATAGCTTCTTCACAAAAAAAATTCATTTTGGACACTCAAAACATAAAAATTAAAATGCTGACATGATTTTACACTTTATTTTTCTTACCACGACCAATTTTGAATGGTCATAACGTCCAATACTAAATGGTCATAACGTTATACACGCATGCTGCGTTCTGATTGGGCCATAGCCATCTCACGCGGATCATGCATCAAGCACCGTTGGATGCTCGTGGATCCAACGGTAGCCCTCGCCCCCACCCTCTCACCCACCTAGCCCTAACACAACCCCCCACGCCCCCACTTCCCCACCACAACCTTCTCCACCTTCTCTCCCTCTCTCCCTTCTGGATCCACCGCCGCCGCACACCACTCCTCCTTCTGGATCCCCCGCCGCCGCCCCCAACCTCACTCCCTCCCTCTGGATCTCGATGCGCCGCCGCCCCCACCCCACTCCTCCGGCGTTCCTCCCATACGGTCGCCGCTCGACCCTCCCCATCACGCTCCCGATCCAGATCCCTCCCCTCCCCACTCTCAGATCCAACTTCCCGAGACGGAGGCCGTCATGGACATGGTCGCCACCACCGTCCTCTCCCTCGTCGTCCTCGGCGGCGGCATCTGGCTGAGCCACCGGGCCGCCACCATCGACTGCGAGCGGTTCCTGGAGCGGCTGGTCATCGCGCTGGAGGCGCTGCTCGCGGGGCTCGCTGTGGCCGACGGCCTCCTCCCCTGTGCCGCCTCCCTCCGCCCTCGCATTCCGATTCAAATCCGTCCTCACGGGGCAGATCTAATCTGATCCAGGGCGCCGCCATGATGCAGCAGCACCACCAGCTAGACCAGTGGCTCGTCGGCGTCCGCTGCTCTGACCAGGCGCAGGAGTCGCTCGACAAGCTGCAGGCCTCGCTCCCTCCCTCCCTCCTCGACGGATCCAGGAACCCTAGATGGCCAGGGTGAGACTGTAGGAGGTCAGACCCCTCCTCTCATTCTCTTCTTCTTCTTCTTCTTCTTCTTCTTCTTCTTCTTCTATCTCTGGTTTTTTCCCTCTCCGCATCTCATCTGATGTAGGCGTGTGTGCGTTCAGTCGTGTGCAGGCACTGTCCTCCCATCTCATCTCCCTTGGTGGTGAAGGAAGGAGTCCATGGAGACGGAAGCTGCTGCCCTCCCATCTCATCTCCCTCCTTGCACGGTGAAGGAAGGAGGCCATGGAGAGAGAAGCTGCTGGGGATGCCGATGCCGATGCCGATTCAAGAGGAGGGCCATGGAAGGTCCTCTCCTTTCCTCTATCTTGTTCGCTTGAGTCCTGTTTCCGTCTTCTCCATTCAAACATGTTCTTCCCGATTCAGACATCTAGTAATGTGCAGGTGCTGTTGCTGACACATTCGGATGCTTCTTTTGTTAATCTGCAGGTGCTGTTGCTGGAGTGTGGAGTGTATGAGGCATGGAGTATGGAGTGGAAAGGGTCCACAGAGAGTATGACTGGGTAATGATGCTCTGAAAATGTTTCTTTCATGCTTCTTGCACTTACCTGAACCTTAGGTGAAGGAATATCTATCTGCATGACTGCCTTTGTAGAATTATTCTTTGTTTGTTGGATGCTCGAGAGTAGGGGATATGGTTTTCTGGGAGAGACATCTTTGCAAAATATGGTTTGGTAGCTATATATCAGCTGCTAATTGAATTGGTCCTTAGTTTAGTTAGTGGACTAAGTGGTTGACTTCTAAGCTTCAGCTACTAAAACCCACTTGCAAATTTGTCTTTATTGTTTGCATAATGTATTTGCTGCGACATGTATATCAAATACTGGACTAATAGGTTGCCAGTTTGTCCACTGCATACTTTGAGGCTTTGTTACCTACTCATTTTAGAGAACTGTATACTTACTACTACAATTGGTATTACTGTTATTGTCATGCAGATTATAACTGAATTATGCCCTGCTTTGTTGTAGTTGTATGCTTATTTGCTATGGTCTGAACTCTGTTTCTCTGCAGGACCTGAATCTCTCATTGTCTTTGTTCTTGCCTACTACAGGGAATCCACTATTGTTGATAGACGATGAAGGGCTTCTTACGGGCTGCTGCTCTAATGGAAGGTACACGACAAGCATGCTTCAATATGCTACACTTTGCTAGCTGTTGACATGCATCCTTCAAGATGCACCTCTAGCTCTAAGGATAATTAATGTTCCTGCATGGATAGCTAACTGTTTAGGGAATTTCTGTGACGATGATGATGTCGTGCTGGGCAGAGGATGTTAAACATTTAAACTGCTGCGGCCTTTCCGGTCTCTGATGATCTAAAATCGAGCTTTTTTAAAACTGATGCCTAGCATGCCATCAACGTGTTTTTTCTCCTCATCTAGAGATGCATCTCTCTGTGTTGGTGTGATATAATGTAGAGGAGTTGCATGTGAATCGTTTGTCAACTGAGCATATGGTGTTACAAGGAGATGCTACTAAGCTTTTTCGTCGTTGAAGTATCTTAAAATGAGCTTTTAAAAACTGATGCTTGGTTGATCTAGTTTAGGTGGGTGAGAGTATATTGTTGTTGGTGCTGTGTAGTCATTTCTTTTTACGTCTTTGAAGAATAAAAAAGATGAACATTTCTCTGGCAAATGTCTGAAGTAGTTGTTGCTGTGTAGTCATCGGTTGGACCTATGCATTTCATCACAATTCAGATCGGTGAATGTATTACAGTGATGTTCATTGCATGACCTGCACTTGTACCAATATACCATGCTGGTACCTGTAGGTTAGTGTTGGTGGTGCCTAACATGAGCTTGAATGTGGTAGTTGAAGTGTAGAACAACAGCAGGTTAATGTCTGTTATTTGCCGTATGCAAGTCTGTTGTTTTATTTGGCCTTTCTAGTATTGTACAAACTGATGCATTTCTGGCACAAACAAATTATTCTATAAGATCTGTAAAAGCAAACATTTCACTATGCAAGTCTATTGTTTTATTTGCCCTTTATAGTATTGCATGATAGTGTCCAAATTCAGGAAGGGAAAGGTGAGGCTGGAACGTACGAGTGGGTAGATCTACTTTGTTGTTTACATTAGTGTTGCCATTGCAATTGTTTGGTTCTGGCCTCAGCAGCAGTACACTAATGCTGGTGAGCCAGGACAAATTTGAAGTGAAAATCCATGAAGCCAAGTACAAAGCTGTGATGCATTGTGATACTATAGAGATTGTGACATTGGAACGGATTTACTGTTATTTTTATTCACTTGCCAGAGATTTGTTTATTCCGCTTGACTGTAATAGATTGTGACATCGGAACAGATTTACTGTTATTTGACAAATTATGTTTGTTCTGTTTTGTTTGAAATGGTGATTTAAAAATGTGTGAAATGGAAACCTGACAAGTGGGATCCACTTATCAAAATAATCTAAGCAATGTTGACATATTTGACGTGTGGGACCAGCTCCAATATATAATGGGCAAAACAAGAAATCTATGGACTAAAAAGGCCACGACCCAAAATAAAAAGGCTATAATGTTGCAATGAAGGCCATGGGCCAAAAATAAAAAGGCTGCAATGAAGGCCCTGGGCCAAAAATAAAAAGGCTGCAATGTTGGGCTTGGTCCATGAAGATGACAAAAAATTCATAGGAAAAAAACACAAATAGGCTGAATTAATGGGCTCGACCCATGTAAAACACCGAATTGGACCGGGCTGAATCTTGTGCCACGTCAGCTTGCCACGCTGGATGCCTACGTGGCCTGGGGAGGTTGCTAGTGACCAAAACGCCACAGTGGACTTGTTTTGGTCATAAACGTTTGCGACCATTCCAAAAGAAAGGTCGCTATAGTCAGTTTACGACGGCCAGCTTTTGACCTTATGTTTTTGGTCACAAAAAGGTCATAAATGGAAATTTGTGACCATTCAGTGACCAATAGTGGTGGTCATAAGTTGACATATTTCTTGTAGTGGGTACCATAATCCAAGTGTTGGTGTGTGAGCTAGATATCGAAGAATATGCTTCACAGCCTTATGTTGTGATTCCTTCGGTGTAGCTTGAAATCGGGCACACATGCAAACACTAAGCATTATATCTAGCCTAGATGCACATAAGTACAATAAAGAACCAATCATAGAGCGGTATACCTTATGATCGAAGTCAATACCATTTTCATCAGTGCATAGATGGCCATTTGTGGGCATAGGAATTTTGACGCCTTTGCAATCTTGCATGCCAAATTTCCTCAGTACATCCTTGAGGTATTTCTCCTGAGATATGAATATGACATTGCGTTGTTGACGAATTTGAAGTCCTAAGAAGAATTTGAGCTCTCCCATCATAGACATTTGATATTCTTCACTCATCATATAGGCAAATTCATCACTATAACGTTGGTTAGTACAGCCAAAGATAATATCATCAACATATATTTGGCACACAAACAATTCACCATCATAAGATTTAGTGAAAAGAGTAGGGTCGAGTGAACCGGGTTTGAAGCCTTTCATCATGAGGAATTCCTTCAAAGTATCATACCACGCCCGTGGGGCCTGCTTGAGGCCATAGAGGGCCTTGTTGAGTCTGAAGACTTTGTAAGGATTCTTTGGATCTTCAAAACCTGGGGGTTGAGCAACATATACTTCTTCCTCAAGCTTACCATTGAGGAATGCACTTTTCACATCGATTTGATATAAAGTGATATCATGATGGTTAGCATAAGCAAGTAATATGCGAATAGCCTCAAGTCTAGCAACAGGTGCAAAAGTTTCATCGAAATCAATTCCTTCAACCTGTGTGTAGCCTTGAGCTAAAAGCTGTGCCTTATTCCTCACCACAAGGCCATTTTCATCTTGCTTGTTGCAGTAGATCCAGTTTGTGCCGATGATATTGTGCTTGCGAGGATCTGGACGTTTGACCAGTTCCCAGACATTGTTGAGCTCGAACTGATGTAATTCTTCTTGCATGGCCTAAATCCACTCAGGCTCTAGAAATGCTTCATCTACCTTAGTGGGCTCTGTAATATAGACAAAAGCATAGTGCCCACAAAAGTTAGACAAATGTGAAGCTTTTGAGTGTGTGAGAGGACCTGGTGCTTTGATATCATTGATGATCTTTTCAACTTGCACTTCTTTTGCAATACGAGGATGAGCTGGTTGCCGTTGAAGAATTTGATCAGCATTCTCTTCAGCACCATTTTCTTCAGTATTTTCTTCAGGTGCATTAGCTCGACATTCTTCATGCTCTGGAATGAATTCTTCAGCAGATTCTTCAGTAGGAATGACATCCTTAGTAGCCTTGAACTTGATAGTTTCCTCAGGTGCTAGTTCATCTATCACAGTAGGTAGGTGCTCTATTTGCGAGCCATTAGTTTCATTGAACCGCACATCCACAGTTTCAACAACCTTGTGAAGAACGTTGTTGAAGACTCTGTAGGTGTGCGAGTCCTTTCCGTAACCAAGCATAAATCCTTCATGTGCTTTCGGTGAAAATTTTGAGTTGTGATGAGGATCTCTAATCCAACATTTAGCACCGAAGACTTTGAAATAACTTACATTGGGTTTCTTATCAGTGAGGAGTTCATAGGTAGTCTTCTTGAAGAATTTGTGAAGATATACTCTGTTGATGATGTGGCACGCAGTATCAATTGCCTCAATCCAGAATCGACGAGGCGTTTTGTCTTCATCAAGCATAGTGCGAGCCATCTCAGCAAGAGTCCTGTTCTTGTGCTCCACGACGCCATTCTGCTGAGGAGTATAAGGAGCAGATAACTCATGAGTAATACCAAGTTCATCAAGATAGTCATCGAGACCAGAATTCTTGAACTCAGTGCCATTGTCACTTCTGATGTGCTTGATCTTCACACCAAAGTTGGTTGAAGCCCTCGAGGAAAATCGTTTCAAGACTTCCTGCACTTCATGTTTGCAAGTAACAAGGTGTACCCACGTGTAACGAGAGTAATCATCAACAATAACAAAGCCATATTGAGATGCTTCATTTGAAACAGCAGAATAATGATTAGGACCGAAGAGATCCATGTGAAGCAATTCAAATGGGCGAGTGGTGGTCATGATAGTCTTCGTTGGATGCTTGGCCTTCGTCATCTTCCCAGCTTCACAGGCTCCACATAGGTGATCCTTGAGGAATTTGACATTCTCGATGCCAATGACATGCTTCTTCTTCGCAAGCGTGTGCAAATTCCTCACGCCTGCATGACCAAGTCGTCGATGTTGGGGAACGTAGTAATTTCAAAAAATTTCCTACGCACACGCAAGATCATGGTGATGCATAGCAAAGAGGGGAGAGTGTGATCTACGTACCCTTGTAGACGGACAGTGGAAGCGTTATGACAACGCGGTTGATGTAGTCGTACGTCTTCACGGCCGGACCGATCAAGCACCGAAACTACGACACCTCCGAGTTCTAGCACACGTTCAGCTCGATGACGATCCCCGGACTCCGATCCAGCAAAGTGTCGGGGAAGAGTTCCGTCAGCACGACGGCGTGGTGACGATCTTGATGTACTACCGTCGCAGGGCTTCGCCTAAGCACCGCTACAATATTATCGAGGATTATGGTGGAAGGGGCACCGCACACGGCTAAGAATATGATCACGTGGATCAACTTGTGTGTCTATGGGGTGCCCCCTGCCCCCGTATATAAAGGAGCAAGGGGGAGGAGGCCGGCCCTAGGAGGGGCGCGCCAGGGAGTAGGATTCCTACTCCTAGTTGGAGTAGGTTTCCTCCTTTCCTAGTCCAACTAGGAGAAGGGGGAAAGGGGGGAAGAGGGGAAGGAAGGGAGAGAGGGGCCGCGCCCCAAACCCCTTGTCCAATTTGGACTGGGCTTGGGAGGGGCGCGCGCCACGTCCTGGTCCTTTCCACTAAGGCCCATTAAGGCCCATTGCTTCTTCCTCGTATTCGCGTAACTCCCCGGTACCTCCGAAAATATCTGAATCACTCGGAACCTTTCCGATGTCCGAATATAGTCGTCCAATATATCGATCTTTACGTCTCGACCATTTCGAGACTCCTCGTCATGTCCCCGATCTCATTCGGGACTCCGAACTCCTTCGGTATATCAAAACTCATAAACTCATAATATAACTGTCATCGAAACCTTAAGCGTGCGGACCCTACGGGTTCGTGAACAATGTAGACATGACCGAGACACGTCTCCGGTCAATAACCAATAGCGGAACCTGGATGCTCATATTGTCTCCTACATATTCTACGAAGATCTTTATCGGTCAGACCGCATAACAACATACGTTGTGCCCTTTGTCATCGGTATGTTACTTGCCCGAGATTCGATCGTCGGTATCTCAATACCTAGTTCAATCTCGTTACCGGCAAGTCTCTTTACTCGTTTTGTAATACATCATCTTGCAACTAACTCATTAGTTGTAATGCTTGCAAGGCTTATGTGATGTGCATTACCGAGAGGGCCCAGAGATACCTCTCCGACAATCGGAGTGACAAATCCTAATCTCGAAATATGCCAACCCAACATTCACCTTTGGAGACACCTGTAGAGCTCCTTTATAATCACCCAGTTACGTTGTGACGTTTGGTAGCACACAAAGTGTTCCTCCGGCAAACGGGAGTTGCATAATATCATAGTCATAGGAACATGTATAAGTCATGAAGAAAGCAATAGCAACATACTAAACGATGGAGTGCTAAGCTAACGGAATGGGTCAAGTCAATCACATCATTCTTCTAATGATGTGATCCCGTTAATCAAATAACAGCTCTTTTGTTCATGGTTAGGAAACATAACCATCTTCGATTAACGAGCTAGTCAAGTAGAGGCATACTAGTAACACTCTGTTTGTCTATGTATTTACACATGTATTATGTTTCCGGTTAATATAATTCTAGCATGAATAATAAACATTTATCATGATATAAGGAAATAAATAATAACTTTATTATTGCCTCTAGGACATATTTCCTTCAGTCTCCCACTTGCACTAGAGTCAATAATCTAGTTGACATCGCCATGTGATTCAACACCAATAGTTCACATCACCATGTGATTAACACCCATAGTTCACATTGTCATGTGACCTATACTCAAAGGGTTTACTAGAGTCAGTAATCTAGTTCACATTGCTATGTGATTAACACCCAAAGAGTACTAAGGTGTGATCATGTTTTGCCTGTGAGAGAAGTTTAGTCAACGGGTCTGCCATATTCAGATCCGTAAGTATTTTGCAATTTTCTATGTCTACAATGCTTTGCATGGAGCTACTTTAGCTAATTGCTCCCACTTTCAATCTGTATCCAGATGAAGACTAAGAGTCATCCGGATCAGTGCCAAAACTTGTATCGACGTAACCCTTTACGACGAATCTTTTGTCACCTCCATAATCGAGAAACATATCCTTATTCCACTAAGGATAATTTTTTTTGACCGCTGTCCAGTGATCTACTCCTAGATCACTATTGTACTCCATTGCCAAAATTAGTGTAGGGTATACAATAGGTCGGGTACACAGCATGGCATACTTTATAGAACCTATGGTCAAGGCATAGGGAATGGCTTTCATTCTCATTCTATTTTCTGCCATGGTCGGGCTTTGAGTCTTACTCAATTTCACACCTTGTAACATAGGCAAGAATTCTTTATTTGACTGTTCCATTTTGAACTACTTCAAAATCTTGTCAAGGTATGTACTCATTGAAAGGAAAAAAAACTTATCAAGCATCTTGATCTATCTCTATAGATCTTGATGCTCAATATGTAAGCAGCTTCACCGAGGTTTTCTTTGACAAAATCCTTTCAAACACTCCTTTATGCTTTGAAGAATAATTCTACATTATTTCCGATCAACAATATTTCATACACATATACTTATCAGAAATGCTGTAGTGCTCCCACTCACTTTCTTGTAAATACAGGCTTCACCGCAAGTCTGTATAAAAACTATATGCTTTGATCAACTTATCAAAGCGTATATTCCAACTCCGAGATGCTTGCACCAGTCCATAGATGGATCGCTGGAGCTTGCATATTTTGTTAGCACCTTTAGGATTGACAAAACCTTCTAGTTGCATCATATACAACTCTTCTTTAAATCCATTAAGGAATGTAGTTTTGTTTATCCATTTGCCAGATTTCATAAAAATGCGGCAATTGCTAACATGATTTGGACAGACTTAAGCATCGCTACGAGTGAGAAAATTTCATCGTAGTCAACACCTTGAACTTTGTCAAAAACCTTTTTCGACAAGTCTAGCTTTGTAGATAGTAACACTACTATCAGCGTCCGTCTTCCTCTTGAAGATCCATTTATTTCTATGCCTTGCCAATCATCGGGCAAATCCATCAAAGTCCATACTTTGTTCTCATACATGGATCATATCTCAGATTTCATGGCCTCAAACCATTTCGCGGAATCTGGGCTCATCATCGCTTCCTCATAGTTCGCAAGTTCATCATGGTCTAGTAACATGACTTCCAGAACAGGATTACCGTACCACTTTGGTGCGGATCTCACTCTGGTTTACCTACGAGATTCGGTAGTAACTTGATCTGAAGTTACATGATCATCATCATTAGCTTCCTCACTAATTGGTGTAGTAGTCACAAGAACAGATTTCTGTGATGAACTACTTTCCAATATGGGAGAAGGTACAATTACCTTATCAAGTTTTCTACTTTCCTCCCACTCACTTCTTTCGAGAGAAACTCCTTCTCTAGAAAGGATCCATTCTAAGCAACGAATGTCTTGCCTTCGGATCTGTGATAGAAGGTGTACCCAATAGTCTCCTTTGGGTATCCTATGAAGACATATTTCTCCGATTTGGGTTTGAGCTTATCAGGATGAAACCTTTTCACATAAGCATCACAACCCAAGACTTTAAGAAATGACAACTTTGGTTTCTTGCCAAACCATAATTCAAATTGTGTCGTCTCAACGGATTTAGATGGTGCCCCTTTTAACGTGAATGCAGCTGTCTCTAATGCATAACCCCAAAATGATAGTGGTAGATCGGTAAGAGACATCATAGATTGCACTATATCCAATAAAGTATGGTTATGACGATTGGACACACCATTATGCTGTGGTGTCCCAGGTGGCATGAGTTTGTGAAACTATTCCATAATGTTTTAATTGAAGACCAAACTCGTAACTCAAATATTTGTCTCCGCGATCAGATCGTAGAATTTTTTTTCTTGTCACGATGATTTTCCACTTCACCCTGAAATTATTTGAACTTTTCAAATGTTTCAGACTTATGTTTCATCAAGTAGATATACTCATATCTGCTCAAATAATCTGTGAAGATCAGAAAATAATGATACCTGTCGCGATCCTCAATATTCATCGGACCACATACATCAGTATGTATGATTTCCAACAAATCTGTTGCTCGCTCCATTGTTCCGAAGAATAGAGTCTTAGTCATCTTGCCCATGAGGCATGGTTCACAAGCATCAATTGATTCATAATCAAGTGATTCCAAAAGCCCATTAACATGGAGTTTCTTCATGCGCTTTACACCAATATGACCTAAACGGCAGTGCCACAAATAAGTTGCACTATCATTATTAACTTTGCATCTTTTGGTTTCAATATTATAATTATGTGTATCACTACGATCGAGATCCAACGAACTATTTTCATTGGGTGTGTAACCATATAAGGTTTTATTCATGTAAACAGAACAACAATTTATTCTCTTACTTAAATGAATAACCGTATAAACATGATCAAATCATATTCATGCTCAACGCAAACACCAAATAACACTTATTTAGGTTCAACACTAATCCCGAAATTATAGGGAGTGTGCGATGATGATCATATCAATCTTGGAACCACTTCCAACACACATCGTCACTTCACCCTTAACTAGTCTCTGTTTATTCTGCAACTCCCGTTTCGAGTTACTAATCTTAGCAACTGAACTAGTATCAAATACTGAGGGGTTGCTATAAACACTAGTAAAGTACACATCAATAACATGTATATCAAATATACTTATGTTCACTTTGCCATCCTTCTTATCCTCCAAATACTTGGGGCAGTTCCACTTCCAGTGACCAGTCCCTTTGCAGTAGAAGCACTTAGTCTCAGGCTTAGGATCAGACTTGGGCTTCTTCACTTGAGCAGCAACTTGGTTCCCGTTCTTCTTGAAGTTCCCCTTCTTCCCTTTGCCCTTTTCTTGAAACTAGTGGTCTTGTCAACATCAACACTTGATGTTTTTCTTGATTTCTACCTTCATTGATTTCAGCATCACGAAGAGCTTGGGAGTTGTTTCCGTTATCCCTTGCATATTATAGTTCATCACGAAGTTCTACTAACTTGGTGATGGTGACTAGAGAATTCTGTCAATCACTATCTTATCTGGAAGATTAACTCCCACTTGATTCAAGCGATTGTAGTACCCAGACAATCTGAGCACATGCTCACTAGTAGAGCGATTCTCCTCCATATTTTAGCTATAGAACTTGTTGGAGACTTCATATCTCTCAACTCGGGTATTTGCTTGAAATATTAACTTCAACTCCTGGAACATCTCATATGGTCCATGACGTTCAAAACGTCTTTGAAGTCCCGATTCTAAGCCGTTAAGCATGGTGCACTAAACTATCAAGTAGTCATCATATTGAGCTGGCCAAACGTTCATAACATTTGCATCTGCTCCTGCAATAGGTCTGTCACCTAGCGGTGCATCAAGGACATAATTCTTCTGTGCAGCAATGAGGATAAACCTCAGATCACGGATCCAATCCGCATCATTGCTACTAATATCTTTTAACACAATTTTCTCCAGGAACATATCAAAATAAACATATCAAAGCAACAACGCGAGCTATTGATCTACAACATAATTTGCAAAATACTACCAGGACTAAGTTCATAATAAATTTAAGTTCAATTAATCATATTACTTAAGAACTCCCACTTAGATAGACATCCCTCTAATCCTCTAAGTGATCACGTGATCCAAATCAACTAAACCATGTCCGATCATCACGTGAGATGGAGTAGTTTCAATGGTGAACATCACTATGTTGATCATATCTACGATATGATTCACGCTCGACCTTTCGGTCTTCGTGTTCCGAGGCCATATCTGTATATGCTTGGCTCGTCAAGTATAACCTGAGTATTCCGCGTGTGCAACTGTTTTGCACCCGTTGTATTTGAACGTAGAGCCTATCACACCCGATCATCACATGGTGTCTCAGGACGAAGAACTTTCGCAACGGTGCATACTCAGGGAGAAAACTTCTTGATAATTAGTGAGAGATCATCTTAAAATGCTACCGTCAATCAAAGCAAGATAATATGCATAAAAGATAAACATCACATGCAATCAATATAAGTGATATGATATGGCCATCATCATCTTGTGCTTGTGATCTCCATCTTCGAAGCACCGTCGTGATCACCATCGTCACCGGCATGACACCTTGATCACCATCGTAGCATCGTTGTCGTCTCGCCAATCTTATGCTTCCATGACTATCGCTACCGCTTAGTGATAAAGTAAAGCATTACAGCGCAATTGCATTGCATACAATAAAGTGACAACCATATGGCTCCTGCCAGTTGCCGATAACTTGGTTACAAAACATGATCATCTCATACAGTAAAATTTAGCATCATGTCTTGACCATATCACATCACAACATGCCCTGCAAAAACAAGTTAGACGTCCTCTACTTTATTGTTGCAAGTTTTACGTGGCTGCTACGGGCTTAAGCAAGAACCAATCTTACCTACGCATCAAAACCACAACGATAGCTTGTCAAGTTGGTGCTGTTTTAACCTTCGCAAGGACCGGGCATAGCCACACTCGGTTCAACTAAAGTTGGAGAAACTGTCACCCGCTAGCCACCTTTGTGCAAAGCACGTCGGGAGAACCGGTCTCGCGTAAGCGTACGCGTAATGTCGGTCCGGGCCGCTTCGTCCAACAATACCGCCGAACCAAAGTATGACATGCTGGTAAGCAGTATGACTTATATCGCCCACAACTCACTTGTGTTCTACTCGTGCATATAACATCAACACATAAAACCTAGGCTCGGATGCCACTGTTGGGGAACGTAGTAATTTCAAAAAAATTCCTACGCACACGCAAGATCATGGTGATGCATAGCAACGAGGGGAGAGTGTGATCTACGTACCCTTGTAGACCGACGGCGGAAGCGTTATGACAACGCGGTTGATGTAGTCGTACGTCTTCACGGCCCGGCCGATCAAGCACCGAAACTACGGCACCTCCGAGTTCTAGCACACGTTCAGCTCGATGACGATCCTTGGACTCCGATCCAGGAAAGTGTCGGGGAAGAGTTCCGTCAGCATGACGGCGTGGTGACGATCTTGATGTACTACCGTCGCAGGGCTTCGCCTAAGCACCGCTACAATATTATCGAGGATTATGGTGGAAGGGGGCACCGCACACGGTTAAGAATATGATCACGTGGATCAACTTGTGTGTCTATGGGGTGCCCCCTGCCCCCGTATATAAAGGAGCAAGGGGGAGGAGGCCGGCCCTAGGAGGGGCGCGCCAGGGAGTAGGATTCCTACTCCTAGTTGGAGTAGGTTTCCTCCTTTCCTAGTCCAACTAGGAGAAGGGGGGAAAGGGAGGAAGAGGGGAAGGAAGGGAGAGAGGGGCCGCGCCCCAAACCCCTAGTCCAATTCGGACTGGGCTTGGGAGGGGCGCGCGCCACCTCCTGGTCCTTTCCACTAAGGCCCATTAAGGCCCATTGCTTCTTCCTCGTATTCCCGTAACTCCCCGGTACCTCCGAAAATACCCGAATCACTCGGAACCTTTCCGATGTCCGAATATAGTCGTCCAATATATCGAATTTACGTCTCGACCATTTCGAGACTCCTCGTCATGTCCCCGATCTCATCCGGGACTCCGAACTCCTTCGGTACATCAAAACTCATAAACTCATAATATAACTGTCATCGAAACCTTAAGCGTGCGGACCCTACGGGTTCGAGAACAATGTAGACATGACCGAGACACGTCTCCGGTCAATAACCAATAGCGGAACCTGGATGCTCATATTGGCTCCTACATATTCTACGAAGATCTTTATCGGTTAGACCGCATAACAACATACGTTGTTCCCTTTGTCATCGGTATGTTACTTGCCCGAGATTCGATCGTCGGTATCTCAATACCTAGTTCAATCTCGTTACCGGCAAGTCTCTTTACTCATTTTGTAATACATCATCTTACAACTAACTCATTAGTTGTAATGCTTGCAAGGCTTATGTGATGTGCATTATCGAGAGGGCCCAGAGATACCTCTCCGACAATCGGAGTGACAAATCCTAATCTCGAAATACGCCAACCCAACATTCACCTTTGGAGACACCTCTAGAGCTCCTTTATAATCACCCAGTTACGTTGTGACGTTTGGTAGCACACAAAGTGTTCCTCCGGCAAACGGGAGTTGCATAATCTCATAGTCATAGGAACATGTATAAGTCATGAAGAAAGCAATAGCAACATACTAAACGATCGAGTGCTAAGCTAACGGAATGGGTCAAGTCAATCACATCATTCTTCTAATGATGTGATCTCGGTAATCAAATAACAGCTCTTTTGTTCATGGTTAGGAAACATAACCATCTTCGATTAACGAGCTAGTCAAGTAGAGGCATACTAGTGACACTCTGTTTGTCTATGTATTCACACATGTATTATGTTTCTGGTTAATACAATTCTAGCATGAATAATAAACATTTATCATGATATAAGGAAATAAATAATAAGTTTATTATTGCCTCTAGGGCATATTTCCTTCAGTCGATGCCAGAGCCAACCTTCTGAAGCTTTTGCAGGTAGACACACGGCTGGTTGTGGTCCTGTAGAGGAATCAACAATATACAGGTCTCCTCTCCTAAAGCCTTCGAAGACTTTGGAATTGTCAGCTTCCATAACCACAACACAACGGTACTTGCCAAAGACAACAACCATATCAAGATCACAAAGCATTGAGACAGACATAAGGTTGTATCCTAGGGACTCAACAAGCATGACTTTGTCCACGTGTCGATCCTTTGTGATTGCAACCTTACCTAGACCCAATACCTGACTTTTGCCTTTGTTAGCAGAGATGATATGCTTCAGATGTGGCGGAGATAATGGAGCATCCATCAATAGATTCTTGTCACCAGTCATGTGATTTGTACATCCACTATCGAGGACCCACTCAGTGGCTTTGGGTTGATCATCATGTAGATGAATTAGTGCAACTTACAAACTCATATACTTCATCAGTGAAGAATATGACATATATTCATCAGATCAATTTCATCAAGCAACAGAACAGATAAAGCAGTGTGAGGACGTGAGAAATGAAAGTTCATTTCTTCATGATTAGCCTGCATCCTATCAGGCATACTCAAGTCTCCAGCAAATTCTTCAGACGATTACGTACGTCTGGAAACCTGACCCTGCAGAAGAGATTAGTTCTTTTTCTTCACCACCCACATCTGAAGGGGTGGCAAAGAGTTCATCATTCCGTGCGCTCCATACGAGAAGGATGGCATAGAAGCCAGTCCATTTCGTTTCACATAAGAGGGGTTAGAATAAGCATAAGAGTAAGCAGAGAAATTCTTCGAGGACTTATGGACATAATAATTTGAAGAATAATGCACATATCCATAATCCTTATATCTTCTCTGCGAAACAGACGAGTTAGCACGATGATGTTCATATGAGGACTTTGATCCTTTTGAGGAATTTGATCCATGTGAGGAGTTTGGTCCGTATGAGGACTTGGATCCATATGAAGAATTTGATCTGGGGTTCCTATTCTTCACAGGTGGCGTCATGATGACATTCACCTGATGATTTTCAAGGCATCTTTTGGGAACCCAGATTTTCTTCATAGGGGGACCGTTCCTGCAGTTAGTGCCAACATATCTAGCAAATACTTCACCATTCTGATTTTTGAATAGTTTGTAGTTGGAGTCAAATGACTCATCATGAGAATGAGGAGATTCACATGCATATCTAGATAGGTTAGATGGATCAACTGGAGGTCCCTTTACAGCAACCCATGTAGTTTTGGGGTACTGCTCAGGCTTCCAATATGTACCATCAGCATTGAGTTTCCTCTCAAAGGCAATACCCTCTTTCCTAGGGTTCCTGTTGAGGATCTGCTTTTTAAGCACATCACAAAGAGCCTGATGCCCTTTGAGGCTTTTGTACATGCATGTCATGTACAATTCCTTCAGCCCTGCATCGTTAGTTATACTAGCAATGTCCTCAGATGAGGAATTAGTGATAGTAGAGGCATGTGAAGAATTTGAAACATTAGCAGCATTTGAACATCCAGGTGAAGAATTAGCAGATTCACGTTCAATTCATTTCAAACATGGAGGAACATATTCTTCCTGAGAAGCGCTGATATGTTGAGCAAGTAATGAATCGCGCTCCTTCTGAAGATCTTCATAACTCACTCTTAGCTTTTCAAGATCTTGCTTTCTTTGAAGAAATTCATAAGAAAGCTTCTCATGATCGGATAAGAGAGTGTTATGATGACTTTGAAGATTGTCAAACCTAGTCTGAAATCTTTGAAGATTTTCAGTCAAGGCTTTAGTGCGATCCATTTCTTCACCCAACATATCATCACTTTTGTCTAGCATGTTTTGAACCTTTTCTAAAGCCCTTTGTTGTTTTACAACAATCTTAGCAAGTTTAGAATAGCTGAGCTTAAGGTTTTCATCAGATTCATTCTCACTTGATTCAGATGAGGTATATTTGAGTACCTTGGCACCCTTTGCCATGAAGCAATAGGTGGGAGCGTAGTCATCATCCCCTTCATCAGCTTTGTTGGTGAGGACATTTTCTTCAGTGTTGAAGATAGACTTGCTGATGGATGCAGTAGCGAAAGCTAGGCTCGCCACTTCGGATTCGGACTCCTCAGATGATTCCTCTTCCTCATTTTCTTCAGATTCAGCCTCAGAGTCCATTTCTTTGTCAATGAATGCATCACCATGATCTTGCGTGTGCACAGATTTTTTTTTTGAAATTACTGCATTCCTCAACATACTTTTCTGAAAATTCAAAGATGTCCATGTTTGACCAAGTTTCTAGAATAAACTATCAATATCTAAAGTGCTAAATAAGTAAACTATAAAAGTAAATGTGGATGTTGATTTTGACTTTTTTTTTCTTAGTGTTACTGTTTAATTACGTGTCCAGTAGTCACCAGTAAATGTGAAAAGTGTTTAGTTTTACTCCCTTCGCCCCAAAATAAGCGAGTCAACTTTTGAAGGAAATATGCCCTAGAGGCAATAATAAAGTTATTAATTATTTCCTTATATCATGATAAAAGTTTATTATTCATGCTAGAATTGTATTAACCGGAAACATAATACATGTGTGAATACATAGACAGACAGAGTGTCACTAGTATGCCTCTACTTGACTAGCTCGTTAATCAAAGATGGTTATGTTTCCTAACCATGGACAAAGAGTTGTCATTTGATTAAACGGGATCACATCATTAGTTGAATGATCTGATTGACATGACCCATTCCATTAGCTTAGCACCCGATCGTTTAGTATGTTGCTATTGCTTTCTTCATGACTTATACATGTTCCTATGACTATGAGATTATGTAACTCCTGTGTGCTGGAGGAACACTTTGTGTGCTACCAAACGTCACAACGTAACTGGGTGATTATAAAGGTGCTCTACAGGTGTCTCCAAAGGTACATGTTGGGTTGACGTATTTCGAGAATAGGATTTGTCACTCCGATCGTCGGAGAGGTATCTCTGGGCCCTCTCGGTAATGCACATCACTTAAGCCTTGCAAGCAATGCAACTAATGAGTTAGTTGCGAGATGATGTATTACAGAACGAGTAAAGAGACTTGCCGGTAACGAGATTGAACTAGGTATTGGATACCGACGATCGAATCTCAGGCAAGTAACATACCGATGACAAAGGGAACAACGTATGTTGTTATGCGGTCTGACCGATAAAGATCTTCGTAGAATATGTAGGAGCCAATATGGGCATCCAAGTCCCGCTATTGGTTATTGACCGGAGACATGTCTCGGTCATGTCTACATTGTTCTCGAACCCGTAGGGTCCGCACGCTTAAGGTTTCGATGACAGTTATATTATGAGTTTATACGTTTTGATGTACCGAAGGTTGTTCGGAGTACCAGATGTGATCACGAACATGACGAGGAGTCTCGAAATGGTCGAGACATAAAGATTGATATATTGGACGGCTATATTCGGACACCGGAAGTGTTCCGGGTGATTTCGGAGAAAACCGGAGAGCCGGAGGGTTACCGGAACCCCCCCCATCCCCGGGAGAAGTAATGGGCCATATGGGCCTTAGTGGTGAGAGAGAGGGGCAGCCAAAGGTGGGCCGCGCGTGTCCTCCCCCCTGGTCTGAATTGCACTAGGAGAGGGGGGGCGGCGCCCCCCTTTCCTTCTTCCTCCCCACTTCTTTCCCCCTCCTAGTAGGAGTCCTACTCCTACTAGGAGGAGGACTCCTCCTTGGCGCGCCATAGGGGCCGGCCAGCCTCCTCCTCTTTTGAACCTTTCTATACGGAGGCAGGGGCACCCTGGAGAAGCACAAGTTGATCCACATGATCATATTCTTAGCCGTGTGCGGCGCCCCCTGCCACCATAGTCCTCGATAATATTGCAGCGGTGCTTAGGCGAAGCCCTGCGACAGTAGTACATCAAGATCGTCACCACGCCGTCGTGCCGACGGAACTCTTCCCCGACACTTTGCTGGATCGGAGTCCGGGGATCGTCATCGAGCTGAACGTGTGCTAAAACTCGGAGGTGCCGTAGTTTCGGTGCTTGATCGGTCGGGCCGTGAAGACGTACGACTACATCAACCGTGTTGTCATAACGCTTCCGCTGTCGATCTACAAGGGTACGTAGATCACAGTCTCCCCTCTCGTTGCTATGCATCACCATGATCTTGCGTGTGCGTAGGAAAATTTTGAAATTACTACGTTCCCCAACAGTGGCATCCGAGCCTAGGTTTTATGTGTTGATGTTATATGCACGAGTAGAACACAAGTGAGTTGTGGGCGATATAAGTCATACTGCTTACCAGCATGTCATACTTTGGTCCGGCGGTATTATTGGACAAAGCGGCCCGGACCGACATTACGCGTACGCTTACACGAGACCGGTTCTCCCGACGTGCTTTGCACATAGGTGGCTTGCGGGTGACAGTTTCTCCAACTTTAGTTGAACCGAGTGTGGCTACGCCCGGTCCTTGCGAAGGTTAAAACAGCACCAACTTGACAAACTATCGTTGTGGTTTTGATGCGTAGGTAAGATTGGTTCTTACTTAAGCCCGTAGCAGCCACGTAAAACTTGCAACAACAAAGTAGAGGACGTCTAACTTGTTTTTGCAGGGCATGTTGTGATGTGATATGGTCAAGACATGATGATGATTTTATTGTATGAGATGATCATGTCTTGTAACCGAGTTATCGGCAACTGGCAGGAGCCATATGGTTGTCTCTTTATTGTATGCAATGCAATCGCGCAGTAATGCTTTACTTTATCACAAAACAGTAGCGATAGTCGTGGAAGCATAAGATTGGCGAGACAACAACGATGCTACGATGGAGATCAAGGTGTCGCGCCGGTGACGATGGTGATCATGACGGTGCTTCGGAGATGGAGATCACAGGCACAAGATGATGATGGCCATATCATATCACTTATATTGATTGCATGTGATGTTTATCTTTTATGCATCTTATCTTGCTTTGATTGACGGTAGCATTATAAGATGATCTCCCACTAAAATTATCAAGAAGTGTTCTCCCTGAGTATGCACCGTTGCAAAAGTTCTTCGTGCTGAGACACCACGTGATGATCGGGTGTGATAGGCTCTACGTTCAAATACAACGGGTGCAAAACAGTTGCACACGCGGAATACTCAGGTTATACTTGACGAGCCAAGCATATACAAATATGGCCTCGGAACACGGAGACCGAAAGGTCGAGAGTGAATCATATAGTAGATATGATCAACATAGTGATGTTCACCAATGAAACTACTCCATCTCACGTGATGATCGGACATGGTTTAGTTGATTTGGATCACGTGATCACTTAGAGGATTAGAGGGATGTCTATCTAAGTGGGAGTTCTTTAAGTAATTTGATTAATTGAACTTAAATTTATCATGAACTTAGTACCTGATAGTATCTTGCTTATGTATGTTTGATTGTAGATAGATGGCCCGTGTTGTTGTTCCATTGAATTTTAATGCGTTCCTTGAGAAAGAAAAGTTGAAAGATGATGGTAGCAATTACACGGACTGGGTCCATAACTTGAGGATTATCCTCATTGCTGCACAAAAGAATTACGTCCTGGAAGCACCGCTGGGTGCCAGGCCTGCTGCTGGAGCAACACCAGATGTTATGAACGTCTGGCAGAGCAAAGCTGATGACTACTCGTTAGTTCAGTGTGCCATGCTTTACGGCTTAGAATCAGGACTTCAACGACGTTTTGAACGTCATGGAGCATATGAGATGTTCCAAGAGTTGAAGTTAATATTTCAAGCAAATGCCCGGATTGAGAGATATGATGTCTCCAATAAGTTCTATAGCTGCAAGATGGAGGAGAATAGTTCTGTCAGTGAGCATATACTCAAAATGTCTGGGTATAATAATCACTTGATTCAGATGGGAGTTAATCTTCCAGATGATTGCGTCATTGACAGAATTCTCCAATCACTTCCACCAAGCTACAAGAGCTTCGTGTTGAACTATAATATGCAAGGGATGAATAAGACTATTCCTGAGCTCTTCGCAATGCTGAAAGCTGCGGAGGTAGAAATCAAAAAGGAGCATCAAGTGTTGATGGTCAACAAGACCACTAGTTTCAAGAAAAAGGGCAAAGGGAAGAAGAAGGGGAACTTCAAGAAAACCGGCAAGCAAGTTGCTGCTCAAGAGAAGAAACCCAAGTCTGGACCTAAGAGTGTAACTGAGTGCTTCTACTGCAAGCAGACTGGTCACTGGAAGCGGAACTGCCCCAAGTATTTGGCGGATAAGAAGGATGGCAAGGTGAACAAAGGTATATGTGATATACATGTTATTGATGTGTACCTTACTAATGCTCGCAGTAGCACCTGGGTATTTGATACTGGTTCTGTTGCTAATATTTGCAACTCGAAACAGGGACTACGGATTAACCGAAGATTGGCTAAGGACGAGGTGACGATGCGCGTGATAAACGGTTCCAAAGTCGATGTGATCGCGGTCGGCACGCTACCTCTACATCTACCTTCGGGATTAGTATTAGACCTAAATAATTGTTATTTGGTGCCAGCGTTGAGCATGAACATTATATCTGGATCTTCTTTAATGCGAGACGGTTATTCATTTAAATCAGAGAATAATGGTTGTTCTATTTATATGAGTAATATCTTTTATGGTCATGCACCCTTGAAAAGTGGTCTATTGTTATTGAATCTCGATAGTAGTGACACACATATTCATAATGTTGAAACCAAAAGATGCAGAGTTGATAATGATGGTGCAACTTATTTGTGGCACTGCCGTGTAGGTCATATCGGTGTAAAGCGCATGAAGAAACTCCATACTGATGGACTTTTGGAACCACTTGATTATGAATCACTTGGTACTTGCGAACCGTGTCTCATGGGCAAGATGAATAAAACACCGTTCTCTGGTACTATGGAGAGAGCAACATATTTGTTGGGAATCATACATACAAATGTATGTGGTCCGATGAATATTGAGGCTCGTGGCGGATATTGTTATTTTCTCACCTTCACAGATGACTTAAGCAGATATGGGTATATCTACTTAATGAAACATAAGTCTGAAACATTTGAAAAGTTCAAAGAATTTCAGAGTGAAGTTGAAAATCATCGTAAAAAGAAAATAAAATTTCTACGATCTGATCGTGGAGGAGAATATTTGAGTTATGTGTTTGGTGTACATTTGAAACAATGCAGAATAGTTTCGCAACTCACGTCACCCGGAACACCACAGCGTAATGGTGCATCCGAACGTCGTAATCATACTTTACTAGATATGGTGCGATCTATGATGTCTCTTACTGATTTACCGCTATCGTTTTGGGGTTATGCTTCAGAGACGGCCGCATTCACGTTAAATAGGGCACCATCGAAATCCGTTGAGACGACACCTTATGAACTATGGTTTGGCAAGAAACCAAAGTTGTCGTTTCTGAAAGTTTGGGGTTGCGATGCTTATGTGAAAAAGCTTCAACCTGATAAGCTCGAACCCAAATTGGAGAAATGTGTCTTCATAGGATATCCAAAGGAAACTATTGGATACACCTTCTATCACAGATCCGAAGGCAAGACTTTTGTTGCTAAATTCGGAAACTTTCTGGAAAAGGAGTTTCTCTCGAAAGATGTGAGTGGGAGGAAAGTAGAACTTGATGAGGTAACTGTACCTACTCCCTTATTGGAAAGTAGTACATCACAGAAAACTGTTTCTGCGACACCTACACCAATTAGTGAGGAAGCTAATGATAATGATCATGAAACTTCAGGACAAGATACTACTGAACCTCGTAGATCAACCAGAGTGAGATCCACGCCAGAGTGGTACGGTAATCCTGTTCTGGAAATCATGCTGCTAGATCATGATGAACCTACGAACTATGAAGAAGCGATGGTGAGCCCAGATTCCGCAAAATGGCTTGAAGCCATGAAATCTGAGATGGGATCCATGTATGAGAACAAAGTATGGACTTTGGTTGACTTTCCCGATGATCGGCAAGCAATTGAGAATAAATGGATCTTCAAGAAGAAGACTGACGTTGATGGTAATATTACTGTCTACAAAGCTCGACTTGTCGCAAAAGGTTTTCGACAAGTTCAAGGGATTGACTACGATGAGACCTTCTCACCCGTAGCGATGCTCAAGTCTGTCCGAATCATGTTAGCAATTACCGCATTTTATGATTATGAAATTTGGCAGATGGATGTAAAAACTGCATTCCTGAATGGATTTCTGGAAGAAGAGTTGTATATGATGCAACCGGAAGGTTTTGTCGATCCAAAGGGAGCTAACAAAGTGTGCAAGCTCCAGCGATCCATTTATGGACTGGTGCAAGCCTCTCGGAGTTGCAATAAACGCTTTGATACTGTGATCAAAGCATTTGGTTTTATACAGACTTTCGGAGAAGCCTGTATTTACAAGAAAGTGAGTGGGAGCTCTGTAGCATTTCTGATATTATATGTAGATGACATATTACTGATTGGAAATGATATAGAATTTCTGGATAGCATAAAGGGATACTTGAATAAGAGTTTTTCAATGAAAGACCTCGGTGAAGCTGCTTACATATTAGGCATAAAGATCTATAGAGATAGATCAAGACGCTTAATTGGACTTTCACAAAGCACATACCTTGACAAGATTTTGAAGAAGTTCAAAATGGATCAAGCAAAGAAAGGGTTCTTGCCTGTGTTACAAGGTGTGAAGTTGAGTCAGACTCAATGCCCGACCAGTGCAGAAGATAGAGAGAAAATGAAAGATGTTCCCTATGCTTCAGCCATAGGCTCTATCATGTATGCAATGTTGTGTACTAGACCTGATGTGTTCCTTGCTATAAGTTTAGCAGGGAGGTACCAAAGTAATCCAGGAGTGGATCACTCGACAGCGGTCAAGAACATCCTGAAATACCTGAAAAGGACTAAGGATATGTTTCTCGTATATGGAGGTGACAAAGAACTCATCGTAAATGGTTACGTTGATGCAAGCTTTGACACTGATCCGGACGATTCTAAATCACAAACCGGATACGTGTTTACATTAAACGGTGGAGCTGTCAGTTGGTGCAGTTCAAAACAAAGCGTCGTGGCGGGATCTACATGTGAAGCAGAGTACCTAGCTGCTCCGGAAGCAGCAAACGAAGGAGTCTGGATGAAGGAGTTCATATCCGATCTAGGTGTCATACCTAGTGCATCGGGTCCAATGAAAATCTTTTGTGACAATACTGGCGCAATTGCCTTGGCAAAGTAATCCAGATTTCACAAGAGAACCAAGCACATCAAGAGACGCTTCAATTCCATCCGGGATCTAGTCCAGGTGGGAGACATAGAGATTTGCAAGATACATACGGAGCTAAATGTAGCAGACCCGTTGACTAAGCCTCTTCCACGAGCAAAACATGATCAGCACCAAAGCTCCATGGGTGTTAGAATCATTACTGTGTAATCTAGATTATTGACTCTAGTGCAAGTGGGAGATTGAAGGGAATATGCCCTAGAGGCAATAATAAAGTTATTATTTATTTCCTTATATCATGATAAAAGTTTATTATTCATGCTAGAATTGTATTAACCGGAAACATAATACATGTGTGAATACATAGACAGACAGAGTGTCACTAGTATGCCTCTACTTGACTAGCTCGTTAATCAAAGATGGTTATGTTTCCTAACCATGGACAAAGAGTTGTCATTTGATTAAACGGGATCACATCATTAGTTGAATGATCTGATTGACATGACCCATTCCATTAGCTTAGCACCCGATCGTTTAGTATGTTGCTATTGCTTTCTTCATGACTTATACATGTTCCTATGACTATGAGATTATGTAACTCCCGTGTGCTGGAGGAACACTTTGTGTGCTACCAAACGTCACAACGTAACTGGGTGATTATAAAGGTGCTCTACAGGTGTCTCCAAAGGTACATGTTGGGTTGACGTATTTCGAGAATAGGATTTGTCACTCCGATCGTCGGAGAGGTATCTCTGGGCCCTCTCGGTAATGCACATCACTTAAGCCTTGCAAGCAATGCAACTAATGAGTTAGTTGCGAGATGATGTATTACAGAACGAGTAAAGAGACTTGCCGGTAACGAGATTGAACTAGGTATTGGATACCGACGATCGAATCTCAGGCAAGTAACATACCGATGACAAAGGGAACAACGTATGTTGTTATGCGGTCTGACCGATAAAGATCTTCGTAGAATATGTAGGAGCCAATATGGGCATCCAAGTCCCGCTATTGGTTATTGACCGGAGACATGTCTCGGTCATGTCTACATTGTTCTCGAACCCGTAGGGTCCGCACGCTTAAGGTTTCGATGACAGTTATATTATGAGTTTATACGTTTTGATGTACCGAAGGTTGTTCGGAGTACCAGATGTGATCACGAACATGACGAGGAGTCTCGAAATGGTCGAGACATAAAGATTGATATATTGGACGGCTATATTCGGACCTAGGAAGTGTTCCGGGTGATTTCGGAGAAAACCGGAGAGCCGGAGGGTTACCGGAACCCCCCCCCCCACATCCCCGGGAGAAGTAATGGGCCATATGGGCCTTAGTGGTGAGAGAGAGGGGCAGCCAAAGGTGGGCCGCGCGCCTCCTCCCCCCTGGTCTGAATTGCACTAGGAGAGGGGGGGCGGCGCCCCCCTTTCCTTCTCCCTCCCCACTTCTTTCCCCCTCCTAGTAGGAGTCCTACTCCTACTAGGAGGAGGACTCCTCCTTGGCGCGCCATAGGGGCCGGCCGGCCTCCTCCTCTTTTGAACCTTTTATATTCGGAGGCAGGGGCACCCCGGAGAAGCACAAGTTGATCCACGTGATCATATTCTTAGCCGTGTGTGGCGCCCCCTGCCACCATAGTCCTTGATAATATTGCAGCGGTGCTTAGGCGAAGCCCTGCGACAGTAGTACATCAAGATCGTCACCACGCCGTCGTGCTGACGGAACTCTTCCCCGATACTTTGCTGGATCGGAGTCCGGGGATCGTCATCGAGCTGAACGTGTGCTAAAACTCGGAGGTGCCGTAGTTTCAGTGCTTGATCGGTCGGGCCGTGAAGACGTACGACTACATCAACCGTGTTGTCATAACGCTTCCGCTGTCGATCTACAAGGGTACGTAGATCACACTCTCCCCTCTCGTTGCTATGCATCACCATGATCTTGCGTGTGCGTAGGAAAATTTTGAAATTACTACGTTCCCCAACAACTTTGTACTAAAGCTGGTAAAAAGTTGAGTCACTTATTTTTGAGACGAAGGAAGTAAATGATACTATGTGTGAATAGTAGCCACCGGTGAACAGTACCCTCATGTAAACAGTGTTTCACAAAAATATACTCCCTCCGTTCCAAATTACTTATCTTGGATTTGTCTAGATACGAATGTATCTAGACTCATTTTAGTGTTAGATACCTCCGTATCTAGAAAAATCTAAGACAAGTAATTCGGAACGGAGGGAGTACACACTAGATCAGAAAAAAAAGATTTTTCTAACAGGTTAAGATTTAGGATTTTTCTACACATCATTTCTCTCCACCCGCGTAGCGATGCAGACCTGCCTCGATCGTCACCCGCTCCTATCCGATGATGATACTGGCAAGGCGCAAAATAGTAAACCAAAGTGTATTTTTGTGAAAAGTAATCTGTGGGGAAAATAAGTTCTTCACCGATTACTATCTATTTTTTCTGTTTTTTTTACTTTTTTTCTTAGTGTTTGGTCAAACATTATTGATATGCTTGACTTTTCAAAACAAAGTATGTATTATATTTTAGAAAGGAGCGAGTATTAAATAGCATATGGTTCCGCGTGTAAGGAGCACAGTTTCTAAATGAACTTAATTGACACTAAAACAATAAGATTGGATGATAACTAAATTTTTCTGTGAAGATAATTTGGTTAATTGTCACCGGATTGCTTAGGTAGACAGTTAATCAAGCCTTAATGCATCAGTAATGTTACATTCAAATGAAAACTGAGATCAATCACTTGTACTATTATCTCTTGATCCTCCCATTTCCGCCTCTTACTCTTAGTGGCCGCTGTAAACATGCTTCATTCCCTTTCATGTCGTTAGTCTATGCAAAACAAACTTTTATTTCAAATATGTTCTTTCTATTTTGATTCTAACTACGCATCTGAATGATCAATATCCAAAACGAGAAGCCATATACTTTGGTGCAGTGCTGCAGCTTCCACGTATTTCTCACTTCCACTACCCTTTTACTGTTGTTGCAGACTATTATCATTGGTGTTCACTAGTAGAAAACAGGGCTTTGGTCCAGGCCGGCTCAGCCCATTAGTCCCGGTTCAGTCCAGAACCGGGACCAATGTGGGCATTGGTCCCGGTTCGTAAGCCCAGGGGGCCGGCCGGGCCACGTGGGCCATTGGTCCCGGTTCATCTAGACCTTTTGGTCCCGGTTGGTGGGATGAACCGGGACCAATGGGCCTCGCTCCTGGCCCACCACCATTGGTCCCGGTTGGTGGCCTGAACCGGGACCAAAGGCTCCCCGTTAGTCCCAGGTCATGCCACCAACCGGGACCAATGAGGTGCCTATATATACCCCTCGCTCGCGAGCAGAGCACCCCAGTGCTCTGTTTTTCTCTGGTCGAGGGGGAGAGGGCTTGGTGGTGCTCTAGCTCACCTCCTATGCACACAAGGTGTTCGATGGAATGCCCGAGCCACACTACTTAAGCTTTCTCCTCTCCAAGCTCGACCTCCAAGCTCCATTTTTCATAATATTTGTCTAGGTTTAGCGGTCCATCACGCCCCGTCCCCGTCTTGACCGCCGTCGATCACCCGCGCCGAGCTCATCGCTGGCACCACCGTGGTGAGCCTCTTGTTTTATCTTCTTTCTGAAAGGAAAAATATTCTTACTTGCATGTTTACATAGATACTTGTATTATTTTCTTACTTTTATTATTGCATCTTATATAGTGCGATGGTTTTGGTATCCGCCCCCATCGGCCCTCGTCCTGTCTATGATTCGGATGTGGTATATATATTATCTTTATAACTATTGGTTCATTTATTGTTTATGAAAATTATGCCGACCAACGTGACATAGATATTATTTATTTAGGATGTATGTGAATCGGAAATGCCAACCAACCCTATTGTCGAGAGGTTAAATTTAGTTGAAGAAGAAAACAATTTGTTGAAGGAAAAAAATATAAAAAATTGAGGAGGAGAAGATGATATTGGAGTTGCATGTTGCGGATGTCGTCGATGATCACAAGATCAAGATGGATGCAATGCGTTTGAAGATTAAAAAGATTAGAAAATATGCCATTGATACCGAGGCTTGGTATCATTATGCCGTTGGGTCAATTGTTACCTTGGTTGCGATTATGATCACATTTGTTTTCGCATTGAAATGTTTTACATAGTTTCAATGTATGGTTTAATTAATTAGATGCTCTGGAGAGCTATATGTTGTTAGATGAGAACTATGTATGCATTTTGGTTTTAATGTGATGATGAACTTCTATTAATTTGGACACTTAATTATATATAATGCACGCAGATGAACCGGCAATGGATGTACAGTGACAGACACACCCGCGAGTACATTAAGGGCGTGCATGAGTTTCTCGAAGCGGCTGAGGCAAACAAGCAGAATGGTTTTATGTGTTGTCCATGCGCTGAATGTGGGAATACGAGGTCTTACTCTAACCGGAAAATCCTTCACTCCCACCTGCTTTACAAGGGTTTCATGCCACACTATAATGTTGGACGAGGCACGGAGAAATAGGGGTTATGATGGAAGACGGCGAAGAAGAAGAGTACGATGACAACTATGTGCCCCCTGAATACGGTGATGCTGCAACGGGGGGAGCTGGTGAAGATCAAGAGGAACCAGACGATGTGCCCAATGATGCTGCAACGGGTGAAGCTGCTGAAGATTAAGAGGAACCAGACGATGTGCCCGATGATTGTGATCTCCACCGGGTCATTGTCGATGCAAGGATGCAATGCGAAAGTGAAAAGGAGAAGCTGAAGTTCGATCGCATGTTAGAGGATCACAAAAAAGGGTTGTACCCCAATTGCGAAGATGGCAACTCAAAGCTTGGTACCGTACTGGAGTTGCTGCAGTGGAAGGCAGAGAATGCTGTGGCTGACAAAGGATTTGAGAAGCTACTGAAAATATTGAAGAAGAAGCTTCCAAAGGATAACGAATTGCCCGACAGTACATACGCAGCAAAGAAGGTCGTATGCCCTCTAGGATTGGAGGTGGAGAAGATACATGCATGCCCTAATGACTGCATCCTCTACCGCGGTGCATACAAGGATCTGAACGCATGCCTGGTATGCGGTGCATTGAGGTATAAGATCAGACGAGATGACCCTGGTGATGTTGACGGCGAGCCCCCCAGGAAGAGGGTTCCTGCGAAGGTGATGTGGTATGCTCCTATAATACCACGGTTGAAACGTCTGTTCAGAAACGAAGAGCATGCCAAGTTGATGCGATGGCACAGTGAGAAATGAAAGAAAGATGGGAAGTTGAGAGCACCCGCTGACGGGTCGCAGTGGAGAAAAATCGAGACAAAGTACTGGGATGAGTTTGCAAAGGACCCAAGGAATGTATGGTTTGCTTTAAGCGCGGATGGCATTAATCCTTTCGGGGAGCAGAGCAGCAATCTGAGCACCTGGCCCGTGACTCTATGTATGTATAACCTTCCTCCTTGGATGTGCATGAAGCGGAAGTTCATTATGATGCCAGTTCTCATCCAAGGCCCTAAGCAACCCGGCAACGAAATTGATGTGTACCTAAGGCCATTAGTTGAAGAACTTTTACAGCTGTGGAATGGAAACGGTGTACGTACGTGGGATGAGCACAGACAGGAGGAATTTAACCTTAAGGCGTTGCTGTTCGTGACCATCAATGATTGGCCCGCTCTCAGTAACCTCTCAGGACAGACAAACAAAGTATACCACGCATGCACGCACTGTTTAGATGACACTGAAAGTATATACCTGGACAAATGCAGGAAGAATGTGTACCTGGGCCATCGTTGATTTCTTCCGACCAACCATCAATGTCGAAAGAAAGGCAAGCATTTCAAAGGCGAGGCAGATCACCGGAAGAAGCCCGCCATGCGCACTGGTGATCACGTGCTTGCTATGGTCAATGATTTACACTACGTAATCTTTGGAAAGGGTCCCGGTGGACTAGCTATTCCGAATGACGCTGAGGGACATGCACCCATGTGGAAGAAGAAATCTATATTTTGGGACCTACCCTACTGGAAAGACCTAGAGGTCCGCTCCTCAATCGACGTGATGCACGTGACGAAGAACCTTTGCGTGAACCTGCTAGGCTTCTTGGGTGTGTATGGGAAGACAAAAGATACACCTGAGGCACGGGAGGACCTGCAATGTTTGCACGAAAAAGACGGCATGCCTCCGAAGCAGTATAAAGGTCCTGCCAGCTACGCTCTTACGAAAGAAGAGAAAGAAATCTTCTTTGAATGCCTGCTCAGTATGAAGGTCACGACTGGCTTCTCGTCGAATATAAAGGGAATAATAAATATGCCAGAGAAAAAGTTTCAGAACTTAAAGTCTCATGACTGCCACGTGATTATGACGCAACTGCTTCTGGTTGCATTGAGGGGAATTCTACCGGAAAACTTCCGATTAGCCATTGTGAAGCTATGTGCATTCCTCAATGCAATCTCTCAGAAGGTGATCGATCCAGAAATCGTACCAAGGCTAAGGAGTGATGTGGCGCAATGTCTTGTCAGTTTCGAGCTGGTGTTCCCACCATCCTTCTTCAATATCATGACGCACGTCCTAGTTCATCTAGTCGACGAGATTGTCATCCTCGGGCCCGTATTTCTACACAATATGTTCCCCTTTGAGAGGTTCATGGGAGTCCTAAAGAAATATGTCCATAATCGCGCTAGGCCAGAAGGAAGCATCTCCATGGGCCATCAAACAGAGGATGTTATCGGGTTTTGTGTTGACTTCATTCCTGGCCTTAAGGAGATAGGTCTCCCTAAATCGCGGTATGCGGGGAGACTGACTGGAAAAGGCACTCTTGGAAGAGACTCAATAATATGCAGGGACGGATATTCTTGGTCTCAAGCACACTACACAGTTCTACAAAACTCTAGCTTGGTGACCCCGTATGTCGATGAACACAAGAACAGTCTGCGCTCCAAACACTCGGAGCAGTGCGACGACTAGATTACATGTGAACACATCAGGACTTTCAGCAGTTGGTTGGAAACAGGTCTCAGAGGTGACAACACTGTTTGTGATGAGTTGTACTTGTTGTCCAGGGGACCATCTTTGACTGTATTGACTTACAAAGGATACGAGATAAATGGGAATACATTTTACACGATCGCCTAAGATCAAAAGAGCACCAACCAAAACAGCGGTGTCCGCTTTGATGCAGCAACCGAGAGCGGAAAGGACACATATTATGGTTACATAGTGGACATATGGGAACTTGACTACGGACCTGATTTTAAGGTCCCTTTGTTTAAGTGCAAATGGGTCAATCTGTTAGGCGGCGGGGTACAGGTAGACCCACAGTACGGAATGACAACAGTGGATCTGAAAAATCTTGGGTACACTGACGAACCGTTCGTCCTAGCCAATGATGTGGCACAGGTTATCTATGTGAAGGACATGTCTACCAAACCGAGAAAAAGAAAAGATAAGGAAGTGAATACATCATACAATGAGCCAAAGCGCCACATAATTCTTTCAGGAAAAAGGGACATCCTGGGAGTGGACGGCAAGACAGACATGTCTGAAGATTATGAAAAGTTTCATGAAATTCCTCCCTTCAATGTCAAGGCTGACCCAAGCATCCTGATAAACAATGAAGATTATCCATGGTTACGGCGCAATAAGCAAATGACACAAGCGAAGAAAAAGTGAAGACTTTCTCCCGCAACTTTGTAACACACGAACATGCTACCATTGTCTGTTTTGTACATGCACATGCTATGTGGGTGAAATTATGATACCATCCCAACTTTCAACTTTTTTAGAGTTCATTTGAAATGCTTTCATGTCTTATGGTTCGGCCCTCGTAATACCATGACCATTAGTCCCTGGCCCATGCCAACTTTCAACTTTCTAAAACTAATGGCACTAACAGAAAGTTTATAATTTTGCTCCTCGCCCCTAGCCCATGACCATTAGTCCCGGTTTGTGCCACAAACCGGGACTAAAGGGTTGGTCCTCGTTGCGGGCAGAGTTTAGTCCCACCTCGCCAGCCGAAGGGGGCTCACACCGTTTTATAAGCCCTTCCCTCTCTGCCTTGTTGAGCTCCTCTCAAAGTGAAAATAGATGCCCTAATAGAGAAAAGTTTAACCTAAATTCATAGTGAATTTCTCTAAAATTCATACAAATTTACTAGGAATTTAGGTTGAATTTTCTCTATAAGTGCATCTATTCTCATTTTTTAGTAAGTTAATCACAAACTTGTGATTCAAACAATTTTCAAAGAATCAAATTTTAACTATTCAAATTTGAAAACTAATGGCATTAACAGAAAGTTTATAATTTTTCTAAAACTAATGGCACTAACAGAAAGTTTATAATTTTGCTAACCTAAAAGCAAACAGAATTAAAAATTAAAGCAAAAAACAAAAGAAAATAAATAATGCAAAAAACAAATAAAAAACAGGAAAAAACTATTTTTATAGTAAAGTTAATCACAAAATAAAATAAATAAAGCAACAAAGAAAACAAAAAAACTAAAAAAGTGTTTTCAAATTTGAAAACTAATGGCACTAAGAGAAAGTTCATAATTTTTCTAAAACTAATGGCACTAACAGAAAGTTTATAATTTTGCTAACCTAAAAGCAAACAGAATTAAAAATTAAAGCAAAAAAAAAAGAAAATAAATAATGCAAAAAACAAATAAAAAAACAGGAAAAAACTATTTTTATAGTAAAGTTAATAACAAAATTAAATAAATAAAGCAACGAAGAAAACAAAAAAATAAAAAAGTGTTTTCAAATTTGAAAACTAATGGCATTAACAAAAAGTTTATAATTTTTCTAAAACTAAAAGCATAAAGAATTAGAAAATAAAGCAAAAAATAAAAGAAAATAAATAAAGCAACAAAAAAACAAAAAATGCCACCTACTGGGCCACCACGGCCTGAATACGACTAGAAACCCTACCATGGGCCAGGATTCAGGCCCGCAGCAGGCCCAGTAGGCCCACAGGCATTGCAGTGACAGATTAGGCCCGAAAGCCTGCGGTTGAGAGGAGCTCGGGAGGGTGGGCGCAGCAGCGCTTATAAACCACTCCCGAGCCCTCTCAACTAGCGAGGTGGGACTAAACTTTTGGGCGAGGGGCAGCACAAGGCCATTGGTCCCGGTTGGTGGCACCAACCGGGACTAAAGGGGGCATTGGTCACGGTTCGTGGCACCAACCGTGACCAATGCCCCCCTTTAGTCCCGGTTGGTGCTACCAACCGGGACCATAGGCCTCTCCTTCCCGCCCTTTCGGCTGCTGAAAAGAGACCTATGGTCCCGGTTGGTGGCACCAACCGGGACTAAAGGGGGCATTGGTCCCGGTTGATGCCACGAACCGGGACCAATACTCTGTGTATATAAGCAGGACTTAGGAAATTTTCAGTTTCTCATCGACCATTTGCCCCCGACGCCGCCAGGCTGCCCATGCTCGCCGTCGACGTCGCCCCGCGCCCCTGCCCCGTGCTCGCCATCGCCGCCCGCTCCTCGTCGCCGTCGCCCTGCCCCTGCCCCGTCCCGCCCCCGCGTGCCGGCGCCCTTGCCTCGAACTGCCCTGCTCGCCAGGCTGCCCCGAAGCCGCCCGCCGCCCCCGCCGACGCCGTCATCGTCGCCCGCACCGATTCCGGCCGGCGACCTCGACCCCTCCCCGCGCTGTGAGCTCCTGCCTCCTCCCCTTTTCCTTCTCATTGTCGTCCCCGTAAGCGCGCGCCACCGCCAACCATCGTCGCCGTCGCCGTATAATGCTCATGCATGTATATGCTCATTGTATGTATGTATGTATGTATGTATGTTCACTGTATAATGCTCTGTATATGCTGTATATATAATGCTCGTTTTTGCATTTTTTTTTGTTACCAAGAAAAAGGTCTATTTTTTGTTGATATGTATGTTCATATGCTCATTAATATTTAAAAAAATGTTCATATGCTCATTTAAGAAAATGTTCATATGTAACATTTAAGAAAAAAAGTAAATGTATGTATGTTCATATGCAAAGAATTATTTTTGGATGAAATGAGATGAGATGAGATGTGTTTTGTGTTGGAGAAGAAAAGAGGAAGAAGGAAGAAGGTAGAAGAAGTAAAAGAGGGTCGAGGGGGGGGGTCGATATACTCCCTCCCCGATAACAATTTTTCCATGTATATATGCAAAAGTTACATTTTTAGAAAGTTTTATATATCTAGCTAGAAAGAAGGAAGAAGAAGAAAAAGAAGGAGAGGAAAAAGGAAAATAAGAAGAGGAAGAAAGGAGAAGAAGAGGAGAGGAAGAAGGGGAAAAATAAATAAGAAAAAGAAAAAAAGAAGAGGAGAAGAAGAAAGGAATAGAGGAGAAGAAGAGAAAATAGAATATATTCTATTTTCTCTTCTTCTCCTCTATTCCTTTCTTCTTCTCCTCTTTTTTTTTCTTCTTTTTTTTCTTCGATCTTCTCCTCTAGATATTCCTTTCTTCTTCTCCTCTTTTTATTTCAGGGTCGTCTAGGGGTCGAGGGTTCCAGGGTCGTCGAGGGTTCGAGGGGCCGAGGATCGCCGAGGGGTCGAGAGAGGTTTCCTAGTGTCAAAGTATTGAAGAAAATCCATGGCTTCATCATTAGACAGAAGTAACCAGGGCATGACGAAGTCCTCCAAAATTATTTTGGAATGGTGTCCCGGATAGGATAATTTGCCTTCTTTTATGAATTTCAGCAAAGGCCTTCCAAATAACGATATTTGAAAGGTTCTTGCTGAACTTTGTACGAAAAAGCGAATTATCCTATCTAGGACTCCGTTCCAAAATTACTTTGGAGAGCTTCGTACCATCATGCACATGTTACTTTCGCCTAATGATGAAGACATGGTTTTGTTGAATCCTTTGACACTAGGCAACCTCCCGACCCCTCGGCGATCCTCTCGATCATGAGAGGAAGACGAGGATCGCCGAGGGGTCGAGGGTTCCAGGGTCGCCGAGGGTTCGAGGGGTCGAGGATCGCCGAGGGGTCGAGAGAGGTTTCCTAGTGTCAAAGTATTGAAGAAATCCATGGATTCATCATTAGCCAGAAGTAACCAGGGCATGACGAAGTCCTCCAAAATTATTTTGGAATGGTGTCCCAGATAGGATAATTTGCCTTCTTGTATGAATTTCAGCAAAGGCCTTCCAAATAACGATATTTGGAAGGTTCTTGCTGAACTTTGTACCAAAAAGCGAATTATCCTATCTAGGACTCCGTTCCAAAATAACTTTGGAGAGCTTCGTACCATCATGCACATGTTACTTTCGCCTAATGATGAAGACATGGTTTTGTTGAATCCTTTGACACTAGGCAACCTCCCGACCCCTCGGCGATGCTCTCGAACATGAGAGGAAGAAGAGGATAAAAAAAGAGCAGAAGAAAGAATAGAGGAGTTCTTCTCCTCTATTCTTTTTTCTCCTCTTTTTTTCTTCTTCTTCCTCTTTTTTTATCGGGAACGAGGGTCGTCGAGGGACATAGATGTAGTGTTGTCGTTGCCGATATATACCCCCTCCCAATAGCTTCAACACGTGGGCGGGGGGTCGATATTACCCCCTCCTTGAAGCGTTCTCGAGGCCACCCCAAACCCTTGAAGCGTTGTCGAGGCCACCCCAAACCCTAGAGAAGCAGCGTCGAGGCCACTAATTAATATATATGATTCCTTACTATGATTAGGTAGCTAGTTCTACGTTTGCCACTAATATATCCATCTGTCATGTTTGAATAATAATTTCGATGTTGTAAATATTTGTAGAAACTATGGACACCGCCCGAGACGAAGCAAAAGAAGCGTTGTTGAGGGACATAATCGCAGAAGGAAGTGATGTCGTCGTTGTTTCTCAACGACACCGATGGTCTGGAAGGAGAGGGTGAAGAAGCTGGCTACGGTGACCTAATGCCGGTGCAAGAAGAAGAACATGAGGACGGCTCCGGTGACCCAATGCCGGTGCAAGAAGGAGACCGTGATGACGGCTCCGGTGACCGAACCGAGTCCGGCCAGGTATATATATTAGTTAAGCCTGTGCTGACTAGCTGATTGATGCATTCATTGTTTTGGTATGTACACATATTAATTAAGTATTTGTTCTTTTTTCTAGCCCTCCGGATCGAGCACAACTTCGGTAAAGAGACGAGGCCCAAAGAAAAAGTTGAGCTCGGATGAAAGGTTTGAGATCATAGCAATCGCGCCCGACGGCCAACTGATTGAACCCATCCGAACAAAGAACGCATTTGTTGCTCAGTGCGGGGTTCTGGTTAGGGACAAGATCCCGATAAGCATCCAGCAATGGTTTAAGCCGGGTACAGAAGACCCTGAGGTGTCTTATGTCAATGATATGCAAAAAAAATGATCTTTGGACTGAGCTGAAGTCAAATTTCACCCTACCGCGAGAGGATAATCCACAGAACCCAGTTAAAGAGCAATTAATCAAGTCTTTTGCTCTTAAGAGGATGGCAGAACTATTTAGGAGGTGGAAGAAAGAGCTGAATAAGTTTGTCGAAAATAATGAGACACCAGAATTCAAGGGCAGATATGAGAAGATCAGAGATCACTGGCCCGCATTTGTGGCCCACAAGACATCGGAAAAGAGTAAGAAGATGTCGGCGACAAACAAGCAAAATGCTGCGAAGAAGCTTCACCATCACACGGGGTCAGGTGGCTACCACGTAGCCCGGCCTAAGTGGGCCAAGACTGAGAATGATCTGGTTGATAAAGGGATCGAACACGAGACAATTAACTGGCCAGACCGTTGTCGGACTTGGTTCTTTGGGGCTGGCGGAACCTTGGACCCTGTAACAGGGAAGTGCATTTGGACGAACGATCAAATGGACATACCAGTCAGGAAGCTTAAGCTGTATATCGAAGCAGCGCAGGAAGGGACGTTCTTTCCAGACAGAGAGAATGACGAGCTCACAATGGCCCTCGGGAATCCTGAGCACCCTGGACGGACACGAGGCACGCCAGGCTCCATTCCGTGGAAGGTTGGGTTTCCGGACGCAGGCGGTTACAAATCCCATGAGAGGAGGAAAAAAGTGCAGCAGACCCAAATGTAGGCGCTGCAAGCAAGGGTAGACGCGATAGAGGAACGAGAAGCAAATCGCAGCAAACGTACTGCCGAAGCCTCCCCCGAAGCTACCCCGCCATCTCAGCGCAGAAGCAGCGTGGCTTCCACTGAGCTGCTTCAGCCGGAGCATGCCTTGACGGCTCCTGCCAGCTATCCCGTGGATGCTATCACGGAGTCTCAAAATTGCCACCTTATGACGCAATGGATGAATTTGAAGATCAAGGCGGCTGTTGGCTCTGTTTATCCTACTGAACCCGACGCAACTTTTCACTGCCGACCGATTCCAGAAGGATATGCTAGGGTGATGGTGGATGAAATAACGGAGGGATTTTAGGACCTCCAGCTTGACCACCCTACCGGTGAAGGGGAGACTCGACTGGGGTCTGCTCTGAAGACTCCATGCCTATGGCGGAAGGAGCTCATCAACCTTCCGAACTGGACGCCTCCGCCTCCTCCTCCTCCTCCGGCGAGTCAGGGCACTCCGCCTCCTCCACCGCCTCCTCCTCCGGCGAGTGACGATCAGGGCCCTCGGCCGGCTCCTTTTCCGGCGCATGGCGGCACTCCGCCTCCTTCTCCGCCTGCGCCGGCGCGCCCGAGCAGCTAGCCTCCTCCTTCTCCGCCTCGTCAGCAAGGGCGGAAGAGACCCGCCGCCGCTCCGGCAGCTGCTCCGGCGCGTCGTAGTCCTTCTCCTCCGCCTCGTAAGCAAGTAAAGAAGACAACCGCTTCGTCTACTCGGCCGGTGTCTAGCAGTACAACCAGAGGCGGGAGGACATACAGATTCGGTCCTTCTCTGAAGAGTCCACAGAAGTTACCATACGAGAGGACCCCGGAGGAGAACGCGAAGATCGCGTGAACCGAAGTGGATGACTGGTTTAAAGGTTGAAAGCAAAGAGACATCCACCTCCGGAGGAGAAGGTAGATCCGGTGAAAGTGAAGCGCACTCTGGCTGCCCTGGCAACACCACCCAAGTCTCCGCCAAAAGGCAACTATGAGCGCATTATTGCAAAGACATGGGCCGAAACAGAGTGGTCGGGAAGTACAGTCAGTGATCAAAGGCTGAAAGAACGACGAGCAGCTGGGAAACAAATTGCCCAGCTCGGCGAACAAGCGAAGCAATCGTGCCCCCCGCTCAAGGTGCCTAGCGACATCGTCGATTCGAGGATGGTGCCCGGTTATTGCAATGTTGATGATTAACTGCCCGACGATGTACATTATGATCCCATGGAGGTGCAGATACACAGATACGAGTACAGGAAGCCTCTTATCAAAGATGAAAAATCTTTAACAACGATGATGCGAAGATTACATGATTGGTACTTGAAAATCTGCAGAGAGTCTGGGGGAGGAGTACTTCGTGTGCGAGAGTTAAACCGGAGCATGACCTCGTTGGAATTGAACTGTTGCCTATTCCATTTGAGGAGTTCTATCAATTTTTCAATCAATTGGCCCTCGATAAAACAACGATCACCTGCTACCGTCTGTAAGTACTACTACTTCTGTCATTAAGTCTCTCTATATAGCTCATCTCTTTCATTGCATGTATTTATAATTATCCTCACTATATTATGCAGATTGAAGATCGCCGAATTGAAGAAAAGACAAATCGGTGATATTGGGTTCGTTAACACATATCTCATAGATGCAACTGAGGTTGAACATCGTCCCGGAGATACCGAGGCCAACTTGCTACGATCATTCAAAAAAAATGAAAACAAAGATATAATACTCTTTCCTTACAACTTCAAGTGAGTGTTACTGTCTTGTGCATATTCGGTTTCCCTTATATATTAGTCCAGGTTATATAATGTAATTGATGAGTTATGCATGCGTGTGCAGTTTCCACTATATTCTCCTAGAGATTAGGCTTGAGCAGGGAGTAGTAACCGTCTTGGACTCTAAACGAAAAGATCCCCAGGAGTATGCGAACATGACTGAAATCCTGAAGAAGTAAGTTAAATCGATCATTATCCACCATATCAGCAACTTTGTTCATTTCCTGATATCAAGTAATTGTTTTCTTTGTCCGGCAGGGTTTGGAGAAAATTCACCAGAAAAGTTCCGGGACTGCCGAAGGAGTTGGAATTTAGACACCTGAAAGTAAGTACTACAGTAGCATGTTCCGCGCATCTCCTAGTGATTCAAGCGCTAGTTTCATCAATACCATTTAGCATTCTTGCTTATCAGTTTGATTGACCTCTATTTCTTGTAAAGTGGTTGTGGCAGGAACAAGGGAATGATTTCTGTGGATACTACGTCTGCGAGTCCATCCGCCACACGACCTGTGAGCGGGGCGGATACTCTGACGAACAATATGAAGTACGTAAATAACAACATTCACAATTTTATTTTATTACCATCATTTGTGTTGAGTTTCATTCATTCATATATATATGTATTGACCCCCTTCTTCAAATTAGATGTTTCGGAAGCGGGATGAACTCCTAGCACCAGCTCGCATGCGAGCAATTTAAGTGGAATTGGAGGCATTCTTTCTTGACCACGTGATCGCTGAAGACAGAGAATACTATGTGGACCATGAGTCCGTATGATTATATTTGTAAGAGATAATTATTGTATATATGTAGCCGGTAGTGTCGGATAGATACACGAGAACTTGTTGTTCGACCAATCTCTCGGAGAAGGAGAGGTGGTCGATATCACTTCTCTCTGTATGCATATATGTTCATGACGATCTTCTGTTTCCTTCATTTGCTTACTAGCTAGCTAGCATGTCTAGTCCTCTCCATACGTATGTATAGTACGTAGCGTCGACCAAGCACGGACATAAGAGAGGACACTTCTCTCTATTAATTATAGCTAGCTAACACAATATATGAAACACCTAAATTAACCCCCCAAAACCCCCAACCCCCCCCCCCCTTTCAAAAAAAAAACAAATACCCCAGCCACAGAAATGCTGACGCGTGGATGCCTATTGGTCCCGGTTGGTGCCACCAACCGGGACCAAAGGGTCTCCTGCCTAGGCTCCGCGCACAGGCCACGTGAAGGCCCATCAGTCCCGGTTCTGGATTGAACCGGGACTAAAAGGACAGGGCATTAGTACCGACACTTTAGTCCCAGTTCAGGAACCGGGACTAAAGGCCCTTAGAAACTGGGACAACAGGCCCTTTTTCTACCAGTGGTTTTGTATTATTTGTATGTGACTAAGGTAATTTATGAAATATTGGTGGTCAAATCATAGAGCTGTATGAATGTTATAGATGAATACTACAATCAGAAGCCTTGGTTACGCATATCATAGTTTTGAATTAGTTTTGCAGATGAATATTATCATGTCCATCCAGTACTATGGTTTAACTCTACAGGTCTGGGACATGCCTGACGCCAACCACTATTTTGAATACGTTTTTGGCAGTGTTGCTAACATAACCTTTAACAAAATTAAAAAAACTGAGTAATATCCTACCAAGTAAATGACGATGTGTCTTAGCATCTAGAGATATCCTGCAATGCAATAAAGGGTGTTCTCACTTCAAAATTTTGAAAGCCAAAACACAAAAGGGCCATGAAATGAAAAACAAACCAACCCACAAATAGAGCAACAAGGAATCTATTTGTGAATTAACAATCAAATAAATAAATGATAGAAAAGTAGAACAGCGCAGTGAGGCGTGCATATGCTTCTAGTAAGATAACTAAAGTGGCTAAGGAGGAGCTCCGTAGGTGCGTTTGCAGTTGTGGGCGTGAGCTTTCATATGATTCCCACGTTTTTCTATTAACTGGTTGACACGTATACTAGACTTATATAATAAGGGAATTAAAGGTTAAGCTTCGGCACCTCTTCTGTGTTTGTAGTGCTAGCCGTGAGCGACATTCTGTTTTGATTTTTTAACATAGTTCACTCCCGATATGTACTGTATTTAGACCACTAAAAAACAGCACACTATAGTACAGCTAATAGTACGCACGCTCTAGCGTTTTGAAATGCCTTGTTAGATAATTTCATGTACATAAGCAACGTGTGTTCAGTTTTTTCTCGGGCTCATTCTTCCTTTTTTTTGAGACAGTTCATTCCCAGTTTTGTGGTGTGTTTAGACCACAGCACATTATAGCACTGCTAATAACACGCTCTAGCATTTTGAGCAATGACTCGCTAGATAATTATATGTACATAACCGACATGTGTCCGGTTTTTTCTCTGACTCACTTGGGATTTTTAAGACAGTTCACTCTCAGTTTTGTAGTGTGTTTAGACCACTGAAAAAATAAAACATTATAGCATCGCTAATAGCAGGCTCTAAGAAATGCCTTCCTAAATAAATCATTGTATAATTTCTCGCTAATAGTGTATCTTAAAGGTGGCGCTATTTTCTTATAGCGCACTAATTTTTCCATTGGTTTGAACTACACTAGATGTTTCTCATGGACCCCAGAAACTGCGCAGGTCCCATCCTATCGCTTTATGCTCTTGCATCGATCTGGCGCAACCGCCTCTTCTTCTTTTCTTCATGCTCCCGGTTCAAATCCAGCCCTCCCTATGCATCAGAAGCGTCGACTTTCCCGTGGCCGTCTAACGACGCCCCGCCTCTCTCCATGGCAGCACAGCACCACATGCCCCCAACATCGGCTACTCCACGACACCTACCCTGGCTGGCTATGGGAGACAGTGGCCACTGGCATGGATTTCTTGGGACTGCGTCACATCATGGCCTCACACCTGACCTCACCATCACGCTATCTATGCCAATGCCTCTCCCCGCTGGCCACGGGAGCCAACACCACGAAGTCAGCAACCTCACCGCCCTCCAGTACCCAACACCCCTCCGTTGACCCTCACCGATTTCACCTACCTCGCCTATCCTACCTCGTTCGTCTCCCTGACTCCCCGGCTCCAGCAGCTTGCCTCGGTCGTTTCCACCTTGCCGACCGCCTCCACTACATGGGGATTATCACGGCCCCGACTTCAACTCTGGTAACCTCTTCGTCCTATTCGACCACATGCACTTTTTTCTCTTGCTAGGACTTCCGCCCCTACTTCCAATGTGTGTTGGTGCAAGTAATCTTTGGCCACTTTCAGATGCTGCAATTTTTCAGATTTTGTAGGATATACATTTAAATACGCTGATTTCCTATGAAAGGAGGCATGCACACATGTTTAATTTGATGCTTATCCCTTGTGGAATAGTACTGATAGTTTATAGTTAGCTTACAGAGGTTGCTTGACTAACATAATTGTTTTATCATTTTAAAAATGTTGTCAAATATTGCATGAATGAATATCCATGAGCAAACTATATGAGGGGAAAATCCGTGAATTCTTTTCAAATTGGTCACTCAGTCTGGAACTATAACATAGATGATAAACGTTAACCATTGCACTAAATATACTTAGTATCTTGCTCTATGTTGTATACTGACGCAATGATTCAGCGGGAGTTCGATTATTTAGTATCTACATCCTGATTCCGAACTCCAATCTCAATAACACAATTTGTCCGAAGGAAAGGACAACAAAATGCATGCCCCAACATAGAGAGAAAGAAACATGTGGCACTACTACTATGAGCCATGCGAGGTTGATAAAGAGCAATAGTCACATATTTTCCATTGTTGACCAGCTAAGCACAAATTTGACTCAAAACTAGAGGCTCTTCGGGAGCATCAAAATTTCCCACTATAGCTACTTCAGTGATTTTTTATTTCGGAGGGTCTGATTGAATAAGGATTGGGATGAATATGCCAGTTCCATTTCATTGAGGATTGGGATGAGTATGCGAGCTACATATCATTCCCACATACAACAAAGCAAACATTTATAATATGTAACTAGATTTTTTTTTGACTACTTGAGGTATGCACAACGTAGTAAAGGTATTGTATACTTGGCCATATGTTATTGTTCAAATGCACGAAAGTGTCACGATCTTATCTTCTGAACGCAGAATTTCAAAAGAAAGGAAGGTTCATCATATGTTGTTCTGATCGTAGTCTCCTCTTCTATACAAAGAGTTTATCATCGAGACTTGGTAGCTTTACAATGTATGGTCCAAAGGAGGAGATAATATTCTACTAATTGTTACCGCGTCACCTGATCGCCATATCAAGTGAATGCTGAAAATATGGGAAATACTTGGCATGTCAGCTTTAGTTGAGGTTAGTGAGTTAGTTTTGCATTATCCTCTGTATATTCAAAGCCTGCAGCTCTCCTTTCTTACTACACTGAGTAATTCTATTTGCTTTTACAGAATAAATCAAATGTGTGAACGATAGATAACATTCAGTATATTGGTATCTATAATACTTTTCGGCGTTCGACATCATAAGCAAAGTGGATAAGTGGAAGGGAGCAATCACGTGAGGATAATATGCGCCGACAACAAGCTAGAAAATTTGGTTATTTTCAGTTTATGAAGTGTATAATCTTTTTGTCCTATATCCGCTTCATTGTACTGCTTCGTTCATCTTTGTATGTATGTCACCAGATTTTGTAGTCGACCCTGACAATTTATACAACTACAGAAAGTAAACATGATCAACCAACAAAGTAAGCTGCAATTTTGTCAACAACGGGCTCATACATTGGCGCGGCGTGCCGCCGCGCCTTTCGCCTGCTAGTTGAGACTAGGGGTGTCCACGACAACAGGAAGGGGCGAGTAGAGTTGAGAAGGAGGATTCGCCAGCATGGGCCAAAATCATTAGCCTTTTTTCGGCTTTACCAAATCACTGTTTTATCCTTTTGACAAAAGTTTAGCGCGATTGCGCTCCACTTTAAAAGTTTAGCCGGATTTTTTTTTTTGCTACCGCCATAGAAAGCAGAGGTAGGTTACATGGGCGACAATCATTGTCCATTTTTTGCATGGAAATCATTGTTTCAGAATTATTCTAAATACAATTAGATTTTTAAATACACGATGAACATTTTTCAAATAATCTTGAGTTTTTCTAAAATGCACATTTTTTGAAACATAGACGATGAACATTGAATTTGCGAAGTTTTTTTAGTTCCATAGACATCTTTAATTTCACAGATAATTTTTAAAATTTGTGAATGGAATTTTAACTTCATATAAATTCGTGAATTTGTGAGCATTTTTAAGTTCATCATTCGTGAATTCATATCCTTTCTTTAGATTTCATGAACTTATTTGTGAGCTTTTCTTAGTTCCATGAGCTTTTGTGTTCACAAAGTTGCGAGCTTTAAAATTTATAAGATGTGTATGGATTTAAAAAAAGCTCACAAATTTTAAATTCATATATGGAACGGATATTTATATGAACTGTGGAACTAAAAAAAGCTCACAAAACCTCTACTTGCCCTGGTGCAGATCCAGGTTACCATCCTGCTCTCCCCTTGCAAAATCCAACACCACGTGTGACCGTTGGGAGTGTGGAGAAAACCACCACCGCCGTAGCTGCCTTCGCTGTCGTCACCTTCTCCCCCCCCCCCCCCCCCCCAGTGCAGGCACACTGAGGCCAATTGTTTTTGCTTCCTCCTGCACTCACGGGCTCCTACCGGAATGACTACAAGGGGTTGGTGTTGCAAGGTCAAAGCAAGGCTCGCTACTATTGCGGCCACACACTACTATGACGATGGAAAACTAGACGATGCAACAGTCGTCATGGATGTGCCCACGCATCTTTGCTCCTTCACCAGCTATGGTCGGAGCTGCGACTGGCAAGCCACAATGCTGCAACCTGCAACAAAAAGAGCTACGAACGGTTAGCCAATGGAGAAGTCGTGACCCCCCGTTGACGGAGTTGCGACCAGCCAACGGAAAAGTTGCAACCTTCGTGGGTGGAGCAACTGGTAGCCAGCGGAGAAGCTGCAACCGCGTTGCCCGCGAGCTATGACAAAGACGACTGTGGGATCCGACGATGCTGGAACCAGCAATGGGCATGCTGCGACCAGCCGGCGAAGAAGCTGTGAAGGCCGCGTCCTGAGCTGCAACAACGGCGACTGTGGGATGCGATGGTGCTGGAACTAGCAGCAAGGATGCTGGAACCAGTAGTGCGGCGTGCTGTGACCGCATGACCCGACCGCGCGATGGGCATGTTCGAAGCAATAGCCGGACGTGCTACGACCGGCAGGGGCAGGAGCCGCGACTAGTTGCACCGGATGCTGGAACCAGCATGTTGTACACACGAACCAATATTCCGGGAAGCTACGATGGACCTGTGATCAGTGGCGCGGGCATACTCGAACTTAACACCTCTTTTTTTTTTTGAAGTTTTCATGATTTTGAAATACGAACCAGTGTTGGGGATTCTGCAAGAAGCATGTTGGAGGAGTGACTGCGAGGGGGACATCGTTCAACATCGGCTAGTGGGACGAGCGTGACAGTGCAACTGTTGTGACGAGTATCGACGACGATTGCCGAGGGTGCCGGGATACGGCGCTGAGCCGCAGCATGGGTAGGGGGTATTGCCGCCATGCTCACCAACAGGCACACGCGTCTGCGGCGTGCAGTGACTAGCGGCCATTAAGATTTCCTCTTGCAGGGATGACGGGGTGGTTTTTTTTCGATCGAACAGCTCCGCACAAGCGCATCCGATGATATTTTCATAATCAGTTTTATTAATATTATAATTGTTGATATTTACTTCTATATATGTGGTCAACTTAGACGGTTTTAACCACATGAAACATGTGGTAAGCAATCCAAACAATTCAAAAAAAAAACTTAAAAACGGTTTTCAAAAAAAAACTTGGAAAGAGTTGAGTTTTTACTCATTTTATACGCCATCATCGAATTGGGACAGAAGGAGTAATTAATTTATATCGCTACAGCATTTTCCCACAATTTTCTTATAATCGGATAGAATTAGTCTGGGTATAAGAACAGTCGACGTAGCCTTGCGTGCCCTAGGCCGGTCACACCCGTCTCTTTCGAGATAATGCACATCATCTCGGTTGGTGTACATGAGATGAGACGAGGGCCACAGTGCATCCTAACTTTTGACGACTGCATAAGTATTCTTTGTGTTCTCCCTTTTCTCTGTGCAATGCAACTGTGGCCGCACGGGATCACTGAGCTAGGCATATGTGACAAGAGCCGTACCTGTGCTTGCATGAGGGAATCTCCTTTCTCTTACTCAATTTACCTACTCTACAGCATCCTGTCAACGACAAGCACTGATGGACTATGGCGGAGGTGTTCACGTCTAATGGCTACTCCAGCTTTAGCCCATGCCACCCACGAGTACACAGTAGCCTTGCCCTAGGTTCCAGGGGGAAACATCCACAAGCCTTGATGGACTAGGGCCGAACCTGTCCACGACAGCTAGAGTCGAGAAGGGGCTGTAGCCACCATGAGTCGATGCCGCCCACGGGTTTCCGTCGGCAGACCACAACAAACACCAAGATTGAACTGGGAGTCAGTCGTGGGCCGTGGCCACGGACTAACAGTGCCAAACCACTCGCAGCACGCATGCTTACGACGCGCGCGCACACGCTATAAGATGAGATGATGCACCGCCCAGCAGTTTTCGCCAAGAACACTTGCGAATCACTTGCATTCCAAACAAGGTTTCTTACCGAGTAGCTGCGCTCGTGTAGTACATAGCATAGCAGACCACCGCTGAATCCATCATCCATGGAGAGGTGCTGCCTGCTGCTCCTCTTCGTGGCGTTCCTCTGGCCGGCGGCCAGCGCGACGCCGTGCCACCCTGACGACCTCCGCGCGCTGCGGGGCTTCGCCGGGGAGCTCGGTGGCGGGGGAGCCCTCCTCCGCACCGCATGGTTCGGCGCCTCGTGCTGCGCCTGGGAAGGTGTGGGCTGCGACAGCGCCAGCGGCCGCGTCACGGTGCTGCGGCTACCCTGGCGCGGCCTCGCGGGGCACATCCCAGGAGCCTCCCTGGCGGGCCTCGTGTGGCTGGAGGAGCTCTTCCTCGGCTCGAACCATTTCGAGGGCGTCATCCCACACGAGCTCTTCGGCCTCGTCAGGCTAAGGAAGCTCTCCCTCGCATCCAACGAGCTCACCGGCGAGCTGAGCCCACGCCTCGGTGAGCTCACACACCTTACCTTGTTGGATTTGTCCGCCAACCGCTTCTTCGGCCCCTTGCCGGACGTGTTCGGTGACCTCACGTCGCTAGAGCATTTGGCCATGCATTCCAATGGCTTCTCCGGCTTCTTGCCACCGTCTCTTTCATCACTATCTTCCCTCCATGAGCTCAACCTCCGAAACAACTCCATGTCCGGTCCGATTGCTCGTGTTAGCTTCTCCGACATGCCACTTCTTGCGTCGCTTGACTTTTCCACAAACTCCCTGACTGGGTGGCTCCCGGCTAGCCTCGCGGGCTGTGGTGAGCTCAAGTCGCTCAACCTTGCCAACAACATATTGGTCGGCACCATCCCGTCGTGGATTGGTGATTTTGACAACCTTTGGTACTTGAATCTCTCAAATAATTCATTTGTTGGTGAGGTACCCAAGAGTTTGTTACGGCTCAATGGCCTCACCACCGCGGGTCGCTCATCGGGTATGGTTTTCATTAACATGCCCTCTTTCGTAAATCACGAAAGAAGAGCACTCGATGAACAACCAAATACCATAACTGGGACCAACAACACTGTCAGATCTGGGCGCAACAACACCATGTCTGGGAACGACAACATTGTCATGTCCGGAGACAGCAACACTGTGTCCGGGAGCTTCAACACCCTCGTATGTGGAAACAACAATATTCTAAGTGGTGACCACCATGTTGTATCTGGGAGCAACCATATTGTAACTAACAGTTTCAATAAAGTGACTGGGTGCACCAATAACGTATCTGGGAGCAACCATACTGTATCCGGGAGCAACAATACCGTAACTGGGAGCAGCAATACGGTATCTGGGAACAACCATGTCGTGTCTGGGAGCAACAGAGTCGTAACCGGAGATTAATGACCTGTTAGTGGACTGATTTCATCTACAAGTATGAGGTCCCAAAGCACATCTAAGAGAGACTCGTGAAGAGAAGAATAAGAGGTTCTCCGGTCTGAACTGAAAATCTAGGTCGATGGATCCCCTAGCTTGTTCCAAGTTTGGGGAGGCTCCATAAAGACCTTCTGTATCTTTACTGTTTGTATCCCATTTCAATTTCCGCAACCATATTAGTATGTATTTCCGTACTTGTAATATTAGTGTTATCTTCAAGCCTATCATGAGAATTAGTATATCCAATGATGAACTCGTCGTTTTTCGATGAATGTCTTTATTACAGCTTATGGTTATTGTTATTTGATGTGTTAATCCGGTTGAATGATCCCTTGTTACTTTTTAATTGGTCATGGCCGATGGATGCAAATTGTGAGGTGGGGAAGTGGGTACGGCCTGGAGTTGGGTTAGGATAAGCTCATGCTGCTAGGTTACAACGCATGGTTCATATACAGATGGGTTGGACGTTAGCATGTACCCACCTGCACGAGCTGCACTTGCATGAGCCCCCTGCCCGGAGGTACATGCATGCTGCTCATATGACTTGACAGGCTTTGGCTGCATGCCTCCCTCCCTCCCCTCTATCTCATGTAGTCATGTGATTCCATGCATGGCCTTGACTGGCTGCAGAGAATCATTGCTTCTTTATTTTGTCCTTTTTTCTGCTCCTCCTCCTCCTCGTGCTTTCTCTCTGTGTACGTGACATGAATGCACCTATGTCCTTGACTGGCTGCCGAGAATCATTTGGAGTATCTCAGTTGGTGCCGCTGGCAAACAAACACGCCACAACCGAGATGGCTCCAAGATTACCGATTTGCCCTGCGAACGTATGTGGTATCACGCTATCAATAATTCAACACACACTATAGCGAGCATAGGGTTATGGCTCCCAGCACAAATAAAGAGAGATTGGATGTGGGTCGGCCACTACAAGCTTACATGATATAGCGAGGTTTGACAATGCAACACTTCCATTCTCATCAAATTCCTCGGGATCGCATCAATGAAGGGTTGTGAAGCAAATAAATTTGAGGTAGGGTCCAGAATCCTGAGTCCCGGCTTGTAGAATTTGCAGTTGAGCTTGCCAACGTGTATAGGCCACTCGTAGTAGGTGCAACAGAGTGCATGAAAGCGCTAAGACAACCTGACGGTGAAGTGGCTCATGACATGGTTGATCCTGGCAATCGTCGATATCTGTGTGCACCACGCACCTTAGCTAGGTTGCGGGCCTTGACGCTAGTCGCACGCCTGGACGATGCTGACTCGTGTACATGGATGGGTAACCACAATACACTATGCCAGTGCTACTGATTACCATGACTCCCAGGACGAAAGAGAAACATCGTGCCAAGCAGGATAGCGTCGGCGACAGGACGACAGTAGGTATTTGCGGTTTTTAATTCAGCATCTGCTGCCTTATCTACGTGCGAGAATTGATCGGAGCAGACTTGCCAAAGCAGTCAAGCATTGTCCATTGATGGAGAAAAATTATGTGGGAAAAGTTGATGAAAACTTGAGCAGGCAATCACGGGCATGCATATTCGTTTATTTTATTCCTTGCTTGTGAGGTCAAAAAGGCATGCAAGATCCCCGTAAAAAAAATCCACATGCAGGAATGTATGGAAGAGGTAAACATGGTCAAGTTGGTTATTTATTTTTAGGTGAGAGATCTGTTCTTTTTTTACGTGCATGCATGCGTAAAAAAATCCATAGGCATGCAGAAATATATGATAGAGGCATTAAACGAGGCCAAGTTGGTCACCTCTTTTTTAGGTTAGTGATCTTCTTTTCTTTGACATGCATGCATATGAGATCTAAATTATAAATCATGTGCATCATGTTTATGTTACTTGACGTGTGCGAACCAACCTAGATGGTTAGAGGGACAGTGATATCCCTAGCCCATTAGGTTTCAAGTCCTGCTGCTTGCATTATTCATGGATTTATTTTAGAATTTTCGATGATGTGCTTTCAGTGAGAGAAGACATTCCCGTCGACGACGGGCGCCTACGGTGACTTCGTAAATCTCAAGATGATATGCCGACTCCTTCTCTCGAAGGTGCTCATAGAGGTAGGATGTGCGTGTATGTGTTTATAGGATTGAGTGTAGTATGCACGTATATATATGAGCACTTCCCTCTGTACTATGTTAAAAAAAATGTTACTTGACGTGTACATGTGTCAAGTTTTTTTTAGGGGCAGTGTCAAGTTGTTTTGGATCCACTACATTGTGGTACACATATCAAACCGTTAGAGAATAAAAGAAAGGGCAGATTCAGCCGGTCAACCAATGACCGTACGATTTCTATGCGATACATTGACTGCTAGCCATCGGATATGCTTCCTTACTTCGTCCGTCTTCTTCATCCTCTTCCTGAAAATACTGCACGGCCGCACATGGAAGCGAGAGGAGGCTGCAGCGCCGTTGACCCCGCCGTAATCTCCAGCAGGCGACCGAGTCCGAAGCACCGCTGCAGACCCCGAGCTCGCCGCTGCTCGCCGCCCTCACACAACCTACTCGCGCTCGAAAAAATTTGATCTATGGAGCTTGTAGCACGAATCCTCGCCGGTTCCAGCATGAAAAAGCCTCATCCACAGCATCGCAGCTGCCGCGGCGTCGTGGTCCTCGTCCCCGGGCAGCCGTTCATCGCCGCAGCTGTGCTTTTGGAGTCGCCGCAGGTCGCAGCTCGCCATGAATGGACGTAGCAAAAAATATGGCCAGTCGTAGCAAAAATCTACGATGCTTGCAGCAAAATCATCGCCGTCGCCGTGAATGATCGCAGCTCCGACATGAATGGACGTAGCAAAATATTTCGTCGTAAGCAAAAATCCATGATGGTTGCAACAAAATCGTGTCGCCGTCGTCGCGTGGTCGCAACTCAGCCGTGGATGAATGTAGCAAAAAACCTTGCAGGTTGTAGCAAAATCAGATGGCGGTGGCAGCAGAAATCGTCCTCTTCATTTGGTTCCAGCAAAAAAAGTATCGGTTCTAGCATCCCTCGTCACGGGATGTAGCATCTCGCGCAGCGGTTGCAACATTCGATAAAAAAGGTGAAGCTCTATATCGGACATCCATGTTGACTGTTTCATCGATGTCTCGGATGCTTAGGCTACCACAAAGATGACTCAAAACCGGTGTCGCTGGTTGTAGCTCGCCGTTGCAGGTAGCAACATTTGCATTCTACAGACGAACAGATGTAACAAAACCCGTTGCCGAACGTAGCAAATACCTACGACGGTTGCAGGAAAAAGTCATCGTCGTCGCCGTCGCGGTTCGCAATTCGGCCGTGATGGATGTAGCAAAACGTTATGCCGGTTGTAGCAAAAAGCGAGGCTAGTTGTAGCAAAACCGCGACGCCGACTGTGTGTTGTAGCAAAACACGACGCTAGTTGTAGTAAAATGTTGTGCCAGTTGTAGCAAAATCTATGCTGGTTGAAGCATGTAGCAAATCTATGCCAGTTTTGCTAGGAGCAGCACCGCCTCGTCCTCGCCGTCCAGTGTGTGCCCGTGGTTGCAGGCTTGCAGCAATGGCTATGGTTGTGATTCCGCTGGCTGGAGGAGATGCGGCATGGCTAGAGGAGATCGTTGGTGGATGGCTCTCATGGAAGATGTGTTACTGCTGGAGAAGAAGAAGAAGACCAAAGACGCGGGTGGATAAGGGGATGAGAAGATAAGGCATGTGCGGTTGGCTTTGCTCAGGAAAAAAATAGAAGCAACTGGACAGGTACGTGTCTTGCGGGGTGCTACATAGATGCTACGTGGGCTTTGTACATGGGCTGCACCGAACGAGACGCACGAGTGGGAGGCATTTTGGCCGGCGCACCGTCTCGAAACGCTTCCCTAAAAAAAAAGGTGGCCCATCCAATCAAGGGTCAACATTATATGATTAACATATAATTTTCTTGCATATTTCTCTTTCTTCTGATTAACCCGTCGAGTACTTTTAATGTATAAAAATGTAGATGATATGTCGCTACTGATTTATCATTAAAATTATAAAATAGACATGATCAATAAAAGTCTGTGATCTAAAAATCAAGCTCCATCAAGGTCTCTCAGAGCCAACATATTAAGATGCACTCTTCATATCATTCGGAGACATAACTCTTTCACAATAGTGTCAAACATTTGCTCCACAAAGTTATGAAAGAACAATACAGAGTCCGGCCGACTACATCACCAACCCAGAGCGATTCGTGGACGCATTGCGATGGTTCGACGTGATGGCACATGTTGGTTAGGTATTTGATACGTACCGCACGGCAGAGTCATCCATCGTCGTTCGACGTTCGCTGCTGCATGCATCATCATGTACCAACATGTCCACACCAACACGTTAGAGCATCTCTAATGGTAATGTGCAAATTTCCTCCCGCATTCGTTCGTGGACAGATAGATTAGTCCACGGACACGGATACGGAAGGACGCTATCTAACATTGCCCACATATATTTTCAAACACTCTGGCAACAAACCGGATAAAATCCATGCAAACACGGTAGATTTCATACATACTGGACGACATTCGTGCAAACACGATGATTTCGAACATTTAGAACCAAAAAACCATTCCAACCCGACCCTAAACCTATCCTATGGCGACGTCCGGAGTTCAAGCCCTCGCCGTTCTTCATCCGCCGTCTCTATGACCACCGGCGATAAGACCGATGACATGAAGTTGCGGTCTCCGGTGAGGAAGAGTAGAACAAAGGAGACGGACCGGCCCACATGAGACACAAGGCCCTACCGCCTCCCGTGCCCTACTCATCCTCAGAGGAGCTTGCGCCTTGTCCGTCACTGGTGGACGTGAGGTCCACGATGCAAATGGTGGTGCCCGCATCATTGTCGTCCTACAGGGCCGCCTGATGCTTCGTAGGTGCTGCGTAGGAGGCGCAACTGGCGTTGTTCTCGTTCGCGGTCGCCTGTAGCTAGGCCTCCACAATGGCCGATTCCTGACGAGCGACGGCTTGAGCATGGACGGCCTCCTCACTCGCGCGCTCGCCGTCGTTCTGGCGCTCCACTACCCGGTGATGCTCTAGGAGGAACAGGTTGTACCGTTGTTCCTCCGGCGCCTGCTGGAACACCGACATAGGCGCCGACATGTGCTGCTCCTCCACCATGGCAGCGTTGAAGTGCGCCTGTTCCATGGTGAAGCCGGCATGCACAAGCGCGGGCTCCGGTTTGGTGACATCAAAGCCCGTCTCCATCATGGGGTCGTCCTCGTCGTCGGAGACCTCGGTTGGGCTTGCCTGCATGCCGGTCTCAATCCTCCTGGCAAGGCGGCTCTGCCAGGTGGCCGCAAGGGTGGCTAGCTCAATGCTTTGGCTCCGTCAATAGGCTCTCCCATAGAGCATTGCCGCCTGTTGTCATGGCAGATCTGGTGGATGGGAGGAGGATGGGGAACGGCTTCTGTTGTGGCGTGGAGTAGGCCGGGTGTGGCTGCCTTAAAATAGTGGATTCCCATAAGGCCAAGCATTCGAGTGCGTCAATACGTGGCGTCGAATTGGATTTCTCGGCCGACGAGTCTGCTTAATGGCGGCATACGAACAGACGGACGAGGCATATAACGGGCATGGTAGATTTGTCTTGTCCCATCCATTAACGTGTCTCCGGCAATGAACAGGCACGGACATCGAGGACACGTCGCGGGCAGCGCTCTCGGCCGGCGTGCCGCTTCGATGTCGGTGCCAGTGAGAGGTCGCGTCCTCTCAGTAGCCTACTTTAACATGGAGTGGCCGCTCTATAGCGGCATGAATGCAGACAGATGGCACCGGAAGGAACGTGCACGGACGAGGATGGACGGTTTTGGATGGGTCAGAGTGGTCAGAAGCAGGTGTGGCTGCTGTTCGGATGCCCACAAATTCTGTTAAATTCGTCTCTGATTTGTGGGAGAAAGTTATACGGACCGCCTCACGAACTATTGCAGGACTGTGTTGGATAGGATAGCAGGTCTAAACCGCGCGGTTCAGACGTATGCGAGTGGTTTAAGGGTCGGCTGCCGTTGGGAGAGTAATGGTTGCGTGACTTTGCCGTCACTCGACGTCTCGAGGTTCATCCTGAACCCCAACATGATTTTGAGGTTGGAATGACTTCTTTGCAGGTTGAGCAGTCTTTCACATCAATTACTAAGTGGCACACACAACCAGTCTCTGACCACGCTGATATAAGCAGCAGGCATTTACTGTTGGCATATTGCGCGGGGATGGCAGTAACAAGCTACTCCATACACAAAAATCATGCAAACACAAAGACCCAGTCTGATCCCGTTGTATATACCCACATGACAGCAAACATGCATCCTAAATTTTGTATATGCGTCTCTTCTCAATGTATCATCAAGAATATTTTTTTCTTAGTAAATAGCACATACACAAGGGCTATTTAATGATGTGGTAGCTAATAAGGGCCGTGAGAGCATCTACAGCCGGGCACCTTAAACATCCGGGCGGACAACCTCGTCACTGCCCGGTAAAAAAGTCGCCGCAAGACGGCACCTCAAACAGGCCACAAATGCCCAGCTGACTGGCACGCCTCATATCTATGCCAAATCTGGGACGGAAAAGGGGCGGTCCACGCGCGGCCGCGACGTCGGACTAACTATCGGGTCCCACATATAATCGTCCGGAAAATCCAACGGTCCGACAGGGGTCTCCTCTGGTGGGGTGTGAACGTGGTGTGGCTCCGCTCAGACTGACCGCCCGAGGGCCAAAATCTAGCTATTTAAGCCGGGTGGTGTCTCCCGGCCCTAGCCACATCCGCTTCCTTCTTCTTCGTGCCGCCAGTCTTGGCCCATCCACTTATGTCTCTATCCGCCTCGTTCATCCCTCGCTGTCCGGCCACGCCATGGCCCAGCAAAAGAAACCCACCTACGCTATGCTAACGCCGGAGCGTCGTTCCCAGATGCTCGAGGAGATCCAGGCTAGGCGCGCCACTCGGATCGTAGCGGTCCTGCCTCCGGATTCGCTGGGCCGGAGGAGGAGTAGGAGGAGCAGCAACTGGACCCCATAGAGGGGGAGGATGGGGAGGTGGCAGAGCTGGAGCCGGTTGCGGGCTTCGCCATGGAAGACACCATACAAGCATGTCACAACGTCTTACAATTATGGACGGAATGCGATTGCAAACAAGGTGATGCTGATTAGTGATTACAAAAATAATACGAATTAGCCCCAGAAGAGATTTTTGACATAAATTCATACTGCTCCCAAGCAATACATTTAGCACAACTAATTCCTCAAACTAATTAAAAAATCAATGTTGGTCATTAATCACGTCTCTCACCCATTGTGTCAGTAGTATTTAATATTTCACCCAAAAAAATCACGGTCTATTTTTGTTATTTTTAGTAATATAACCATATATTTATATGTGAAATAAGCCGTAAGGTACAATTCAGAAGTGTATGAACGTAAAAAATATTGAGTATTATCCAATAAATTTGATAAATAAAAGTAAAAATGCCAACATGACATAGAAAAGTACTAAACACTTACAAAGCAATCAAAATGATGCCCTCGCTCGAAAGTCCTATTCTAATCCCGAGCTCGAATGCGCCCTTATGAACAGTAAGATTGGAAAATATAGTAAAAATTCAAAAAAACAACTGATTTTTTGGGAAAACTTTGACAAATGTTTTTTATGCTTAACAATTTTCATCACGAAATAACATTTGTGAAAGTCATGGCAAAAAAACAAAATCAGCACTCCAAAATGTTTTCGAAACTAGCATTTTTGGAGCATAGATTTTTTTTTGCCATGATATCTACTAATTTCATTTCGTTCTAAAATTTTGCAATCATACAAAATATTTGCCAAAGTTTACCACAAAACAAATTCAGAATTTTAATTGTTTTACTATTTTTTTACTATTTTCATCATGGAGTATTTAAGCTCGGGAGCAAATACTCCACGTCCACCCTCGCCGACCTTTCCTAGTTCCTCCCTCCGTTCCTAAATATGAGTATTTTTTTAGATATTCCATTATTAACTACATACTAAGCAAAAGTTCCTAAATATGAGTATTTTTTAGATATTCCGTTATTAACTACATATTAAGTAAAATGAGTGAATTTACACTCTAAAATATGTTTATAGACATCTAAAAAGGCCTTGCATTTAGGAACAGAGGGAATATATGATAACAAGATAACCAACAAACTATAAAATGTGGAAGATGCCCTCAGCTACGCTCCAGATAGAAAGCAAAAGGATCAAGTACCGAGGACATAAACTATCAGCTACCGTAGTACTCCCGTGATCGGAAGAGCCAGCTTGCTTGTACTAGCTAAAGCACCAAGTCCCGAGCAGGTCATCATCAACTGGAGTACCTCAGTTACCAATTACCAGATCCACTCAAGGAGCACCAGTGCTACTATACTTCGCGTGAAGCAAAACCACAAGGCACAACTCGATCTAATTGATTTCTACTGAAAGCGCTAGATCACATTATGATACTACCGTTGTTGATGATGTGGCGACGTCTACAGGCGCCGCTAGCCTCACTGGAGGGCATCGTCATGGTGGTGGTCTCCTAGAGCTCCGAGGGAAACATCAGGTTTGGCTTGCCAGACCGGACAATGGCCGTGTGTGGCGTTGTTTGCCTCCTAGGAGGCACTGTCTTGGAGCTTTAGCGATGATTTCCGAGGCTTGGCAGCGTTGGACCTAGACTCTGATGGAAGGGTCGTTTGGTCCGAGGGAAACCTATGATCCTAATCGGGCGATTGCGGCATCTGGCGCTGCTCACCCTCCTAGTCATGGGGGCAACGTTCTTCGAGCAAGTACTGGCTCAAGGGGTCCAAAGGTAGAGTGGCGTCGTTTCTACCATGTCAACGACGCCGTGTCTCAGCGGTACGGTGCAGTGGAGTCTCGGTGATGTATATGTCTTGATTGATGAGCGCATGGTGGCATCAACGGCAGTTCGGCCTGGTAATGTCAATGTATTGATCCCTTTTGAAGATGGAACTGTGAAAGATGTCGGGAACGGATTCTAGAGCATACACATGTGCTGCCCACGGAGGATCTGCATGACTGGTTGGTGCTCTCGGCTAACCATAGTGCAGTTTGGTGAAGCCACCAAATTAGATGGTGTGTGTTGATGTGGGATCTGAGCACATCATAAGGTCTATAAGTGTAGCGGCAGAGGTCACCGGGATGATGACTTTGGGTTGCTCCATGTATTTGTGTTGTCTAGCTGGGAAAATATTGGGTGCTACGGGAGCACCTAAGCTCGAAATGCTCCCGTATCACAATATACTCTTCCTTGTCTAGCTCTGTTAAATAATAATTTAATAAAGATGACTGTGTACATCCTATAATGTGGAGACTGGGGTCTCAACCTCCTTTTCGAAAGAATGAAAAAAAAACACTATCATACTACTAGTTTTTTTGTATACATTCGCTATGCCGAGTAACAATAGAGTATTATTTCTTGATTAAATATCTCGTATAATTAATTTTAAAGAATACTCCGATTGTTTCATAATGTAGTGCACATAGATTTTTGAAAAGTCAAATTTTGCAAATTTTGACCAAGATTTTAGATAGAACTATTTATATCAACAATACCAGAAGTATAAAATATGAAACTACTACGGTGAATCCAATGATATACTTTTGACATTTCAGATAAAGTTTTTGAGGTTTGACTTCTAAAAAAAATTATATACACTACATTTACATTATGATATGAAGAGAGTAGTTGGTTCCATCATACACTACTTTGTGTACACAGATTAATTGGCTCACAGAGATCATGACGTACGTCCTTCTGCTACTGAGCTGTGACACAAGTTTTTCGACACCTTGACGGTCGATTCCGAGTCTGAGTCCTCCATGGCAGACTCCTCCGAGGACTTTGCAACGTTGTCGCTCCACCGACCCGACGTCGTTGCTCCACGTAGTTGGACCACGTCGCGCTGCTACTCCGTTAAGGCCGCCCTGTCGCTCCACGGACTTGGACCTCATCATGCTGCCACTCCGCCAAGTCGACCTTGTCGCTCCGCAGACTCAGGCTGAGTCGACTTCGCCACACAGCCCAGACAACCTCGTCGTTACACGGATTCAGATATCGATGCGCCAACATTCTGTCAAGCAGTCCTCGTCGTCCCATGGACTCGAACCTCATCGCACCATCACTTCATTGAGTCGGCCTCTTCACTCTGCGGACTCAGACCGCGTCATGTGTCGTCACTCCGCCGAGTCGACCTCGTCGCTCCGCGGACTCAGATCATGTCACTGACGGCAGGTGCATGAAACAGCTGAGTCACTTTCGTGCTTAAGCTTCATATTTTCACTCCACCGCGTATTTATTTATTTTTTTCTTCAGGGCAACACTCGGGGGCTTCTCAGCACCCACACCCACTGGGTGAGCTGCACCAATCATTGTCAGGTGTGTGGCAACCCGGCATACTCCCGGCTGCTTTCGTTTTTTCACCTGAAAAGAACCCCCGTAATGTGTACGGCCAATCTGAGGTTGCTGGAGCACTCTTCGTCCCCAACTACAGGCCAACCCAAATTGTGACATTGTGAGTGCAGGTCCAAAGAAGGAATCATCATATACTTGGCAGAGTATTGTCTGTGGCATTCAAACTTTCAAAAGGGGCTGCATATTACGTGTTTGCATGGGCTAAAAAATTGATATTTGGTAGGATCCGTGGATCCCAAGAAGTGAAGACAGGAGAGTTATTACGCCCAGGGGAGTTGCACTACTAGGTAAAGTGGATGAACTAATTGACCCACATACACGCGAGTGGGATGTTGCCCTCATTAATCCTTTATTTTCACCGGTTGATGTCCATAGAATACTGCAAATACCACTACGGGTGGAGCTGTTGGATGACTTTGTGGCCTGGAGTGCAACTAGATCAGGGACCTTCTCTGTAAAATCAGCTTATCATGTGGAATTCCAACACAAAATAGGTCACCACTGGAATAGGCAGGATGGCCAAGGTTGCATGCAAATTAACCCTATCTGGGAAATCGGCTTGGCGCCTCTGCATACCTAGGAAAGTTAGACATTTTGTTTGGAGAATTTTGAAAGGAGTTTTCCCCTGTTTCGGTGTTTTAGCATCTCGGGACATCCCAACGAGTGCTCGGTGTCTTATATGCAGAATAGGGATGGAAGATATCCGGCATTGTTTATTCACTTGCTCTCGAGCAAAGGAAATCTGGTCCGACCTAGGTCTAGCAGAGGAGATCAACGGAGCAGTGGCTCAAGACCGTTCGGGCTCGGTAACAATTGAAATTTTGGGTAGAACCGAAGCTTCAGTCGGCGAACTGCATAATATGGAGCTAATCGCGGTTGCGGCATGGTACATCTGGTGGCAGCGCCGTCGGATTGTGAAATGAGAATCAGTACAAGCGCCTGATCATTCCGCTCTTCCTATCAAGGTTCTTTGCACCAATTTTGTCAGATCATCGATGCCAAAATGTCCAACTAGGAAGCGAGATCATATCTGGAAAAAAACGATATGAGGATCGGTGAAGGTGATGTCAATGCTTCATTTTGTGCTGATACAATGTCTGGAGCTACAGGAGCTGTTGCTCTGGATGACAAGGGTGATTTCATAGCAGCCGCCACTTGGTTCTTGCCTCATGTTTGAGCAGTCGGTTCTGCGGGGATACATGCAATAAGGGAATGGATTCTGGCTAGCATAGAGGATTGGCTGCAACTCTTTGATACTCGAGTCAGATAGCTCAACTGCAATAGAGGTTGTGAAACAACAGGAGGCTTATGGACCTGACGTTGCTGTGACTACAGAATGCAATCATATGCTAGTGGAGTTTGCATCGATGGCATGCGATCATTGCTTTCGGGAATTTAACAAAGTGGCTGATGCTTTAGCAAAACACTTTTAGTAGTAGGCTCTGAATTTTGGGAAGATTCTATCCCTGATTTTATTTCTCATCTTATTGTAAAAGACCAATCTAGTATTTGAGAAATAAAGTCTTTTAGCTGTAAAAAAAGCAATGTTTTAAATAGCGGGCTATGGAAAATTAACATGCAAGGATAGGGATGTGTTAAACAACTAGCAGTTAACTTGTCACCTGCATATAAATGTTCATCCATCATCCCTAGTTTTTGACAAAATTTAGTTGCATGTCTACTTTGTTTTTGGCCTTCCAAGTGGTTCCAACACGTCACAAAACAAAGCCAACCTCAATGCATACACACACAAAAACGTTTAGCAAAGTCATATGAGATCAAAGCTATGACTAAGTGAGGAAAAAGAAAAACCCCGAAGCAATCAAATCCACGATCGATAAATTACAATAATGACCATATCACACAAACCATCTCATAACACCACAAGGGCAATGATGTTCTTCAACATCATTGCCTTTAGGAAGGGAGCGACACATGTGCGCCCCATCGCTTGATCCAATCACCAAAGGCCAAAATCTAGGTTTTCACCTGGAAGAACTAGTGTGAGCATATCCGAGCAATGCCTTCAACAAGGTAATGACGCAAAAACATCGCCATTGCCAGGTATAACCAACTCATGTCAGACCTAGATTTTTCCCTCAGGAACTAGAGATCGAGCACTTGAGAATTACCACGATCGAAGTCAATCATGTGTTTTGCCACCACTTTTTTGCATCAAGCCGTGGTCCATAGATTGCATCTCACCGTTGAGCAAACCACCGAAACTAGAGAGAGGAACAGTCACGAAGACCTTGCGGTGGCACCATAATCTGCTACAAGGGCGCTGTCGGTGTCAAAACTGGCGGATCTCGGGTAGGGGGTCCCGAACTATGCGTCTAGGATCGATGGTAACAGGAGACGGGGGACACGATGTTTACCCAGGTTCGGGCCCTCTCTATGGAGGTAAAACCCTACGTCCTGCTTGATTGATATTGATGAATATGAGTGTTACAAGAGTGGATCTACCATGAGATCATAATGGCTAAACCCTAGAAGTCTAGCCTATGTGGGTATGGTAATGAGTATATGTGTTGTCCCTTCCGGACTACCCCCTTAGGTTTATATAGACACCGAGAGGATCTAGGGTTTACATGGAGTCAGTTACATAAGAAGGAATCTTCGGTCGCCAAGCTCGCCTTCCATGCCAAGTAGAGTCCAATCCGGACACGGTGCAGTCTTCGACCTTTATGTCTTCACAGCCCATCAGTCCGGCCCAAAGGATAATAGGCCGGACGCCTGAGGACCCCTTAGTCCAGGACTTCCTCTGTAGCCCCTGAACCAGTCTTCAATAGCGAGGTGCTAGGCACACATATTGTCCTCGGCATTGCAAGGCGGGTTCTCCCTTCAATGATCTCCGAGTAATGTGTTCGGCCATTGATCCAATGTCGCCTCCTTGGCTTCTGCGCGTTGAATAATCTTTGTCCTCCACATGTCGAGTGAATGTGGATAGTCAGGGTATTTTTGCGAATAACACCCCATTCATGCGAGGAAGAGCACCTACTTAAAGAGATTGGATCCCAGATCCATTCAGCGCTACGCAGAAGAAATCCCCAGAGACTTCTTAGGAGAAACCTTTCCGGCATGGCTAGTGCTCCCAGCTCCTCCGCTCGTCCCGGCCCAGAGAAAGGCGAGTGGGAGAGGTGTTCCGTGTCTCATAGCCGTTGGACGAAGTTGCAAACGCAGGGATTCCTTCCCCATGCAGATCTAGTCCATGTTCGATCAGGGCTAGCTTCCTTCAATGAGGGGATTCAGGCAGAGGACTTCCCCAATCCGTCCGGGGGGAGCGAGTGTGTTTTGTCCCCTACCTGCTAAGAGGCGTTGGATTTCCAATTCATCCGTTCCTCCGAGGGCTTCTGGAATACTACAGCCTCCAGCTGCACAACTTCACTTCGGTCTCTATTCTGCACATTGCGGGGTACGTTGCTTTATGCGAACTTTTCTTGGGCGTCGAGGCTCACTTCGAGTTGTGGAGGAAGTTGTTTTGTCTCGTCCCGCGCAATCGCGAAGGGTCAATATTTGAAGTGGGCAGAGCCGAAGTATGGCGCGTCGTCGATACCGGGTATCCATCTGGCACACTAAGGAAGGCACCTGATGAATGGCCCTAATACGTCTCCAATGTATCTATAATTTTTGATTGCTCCATGCTATATTATCTACTGTTTTGGACATTATTGGGCTTTATTATCCACTTTTATATTATTTTTGGGACTAACCTATTAACCGGAGGCCCAACCCAGAATTGTTGTTTTTGCCTGTTTTAGGGTTTCGAAGAAAAGGAATATCAAACGGAGTCCAAACGGAATGAAACCTTCGGGAACGTGATTTTCTCAACGAACAAGACCCAGGAGACTTGGACCCTACGTCAAGACACAAAAGAGGAGGCGACGAGGTAGGGGGCGCGCCAACCCCCCCCCCCCCCCCCAGGCGCGCCCTCCACCCTCGTGGGCCCCCTGTTGCTCCACCGACGTACTCCTTCCTCCTATATATACCTACGTACCCCCAAACGATCAGATACGGAGCAAAAACCCTAATTCCACCGCCGCAACTTTCTGTATCCACGAGATCCCATCTTGGGGCCTGTTCCGGAGCTCCGCCGGAGGGGGCATCGATCACGGAGGGCTTCTACATCAACCCCATAGCCCCTCCGATGAAGTGTGAGTAGTTTACCTCAGACCTACGGGTCCATAGTTACTAGCTAGATGGCTTCTTCTCTCTTTTTGGATCTCAATACAATGTTCTCCCCCTCTCTTGTGGAGATCTATTCGATGTAATCTTCTTTTTGCGGTGTGTTTGTTCAGACCGATGAATTGTGGGTTTATGATCAAGTCTATCTATGAACAATATTTGAATCTTCTCTGAATTCTTTTATGTATGATTGGTTATCTTTGCAAGTCTCTTCGAATTATCAGTTTGGTTTGGCCTACTAGATTGATCTTTCTTGCAATGGGAGAAGTGCTTAGCTTTGGGTTCAATCTTGCGGTGTCATTTCCCAGTGACAGTAGGGGCAGCAAGGCACGTATTGTATTGTTGCCATCGAGGATAACAAGATGGGGTTTTCATCATATTGCATGAGTTTATCCCTCTACATCATGTCATCTTGCTTAAGGCGTTACTCTGTTTTCATTAACTTAATACTCTAGATGCATGCTGGATAGCGGTCGATGAGTGGAGTAATAGTAGTAGATGCAGGCAGGAGTCGGTCTACTTGTCTCGGACGTGATGCCTATATACGTGATCATACCTAGATATTCTCATAACTATGCTCAATTCTGTCAATTGCTCAACAGTAATTTGTTCACCCACCGTAGAATACTTATGCTCTCGAGAGAAGCCACTAGTGAAACCTATGCCCCCCGGGTCTATCTTCATCATATTAATCTACCAATACTTAGTTATTTCCTTTTGCTTTTACTTTGCTTTTATTTTACTTTGCATCTTTATCATAAAAATACCAAAAATATTATCTTATCATATCTATCAGATCTCACTCTTGTAAGTGGCCGTGTAGGGATTGACAACCCCTGAACGCGTTGGTTGCGAGGATTTATTTGTTTTGTGCAGGTATGAGGGACTCGCGCGTAGCCTCCTACTGGATTGATACCTTGGTTCTCAAAAACCGAGGGAAATACTTACGCTACTTTGCTGCATCATCCCTTCCTCTTCGGGGAAAACCAACGCAGTGCTCAAGAGGTAGCAAGAAGGATTTCTGGCGCCGTTGCCGGGGAGGTCTACGCAAAAGTCAATATACCAAGTACCCATCACATACCCTTATCTCCCGCATTACATTATTTGCCATTTGCCTCTCGTTTTCCTCTCCCCCACTTCACCCTTGCCGTTTTATTCGCCCTCTCTCTCTATCCTCCTTCTCTTTCCCGTTTGCCTCTTTTTGCCCACTTGCTTTTTTTTGCTTGTGCGTTAGTTCGTTTGCTTGTCGTTATGACTAGTCCCAACCTTCTGCCACTATGTCTGAAATTGGGAAAATTATTGTCGACATGGAAAATAATAATATCATGAAAAATTCTGATGCTCCTACTAAAGAACCCACCATCTTACATACAAAAAAATTCCGTGTTGGTAGTGGTAATATTATTGGAAAAGGAGTTATTCAAGATTTCTTTACTTGTGCCGGTGCTTTACCTTCTATGGGTAGTTCTATCCTTCATAGAAATAGTAGTCTTGCGGACGCTATTGCCATGCTTGTAGTTAAACTTGAAAGACAATTCATGCACATGCATCCTTGCATACAAAGGATTTTCTTAGAATTTTCTAATATTGAGCATTCTTCTGTTAAGCGTGCTGCTACTATCTTTTTGGCTCATGAGTTTAGATTCATAATAAAAGAGGCCAAAGAAATATTTGCACATTATAGGGTGGACACTTGCCGTCCTCCCATAGATGCCATCCTCTTTGATCAAGAAGAAATAATGTGTTTTCAATCTCTAGACTATGTTGCTTTCAATGAAAATCTTAGAAAAAGGGTTCCTACCAATGTTTTAGTTGATAGAATTTATGAACTTAATGATGATTTGGCTATTCGAACTAATGGACTAGGATATTCTCTTGAATATAGGCTCACAAAGTTTTGTCAAAAGAATGCTTATAATCATGAATTGGTTGTGCAATATGAAGGACCAAAGGAGGAACCTATACCTCCCAAGGTTGATCTTGGAGACTTTTGTCCCATTAAATTTAGCCCCTTTGATTACTTTTGCTTGCCTCAAAGAAAACTTGCTACCAAACGTAGAGAATATGAAATGTGTTTTAATAATCTATCTTACTATGATGGCAATACCTAGATCTATCCTTGCTTGTTATGCCTAGCTAGGGGCGTTAAACGATAGCGCTTGTTGGGAGGCAACCCAATTTAATTTTTATTCCTTGCTTTTTGCTACTGTTTAGTAATAAATAATCTATCTAGCCTCTGTTTTGGTTGTGTTTTTTGTGTTTAATTAGTGTTTGTGCCAACTAGAACCATTGGGAAGACTTGGGGAAAGTCTTGTTAAACTTGCTGTAAAAAACAGAAACTTTAGCGCTCACGAGAACTGCTGTCATTTTTATTCGGAAAGTGCTATTTAGTTAATTATTTTTTCAGATGATTAATAGATAAATTCCTCACGTCCAGCAATTTATTTTAGAATTTTTGGGGTTCCAGATCTTGCGCTAGCTACAGATTACTACAGACTGTTTTGTTTTTGACAGATTCTGTTTTTCGTGTGTTGTTTGCTTATTTTGATGAATATATGGCTAGTAAAATAGTTTATAAACCATAGAGAAGTTTTAATACAGTAGGTTTAACACCAATATAAATAAAGAATGAGTTCATTACAGTACCTTGAAGTGGTCTTTTGTTTTCTTTCGCTAACGGAGCTCACGAGATTTTCTACTTTGAGTTTTGTGTTGTGAAGTTTTCAAGTTTTGGGTAAAGATTTGATGGATTATGGAACAAGGAATAGCAAGAGCCTAAGCTTGGGGATGCCCATGGCACCCCCAATATAATATAAGGACACCTAAAAGCCAAAGCTTGGGGATGCCCCGGAAGGCATCCCCTCTTTCGTCTACTTCTATCGGTAACTTTACTTGGAGCTATATTTTTATTCACCACATGATATGTGTTTTGCTTGGAGCGTCTTGTATTATTTGAGTCTTTGCCTTTTAGTTTACCACAATCATCCTTGCTGTACACACCTTTTGAGAAAGCCATACATGACTTGGAATTTGTTAGAATACTCTATGTGCTTCGCTTATATCTTTTGAGTTATATAGTTTTGCTCTAGCACTTCACTTATATCTTTTAGAGCACGGTGATGGATTTTTTTTATAGAAACTATTGACCTCTCATGCTTCACTTAGATTATTTTGAGAGTCTTAACAGCATGGTAATTTTCTTAAAATCCTAATATGCTAGGTATTCAAGATTAGTAAAATTTTCTTATGAGTGTTTTGAATACTAAGAGAAGTTGGATGCTTGATGATTGTTTTTGAGATATGGAGGTAATAATATCAAAGTAGTGCTAGTTGAGTAGTTGTGAAATTGAGAAATACTTGTGTTGAAGTTTGCAAGTCCCGTAGCATGCACGTATGGTAAACGTTATGTAACAAATTTGAAACATGAGGTGTTATTTGATTGTCTTCCTTATGAGTGGCGGTCGGGGACGAGCGATGGTCTTTTCCTACCAATCTATCCCCCTAGGAGCTGAAGGAAACATGCCCTAGAGGCAATAATAATGTTATTATTTTGTTTCCTTATATCATGATAAATGTTTATTATTCATGCTAGAATTGTATTATCCGGAAACATAATACTTGTGTGAATACATAGACAAACCAAACGTCACTAGTATGCCTCTACTTGACTAGCTCATTAATCAAAGATGGTTATGTTTCCTAACCATAGACATGTGTTGTCATTTGATTAACGGGATCACATTATTAGGAGAATGATGTGATTGACATGACCCATTCCATTAGCTTAGCACCCGATCGTTTAGTATGTTGCTATTGCTTTCTTCATGACTTATACATGTTCCTATGACTATGAGATTATGCAACTCCCGTTTGCCGGAGGAACACTTTGTGTGCTACCAAACGTCACAACGTAACTGAGTGATTATAAAGGAGCTCTACAGGTGTCTCCAAAGGTACATGTTGGGTTGGCGTATTTCGAGATTAGGATTTGTCACTCCGATTGTCGGAGAGGTATCTCTGGGCCCTCTCGGTAATGCACATCACATAAGCCTTGCAAGCATTGCAACTAATGAGTTAGTTGTGAGATGATGTATTATGAAACGAGTAAAGAGACTTGCCGGTAACGAGATTGAACTAGGTATTGAGATACTGACGATCGAATCTCGGGCAAGTAAAATACCGATGACAAAGGGAACAACGTATGTTGTTATGCGGTCTGACCGATAAAGATCTTCGTAGAATATGTAGGAGCCAATATGAGCATCCAGGTTCCGCTATTGGTTATTGACTGGAGACGTGTCTCGGTCATGTCTACATTGTTCTCGAACCCGTAGGGTCCGCACGCTTAAGGTTTCGATGACAGTTATATTATGAGTTTATGAGTTTTGATGTATCGAAGTTAGTTCGGAGTCCCGGATGTGATCACGGACATAACGAGGAGTCTCTAAATGGTCGATACATAAAGATTGATATATTGGACGGCTATATTCGGACACCGGAAGTGTTCCGGCTGATTTCGGAGAAAACCGGAGAGCCGGAGGGTTACCGGAACCCTACCGGGAGAAGTAATGGGCCATATGGGCCTTAGTGGAGAGAGAGAGAGGGGCAGCCAGGGTGGGCCACGCGCCTCCTCCCCCCTGGTCCGAATTGGACTAGGAGAGGGGGGGGGCGGCGCCCCCCTTTCCTTCTCCCTCCCCACTTCCTTCCCCCTCCTAGTAGGAGTCCTACTCCTACTAGGAGGAGGACTCCTCCTGGCGCGCCAATAGGGGCCGGCCGGCCTCCTCCCCTTGCTCCTTTATATACGGGGGCAGGGGGCACCCCTAGACACACAAGTTGATCCACGTGATCATATTCTTAGCCGTGTGCGGTGCCCCCTTCCACCATAATCCTCGATAATATTGTAGCGGTGCTTAGGCGAAGCCCTGCGACGGTAATACATCAAGATCGTCACCACGCCGTCGTGCTGACGGAACTCTTCCCCGACACTTTGCTGGATCGGAGTCCGGGGAACGTCATCGAGCTGAACGTGTGCTAAAACTCGGAGGTGCCGTAGTTTCGGTGCTTGATCGGTCGGGCCGTGAAGACGTACATCACCATGATCTTGCATGTGCGTAGGAAATTTTTTGAACTTACTACGTTCCCCAACAGTGGCATCCGAGCCAGGTTTTATGTGTTGATGTTATATGCACGAGTAGAACACAAGTGAGTTGTGGGCGATATAAGTCATACTGCTTACCAGCATGTCAGCGGCCCGGACCGACATTACGCGTACGCTTACGAGAGACCGGTTCTCCCGACGTGCTTTGCACAAAGGTGGCTAGCGGGTGACAGTTTCTCCAACTTTAGTTGAACTAAGTGTGGCTACGCCCGGTCCTTGCGAAGGTTAAAACATCACCAACTTGACAAACTATCGTTGTGGTTTTGATGCGTAGGTAAGATTGGTTCTTGCTTCAGCCCGTAGAAGCCACGTAAAACTTGCAACAACAAAGTAGAGGACGTCTAACTTGTTTTTGCAGGGCATGTTGTGATGTGATATGGTCAAGACATGATGCTAAATTTTATTGTATGAGATGATCATGTTTTGTAACCAAGTTATCGGCAACTGGCAGGAGCCATATGGTTGTCGCTTTATTGTATGCAATGCAATTGCGATGTAATGCTTTACTTTATCACTAAGCGGTAGCGATAGTCGTGGAAGCATAAGATTGGTGAGACGACAACGATGCCACGATGGTGATCAAGGTGTCGCACCGGTGACGATGGTGATCACGACGGTGCTTCGAAGATGGAGATCACAAGCACAAGATGATGATGGCCATATCATATCACTTATATTGATTGCATGTGATGTTTATCTTTTATGCATCTTATCTTGCTTTGATTGACGGTAGCATTTTAAGATGATCTCTCACTAATTATCAAGAAGTGTTCTCCATGAGTATGCACCATTGCGAAAGTTCTTCGTGCTGAGACACCACGTGATGATCGGGTGTGATAGGCTCTACGTTCAAATACAACGGGTGCAAAACAGTTGCACACGCAGAATACTCAGGTTATACTTGACGAGCCAAGCATATACAGATATGGCCTTGGAACACAGAGACTGAAAGGTCGAGCGTGAATCATATAGTAGATATGATCAACATAGCGATGTTCACCAATGAAACTACTCCATCTCACGTGATGATCGGACATGGTTTAGTTGATTTGGATCAGGTAATCACTTAGAGGATTAGAGGGATGTCTATCTAAGTGGGAGTTCTTTAGTAATATGATTAATTGAACCTAAATTTATCATGAACTTAGTACCTGATAGTATCTTGCTTGTTTATGTTTGATTGTAGATAGATGGCCCGTGCTGTTGTTTCATTGAATTTTAATGCGTTCCTTGAGAAAGCAAAGTTGAAAGATGATGGTAGCAATTACACGGACTGGGTCCATAACTTGAGGATTATCCTCATTGCTGCACAGAAGAATTATGTCCTGGAAGCACCGCTGGGTGCCAGGCCTGCTGCTGGAGCAACACGAGATGTTATGAACGTCTGGCAGAGCAAAGCTGATGACTACTCGATAGTTTAGTGTGCCATGCTTTACGGCTTAGAATCGAGACTTCAACGACGTTTTGAACGTCATGGAGCATATGAGATGTTCCAGGAGTTGAAGTTAATATTTCAAGCAAATGCCCGGATTGAGAGATATGAAGTCTCCAATAAGTTCTATAGCTGCAAGATGCAGGAGAGCAGTTCTGTCAGTGAGCATATACTCAAAATGTCTGGGTATAATAATCACTTGATTCAATTGGGAGTTAATCTTCCAGATGATTGCGTCATTGACAAAATTCTCCAATCACTGCCACCAAGCTACAAGAGCTTCGTGATGAACTATAATATGCAAGGGATGAATAAGACTATTCCCGAGCTCTTCGCAATGCTGAAAGCTGTGGAGGTAGAAATCAAGAAGGAGCATCAAGTGTTGATGGTCAATAAGACCACTAGTGTCAAGAAAAAGGGCAAAGGGAAGAAGAAGGGGAACTTCAAAAAGAACAGCAAGCAAGTTGCTACTCAAGAGAAGAAACCCAAACCTGGACCTAAGCCTGAAACTGAGTGCTTCTACTGCAAGCAGACTGGTCACTGGAAGCGGAACTGCCCCAAGTATTTGGCGGATAAGAAGGATGGCAAGGTGAACAAAGGTATATGTGATATACATGTTATTGATGTGTACCTTACTAATGCTCTCAGTAGCACCTGGGTATTTGATACTGGTTCTATTGCTAACATTTGCAACTCGAAACAGGGACTATGGATTAAGTGAAGATTGGCTAAGGACGAGGTGACGATGCGCGTGGGAAATGGTTCCAAAGTCGATGTGATCGCGGTCGGCACGCTACCTCTACATCTACCTTCGGGATTAGTATTGGACCTAAATAATTGTTATTTGGTGCCAGCGTTAAGCATGAACATTATATCTGGATCTTGTTTGATGCGAGACGGTTATTCATTTAAATCAGAGAATAATGGTTGTTCTATTTATATGAGTAATATCTTTTATGGTCATGCACCCTTAAAGAGTGGTCTATTCTTATTAAATCTCGATAGTAGTGACACACATATTCATAATGTTGAAGCCAAAAGATGCAGAGTTGATAATGATAGTGCAACTTATTTGTGGCACTGCCGTTTGGGTCATATCGGTGTAAAGCGCATGAAGAAACTCCATACTGATGGGCTTTTGGAACCACTTGATTATGAATCACTTGGTACTTGCGAACCGTGCCTTGTGGGTAAGATGACAAAAACACCGTTCTCCGGTACTATGGAGAGAGCAACAGATTTGTTGGAAATCATACATACAGATGTATGTGGTCCGATGAATGTTGAGGCTCGTGGCGGATATTGTTATTTTCTCACCTTCACAGATGACTTAAGCAGATATGGGTATATCTACTTAATGAAACATAAGTCTGAAACATTTGAAAAGTTCAAAGAATTTCAGAGTGAAGTTGAAAATCATCGTAACAAGAAAATAAAATTCCTGCGATCTGATCGTGGAGGAGAATATTTGAGTTACGAGTTTGGTGTACATTTGAAACAATGCGGAATAGTTTCGCAACTCACGCCACCCAGAACACCACATCGTAATGGTGTGTCCGAACGTCGTAATCGTACTTTACTAGATATGGTGCGATCTATGATGTCTCTTACTGATTTACCGCTATTGTTTTGGGGTTATGCTCTAGAGACGGCCGCATTCACGTTAAATAGGGCACCATCAAAATCCGTTGAGACGACGCCTTATGAACTATGGTTTGGCAAGAAACCAAAGTTGTCGTTTCTGAAAGTTTGGGGTTGCGATGCTTATGTGAAAAAGCTTCAACCTGATAAGCTCGAACCCAAATCGGAGAAATGTGTCTTCATAGGATATCCAAAGGAAACTATTGGATACACCTTCTATCACAGATCCGAAGGCAAAACTTTTGTTGGTAAATTCGGAAACTTTCTAGAGAAGGAGTTTCTCTCGAAAGAATTGAGTGGGAGGAAAGTAGAACTTGATGAGGTAACTATACCTGCTCCCTTATTGGAAAGTAGTACATCACAGAAACCAGTTTCTGTGACACCTACCGTAGCAGAAATTCAAAATTTTCCTACGTGTCACCAAGATCTATCTATGGAGAGACCAGCAACAAGGGGAAGGAGAGTGCATCTACATACCCTTGTAGATCGCTAAGCGGAAGCGTTCAAAAGAACGGGGTTGAAGGAGTCGTACTCGTCGTGATCCAAATCACCGATGATCCTAGTGCCGAACGGACGGCACCTCCGCGTTCAACACACGTACAGCCCGGTGACGTCTCCCATGCCTTGATCCAGCAAGTAGAGAGAGAGAGGTTGAGGAAGACTCCATCCAGCAGCAGCACAACGGCGTGGTGGTGGTGGAGGAGCGTGGCAATCCTGCAGGGCTTCGCCAAGCACCGCGGGAGAGGAGGAAGAGAGAGGCATGGCTGCACCAACGAAAGAGATCAAATCACGTTTATGGGCACCTCCTAGGCCTCACTATTTATAGGAGGAGGGGAGGAGGGTGCGCCCCCTCTAGGGTTCCCACCCCTAGGGGGGGGGCAGCCCTAGATGGGAAAAGGGAGGGGGGCGGCCAAGAGGGGGAGAGTGGGGCGCCCCCTAGGGTGGGCCTTAGGCCCATCTAAGCCTAGGGTTTCCCCCTTACCATTCTTGGCCCATGCAAGCCTCCGGGGCTGGTGGCCCCACTTGGTGAACCCCCGGGACCCTCCCGGTGGTCCCGGTACGTTACCGATAAACCCCGAAACTTTTCTGGTGACCAAAACAGGACTTCCCATATATAAATCTTTACCTCCGGACCATTCCGGAACTCCTCGTGACGTCCGGGATCTCATCTGGGACTCCGAACAACATTCGGTAACCACATAAATACTTCCTTTATAACCCTAGCGTCATTGAACCTTAAGTGTGTAGACCCTACGGGTTCGGGAACCATGCAGACATGACCGAGACGTTCTCCGGTCAAAAACCAACAGCGGGATCTGGATACCCATGTTGGCTCCCACATGTTCCATGATGATCTCATTGGATGAACCACGATGTCAAGGACTTAATCAATCCCGTATACAATTCCCTTTGTCTAGCAGTACGATACTTGCCCGAGATTCGATCGTCGGTATCCCGATACCTTGTTCAATCTCGTTACCGGCAAGTCTCTTTACTCGTTACGTAACACATCATCCTGTGATCAACTCCTTGGTCACATTGTGCACATTATGATGATGTCCTACCAAGTGGGCCCAGAGATACCTCTCCGTCACACGGAGTGACAAATCCCAGTCTCGATTCGCGCCAACCCAACAGACACTTTCGGAGATACCCGTAGTGTACCTTTATAGCCACCCAGTTACGTTGTGACGTTTGGCACACCCAAAGTATTCCTACGGTATCCGGGAGTTGCACAATCTCATGGTCTAAGGAAATGATACTTGACATTAGAAAAGCTTTAGCATACGAACTACATGATCTTGTGCTAGGCTTAGGATTGGGTCTTGTCCATCACATCATTCTCCTAATGATGTGATCCTGTTATCAACGACATCCAATGTCCACGGTCAGGAAACCGTAACCATCTATTGATCAACGAGCTAGTCAACTAGAGGCTTACTAGGGACATGGTGTTGTCTATGTATCCACACATGTATCTGAGTTTCCTATCAATACAATTCTAGCATGGATAATAAACGATTATCATGAACAAGGAAATATAATAATAACTAATTTATTATTGCCTCTAGGGCATATTTCCAACAGTCTCCCACTTGCACTAGAGTCAATAATCTAGTTCACATCGATATGTGATTAACACTCAAGGTCACATCCCCATGTGACTAACACCCAAAGAGTTCTGGGTTTGATCATGTTATGCTTGTGAGAGAGGTTATAGTCAACGGGTCTGAACCTTTCAGATCCGTGTGGTTCAGACCCGTGTGTGCATTACAAATCTCTATGTCATCTCCTAGATGCAGCTACCACGTTCTATTTGGAGCTATTCCAAATAACTGTTCTACTATACGAATCCAGTTTACTACTCTGAATAATCTGGATCAGTGTCAAAGTTTGCATCGGCGTAACCCTTTACGACGAACTCTTTTACCACCTCCATAATCGAGAAAATTCCTTAGTCCACTAGTTACTACGGATAACTTTGACCGCTGTCCTGTGATCCATTCTTGGATCACTCTTGTACCCCTTGACTGACTCATGGCAAGGCACACTTCAGGTGCGGTACACAACATAGCATACTGTAGAGCCTACATCTAAAGCATAGGGGACGACCTTCGTCCTTTCTCTCTATTCTGCCGCGGTCAGGTTTCGAGTCTTACTCAATGTTCACACCTTATAACACGGCCAAGAACTCCTTCTTTGCCGATCCATTTTGAACTCCTTCAAAATCTTGTCACGGTATGTATTCATTTGAAAGTACTATTAAGCATTTTGATATATCCTTATAGATCTTAATGCTCAATACTCAAGTAGCCTAATCCAGGTTTTCCATTGAAAAACACTTTTCAAATAACTCTACATGCTTTCCAGAAATTCTACATCATTTCTGATCAACAATATGTTAACAACATATACTCATCGGAAATTCTATAGTGCTCCCACTCACTTCTTTGGAAATACAAGTTTCTCATAAACTTTGTATACACCCAAAATCTTTGATCATCTCATCAAAGCATACATTCCAACTCCGAGATGCTTACTCCAGTCCTTAGAAGGATTGCTGGAGTTTTGCATACTTATTAGCATCTTTTCAGGATTGACAAAACCTTCCGGTTGTATCACATACAACCTTTCCTCAAGAAAATCGTCGAGGAAACAATGTTTTGACACCCTATCTGCAAGATTTCATAAATAAAGCAGTAATCGCTAATATAATTCCAACAGACTCTTAGCATCGCTACGAGTGAGAAAGTCTCATCATAGTCAACTCCTTGAACTTGTCGGAAAACATCTTAACGACAAGTCGAGCTTTCTTAATGGTGACATTTACCATCATTGTCCGTCTTCCTTTTAAAATCCATCTGTACTCAACAGCCTCACGACCATCGAGCTGTTCTGTCAAAGTCTACACTTTGTTTCCATACATGGATCCTCTCTCGGATTTTATGGCCTCGAGCCATTTATCGGAATCCGGGCCCACCATCGCTTCTCCATAGCTTGTAGGTTCATTGTTGTCTAGCAACATGACTTCCAAGACAGGATTACGCACCACTCTGAAGTAGTACGCATCCTCGTCATCCCACGAGGTATGGGAGTGACTTGATCTGAAGTTTCATGATCACTATCATAAGCTTCCACTTCAATTGGTGTAGGTGCCACAGGAACAACTTCCTGTGCCCTGCCACACACTAGTTGAAGAGACGGTTCAATAACCTCATCAAGTCTCCACCATCCTCCCACTCAATTCTTTCGAGAGAAACTTTTCCTCGAGAAAGGACCCGATTCTAGAAACAATCCCTTATTGCTTTCGGATCTGAGACAGGAGGTATACCCAACTGTTTTGGGTGTCCTATGAAGATGCATTTATCCGCCTTGGGTTCGAGCTTATCAGCCTGAAACTTTTCCACATAAGCGTCGCAGCCCCAAACTTTTAAGAAATGACAGCTTAGGTTTCTCTAAACCATAGTTCATACGGTGTCATCTCATCGGAATTATGTGGTGCCCTATTTAAAGTGAATGTGGTTGTCTCTAATGCCTAACCCATAAACTATCGTGGTAATTCGATAAGAGACATCATGGTATGCATCATATCCAATAGGGTGCAGTTATGATGTTCGGACACACCATCACACTATGGTGTTCCGGGCTGTATTAGTTGTGAAACAATTTCCACAATGTCTTAATTCTGTGCCAAACTCGTAATTCAGATATTCATCTCTATGATCATATCATAAATCTTTTATCCTCTTGTCATGATGATCTTTCAACTTCACCCTGAAATTACTTGAACCTTTCAATAATTCAGACTCGTGATTCATCAAGTAAATATACTCAACATCTACTCAAATCATCTGTGAAGTAAGAACATAACGATATCCACTACACGCCTCAGCACTCATTGGACTGCACACATCAAAATGTATTACTTCCAACAAGTTGCTTTCTAGTTCCATTTTACTGAAACCGAGGTTTTCAGTCATCTTGCCCATGTGGTATGACTTGCATGTCTCAAGTGATTCAAAATCAAGTGAGTCAAAATGGTCCATTTGCATGGAGTTTCTTCATGCATATACACCAATAGACATGGTTCACATGTCTCAAACTTTTCAAAACGAGTGAGCCCAAAGATCCATCAACATTGAGCTTCTTCATGCGTTTTCTACCGATATGACTTTACGTGGCAGTGCCACAAGTAGGTGGTACTATCATTACTATCTTATATCTTTTGGCATGAACATGTGTATCACTACGATCGAGATTCAATAAACCATTCATTTTAGGTGCAAGACCATTGAAGGTATTATTCAAATAAACAGAGTAACCATTATTCTCCTTAAATGAATAACCGTATCGCGATAGACATAATCCAATCATGTCTATGCTCAACGCAAACACCAATCTCGATGGTAGAAGGAGCGTACGATATTTGATCATATCAACATTGGAACCACTTCCAACACATATCGTCAGCTCACCTTTAGCTAGTCTCCGTTTATTCCGTAGCTTTTTATTTCGAGTTACTAACACTTAGCAACCGAACCGGTATCTAATACCCTGGTGCTACTGGGAGTACTAGTAAAGTACACATCAACACAATGCATATCCAATATACTTCTATCGACCTTGCCAGCCTTCTCATCTACCAAGTATCTAGGGTAATTCTGCTCCAGTGGTTGTTCCTCTTATTACAGAAGCACTTAGTCTCGGGTTTGGGTTCAACCTCGGGTTTCTTCACTAGAGCAGCAGCTGAATTGCCGTTTCATGAAGTATCCCTTCTTGCCCTTGCCCTTCTTGAAACTAGTGGTTTCACCAACCATCAACAATTGATGCTCCTTCTTGAAACTACTTTTGTGGTGTCAAACATCGCGAATATCTCAAGGATCATCATATATGTCCCTGATATATTATAGTTCATCACGAAGCTCTAGCAGCTTGGTGGTAATGACTTCGGAGAAACATCAATATCTCATCTGGAAGATCAACTCCCACTCGATTCAAATGATTGTTGTACTCAGACAATCTGAGCACAAGCTCAACAATTGAGCTTTTCTCCTTAGTTTGTAGGCTAAGAAAATCGTCAGAGGTCTTATACCTCTTGACGTGGGCACGAGCCTGAAATCCCAATTTCAGCCCTCGAAACATCTCATATGTTTCGCGACGTTTCAAAACGTCATGGTGCCTCAACTCTAAACCGTTTAACTGAACTATCACGTAGTTATCAAAATGTGTATGTCAGATGTTCGCAACATCCACAGACGACGTTCGAGGTTTAGCACACTGAGCGGTGCATTAAGGACATAAGCCTTCTATGAAGCAATGAGGACAATCCTCAGTTTACGGACCTAGTCCGCATAATTGCTACTATCAACTTTCAACTAAATTTTCTCTAGGAACATATCTAAACAGTAGAACTGAAGCACGAGCTACGACATAATTTGCGAAGACCTTTTGACTATGTTCAGGAAATTAAGTTCATCTTATGAACTCCCACTCAGATAGACATCCCTCTAGTCATCTAAGTGATTACATGATCCGAGTCAACTAGGCCGTGTCCGATCATCACGTGAGACGGACTAGTCAACATCGGTGAACATCTTCATGTTGATCGTATCTTCTATACGACTCATGCTCGACCTTTCGGTCTTCTGTGTTCCGAGGCCATGTCTGTACATGCTAGGCTCGTCAAGTCAACCTAAGTGTTTCGCGTGTGTAAATCTGTCTTACACCCGTTGTATGTGAACGTTAGAATCTATCACACCCGATCATCATGTGGTGCCTCGAAACAACGAACTGTCGCAACGGTGCACAGTTAGGGGGAACACTTTCTTGAAATTTTAAAGAGGGATCATCTTATTTACTACCGTTGTTCTAAGCAAATAAGATGCATAAACATGATAAACATCACATGCAATCAAATAGTGACATGATATGGCCAATATCATATTGCTCCTTTTGATCTCCATCTTCGGGGCTCCATGATCATCATCGTCACCGGCATGACACCATGATCTCCATCATCATGATCTCCATCATCGTGTCTTCTTGAAGTTGTCACGTCATCTATTACTTCTACTACTATAGCTAACGGTTAGCAATAAAGTAAAGTAATTACATGACGTTTATGTTGACAGGCAGGTCATAAATAAATTAAGACAACTCCTATGGCTCCTGCCGGTTGTCATACTCATCGACATGCAAGTCGTGATTCCTATTACAAGAACATGATCATCTCATACATCACATATACCATTCATCACATCCTTTGGCCATATCACATCACATAGCATACCCTGCAAAAACAAGTTAGACGTCCTCTAATTGTTGTTTGCATGTTTTACGTGGCTTGTATGGGTTTCTAGCAAGAACATTTCTTACCTACGCAAAGACCACAACGTGATATGCCAATTGCTATTTACCCTTCATAAGGACCCTTTTCATCGAATCCGATCCGACTAAAGTGGGAGAGACAAACACCCGCCAGCCACCTTATGCAACTAGTGCATGTTAGTCGGTGGAACCGGTCTCACGTAAGCGTACGTGTAAGGTTGGTCCGGGCCGCTTCATCCCACAATGCCGCCGAATCAAGATTGGACTAGTAACGGTAAGCATATTGAACAAAATCAACGCCCACAACTACTTTGTGTTCTACTCGTGCATAGAATCCACGCAATAGACCTAGCTCATGATGCCACTGTTGGGGAACGTAGCAGAAATTCAAAATTTTCCTACGTGTCACCAAGATCTATCTATGGAGAGACCAGCAACGAGGGGAAGGAGAGTGCATCTACATACCCTTGTAGATCGCTAAGCGGAAGCGTTCAAGAGAACGGGGTTGAAGGAGTCGTACTCGTCGTGATCCAAATCACCGATGATCCTAGTGCCGAACGGACGGCACCTCCGCGTTCAACACACGTACAGCCCGGTGACGTCTCCCATGCCTTGATCCAGCAAGGAGAGAGGGAGAGGTTGAGGAAGACTCCATCCAGCAGCAGCACAACGGCGTGGTGGTGGAGGAGGAGCGTGGCAATCCTGCAGGGCTTCGCCAAGCACCGCGGGAGAGGAGGAAGAGAGAGGCATGGCTGCACCAACGAGAGAGATCAAATCGCGTTTATGGGCAGCCCCTAGGCCTCACTATTTATAGGAGGAGGGGAGGAGGGTGCGCCCCCTCTAGGGTTCCCACCCCTAGGGGGGGCGGCAGCCCTAGATGGGAAAAGGGGGGGCAAGAGGGGAAGAGGGGGGCGCCCCCTAGGGTGGGCCTCAGGCCCATCTAAGCCTAGGGTTTCCCCCTTTTCTCCTCCTAGCTGCGCCTTGGGCCTTGTGGGAGGCGCACCAGCCCACTCAGGGGCTGGTCCCTTACCACTCTTGGCCCATGCAAGCCTCCGGGGCTGGTGGCCCCACTTGGTGGACCCCCGGGACCCTCCCGGTGGTCCCGGTACGTTACCGATAAACCCCGAAACTTTTCCGGTGACCAAAATAGGACTTCCCATATATAAATCTTTACCTCCAGACCATTCCGGAACTCCTCGTGACGTCCAGGATCTCATCCGGGACTCCGAACAACATTCGGTAACCACATACATACTTCCTTTATAACCCTAGCGTCATCGAACCTTAGTGTGTAGACTCTACGGGTTCGGGAACCATGCAGACATGACCGAGACGTTCTCCGGTCAATAACCAACAGCGGAATCTGGATACCCATGTTGGCTCCCACATGTTCCACGATGATCTCATCGGATGTACCACGATGTCAAGGACTTAATCAATCCCGTATACAATTCCCTTTGTCTAGCGGTACGATACTTGCCCGAGATTCGATCGTCGGTATCCCGATACCTTGTTCAATCTTGTTACCGGCAAGTCTCTTTACTCATTCCGTGACACATCATCCCGTGATCAACTCCTTGGTCACATTGTGCACATTATGATGATGTCCTACCGAGTGGGCCCAGAGATACCTCTCCGTCACACGGAGTGACAAATCCCAGTCTCTATTCGCGCCAACCCAACAGACACTTTCGGAGATACCTGTAGTGTACCTTTATAGCCACCCAGTTACGTTGTGACGTTTGGCACACCCAAAGTATTCCTACGGTATCCGAGAGTTGCACAATCTCATGGTCTAAGGAAATGATACTTGACATTAGAAAAGCTTTAGCATACGAACTACATGATCTTGTGCTAGGCTTAGGATTGGGTCTTGTCCATCACATCATTCTCCTAATGATGTGATCCCGTTATCAAGGACATCCAATGTCCATGGTCGGGAAACCGTAACCATCTATTGATCAACGAGCTAGTCAACTAGGCTTACTAGGGACATGGTGTTGTCTATGTATCCACACATGTATCTGAGTTTCCTATCAATACAATTCTAGCATGGATAATAAACGATTATCATGAACAAGGAAATATAATAATAACTAATTTATTATTGCCTCTAGGGCATATTTCCAACACCTACACCAATTAGTGAGGAAGCTAATGATGATGATCATGAAGCTTCAGAACAAGATACTACTTAACCTCGTAGATCAACCAGAGTAAGATCCGCACCAGAGTGGTACGGTAATCCTGTTCTGGAAGTCATGCTACTAGATCATGATGAACCTACAAACTATGGAGAAGCGATGGTGAGCCCAGATTCCGCAAAATGGCGTGAAGCCATGAAATCTGAGATGGGATCCATGTATGAGAACAAAGTATGGACTTTGGTTGTCTTGCCCAATGATCGGCAAGCAATTGAGAATAAATGGATCTTTAAGAAGAAGACTGACGCTGACGGTAATGTTACTGTCTACAAAGCTCGACTTGTCGCAAAAGGTTTTCGACAAGTTCAAGGGATTGACTACGATGAGACCTTCTCACCCGTAGCGATGCTTAAGTCTGTCTGAATCATGTTAGCAATTGCCGCATTTTATGATTATAAAATTTGGCAGATGGATGTCAAAACTGCATTCCTGAATGGATTTCTGCAAGAAGAGTTGTATATGACGCAACCGGAAGGTTTTGTCGATCCAAAGGGAGCTAACAAAGTGTGCAAGCTCCAGCGATCCATTTATGGACTGGTGCAAGCCTCTCGGAGTTGGAATAAACGCTTTGATAGTGTGATCAAAGCATTTGGTTTTGTACAGACTTTTGGAGAAGCATGTATTTACAAGAAAGTGAGTGGGAGCTCTGTAGCATTTCTGATATTGTATGTAGATGACATATTACTAATCGGAAATGATATAGAATTTCTGGATAGCATAAAGGGATACTTGAGTAAGAGTTTTTCAATGAAAGACCTCGGTGAAGCTGCTTACATATTGGGCATTAAGATCTATAGAGACATATCAAGGCGCTTAATTGGACTTTCACAAAGCACATACCTTGACAAAGTTTTGAAAAAGTTCAAAATGGATCAAGCAAAGAAAGGATTCTTGCCTGTGTTACAAGGTGTGAAATTGAGTAAGACTCAATGCCCGACCAATGCAGGAGATAGAGAGAAAATGAAAGATGTTCCCTATGCTTCAGCCATAGGCTCTATCATGTATGCAATGCTGTGTACCAGACCTGATGTGTGCCTTGCTATAAGTCTAGCTGGCAGGTACCAAAGTAACCCAGGAGTGGATCACTGGACAGCGGTCAAGAACATCCTGAAATACCTGAAAAGGACTAAGGATATGTTTCTCATATATGGAGGTGACAAAGAACTCATCGTAAATGGTTACGTTGATGCAAGCTTTGACACTGATCTGGACGATTCTAAATCGCAAACCGGATACGTGTTTACATTAAACGGTGGAGCTGTCAGTTGGTGCAGTTCTAAACAAAGCGTTGTGGTGGGATCTACATGTGAAGCGGAGTACATAGCTGCTTTGGAAGCAGCAAACGAAGGAGTCTGGATGAAGGAGTTCATATCCGATCTAGGTGTCATACCTAGTGCATCGGGTCCAATGAAAATCTTTTGTGACAATACTGGTGCAATTGCCTTGGCAAAGGAATCCAGATTTCACAAGAGAACCAAGCACATCAAGAGACGCTTCAATTCCATCCGGGATCTAGTCCAGGTGGGAGACATAGAGATTTGAAAGATACATACGGATCTAAATGTAGCAGACCCGTTGACTAAGCCTCTTCCACGAGCAAAACATGATCAGCACCAAAGCTCCATGGGTGTTAGAATCATTACTGTGTAATCTAGATTATTGACTCTAGTGCAAGTGGGAGACTGAAGGAAATATGCCCTAGAGGCAATAATAATGTTATTATTTTATTTCCTTATATCATGATAAATGTTTATTATTCATGCTAGAATTGTATTATCCGGAAACATAATACTTGTGTGAATACATAGACAAACCAAACGTCACTAGTATGCCTCTACTTGACTAGCTCATTAATCAAAGATGGTTATGTTTCCTAACCATAGACATGTGTTGTCATTTGATTAACGGGATCACATTATTAGGAGAATGATGTGATTTACATGACCCATTCCATTAGCTTAGCACCCGATCGCTTAGTATGTTGCTATTGCTTTCTTCATGACTTATACATGTTCCTATGACTATGAGATTATGCAACTCCCGTTTGCCGGAGGAACACTTTGTGTGCTACCAAACGTCACAACGTAACTGGGTGATTATACAGGAGCTCTACAGGTGTCTCCAAAGGTACATGTTGGGTTGGCGTATTTCAAAATTAGGATTTGTCACTCCGATTGTCGGAGAGGTATCTCTGGGCCCTCTCGGTAATGCACATCACATAAGCCTTGCAAGCATTGCAACTAATGAGTTAGTTGCGAGATGATGTATTACGAAACGAGTAAAGAGACTTGCCGGTCACGGGATTGAACTAGGTATTGAGATACCGACGATCGAATCTCGGGCAAGTAAAATACCGATGACAAAGGGAACAGCGTATGTTGTTATGCGGTCTGACCGATAAAGATCTTTGTAGAATATGTAGGAGCCAATATGAGCATCCAGGTTCCGCTATTGGTTATTGACCGGAGACGTGTCTCGGTCATGTCTACATTGTTCTCGAACCCGTAGGGTCCGCACGCTTAAGGTTTCGATGACAGTTATATTATGAGTTTATGAGTTTTGATGTACCGAAGTTAGTTCGGAGTCCCGGATGTGATCATGGACATAACGAGGAGTCTCGAAATGGTCGAGACATAAAGATTGATATATTGGACGGCTATATTCGGACACCGGAAGTGTTCCGGCTGATTTCGGAGAAAACCGGAGAGCCGGAGGGTTACCGGAACCCTACCGGGAGAAGTAATGGGCCATATGGGCCTTAGTGGAGAGAGAGAGGGGCAGCCAGGGTGGGCCGCGCGCCTCCTCCCCCTGTTCCGAATTGGACTAGGAGAGGGGGGCGGCGCCCCCCTTTCCTTCTCCCTCCCTACTTCTTTCCCCCTCCTAGTAGGAGTCCTACTCCTACTAGGAGGAGGACTCCTCCTGGCGCACCAATAGGGGCCGGCCGGCCTCCTCCCCTTGCTCCTTTATATACGGGGACAGGGGGCACCCCTAGACACACAAGTTGATCCACGTGATCATATTCTTAGCCGTGTGCGGTGCCCCCTTCCACCATAATCCTCGAGAATATTGTAGCGGTGCTTAGGCGAAGCCCTGCGACGGTAATACATCAAGATCGTCACCACGCCGTCGTGCTGACGGAACTCTTCCCCAACACTTTGCTGGATCGGAGTCCGGGGATCGTCATCGAGATGAACGTGTGCTAAAACTCGAAGGTGCCGTAGTTTCGGTGCTTGATCGGTCGGGCCGTGAAGACGTACGACTACATCAACCGCGTTGTGCTAACGCTTCCGCTGTCGGTCTACAAGGGTACGTAGATCACACTCTCCCCTCTCGTTGCTATGCATCACCATGATCTTGCGTGTGCGTAGGAATTTTTTTGAAATTACTACGTTCCCCAACAGGAGCATGCCCGTAGTACCGAGGTTTTTGATGACTTGTAGATTTTTGCAATAAGTATGTGAGTTCGTTATGATTAATGTTGAGTCCGTGGTTTATATGCACTCTCACCCTTCCATCCTTGCTAGCCTCTTCGGTACCGTGCATTGCCCTTTCTCACATTGAGAGTTGGCGCAAACTTCATCGGTGCATCCAAACCCCGTGATATGATACGCTCTTTCACACATAAGCATCCTTATATCTTCCTCAAAACAGCCACCATACCTACCTATTATGGCATTTCCATAGCCATTCCGAGATATATTGCCATGCAACTTTCCACCATTACGTTTATCATGACACATTCATCATTGTCATATTGCTTAGCATGATCATGTAGTTGACATAGTATTTGTGGCAAAGCCACCGTTCATAATTCTTTCATACATGTCACTCTTGGTCCATTGCACATCCCGGTACACTGTCGGAGGCATTCATATAGAGTCATCTTTTGTTCTAGTATCGAGTTGTAATCATTGAGTTGTAAATAAATAGAAGTGTGATGATCATCATTTTCTATAGCATTGTCCCAAGTGAGGAATTATAAAAAAAGAGAAAGGCCATATAAAAAGAGAAAGGCCAAATAAAAAAATGAGAGAAAAAGAGAGAAGGGACAATGTTACTATCCTTTGCCACACTTGTGCTTCAAAGTAGCACCGTGATCTTCATGATAGAGAGTCTCTTGTTTTGTCACTTTCATATACTAGTGGGAATTTTTCATTATAGAACTTGGCTTGTATATTCCAACAATGGGCCTCCTCAAGTGCCCTAGGTCTTCGTGAGCAAGCAAGTTGGATGCACACCCACTTAGTTTCTTTTGTTGAGCTTTCATACATTTATAGCTCTAGTGCATCCGTTGCATGGCAATCCCTACTCCTTGCATTAACATCAATCGATGGGCGTCTCCATAGCCCATTGATTAGCCTCGTTGATGCGATACTTTCTCCTTCTTTGTCTTCTCCACATAACCCCCCTCATTATATTCTATTCCACCCATAGTGCTATGTCCATGGCTCGCGCTCATATATTGCGTGAAAGTGTATAGGTTTGAGATTACTAAAGTATGAAACAATTGCTTGGCTCGTCATCGGGGTTGTGCATGATGAGAGCATTCTTGTGTGACGAAAATGGAGCATGACTAAACTATATGATTTTGTAGGGATGAACTTTCTTTGGCCATGTTATTTTGAGAAGACATAATTGCTTAGTTAGTATGCTTGAAGTATTATTATTTTTATGTCAATATGAACTTTTGTCTTGAATCTTTCGGATCTGAAAATTCATGCCACAATTAAGAAGAATTACATCAAAATTATGCCGAGTAGCACCCCGCATCAAAAATTCTGTTTTTATCATTTACCTACTCGAGGACAAGCAGGAATTAAGCTTGGAGATGCTTGATACATCTCCAACGTATCTATAATTTTTGATTGCTCCATGCTATATTATCTACTTTTTTGGACATTATTGGGCTTTATTATCCACTTTTAGATTATTTTTGGGACTAACCTATTAACCGGAGGCTCAGCCCAGAATTGTTGTTTTTTTGCCTGTTTTAGGGTTTCGAAGAAAAGGAATATCAAACGGAGTCCAAACGGAATGAAACCTTCGGGAACGTGATTTTCTCAATGAACAAGACCCAGGAGACTTGGGCCCTACATCAAGACACAAAAGAGCAGGCCACGAGGTAGGGGGCGCGCCTACCCCCCCCCCCCAGGCACGCCCTCCACCCTCGTGGGCCCACTGTTGCTCCACCGACGTACTCCTTCCTCCTATATATATCTACGTACCCCCAAACGATTAGATACGAAGGCAAAAGCCTAATTCCACCGCCGCAACTTTCTGTATCCACGAGATCCCATCTTGGGGCCTGTTCCGGAGCTCCACCGGAGGGGGCATCGATCACGGAGGGCTTCTACATCAACACCATAGCCCCTCCGATGAAGTGTGAGTAGTTTACCTCAGACCTACGGGTCCATAGTTACTAGCTAGATGGCTTCTTCTCTCTTTTTGGATCTCAATACAATGTTCTCCCCCTCTCTTTTGGAGATCTATTCGATGTAATCTTCTTTTTGCGGTGTGTTTGTTCAGAACGATGAATTTTGGGTTTATGATCAAGTCTATCTATGAACAATATTTGAATCTTCTCTGAATTCTTTTATGTATGATTGGTTATCTTTGCAAGTCTCTTCGAATTATCAGTTTGGTTTGGCCTACTAGATTGATCTTTCTTGCAATGGGAGAAGTGCTTAGCTTTGGGTTCAATCTTGCGGTGTCCTTTCCCAGTGACAGTAGGGGCAGCAAGGCACGTATTGTATTGTTGCCATCGAGGATAACAAGATGGGGTTTTCATCATATTGCATGAGTTTATCCCTCTACATCATGTCATCTTGCTTAAGGCGTTACTCTATTTTCATTAACTTAATACTCTAGATGCATGCTGGATAGCGGTCGATGTGTGGAGTAATAGTAGTAGATGCAGGCAGGAGTCGGTCTACTTGTCTCGGACGTGATGCCTATATACATGATCATACCTAGATATTCTCATAACTATGCACAATTCTGTCAATTGCTCAACAGTAATTTGTTCACCCACCGTAGAATACTTATGCTCTCGAGAGAAGCCACTAGTGAAACCTATGGCCCCCGGGTCTATCTTCATCATATTAATCTACCAATACTTAGTTATTTCCTTTTGCTTTTACTTTGCTTTTATTTTACTTTGCATCTTTATCATAAAAATACCAAAAATATTATCTTATCATATCTATCAGATCTCACTCTCGTAAGTGGCCGTGTAGGGATTGACAACCCCTTAACGCGATGGTTGCGAGGATTTATTTGTTTTGTGCAGGTACGAGGGACTCGCGCGTAGCCTCCTACTGGATTGATACCTTGGTTCTCAAAAACTAAGGGAAATAATTACGCTACTTTGCTGCATCATCCCTTCCTCTTCGGGGAAAACCAACACAGTGCTCAAGAGGTAGCAGGCCCTCCGAATGGTTTTATATAGAGGACGTTGCGCTTCCTGACCCGATTCGAAAGGGTATTCCTGAGTTTGCTCGCGTCCCGCTGAAGAAACGCCACAGTTGGCGTCCCAGGAGTCTTGAAGAGGAAGACGGCGCAGATGTTCGTCAGCTAATGAGCAGGATAAGAGAACTCACTCAGTCCGGACTCACAGTAATTGAGGTTATGGCGATTTCCATAGCGTGAGGGGTTCAGCCGCCCCAATACAGAGGGCTTCCCATGTGGCACTACAATGGGGAGGACGACGCCTCTCGCTGCGGCCGGAAAGGTCCGGATACCCCTGCCGCTTTGGCTAAGATTTTAGCCAAACTGTTGAAAGGGGAGGAAAAGGAATTTCTCCGCATCAAATCTAGAGACGGGTACTCTATGTATAACCCTCCCAGCTGGGTAACGTGTAACGCCCCGAATGTAATTTACCATACTTGTATTCCAACTCTTGGCATTTTCGGCTCTAAGTTATGATATTCCCTCGTGGTTGGGTTTTGTCTTCGTTTTGCATTTTTTCCATGTCATACATTTCATATCATGTCATCATGTGCATCGCATTTGCATACGTGTTCGTCTCATGCATCCGAGCATTTTCCCCGTTGTCCGTTTTGCGATCCAACACTCCTATGTCCTCCGGCGCCCCCTTTTGCCTCTTTTCGTGAGCAGGTGTTGAACATTCTCGAAATGGACCGAGATTTTCCAAGCGGCCTTGGTACACCACCGGTAGACCGCCTGTCAAGTTTCGTGCCATTTGGAGTTTGTTTGATACTCCAACGGTTAACCGGGGAACCGAAAAGGCCTCATGTGTGTTGCAGCCCAACACCCCTCCAAAGTGGCCCAAAAACCCATCCAAACCCCCTCCATCCTCTTGGTCGTTCGATCACGATCGTGTGGCCGAAAACCGCACCTCATTTGGACTCTCCTAGCTCCCAGAATTTATAAATAGGCCTCCCCCTCCGAAATTCGCGGATGAAACCCTAACTATCCCTCTCCTCGCACTGCCGGACGCTTCTCTCCACCGGCCGGACATGTCCGCTACCCTCACTGTGCCACGTTTCGGACCCTGATTGGGCGAGCCGCCGCGCCCACTTCGCCGCACCCGCACCGGCCCGCTCGGCCCGTGCGGGGCCCCCGTGGCCTGCTCCTTCCTCCGCTGCCTACCGCCCGCACCCGCGCCTCCTCGCCGCCGCGGCTTCACCGCGCCGCCGCGCCGCCCTCACCGGTCTCGGTCGAAGCCAGCCGCCACGCTTCGGTCGCCGCACTCCGCTGCGTCGCCTCGCTTGACGCCGCTCCAGTCGCCGCGCCGCCCGTGAGCTCCGGTGCCGCCCAGTCCCTCTCCGGCGAGCACACCCCTCTCCAACTCCGGTCTCCGCGTGGTCTCCTCCGGCGAGATCCGGCGATCCTCGATCTGTAGCTACAGTGAAACCCTAGATCCGAGGTCCATTTTTCCACTAAGTCCCCTTTTCTGCAATTATTTTTAGCCCTGTTCATCGCATCATAACTCCGCATCTGTAGCTCCGTTTTGAGCGTGCCATATACCAAAATGTTCATCATGATGTCCTCTTCATTTTGTTCCATTGCACCATGCTTGTTTGAGTCCATCTTGATGCCCAAATGACTGTTGCAAGAGTGATTCATAATGTTAGTTCCTGATTCTTAGCTGATCTTGAGCATTTGTCATTTTTTCCATGATTATTGTGTGCTGCATATGAACTTGAGCTCTACATGTGTTTTGGGCTATACCATGCCATCATTACATGGGTGTATGCCATGTATTTTTGTGATCAATCTGGTTACTAGTACAAGCATGCAAAGTAGCTCTCGTGATGTTGCTGATTTCAGGGACTTAGAATTTCACTAAGTCATTTCCCTGCTGTTATTTTAATGCCATGTATTCATGTTGCTACAGAGTGATCCATGCCTCTTTTGAGTATGTTCAGTAAGGATGATTTGGACATATGGTTGTGCTCTATCCATCCATGTCCATGTTTGCATTTATGGAGTACTATAGCATGACTCAATCTTGCTCTACTTTTGCTATAAACTGTTCCTGGCAGATTGTTTGTGTGTTAATCAATTTTGCCAAGGTTGTTGTAGTTGATCCATGCATGCTATGAGATTGTTCTTGCCATGTTTAGCTTCTTGATCATGTCTTCTTGTTGGGTGTTTGCTTAGTTTGTCATGCAATGCCTTGTGGTGAGTGCATCGAGCTCACAAACATGCCTTCATAACTCTGTTTTTGCCATGTCTAGTTTTCTGCCAAGTCTGAATCTGTTAACGAAAATTGCTGTGTTTACATGGGTGCCATCATATTTTCTGTGCCCTTTTGGCTTATGGTCAGTAAGGGACTTTTGTTACATGCTTTGAGTAGATCCATGCCATGCCTTGTATTGCTATGATATGATCCTGTAGCATGTTGTTATCTTTCTCTAAACATTGCTTCCTGATGTTAAATCCTGACATGTTAGTATTTTCACTAAGTCTGTGATGATGTTATCTTTTGCACTTTTTCCATGCTTGTTTGAACCTGTTCTTGTGTGTTTTAGCCATAGCTCAGTGTTCATCTTTTGTCAAGAATCTTGAGTGGATAACTGCCATGTACTTTGTTGCTATGTTGGGGTGCAGTAGCTTAGTTTCTTGTTGCATTCTAGATGGCATCGTGCTGTTAATCGCAGAATTCTGCCATTCTTGTTTTGCTTGCCATTTGCAAACCGTGCATCCGATTCCGGTAATCTTTATATCGATTTCGACCGAAATCAACTCATATTTCCAGCGGCACTCTTGGTTTACCAAGTTAAGACCTGGTTTAATCTTTTCCTTCCAGAGCACGCATATGCATTGCATATCACATCCCGCATATCATGCCATGTTTTGCATCATGTTGCTTGCGCATTGCACCGTGGTTGATTGTGGTTCCCTTTGCTTGTGTTCTTGCCTTGGGTAGAGCCGGGAGACGAGTACGTGATCGAGGAACCCGTTGAGTACGCTTACGAGGATCAAGCTTATGTCAGCTCGGAGAACTTTGCAAGCAACATGACCATACCCTCGAAATCACTTCTATCTTTGCTTGCTAGTTGCTCGCTCTATTGCTATGCCGCGATACCTACCACATGCTTTATCATGCCTCTCATATTGCCATGTCAAACCTCTAACCCACCTTGTCCTAGCAAACCGTTGTTTGGCTATATTACCGCTTCGCTCAGCCCCTCTTATAGCGTTCACTACAAGAAACCTGTTAATCGATGACAGTCCCGAGCTGTCATGGATCAATGAGAAACCGTCGTGGATGTGCACACGTGACGGATTTGAAATCCATCATGTATATCGCGTCATAATTTGGCACATCACCTTCCTTGACGGTTTCTGGCCGTCATAGATCTGTCCCCAGGCCTGCTGGGCCCAAGATTCCATGACAGACTAATCCGTCACAGATTTACGTGACCTGGTAGCAGCATGGACCTGAGGTGGCGTCTATGTGGATCTGACATGCAGCCAACATGGCCCATCTAGTATCCAGGCCAATTAAGGTTTTAGCCCAATAATTTTGGTCCAGTCCAACCCATTAGCCACTTATTTCAGTTCTACCCATTAGAATACCTATTCTTTTAGTCCAACCATTAGCCCATTTTTTGTCCAGCGTGTTTTTCATGCAACCCAATTGCAACAAGACAAATTCATTCACACAATAGCATCTGGCCACAAGAAAATACAAACTTCCAACAATCTAGTCTGATTTCTGAAAACAAATATTTGTATCACAACATATATAGAAAGCGCTATAAGCATTTTTTTTATTTCAAGTAAACTATAGTACTAGCTGGATTTAATCTCCAACACTGCACCACTAATGCTTCCAGGTAGTTATTCGAAGCCAAGTAATTCCCGCTAAAAACTTCAATCTCCAGCTGAGTGCCAACCTGCATAGAATCCAAAACATATACAAAATTATAGTAAGTAATAACAGCCAGCCCCCAAATGAATCTACAGAGTAATAATATACTCCCTCCGTAAAGAAATATAAGACCGGTTAGATCACTAAAGTTGTGATCTAAACGCTCTTATATTTGTTTACAGAGGGAGTAGTTGATTTTCCAAACAATTTTTAAGCAAAGGATGGAGAGATCATTTCTTATTCATCAAGTACCACAAAAAATGAAGTTTATATACACTGATAGGGCTTGGTCTAGCAAAACAGATGGTTCATACAATACAGGATGGTCCATACAATACAATGTTCTGTAGTTTGTAGTTAGAAAACCAGAAAAAGTAATACTTGAGGCATACTTTCTTCACCAATTAAAGCCAATTCCTATAAAACTTGCTTTTTTCATGTAAAATAAAAAACACTTAAAAGCAAAACATTTTAGGCAATTAAATGATCCACCTAGTGATCTCATTATTCTAATAGTAGAATTCTTTACAAAGACCAAATATTCACGAGCATGAGAGAACTTCAGTTAACCAATTTAGAACAAGGGAAAAGCTTGGGAGCAGCCGGCTGATCCAGCACGGGCGTCCGTCGCCTCCGGAGCGTGACACGTGTCCCATTTGTAGCTCGCACACCACACTATTCTAACTACCTGCCACACATGTTTTCAGCTTTGGCATACCGAAACACATGCAATAGTGACTCATCATGTTCCAAACTACATGAAAGTATTGACCACAATAAAGAAATGCAATATTACTTCAGGTTTTAACAAAAATATGAAGTGGATACACCACCACAACCGTTTGAACATTCACAGCTGACCAAACCTGACGGATATATAAGACGCTCTTCACAGTGCCATCATCACCTCTGTCTCTGTTTGCTCAGTAATAATTGCCATTGGCATAATATTACTAATGATAAAAACAAGTGTTTTTTTTTTGCCCAAACAATGAGTCCATGGTGAGATTTACCATTCCTAAAAGAACCAAGAAGTGGTCTAACATAGATAGACAGTACACTGTATAACAAGTGAGCAATAGTAAACGCTGACTGAACTCCAATTGGATTGGGGTAATCATTGTCTTCCAAAATTAAAATGCTTGAAGTTATGTCAACATTTTTTACATTTACACCTAGTAGTTAAATACTGTTGCATACATAAATTGATATTGAGTAATTTCAGATTTACATGACAATGTAAAAGAAGAAGACAAAGCCAAAATTCACCTGCACAGGAATGGAATCCAACTTGCCATGTGAGCCATTTCGAGATATAACAGCTGAATGTGGGTTGTCACTCCAAGATACGCGGTCCAAGTTGAAACTGACCAAATACCTTGCAGTAGAAAGAAATAAGTAATTAAGGTTCCTAAGATACAGTATAATGAACAACACTAGGGAGCAAGGAAGCACCGGGGGAGCTTCGCGAGGGCAAAAGCGTGCCATGGCCCGCCCAGCCGCTGAGGTAAAAATTAACTATATACGCGCAGGCCAGCCCACGACAGCCTCGCTCGCATGCTGTCTCGCCTCGTCAAGCTTCTCTCCTTGCATCCAGCCTCGGTCGCCCTCGATGCTAGGGCACGAGCCACGCGAACAGCTGCACGGAGGGAAAGAGAGAGGTGGGCCGGAGCAGCAAATTAAGGTCCGGCTGCCGGTCGCAGCGAGTAGCAGCGCAGAGCGGTGCGGACTGCGAATGCTCGAGGGCGACCCATGCCGCGGTGGCTTGGCCATACCCCAGGCGGCAGCTAGTAGCGGCTGCGCTCAGCCAGGCGACGGCAAGTGCAGACCTAGGCGACGAGCGCTGCTGCACTAACACAGGCACATGCACACCCCGCAAACTCTCATCTCCCAGGCAGTCTAATTTCCCTATAAAAAGTAGGCTATAGCACTCTGAGATTCAGTGAATTGATAATACACATGCTAATTTAGGTAGTAGATAATTGCCGTGGGCACTGGGTAGCAACTCTAATCAACGCAAAATCGATTTGGTTTTCAAGTGAAAAAAGAGATGTACGTTACGGATGGAGTTGAGGAAGACTTTTCAGCAGCAGCTCATCATCCTTTCCTTGGGTTGATTTTTTCATTTTTTTTAGATTGGCCTGCCCAGGCTTTTCTTTGTAGCTCCGCCACTGCAAGAAAAGCCAAAAATAGATAAACTGACCAGAAGCCATTGTCGCAGATGGACACACAAGCAGTTCTGAGAGAGAAATCCAGAATAAACAAGCATGAGAACCCCTGAAAATCATCAATAAATAAGATGGAGTATGGTGTCTCGATAGTATTCTGGGAAGAAAAAAAAAGTTTCTCTCAATGAGTGTTTCTTTGTGCATACAAGAACACATTTTGCACACCAGCCGGCCCCCGCGTCGTCCTCCCCCAGGGCGACTCGGGCGGCGCCGCTCCTCCCGCCGCAGCAGGCCCCCTCTCTCCAGCTTCCCCTCCCCTCGCCGCCGCCAGACGGACTCCTCCGGGCGAAGCCCCTACGGATCCGGCGGCGGCGGGGACCTGGCGACCCGGGCTGCTTTACACGGGCGGGGGCTCGTGTTCTGGCGGCCGGCACGGCGCTTCTCCGCGCTTGCTGCGGGTGCTCGGCGGCGGCTTGGCTGCGGAGGTGGGCGGCCTGGAGGTGCGGGGCGTGCACGGAGTGCGGGGCGGCTCAGATCGGTCGCGGCGCCGGCATGCTCTCCTCTGCCCCGGATCTGGACGGGGGGCCTGGCCCAAGGCGCGCGGCGGGCTGGTCACGGCTCCTTCGGTCTCTCGTGCGGCATGAGGTGTCGGCCGATGCTGGTTCTGCTGCCCGATGGCTGATGTCTCGGGGCTTCATGCGCAGTTCCGCCCAGATCTCGCTGTCTCTGGCGGCTCTGCTCGTTTGTGAAGGTCAGGACGAGGTGGTGGTGGCTGTTCAGGAACGAAGTGCTTGGCCGAGGTGGGTTGCAGTGGGTGGTGGTGGTGCTGGAGATGTACTGGCGGTGGGCTGTGGTGAGGATTGCCGCTCGGTTGCTGTTGGCTCTGGTGCTCTCTTCCGGTCGTGTCGAGGCATCCTGGCCCAGGACCACCCATATCTTGCGTCCTTGCTGGCTCGGGTCGACCATGACGAGCAGTGAGGCGATGTGGTGGTTGCTTCCCGGCGGCGTGGTGGCGGCTCGCTGCCGGGAGCACGGCTGGGCATGGCAGGAGGGTGGAGGTTGGCGGATGGTGGATGTGGTGGACTGGCTGGTTTGGTCAGTGGTGTGGGAGACGATGCCGGGCGAAAGTCTGTCTCTGGCTACGATCGGAGCCAGCAGCGACGGCGTCCGTGGGCGTCGCTGCCTTCTTGAAGGCGCTGCTGTGGTGATGCTCTCCTCTCCCTTACCGTCCCTAGCTCCATGGGAAACCTTAGATCCGTGCTCTTGCGGATCGGATGATGGCGGCGGCTTGCGTCGTGTCCCTCTTGGGGGCATCATTTTGGAGCAGGGATCAGCCGGAGTGACTCGTGTGTGGTTGATGGTGGTGTTCTGTACGGGTCCGGCGGCGGTGCCTTTGTGTCGTCCCTGTTGCTGTGCAAGCTCAAGACCCTCCCATGGCTGCCGTTTTGTTGCGGTGAGCTTCGTGCTCTTGATGTTGTCTCGGTTCTTCTTTGCTCAATGACGCGCAAGAAGCCTCCCCAACCTGCTAATCGTCCCGAATTCACTGGCGGAGCTCCCAGTCAAGGTTTGTGTTTGGCACTCGTTGATTGTGGTGCTCCTGTGTTGCGCCGTGGGTTCGGTATGCACGCCGGTGCGGTGCGTTAGGTTGCTCGCAAGTCTTGGTATTGGGATCCCTCGATGAAACTCCACAACTACTTGTGTCTTTCGTGGTGACGGTCCTCTTAGTCTGCTAGGTATGTCCTGCCTTATGTTGAGTGTCTTGTTCTTCTCCTTTCTTGTAACCTTGTTACTTGTATGGTTTTCGGCCCGGTTTTCCTATAAACGGGTCAGCTTGTTTAGGTTTTCGATCCGGTTTCCTTTATAAACTGGATCACTCTCCTGGCATAATGGCCACTTTGAGTAATATATTTAGGTGGAGGGACTCCTCCCCCTGTGATTCTCAAAAAAAAAAAGTATTATGTACCAAGTGAAAAGCAAGCAAGCCATTCCCCTGGACGTAGGAAGACCAAAGGCAAGACAAAGGGGTGGATAGAGAGATGAATCTTGCGACATGTAAATTGGAAAATCTGTCTTAGTCGCGTGCAACTTGTATCCTAAAACACATCTAGAACTCAATTACTGAACTAATCAGAGATGGTTAAGAATCTGTAGGTTTTATTCCCATATTACTGGATTTTCTTGCACTGTCGTACTAATAGCCAACATTGTCGATGCTGTCTGTGCTCTGCACTCACCATCTGATGAAATCGATGCGGTCGGTGCCGTGGTCGAGCGTGAAGGACTCGTTTGTGTTCTGCTCCGCCTTGCAGCTAACCATCCCCATGAGACCGACCTGCAGATCCCCGTCCCAAATACGAAACTATGTAAGCACTCAATCCCTGACGAACAACCAAGATGGGTGACTCCATACTCACAAGGGCTCTCCGTCGGATGGAGCTGGATCCGTGCCCGCCGCCGGTGACCTCGGGGACTTCCAAATTTGGCTGCCTGCCCCACTGCCGGTGACCTCGGGGGCTTCCAAGTCCGGCCGTCAGTCCCGCTGCCGCTACTGCCGCCTCGGCTTGAGGGGTAGGACTAGGGGAGATCTGAATGGCGATGGGAGGGGAATGGTGGGGAGCGGCCCGGCGCGGGGTGGTTCAGCGCCGGCGACGGTGGAGCGGCACGGGGTGGTTCAGCGCCGGCGCCGGTGGAGTGGCGGCGGCTGAAGGTTGGTAGGGAGGAGCTGGGAGAAGGGTAATTAGGGTTAGGTTGGCGTGGACTCTGCAGTTAAACGGGTTGGCTCGAAAATTTCAACACCCCGCGCTGGCGACTTAAAATTTTCTTTCGCTGCGCGCGCTCTCAGTTTTGGTTTCTTTAGGGTTGATTGCATTCGACTGGCCCGTGGGCCAAACAAATGGCACATCAGCTAGAACCATTCATGACGGTCCAAATGGTATATGAAGAAAAAAAAGTCTAGGCCCGACTAGGCACAGCTGGTCGATCCGTGACAGTTTTTGTGACAGTCTCTCAAAGTTTGTCATAAAGGGGCTACTGTTTTCAGGTCCATTCGTATCTTGCTTATATGTGACGGTTTTCATAACGGATCTCATGAACATCACTAGAAATCCGTCATGAATTAACAGATTTCTTGTAGTGGTTGCTAGTTGCAGGTGAAGATTGGAGTTTGTTCCTTGTTGGAACATGATTATTGTTTGGGATATCATTATATTATCTTGTTTATTTTAATGCATCTATACACTTGGTAAAGGGTGGAAGGCTCGGCCTTATGCCTGGTGTTTTGTTCCACTCTTGCCGCCCTAGTTTCTATCATACCGGTGCTATGTTTCTTGATTTTGCGTTCCTTACGCGGTTGGGTTATAATGGGAACCCCTTGACAGTTCGCCTTGAATAAAACTCCTCCAGCAAGGCCCAACCTTGGTTTTACCATTTGCCACCTAAGCCTTTTTCCCTTGGGTTCCGTGGACTCAAGGGTCATCTTTATTTAAACCCCCGGGCCAGTGCTCCTCTGAGTGTTGGTCCAACTTGTCAGCCGCCGGTGGCCACCAGGGGCAACTCTAGGTTGGCCTATCGGAAGTTTGGACAATTCGGTGTGCCCTGAGAACAAGATATGTGCAACTACTATCGGGATTTGTCGGCACATCCGGGCGGCTTTGCTGGTCTTGTTTTACCATTGTTGAAATGTCTTGTAACTGGGATTCCGAGTCTGATCGAGTCGTCCTGGGAGAAGGAATATCCTTCGTTGACCATGAGAGCTTGTGATGGGCTAAGTTGGGACACCCCTGCAGGGTTTTAAACTTTGGAAAGCCGTGCCCGCGGTTATGGGCAGATGGGAATTTGTTAATATCTGGTTGTAGAAAACCTGACACTTAACTTAATTAAAATGAATCAACCGCGTGTGTAGCCGTGATGGTCTCTTTTCGGCGGAGTCCGGGAAGAGAACACGGTCTCGTGTTATGCTTGAATGTAAGTAGTTTCAGGATCACTTCTTGATCTTTATAGCTTCTCGACCGTGCTTTGCTTCTCTTCTCGCTCTCATTTGCGTATGTTAGCCACCATATATGCCAGTGCTTGCTGCAGCTCCACCTCACTACCTTTTCCTACGCATAAGCTTAAATAGTCTTGATCGCGAGGGTGTGAGATTGCTGAGTCCCCGTGACTCACAGATTACTTCCAAAACCAGATGCAGGTGCCGATGATGCCAGTCCAGGGAATGCGGCCGAACTCAAGTGGGAGTTCGACGAGGATTCAGGACGTTACTATGTTTCCTTTCCAGACGATCAGTAGTGGAGCCCAGTTGGGGCGATCGGGGATCTTATGCATTTGGGGTTGTCTTTATTTTGGTTCTGTAGTCGGATCTTGATTGTATTCTGGATGATGTAATGCTATATTTATGTATTGTGTGAAGTGGCGATTGTAAGCCAACTCTTTATCTCTTTCTTATTCAGTACATGGGATGTGTAAAGATTACCCCTCTTGCGACATGCCTACAATGCGGCTATGCCTCTAAGTCGTGCTCCGACACGAGGGAGATATAGCCGCATCGTGGGTGTTACATAAGGCCCAACCCTTCTGTTTTTACTTCTTCCATCTCCGAATTTCCTTTAATAAACTTCTAGCTTGTTTGCTTATGACAACACTGGCGAAAGGTCACCGAGGGATTTTATAGTCCCGCCCCACAGCCGGAGGACCACAACCGGGAGCTAGATCCCGGGTTCGAAGAGGATCCGGATATATTTGTGGTGCTTGCGGAGGGAGTGTTCTACCAGACAAGCTATGACGGCACAGAAGTGGCCATCACCGTAGACTATCCTGGCCTTCTTCCTGCTTCTCATGTAAATAATTAAGAAAACACCTTCTCTAAAAGAGTACTCTTGTTCTTTCTCACCCATCGCACCGTATCGTGCTTCACAGGGGAGACGTTCGGCAACTTCGAAGAGATCGGCTCCCGCGCCGGACAATCCTTCCAAGCGAAGAGCAAATGAAGATACGGTCGCGCCTTCATCGAAGAGGTATGAATTCGCCAACCTGCCCCTGAGCAGTCACGTCCAACCGTGACCTTCCCGTTTTCCATTTGCCAGGAGGAAGGCGCGCCGGACTATATCCGGGGGTCCGACCGGCCGTACTTCCCACAGCCAGGATTCAAATCCTGCCGTGAAGATGGGGGTTGATGCAACGGCGATGCCAGACTGTCCTCCAGTCGAGGACTCGGACGATGTATCCGTCAACAACTCGGAAGTGGAGACACTAGTAGAAAAAGGGTCAAACGTGAAGCACATTAGTGCCGGTTTGAATTTGAGCCGGCACTAATGGTACCATTAGTGCCGGTTTGAACGGCTATGCATTAATGCCGGTTCGTGTTGAACCTTTAGTACCGATTCGTGGCACGAACCGGTACTAAAGGGGTGATGGCAGGCTGGCGTCAGGCCGGGGCCCCACGATCACCTTTAGTACCGGTTCGTGTCACAAACCGGTACTAAAGGTTGGTACTAAAGGGAACCTTTAGTACCGGTTTGTGACACGAACCGGTACTAAAGGGGTCTGACCTATAGTACCGGTTTGTGACACAAACCGGCACTATAGGGCAATTTTCAAACTCTACCCCCCCCCCCCCCCCCCCCCCCGTGTGTCGCCATTTCAGTTCTGAAAAAATCAAAAGAAAATGATAAAAACTTCAAAAAATAAAATCCTTCGAGAGGTAGTTATATTACTACATCTACTAGTTAGGAAAATTTGAAAACTTAAATTTGGACATGTTTTGCAAAAAGTGTAGGGAAAATGTAAAACGACTATAACTTTTGCATACGATGTCTGAAAAAAAATGTATAATATATCAAAAAATTCAGCACGAAAATCCGCATCCGATGGAGACCGCCTACGGTCTGTTTGCAATTTTTTAGAATCCTCAAATTCCAAAAGGAAAAAAAGATATGGTCAAATTTAAGTTTTTTTAATTTTTTTTGTTAAATCTGGTCAAACTACTTATTCAAGAAGTATTAATGTTACTACATAATTATTCAAGAATATTAGTGTTACTAAATAATTATTTCAATTTTTTGAATTTTGGTCAAATCTGGTCAAACTATGGTCTAACTGTGGTCAAACTATGGCCAAACTGTGGTCAAACTATGGTCAAACTGTGGTCAAACTATGGTCAAACTTATTCAAGAAATATTAGTGTTACTAAATAATTACTGTTTTTTAGAATAATAGTTTCAAACTCAAACAGTGAAATGTGTGACTTCATGCTCAAGCTAAACTCCTGAGGGTTAATAGGATTGGCATCTTACTATTGTCAGGAAAACAACAAGTGCGGACTTGGAAAAGAAGGAGAATAGAACCCGAAAGTTAAGCGTGCTCGGGCTGGAGTAGTGAGAGGGATGGGTGACCGGTCGGGAAGTTAGATGATTTGGAATGAGTGATCCACACTTGAGCAGTTAAGAGAGGTGATTAGGGACTAAATCACCAAATAATTCAGAAAAATTAAAAATCGAAAAAAAATAATAAAAATAAATTTCCAAAATTTTCAAAAAAAAAACTTTAGTACCGGTTGGTAACACCAACCGGTACTAAAGGTCCCCCATACCAGGGCGCGAGCTCACGCCACGTGGTGGCACTTTAGCGCCGGTTCGTGCCAAACCGATACTAAAGGGGGGGCTTTAGTGCTCACCAATTAGTGCCGGTTATGGAACCGGCACTAAAGGCCCTTACGAATCGGTTTTAAAGCTCCGTTTTCTACTAGTGAGAGTGCTATGAATCATCGGCACCGCCGGGCCATTTTACAAGATCCTGGCTTTTCGGAGGAGTCATTTAACGCCTTCAACGCAGCCGATGCGTACCGGGCTGCTCGAGATGGGATTAGCAGGGCCACAAAGCAACATTTGAAAGATGTGCAGGTAAATTCACTTTGTCTGACTATGATAACCATATGCCAGTAGCCCCCGAAACTTAAAGTAGTTGAAAACAACTGATTTAAGGATCAATGTACAACCAGGTTCTTATGGAGAAGAATACCCAGCTGGCTCAGGAACTAGAAAAGTGTCAGCGCCAGCTGCTTGCTGCTAACGCCGAACTGGAGAAGTACAAGGCATCTCCAGGTAATATTTTCCTCCATCGAAAATTCATAAGGCTACACCGATAGTGTGAATCTGGGTTCTGATCTTTGTGTTGGGTCGTTTAGACCAAGTACGAGAGCATCTTGATGCCGCTCGAAGCGAAGAACACAGAGCCAAAAAGCTGCTAGCAGCGGGCGAGCATGTATTGACAAAGGTCATTGAAGAGAAAAAGAAACTCCAGGATTTGAACATCAACCTAGGCGAAGGACTAAAAGATGTGCGAGTGCAGCTAGCCGACTTTGTGAAGGAGAACAAGAAGCTCCGAGGCGGCATATTCAGTATGTGGCCGCTTTTATCTTACAACAGTTTGGAGGTAGCGGAGCTGATATAGCTGTAATTGGAGGTGTGTTGACGAACCGCCCCGAATAGGAGGTGTCCGGATCATCAAATGATCTTCTGCAAGAGCTGTCGCAGTTGCACGAGCAAGCTCGGCAGGCTATGCGGAGTGTAGCCAAGGCTTTATGGCCATCCGACTCCCCTCCAGGAAGCATGGAGAAGGTGGTAGAGCTATTCAAGGGAGCACGACGGCGTATCCGGCTGTGGAAGATATCTGCCTGCCGAGAGGGTGCGCGAGAGGCCTGGGCCATGGTGACGACGCGCTATACTAAGTTGGATCCTAATCACATGGCTCGTGTCGGGCCGGTGGGGCCGAATGGGGAAGAAATTCCCGTTAGTATAGTATATGACCAAGTAGAGGTGGCCGCCAAATATTCTCAACAGGATTGTAAGTTAGACTGCCTGTTGGAAGGTGTAGAGGAAGAGGTGTTCAAGTCCAAGTGATTGTTTACTTTCCTCATCTAGCTGAATTGTATATCATTTGTCATGGCAGACCTTTTCACTTCAACCTCCGGACTCTAAGGTGTGGAGTTTTTCCGAATACCGTCGCGGCCGAATAGGCCAGGGTATGCTTGGAAAACTAGGCGTAGGGGTCATAGTTGCTTGAACAGACAAGTTGTATCCAGCAAGCTATGTTATATTACATTGATATCGTAAGAAACATCTTCCAGAGAGAATAGTTCCGTTAAGGGTTCATTTCCCTGGGTGTGCATGCATTTAATGTACATGTCTGAATTGTGATGCGAGCACCACAGTTTGTATAACTTCTGGGGTGCACGATGGAGTGAGTTTAGGAAACATCTTTAATTCACCGACCGAATATTCCCTTAAGAACGTTAACTTTTGGCTTCACCCAGTCTGAGGCACACATTCGGATGACCCGGCGGTAACAATCACAGAGGTGCTCCCTTTATGCCCTAGCCGAACTAATGGGAACGTAGGGCATAAGCACAGGAGCCAGGCAACCCAGCTTGGCCAAAACTTAAGTCATATCGATGCATATAATGACAAAGAAAAGGTACATATGGGAAAAACTCATATGTGAGGAGCTTGATGCTCACGGAGTGACAAGAACTTCTGTCCGAGAAGCCCCCAGGTACACGTGGCGTACATGTTTAAAGACGTATGTGCCAATGGTGTGCGGTCTAGCCGCACTTAAAGCTTTAAAGCAAGAAAAAAAGAAAGTAATCGGAAAATAGAGAAAAAAATAATGGAAACTATAGGGGAGGAGGAGACGAACAATGTCTTTAGCGGTAGGCGTAGAATCTCCGTAGTCTGGCCGCGTTCCAGGGGTTCGGCTCGAGGCAATTGTTTGATGCATCGTGAAGACGGTACGCTCCTCCGGTGAGAACTTCGTCAATTATGAAGGGACCCTCCCATTTGGGCTTGAGTGTGTCCTTTTTCTTCTTCGGGAGGTGTAGAACGAGTTCGCTGACGTTGTAAGTCTTGGCCCGTACTTCTCTGCTTTGATATCTTCGAGCTTGCTGTTGGTAAACTGCTGAACGGGCTTTTGCGACATCGCGTTCCTCTTCCAGGGCATCTAGGTTGTCCTGCCGATCGAGCTTGGCTTCTCTCTCTTCGTACATACGCACTCTAGGTGAGTCGTGAATAATATCGCAGGGCAATACGGCCTCCGCACCATACACCATGAAGAAAGGAATGTACCCAATAGTATGGTTTGGCGTGGTCCGCAGCCCCTAGAGTACGAAGTCGAGCTCCTCAACTCAGTGCTTGTCTGATTCTTTCAAAGACCGCACTAGTCTGGGCTTGATGCCGCTCATAATAAGACCGTTGGCGCATGCGACTTGACCGTTGGTTTGTGGGTGGTAGACGAAGGCATAATCGAGTTTAATACCCAGATTAGTACACAAGGTTTTTACCTCATCGGCTGTGAAATTGGAGACGTTGTCAGTAATGATGTTGTGTGGGACACCATAATGGTGCACAACATCGTATATGAAGTCTATCACCGGGCTGGACTCGACCGTTTTGACCGGTTTAGCTTCTATCCACTTAGTGAATTTGTCCACCATAACCAGCAGGTATTTTTTCTTATGGCTTCCCCCTTTAAGGGGTCCAACCATGTCTAGTCCCTAGACCGTGAAAGGCCAAGTGATGGGTATTGTTTGTAGGGCAGTGGGGGGCATATGGCTTTGATTGGCAGAGAGTTGGCATCCGACGCAACGTTGGACAAGGTCTTGTGCATCCGCTCGGGCTGTCGGCCAATAAAACCCTATACGGAAGGCCTTGCTAACAAGGGCCCGAGCTGCGGCGTGGTGACCGCCGAGTCTGGCATGGCTTTTAGCCAAGAGTTGTCGCCCCTCTTCCTCGGATATACATCGTTGAAGGACTCCAGTGGCGCTTTTCTTGTAGAGCTCTCCATCATGAACCTTGTAGGCCTTCGAGCGCCGGACACTGCAGCGGGCCTCATTCTGGTCCTCAGGAAGCTCCTTACTATTAAGGTAGGCCAGGAAGGGTTCGGTCCATGGGGCAATGACTGCCATGATGAGATGCGTCGACGGTGTTATGTCGATGTTTTCGGGATCTGGGGTTATGTTTGGGTCCGGACTAGTGTTGCCGTTTTCCCCCTGCCATACCACGGATGGCTTAAAGAGCCTTTCCAGGAAAATATTAGGTGGGACGGGGTCGCGCTTAGCGCCAATACGAGCAAGAACATCCGCCGCTTGATTACTTTCTCGAGCCACATGATGGAACTCGAGCCCCTCGAACCGGGCCAACATTTTTATGACTGCGTTACGATACGCTGCCATCTTCGGATCTTTAGCGTCGGAATCTCCATTTATTTGAGATATTGCAAGGTTTGAGTCCCCGCACACTTCTAGGCATTGTATACCCATGGAGACAGCCATCCGGAGACCATGCAACAAGGCCTCGTATTCGGCTGCGTTATTGGAGTGTGTGTATAGTATTTGGAGAACGTACCAGATGACATCTCCAGTAGGGGACGTTAGAACGACACCCGCTCCTAACCCTGCCAGCATTTTGGAGCCGTCAAAGTACATGACCCAATTGGAGTATGTGTCGTACTCTTTAGGGAGTTCAGCCTCTGTCCATTCGGCGATGAAGTCGGCCAGTACTTGGGATTTGATAGCTCGATGTGGTTTATATGTAATGTCAAATGGCAGGAGCTCGATGGCCTATTTGGCAATTCGGCCCGTAGCATCGTGGTTGTTTATAATGTCATTTAGTGTTACTTCAGAGGCCACCGTGATCGAACACTCCTGGAAGTAGTGACGGAGCTTCCGGGATGCCATGAAGACCGCGTATGCTATTTTTTGATAATGAGGGTACCGGGATTTGCATGGTGTAAGGACAGTAGATACGTAGTATACTAGCTTCCGAAGCGGGAATTCAAGTCCATCCTGTTCTCATTCGACAACGAGTATGGCGCTCACCACCTGATGTGTTGCCGATATGTATAATAACATCGGTTCACCGGAGTTTGGTGCGGCCAGGATTGGATTGCTCGCAAGAAGGGTTTTTATTTCTTCTAGTCCGGCTGTTGTCGCGTTCGTTCACTCGAAGTGGTCGGTTCGCTGTAGAAGGCGATAGAGAGGCAGTGCCTTTTCTCCTAATCTGGAGAAAAAGCGGCTGAGAGCTGCCACGCAACCTGCAAGTTTTTGAACTTGCTTAAGATCTGTTGGTTTAGCCAATTGTGACAAAGCTCGGATTTTGGCTGGGTTTGCTTCGATTCCTCTATTGGAAACGATAAAGCCCAGCAGTTTTCCAGTGGGGACGCCAAAGACACACTTTTCCGGGTTGAGCTTAATGTCATACGCCCTGAGGTTGTCGAATGTAAGACGTAAGTCGTCTATTAGTGTTTCCATGTGCCTGGTTTTGATGATGACGTCATCAACGTAAGCTTCTACTATTTTGCCAATCTGTTTCTCCAGGCATGTTTGAATCATGCGTTGATATGTGGCGCCGGCGTTCTTGAGCCCAAAGGGCATGGTGTTGAAGCAGAATGGCCCGTATGGGGTAATAAATGCTGTTGCAGCTTGCTCGGTTCCTTCATTTTGATTTGATGGTATCCGGAGTATGCATCGAGGATACACGGTGAGTCGTGCCCTGCGTTGGCGTCAATGATTTGATCAATGCGGGGGAGGGGGAAGGGATCCTTAGGGCATGCTTTGTTGAGGTCTTTGAAATCGACGCACATGCGCCAGGATTTGTCCTTCTTTGGTACCATCACCAGGTTTGCCAGCCAGTCCGGATGTTTGATTTCTCTAATGAATCCGGCCTCGATGAGTTTGGCCAGCTCCTCCCCCATGGCTTGTCGCTTGGGTTTGCTTAACCGGTTTAAACCCCTTTAATATATTGAGGCAATGTTCGGCCAGCTTGCGTGGGATCCCTGGCATGTTCGAAGGGTGCCAGGCAAATATGTCTCAGTTTTCGCATAGGAATTCTCATAGTGCGGCGTCAACTGCTGGGTTCAATTGAGCTACGATGGATGTTGTCTTCTTGGGGTCCGTTGGGTGGACCTGGAATTTGACTATTTCTTCTGCCGATTTGAATGAGGTGGATTTGGGGCGTTTGTCGAGGATCACATCGTCCCTGTCCACTGTGGAGCATAGTGCGGTTAATTCTTCGGTCGCGAGAGCTTCGGATAGCGCCTCCAGGGCCAAGGATGCGGTTTTGTTTTCAGCGCGGAGTGCTATGTCTGGATCACCGACGAGAGTGATTATACCATTTGGTCCGGGCATTTTGAGCTTCATATATCCGTAGTGAGGTATAGCTTGGAAGCGTGTAAAAGCATCCCGCCCCAACAGGGCGTGATATCCGCTGCTGAAAGGGGCCACTTGGAAGGTTATTTCTTCAGACCGATAGTTCTCCGGTGATCTGAATACCATGTCAAGTGTGATTTTGCCCGCGCACCGCGCCTCCCGACTAGGAATAATTCCCCGAAAGGTTGTGTTACTTTGTTTGATGTGTCTCCTGTCTATTTCCATTTTATGGAGTGCGTCCTCATAAATGAGGTTTAGTCCGCTGCTGCCGTCCATGAGGACCTTGGTGAGTCGAAACCCATCCACGATGGTGCTGAGGACTAACACGGCTGGTGCTCATGCTGCTCTGTACTTTGGTTCGCCACCGGCGTTGAATGTTATAGCCGTGTCATTCCATGGGTTTATTACAGCAATTTGGCAGACTTCGTTGAGCTCGTGAAGCGCCCTTTTGCGCTTGTTATTTGAAGAGAATGTCTCGAAGACTGTCAATACTCTTGGGTCGTCGTCTTCTGGGGGGTGTTGTTCTGGGGCGTCCTTGATAAGGATGTCCTCGCCGCTCTTGGCTACCTGTCGTAGTATCCAGCATGCTCTAAGGCTGTGGATTGCCACGGTAGCTGTGTTGGAAGCCCTAGAGGCAATAATAAAATGATTATTATTATATTTCCTTGTTCATAATAATTGTCTATTATTCATGCTATAATTGTGTTATCCAGAAATCATAATACATGTGTGAATACATAGACCACAACATGTCCCTAGTGAGCCTCTAGTTAACTAGCTCGTTGATCAATAGATAGTCATGGTTTCCTGACTATGGACATTGGATGTCATTGATAACGGGATCACACCATTAGGAGAATGATGTGATGGACAAGACCCAATCCTAAGCATAGCACAAGATCGTGTAGTTCGTTTGCTAGAGCTTTTCCAATGTCAAGTATCATTTCCTTAGACCATGAGATCTTGTAACTCCCGGATGCCGTAGGAGTGCTTTGGGTGTACCAAACGTCACAACGTAACTGGGTGACAATAAAGGTATACTACAGGTATCCCCGAAAGTATCTGTTGGGTTGACACGGATCGAGACTGGGATTTGTCACTCCGTATGACGGAGAGGTATCTCTGGGCCCACTCGGTAATGCATCATCATAATGAGCTCAATGTGACCAAGTGTTTGGTCACGGGATCATGCATTACGGTACGAGTAAAGTGACTTGCCGGGAATGAGATTGAACGAGGTATTGGGATACCGACAATTGAATCTCGGGCAAGTAACGTACCGATTGACAAAGGGAATTGTATACGGGATTACTTGAATCGTTGACATCTTGGTTCATCCGATGAGATCATCGAGGAGCATGTGGGAGCCAACATGGGTATCCAGATCCCACTGTTGGTTATTGACCGGAGAGTCGTCTCGGTCATGTTTGCCTGTCTCTCGAACCCGTAGGGTCTACACACTTAAGGTTCGGTGACGCTAGGGTTCTAGAGATATTAGTATGCGGTAACCCGAAAGTTGTTCGGAGTCCCGGATGAGATCCCGGACGTCACGAGGAGTTCCGGAATGGTCCGGAGGTGAAGATTTATATATAGGAAGTCCAGTTTCGGCCATCGGGAAGGTTTCGGGGGTAATCGGTATTGTACCGGGACCATCGGAAGGGTCCCGGGGGTCCACCGGGTGGGGCCACCTATCCCAGAGGGCCCCATGGGCTGAAGTGGGAGGGGAACCAGCCCCTGATGGGCTGGTGCGCCCCCCATGGGCCTCCCCCAGCGCCTAGGGTTGGAAACCCTAGGGTTGTGGGGCGCCCCACCTGACTTGGGGGGCAAGTCCCCCCCTTTGGCCACCACCCCCCTTGGAGATGGGATCTCCTAGGGCCGGCCCCCCCTAGGGGCCCTATATATAATGGGGGAGAGAGGGCAGCCGCACCCAAGTCTCTGGCACCTCCCTCTCCCCTCGTAACACCTCTCCCTCTCGTTGGAGTTTGGCGAAGCCCTGCCGAGATCACCGCTGCTTCCACCACCACGCCGTCGTGCTGTTGGATCTCCATCAACCTCTCCTTCCCCTTGCTGGATCAAGAAGGAGGAGACGTCTTCCCCAACCGTACGTGTGTTGAACGCGGAGGTGCCGTCCGTTCGGCGCTCGGTCATCGGTGATTTGGATCACGATGAGTACGACTCCATCAACCCCATTCTCTTGAACGCTTCCGCTCGTGATCTACAAGGGTATGTAGATGCACTCCTCTCCCTCATTGCTAGATGACTCCATAGATTGATCTTGGTGATGCGTAGAAAATTTTAAAATTCTGCTACGTTCCCCAACAGTGGCATCATGAGCTAGGTCTATGTGTAGTTTCTATGCACGAGTAGAACACAAGTTGTTGTGGGCGTCGATTTTGTCAATTTGCTTGCCGTTACTAGTCTTATCTTGATTCGGCGGCATCATGGGATGAAGCGGCCCGGACCGACCTTACACGTACGCTTACGTGAGACTGGTTCCACCGACTGACATGCACTAGTTGCATAAGGTGGCTAGCGGGTGTCTGTCTCTCCCACTTTAGTCGGATTAGATTCGATGAAAAGGGTCCTTATGAAGGGTAAATAGAAATTGGCATATCACGTTATGGTTTTGGCGTAGGTAAGAAACGTTCTTGCTAGAAACCTATAGCAGCCACGTAAAATTTTTGCAACAACAATTAGAGGACGTCTAACTTGTTTTTGCAGCATGTGCCGTGTGATGTGATATGGCCAAAAGGATGTGATGTATGAGATTGATCATGTTCTTGTAATAGGAATCACGACTTGCATGTCGATGAGTATGACAACCGGCAGGAGCCATAGGAGTTGTCTTAATTTATTTATGACCTGCGTGTCAACTTATACGTCATGTAATTACTTTACTTTATCGCTAACCATTAGCCATGGTAGTAGAAGTAATAGCTGACGAGACAACTTCATGAAGACACGATGATGGAGATCATGATGATGGAGATCACGGTGTCATGCCGGTGAAGACGATGATCATGGCGCCCCGAAGATGGAGATCAAAAGGAGCAAAATGATATTGGCCATATCATGTCACTATTTGATTGCATGTGATGTTTATCATGTTTTACATCTTATTTGCTTAGAACGATGGTAGCATAAATAAGATGATCCCTCGCAATAATTTCAAGAAAGTGTTGCCCCTAACTATGCACCGTTGCTAAGGTCCGTTGTTCCGAAGCACCACGTGATGATCGGGTGTGATAGGTTCTAACATTCGCATACAATGGGTGTAAGCCAGATTTACACACGCAATACACTTAAGTTGACTTGACGAGCCTAGCATGTATAGACATGGCCTCGGAACACGGAAGACCGAAAGGTCGAACATGAGTCGTATGGAAGATACGATCAACATGGAGATGTTCACCGATGATGACTAGTCCATCTCACGTGATGATCGGACACGGTCTAGTTGAGTCGGATCATGTATCACTTAGATGACTAGAGGGATGTCTAATCTGAGTGGGAGTTCATTAAAAAAATTTGATTAGATGAACTTAATTATCATGAACTTAGTCTAAAAACCTTTGCAAAATGTCTTGTAGATCAAATGGCCAACGCTCATGTCAACCTCAACTTCAACGCGTTCCTAGAGAAAACCAAGCTGAAAGATGATGGCAGCAACTATACGGACTGGGTCCAGAACCTGAGGATCATCCTCATAGCAGCCAGGAAAGCATATGTCCTAGAAGCACCGCTAGGTGAAGCACCCATTCCAGAGAACCAAGAAGTTATGAACGCTTAGCAGTCACGTGCTGATGATTACTCCCTCGTTCAGTGCGGCATGCTTTACAGCTTAGAACCGGGGCTCCAAAAGCGTTTTGAGCAACACGGAGCATGAGATGTTCGAAGAGCTGAAAATGGTTTTCCAAGCTCATGCCCGGGTCGAGAGATATGAAGTCTCCGACAAGTTCTACAGTTGTAAGATGGAGGAAAATAGTTCTGTCAGTGAGCACATACTCAAAATGTCTGGGTTGCACAACCGCTTGTCCCAGCTAGACATTAACCTCCCGGACGAGGCGGTCATTGACAGAATCCTTCAGTCGCTCCCACCTAGCTACAAGAGCTTTGTGATGAACTACAATATGCAGGGGATGGTGAAAACTATTCCTGAAGTATTTTCAATGCTGAAATCAGCGGAGGTGGAAATCAAAAGGGAACATCAAGTGTTGATGGTCAATAAAACCACTAGTTTCAAGAAAGGCAAGGGTAAGAAGAACTTCAAGAAGGACAGCAAGGGAGTTGCCGCGGCCAGTAAATTAGTTGCCGAGAAGAAGCCAAAGAATGGACCCAAACCTGAGACTGAGTGCTTTTATTGCAAGGGAAAGGGACACTGGAAGCGGAACTGCCCCAAATACTTAGCGGACAAGAAGGCCGGCAACACTAAAGGTATATGTGATATACATGTAATTGATGTGTACCTTACCAGTACTCGTAGTAGCTCCTGAGTATTTGATACCGGTGCGGTTGCTCATATTTGTAACTCAAAACAGGAGCTATGGAATAAGCGGAGACTGGCGAAGGACGAGGTGACGATGCGCGTCGGGAATGGTTCCAAGGTCGATGTGATCGCCGTCGGCACGCTACCTCTACATTTACCTACGGGATTAGTTTTAAACCTTAATAATTGTTATTTAGTGCCAGCTTTGAGCATGAACATTGTATCTGGATCTCGTTTAATACGAGATGGCTGCTCATTTAAATCCGAGAATAATGGTTGTTCTATTTATATGAGAGATATGTTTTATGGTCATGCCCCGCTGGTCAATGGTTTATTCTTAATGAATCTCGAACGTAATGTTACACATATTCATAGTGTGAATACCAAAAGATGTAAGATTGATAATGATAGTCCCACATATCTCTGGCAATGCCGCCTTGGTCACATCGGTGTCAAACACATGAAGAAGCTCCATACAGATGGACTTTTGGAGTCTCTTGATTTTGAATCATTTGACACGTGCGAACCATGCCTCATGGGTAAAATGACCAAGACTCCGTTCTCCGGAACAATGGAGCGAGCAACCAACTTGTTGGAAATTATACATACTGATGTGTGCGGTCCAATGAGCGTTGAGGCTCGCGGTGGCTATCGTTATGTTCTCACTCTCACCGATGACTTAAGTAGATATGGGTATGTCTATTTGATGAAACACAAGTCTGAGACCTTTGAAAAGTTCAAGGAATTTCAGAATGAGGTAGAGAATCAACGTGACCGAAAGATAAAATTCTTACGATCAGATCGTGGGGAGAATATTTAAGTCACGAATTTGGTACGCACTTAAGGAAATGTGGAATCGTTTCACAACTCACGCTGCCTGCAACACCTCAGCATAACGGTGTGTCCGGACGTTGTAATCGCACTCTATTGGATATGGTGCGATCTATGATGTCACTCACTAATTTACCGCTATCATTTTGGGGATACGCTCTAGAGACAGCTACATTCACTTTAAATAGGGCGCCGTCTAAATCCGTTGAGACGACACCGTATGAATTATGGTTTGGGAAGAAACCTAAGCTATCGTTTCTAAAAGTTTGGGGATGCGATGCTTATGTCAAGAAACTTCAACCTGAAAAGCTCGAACCCAAGTCGTAAAAATGCGTCTTCATAGGATACCCTAAGGAAACCATTGGGTATACCTTCTACCTCAGATCCGAAGGCAAGATCTTTGTTGCCAAGAACGGGTCCTTTCTGGAGAAAGAGTTTCTCTCGAGAGAAGTAAGTGGGAGGAAAGTAGAACTCGATGAAGTACTGCCTCTTGAACCGGAAAGTAGCACAACTCAGGAAGATGTTCCTGTGGTGCCTGCACCGACTAGAGAGGAAGTTAATGATAATGATCAAGGTACTTCGGATCAAGTTGCTACTGAACTTCGAAGGTCCACAAGGACATGTTCCACACCAGAATGGTATGGCAACCCTGTCCTGGAAATCATGTTGTTAGACAATGGTGAACCTTCGAACTATGAAGAAGCAATGGCGGGCCCAGATTCCAACAAATGGCTTGAAGCCATGCAATCCGAGATAGGATCCATGTATGAAAACAAAGTATGGACTTTGACAGACTTGCCCGATGATCGGCGAGCGATAGAGAATAAATGGATCTTTAAGAAGAAGACGGACGCGGATGGTAATGTTACCATCTATAAGGCTCGACTTGTCGCTAAGGGTTATCGATAAATTCAAGGGGTTGACTACGATGAGACCTTCTCACCCGTAGCGAAGCTGAAGTCCGTCCGAATCATGTTAGCAATTGCCGCATACTATGATTATGAGATATGGCAAATGGACGTCAAAACGGCATTCCTTAACGGCTTTCTTAAGGAAGAATTGTATATGATGCAGCCGGAAGGTTTTGTCGATCCTAAGAATGCTAACAAGGTATGCAAGCTCCAGCGCTCCATCTATGGGCTGGTGCAAGCATCTCGGAGTTGGAACATTCGCTTTAATGAAATGATCAAAGCGTTTGGGTTTATGCAGAATTATGGAGAAGCCTGCGTTTACAAGAAAGTGAGTGGGAGCTCTATAGCATTACTCATATTATATGTGGATGGCATACTTTTGATGGGAAATGATATAGAACTTTTGCACAGTATTAAGTCCTACTTGAGTAAGTGTTTTTCAATGAAGGACCTTGGAGAAGCTGCTTACATATTAGGCATCAAGATCTATAGAGATAGATCGAGACGCCTCATAGGTCTTTCACAAAGCACATACCTTGATAAGATATTGAAGAAGTTCAATATGGATCAGTCCAAGAAGGGGTTCTTGCCTGTGTTGCAAGGTGTGAAATTGAGCTCAGCTCAATGTCTGACCACGGCAGAAGATAGAGAAAAGATGAGTGTCGTCCCCTATGCCTCAGCCATAGGGTCTATCATGTATGCCATGCTGTGTACCAGACCTGATGTAAACCTTGCCATGAGTTTGGTAGGAAGGTACCAAAGTAATCCCTGTATGGAACACTGGACAGCGGTCAAGAACATCCTGAAGTACCTGAAAAGGACTAGGGATATGTTTCTCGTATATGGAGGTGACGAGGAGCTCTCGTAAAGGGTTACGTCGATGCTAGCTTCGACACAGATCTGGATGACTCTAAGTCACAAACCGGATACGTGTATATTTTGAATGGTGGGGCAGTAAGCTGGTGCAGTTGCAAGCAAAGCGTCGTGGCAGGATCTACATGTGAAGCGGAGTACATGGCAGCCTCGGAGGAATCACATGAAGCAATCTGGATGAAGGAGTTCATCACCGACCTAGGAGTCATACCCAATGCGTCGGGGCCGATCACTCTCTTCTGTGACAACACTGGAGCTATTGCCCTTGCCAAGGAGCCCAGGTTTCACAAGAAGACCAGGCACATCAAGCGGCGCTTCAACTCCATTCATGAAAATGTTCAAGATGGAGACATAGATATTTGCAAAGTACATACGGATCTGAATGTCGTAGATCCGTTGACTAAACCTCTTCCGCGAGCAAAACATGATCAACACCAGAACTCTATGGGTGTTCGATTCATCACAATGTAACTAAATTATTGACTCTAGTGCAAGTGGGAGACTGTTGGAAATATGCCCTAGAGGCAATAATAAAATGATTATTATTATATTTCCTTGTTCATGATAATTGTCTATTATTCATGCTATAATTGTGTTATCCGGAAATCATAATACATGTGTGAATACATAGACCATAACATGTCCCTAGTGAGACTCTAGTTAACTAGCTCATTGATCAATAGATAGTCATGGTTTCCTGACTATGGACATTGGATGTCATTGATAACAGGATCACATCATTAGGAGAATGATGTGATGGACAAGACCCAATCCTAAGCATAGCACAAGATCGTGTAGTTCGTTTGCTAGAGCTTTTCCAATGTCAAGTATCATTTCCTTAGACCATGAGATCGTGTAACTCCCGGATGCCGCAGGAGTGCTTTGGGTGTACCAAACGTCACAATGTAACTGGGTGACAATAAAGGTATACTACAGGTATCCCCGAAAGTATCTGTTGGGTTGACATGGATCGAGACTGGGATTTGTCACTCCGTATGACGAAGAGGTATCTCTGGGCCCACTCGGTAATGCATCATCATAATGATCTCAATGTGACCAAGTGTTTGGTCACGGGATCATGCATTACGGTACGAGTAAAGTGACTTGCCGGGAATGAGATTGAACGAGGTATTGGGATACCGACGATCGAATCTCGGGCAAGTAACGTACCGATTGACAAAGGGAATTGTATACGGGATTACTTGAATCCTCGACATCGTCGTTCATCCGATGAGATCATCGAGGAGCATGTGGGAGCCAACATGGGTATCCAGATCCCGCTGTTGGTTATTGACCGGAGAGTCGTCTCGGTCATGTCTGCTTGTCTCCCGAACCCGTAGGGTCTACACACTTAAGGTTCGGTGACGCTAGGGTTATAGAGATATTAGTATGCGGTAACCCGAAAGTTGTTTGGAGTCCCGGATGAGATCCCGGACGTCACGAGGAGTTCCAGAATGCTCCGGAGGTGAAGATTTATATGTAGGAAGTCCAGTTTCAGCCATCGGGAAGGTTTCGGGGATAATCGGTATTGTACCGGGACCACCGGAAGGGTCCCGAGGGTCCACCGGGTGGGGCCACCTATCCCGGAGGGCCCCATGAGCTGAAGTGGGAGGGGAACCAGCCCCTGGTGGGCTGGTGTGCCCCCATGGGCCTCCCCCTGCGCCTAGGGTTGGAAACCCTAGGGGTGGGGGCGCCCCACCTGACTTGGGGGGCAAGTCCCCCCCTTTGGCCGCCGCCCCCGTGGAGATGGGATCTCCTAGGACCGGCGCCCCCCTTGGGGCCCTATATATAGTGGGGGGAGAGAGGGCAACCGCACCCAAGTCTCTGGCGCCTCCCTCTCCCCTCGTAACACCTCTCCCTCTCGTTGGAGCTTGGCGAAGCCCTGCCGAGATCACCGCTGCTTCCACCACCACATCGTCGTGCTGCTGGATCTCCATCAACCTCTCCTTCCCCTTGCTGGATCAAGAAGGAGGAGACGTCTTCCCCAACCGTACGTGTGTTGAACGCGGAGGTGTCGTCCGTTCGGCGCTCGGTCATCGGTGGTTTCGATCACGACGAGTACGACTCCATCAACCCCGTTCTCTTGAACGCTTCCGCTCACGATCTACAAGGGTACGTAGATGCACTCCTCTCCCTCGTTGCTAGATGACTCCATAGATTGATCTTGGTGATGCGTAGAAAATTTTAAAATTCTCTACGTTCCCCAACAATCTGTTGTTGTATGTATTTTGCATGGGACATCGAGCCACCCTTCCAGAACAGTGTCGTGCCGTATAGTGGCTTTGTTTTTTTTACTGTTGGATTGGGCGTGCCATGAGGGTACGCCCTTTTCGCCTGTAGGGGAAGTTGGGTTGGGGCTGGTGGTTCCCAGCAAGCTGCCCGAGTTTCCCAGGCGCTTTCCATCGCGCAGTATTTTTGTACGATGGTCGCTAAGTCAGCAAATTTTAGTATGCGGCGGCGATTGATGGCATTGAGGATTCCTTCGTCCGCAGAATTTTTGCAGAACGCTGATATTGCGTCCTCGTCACGGCAATCCTTTACTTTGTCCTTGACAAGGAGGAATCTGGCCCAAAAGTGGTGGACCTTCTCCTGAGATTGCTTTTTATGCTCATGAGAGCCTCTATGTCCGGGTGGGTGGGTGGAATTAAATCCGAACCCCGACCTAACCGGTTGTCCGGAGTCCGACGACCTTTCGGACTAGACAGTCTGAGTTCTGGAATATCTTCTGATTGTTTGGAACCGCCATCCGATGCTATGTTCGGAGGGCTAGTTGCGTCCTTTCGCGGGTGAGTATCCGGTTCTTTATGAACGGCGACCTGAACATAGTCCGTCTTCAATATAGAAGAAGACTCGCCATCCTGCTCCATCACTGCCGCGATCTGGTGGGTGACCGGTGGGGATTCGGTCTCTCCCTGATTGGTTTTAGGCCCGATCTGATCGTAATCTATGACGATTCCCAAAGCGGCGATGCGATCTAGGAGCTCGTTTAAGGACGAAAACTCAACCGGATCCATCTGCTTGGAGTGCTCGGAGTTGATGCTAAGGGGATTTTCAATGGCCCGAGAGGTCATCGTCGGCTCCGCGGCCGAACGAGCGATCATAGTAAAGTCGCCCATTCGGAAGGTTTGGCCCGAGGCCAAAACTACCCCTGCGGTAATGTTGTCTTTAATGACAAGGTGAGCCATCGAGCCTTTCATTCACGGCACAGTGGAACTCTCAATGAAAGCACCAATGTCGGTGTCAAAACCGGCGGATCTCAGGTAGGGGGTGCCGAACTGTGCGTCTAGGATCGATGGTAACAGGAGACAGGGGACCCGATGTTTACCCAGGTTCGGGCCCTCTCTATGGAGGTAAAACCCACGTCCTGCTTGATTGATATTGATGAATATGAGTGTTACAAGAGTGAATCTACCACGAGATTGTAATGGCTAAACCCTAGAAGTCTAGCCAATGTGGGTATGGTAATGAGTATATGTGTTGTCCCTTCCGGACTACCCCCTTCGGTTTATATAGACACCGAGAGGATCTAGGTTTTACATGGAGTCGGTTACATAAGAAGGAATCTTCGGTCGCCAAGCTTTCCTTTCACGCCAAGTAGAGTCCAATCCGGACACGGTGTAGTCTTCGACCTTCATGTCTTCACATCCCATCAGTCCGGCCCAAAGGATAATAGGCCGGACGCCCGAGGACCCCTTAGTCCAGAACTCCCTCAGTCGCCGCCTGCCATCTCAACAGTGAAGCACATCACCACCGACTACCATCTCGCTGGAGATAGCCCTGCCTAGACTAGTTGGCCAAGGGGCCAAGATGGACGGATCAAGAGCAAGGCATATCAGTTCGTGGTGTTAAAGCTCGCCTGGCCGCAACACTCACCCCAGATCCATCTGGGGCGGCCAGGAGGCCGAGATCTGGTAGGGATGGCTAGGCGATCCTGACTGGTCACACAGTAGGTGCACACATCCCCGGACGGCCTTAGATGGAGCCCAAGTAGCCAACAACCCAGTGGATTCAGGACTTGGTGGCCACCAGCCATTACGGCTCCGGGACCTTGGATCCAAAGGAGGGGCTAGAAAGATAGCAGATAGTCAAAAATTGCAAACCGAGGTCGAGATTCATGGAGCGCTTATTTGAAAAGTTCAAAATTCAAATGTTTAGGTTTCAAAAATTCTTTAAAAATACACACATACATTAAAAGTACTGGCAAGGATGATGCAGATCTCTATTCTGAAGATGGGTTGGAGGTTCGATGATGATGGCGGTTTCTAAAACATGTGCATGTGATGTATGCTTTAGGTTAACTGCGCCAGTTGTAGGTTCCGATACGTTATGTGAATGGATCGGCGACGACACCGGTTTTAGATATGGAAAGTGAAAGCACTCACATTATTGAGTTTGTAGCCTTGTAGGTGTGAGTGGTGGCTTCCGGTAGTTTGATGTATGTTCTTGTTAGATCTTTATTGAATAATTAATAAAAATGGCAGTATGCATCAATCGATGCAGAGGTACGGGGTTTTAACCACCTTTTCAAAAAAAAGTGCATGATTTTGTTTTTTTACAGCTCACATCTAAACGTATTTCGTGATGAAATTTCACACGCATCTAGTAGACACAACTACTTGTGTATTTTTTCAGATTGTTTTGAAACTTAAAAGATTGATTTTAAAGTTTTTGAAAAAATCGGCTTCCTGGAGCCCCAGAGCAAAAACTCCCGGATAGTTTTTTGTTTGGGGCGCGAATGAAAGAGTATATTACTCAGCAGAAATGGACTAGGACCAATCTAGCCTATGACAACGGAACGGGACCAGTAGAGGTTGAGGAGCAGGAATGCCGGCTTGAGTACATGCATACCACCCACGAATTTCAGTCGACATACAGCACCCACGAAAATCGAGTTTGGCAGGCAGCTGTGGGCACGGACTGATACTTGCAACGCATGGCCACCCACTAATTCAGTCGACGGACAGCACCGTGCATGAAAATCAAGTTCCAACCACTTGCAAGTTGCAATGCATGCTTCCTTCCACGCGTGTATAAAATACGATGCAGTTTGTGCCAAGACAAGAGCACTTCTTGCTGAGTTATTGCGTTTGTGTGCACATAGTTACATACCACCATGGCGAAATCCTGGCTGCTGCTGTTCTGCTTGGCGTTTCTCTTGCCGGCGGCAAGCGCGACGTGCCACCCCGACGACCTACGTGCGCTGCGGGGCTTGGCCCGGAACCTTAGGGGCGGTGGCGCCGCCCACCTCCACAGCGTGTGGTCTGGCGCCTCGTGCTGCGATTGGGAAGGTGTGGGCTGCCATGGTGCCAGCGGCCGCGTCACGGCTCTGCGGCTCCATGGTCACGGCCTCGCGGGGCCCATCCCAGGAGCCTCCCTTGCGGGCCTCACAAGGTTGGAGGAGCTCTTCCTCGGCTCCAACTCTTTCGCGGGCACCCTTCCCGACGAGCTCTTCAGCCTTGCTGGGCTGCGGAGGCTCTCCCTCGCATCCAACAACCTCGCCGGTCAACTGAGCTCGTGCCTCAGCGACCTCAGAAACCTCACCTTGCTGGATTTGTCCATCAACCACTTCTCCGGCCACCTCCCTGACAACGTGTTCCGTGACCTCATGTCGCTCGAGCATTTGGTTGCACACTCCAATGGCTTCTCCGGATCACTGCCACCGTCCCTGTCATCACTGTCATCTCTCCGTGAGCTTAACCTCCGAAATAACTCTCTGTCTGGTCCGATTTCTCATGTCAACTTCTCTGGCATGCCGCTTCTTGCTTCGGTTGACTTGAGCACAAACTACCTGAATGGGTTGCTGCCAGTTAGCCTCGCCGACTGCGGCGAGCTAAGGTCGCTCAGCCTTGCCAACAACAGATTGGTCGGCACCATCCCGTCGTGGATTGGTGAGCTTGACCACCTTCACTACTTGGATCTCTCAAATAATTCAATGATTGGCAAGGTACCCAAGAGTTCGACACGACTCAAGGGCCTCGCCACTGTTGTGGGGCATTCACCGGGTATGGCTTTCACTAACATGCCCTTGTACGAGAAGCGTAACAGACGCATTCTCGGCCAACAACCAAATGTCATATCTGGAAGCCGCAACACTATTAGATCTGGGACCAACAATGTTCTATCTGGGAATGACAACACTGTCATATCCGGGAATGATAATGTTGTAACTGGGAGTAACAATGTCGTATCTGGTAGTGGCAATGTCGTGACTGAGAGAAACCATGTTGTTTCTGGGAGCGACAATGTCGTATCCGGGAGGAACAATGTCGTAACTGGGAGCAATAATGTTGTATCTGGGAGAAACCATGTCGTATCTGGGAATAACAAAGTCGTAACTGGAGGTTAGTGATCTGTCAGTGGATTAGTTCCCTCTTCTCCGGAGGAGCTCATGTCCTTGTCCAAGTTTAGTGTAGTTCACAATCTCTTAGTGGGGCCAATCGCGTATTTGTAACTTCATGGGTATAGAATCCTATTACTACTAAAATATCCACAAAACGTTTTATATCCACGCTGAACTAAACAGCAACTGGCTTGCGGCCGATGTAGATCAAGCTTGTTTGCTTATGTGCAAATTTGCATCGTGGATGTCTAACGTGGTGAACTGGTCATTATTGCATCTCTTCTATTCTATGTGATGTATGATGCTTTCTTATATATGATGATCGGGCTATGGATAATATGGTTAATTATGCATACATGATGTCATCTAGCTATACGCTTTGCTTGTGCAAGTGTCAATGTTAATCACATGCACCAATGTGAAATGTTTGGATGAAGGAGATGGAACAAAAGAGCTGACATAAATGTTGTTGGCATCAGGTCGTCACTTATGTAGTGCTAAACTTTTGACTATCCATCCACATAACAATAGGTTCAACGCTCCGTGGGTTCTTTTTCGTTATGTTCTTGTGTTGAAGTAGTGTGCCAGTTGATACAATTTCAGACGGGGTCTCACATAACCCATTTTTTTTGACAAATTATGAATTTATTGGCTTAAAATGGAGCATCAAGAGTATACAAACACAATGAGCCCTCACCCAGCCACCGTCACCTGATCCAACCACCAAAAGCCAAACTCCACATATGTCAGTGGTGATGCAATATGGATCCTTGGTCAGGTGCATCTTGTAGTTCTTTTGTGGCATGATTGTCTACACCTACGTAGTTCTCAATTAAATTAAAAAACATGTAAGTGTCTTAAGGTTTGATTATTACTTGGAACTACTGTGCATATAATTCTGTGCCTAGTTCCTGGAAGACGCAAGGAGGGTTGCCAAGATTAGCAGGGACATGACCATGGCAAAGATCTTTTGCAAGCCATGGTAGCCTAGGGTAGCCTGATAGTTGGGGTTAGACTATCTGAGGTCTAGGTAGGAATGCAAATCAGTGGTACAATGCAAGGGTTTATTTGTATATAGGTATTGCGTATTTATAGCGAACCACAAGTGAGATTTACATGCGTATGTATGGAAACTGCAAGTGTGAATTCAGAAATAACTATTATAAAATGGTATCAACCTTTGATTTTGACAGAGTGGGTAATAATAACTCTTGCCATAATTGTCACTAGAGGGTCGTGTTAACTTCATGCTACAGACAGTACAAGAAGATCTGATGGTAGCACCGCTTGTTGGTTGCGCCGTGTGCCACACAGTGTTACCCATGTTGTATTAGCGGGCTGTAATTCTGTTTTTGAGGAATAAAACCCACATTATTCCGCAAAAAAACTTCATGCTTCGGTTAATTCATCCAAAAGTTGATATCCAAGCCAGGAGGTCTCGACTTCATGCTTGAATTGGCTGGAGCATGTATTCAATATGGTATCCAAGCCAGGAGGTCTCGACTTCAAAACCTTGCCAGCGCAGTATTAAAGAAAACAGTTTTGTGCCCTAACTATTGCATATCTCAGTCCAATATCATTAATTTTACATGAAGATTCATGCAGACATTTTTTTGTCTTTTTTCTTTCCCTTTCTAATTTGATTGTGCCATTTAGATGTACAATAAGTAGGGCACATCTAGATCGAAAAAAATATATTATGCGGACTACATCAATTGCATGTAAGACCCGAGCAATATACTTCAGCCACGCTGGGACACAGATCACATAATGCCAAATATAGAGGAAATGCCTCGTTGGTTGATGCACTAGAATCAGTCAGAAGGAAACTTTGGAAAATCATCCTCAAAATCGTTTGTAGATTTATTTTTTGAGCAAAAAAAAAAACATTACAAGTTTTCTTCAGAATCACGGGGACTTTGATTCAATGGCAATGCTTCTGGGTATACAAATAATATCAGGGGTTGACATAGACCACACATGACGTCTTTTGTCGAGCCCAGACGATGCTTAGGCCAAAGCGTGGGCTTCGACAATCGTCTCTCTCCGTTCATGCATGCCTCAAACATGTACTTCCTCCGTCTGAAAATACTTGTCCAAAGAATGGATGTATCTAGATGTATTTTAGTTCTACATACATCCATTTGTATCCATTTCTACGACAAGTATTTCCGGACGGAGGGAGTAGTACCCAAAAGCCTGAGCCAATCCATCATGGTTGTGGACAATCCGGTGCTACCTGCACTTGATTTAAGTGAAGACTGAGTGCTAATGATAGCTTCCAAAATCCAAAGTAGTTTGATCGGATAATCTTGTGTGGGACCGGCCGCAACTCTACCTTCATGCGACTCTATCTTATACACTCCTCGACGACTGGAACTTCTTTTTCTGTGATCACCACCAGGGGAGAGGGGGGCAGATCCCGCCATGGTGGCAAGATCTGCTAGTGTAGTTTTTCCACCCCCTAACTTTCATATTGGCGGTTGTTATTGAGTTCGGCGGATTTTGGTGACAGTGCTTGCTGTAAGACTCTCAGCTCCAACTTCTTCAACTTCTTCTTGTTATCTTCCAAGAGAAGACCTGCGCGACGGTCTTCCTGCCCAAAAGCCTGAGCCAATGTTTCATCATGATTGTGGAGCAATCTGATGCTACCTGCACTTGATTTAACTGAAGATTGAGTGCTAATGATAGCTTCCAAAGTAGTTGGATCGGATATTCCTGTGTGGGCCCAGCCGTAACTCACCCCTCATGCGACTATGTGCTTCTACACTCCTCGACGATTGGAACTTTTTTTCTGTGATCACCACCGGGGAGGAGGGGGGCAGATCCCGCCGTGGTGGCGAGGAGAGGTGCCCGGAGCGGGGCAGCGTGGTTAGTGCTCTGGGCGGCAGGTGGTGGGCAAGAGGTGGATGGTCTGGTTGAACTCGTCCTCCCTCTGTCGCTCCCGCGGGCGGCAGGGGAGGAACCCTAGCCGCCCCCCACCAGCAGTCCTCCTTCTCCTCCTCCCTCCTCGCCGCCGCCTGCTCGGGCCGGCGGGCAAAGCCCGGCCGGCCTAGGCGGCGGCGGGGCGATTTCTCCCCCTCGCGTGGTGGGGCTGCCGCGGGCAGATCTAATCGGGCCGGGGCGCATCGTGGTGCGGGACGGTGCGGCGGCGCTGTGGTGGCGACTGGCGGCGGTGCTGGGCGTCTCCTGGTGGCGCGGAGGGCTGCACAGGGCCGATGGAGTGTGCGGGTGCTGGCGGCGGACCTTCGTTCGCGGGATCCAGGCGGCGCGGGAGGTGGGCTCCCTTCCAATTGGTCGCGGTGGGGTGTCCTTGGTCAGGTCCGGTCGGACCTGACTCCGGCCTGCTCCGGCGCGGTGCGGGAGGTGGCGGCAGGGCTGGGGCGCAGGCTGCGCGGTGGCTGGCGTGCTCGCGGCAGCGGCGGCTCCCGGTTTGGGATCTGGCGCAGACGGGCGGCGCGGGGGCGGGCTGCGGCCTCGGCGGTGCTCCACAGCCGCTGCAGGGCGGCTCGGGGCTGCCCCTCGGGGTCCCGACATGGATGTGGGCTGCCACGGCGTGGTGGTGGCTCATGGCGGTGGTTTGGGTCGTTTCACGGCGGCGGTCGGTCATCTCCGGCGTCGGCCCGTCGGGAAGCTGCCTGTTTTGGCTTTCGATTCCTCTCCTCGGCGTTCGGATACTACCTTTGTCAAAGGGCTGGCCCTCTCCCAGCTGCGGTCCATCGCCTGTCTCGCGCCCGGTGCTGCGGGACTGATCTCGTCTCGCGCCCGGCAGCAGGACCGACCTCGTCTCGCGCCCGGCAGCAGGACTGAGGCCGTCTCGCGCCCGGTGCAGCAGGACAGGACGATGGAGGCCAGTTTCGGCCGGCCTCTTGGGTCTCGGCGCTGGGGGTCGCCCAGGGGTGCAAAAGACGAGGCCTTTCCACTCGTCTCTTTGGTTGGAGTAGCGGCTGGTCTCGGGTGAGGTGGTGTCAAGGTCTTGGATGCCAGGGCGGCGGCCCTGGTGGTGGGAGTGCGGTGCTCGTGGGCGGAGCCCGTAGCTTGGTGCTGCCCGGTGACCATGGCCGTGTGGGCGGCATGGTTGCCGGGTGTGGCGTCCAGTGGTGGTGATTATTGGCCGGGGTGAAAACCTGCTCTATCTTCGGACGGACCGGCGGCGGCGATTCATTCCCTTCTTGAAGGCGTCGTCGCGACTTTCATTGCCCGTCGTGTTGCTCCAGGGGAAACCCTGACCCTCGTGTCGGGCGGTGGCGGCGCTCCGGTGTCGTTCCCTTCCTGAAGGCGCCGCCTTGGAGCACACGGTTCGCCGTATGCGGCTTCACCTCTTGGCGGTGGCGTGTTCACGGCCGAGTTCTCCGGTTGCTCTTATAGTGCTTGGGGTGGTGTTGCTGCGCTCAGCATCTTTGTATCCTGCCTTGGGTGTGTGTGTTGTGTGGTCGTGCGTTTGTACCGGGTTTGTTGATGATCTTTGCTTTATATATAAAGCGGGGCGAAAGCCTTTTTCGATAAGAGATCGATGGGAAGGGGTTGAGAGGTGGAAGACAACATGCGCCAACGTGGGAGATGACCGGAAACTTCACTCGTGCCACAAGTTTCATGGATGGAGTGTACTTCAAGATTGGCTTCCAAACTGCAAATATGGAGCACCAGGGCACATATGGAGCGCCCTCTAATGATTTTAGCAATGCAGTTCGCTTTGACGACTCTGCTAGAGTAGTTTTTGTTGGAAATATGAGCAATTTACCGAATGATTTTATTAACAGAAATACTAGATAAAACATGACTAATATAGTAGAGATAAAACAAGTCATGCGTTCTGACAGAGAGAAGGAAAATAGCTTCTGCATATATGAACCGTAGCTTATCATATCTATAGCAGACAGTAGAACTAGTTGCATATATGAGGTAGAACCTAACATATTTAGGGCAAGTACTAGCACGAGAAACTGTGGCAGGATATCTAACAGAAAGAAGAACACATACGGGACAGCAGTAGCAGCAGCACTGGACTTGGGGTCGGTGTCCTCGCCAGCCATGTCGTCGAGGAGGTTGTCGTTGGAGTTCGGGGCATCCGTGACGAAGGAGTCAGTCAGTAATCGCGCAGAGCGCTCCCCAAAAAACTTATCACCCTTCTCCCGTACAGGACTGAAAGAGGTGCGGTTTCGGAGGCCTATTGTCCCGACCTGCGGTGCACACCGCAAGCCGGGATGAGGAAGACAGCAGCAGCTCAGAGATTGGAACCGGTGGCGAGAGGAAGGAGAAGTTCTGGTGCGTCTCTCTGAGAGGAGCGACCTCCCTTTTATAGGCGCAAGAGAAGGAGGCGAGAGGTTGCGCCGGGAGATGAAACGAACAGATAGCAGCCGAAGGGTGCAGCGTTCATATTCAATATCCACTACAGCAAAAACTTTCCAGCTCCCGAGTGACCGGCTCGGCTCATTCCCGCAACCCGAGGCGAGGCGAGGCTGGCGGCGGAGGAGGAACACGCGTGGATATCCCTCTTGTTCTCATGCTCGTACAAGTGGGGAAAGAACCTCCTTATAAGGAGGTCCAACTCCCATTAAACTAGCAATGTCTAAATTTTAGTAGTATCCCTTGCCTTGCACAAATGGGCTAAGTAGGCCTCTAGGATTTATTAGGAATTTCTAAAATAGTTATTGAACTGCCCAAAATGAACTAAATTCCAGCAGTTTTCTACCCCCAAACCTCCATATTGGCGGTTGTTATGGAGTTCGGAGTTCGGGGGCTTTGGTGGCCGTGCTTGCTGTAAGAGTCTCACCTCCAACCTCTTCTTATCTCATTTGTGACTTGCATTTTGTCAAACACTCATAAAAGAGAACATGAAAAATTAATCTATGCTTGCTTATGTTCTTGGAGTTGCAGGAGGCCTGATAATGTTGAGGACCCAAAGGAGTTCATGCATGGATGATGAAATGGATGAATGAATGCGGCCATGCTCGAATGGAACTACAATATTATTTACCTTTCTATTTGTATCTAAAGTTTGAAATACTTGCATCGTCTACTCTTTTCTTGCTGAACTATGTGAAGTGTGAACTACCATGTCACTGCAGCAATCGGCCGTGCTTATATATTTTCCTTGCTAAACTATGTGAACTGTGAATAGTATACTGACGATCCAATTCAGGTGCTATAATAAACTTACAAGCAAAAACAGCCTAAATTACATACTGATGATCCAATTATATATAGACAAAGGAGATTTGAGTACAATCTTAAACTGCAGATATTTAAAAAACTGGAGCAGAGTAGAGTGTGTTTCTATGATTACCACTGCATAGCAAATACACGACGAGGCGCAAGCATAAGACAGAAACCCCAATAAGATCATTTGCACAGTGAGTTCCAGAATAAGGAGTAAATAGCATAAAACTACTACTTTACAGGTTATGGTTCCAAAAAACTACCGATTTCAAATTTTTCTCTCATAACTACCAACTCAGGGGTTGGCTATTTCAAAAAACCCAAATTGTTGAGTCTTTATCAGTTGATACCGATTATGACAGGTCGGGCCCGCATGTAAACACACCGTTAGTTTGACCTTAGTTTGACCGTTAACTTACATGTGGGGCCCATATGTAAGTTTCCTCTTTCTCTTCTCTTTCTTCTTCCTCTCCATCTCTTCTCTTCCCTCCCCCTGTGTCTCCCGTCCCGGCCATCTCCCCTCCTGAGCCGGCGACCTCCCTCCCTCCAGAGCCGGCGACCCCCCTCCCGTCCCAGGCCGGCGACCCTCTCCCCCGAGCCGGCGACCCTCCCCCATCCCCCTCGAGCCGGCGACCCTTCCCCCCGAGCCGGAGCTCCTGGTGGTGACGAGGTCGGCCTCGTCCGCGAGTCATGGCGTGGCGGCAGCCCCAGGCGAGGCACAGGAGCTGCGAGTCATGGCGTGGCCGCGGCGCAGGTGAGGCACGGCATGGCGGCCGTTGCGGGCGCGGCTCGCCACTGCAGGTGATGCCCGGCATGGCGGCCGCTGCGGGTGCGGCTCGCCGGCCTCAGGTGGTGCACGGCGTGGATTCCGCCGCTGTGGGCGCGGCTCGCCGGCCGGAGGCAGAGCGCTCGAGATCGAGCTCCTGCCATGGTGGGTGCGCCTCCTCTGGATCTAGGGACCTGATTGCTTTTTTTGAAAACTTCCAGGGACTCGATTGCTTTTTCAGAAAACTTCCAGGGACCCGATTGCTTTTTCAGGCACTGACATGTGGGCCGTGCATATCAGTTAACGGTGAAACACACGGTCAAATAGACAGAATGTTTAGGTGCGGGCCCGACCTGTCATAAACAGGTTTAATTTTTAAGCAATGGACATTTGGAGTTTTTTGAAACAGCCGACCCCTGAGTTGGTAGTTATCAGCGAAAAATTTGAAACCGGTAGTTTTTTGGAACCCTAGCCTGTAAAATAGTAGTTTTATGCTATTTACTCCAGAATAAGCAAACAATATTTCTCCTGCTCCATCAGAAGATTACCAACAAAAACCATCTGGTACATTCACACATTCAGTTCATCAATGAACGGCCCAATCCCGCAAAAAAAGACATTGATCCAAGGTGACGTTTTAAAGCACCAACATAGTACCCAAGTTATACCTGACAGTATGTCTCATTTATCAGCAGGTAGTTGCAACCCATGTAACCATTCTACTGCTGCATCTACCGACACAAACGGATGACAAATGCAACCCCATTGTTCACCACAATACAACCAGGAGTGTCAACACAATGTCAATGCGGGTCAATTGTACTTGAACACAAAACATTGGTCCCAAAGACAGGAAACCATTAGAGTTACAGAACCAGTTGCTAACTGAAATAAATGCCGGATCAGGTCTTGTGCAAACTAGACAATAATCCTGCAACGGGATTACTAGCCAGAACCATAAATTAAATTGGGGAACACCCATAGGCTACTTAGTAGGCTGCAGTCAGGAGGGAGCACCATACCATAGTAGATGGGGAAAACTATGTCTTTTAGCACTGGCTGACCAAGATCGACGGCAGACCAAGTTTCATCAGGACCTTCAGATAGCCTGGCAAAATAAATGCAGTTACTCTTTCCTCCCCATCTTTCCGGGCTCATGCAAGAAAATGTAGGATTCCTCCTATCGACGCTAACAAACAGAGCATGATTTTCCAGCTTCTCCAGCTTCACCCACTCAGCTGGTTCAACAGAAAAGTCAAGGCGGAAGACCTTAATGGTTGTGTCAACTGAGCCATTCAATTCGCCATAGCTTAACAGTTGGTCAACCATGAGAAGCATGTCACCACAGACCACTAACCATGAATGAAGAGGCGCAAACTCCAATTTAATTGCAACTTCTTGCATGCTGAACTGAGGCGTCAAGTGTATAGTGTGGAGCCTCATAAGACCATCTATGACAAAGATATCACCTTTGAAGAACACAATCTGATAGATGTTTTCACGATCAAGAGCAAGAGGGTGCTCTGACCAGGAGTTTGTTCCAACCTGCCACTCAAACATGGAAGCTTTCGAGCAAAGGAGGAGGCGGGAGTTGGGTGAATTTAATGGAGCTGTAAGGATGCCTATGCCACATAAGTACCCAAGTCTGTTGTTGGGTGGGAGTTTGGGGGGCTTCACCTTGGTACCAGTGTACACATTGACAAGGAGGCAGTGCTCCTCGTAGGAGAAGATAAGATACCCATATGAGCAACCCAAATAGTGCATTGTATTTGGATTATTTTCAGACACTGAACACACAAGGGATAAGTTTTTCTTGCTGGGATCGCTGAGCTGCCATTTGCAATTAGACAAAAGGATGGGCTTGATACCGCTGCTATGTGGACGAACATAAGGACCGTCTGGTTTCAAGTGGAATGGCGGGAAGCCGAATGTATACACAGAGGGAAAGGTAGAGACTGCAGCGCGCCAAGAGCGGCAAGTGCCAACGAAAGCAAGGAAGTCACGGAATGAGTTAAAGAGAGCAATGATTTCATGAAGCAGGCTGTCCAGGAGATCTGCACAAACATAAGGTCCAGATATAGCCAAGGAGGTAGAGGCTGAGGCTGAGCGAGGCAGGTGTTCTTAGAGGGCCTCTCTACAGTGGCAACTTCTCTGCCACATAAAAATTCAAGAATAGATCAAAATAGAGAACTGAAATATAATAGAGTTAATAAATATTTTAGGAGTTAATAGACTAAAAGAAATGCAGCAAGTTTTAACTGAACAATAAGGCAAATGGGAGTGTCAACTGGGACATTCCAAACTTCAATCAGAAGAAACTACTCGAGAACAACCTACACCTTGATATATTTTTTTCTAGAGAGAAGTGCATATTACACCCCTCAACTCTAGCCCTAGTCTAATATACAACCCCCAACTCCAATACCATCTAGTTTACACCCCCCAACTCTCAAAACCAGGCGGAATTCAACCCTCCCCTCCCCGTTGACTGGTTTTGACCTGTTGACTGGGTGAACAGTAAATTCAAAAGAAATAAAAAATTAAAAAAAAATTTCGTTTTTTCACGGGTTGAAAAGTAAAATTTTAAAAAGTTCTAAATAAAAACATTTAAAAAAGAAAATTGATTTTTAAAAATGTTGATTTTTTGTCCAGGTGAACAGTAAATTTCAGGAAAAAATTAAGAAAACAAAAATTTCTGAATTATATTTGCATGAAACAGTTAACAGTCGTGTACTGTTCGGGCTGATATATTTTTTTATTGAGAGACAACTGAAATGTCCAAACAAGCTGAAAATTGTCACAGACATCACGCGTTGAAAAATCGTCCACGCAAAAATAATTCGCTTTTTTTCAACTTTTTTTTGAACTTACTGTTCACCCATTGGAAAAGCCAAAATATTTTTTGATTTTTTTGTTACTGTTCACCTAGTCAACATGTCAAAACCGGTCAACAGGAAGGGGAGGGTTGAATTCCGCCTGGTTTTGAGAGTTGGGGGTGTAAAGTAGATGGTGTTGAAGTTGGGGGGTGTATATTAGACTAGGGCTAGAGTTGAGGAGTGTAATATGCACTTCTCTCTTTTTTCTATAATAGTATAACTGTAAGATTTTCAGTGTGCCAACGCTATGTACAATTGTATATCTTCAAATAATATGGCAGAGGTTGCCTTGTACAGTATCCTCATAATAAATAGCAATAAGTAATGATTTTACTTAACGTAAAAAGCACAATATGATGCTCCCCTTCTTCTAGAAAACTTTTATGTGATCATTTACTTATGTGTGATTCACTTGGTCGTTAAACAGATGTATGCAATGTTCATAGCAGCACCATGACCATGAGGAAGACCAAACTAACAAGAGACCATATACATTGGATCCAACCCAAGCGCGCAATAAACTGAATCGCATCAAGTGATGAAACGAGAGACACTCTTTGCTGATTCTACTTTGGATCCAACCCAACCCACACAATGAACAGAATCACATCAAGTGATGAATATACATTTCCATAACACAAAAAGGGTAATAATCCCTCCACTGTTTACGTGGACAACCTTGATAAAAAAATTTATGCCTTCTCAATAATCAGTCACCATAAAAGCATCCATCAAATCACATTTGAGGTCGAGATTCAGTTAATGACTTAACCAAGTGAGCACAGCTCAAGGCAGGAGCCTGACCACGACCAAACAAAAAGTTATCAAAACTGTAATACTCGTCTACGTCGTAATTAAGGGATTTTCAAACTATTTTGATATTAAGTTATCGACAACTGATCCGAGTGAACTTGTCCATATTACGTACGTAGTTAGTAAAATACACTAAATCAGCATAGTACCAAGCTGACACACCTTGTAGACAAGTGGTGGAGATCCAGATTCAGGGTAGAGCAAGAATACCCTAAATTTCACTACGAAATAGATCCAAATCCATGAGCTAGCTACCTCTACTAATCCACAAAAATACCCTAAATTTCCACTGCACGAATCACTAGAGCAAGATTACTAACTGATGCGTGGTAGGTCATTCTCTCCTGATTCTAATTTCGATGGACCACCCTAATCAAGATGTGGAAGAAAAAAGAGAGACGGGGAGAGGGTGAGGGTGCAGACCTGCAGATGAGAGTGGCGTCTGCCAGCTGCGAGGGTTCGGCACCCTCCTGCAGCAGCCGCCCTCTTCCGCGGCGGCGGCGGCTGCTTCCGACCATGGGGGCGCACCGCTACTTTTTTTTTTTTGGGAGCGTTCGGGGGCGCACCAGTTGCCACTCCCCTGCTCCTCTTTGGAGAGCTTTGATGGCTTGGCTAGTATGGGCCTTAGCCTGCAGACAAAAGAGGCCCACTTCATTTTTTTCTTACAGATTATAAGAGGCAGAAAACTCTTCTAAAAAAATAAGAGGCAGGAAACAATTACAAAAAACTTTTTGACAACTTAAGGATAGTACAGAGTACTATTACAACATAAAGTAGATGTATTTAGTGAAAAATTTATGAACCACAGTCACAAAGAAGGGCCTCAAAAGAAGGAAAATTATAAAGCATCATCTTCCTCGTTGTTGTCTGCCGGTGGCCACTACCATATCCTCGCCGCCGCCCTAGCCTAGGTGCCGCTGTCACTTCCTTGTATGATACCTTGCTATGCATTTTAAAAAGTTCTAAGTTTTTGTTCCTCGGGTCGACGCAACTCTGTGGAAACAGAAGCGATAAGGTGGTTGTGGTGTCATGTTGCTCATTTTGACATCACACAATTGTTGTAAAAAATGACCACTAATGGATAGACTTGAAGCCAACCATTCTTGCAACTGTACACATGATTTTTATAGAACCTTCTACATGGTCGATCAATTGGGGTGTACCACATGAAGCCGCTCGCCAGCCTTCAAAGTCAAGCCTATGGCATAGGTTTGCCATCGAGTAAGAAAGTACTAAAAATTTGCGATGATTTCTTGAGTTTTCAATGAACGATTTGAATATAAGTGACAATGTAAGTCTTTAGGTCTTCATTTCTCAGCAACAAGAGGTGTGCAATATCTCTTTACTTCTCATTTACTCAATTTTGTCCTATATGAGCATTTGAGATTTTTTTTGTTTGTTGTGCAAACCATGAAGTACTTTTAATTTAAACAATTCGCCGCGAGGGCCTCTCAGGGGCTCTCCATGTCCATGATGGGTAAATTTTCTTGCACCAGTTGTACGTATCAATGGGTGTCTTATATGATCACAATGGTTCATTTGATTGTTATTGGTGTTTCCAGTGTTAGCTTTTTTCGATCCCGCTGTGATGTGTGTTATCTTAGCTACAAGCACAAATTTAATACACAACCAGACTTGTAATTAACCTATGTGTAGTGCAAGAGATGTTCGTCACTGCTACCGACTAGCTCGAGGTTTGATCCCACCGATAAGGAGCTAATGGAGCACCTGGAGGCGAAAATCAGGGATAATGGCCGGGGTCAGATATCACCCTCTGATTGATCATTTTATACCCATCATGGAAATTAGAGAAGGCATATGGTACACTGGTCCTTGGATTCTTCTAGGTTAGGTGCATATAAAATTGTCAGCTTTTCATCGGCTTGATCGTTGTGATTCTTCATTGCGGCATGTGATTGTGCCTTTTGTGCAGGTGTAAAAATGGATGACATGACAAAATATTTCTTATTCCTTCCTTCCAAGCCGTGCAGTGCTGGATCGAGGAAACATCCCAGGATTGACACGGAGCCCGGAGTGAGCATGGCACGGCACAAAACTGCTAATACACTACCATGTAAGGTCGAAGGCCGACATATAGATTGGGAGAAGACGTTCGTGTTGTGCATTGAGTATGGTGACGAGAGGATGGATACCAAGTAGGTTATGCACCGGTATCATATTGACAACGACCATAGTGTGAAGGAAGAGGGCTCGTGGTATGCAAAATCTACAATCAAACGCGGCACGCGTAGCCCCACTCGGCTTCACTGTTATTTCGGCAATGTCCAAACGAAGGAAGGCTAGAGCAGGGAAAAAAATATTTGCCATCATTTAAGGGTGGTTATCACTGTTTGTTGGGTTTCTTCGTTTTTTGGTTGATTTTTATTGGTTTCTTGTTTGTCGAACACACCTTAACTGTGTTTTCAGTATACGTCCAACATTTTTCATTTACATTAGAAACGTTTTTTAAATACACAATTGACATTTTTTGAAAACCTATATCTTTTATGTCTACTTTTCTACATACATATGGTATATTCTAGGTATATGTCTAATGCATTTTTTCAAATACAATATCAACTTTTTCAATACATGGTCAAAATTTTAGTATACACATTTAACATTTTTATCAAATGCTTGATTAACATATTTCAAATACAAGATTGATATTTTTTTAATACATGGTCAACATTTTTCTATACACATTTAAAAAAATTCAAATACTTGATTAACATTTTCAAATACAAGATTAACATTTTTTCTATACACATTTAACATTTTTTCTATACACATTTAACATTTTTAAAATGCTTGATTAACACTTGTCAAATACTTATTTAACATTTTTTCAAATGCTTTATTAACATTTTTTAAATACATGATCAACTTTTTTCACACACACACATTGTATATTTTTGCATACATTTTTCATATACATGAGAAACATTTTCTCTATACACATTTAACAATTTTCAAACATTTCAAATACAATATTAACATTTTTCTATACACATTTAACATTTTTAAAATGCTTGATTAACACTTGTCAAATACTTATTAACATTTTTTCAAATTCTTGATTAACATGTTTTAAATACACGGTGAACTTTTTTCCCACACACATCGTATATTTTTGCATACTTTCTCCATATACATGAGAAACATTTTCTCTATACACATTTAACAAATTTCAAATGCTTGGTTAACATTTTTTTAAAATGTTTTATGTAAAGTGTTTTTATAATATATTTATTTAGAATAGTTGGAAGTATAAACAAAAGCAAAAATAAGAAAGCAAAAAAGGTTAAAAAAATGTTGTGGTTTCCCAGACGCGTGGGCTGGCCCATTTCGTGATCCCCTTGACGCTAGGCTTCACTATGCCTCATTACAAGCGAGAGACATAGTGGTGCCCGGTGATGAAGATCCCTCCGAAGCCCTCCTAGGCAGGCGGACAACTCGAAGGCCCTAAGTGGAATATTCTATTCTACGTTCATACCAAAGGATAGAGCGCATTCTTATAAATCACACATGGGCAATGTTTGTAGACTGGTCTAAATAGGACAATCTAGGGCATGGCTCTGTTGTTTTTTCCCTGGATTCATTGCTTTTTTTTTCTTTGCCGGTTCTTTCTACTTTCTTTCCCCATTTTTTCCTTTTTCTTTACGGATGATCTTTGTTAGGATAAGTCAGATTGAAGCCACTCTCGGAGGCACCTCTCATGTTGATCCAGCTCATTCTCAACTGACAAAAATCTTGAGGTCAAACACATGGTTGTTCATCATGGGGACATGGATAATACCAGGACATGATTTTTACATTTTGTTAACATTGTTTAAATGCACAAACATATTTTAATTTGCATTTTCTAAATGACAAACTGATTTCTTCCATTCAAAAATATATTTAAAAAACTGTCAGAAAAACAGGGTCGCATGTTTCCAAATTTGTTCCCCCAAAAAAAGGTTTTTCAAACCGGCTTTTCTAGCGAACAGGCACACATTTGTGGGCGCCCCTATGTCTTGCTTGGGGAAGCTCTCGCGTCAGGGGGAGCACCAGATGGGCCAGCCCAGCCGCGCGGCAGGCCATGGCTTGTTGTTTTTGTTTTCTATTCTTTTTTTGCTTTATGTTTGTACTGTTTTTATACTTTAAAATATTATATATATATATATATTAAAAAACTATTCAAAAACACATTTGAAAAATGTTGGACAAATATTTATAAAATGTTAAATAAGTATGGAAAATTGTTGAACAAGAATTTGAAAAATTTTGAACAAGAATTTGTCAAATGTGTAACAAGTATTAGAAATGTTTAAAAATATTTTAATTTTTTAAATAATTATAGTAAAATGATGAATGAGTAATGTTAAACAAGTATTTGAAGAATGCTCAATAGTTATTTAAAAATGTTGAACAAGTATATGAAAAATGTTGAACAAGTATTTAAAATGTTCAATAACTATTAAAAATGTTGAACAAGTATTTAAATAATGTTGAATTAGTATTAGAAAATGTTGAATAAGTATTTGATAAATATTTTTGAAAAATGTTGAACAAGCGTTCGGACAATGTTGAACATGTATACAAAAAATGTTTATCACTTATTAAAAAATATTTTTCACATGTGCGAAAAATTAGAGGGAAAATAAAAACAAACATAAAAAATAAAAATGGAGAAGAAAAAATAAAACCAAAAAACAATGGAGAAAAAAAGAAGAAAACCAAACAAAAATTAAAGGAAAACAAAGATAACCCTGTCAAAAAAAGTTCGACAATGTAACATGAGAATGAGATTGACATCTAACGACGCAAATGTATATGTGCAAGCATAAAGTAATGAACTTACTTTTCAAAGCAAGGCACGATAAAGTTGTGCTTGTCTCGAGGACTTTGAAGAATTGTCTTGTGGAGGTAATTCGCCATTACACACTGACTTTTATCAGAGTCAACATTGCCACAATGCATGATATACAGATCAAGGAAGGAAACTTCTTCATTCCGGAGTAATGGATTTGTAGCATGCCATAGCGACCAAAGTCTCATTAAAGATGGATTGACTACGTCGACGTTGAAAATTTTGTCGTTGACAACATTATCAAACGCGAGATATATTTTATCAATAGGGAACACGTTGACAAATCCAACAACCTTTATAACTTTGGTGGTGTAACATATCTCACCCTTTCATGACCTAGCTACTATTTCTTTGTGTAAAAATGAATTTCAATGCTTAGTGCTCTCAACTTGTGTTCTGGTAACATCGGTTCACCGGGCATAAACATTCACCATAAGCGCGAACTAGTACGAATATTCACCACATTTTCTTCTGGTGTCTTATTGGCGGTAGGTTCATTAGTTGATTTCTTATTTCCCTTTCTGCCCTTTTTACGATGCTGAGCTGAGGGGTCCATAGAAGATGCTTCTCCGGAATCCATTTGTTGCATTTGCTAAAATTTAGTGTGGCAATTATGAGTCATAAAGCATAAAAACAAAAAAATAGTGCTAAAATTTTGACATGACCTTTGCTAACAAGAGGACATAGTGAGTGCCAGAAATTCGGCAAAATAGAAACTAATCGACGTTTCGCGAAAACATTGGCACTCATGTCATAACCTGTGACTATAAGCCAACACACTAGAAGGGATCCTAGGCACAAAATTGAAGAAAATTTCAACATGACCTTTGCTAACAAGAGGACATAGTGAGTACCAAAAATTCGGCGAAACGGAAGTTAATCGATGCCTCGCGAAAACATTGGCTCTCATGTCATAACCTGCGACTGTAAACCAACACACTAAAAGGGATCCTAGGCACAAAATTAAATAAAAATTCAACATGACCTTTGCTAACAAGAGTACATAGTGAGTGCCAGAAATTTGGCGAAACGGAAGTTAATCGACGTTTCGCGAAAACATTGGCACTCATTGAAGGAAATATGCCCTAGAGGCAATAATAAAGTTATTATTTATTTCCTTATTTCATGATAAATGTTTATTATTCATGCTATAATTGTATTAACCGGAAACATAATACATGTGTGAATACATAGACAAACAGAGTGTCACTAGTATGCCTCTAGTTGACTAGCTCGTTGATCAAAGAGGTTAAGTTTCCTAGCCATTGACATGGGTTGTCATTTGATTAACGGGATCACATCATTAGGAGAATGATGTGATTGACTTGACCCATTCCGTTAGCTTAGCACTCGATCGTTTAATATGTTGCTATTGCTTTCTTCATGACTTATACATGTTCCTATGACTATGAGATTATGCAACTCCCGTTTACCGGAGGAACACTTTGTGTGCTACCAAACGTCACAACGTAACTGGGTGATTATAAAGGTGCTCTACAGGTGTCTCCAGAGGTACTTGTTGGGTTGGCGTATTTCGAGATTAGGATTTGTCACTTCGATTGTCGGAGAGGTATCTCTGGGCCCACTCGGTAATGCACATCACTATAAGTCTTGCAAGCATTGCAACTAATGAGTTAGTTGCGGAATGGTGTATTACAGAACGAGTAAAGAGACTTGCCGGTAATGAGATTGAACTAGGTATTGAGATACCGACGATCGAATCTCGGCAAGTAACATACCGATGAAAAAGGGAACAACGTATGTTGTTATGCGGTCTGACCGATAAAGATCTTCGTAGAATATGTAGGAGCCAATATGGGCATCCAGGTCCCGCTATTGGTTATTGACAAGAGAGGTGTCTCGGTCATGTCTACATAGTTCTCGAACCCGTAGGGTCCGCACGCTTAATGTTCGTTGACGATATAGTACTATGAGTTATGTATGTTGGTGACCAAATGTTGTTCGGAGTTTTGGATGAGATCACGGATATGACAAGGAACTCCGGAATGGTCCGGAAGTAAAGATTGATATGTGGATAGTAGTGTTTGATCTCCGGAAAGGTTCCGGAATCCACCGAAATGTTTGGGCACGAGAACACTTTATCTGGGCCAAAGGGGAAAGCCCACGAGGTTTTTGGAAAGCGCAAAAGGAAGTTTTGCGGAGTCCAGGGGCCAGACGCCAGGGTCCCTGGCGTCTGGGTCCAGACGCCGGGAACCCTGGCGTCTGGCCCTGGAGTCCGATAAGGACTCTTGCCTTTCGGGTGAAACTGACTTTGTGGAGGCTTTTACTCCAAGTTTCGACCCCAAGGCTCAACATATAAATAGAGGGGTAGGGCTAGCACCCAAAAAACATCAAGAAACACCAAGCCGTGTGCCGGCAACCCCGTCTCCTCTAGTTTATCCTCCGTCATAGTTTTCGTAGTGCTTAGGCGAAGCCCTGCGGAGATTGTTCTTCACCAACACCGTCACCACGCCGTCGTGCTGCCGGAACTCATCTACTACTTCGCCCCTCTTGCTGGATCGAGAAGGCGAGGACGTCACCAAGCCGAATGTGTGAAGAACTCGGAGGTGCCGTGCTTTCGGTACTTGGATCGGTCGGATCGTGAAGACGTATGACTACATCAACCGCGTTGATATAACGCTTTCGCTTACGGTCTACGAGGGTACGTAGACAACACTCTCCCCTCTCGTTGCTATGCATCACCATGATCTTGCGTGTGCGTAGGGTTTTTCTTTGAAATTACTATGTTCTCCAACAGTGGCATCCGAGCCAGGTTTTATGCGTAGATGTCATATGCATGAGTAGAACACAAGTGAGTTGTGGGCGATATAAGTCATACTGCTTACCAGCATGTCATACTTTGGTTCGGCGGTATTGTTGGATGAAGCGGCCTAGACCGACATTACGCGTACGCTTATGCGAGACTAGTTCTACTGACGTGCTTTGCACATAGATGGCTAGCCGGTGTCAGTTTCTCCAACTTTAGTTGAACCGAGTGTGGCTACGCCCGGTCCTTGCGAAGGTTAAAACAGCATCAACTTGACAAACTATCGTTGTGGTTTTTGATGCGTAGGTAAGAACGGTTCTTGCTAAGCCCGTAGCAGTCTCGTAAAACTTGCAACAACAAAGTAGAGGACGTCTAACTTGTTTTTGCAGGGCATGTTGTGATGTGATATGGTCAAGACATGATGCTAAATTTTATTGTATGAGATGATCATGTTTTGTAACCGAGTTATCGGCAACTGGCAGGAGCCATATGGTTGTCGCTTTATTGTATGCAATGCAGTCGCCCTGTAATGCTTTACTTTATCACTAAGTGGTAGCGATAGTCGTAGAAGCATAAGATTGGTGAGACGACAACGATGCTACAATGGAGATCAAGGTGTCGCGCCGGTGACGATGGTGATCATGACGGTGCTTCGGAGATGGAGATCACAAGCACAAGATGATGATGGCCATATCATATCACTTATATTGATTGCATGTGATGTTTATCTTTTTATGCATCTTATCTTGCTTTGATTGATGGTAGCATTATAAGATGATCCCTCACTAAATTATCAAAGTATAAGTGTTCTCCCTGAGTATGCACCGTTGAGAAAGTTCTTCGTGCTGAGACACCACGTGATGATCGGGTGTGATAGGCTCTACGTTCAAATACAACGGGCGCAAAACAGTTGCACACGCGGAATACTCAGGTTAAACTTGACAGGCCTAGCATATAACAGATATGGCCTCGGAACACGGAGACCGAAAGGTTGAGCGTGAATCATATAGTAGATATGATCAACATAGTGATGTTCACCGTTGAAACTACTCCATCTCTCGTGATGATCGGACATGGTTTAGTTGATATGGATCACGTGATCACTTAGAGGATTAGAGGGATGTCTATCTAAGTGGGAGTTCTTAAGTAATATGATTAATTGAACTTTAATTTATCATGAACTTAGTCCTGGTAGTATTACCGTATCTATGTTGTAGACCAATAGCTCGTGTTTAGCTCCCCTATTTTATTTTTGTATGTTCCTAGAGAAAACTGAGTTGAAAGATGTTAGTAGCAATGATGCGGATTGGATCCGTGATCTAAGGATTTTCCTCATTGCTGCACAGAAGAATTATGTCCTTGATGCACCGCTAGGTGACAGACCTATTGCAGGAGCAGATGCAGACGTTATGTACGTTTGACAAAAGCTCTGTATGATAACAACTTGATAGTTTAGTGCACCATGCTTTACGGCTTAGAACCGGGACTTCAAAAAATGTTTTGGACGCCACGGAGCATATGGGATGTTCCGAGAGTTTAAATTGGTATTTCATACTCATGCCCATGTCGAGAGGTATGAGACCTCTGACAGTACTTTGCCTACAAGATGGAGGAGAATTGCTCAGCTAGTGAGCATGTGCTCAGAATGTCTGAGTACTACAATCACTTGAATCAAGTGGGAGTTAATCTTCCAGATAAGATAGTGATTGACAGAGTTCTCTAGTCACTATCACTAAGTTACTAGAACTTCGTGATGAACTATAATATGCAAGGGATAACGGAAACGATTCCCAAGCTCTTCGTGATGCTAAAATCGACGAAGGTAGAAATCAAGAAAAATATCAAGTGTTGATGGTTGACAAGACCACTAGTTTCAAGAAAAGGGCAAAGGGAAGAAGGGGAACTTCAAGAAGAACGGCAAGCGAGTTGCTGCTCAAGTGAAGAAGCCCAAGTCTGGACCTAAACCTGAGACTGAGTGCTTCCACTGCAAAGGAACTGGTCACTGGAAGCGGAACTGCCCAAGTATTTGGCAGATAAGAAGGATGGCAAAGTGAACAAAGGTATATTTGATATACATGTTATTAATGTGTACTTTACTAGTGTTTATAGCAACCCCTAAGTATTTGATACTAGTTCAGTTGCTATGATTAGTAACTCGAAATGGGAGTTGCAGAATAAACAGAGACTAGTTAAGGGTGAAGTGACGATGTGTGTTGGAAGTGGTTCCAAGATTGATATGATCATCATCGCAGACTCCCTATACTTTCGGGATTAGTGTTGAACCTAAATAAGTGTTATTTGGTGTTTGCTTTGAGCATGAATATGATTTGATCATGTTTATTGCAATACGGTTATTCATTTAAGTTAGAGAACAATTGTTGTTCTGTTTACATGAATAAAACCTTCTATGGTCATACACACCAACGAAAATGGTTTGTTGGATCTCGATCGTAGTGATACACATATTCATAATATTGAAGCCAAAACATGCAAAGTTAATAATGATAGTGCAACTTGTTTGTGGCACTGCCGTTTAGGTCATATTGGTGTAAAGCGCATGAAGAAACTCCATGCTGATGGGATTTTGGAATCACTTGATGCTTGCGAACCATGCCTTATGGGCAAGATGACTAAAACTCCGTTCTCCGGAACAATGGATCAAGCAACTGTCTTATTGGGAATAATACATACTGATGTATGCGATCCGATGAGTGTTGAGGCTCGCGGCGGGTATCGTTATTTTTTGACCTTCATAGATGATTTGAATAGATATGGGTATATCTACTTGATGAAACATAAGTCTGAAACATTTGAACAGTTGAAAGAATTTCAGAGTGAAGTGGAAAATCATCGTGACAAGAAAATAAGGTTTCTACGATCTGATCGCGGAGACGAATATTTGAGTTACGAGTTTGGTCTTGAATTAAAACAATGTGGAATAGTTTCACAAATTCGTGCCACCTGGAACACCACAGCATAATGGTGTGTCCGAACGTCATAACCGTACTTTATTGGATATAGTGCAATCTATGATGTCTCTTACCCATTTACCACTATCGTTTTGGGGTTATGCATTAGAGACAGCTGCATTCACGTTAAATAGGGCACCATATAAATCCGTTGAGACGACATCGTATGAACTGTGGTTTAGCAAGAAACCTAAGCTGTCGTTTCTTAAAGTTTGGGGCGGCGATGCTTATGTGAAAAAGTTTCAAAATGATAAGCTCGAACCCAAATCGGAGAAGTGCATCTTCATAGGATACCCAAACGAAATTGTTGGGTACACCTTCTATCACAGATCCAAAGGCAAAATTTGTTGCTGAGAATAGATCCTTTCTAGAGAAGGAGTTTCTCTCGAAAGAAGTGAGTGGGAGGAAAGTAGAACTTGATGAGGTAACTGTACCTGCTCCCTTATTGGCAAGTAGTTCATCACAGAATTTGTTCCTGTGACTCCTACACCAATTAGTGAGGAAGCTAATGATGATGATCATGTAACTTCAGATCAAGTTACTACCGAACCTCGTAGGTCAACCAGAGTGAGATCCGCACAAGATTGGTACGGTAATCCTATACTGGAAGTCATGTTACTAGACCATGATAAACCTACGAACTATGAGGAAGCAATGATGAGCCCAGATTCCGCGAAATGGCTAGAGGCCATGAAATCCGAGATATGATCCATGTATGAGAACAAAGTATGGACTTTGATTGACTTGCCCGATGATTGGTGTGAAGGAAATATGCCCTAGAGGCAATAATAAAGTTATTATTTATTTCCTTATATCATGATGAATGTTTATTATTCATGCTAGAATTGTATTAACCGGAAACATAATACATGTGTGAATACATAGACAAACAAAGTGTCACTAGTATGCCTCTACTTGACTAGCTCGTTAATCAAAGATGGTTATGTTTCCTAACCATGGACAAAGAGTTGTTATTTGATTAACGGGATCACATCATTAGTTGAATGATGTGATTGACATGACCCATTCCATTAGCTTAGCACCCGATTGTTTAGTATGTTGCTATTGCTTTCTTCATGACTTATACATGTTCCTATGACTATGAGATTATGCAACTCCCGTTTTCCGGAGGAACACTTTGTGCGCTACCAAACGTCACAACGTAAATGGGTGATTATAAAGGAGCTCTACAGGTGTCTCCAATGGTAGATGTTGGGTTGGCGTATTTCGAGAGTAGGATTTGTCACTCCGATTGTCGGAGAGGTATCTCTGGGCCCTCTCGGTAATGCACATCACATAAGCCTTTCAAGCATTGCAACTAATGAGTTAGTTGCGGGATGATGTATTACAAAACGAGTAAAGAGACTTGCCGGTAACGAGATTGAACTAGGTATTGGATACCGACGATCGAATCTCGGGCAAGTAACATACCAATGAAAAAGGGAACAACGTATGTTGTTATGCGGTCTGACCGATAAAGATCTTCGTGGAATATGTAGGAGCCAATATGGGCATCCAGATCCCGCTATTGGTTATTGACCAGAGATGTGGCTCAGTCATGTCTGCATTATTCTCGAACCGTAGGGTCCGCACGCTTAACGTTACGATGACAATTATTATGAGTTTATACATTTTGATGTACCGAAGTTAGTTCGGAGTCCCGGATGTGATCACGGACATGACGAGGAGTCTCGAAATGGTCGAGACATAAAGATTGATATATTGGAAGCCTATGTTTGGATATCGGAAGTGTTCCGGGTGAAATCGGGATTTTACCGGAGTACCGGGAGGTTATCGGAACCCCCCGGGAGCTATATGGGCCTTAGTGGGCTTTAGTGGAAAGGTGAAAGGGGCAGCCCAAGGTGGCTGCGCGCCTCCCCCCTCCCCTAGTCCTATTAGGACAAGGAGAGGTGGCCGGCCCCTCTCTCTCTCCCCCCTCGGGGAATCCTATTCCAACTAGGATTGGGGGGGGGAGTCCTACTCCTGGTTGGAGTAGGACTCCTCCCGCGCCCTCCTCCTGTCCAGCCGCACCCTCCCCCTTGGCTCCTTTATATACGGAGGCAGGGGGGCACCTCTAGACACACAAGTTGATCATTGAGATCGTTCCTTAGCCGTGTGCGGTGCCCCCTGCCACCATATTCCACCTCGATTATATTGTAGCAGTGCTTAGGCGAAGCCCTGCGACGGTAGTACATCAAGATCGTCACCACGCCGTCGTGCTGACGGAACTCCTCCCCGACGCTTTGCTAGATCGGAGCCCGGGGATCGTCATCGAGCTGTACGTGTGCTAAGAACTCGGAGGTGCCGGAGTAACGGTGCTTGGATCGGTCGGATCGGGAAGACGTACGACTACTTCCTCTATGTTGTGTCAACGCTTCCGCAGTCGGTCTGCGTGGGTACGTAGACAACACTCTCCCCTCTCGTTGCTGTGCATCACCATGATCTTGCGTGTGCGTAGGAAATTTTTTGAAATTACTACGTTCCCCAACAGTGGCATCCGAGCCTAGGTTTTATGGTTTGATGTTATATGCACGAGTAGAACACAAGTGAGTTGTGGGCGATATAAGTCATACTACCTACCAGCATGTCATACTTTGGTTCGGCGGTATTGTTGGACGAGACGACCCGGACCAACATTACGCGTACGCTTACGCGAGACCGGTTCCCCCGACGTGCTTTGCACATAGGTGGCTTGCGGGCGACTGTCTCTCCAACTTTAGTTGAACCGAGTGTGGCTACTCCCGGTCCTTGCGAAGGTTAAAACGGAGTCTATTTGACAAACTATCGTTGTGGTTTTGATGTGTAGGTGAGATTTGTTCTTGCTTAAGCCCGTAGCAGCCACGTAAAACTTGCAACAAACAAAGTAGAGGATGTCTAACTTGTTTTTGCAGGGCATGTTGTGATGTGATATGGTCAAGGCATGATGATGAATTTATTGTATGAGATGATCATGTTTTGTAACCGAGTTATCGGCAACTGGCAGGAGCCATATGGTTGTCGCTTTATTGTATGCAATGCAATCGCGATGTAATGCTTTAATTTATCACTAAGCGGTAGCGATAGTCGTGGAAGCATAAGATTAGCGAGATGACAACGATGCTACGATGGAGATCAAGGTGTCGCGCCGGTGACGATGGTGATCATGAAGGTTCTTCGGAGATGGAGATCACAAGCACAAGATGATGATGGCCATATCATATCACTTATATTGATTGCATGTGATGTTTATCTTTTTATGCATCTTATCTTGCTTTGATTGACGGTAGCATTATAAGATGATCTCTCACTAAATTATCAAGAAGTGTTCTCCCTGAGTATGCACCGTTGCCAAAGTTCGTCGTGCCCAGACACCACGTGATGATCGGGTGTGATAAGCTCTACGTCCATCTACAACGGGTGCAAGCCAGTTTTGCACACGCAGAATACTCAGGTTAAACTTGACGAGCCTAGCATATGCAGATATGGCCTCGGAACACGGAGACCGAAAGGTCGAGCGTTAATCATATAGTAGATATGATCAACATAACGATGTTCACCATTGAAAACTACTCCATCTCACGTGATGATCGGACATGGTTTAGTTGATTTGGATCACGTGATCACTTAGAGGATTAGAGGGATGTCTATCTAAGTGGGAGTTCTTAAGTAATATGATTAAATTGAACTTAAATTTATCATGAACTTAGTCCTGGTAGTATTTTGCAAATTATGTTGTAGATCAATAGCTCGCGTTGTTACTTCCCTGTGTTTATTTTGATATGTTCCTAGAGAAAAATTGTGTTGAAAGATGTTAGTAGCAATGATGCAGATTGGATCCGTGATCTGAGGTTTATCCTCATTGCTGCACAGAAGAATTATGTCCTTGATGCACCGCTAGGTGACAGACCTATTGCAGGAGCAGATGCAGACGTTATGAACATTTGGCTAGCTCAATATGATGACTACTTGATAGTTTAGTGCACCATGCTTAATGGCTTAGAATCGGGACTTCAAAGATGTTTTGAACGTTATGGACCATATGAGATGTTCCAGGAGTTGAAGTTAATATTTCAAGCAAATACCCGAGTTGAGAGATATGGAGTCTCCAACAAGTTCTATAGCTAAAAGATGGAGGAGAATCGCTCAACTAGTGAGCATGTGCTTAGATTGTCTGGGTACTACAATCGCTTGAATCAAGTGGGAGTTAATATTCCAGATAAAATAGTGATTGACAGAATTCTCTAGTCACCATCACCAAGTTAGTAGAACTTCGTGATGAACTATAATATGCAAGGGATAACGAAAGTAATTCCCAAGCTCTTCGTGATGCTAAAATCGACAAAGGTAGAAATCAAGAAAAACATCAAGTGTTGATGGTTAACAAGACCACTAGTTTCAATAGAAAGGGCAAAGGGAAGAAGGGGAACTTCAAGAAGAACGGCAAGCAAGTTGCTGCTCAAGTGAAGAAGCCCAAGTCTGGTCCTAAGCCTGAGACTAAGTGCTTCTACTGCAAAGGGACTGGTCACTGGAAGTGGAACTGCCCCAAGTATTTGGCGGATAAGAAGGATGGCAAGGTAAACAAAGGTATATTGGATATACGTGTTATTGATGTGTACTTTACTAGTGTTTATAGCAACCCCTCGGCATTTGATACTGGTTCAGTTGCTAAGATTAGTAACTCGAAACAGGAGTTGCAGAATAAACAGAGACTAGTTACGGGTGAAGTGACGATGTGTGTTGGAAGTGGTTCCAAGATTGATATGATCATCATCGCACACTCCCTATAATTTCGGGATTAGTGTAGAACCTAAATAAGTGTTATTTGGTGTTTGCGTTGAGCATGAATATGATTTGATCATGTTTATTGTAATACGGTTATTCATTTAAGTAAGAGAATAAATTGTTGTTCTATTTACATGAATAAAACCTTATATGGTTACACACCCAATGAAAATAGTTCATTGGATCTCGATCGTAGTGATACACATAATCATAATATTGAACCAAAAAGATGCAAAGTTAATAATGATAGTGCAACTTATTTGTGGCACTGCCGTTTAGGTCATATTGGTGTAAAGCGCATGAAGAAACTCCATGCTGATGGGCTTTTGGAATCACTTGATTATGAATCACTTGATGCTTGCGAACCATGCCTCATGGGCAAGATTACTAAGACTACGTTCTCCGGAACAGTGGAGCAAGCAACTGACTTATTGGAAATAATACATACTGATGTATGCGATCCGATGAGTGTTAAGGCTCGCGACAGGTATCATTATTTTCTGATCTTCACAGATGATTTGAGCAGATATGAGTATATCTACTTGATGAAACATAAGTCTGAAACATTTGAAAAGTTCAAAGAATTTCAGAGTGAAGTGAAAAATCATCGTAGCAAGAAAATAAAGTTTCTACGATCTGATCGTAGAGAAGAGTATTTGAGTTACGAGTTTGGCCTTCAGTTAAAAATAATGTGAAATAGTTTCACTACTCATGCCACCTGGAACACCACAATGTAATGGTGTGCCCGAACGTCATAACCGTACTTTATTAGATATGGTGCGATCTATGATGTCTCTTACCGATCTACCACTATCGTTTTGGGGTTATGCATTAGAGACAGCTGCATTCACGTTAAATAGGGCACCATCAAAATCCGTTGAGACGACGCCTTATGAACCATGGTTTGGCAAGAAACCAAAGTTGTCATTTCTTAAAGTTTGGGGCTGCGATGCTTATGTGAAAAAGCTTCAACCTGATAAGCTCGAACCCAAATTGGAGAAATGTGTCTTCATAGGATACCCAAAAGAAAATGTTGGGTACACCTTCTATCACAGATCCAAAGGCAAGACATTCGTTGCTAAGAATGGATCCTTTCTAGAGAAGGAGTTTCTGTCGAAAGAAGTGAGTGGGAGGAAAGTAGAAAACTTGATAAGGTAATTGTACCTTCTCCCTTATTGGAAAATAGTTCATCACAGAAATCTGTTCCTGTGACTACTACACCAATTAGTAAAGAAGATAATGATGATGATCATGTAACTTCAGATCAAGTTACTACCGAATCTCGTAGGTAAACCAGAGTGAGATCCGCACCAGAGTGGTACGGTAATCCTATTCTGGAAGTCATGTTACTAGACCATGACGAACTTGCGAACTATGAGGAAGCGATGATGAGCCCAGATTCCGCGAAATGGTTTGAGGCCATGAAATCTGAGATATGATCCATGTATGAGAACAAAGTATGGACTTTGATGGATTTGCCCGATGATCGGCAAGCCATAGAAAATAAATGGATCTTCAAGAGGAAGACGGACGCTGATAGTAGTGTTACTATCTACAAAGCTAGAATTGTCGCAAAAGGTTTTCGACAAGTTCAAGGTGTTGACTACGATGAAATTTTCTCACTCATATCTATGCTTAAAGTCTGTCCGAATCATGTTAGCAATTGCCGCATTTTATGAAATCTGGCAAATGGATAAACAAAACTGCATTCCTTAATGGATTTACTAAAGAAGAGTTGTATACGATGCAACTAGAAGGTTTTGTCGATCCTAAAGGTGTTAACAAAATATGCAAGCTCCAGCGATCCATCTATGGACTGGTGCAAGAATCTCGGAGTTGGAATATACGCTTTAATAAGTTGATCAAAGCATATAGTTTTATACAGACTTGTGGTGAAGCCTGTATTTACAAGAAAGTGAGTGGGAGCACTACAACATTTCTGATAAGTATATGTGTATGACATATTGTTGATCGGAAATAATGGAGAATTATTCTGCAAAGCATAAAGGAGTGTTTGAAAGGAGTTTTTCAAAGAAAGACCTCGGTGAAGTTGCTTACATATTGAGCATCAAGATCTATAGAGATAGATCAAGACGCTTGATAAGTTTTTTCAATAAATACATACCTTGACAAGATTTTGAAGTAGTTCAAAATGGAACAGTCAAAGAAATAGTTTCTTGCCTATGTTACAAGGTGTGAAATTGAGTAAGACTCAAAGCCCGACCACGGCAGAAGATAGAAAGCAAATGAATGTCATTCCCTATGCCTTGGCCATAGGTTCTATAAAGTATGTCATGCTGTGTACCAGATCTATTGTATACCCTACCACTAAGTTTGGCAAGGGAGTACAATAGTGATCTAGGAGTAGATCACTGGACAGCGGTCAAAATTATCCTTAGTGGAATAAGGATATGTTTCTCGATTACGGAGGTGACAAAAGGTTCGTCGTAAAGGGTTACGTCGATGCAAGTTTTGACACTGATCCAGATGATTCTAAGTCTCAATCTGGATACGTATTGAAAGTGGGAGCAATTAGCTAGAGTAGCTCCGTGTAGAGCATTGTAGACATAGAACTTGCAAAATACTTACGGATCTGAATGTGACAGACCCGTTGACTAAATTATCTCACAAGCAAAACATGATCACACCTTAGTACTCTTTGGGTGTTAATCACATAGATATGTGAACTAGATTACTGACTCTAGTAAACCCTTTGAGTGTTGGTCACATGAGGATGTGAACTATGGGTGTTAATCACATGGTGATGTGAACTATTGCTGTTAAATCACATGGCGATGTGAACTAGATTATTGACTCTAGTGCAAGTGGGAGACTGAAGGAAATATGCCCTAGAGGCAATAATAAAGTTATTATTTATTTCCTTATATCATGATGAATGTTTATTATTCATGCTAGGATTGTATTAACCGAAAACATAATACATGTGTGAATACATAGACAAACAGAGTGTCACTAGTATGCCTCTACTTGACTAGCTCGTTAATCAAAGATGGTTATGTTTCCTAACCATGGACAAAGAGTTGTTATTTGATTAACGGGATCACATCATTAGTTGAATGATGTGATTGACATGACCCATTCCATTAGCTTAGCACCCGATCGTTTAGTATGTTGCTATTGCTTTCTTCATGACTTATACATGTTCCTATGACTATGAGATTATGCAACTCCCGTTTTCCGGAGGAACACTTTGTGTGCTACCAAACGTCACAACGTAAATGGGTGATTATAAAGGAGCTCTAAAGGTGTCTCCAATGGTAGATGTTGGGTTGGAGAGGTATCTCTGGGCCCTCTCGGTAATGCACATCACATAAGCCTTGCAAGCATTGCAACTAATGAGTTAGTTGCGGGATGATGTATTACAAAACGAGTAAAGAGACTTGCCGGTAACGAGATTGAACTAGGTATTGGATACCCACGATCGAATCTCGGGCAAGTAACATACCGATGACAAAGGGAACAACGTATGTTGTTATGCGGTCTGACTGATAAAGATCTTCGTGGAACATGTAGGAGCCAATATGGGCATCCAGATCCCGCTATTGGTTATTGACCGGAGATGTGGCTCAGTCATGTCTGCATTATTCTCGAACCGTAGGGTCCGCACGCTTAACGTTACGATGACAATTATTATGAGTTTATACATTTTGATGTACCGAAGTTAGTTCGGAGTCCCGGATGTGATCACGGACATGACGAGGAGTCTCGAAATGGTCGAGACATAAAGATTGATATATTGGAAGCCTATGTTTGAATATCGTAAGTGTTCCGGGTGAAATCGGGATTTTACCGGAGTACCGGGAGGTTACCGGAACCCCCCGGGAGCTATATGGGCCTTAGTGGGCTTTAGTGGAAAGGTGAAAGGGGCAGCCCAAGGTGGGCTGCACGCCTCCCCCCTCCCCTAGTCCTATTAGGACAAGGAGAGGTGGCCGGCCCCTCTCTCTCTCTCTCCCCCCTCGGGGAATCCTATTCCAACTAGGATTGGGGGGGGGAGTCCTACTCCCGGTAGGAGTAGGACTCCTCCTCTGCCCTCCTCCTGGCCGGCCGCACCCTCCCCCTTGGCTCCTTTATATACGGAGGCAGGGGGCACCTCTAGACATACAAGTTGATCATTGAGATCGTTCCTTAGCCGTGTGCGGTGCCCCCTGCCACCATATTCCACCTCGATTATATTGTAGCAGTGCTTAGGCGAAGCCCTGCGACGGTAGTACATCAAGATCGTCACCACGCCGTCGTGCTGACGGAACTCCTCCCCGACGCTTTGCTGGATCGGAGCCCGGGGATCGTCATCGAGCTGTACGTGTGCTAAGAACTCGGAGGTGCCGGAGTAACGGTGCTTGGATCGGTCGGATCGGGAAGACGTACGACTACTTCCTCTACGTTGTGTCAACACTTCCGCAGTCGGTCTGCGTGGGTACGTAGACAACACTCTCCCCTCTCGTTGCTGTGCATCACCATGATCTTGCGTGTGCGTAGGAAATTTTTTGAAATTACTACGTTCCCCAACATGGTGAGCCATTGAGATTAAATGGATCTTCAAGAGGAAGACAGACGCTGATAGTAGTGTTACTATCTACAAAGCTAGAATTGTCGCAAAAGGTTTTCGACAAGTTCAAGGTGTTGACTACGATGAGAGTTTCTCACGCGTATCTATGCTTAAGTCTGTCCGAATCATGTTAGCAATTGCCGCATTTTATGAAATCTGGCAAATGGATAAACAAAACTGCATTCCTTAATGGATTTATTAAAGAAGGGTTGTATATGATGCAACCAGAAGGTTTTTTCAATCCTAAAGGTGCTAACAAAATATGCAAGCTCCAGCGATCCATCTATGGACTGGTGCAAGCATCTCGGAGTTGGAATACACGCTTTGATAAGTTGATCAAAGCATATAGTTTTATAGACTTGCGATGAAGCCTGTATTTACAAGAAAGTGAGTGGGAGAACTACAGCATTTCTGATAAGTATATATGAATGACATATTGTTGATTAGAAATAATGTAGAATTATTCTGCAAAGCATAAATGAGTGTTTGAAAGGAGTTTTTCAAAGAAAGACCTCGGTGAAGCTACTTACATATTGAGCATCAAGATCTATATAGATAGATCAAGACACTTGATAAGTTTTTTCAATAAGTACATACATTGACAAGATTTTGAAGTAGTTCAAAATGGAACAGTCAAAGAAAGAGTTCTTGCCTGTGTTACAAGGTGTGAAAATGAGTAAGACTCAAAGCCCGACCACTGCAGAAGATAGAAAGAAAATGAAAGTCATTTCCTATGCCTCAGCCATAGGTTCTATAAAGTATGCCATGCTGTGTACCAGACCTATTGTATACCCTACACTGATTTTGGCAAGGGAGTACAATAGTGATCTAGGAGTAGATCACTGGACAACGGTCAAATTATCCTTAGTGGAATAAGGATATGTTTCTCGATAATGGAGGTGACAAAAAGGTTCATCGTAAAGGGTTATGTCGATGCAAATTTTGACACTGATCCAGATGACTCCAAGTCTCAATCTGGATACATATTGAAAGTGGGAGCAATTAGCTAGAGTAGCTCCGTGCAGAGCATTGTTGACATAGAGATTTGCAAAATACATACATATCTGAATGTGGCAGACCCATTAATAAACTTCTCCCACAAGCAAAACATGATCACACCTTAGTACTCTTTGGGTGTTAATCACATAGCGATGTGAACTAGATTATTGACTCTAGTAAACCCTTTGGGTGTTGGTCACATGACGATGTGAACAATGGGTGTTAATCACATGGTGATGTGAACTATTGATGTTAAATCACATGGCGACGTGATCTAGATTATTGACTCTAGTGCAAGTGGGAGACTGAAGGAAATATGCCCTAGAGGCAATAATAAAGTTATTATTTATTTCCTTATTTCATGATAAATGTTTATTATTCATGCTAGAATTGTATTAACCGGAAACATAATACATGTGTGAATACATAGACAAACAGAGTGTCACTAGTATATATGCCTCTACTTGACTAGCTCGTTGATCAAAGATGGTTAAGTTTCCTAGCCATTGACATGGGTTGTCATTTGATTAACGGGATCACATCATTAGGAGAATGATGTGATTGACTTGATCCATTCCGTTAGCTTAGTACTCGATCGTTTAGTATTCTGCTATTGCTTTCTTCATGACTTATACATGTTCCTATGACTATAAGATTATGCAACTCCCGTTTACCGGAGGAACACTTTGTGTGCTACCAAACGTCACAACATAACTGGGTGATTATAAAGGTGCCCTACAGGTGTCTCCAAAGGTACTTGTTGGGTTGGCGTATTTCGAGATTAGGATTTGTCACTCCGATTGTCGGAGAGGTATCTCTGGGCCCACTCGGTAATGCACATCACTATGAGCCTTGCAAGCATTGCAACTAATGAGTTAGTTGCGGAATGGTGTATACAGGTAATGAGATTGAACTAGGTATTGAGATACCGACGATCGAATCTCGGGCAAGTAACATACCGATGACAAAGGGAACAACGTATGTTGTTATGTGATGACCCACAAGTATAGGGGATCTATCATAGTCCTTTCGATAAGTAAGAGTGTCGTACCCAACGAGGAGCAGAAGGAAATGACAAGCGGTTTTCAACAAGGTATTCTCTGCAAGTACTGAAATAAGTGGTAACAAATAGTTTTGTGACAAGATAATTCGTAACGAGCAACAAGTAACAAAAGTAAATAAAGTGCAGCAAGGTGGCCCAATCCTTTTTGTAGCAAAGGACAAGCCTGGACAAACTCTTATATAAGGAAAAGCGCTCCCGAGGACACATGTGAATATCGTCAAGCTAGTTTTCATCACGTTCATACAATTCGCGTTCGGTACTTTGATAATTTGATATGTGGGTGGACCGGTGCTTGGGTGCTGTTCTTACTTGAACAAGCATCCAACTTATTATTAACCTCTATTGCAAGCATCCGCAACTACAACAAAAGTATTAAGGTAAACCTAACCATAGCATGAAACATATGGATCCAAATCAGCCCCTTACGAAGCAACGCATAAACTAGGGTTTAAGCTTCTGTCACTCTAGAAACCCATCATCTACTTATTACTTCCCAATGCCTTCCTCTAGGCCCAAATAATGGTGAAGTGTTATGTAGTCGACGTTCACATAACACCACTAGAGGCTAGACAACATACATCTCATCAAAATATCGAACGAATACCAAATTCACATGACTACTAATATCAAGACTTCTCCCTTGTCCTCAGGAACAAACGTAACTACTCACAAAGCATATTCATGTTCATAATCAGAGGGGTAATAATATGCATAAAGGATCTGAACACATGATCTTCCACCAAATAAACCAACTAGCATCAACTACAAGGAGTAATCAACACTACTAGCAACCTACTAGTACCAATCCCGGACTTGGAGACAAGAATTGGATACAAGAGATGACTAGGGTTTTGAGAGGAGATGGTGCTGGTGAAGATGTTGATGGAGATTGCCCTCTCCCGATGAGAGGAGCGTTGGTGATGATGATGGCGATGATTTCCCCCTCCCGGAGTGAAGTGTCCCCGGCAGAACAGCTCTGCCGGAGCCCTAGATTGGTTCCGCCAAGGTTCCGCCTCGTGGCGGTGGAGTTTCGTCCTGAAAGGTTGCTTCTTATTTTTTTTCTCAACGAAAGACTTCATATAGCAGAATATGGTCATCGGAGAGCCACCAGGGGGCCCACGAGGTAGGGGGCGCGCCCTAGGGGGTGGGCACGCCCCCCACCCTCGTGGACAGGGTGTGGGCCCCCTGGCCTTCATCTTTGGCGAGGATTTTTTATTATTTATTGTAAGACATTCCGTGGAGTTTCAGGACTTTTGGAGTTGTGCAGAATAGGTCTCTAATATTTGCTCCTTTTCCAGCCCAGAATTCCAGCTGTCGGCATTCTCCCTCCTTATGTAAACCTTGTAAAATGAGAGAAAATAGCCATAAGTATTGTGATATAATGTGAAGTAACAGCCCATAATGCAATAAATATCAATATAAAAGCATGATGCAAAATGGACGTATCAACTCCCCCAAGCTTAGACCTCTCTTGTCCTCAAGCGAAAGCCAATAACAATAAATATGTCCTCATGTTTAGAGGTAGAGGCATTGATAAAAATAAAATACAGACATGAAGGCATCATGATTATTCTCATAACAACAACATATATAGATATTGTCATATGATTACTTATGTTCAAGTGATGATCTATTCACAATGCAAAAGTATGAATCAGAAACCTTATTGAGAACCAACAAACTATAACCTCAGTCATTGAAGCAATTGCAATTTATCATAACATCAGAAAGAGTCTATGTCAGAGCTAAAAAGCAAGTCCACATACTCAACTATCATCTAGTCCTTCATAGTTGCTAACACTCATGCAATACTTGTGGTTACGGAGTTTTAATCGGACACAGAGAAATATAGGGGCTTATAGTTTCGCCCCACAACCTTTTACCTCGAGGGTAATGTCAACAATAATAACCCATGCTCCCCTATATCCAATTAGATATATATATATATATATATATATATATATATATCAGGTTCTTTCCAGCATGCTGGGCTTGCCAAAGGATAAAATGAAAAAGGAAAGGTGAAGATCACCGTGACACTTGCATGAGGTAGAAGATAATAATAAAAGATAGGCCCTTCGCAGAGGGAAGCAGAGGTTGCCATGCGCTTTTATGGTAGGATGCACAAAATCTCAATGCGAAAGAACGTCACTTTATATTGCCCCTTGTGATATGAACCTTTATTATGCAGTCCGTCGCTTTTATTACTTCCACATCACAAGATCGTATAAAGCTTATTTCTCCCACGCCAATCAATCATACATATTTAAAGCAATTTTTATTGCTTGCACCGATGACAACTTACTTAAAGGATCTTACTCAATCCATAGGTAGATATGGTGGACTCTCATGGCAAAACTGGTTTAAGGGTATTTGGAAGCACAAGTAGTATCTCTACTTGGTGCTGAGAATTTGGCTAGCATGAGGGGGAAAGGCAAGCTCAACATGTTAGAGGATCCATGACAACATACTTTATCTCAGATATAAGAAAACATAATTCATTACGTTGTCTTCCTTGTCCAACATCAACTCTTTAGCATGTCATATTTTAATGAGTGCTCCCAATCATAAAAGATGTCAATGATAATATATCTATATGTGAAACCTCTCTTTCCTTATTACTTCCTATTAATTGCAACGATGACCAAAGCTATGTCTGCCAACTCCCAACAACTTTTAATCATCATACACTTTCTATGTGAAGTCAAAACTCTTGATAAGATCAATATGAACTCTTTGTTTATTTTTATTCTTTTTCTTCTTTTCTTTTATTCACCCAAGATCATGGAAAAATAATCAAGCCCTTGACTCAACACTAATCTTTATTATATATATAGCTCACGGACTTGATTGCATAGAGAGATCATAAAGCAAAACTCAAAACTAGATCTTGCCAAAACTTTATTCTACTAGATCAAGATACTACTAATAGGATCGAACTAAGAAAAACGGTAAAGGTAGGAGTTGTGATTGTGATACGATACCGGGGCACCTCCCCCAAGCTTGGCAGTTGCCAAGGGGAGTGCCCATACCCATGTAATTATGTCTCCTTCTTTGTTGTTGGTGAAGATGGAGGTGATGGATAGTCGCACATCGAGCGTAAGAGGTCCTCCAACTTGCGGATAATGCCCTTGAGTGCAACGATATGCTCCTTCAACAAAATATTTTCACTTGTGAGATACTTGTTTTGAATACGAGCTAACTCAATCATCTTGAAAGCTTCGATCTCAGTTGGGGTAAGAAGATTGTGATCAAGTTGAAGGATGTCTTCTGTTGCTGGAGCTTGGTTCTCTGTGGCCTTCTTGATCCCTTCATCCTTGTTGATCTCCATGGGTTCTTCCCTCTTCAGCTCTATCTTCATTAGCCAAGCATCTTTGTCACCATTGTTGGAGGAGGGGGACGACATGATGCCTGGCCTTGACAACCCTGACAGAAAACAACTCAAAACAAAAACAGAGGATATTTGCGTGATACAGGAGTCAAAACCTTCGGGAGATTATATAATGAATTTTTACCGATCAAAATACATATCGTGCAAGAAAACGGAGTCCGGAGGGCACACAAGGTGCTCACGAGGTAGGGGGGCGCTCCCAGGGGGTAGGGCGCTCCCACCACCCTCGTGGGGCCCTCGTGTCCTTCCCGGACTGCTACTTATTTTTCTATTTTTCTAAATATTTCAAAATGGAGAAATATTGCCTTAAAATTGTTTTGGAGTCGGTTTACTTACCGCACCACACACCTATTCCTTTTCGAAGTCTGAAACATTCTGGAAAGTGTCTCTTATGTATTCCTCCGGGGTTACGGTTTCAATAACATTGGTTTCAACATTTATGGGATTACCTGAGATATAATGTTTAATTCTTTGACCGTTTACCACCTTCAGATTTGTGCCTTCGAAGTTGTTGATCTTTATGGCACCGGAACGATAGACCTCCTTGATAACATAGGGGCCTTCCCATTTAGAGAGAAGTTTTCCTGCAAAAAATCTTAAACGAGAGTTGTATAGCAATACATAATCACCTACATTAAACTCACGCTTTGTATCCTTTTGTCATGCCATCTTTTAACTTTTTCTTTAAACAACTTGGCATTTTCATAAGCTTGGGTTCTCCATTCATCAAGTGAGCTAATATCAAATAACCTCTTCTCACCGGCAAGTGTGAAATCATAGTTGAGCTCCTTAATAGCCCAATATGCCTTACGTTCTAGTTCGAGAGGTAAGTGACATGCTTTTCCATAAACCATTTTATACGGAGACATACCCATAGGATTTTTATATGCAGTTCTATAGGCCCATAATGCATCATCAAGTTTCTTGGACCAATTCTTTCTAGACCTATTAACAGTCTTCTGCAAAATTAATTTGAGCTCTCTATTGCTCAATTCTACTTGACCACTAGACTGTGGATGATAGGGGGATGCAATTCTATGATTAACGTCATACTTAGCAAGCATTTTACGGAAAGCACCATGAATAAAGTGTGAACCACCATCAGTCATTAAATATCTAGGGACTCCAAACCTCGGAAAAATAACTTCCTTAAGCATTTTAATAGAAGTGTTATGATCAGCACTACTAGTTGGAATAGCTTCTACCCACTTAGTAACGTAATCAACAGCAACTAAGATATGTGTATATCCATTAGAGGCAGGAAAAGGTCCCATATAATCAAAGCCCCAAACATCAAATGGTTCAATAACAAGTGAATAATTCATAGGCATTTCTTGACGTCTACTAATATTACCAATTCTTTGACATTCATCACAAGATAAGACAAACTTACGGGCATCCTTGAAGAGAGTAGGCCAATAGAAACCGGATTGCAATACCTTATGTGCAGTTCTATCTCCAGCGTGGTGTCCTCCATAAGCTTCGGAGTGACACTTGCGTAGGATCTGTTCCTGTTCATGCTCAGGCACACAACGTCTAATAACACCATCTACTCCTTCTTTATAAAGATGTGGGTCATCCCAAAAGTAATGTCTCAAATCATAGAAGAACTTTTTCTTTTGTTGGTATGTGAAACTAGGTGGTATGAATTTAGCAACAATATAATTAGCATAATCAGCATACCATGGAGTACTACGAGAAGTACTTATAACATTTAATTGTTCATCAGGAAAGCTATCATCAATAGGTAGTGGGTCATCAAGAACATTTTCTAGCCTAGACAAGTTGTCTGCAACGGGGTTCTCAGCTCCCTTTCTATCAACAATATGCAAATCAAATTCTTGTAGCAAGAGAACCCATCTAATAAGTCTAGGTTTAGCATCTTTCTTTTCCATAAGATATTTAATAGCAGCATGATCAGTGTGAATAGTTACTTTAGAATCAACAATATAAGGTCTGAACTTATCACAAGCAAATACAACTGCTAAAAGTTCTTTTTCAGCAGTAGCATAATCCCTTTGAGCATTGTCTAGAGTCTTACTAGCATACTGGATAACATTTAATTTATTATCAACTCTTTGCCCTAGAACAACACCTACAACATAATCACTAGCATCACACATAATTTCAAAGGGTAAATTCCAATCAGGTGGCTGAACAACAGGTGCAGAGACTAATGCTTTCTTAAGTATTTCAAATGCTTCTACACAATCATAGTCAAAGACAAATGGTATATCTTTTTGTAATAAATTAGTCAGAGGCCGAGAAATTTTTGAGAAGTCCTTAATGAACCTCCTATAAAATCCGGCGTGACGAAACTTCTTATACCTTTGATGCCCTTGGGACATGGCATCTTTTCAATAGCATCAACCTTGGCTTTATCAACTTCAATACCTCTTTCAGAAACTCTATGTCCCAAGACCTTCATTAACCATAAAGTGGCACTTTTCCCAATTCAAGACAAGATTAGTTTCTTCACATCTCTGCAAAACTCGATCAAGATTGCTCAAGCAATCATCAAAAGAGGATCCATAGACGGAAAAGTCGTCCATGAAAACCTCACAAATCTTTTCACAAAAGTCAGAGAATATAGCCATCATACATCTTTGGAAGGTAGCAGGTGCAATACATAAACCAAAAGGCATACGTCTATAAGCAAAAGTACCAAAAGGGCATGTAAAAGTAGTCTTTGATTGATCTTTAGCCGACACAGGTATTTGAGAGAAACAAGAATAACCATCTAGAAAGCAGTAATATGTATGTTTGCATAATCTTTCTAGCATTTGATCAATAAAAGGTAAGGGGTAATGATCTTTCTTATTAGCCTTATTTAATTTGCGGAAATCAATTACCATCCTATAACCCGTAATAATTCTTTGTGGGATCAATTCATCTTTATCATTAGGAACGACAGTAATACCTCCCTTCTTAGGGACACAATGGACAGGACTCACCCACTGACTATCAGCAGCGGGATAAATTATACCTGCCTCCAGAAGCTTTAGTGTTTCTTTTCTTACCACTTCTTTCATTTTAGGATTCAAACGTCGTTGAGGATCACGAACTGGTTTGGCATCTGCCTCCAAATTTATTTTATGTTGACATAGAGTGGGACTAATTCCCTTAAGATCATCAAGAGTATATCCAATAGCAGCACGGTGCTTCTTCAGAGTTTTCAATAATCTTTCTTCTTCATGCTCTGAAAGGTTAGCACTAATAATAACAGGATATATCTTCTTTTCATCAAGATAGGCATATTTAAGATTATCAGGCAACAGTTTAAGCTCAAACATGGGATCACCCTTGGGTGGAGGGGGATCCCCTAGGATTTCAACACGCAAATTGTGTTTTAGGATAGGTTCCTGTTTAAAGAATACTTCATCTATTTCCCTTATTTCATTCATGAACATATCATTTTCATGGTCTAGCAAATAATGTTCTAAAGGATCACTAGGAGGTACGGCAATAGAAGCAAGACCAATAATTTCATCCTTACTAGGCAATTCTTCTTCACGGTGTTCTTTACTAAATTTAGAGAAATTAAACTCATGAATCATATCATCCAAGCCAATAGTAACAACATTCTTTTCGCAGTCAATCCTAGCATTAACAGTGTTCAAGAAGGGTCTACCAAATATAATGGGACAAAAGCTATCTTGTGGGGAACCAAAAACAAGAAAATCAGCAGGATATTTAGTTTTCCCACACAAGACTTCAACATCTCTAACGATCCCTGTTGGTGAAATAGTATCTCTATTGGCAAGCTTAATTATGACATCAATTTCTTCTAACTCAATAGGTGCAATATCATGCATAATTTCTTTGTATAAATCAATGGGTATTGCACTAGAACTAGCACCCATATCACATAAGCCATGATAACAATGATCTCCTATTTTAACAGAAATAACAGGCACGCCTACCATAGGTCTATGTTTATCTTTAGCACAAGGTTTAGCAATTCTAGTAGTTTCACCGCAGAACTGAATAACATGCCCATCAATATTATCAGACAAGAGATCTTTAACAATAGCAATATTAGGTTCTACTTTAACTTGCTCAGGAGGTGTATAAGTTTTAATATTGCTTTTACGAACAACAGTTGAAGCTTTAGCATGATCCTTTATTCTAACAGGGAAAGGTGGTCTCTCAACATAAGAAGTAGGAACAATAGGATCATTATAAGTGACAGTCTTTTCTTCAACTTTAATAGGTGCTGCTACTTTTACTTCTATGGGAGGATGATATTTAAACCACTTCTCCTTAGGGAGATCAACATAAGTAGCAAAAGATTCACAAAAAGAAGCTACTATCTCAGAGTCAAGTCCATATTTAGTGCTAAACTTACAGAAAATATCGGTATCCATAGAAGATTTAACACAATCAAATTTAGGTGTCATACCTGACTCCTTACCTTCGTCGAGGTCCCAATCTTCAGAGTTGCATTTAATTCTATCCAATAAATCCCATTTAAATTCAATAGTCTTCATCATAAAAGAGCCAGCACAAGAAGTATCGAGCATGGTGCGATTGTTTTCAGAAAGCCGAGCATAAAGATTTTGAATAATTGTTTCTCTTGGGAGCTCATGATTGGGGAATGAATATAACATTGATTTAAGCCTCCCCCAAGCTTGAGCGATGCTTTCTCCTTCGCGAGGCCAAAAATTATATACATAATTGCGATCACGATGAACAAGATGCATAGGATAATACTTTTGATGAAATTCCAATTTCAATCTTCTATAGTTCCATGATCTCGTATCATCACATAGCCTATACCATGTCAATGCGTCTCCCTTCAAAGATAAAGGGAAGACCTTCCTCTTAGCAACATCATCGGGTATACCTGCAAGCTTAAATAATCTACAAACTTCATCCACATATATTAAGTGCTCATCAGGATGCTTTGTTCCATCTCCTGTAAAAGGATTAGCTAGCAGTTTTTCTATCATACCCGAAGGAAATTCAAAAGGAGTTTTATTTTCAATAGGTTCAGTAGGTTGAGGAGCAACTCTTTGCTCTACTGGACGAGGTGAAGATACCCCGAAGAAGCCCCTCAGAGGATTACTTTCCATAGTAACAACTGACAGTAAATTTCAGCATAGTATATAAATTTTTCCTTACCAAATTCCACCTACCAAAGGCGCTTCACTCCCCGGAAACGGCGCCAGAAAAGAGTCTTGATGACCCACAAGTATAGGGGATCTATCGTAATCCTTTCGATAAGTAAGAGTGTCGAACCCAAAGAGGAGCAGAAGGAAATGACAAGCGGTTTTCAGCAAGGTATTCTCTGCAAGTACTGAAATAAGTGGTAACAAATAGTTTTGTGACAAGATAATTCGTAACGAGCAACAAGTAACAAAAGTAAATAAAGTGCAGCAAGGTGGCCCAGTCCTTTTTGTAGCAAAGGACAAGCCTGGACAAACTCTTATATAAGGAAAAGCGCTCCCGAGGACACATGGGAATATCGTCAAGCTAGTTTTCATCACATTCATATGATTCGCGTTCGGTACTTTGATAATTTGATATGTGGGTGGACCGGTGCTTGGGTGCTGTTCTTACTTGAACAAGCATCCCACTTATGATTAACCTCTATTGCAAGCATCCGCAACTACAACAAAAGTATTAAGGTAAACCTAACCATAGCATGAAACATATGGATCCAAATCAGCCCCTTACGAAGCAACACATAAACTAGGGTTTAAGCTTCTGTCACTCTAGCAACCCATCATCTACTTATTACTTCCTAATGCCTTCCTCTAGGCCCAAATAATGGTGAAGTGTTATGTAGTCGACGTTCACATAACACCACTAGAGGCTAGACAACATACATCTCATCAAAATATCGAACGAATACCAAATTCACATGACTACTAATAGCAAGACTTCTCCCTTGTCCTCAGGAACAAACGTAACTACTCACAAAGCATATTCATGTTCATAATCAGAGGGGTAATAATATGCATAAAGGATCTGAACATATGATCTTCCACCAAGTAAACCAACTAGCATCAACTACAAGGAGTAATCAACACTACTAGCAACCTACTAGTACCAATCTCGGACTTGGAGACAAGAATTGGATACAAGAGATGAACTAGGGTTTTGAGAGGAGATGGTGCTGGTGAAGATGTTGATGGAGATTGCCCTCTCCCGATGAGAGGAGCGTTGGTGATGACGATGGCGATGATTTCCCCCTCCCGGAGGGAAGTGTCCCTGGCAGAACAGCTCTGCCGGAGCCCTAGATTGGTTCCGCCTCGTGGCAGCGGAGTTTCGTCCCGAAAGGTTGCTTCTTCTTTTTTTCTCGACGAAAGACTTCATATAGTAGAAGATGGTCATCGGAGAGCCACCAGGGGCCCACGAGGTAGGGGGCGCGCCCTAGGGGGGGCGCGCCCCCACCCTCGTGGACAGGGTGTGGGCCCCCTGGCCTTCATCTTTGGCGAGGATTTTTTATTATTTATTGTAAGACATTCCGTGGAGTTTCAGGACTTTTGGAGTTGTGCAGAATAGGTCTCTTATATTTGCTCCTTTTCCAGCTCAGAATTCCAGCTGTCGGCATTCTCCCTCCTTATGTAAACCTTGTAAAATAAGAGAAAATAGCCATAAGTATTGTGATATAATGTGAAGTAACAACCCATAATGCAATAAATATCAATATAAAAGCATGATGCAAAATGGACGTATCATTATGCGGTCTGACCGATAAAGATCTTCGTAGAATATGTAGGATCCAATATGGGCATCCAGGTCCCGCTATTGGTTATTGACAAGAGAGGTGTCTCGGTCATGTTTACATAGTTCTCGAACCCGTAGGGTCCGCACGCTTAACGTTCGTTGACGATATAGTACTATGATTTATGTATGTTGGTGACCGAATGTTGTTTGGAGTTTTGGATGAGATCACGGATATGACGAGGAACTCTGGAATGGTCCGGAAGTAAAGATTGATATGTGGATAGTTGTGTTTGATCTCCGAACAGGTTCCGGAATCCATCAGAAGGGGTTCCGGATGTTTCCCGAAATGTTTGGGCACGAGAACACTTTATCTGGGCCAAAGGGGAAAGCCCACGAGGTTTTTGGAAAGCGCAAAAGGAAGTTTTGCGGAGTCCAGGGGACAGACGCCAGGATCCCTGGCGTCTGGTTCCAGATGCCGGGAACTCTGGCGTCTGGCCCTGGAGTCCGAGAAGGACTCTTGCCTTTCGGGTGAAACCGACTTTGTGGAGGCTTTTACTCTAAGTTTCGACCCCAAGGCTCAACATATAAATAGAGGGGTAGGGCTAGCACCCAAAAGACATCAAGAAACACCAAGCCGTGTGCCGGCAACCCCGTCTCCTCTAGTTTATCCTCCGTCATAGTTTTCGTAGTGCTTAGTCGAAGCCCTGTGAAGATTGTTCTTCACCAACACCATCACCACGCCGTCGTGCTGCCGGAACTCATCTACTACTTCGCCCCTCTTGCTGGAACGAGAAGGCGAGGACGTCACCGAGCCGAACATGTGCAAAACTCGGAGGTGCCGTGCTTTCGGTACTTGGATCGGTCGGATCGTGAAGATGTACGACTACATCAACCGCGTTGATATAACGCTTCCGCTTACGGTCTACGAGGGTACGTAGACAATACTCTCCCCTCTCGTTTCTATGCATCACCATGATCTTGCGTGTTCGTAGGATTTTTTTTTTGAAATTACTACGTTCTCCAACACTCATGTCATAACCTGCGACTCTATCGTATCTACTTTTCCAAACACTTTTGCCCTTGTTTTGGACTCTAACTTGCATGATTTGAATGGAACTAACCCGGACTGACGCTGTTTTTAGCAGAATTGCCATGATGTTGTTTTATGTGCAGAAAACAAAAGTTCTCGGAATGACCTGAAACTCCACGGAACATCTAGTTAAAAATAATAAAAAATCCTTGCCAAAGATGAAGACCAGGGGGCCACACCCTGTCCACGAGGGTGGGGGCCCTAGGGCGCCCCCTACCTCGTGGGCCCCCTGGAGCTCCTCCGACGCCAAGTCCAACTCTATATATTTGCTTTCGGGGAGAAAAAAATCAAGGAGAAGAAATTATCGCGTTTTACGATACGGAGCCGCCGCCAAGCCCTAAAACCTCTCGGGAGGGCTGATCTGGAGTCCGTTCGGGGCTCTGGAGAGGGGGATTCGTCGCCATCGTCATCATCAACCATCCTCCATCACCAATTTCATGATGCTCACCGCCATGCGTGAGTAATTCCATTGTAGGCTTGCTGGACGGTGATGGGTTGGATGAGATCTATCATGTAATCGAGTTAGTTTTGTTAGGGTTTGATCCCTAGTATCCACTATGTTCAGAGATTGATGTTGCTATGACTTTGCTATGCTTAATGCTTGTCACTAGGGCCCGAGTGCCATGATTTCAAATCTGAACGTATTATGTTTTCATGAATATATGTGAGTTCTTGATCCTATCTTGCAAGTCTATAGTCACCTACTATGTGTTATGATCCGGCAACCCCGAAGTGACAATAATCGGGACCACTCCCGGTGATGACCATAGTTTGAGGAGTTCATGTATTCACTATGTGCTAATGCTTTGTTCCGGTTCTCTATTAAAAGGAGGCCTTAATATCCCTTAGTTTCCATTAGGACCCCGCTGCCACGGGAGGGTAGGACAAAAGATGTCATGCAAGTTCTTTTCCATAAGCACGTATGACTATATTCGAAATACATGCCTACATTATATTGATGAATTGGAGCTAGTTCTGTGTCACCCTAGGTTATGACTGTTACATGATGAACCGCATCCGGCATAATTATCCATCACCGATCCAATGCCTACGAGCTTTCCATATACTGGTATACGCTTATTTACTTTCCCGTTGCTATTGTTATAATCACTACAAAATACCAAAAAATAGTACTTTTGCTTTCATTACTCTTTTGTTACCGTTACCGCTACTATCATATTACTTTGCTACTAAATACCTTGCTGCAGATATTAAGTTATCCAGGTGTGGTTGAATTGACAACTCAACTGCTAATACTTGAGAATATTCTTTGGCTCCCTTGTGTCGAATCAATAAATTTGGGTTGAATACTCTACCCTCGAAAGCTGTTGCGGTCCCCTACACTTGTGGGCTATCAACACACTAGAAGGGATCTTAGGCACAAAATTAAGAAAAGTTCAACATGACCTTTACTAACAAGAGGACATAGTGAGTGCCAGAAATTCAGCGAAATGGAAGTTAATCGACGTTTCGCGAAAACACATTGGCACTCATGTCATAACCTACGACTATAAGCCAACGATACTACAATAGATCTAATACACACTACTCAAATATAATCCATTCTAAATATCGATCAAAATGCAATTCTATTTACCCTAAAGACAAATAACACTAAGAAACATTTGCATATATTTATAAACTAGTGGTATTTACCCTAAATACAAATTTGACCATGCATACCAGAGATGTCCGGCTCTTGATGTTCGAAGGCAGCGCGAGGTCTCTGATGTTGGCGGAGGAGGTTGACATGGCTGCAAGGCACCTATCCATCGGGGTAGAGCTCTGCGGTTATGACGGTGACAATGATGGCGGCAGCGACGAGTCGACTCCTCTGGTGTTGGAGGAGGAGGCCATGCCTGCGGCGGCACGAGGAGAGCGCGCAGCCGCGTGGAGCGATGGCGGCAACCAGGGGCGCGGTTGCGAGGAGCGGCAGCGATGATGAGGGGCACGGCAGCGACTCGGGTGAGATTTGAGGGGGGAGGACATGGAGCGGGGCGGGGGAATGCCTGTTTTGGGGGCGAATTGGTTTTTGGGTGAAAATTGAACCGCCAGGGGTGTGGGTTTAACAGGATAGAGCCCGCCACCCGAAAAGCGAGAAGCTGCGGCGGGAGTCCGTTGCACCCGCCATTGCTAAGATGACCTCCTTTTGGTGGGTACCACAATTTCAGTTGTGGAGCGGAGGAAATGCTCGTCCGCCATTGTTGGCCCACCGAGCAGTGGTGGTCGGTTTTTATTTTGCCTGCCTGCCACTGTTAGGTTTCAACACGCGGCCAAATCTGAAAAGGCTTACCTGTGGCGGGCTCCGTTTTTCGCCCATCATATATAGCTTACTAAGTAGCAGTGGCGGCCATGCATTATCACCCGTCATTGCTGACTTTTTAAATTAGCCGTGGCGGGTGATACACTATGCCCGCCACTCAATTGTGTTGACCTATAAGCCTTTTCCCAGTAGTGAAGGAGGGGCAGGACCCACCGCCGAGCGGTGAATGTACCTTGGCGGCATGCCGGATCTAGTAGCTAAAATCCACGAAATCCTCAATGCCTGGCACGGTGCCGTCATATGGCCCTTGTAGGTTGTGGTAAAAGTTTGAGCGTGTTTAGTAGAAGCGTGACCAGAGGGTGTTTTCTGTAAATCTGAAGCATACATGATTTGAGCTTATTCAAAATTGAAAAAATAGTATAACAACAAAATCCTTTCAAGATTTCGATAAAAACCATACAAAATTTGTCAAAATCGATGCAAGTATTAATTACTTGTGATTTTAACAAAGTATAACGACCTATATACAAAAGTACATGAGGTCACATTTCTAACATACTCAAAAACAAAAACAAACTTAATATTCATAATCTATGGAAATTCTACCCCAAATAGATATAAATTTGTGTATGTTTAAATTTAAACAAGTCGGATCAAGTTTTAACCAAAAAAGAAAACAACTTAAAAATTGAAAAATAAAGATATAATCTACACCTACGGCCACCGTCAGGACCATCGGCATAGATTTGACGGCGTCGGCCGACTGTTGGAGACCGGGTAGCCAGTGCCGCCTATATGCCGACGGCCTTTCTATAACGACAGGAGCCGTCAGCGTAGATTAAGGTATGCCGACGACTACTGTCGGCATAGATGGCAGTGTGCCAACGTCTTTTCTGTCTCGGCGGTTTTTCCCAAGCCGTCGGCATACCTCAACTATGCCGACGTCCCGACAAAAAGCCATCAAAAAGCCGTGGGCATAATGGGTTATTCCGGTAGTGATTCTCAAAAAAAAAAATCCATCGTTGCCTAAAAAAGCCTCTTATCCATCGCATATTGCTCACAAGGAGAACACAACCCTAACTTTATCAAGGATCCCGTCCCAAGCGGCGGCGGCGCATAGAGATGAAGCGCAAAAACAAGGAGCAGAGGAGGGCCGATGGAATCACCGATAGAGGTAGTGATTCGCTGGAGACCATGCGCCCGAACAAGAAGCAGAGGCTCGGCGGTAGCAGCGGTAGCAATGAGGAGCGTGAGCCCTCGCCCTACCTGGTGGTAGGCCATGGGAGTGTGAGCCCTGCCTTCTCCGTGTTCAAGGTGGAACCCTACACCGACGGCGGCGGCGGCGACACCCCGGTGAGCATCCCGCGCCGCCTCGCCCGCCTCAAATGCAAACACAACATGTGTTTCGTCCCTTTGACATTGAAGGACCGCCGGTGGATCGTCGGCGTCGGCGGCAGCTCAACCAAGAACTACTATGGCCCGGGGACCATCGTTTTCGACACCGAGAAGCAGTTGGTGATCCGGGGCCCGGAACCTAAGTCGATCAAGAGCCTCCCGATCCTGCTACCCATCGACCAGAAGATCTACTCTCTTTCCCGAAGCCCCTCAGTGAAGGGACCGCTCGATTACTTGCCCTGGTTCGAGGTCCTCGACCTCTCCCAGGCACAGGCAGTGGACGGCCGTCTAACCAACTGCAAGTGGAGGTCCCTGCAGCGGCCGCCCTTCTTTCCCTGGGAGCTCACCCCACGGCAGTACTGTTGTCCACCGAGGGTTGCCGTCGAGTCATACGTCGCCGTGGGCTCCCACATATTGGTTTCTGTGACCGGACGGGTGGGCACGTACGCTTTTGACACCAAGGGCTCGAAGAAGTGGGTGACGGTGGATGACCAGAACGACCTGCCGTTCAGCGATGGTGCCATCCCGCATGGCCGTGGGCTCTTCCTTGGCTTATCAAGCACCACAAAAGCCATCACTGGATACAAGATTATAATGGGCACTAGTTCACTCTCTGTTGTTGAGATTCCTGTGGTGTCCGACTTGGAAGATGAAGAGCCGGTCGCTCGCTCACACAATTTCGTGTCCCTGGGGATTGATAGTGGCTTCTGCTTGGTGACCTGTTGGAGCGTTGACGAAACGCCGTATCCCCCGCATCGCCGGGCGCACATCAGGGTGAGGACGTACAAAACAGATGATTTTGTGGAGTCGGAGGGGAAATGCTTGGTCGTCTCCAAGCAGTGGATGCAGGTTTACAAGATCTGCGATTTGATCCGGACACTAGATGAGCCATGTCTGGTTGGTGTGGTCTACATATGAGTAAGCCCTTTTCACATCTGTCCGACTTCATGGATAATTTAATCCATGTGATTGCAACTGTATTTGCACCTGTAGATTCTCGTGAATTTGTTAGAACAAGGTGCATATAATTCTGGATTGTCATGATAAATTTCTCTCACTTTCTGTTAAGTTATTACTCTTGTCATCTTGTTTAAAAATAATATTCCCTTCTTCCAATAGATTAGCAAACTACAGTATGTTATCACCAGTGGTTAGTTGGGTTTGGATGCTGGAGTTAGCTGTTAAATCCTGATGTTAATCATCATCACCGGTAGTTTTTCGAAGATGGCATGAATGATCCCGAATTGTTTATGTGTTAGCTCATATCTAGATGTCCATGAAAGGATTGATTTTGGACATGTATTTGGAAGGTAATTAGACTGGTAAAAATGCCACAGGAAGGCCATAGCCTCGAAAGTGGCACCAAGTTAAGGCACCTTGTGCAATTAAGTAAAAAATAATAATCATTTTGTGTACCCTTTTCCATATTTTCTTAATCTGCCATCTTTAGCTAAAATGGAGCTGCAAACACTAGCTATGCCCGATTCGTGATTTGTGATGTTTCCCTATGAAAGCTAGAAAATACCTCGCGCGTTGCGGTGGGAATCCTCGAGAACTTTTATAGATAATCTGAGTAGTTGAGAAACAAACGGAAGCTAACAGCAAAAAAGAGAGCAAAATAAAGGAAAGTAAAAATGTGTAGTGTAATAGATACAACCTGAAATATCTTTTGTTTTAGTTAATTCTCAACATTTTATGTTATAGCCACCAAGAAGTCATCGAGGGATGACAGAGGTACTAACCCACATAAATAAGTTCTTAATCATAAGCAAAAGTCTGATTATCTATGATGGTTACATTGATCAAACACAATCACTTGAATATCCAATGGATATATAAAGTACATCATGAACATGAGGTTAGGCCAGGAGACGAAGTGTTGATGGATCACGTGGTTTCAATTGTAATGATGTGCAAGCTTGCATGTGAAGGAAAGATAGTTATTCAGGATCAATTTTACCGTTATAGGATAGAATACAGGGCCGTGTAGTGTCATAGAAAATTGAGATGTGTGCATGTATCAGTGCGTCGTTAATTGATATGCAGGTAAGAACCCTCTCACCTTGCTCACTTTCTTTCTGGGTCATTTTATTCTGAGTGAAGTGCATCATAAGTCCTCAAATTATTTTAAAGGTGTCACGTAGGTTCTCGAACTATGAAAATCGTCATCCAGGCCCTCAAAATGCAATATGTGTGTTATCCTGGTCCTTAAACTATTTCAAAGGTGTCACATAGGTCCTTGAACTATTTCAGAGGTGTCACATATATACACACTTATTACACTTTAAGAATTTTTTAGGACCTAGATGACACTTTTCATAGTTTGAGGATCTACGTGACACCATCAAAATAGTTCGAGGATCTAGAATGCACTTCACTCTTTTATTCTGCTATTAGAAAATGAACTACAGTCTATGATCCCAAATAAAATTAACAAACACTGGGCAGATCAATAAAGAAACAAACATTACGAAGGGTACAAATGAAGATAGGTAAGAACAATCTCACCTTATATCTTTTTTATGGCCCTTTTTATCCTGCTGCGCTGAAAATTGAACTGCAGTATATGGTTCCAAATGAAAATAACACATACCGTGCCCATCATTAAAGAAACGAACATATATCAACATGCAACCAAAGTGAGCTGATCTTTATACATATGGCATTATGTTAGAACTTATTAGAGGTAACAAAATGATCTATGAGCTTTACCTATCAATAACCATGCAGCAAGGTAGACTGAAAAAAAGGTCATTATGATAAACTGTAGAATATCAAGGTTTGAGAAGAAAACGGTCTATACTATTAGACTGAAAATACATGCAAAAAGCAAAGTCATACAAGACCCAAGCTATGCCTAAGCGGGGAAAAAATCTGAAACGATCAACACAAGATGGATAATCTACGACAATGACTATATCCGCACCAACCATCTCTTCACACTACAAGGACAACGAGAAAGATTCTTCAACATCAACGCCTTCAGAAAGGAAACGACGCTCAAACGTCATTGTCACTGGATCCAACCATTAAAGGTCAGGCTCTAGGTTTTCACCTTCAAGAAACAAGTCTGAGTACATCCAAGCAATGCCCTCAACAAGGTAAAGACGCAAAAACATCGCCAGCCAGGTATAACTAGTTTAGGTCAGACCTTAGGTTTTCACCCCGGAACTCGAGACCAGGAACTCGAGAAGCACCACCAAATCAATGTTATCATGTCTTGTCGCCAGCACTTTTCGCGTTCCCAGCTGCTACAAGCGTGGCATTATCGCCATGACCGCACAACCATATCCTCTACGTCAAGCCACCATCCATATAATTTATCTCACCGTTGAATGCAGACTGACTGGAATGAGTGCAACCAAAACTCATAAAAGAGCCTTTTGGTTGCAACTCGAGAAGCACCACCAAATCAATGTTATCATGTCTTGTGGCCAGCACTTTTCGCGTTCCCAGCTGCTACAAGCGTGGCATTATCGCCATGACCGCACAACCATATCCTCTACGTCAAGCCACCATCCATATAATTTATCTCACCGTTGAATGCAGACTGACTGGAATGAGTGCAACCAAAACTCATAGCCTTTTGGTTGCATCTCGCAATCTCGCCAGTTGTGAGCCGCTCGCAGCAGCCATTGGATCCGAAGAGGAAAATCCTCATGAACATCCAAAACTCATAAAAGAGCCTTTTGGTTGCATCTCGCAATGTCGCCAGTGGCGTGCCGCTCGCAGCAGCCATTGGATCTGAAGAGGAAAATCCTCATGAACATCCTCCAGTGGCCACCACAATCTACAGCTCGAGTGGCCGGACGGTTCCGCCACGGTCATGACGACGAATGCTCCTTCGCGATTGGATGAACCACCTAGCGGCCAAGCGCCAAGCATCAGCATGCCAATCTGAGACCCGAGGCGCCACCGCCGACCACCCGTGGCCTTGTGATCTGCCGGTGGCGAGCGTCTTAGGTCTCCATATGACTCTGTGCATCAGAGAAAGTGGACGACCCTTATCACCAACGCCGCCGTGCTCAACGTTTGGACAGCTAGAGTAGCAGCGCGCCAGACTCCAAACAGGACCTTAACTGCACATGCTGCTAGAGCCTCCACGAAACAAACATGGAGGATGATGGCCATCTCCACCCAGGCCGTTGCCAAGGTTTGACCATGCCGCGTCCAGAGCTCCACCCAGTCACTGCGCGCAGATTGCTTGAGCCGCCCGCCACTATATGAAGATCGTTGATGATTCGTCGTCCGCCCTCGGGCCTGCCTTACATCAAAGCCATCGCCTGGAGCCCCGCCGCTGCCGTCAGCCGCACGAGCTTTGCCCGATAGCATCGTCCGACGGCGGCGAGGGAAGCGGGAGAGGTGGGGAGGTCGCCGAGAGATCAGATCGAAAACTGCCCGTGCTGCCCGTCCGGACGACGCGAGGGCGGCTGTGGCAATGAGCTATTGGTTGCTAGCACCAACCCCCTGTGTGGTAGATATGTAGATTGTTTGACTTGGACATTAAGCATATGTTTTTCTTTGTTGCTCGAAATTTATGTTCATCACATATTTATGTCAGGTGCTAATGCAGTATGTTAGCAGTTTTGTTATAGTTTTTGTAGTAGCTCTTTAATTACGTTAGGCTCCACCCCCTCACCTGCACGTCACATGTTGTTTTTTCCCCTTTGATTAGGAATCAAATTGTAATTAATTATGTCGCCTCCATATTGACAAATCAAATCATAACTTGCCAATTAGCACTTACCAATTGATAATCTAAGTGCAAGGAATTGCCGCAGCACTTTTCAAAGATGGAGGTGGTAATTATGGAGTATCGAACCCACAAGTAGATAAAGGTAGGATTAGTATTCTCTTAATTAGGTCCTATCTGCAACTGATACAATCCTACGTACACTATGTGTTTGCTTTACCTAGAAAATGAAACAAAAGTACTTAGCTGGTATGAAATGGTAGCTTTGCAATATAATGAAGACTTGTAAATAAAAGTTAGTTGCTGAGTTGTTAAAGAACTGTAAAATAAAGTTAACGGGTGTGGAAAAGCGGGTGGTAGGATGCGCGAAATTGTCCCTAGGCAATTGGATATGAAACTAAAGTGATAATCATCTATTGCGGTTTTATATGCAAGAGAGGCCTATGCCAACATGTAGCAAAATCCATGTGCAAAAAAATAACCTTGGAAGAGGGCAACATAAGAACTTTTCCAATGTTAAAGAGGGGGGAAAATGAAGGCGGTCGAGTTAAATTTGGAACTCTTAGCTACATCTATACTTATTTTTTGCAATTGATTTCCATTTTCATGAACCCTTTTTCCCTTACTGGGCAGCAAGCACAAACTGATGGCAAGGTATGTAGAAGCCAAGAAGTTCGGGGCAAAGGAAGGAAAACAAGTTGTGGATGCAAAAACAAGTACAAAGTAGATAAAGACTACTAAAGGCCATCTAAATGTTGTCAATGAAAAGAAGGCAAATAAGTGTTTGCTTTTAAGGTTTTCACTCTTTATATTTGAACGTGGTGTTCTTTTTTGTGGTACTCCGTGATGGAGCCAAAGGGGCGTTGGAGGGGAGCATGCCCTCCCCCCCCCCCCCCCCTCCTAAGATTGAAATTTTTCTACATATACCCTTGAAATTTATGTATAAATCATCAAACAATTTCTACTTTGCCCCCCCCCCCCCCCCGGTCATTCCTGGCTCTGTCCCTGGTGGTATTGATTCTGTTTTGCCTTTGTGATCTCTCATACTTCGTGCAACCTGTTTAAATGACGGTTAGTCGTGCTAATATTATGTGTGAATGATACTTTTGATGTTTGTGATTTCTTGTTGTCAGTGAGTTGTTTGTTGGCCATATGATTTTTCCTATGTCTACAATCTCATCGTGTACATGCTCTATATCAAGTTTGTATTACATGTTGATTCCGAGGCAAGTTTGCCAAGGGGACATCGTCATTTCCCGTGGCAGGCCTATACAATCAAATTTGAGCACCGCGCAATAGGCCATCCAAATCCGGTGAAGAAGAACCCTCTGAAGCCCTTCAAGGCAGGTGGACAACTAGAAGACCCCGAGCCGAATCTCCTGTTCTTCGCTCGTAACGAAGCATAGAGTGCATTCGTCTCAAATCATACATAGGCAATCTTTGTGGGCCCGTCGAAACAGGACAATGATTGTTGAACAAATGGATACCGAGGGCATGTCTCCGTTGTTTTTCCTTGAGTTTTCTGCTTTTGTTTTTTCTCTGTCGGTTCTTCCGGTTTTCTTTCCGCATTTTTTCTTTACCAATGACCTCTGTTAGGATAAGTCAGATTGGAGCCACTCTCGGAGGCACCTCTCATGTTGATCCTGCTCATGCTCAAGCGACAAAATCGTTGGGGTCAAAGTTGTGGTTGTTCATCATGGAGACATGGATAATAACGAGGCTTCATTTCTTTATTTTTGCGAACGCTGTTTAAATGCACAAACATATTTTAAATTCATATTTTTTTAAAAAAATGACAGACTTATTTATTTCAAAACCTTCTATTTTTTGTGGGGAAAGGTTTTCAAACAGGGTTTTCTAGGAAACGGGCTCGCATTCTTTTTCCTCACTAAAGAGCGTAGCTGCGGGGGCACTATTGGCCCGGCCCATTGAGCGATAATTGGTGGCCTCCCACACTGAGCCACTATCATCGCGAAAAATAAGCGTGGAGAATCGAAAACGAACAGGACGCGCCTTGCTGTTTCGTCACACACACTATGGAATCGATGGATGGCGTCGTCTCCACACTCGGCGATCGGGGTGGATGCCGCTCACTTCCTCCGGCGATCCAGATCGCGTCCAGCGACTAATTACTCGCCGTCGCCGACGCTTCAGTTCCTCAACATTGGCGCATTGTTTTCCTTTTAACAACATACATACATAATCAGGAAGCATGAAGTGAATATTACCATCCAAATCCGGTGAAGAAGAGCCCTCCGAAGCCCTTAAAGGCAGGTGGACAACTCGAAGACCCTAAGCGGAATCACCTATTATTCGCTCGTAGCGACGGATAGAGTGAGTTCGTATCAAATCATACATAGGCGGTCTTTGCAGACTGGTCAAAACAGGACAATGATTGTCGAATGAACGGACCCCCAGGGCATGGCTCCGTAGTTTTTCCCTTGGGTTTTTGCTTTTGTTTTTTCGTTTCCGGCTCTTTCGGTTTTCTTTCTGCATTTTTTTTTCCTTTTTCGTTACCGGTGATCTCTATTAGGACAAGTCATATTGAAGCCACTCTTGGACTCTCATGTTGATCCTACTCATGCTCAAGCGACAAAGTCGTGGTTGTTCATCATGGAGACATGGATAATAACGATACTTCATATCTTTTTTTGTGAACATTGTATAAATGCACAAACATATTATAAATGCACAAACATTTTTTAAATGACTGAGTTATTTATTTCAAAGATACAATTTAAAATCTGCCAGAGAAGCCAGGTCGCAGGTTTTCAAACTGGTTCCCCCGCAGAGAACATATTTTGATTTTTTTTTCTGGCGGACGGGCACACATTTTCTCTCTCTGTCTCTCTCACCGAAAGAGAACATGTTTATTGGGCCGGGCCCATTGCACGACAATTCGTGGCCTCCCGCACTGAGCTACTTCGTCGCTAATCGTGATTTCTCAAAAAAAAAAAAAAAACCGCGGCGGATCGAAAGCGGACGCGGCAAATTAATAAAAAAGAAAAAAAATCGTCACGCACGCTATCGAATCGATCGCGTCGTCTCCACAGTCCGTGACCGGGGCCGCCGGGGCGGATGCCGCTCGCTTCCTCCGTCCCTGCCTTGGCCGCCTCCGGCGATGGAGATCACTTCCAGCAACAAGCTACTCGTCGACGCATCAGCTGCTGAACACTGGCGCACTTTTTTTTTCCCGGCGGGAGCAGGGCAGAGACGGCAGCAGGACGCGCGAGGTCAGGTCGACGAACGTCGCTCGATCGGCCGGCAGCCGAGATTCATGGCTTGGCTCGTCGTCACCCAACACCTCGTGATTCTTGTCGTAATTTACTCTGTTCTCAGAAAAAAAAAACAGATAAATCACTCTGCCTCGTCTCTGTTCTAGGCTGGCAGTCGTGTCGTCGCGGCGCCTCACTCTGCCGCTGCCGGTCACCATCGCGCCGGTCCGTCGGTAGAATTCGGTTCGTGGTTAAATATAAAAAGGAAATCAACAAGTATCGGCCCAACGTTGGCCCAGCAGGCAGGCAATCCTTATATATATATCGAGTGAGAAAAATCTCGCTAGGGTTCGTCCTCCAGACGTCGGCCGCCGCCCTCTTCTTTCTTCTCCGCAAACCCAGCCGGCCATAACCCTCCGGTAAGGTATAAGCGCGTTCAAATCCATCACGGATTCGGCTCCGTTTGTTCGCATCTATCCATATCTCTAACGCGGGGGTGAATTTGAATTGAATGGATTTCAGGGTCCTCTGTCTGGCGCCCGGCCCGGGTCAGTAGCGCGCCAGATCTTCAAATTTCCGCGGGAGGACTGATGTGCAGCACGTTCCAGTCCACGCCGAATTCGACCCTGAATTTGAATTTGAACTGTATTTCAGGGTCTGCAATCCGATTAGGACCCTCCCTCCCTCCCTTTCCGACTGGGAGGGGGGTGCAGGCTAGTCATTATAAATAGTGGCAGAATAAGGACGAGGATTGGCCTGTGATAATCGAGCATCCACGCTCAAAGCCTCGTCGGGTTTCAGCTTCCTACCTCGTCTAGACATCACACTCCATGGAGGCGAATGATAACGATTTTAGCGACAGTCCCCGCAGCCAAGTAAGTCCCCTCCACTCTTGTTCGCCATGCCCGTTTGTTCCAATTCTCTTCTTATATACTATTCCACTGTGCGTACAACGCCAATAGCTGTATAACTGTTAGCAGTTATTATAGCGCGCCATGTAAAGGTTGAATGTTCTGTTTTTTAAGTTGTTTGTCTAGCGTGTTATGAGCCAAATTACATAGTATAATTTACGTGGGTTTGACAGAGTGAAGAAGTGAATAAACAGAGCCAAAAATTATTGCCAGATTCGGGTTCAAAGTTTCGCCATGCCGCCGTGTCTTTGTTTTGTTTTTGCCCACCTTCAACTTGTAGAACACTTACACGATCGTGTCCGAAGGAGATGTCTCTCTTTGTTCTGACGATATAAAGCTCCAGTTTACTCTTCCTGTTCTAGCCAATGATAGTGATGGGAATGATTTTTATTTTCTTCTTTTGCACAACTCCTGCATCCATTCTGTTGGCAGCTTTTCGACGATTATTGACTTGTGTGGATTGGTGCATACTTTTCATAATAAAGTTTGCAAATGTCGGCGGGCGACAATTAGCAGGATTTCTTTATATATATATGGCCACTGAGGTTGTACCTAGAACCATACACAGCAAAGTGCACATTGCTTACTTTAGATGGTACAGTAGCGGCAAATTTAGCCGTCAGATCGTTACTAATCAACACACCATAGTTTTGTTTCCATCCTGGAATTCAAAGTTTGAGAGTTGGTATGCTGTAGTAGTAGAGACAATCAAGCAATTTACACGCCAGATAGATTTTTAGTTCCTGTCACCATGTGTAGATATTCTCTGTTTGGTATTTCTGAATAAAGTTATGGCAGCTAAATAATGGCTCCTTGATTTATGTTGCAGCAACTGGACGGCGAAGATAGGCTCAGCATGCTGACCGATGATATTTTACTGTCCATCTTGGGGAGAGTCAGTTCACTTATTGCTACAAGGACAAGTGTGCTCTCTACACGGTGGAGGCATCTGCCTTGGTTGCTGCCTGAACTCAGCATCAATGTCGAGGATTTCCTATCCGCTCCGCGCGCTGACCTTATTGAGGAAAATGATATGGAGCAAGCTATGGCCTCTTTGACCAAAGCAACCAGGAGTTTGTTGAATAAACAACAGAGAGAATCCACTATCTCAAGTTTGCACCTTAACCTCTATTCGATCAACACTTTCCTGTGTGAAGTTGGCCCACTGATAGGTGATGCAATCGACAGTGGTTTGTTGAAAGATTTGGATCTCAGTGTTCTTGATGAGACAGATGCTTTGGCCCGTACTGAGGAGGATATGCTGCAGCGAGCTCAAGAAATAGATTCTTTTTTCAGTGCTTACCCTAGTGTGCTCCACTGCCTCACAAAGCTTTTCCTAAAAAATGTAGGCTTTGATAAATTGGACATGCACCATGTCCTGTTTGACTGCTGCAAGCAACTTCAGCATCTAAGCCTTTTCCATTGTGATACTGGTTCCTACTCTCTCTTTAAGATTGATGCACCAGACTCAAAACTTTGTGTCCTAGAAATTGAGAAGTGTCGCTTTGTGAGGATTGACCTGGTCTGCCTCCCGAAATTGGAGAAGTTCTTATGTGAGACCTGGGTATCTGAGTATGCCCCAGTGACCTTTGGTTTTGTCTCATCTCTTGGGGACTTAGAACTCTCATGTGGTTCAAATTGTGATCAACGCGAATTTAAATTAAGTGAGCTTCTATATGGAGTAACAAGTATACACACTCTCACATTGGATTTCCAAGGAGAAAATGTAGGTACTACTTCATTTTCGCTAATTGTGAATTTTTTTTTGGTATTCCCTATGTCTTTCACATTGGATTTCAAGGAGACAATGTCAGTGCTATTATATTTTTGCTAAATGGTACTTTATTTGGTATTCGTCATGTCATCACATTTATGAAAGTTATATCATGTATGTGCTTGCAAACTATTCATTGTTATTTTGTTTGTTTGTTTAATGTTGTGATCAGCTTTGGTTGCAACCTGAAATGGAGGAACTCCACACCGCATTCAGCAAGCTAAGGAAGCTATCCGTACGTGGTATATTTGTTGAATTTGACATTTCATGGACAATAGCCTTTCTTGTAGCAGCACCATCTGTCGAAATATTGCACATTGAGGTGATGTCTTTGTCTGTATTTCTCTTCTTGTCCACATTTGGAGCTTTAGTTTTTCACAAATTTTAGTTGAAAGTTGTTTAAAACTTGATTCCAATGACATATGTAATGAATCGGTCCCACAAATGCAGGTATGGGAACATGTGTGCGATGTGGGTGAGGGCAATGACATATGTAATGAATCGCTTCCTACCTTACCAGAAGTACTCCTTGGTGGGAAAGACACTTGGACAACAGCTCCGAGAACAAGCTTCTGAAAGAGCTAGAATTCGCTGGATTTAAATCACTAGAACACCAGTTTACGTTTATAAGATCAATGATGGAGCGATGTCCCAACTTGCAGAAGATAGTTCTGATGGGAGACGAGCAGTGTAGTTCCTGTGACGCCCTTATGTCGTCGCGTCCTTCGAAATTTCCAAATAGGAAAGAGGAGCAAGAAATGGTGGTTAAGCGGATTAGAGATGGCATGTTCTCGCCAGAGATATTTTTTTATGAATAAGAAGAGATGCCAAATGAATTCCAGTGCTTATAACTTGTAAGAAACAGTTTGTATGCTCTGTTTCTAAGATAAGTCCGTTTAATGCCTCCAAGTGTGAGGCTTGCCTTTCTTTCAGTACATCTAAACCCTCTAACATGCTATGTCACCTTTAGTTTTTGGTGTTTGTTGAAGCTACATCGGACCCATGAGATACTTGAACACCATTCCCCACACATTCAGTGAATCACAAATATTGTGGAACCTGTGCCATTAAGCATCCCGAACGCCTAACACTTGGAAGGTACAAAAAGATGACAGAAGAAGAAGCTGCCATATCACTTGCTGCGTCACCCACAGGAAAAGTTGCATTCATGCTGTTGAAAGAAAACGAAAGACAATCGATAGTATTGAAAACTGTGTCTATTGATGATGACAAGTTACATATTTATAGTCTCCGAAGAGACGCATCCGGAGGGACACGACGCTTACAAAAGTCGCGTCTATTTATATGACGGTCAGGATAAGTGGAGATTTAATCCTTAATTAACTTGTGTTAATTAAGTCTTAACACTCCCCCTAATCTACACTTGTCTATGTACTTCTATCATCTTCATAAAAGCTCCTCCGAGTTGGTTTGTCTTTGAGAATGTTCATCATCATCAACTTAAGTAAGTCTCCTCGAAAAACCCTGTGGGAAAAATGTGAAGAGATAGATGTTTGATATGTTGCTAAAACTCCTTCAAACCCAGTGGGAAAAATAAGGAGAAAATGATGCAACATATAATGGTTATTGTCTCTTTTAACTCAATACGAGAAAACCCATAGAGTTTTAGAGGACAATGAATATGTCATATATACTTTCCTAAAAACCCCAGTGGGGAAAACTGAAAGTATGACATATGATCTCATGTTGATATTACCTCATTAAAAACCTTCACGAGAACCTGTAAAGTAAACTCATGAAGGGGAAAAGAGTATAATATGATGCATTGAACAGGAACAATTCAGGAAGATACTCCCCCTGATTCTTGCAAAATTCAAAGTCATCACCTACCAACTCCATGAACACATTTCTGAAACACAGAAGTTGGTAGATACCCGATGAACAAATCAATCACATGATTTGACTTGCAAGATATGCAATATAGTGATATTGCTTATTATGTAACTTGTTGGCATCCGGGCAACACAAGAAACATTATCGTTGAGATAATGGTTGGTGGATGTAGCCATGAGGTCTGTTTTGAAGATTCTTCATGAGGGGGCTACCACACCTAGTAGGAACACTAAGCTTGTCTAGGATCTGACATAGTGGGGATCTGATCGATGTATCCAATGATATTGGTGTTCACGTTTCTGTGAAACTGAAAAACCAGGACAAGATGTTTGATGCCTTGGAGATATCGAAAGATATTCTTGAGTACCAACCAATTGTGTTTGGTGGATCCAATGGCATTATGGAACGTTGAGTCCCAATATCTCATTTCCATCATCTCTTGGTCTAAATAGGTCTTTCTCTATGTCTAGAGAATGAACTACCATGAGAGTTATGGATGGATAAGATTTGTCCACAATGTTCTCCAATATATTTTGGATATAGACAACATAGTATACCATAATGTATGAATGAAGGTGCTTAAGTTGTAGTAACAAGCGGTATTTTGGTTCACCCAAATCCTTCATTTTAAACTCCGTCATTTAGATGATTACATGTGTCGTCATTGCAGACACACAAACATGGATAATCATCATTGTAGGAGTAATCCTTGTGAATAAGGACCTCACTACGTCGATTGTACCATATGTACCGACAACAATAAGTCTTATGGTGACTTACTGATTTTACACAATGTATGTTGCATTTTGTATTTCGATTCAGAATTGAGACTCCATCGGGAATCAATCATATATGTCTGAATCTAGTGATCGACATGGATATGTAATCACTACATCTATCAACTGCAGAGATAGATGATTTTGTACTGCCAATGATATAAGTTATCGGAAAGAGATTCCACCTCTAGAGAATAGTTGGGTATGTGCATGAACCCTTGTGCTACAATACTTGCTCTATGTTTCACCACCTCATTGTTCTCAATTCCGTTTCCAGAAGAAAACTGGTGTAGGTATTGCTTATGAATACCTTCCCATTATTGAGCAAGATCATTTCTACCTAGATTATACCCTTTGCTTGAGTTCAGTCCGAGTGTTGTTCACACTTTGCCATGGCCGTGGTCTTTGGATCTGAATCATTTGAAAGGTTTTTGCAATCTAGTTGAGAAATATATGTCGACAATTCTAGACTTCCGGTTACATGATTCTCCAGAATCTATATATCAATACAGACTTGATGGAAATATCGTTACCCATGGTGACTGCTCGCGATTTCCCAATGCGATCGAGTCAGGTATTCCGATGTCCTGGTCATTGTGTGCACTATGACCTGGGTTGGTGGAGGTTTCCCGTCCACTGGGTGTATACTACCCAATAGGTGTCTGTCAACGTGAAGTTGACTTGTATTTACTGATTCACAGGCCTTGATATCCTTGCTTGCGGGAAGCTGAATCCCGATGTACTTCTGCCATACATCTCCCCTTGTTGCTATGAACAGGGAGTGGAGTGAATTTTGTTGGTACCATCACTCTTTCAGGCATATTTTTGCAGGATTATAGGATTGTGTGACACCTTTATAGTCAGTAAATGAATCTGGCAGGTTATTTGCAATGTGATGCAAATCACGCATGGTTCAGATCTTTGAGTATGTGGATTTGAGGTAGAAAATGTGTTGAACATTCCACTAATTTCCTAGCATTCTTTATGGTACTTGAAATCTCCCCCTAATGCCTGGAAATGTTCCTCATTGAATCAGCATACTGGCCTTGAATAACTCCCGATGTGAGGGGCTTGAGGTATTGACGGAAATACAGTTATTCCTCACATAGATCCCAACTATATGTTGAGGGGCCAATGATGTATGTCGGGTGGTGATATCGGTATGCAACCGAATTACCGCAGATAGGAAATACTTGGTAGGTATCCACATATCAAAGATAGTGGGGAATAATATTGTGCAGTTCTGTCATGAGCGTGTAAAACTGCATGACTCCAACGTAAAGTTGGTAAGTTGCAATTCCAAAGTAGGATTCTACCAAACCATTTTGAGTCTAGACATTAGGACAAATTGCTAAATTTCAATCCAAAAGCCATAGAGATGGCCCTCAAGGAGAATTCTGCAATGTTATCCATTCAATTTGCTTGAAATCAATGTCAGGATAATGGCCAATGGTTTCGTGTGAATAAAGCACACACTTAAGACCATTATGTAGATATGTCTTTTAGAACCATGGATACCTGAGTAGTCTACTCAATGGCTGGGAAGAGCCACTTACCTCGACTTGATGCATTCAAGGAGTCTGAGTGGTCCAGCGTAGACTTTAAGGTGTGCGAGCCTTAAAATTAGCTTCCCTGTGTCACTTGTAGTGCACATAAAATCCAAATGTTATTAGAATTTAGCATCATAACAATCATAAACCAGTGGAATTGTTGATAGTTTCGGTTTCAACCCAATGTCAATGATGACCAAAGCAGGAATGCCAAGTTTGTCATGCAAAAGACACTCTGGAAAACTATCTCACACGCAACATGTGCTACGGGTTTTGTAGTATGTGTAGTGCAATGCCGATGATACATAGAGAATGTGCTTGCCATATCCGTTGCATATGGTAAAGAGAAGATATTTCTCTTTGTTGTCATCATAAGTTTCGCTATGGAAACTATTTTGACGGATACCTCTATAGTTTAGTAGGGTACGAGTTAAACCTGGGAAGCAATAAAGCATCCCGATGTTACTCGGGTACCCACAGGGATAGTAAATATGACTCGAGTTGAGCCAACAAATACCTCATCACGTCTAGCGATTTTAAAATATCTCCTTTCTCTCAATGAGAGTGGAAACATTGGACTTCCCTGAGTATAGAGTTTGTGGTGCATATGTCCACAAGGCACATATCATTTTTCATCGGATTGACTCCCGTAGAAATCTATATATAGACATGAAGATTCTCAATATGAAAATTATTGTGAGATATATAGAATACATACAAATATATTTGTACCAAAGTGCTGATACAATATATTGTGATATACAGTATATGATGACAACAATACTTATGTTGTTGTTACAACATCGTAAATGGACATTAATTATATTAACCACTCAGGAGATTGAAAGACTATTCATAGTCTCCATACATGTCGGTTGAGGCATATTCAACCATCATATTCTCCGTGCCCATAGGGTCCCGTCACAGCTGGTGACGTCAGATTGAAGGTTGAAGTAAGATTCAAACCTTTGCCCTTGAGGTACATTGTATCCCAGGAATTGCTGATACAGAATAACCAGATGCTGAGATCTGAATCTAATGCCTTATGATATATAAGACACCATTTTTCTGTTAGTGGTATGATCCGAAATAGAGGTGAATCCAGGATTGCACACATTATCCCACGAGACACAAGAGCGATCATGATGTCCATGGCCCAGATAGGGCAGTGGTGGCCATTGAGGGCGAATGCCTCAAACTCTATAGCCATATGTTACCTCTATGGGTAAACCAGAGATAATTAATTTATAACCAGTAAATTAAAGATCATCATGGTTGATGTTGTAATGAACTTAGCAAAATCAATGGGTATTTCAAGAAGTTATCTTGAAACCATTAGTGTGAATCTCAAATTGCTAAATATGACACCTTGAAGATAATCTCCAAAATGGAGTAGATCTCGCAGCACTAGAGAGTATAATCTGATGAAATCAGTAGATACTCACTCATAATGCCTTATGTCATGACTTAGTAAAATGTGTGGGAGAGCACTTTGTAAAGCAATCATAATGTCGAAACGACATAATAGAGGCTTTACCAGTAGTCATCGATAATCTGCGTAGGCAGTAGATCCATATGACTACCTTATGATCTCAAGCATCAATTTGAAGAAATCACCTTGAATTTTGCATCCGTATTTGCAAGAAATTGAAAATCTCAATTGCAAATAGATGTATTAATTTCGACATGTGGTTAACATGGAAACATATACATCATAGAAAATATTCCGGAATACCTCGTACTCAACGGAGAAACAGTACAGCAGAGGTACCACTAGTAGAAAACGGACCATTAGTACCGGTTTGTAAGGGCCTTTAGTGCCGGTTATGGAACCGGTACTAACATTTCGGCACTAAAGGCCCCCCCTTTAGTACCGGTTCGGCACGAACCGGCGCTAAAGTGCCACCACGTGGCGTGAGCTCGCGCCCTGGTACGGGGGACCTTTAGTACCGGTTGGTGTTACCAACCGGTACTAAAGTTTTTTTTTGAATTTTTTTTTTGAAAATTTTGGAAAAAAAATTTGATTTTTTTTTGATTTTTAATTTTTCTGAATTATTTGATGATTTAGTCTCTAATCACCTCTCTTAACTGCTCAAGTGTGGATCACTCATTTCAAATCATCTAACTTCTTGACCGGTCACCCATCCCTCTCACTACTCCAGCCCGAGCACGCTTAACTTTCAGGTTCTATTCTCCTTCGTTTCCGAGTCTGCACTTGTTGTTTTCCTGACAATAGTAAGATGTCAATCCTATTAACCTTCAGGAATTTTGCTTGAGCATGAAGTGACACATTTCACTGTTTGAGTTTGAAACTATTGTTTTAAAAACAATAATTATTTAGTAACACTAATATTTCTTGAATAATTAGTTTGACCATTGTTTGACCACATTTTGACCACAGTTTGACCAGATTTGACCAAAATTGAAATAACTAAAATAATTATTTAGTAACACTAATATTCTAGAATAATTAGTTTGACCATTGTTTGACCACTGTTTGCCCACTGTTTGAATATTTTTCAATTTTTTCCACTCTAGATCTTAAAAGCCCCGTAACTTTTTTTCTATTAGGTTTTTGAGGATTTTGCAAATGTTTAACGGTTTTTGAGTAGATGATTTTTCATATAAAAACTTTTTCATCCGAGTTAGTATGCAAAAGTTATGCCCATTTTTACAAAGTTCAGAGAGATTTTGCAAATAAAGTCAAAATTCACATTTGCAAATTTTCCCAACAACTAGACCACATATCACATGAGAAACTTATTTTCTTTTATTTTTTTGACATTTCCATTATTTTCTTTTATTTCTTTTAAAACTGAAAAGGCGATCCGGGGGGGGGGGGGTAGAGTTTGAAAATGGGACCTTTAGTACCAGTTCGTGGCATGAACCGGTACTATAGGTTAGACCCCTTTAGTACCGGTTCGTGCCACGAACCGGTACTAAAGGTGATCGTGGGGCCCCGGCCTGACACCAGCCTGCCACCACCCCTTTAGTACCGGTTCGTGCCACGAACCAGTACTAAAGGTTCAACACGAACCGGCATTAATGCAAATCCGTTCGAACCAGCACTAATGGTACCATTAGTACCGGCTCAAATACAAACCGGCACTAATGTGCTTCACATTTGACCCTTTTTCTACTAGTGGCATTTCAAAGGTGAGGCGGATCACTGGACGAAGCCTCGCCACCGTACTAGTGCTGATGTACATGATATGGTCAAGGATTTGGATGTGGTCTTTGGAAAGGGTCCTGGTGGACAACCTGTTCCGAATGACGCTGACGGACGCGCACCCATGTGGAAGAAGAAATCTATATTTTGGGACCTGCCCTATTGGAAAGACCTAGAGGTCCGCTCCGCAATCGACGTGATGCACGTGACGAAGAATCTTTGTGTGACCCTGCTTGGCTTCTTGGGCGTGTATGGGAAGACAAAAGATACACCTGAGGCACGGGAGGACCAGCAATGTATGCACGGAAAAGACGGCATACATCAGGGTCATGCAAGCTACGCTCTTACCAAAGAAGAGAAGGAAATCTTCTTTGAATGCCTGCTCAGTATTAAGGTACCGTCTGGCTTCTCGTCGAATATAAAGGGAATAATAAACATGGCAGAGAAAAAGTTCCAGAACCTAAAGTCTCATGACTGCCACGTGATTATGACGCAACTGCTTCCAGTTGCATTGAGGGAGCTTCTACTGGAAAACGTTCGATTAGCCATTGTGAAGCTATGTGCATTTCTCAATGCAATCTCTCAGAAGGTAATCGATCCAGAAATCATACCAAGGTTAGAGAATGATTTGGTGCAATGTCTTGTCAGTTTCGAGTTGGTGTTCCCACCATCCTTCTTCAACATCATGACGCACGTCCTAGTTCACCTATGCGAAGAGATTAACGTTTTTGGTCCTGTATTTCAACACAATATGTTCCCCTTTGAGAGGTTCATGGGAGTCTTAAAGAAATATGTTCATAACCGTGCTAGGCTAGAAGGAAGCATCTCCAAGGGCCGTCAAAATGAGGAGGTCATTGAGTTTTGTATTGACTTTATTCCTGACCTTAAGCCGATTGGTGTTCCTGAATCGCGGCATAAGGGCAGACTGGATGGAAAAGGCACGCTAGGAGGGGAACAAATAATATGTATGGACGGACATTCTCTCACTGAAGCACACTACACAGTTCTATAGAATTCCGCCTTGGTGGCTCCGTATATGGATGAACACAAGAATTTGCTACGCTCCAAACACCCGGAGCGGTCTGATGACTGGATTACACGTGAACAAACCAGGAGTTTCGCCAGCTGGTTGCAGACACGTACCATGCATGACACCTCTATTGAAGATGACCTGTACTTGCTGTCCTAGTTACCATCTTCGAATATAATGACTTTCAAAGGGTACGAGATAAATGGTAATACATTTTACACGATCGCCCAAGATAAGAAGAGCACCAACCAAAACAGTGATGTCCGCTTTGATGCAGAAACCAAGACGGGAAAGGAAACATATTATGGTTATATACAGGACATATGGGAACTTTACTATTGACGTGGTTTGAAGGTCCCTTTGTTTCGGTGCAAATGGGTCAATATGACACGAGGCGGGGTAACGGAAGACCCGCAGTACGGAATGACAACAGTGGATCTCATCAATCTTGCGTATGCAGACGAACCATTCGTCCTAGCCAATGATGTGGCACAGGTTTTCTATGTGAAGGACATGTCTACCAAGCCAAGAAAAAGAAAAGATAAGGAAGCGAATGCATCGTACGATGAGCCAAAGCGGCACATAGTTCTTTCTGGGAAGAGAAACATCGTGGGAGTGGATGACAAGACAGACAAGTCAGAAGATTATGAAAAGTTTGATAAAATTGCTCCATTCACAGTGAATATTGACCCGAGCATCCCGTTAAATGATGAAGATTATCCATGGTTATGGCGCAAAGGGACACACGCGAAGAAAAAGTTTCACACCCAAAGATCTGGGATGTGATCGGCTTCACTATCATCACTTTCTTCTGTGTTTCACACCCAGAAGGGAATCTCTGTAATAGTTAGGGTAGTTAATTATGTGTTTTGGCATTTGAAACGCGAAGAAATTTTATGTGCAAACAAATTCTTTCATGCCTTTACTGATTTTTAAAGTTAAGTTATTCACAAACTAGTGATTCACACTAATTTCAAATAATTCAAAATTTAAACTATTCAAATTTGAAAACTACGGGCACTAACAGAAAGTTTGTAATTTTCTGTACCTAAAGTAAAAATATTCACAAAGAAACTCTAAATACACAAAAAAAAGAACTCAAAAATAAATAAAGCAAAAAAATTAAAAAAAGCCCGCCTACTAGGCCAGAGCGGCCTGCATACGACTAGAAACCCAACCTGTTGTTGGGCCAGGATGCAGGCCCGCAAAGGCCCAGTAGGCCCACAGGGCAGCAGAGAACATGTAGGCCCAGTAGGCCTGCTTTGGAGAGGAGCTCGAGAGAGCTACCGCACGGGGGTTTATAAACAAGTGCGGTCACCCCTCGGCTAGCGAGGTGAGACTTGTTGGAAATATGCCCTAGAGGCAATAATAAATTGGTTACTATTATATTTCCTTGTTCATGATAATCGTTTATTATCCATGCTAGAATTGTATTGATAGGAAACTCAGATACATGTGTGGATACATAGACAACACCATGTCCCTAGTAAGCCTCTAGTTGACTAGCCCGTTGATCAATAGATGGTTACGATTTCCTAGCCATGGACATTGGATGTCGTTGATAACGGTATCACATCATTAGGAGAATGATGTGATGGACAAGACCCAATCCTAAGCCTAGCACAAAGATCATGTAGTTCGTATGCTAAAGCTTTTCTAATGTCAAGTATCATTTCCTTAGACCATGAGATTGTGCAACTCCCGGATACCGTAGGAGTGCTTTGGGTGTGCCAAACGTCACAACATAACTGGGTGACTATAAAGTTGCACTACGGGTATCTCCGAAAGTGTCTGTTGGGTTGGCACGAATCGAGACTGGGATTTGTCACTCCGTATGACGGAGAGGTATCTCTGGGCCCACTCGGTAGGACATCATCATAATGTGCACAATGTGATCAAGGAGTTGATCACAGGGTGATGTGTTACGAAACGAGTAAAGAGACTTGCCGGTAACGAGGTTGAACAAGGTATCGGGATACCGACGATCGAATCTCGGGCAAGTATCGTACCGATAGACAAAGGGAATTGTATACGGGATTGATTAAGTCCTTGACATCATGGTTCATCCGATGAGATCATCGTGGAGCATGTGGGAGCCAACATGGGTATCCAGATCCTGCTGTTGGTTATTGACTGGAGAACATCTCGGTCATGTCTGCATGGTTCCCGAACCCGTAGGGTCTACACACTTAAGGTTCGATGACGCTAGGGTTATAAAGGAAGTTTGTATGTGGTTACCGAATATTGTTCAGAGTCCCGGATGAGATCCCGGACGTCACAAGGAGTTTCGAAATGGTCCGGAGGTAAAGATTTATATATGGGAAGTCCTGTTTTGGTCACCGGAAAAGTTTCGGGTTTTATCGGTAGCGTACCGGGACCACCGGGAGGGTCCCGGGGGTCCACCAAGTGGGGCCACCAACCCCGGAGGCTTGCATGGGCCAAGAGTGGTAAGGGACCAGCCCCTGAGTGGGCTGGTGCGCCTCCCACAAGGCCCAAGGCGCAGCTAGGAGGAGAAAGGGGAAACCCTAGGCACAGATGGGCCATAAGGCCCACCCTAGGGCGCGCCCCCCTCTCCCCTCTTGGCCGCCCCCCTTTCCCATCTAGGGCTGCCGCCCCCCCTAGGGGTGGGAACCCTAGAGGGGGCGCACCCTCCTCCCCTCCTCCTATAAATAGTGGGGGTTTTTGGGCTGCCAAGACACGTGATTTGATCTCTCCCTGGCGCAGCCCTACCTCTCTCCTCCTCGTCTCTTGCGGTGTTTGGCGAAGCCCTGCTGGAGTACCACGCTCCTCCACCACCACCACGCCGTTGTGCTGCTGCTGGATGGAGTCTTCCTCAACCTCTCCCTCTCTCCTTGCTGGATCAAGGCATGGGAGACGTCACCGGGCTGTACGTGTGTTGAACGCGGAGGTGCCGTCCGTTCGGCACTAGGATCTCCGGTGATTTGGATCACGACGAGTACGACTCCTTCAACCCCGTTCTCTTGAACGCTTCCGCTTAGCGATCTACAAGGGTATGTAGATGCACTCTCCTTCCCCTCGTTGCTGGTCTCTCCATAGATAGATCTTGGTGACACGTAAGAAAATTTTGAATTTCTGCTACGTTCCCCAACAGTGGCATCATGAGCTAGGTCTATTGCGTAGATTCTATGCACGAGTAGAACACAAAGTAGTTGTGGGCGTTGATTTTGTTCAATACGCTTACCGTTACTAGTCCAATCTTGATTCGGCGGCATTGTGGGATGAAGCGGCCCAGACCAACCTTACACGTACGCTTACGTGAGACTGGTTCCACCGACTGACATGCACTAGTTGCATAAGGTGGCTGGCGGGTGTCTGTCTCTCCCACTTTAGTCGGATCGGATTCGATGAAAATGGTCCTTATGAAGGGTAAATAGCAATTGGCATATCACGTTGTGGTCTTTGCGTAGGTAAGAAACGTTCTTGCTAGAAACCCATAGCAGCCACGTAAAACATGCAAACAACAATTAGAGGACGTCTAACTTGTTTTTGCAGGGTATGCTATGTGATGTGATATGGACAAAGGATGTGATGAATGATATATGTGATGTATGAGATGATCATGTTCTTGTAACAGGAATCACGACTTGCATGTCGATGAGTATGACAACCGGCAGGAGCCATAGGAGTTGTCTTAATTTATTTATGACCTGCGTGTCAACATAAACGTCATGTAATTACTTTACTTCATTGCTAACCGTTAGCTGTAGTAGTAGAAGTAATAGTTGGCGAGACAACTTCATGAAGAAATGATGATGGAGATCATGGTGTCATGCCGGTGACGATGATGATCATGGAGCCCCGAAGATGGAGATCAAAAGGAGCAATATGATATTGGCCATATCATGTCACTATTTGATTGCATGTGATGTTTATCATGTTTATACATCTTATTTGCTTAGAATGACGGTAGTAAATAAGATGATCCCTCATTAAAATTTCAAGAAAATGTTCCCCCTAACTGTGCACCGTTGCGAAAGTTCATCGTTTCGAAGCACCACGTGATGATCGGGTGTGATAGATTCTTACGTTCGAATACAACGGGTGTTGACGAGCGTAGAATGTACAGACATGGCCTCGTAACACATGCGAAACACTTAGGTTAACTTGACGAGCCTAGCATGTACAGACATGGCCTCGGAACACAAGAGACCGAAAGGTCAAGCATGAGTCGTATGGTAGATACGATCAACATGAAGATGTTCACCGATGTTGACTAGTCCGTCTCACGTGATGATCGGACACGGCCTAGTTGACTCGGATCATGTAATCACTTAGATGACTAGAGGGATGTCTATCTGAGTGGGAGTTCACAAGATGAACTTAATTATCCTGAACATAGTCAAAAGGTCTTCGCAAATTATGTCGTAGCTCGCACTTCAGTTCTACTGTTTAGATATGTTCCTAGAGAAAATTTAGTTGAAAGTTGATAGTAGCAATTATGCGGACTAGGTCCGTAAACTGAGGATTGTCCTCATTGCTTCATAGAAGGCTTATGTCCTTAATGCACCGCTCAGTGTGCTGAACCTCGAACGTCGTCTGTGGATGTTGCGAACATCTGACAAACACGTTTTGATAACTACGTGATAGTTCAGTTAAACGGTTTAGAGTTGAGGCACCGAAGACGTTTCGAAACGTCGCGAAATATATGAGATGTTTCGAGGGCTGAAATTGGGATTTCAGGCTCGTGCCCACGTCAAGAGGTATAAGACCTCCGACGATTTTCTTAGCCTGCAAACTAAGGGAGAAAAGCTCAATTGTTGAGCTTGTGCTCAGATTGTCTGAGTACAACAATCATTTGAATCGAGTGGGAGTTGATCTTCCAGATGAGACAGTGATGTTTCTCCGAAGTCATTGCCACCAAGCTGCTAGAGCTTCGTGATGAACTATAACATATCAGGGATAGATATGATCCTTGAGCTATTCGCGACACCGCGAAAGTAGAAATCAAAAGGGAGCATCAATCGTTGATGGTTAGTAAAACCACTAGTTTCAAGAAGGGCAAGGGCAAGAAAGGGATACTTCATGAAACGGCAAATCAGCTGCTGCTCTAGTGAAGAAACCCAAGGTTGAACCCAAACCCGAGACTAAGTGCTTCTGTAATAAGGAGAACAGTCACTGAAGCAGAACCACCCTAGTGAAGGAAATATGCCCTAGAGGCAATAATAAAGTTATTATTTATTTCCTTACATCATGATAAATGTTTATTATTCATGCTAGAATTGTATTAACCGGAAACGTAATACATGTGTGAATACATAGACAAACAGAGTGTCACTGGTATGCCTCTACTTGACTAGCTCGTTGATCAAAGATGGTTATGTTTCCTAACCATGAACAAAGAGTTGTTATTTGATTAACGAGGTCACATCATTAGTTGAATGATCTGATTGACATGACCCATTCCATTAGCTTAGCACCTGATCGTTTAGCATGTTGCTATTGCTTTCTTCATGACTTATACATGTTCCTATGACTATGAGATTATGCAACTCCCGTTTGCCGAAGGAACACTTTGTGTGCTACCAAACGTCACAACGTAAATGGGTGATTATAAAGGTGCTCTACAGGTGTCTCCAAATGTAGATGTTGGGTTGGCGTATTTCGAGATTAGGATTTGTCACTCCGATTGTCGGAGAGGTATCTCTAGGCCCTCTTGGTAATTCACATCACATAAGCCTTGCAAGCATTACAAGTAATGAGTTAGTTGCGAGATGATGTATTACGGAACGAGTAAAGAGACTTGCCGGTAACGAGATTGAACTAGGTATTGGATACCGACGATCGAATCTCGGGCAAGTAACATACCGATGACAAAGGGAACAACGTATGTTGTTATGCGGTCTGACCGATAAAGATCTTCGTAGAATATGTAGGAGCCAATATGGGCATCCAGGTCCCGCTATTGTTTATTGACCGGAGACATGTCTCGGTCATGTCTACATTGTTCTCGAACCGTAGGGTCCGCACGCTTAACGTTACGATGACAGTTATTATGAGTTTATACATTTTGATGTACCGAAGTTAGTTCGGAGTCCCGGATGTGATCACGGACATGACGAGGAGTCTCGAAATGGTCGAGACATAAAGATTGATATATTGGATGACTATATTCGGACACCGGAAGCGTTCCGGAGAAGTTTTGGATAAAACCGGAGCACCGGGGGGTTCCCGGAACCCCCCGGGGGGTTAATGGGCCTCATGGGCCTAAAGTGGAGAAGAGGAAGGGGCTGCCAGGGCAGGCCGCGCACCCCCTCTTCCCCTAGTCCGAATTGGACTAGGAGGGGGGGCGGCGCCCCCCTTTTTCCTTTCTTCTCCCACCTCTCCTAATTGGACAAGGAAAGGGGGGGAGTCCTACTCCCGGTAGGAGTAGGACTCCTCCTGCGCGCCTCCATAGGGCCGGCCGCACCCCCTCCCCTTGGATCCTTTATATACGGAGGTAAGGGGGCACCCTAGGACACACAATTGATCAATGTGATCATTCCTTAGCCGTGTGCGGTGCCCCCTTCCACCATATTCCACCTCGGTCATATCGTTGTAGTGCTTAGGCGAAGCCCTGCGTCGGTAGAACATCATCATCGTCACCACGCCGTTGTGCTGACGGAATTCATCCCCGAAGCTTTGCTAGATCCGAGCCCGGGGAGCGTCATCGAGCTGTACGTATGCTAAGAACTCGGAGGTGCCGGAGTAACGGTGCTTGGATCGGTCGGATCGGGAAGACGTACGACTACTTCCTCTACGTTGTGTCAATGCTTCTGCTTCGGTCTACGAGGGTACGTAGACAACACTCTCCCCTCTCGTTGCTATGCATCACCATGATCTTGCGTGTGCGTAGGAAATTTTTTGAAATTACTACATTCCCCAACACCTAGATACTTGGTAGATGAGAAGGCTGGCTAGGTCGACAGAAGTATATTGGATATGCATTATAATGTCTACTTTACTAGTACTCCTAGTAGCACCAGTGTATTAGATACCGGTTCGGTTGCTAAGTGTTAGTAACTCAAAACAAAAGACTACGGAATAAATGGAGACTAGCTAAAAGGTGAGATGACGATATGTGTTGGAAGTATTTCCAAGGTTGATCAAATATCGTACGCTCCCTCTTCCATCGAGATTGGTATTAAAACCTAAATAATTGTTATTTGGTGTTTGCGTTGAGCATAGACATGATTGGATTATGTCTATCGCGATACGGTTATTCATTTAAGGAGAATAATGGTTACTCTGTTTATTTGAATAACACCTTCAATGGTCTCGCACCTAAAATGAATGGTTTATTGAATCTCGATCGTAGTGATACACATGTTCATGCCAAAAGATATAAGATAGTAATGATAGTACCTCCTACTTGTGGCACTGCCACTTAATTCATATTGGTATAAAACGCATGAAGAAGCTCCATGTTGATGGATCTTTGGGCTCACTCGTTTTTTGAAAAAGATTGAGACATGTGAACCATGTCTATTGGTATATACGCATGAAGAAACTCCATGCAGATGGACCGTTTGGACTCACTTGATTTTGAATCGCTTGAGACATGCAAATCATACCACATGGGCAAGATGACTGAAAGCTTCGGTTTCAGTAAAATGGAACAAGAAAGCAACTTGTTGGAAGTAACACATTTTGATGTGTGCAGTCCAATGAGTGCTGGGGCACGCAGTGGATATCGTTATGCTCTTACTTCACAGATGATTTGAGTAGATACTGAGTATATTTACTTGATGAAACACAAGTCTGAATTATTGAATGGTTCAAGTAATTTCAGAATGAAGTTGAAAGATCGTCGTGACAAGAGGATAAAAGATCTATGATATGATCATAGAGATGAATATCTTAATTACGAGTTTGGCACAGAATTAAGACATTGTGGAAATTGTTTCACAACTAATACAGCCTGGAACACCATAGTGTGATGGTGTGTCCGAACATCATAACTGCACCCTATTGGATATGATGCATACCATGATGTCTCTTATCGAATTACCACGATAGTTTATGGGTTAGGCATTAGAGACAACCACATTCACTTTAAATAGGGCACCACGTAATTCTGATGAGATGACACCGTATGAACTATGGTTTAGAGAAACCTAAGCTGTCATTTCTTAAAAGGTTTGGGGCTGCGACGCTTATGTGAAAAAAGTTTTAGGCTGATAAGCTCGAACCCAAAGCGGATAAATGCATCTTCATAGGACACCCAAAACAGTTGGGTATACCTCCTGTCTCAGATCCAAAAGCGATAAGGGATTGGTTCTGGAATCGGGTCCTTTCTCGAGGAAAAGTTTCTCTCGAAAGAATTGAGTGGGTGGATGGTGGAGACTTGATGAGGTTATTGAACCGTCTCTTCAACTAATGTGTGGCAGGGCATAGGGAGTTGTTCATGTGGCACCTACACTAGTTGAAGTGGAAGCTTATGATAGTGATCATGAAACTTCAGATCAAGTCACTACCAAACCTCGTGGGATGACAAGGATGCGTACTACTTTAGAGTGGTGCGTAATCCTGTCTTGGAAGTCATGTTGCTAGACAACAATGAACCTACGAGCTATGGAGAAGCGATGGTGGGCCTGGATTCCAAAATGGCTCGAGGCCATATAATCCGAGAGAGGATCCATATATGAAAACAAAGTGTAGACTTTGGAAGAACTACTTGATGGTCGTAAGGCTGTTAGGTACATATGGATTTTAAAAGGAAGACGGGCAATGATGGCAAGTATCACCATTAAGAAAGATCGACTTGTAGTTAAGATGTTTTCCGACAAGTTCAAGGAGTTGACTGCGATGAGACTTTCTCACTCGTAGCGATGCTAAGAGTCTGTTGGAATTATATTAGCAACTACTGCATTATTTATGAAATCTTGCAGATAGGATGTCAAAACATTGTTTCCTCGATGTTTTTTTGAGGAAAGGTTGTATGTGATACAATCAGAAGGTTTTGTCAATCCTGAAAGATGCTAACAAGTATGCAAAGCTCCAGCAATCCTTCTAAGGACTGGAGTAAGTATCTCGGAGTTGGAATGTATGCTTTGATAAGATGATCAAAGTTTTGGGTGTATACAAAGTTTATGAGAAACTTGTATTTCCAAAGAAGTGAGTGGGAGCACTATAGAATTTCTGATGAGTATATGTTGTTGACATATTGTTGATCAGAAATGACGTAGAATTTCTGGAAAGCATATAGGATTATTTGGAAAGTGTTTTTCAATGGAAAGCCTGGATTAAGCTACTTGAACATTGAGCATCAAGATCTATAAGGATAGATCAAAACGCTTAATGGTACTTTCAAATGAGCACATACCTTGACATGATCTTGAAAGTATTCAAGATGGATCAGTCAAAGAAGGAGTTCTTGCCTGAGTTGTAAGGTATGAAGTTAAGACTTAAAGCTCGACCACGGCAGAATAGAGAGAAAGGACGAAGGTCGTCCCCTATGCTTAAGACATAGGCTCTACAGTATGCTATCTGTGTACCGCACCTGAAGTGTGCCTTGCCATGAGTCAGTCAAGGGGTATAAGAGTGATCCAAGAATGGATCACAGGACAGCGGTCAAAGTTATCCTTAGTAACTAGCGGACTAAGGAATTTTCTCGATTATGGAGGTGGTAAAAGAGTTCGTCGTAAAGGGTTACGCCGATGCAAACTTTGACACTAATCCAGATTATTCTGAGTAGTAAACTGGATTCGTATAGTAGAACAGTTATTTGGAATAGCTCCAAATGGAACGTGGTAGCTGCATCTAGGAGATGACATAGAGATTTATAAAGCACACACGGATCTGAAAGGTTCAGACCTCTTGACTATAACCTCTCTCACAAGCATAACATGATCAAACCCAGAACTCTTTGGGTGTTAGTCACATGGGGATGTGACCTTGAGTGTTAATCACATATCAATGTGAACTGGATTATTGACTCTAGTGCAAGTGGGAGACTGTTGGAAATATGCCCTAGAGGCAATAATAAATTGGTTATTATTATATTTCCTTGTTCATGATAATCGTTTATTATCCATGCTAGAATTGTATTGATAGGAAACTCAGATACATGTGTGGATACATAGACAACACCATGTCCCTAGTAAGCCTCTAGTTGACTAGCCCGTTGATCAATAGATGGTTACGGTTTCCTAGCCATGGACATTGGATGTCGTTGATAACGGGATCACATCATTAGGAGAATGATGTGATGGACAAGACCCAATCCTAAGCCTACCACAAAGATCATGTAGTTCGTATGCTAAAGCTTTTCTAATGAAAAGTATCATTTCCTTAGACCAAGAGATTGTGCAACTCCCGGATACCGTAGGAGTGCTTTGGGTGTGCCAAACGTCACAACGTAACTGGGTGCCTATAAAGGTGCACTACAGGTATCTCCGAAAGTGTCTGTTGGGTTGGCACGAATCGAGACTGGGATTTGTCACTCCGTGTGACGGAGAGGTATCTCCGGGCCCACTCGGTAGGACATCATCATAATGTGCACAATGTGATCAAGGAGTTGATCACGGGGTGATGTGTTACGAAACAAGTAAAGAGACTTGCCGGTAACGAGGTTGAACAAGGTATCGGGATACCGACGATCGAATCTCGGGCAAGTATCGTACCGATAGACAAAGGGAATTGTATACGGGATTGATTAAGTCCTTGACATCATGGTTCATCCGATGAGATCATCATGGAGCATGTGGGAGCCAACATGGGTATCCAGATCCCGCTGTTGGTTATTGACCGGAGAACGTCTCGGTCATGTCTGCATGGTTCCCGAACCCGTAGGGTCTACACACTTAAGGTTCGATGAAGCTAGGGTTGTAAAGGAAGTTTGTATGTGGTTACCGAATGTTGTTCGGAGTCCCGGATGAGATCCCGGACATCACGAGGAGTTCCGGAAATGTCCGGAGGTAAAGATTTATATATGGGAAGTCCTGTTTTGGTCACCGGAAAAGTTTCGGGTTTTATCGGTAGCGTACCGGGACCACCGGGAGGGTCCCGGGGGTCCACCAAGTGGGGCCACCAGCCCCGGAGGCTTGCATGGGCCAAGAGTGGTAAGGGACCAGCCCCTGAGTGGGCTGGTGCGCCTCCCACAAGGCCCAAGGCGCAGCTAGGAGGAGAAAGGGGAAACCCTAGGCACAGATGGGCCATAAGGCCCACCCTAGGGCGCGCCCCCCTCTCCCATCTTGGCCACCCCCCCTCCTTTCCCATCTAGGGCTGCCACCCCCTAGGGGTGGGAACCCTAGAGGGGGAGCACCCTCCTCCTATAAATAGTGGGGTTTTTTGGGCTGCCAAGACACGCGATTTGATCTCTCCCTGGCGCAGCCCTACCTCTCTCCTCCTCGTCTCTTGCGGTGTTTGGCGAAGCCCTGTTGGAGTACCACGCTCCTCCACCACCACCACGCTGTTGTGCTGCTGCTGGATGGAGTCTTCCTCAACCTCTCCCTCTCTCCTTGCTGGATCAAGGCATTGGAGACGTCACCGGGCTGTACGTGTGTTGAACACGGAGGTGCCGTCCGTTCGGCACTAGGATCTCCGGTGATTTGGATCACGACGAGTACGACTCCTTCAACCCCGTTCTCTTGAACGCTTCCGCTTAGCGATCTACAAGGGTATGTAGATGCACTCTCCTTCTCCTCGTTGCTGGTCTCTCCATAGATAGATCTTGGTGACACGTAAGAAAATTTTGAATTTCTGCTACGTTCCCCAATAGGACTAAACTTGCCGCACCGCACCTGCGCCAGCGCACCCCCTTTAGTACTGGTTCGTGGCACCAACCGGTACTAAAGGGTGGCCTTTAGTACCGGTTGGAGCCACCAACCGGTACTAAAGGGGGTGCGGTTCCCGCCGGTTGGCCTGGCCAAAACAGGCCTTTAGTACTGGTTGGTGGCTCCAACCGGTACTAAAGGTGCCTTCTATATATACAACACTTACAAAAATTTCATTCTCCCTCTGTTTCTTCCTCTGTTTCCCAATTGAAGCACCGCCCGCGCGCCCTGATCGATCGACGCCGTCGCCCTCGCCGCCCCCGTCCCCATCGCTGCCCTCGTCCCCGTCGCTGCCCCCATCCCCGTCGCCGCCCTCGTCTCCGTCGCCGCCCCGGGCCCTTCCCCGTCGCGCCGTCCCCGTGTCACCGCCCCCGCGTCACGCCCCGGCCCGTCGCCGCACCCGGCCGTCGCCGTCGCCCCGCTGTGAGCTCTCCCCCTCTAACCCCTCTCCCTCGCCCCCGGCGGCCACCATGGGCGCCGCCCCTCCCCGATCCCATACACACACACAAGCATGATGAAGACACACACACACACGTACATATGTATGAATTAATGCATGTATATATTAGTATATACGTATTTTGTATGTTTAATTAGTTTAGTGCGGGCAGAAGTCGACGCCCATTTTGGACCGAAACCGCCACCGCCGCCAAGGGAGAAAGTGCCTGTGGAAGTAGTTGACCACTTCATTCGTATGGCTCAACCACCAGCTCCTAAGCCTGTTGACACAGACTGTGAGCGCCACATCAGGAGGTTACATCGACAACTGTTGGAAATATGCCCTAGAGGCAATAATAAATTGATTATTATTATATTTCCTTGTTCATGATAATCGTTTATTATCCATGCTAGAATTGTATTGATAGGAAACTCAGATACATGTGTGGATACATAGACAACACCATGTCCCTAGTAAGCCTCTAGTTGACTAGCTCGTTGATCAATAGATGGTTACAGTTTCCTGACCATGGACATTGGATGTCGTTGATAACGGGATCACATCATTAGGAGAATGATGTGATGGACAAGACCCAATCCTAAGCCTAGCACAAAGATCGTGTAGTTCGTATGCTAAAGCTTTTCTAATGTCAAGTATCATTTCCTTAGGCCATGAGATTGTGCAACTCCCGGATACCATAGGAATACTTTGGGTGTGCCAAACGTCACAACGTAACTGGGTGGCTATAAAGGTACACTACAGGTATCTCCGAAAGTGTCTGTTGGGTTGGCACGAATCGAGACTGGGATTTGTCACTCCGTGTGACGGAGAGGTATCTCTGGGACCACTCGGTAGGACATCATCATAATGTGCACAATGTGATCAAGGAGTTCATCACGGGATGATGTGTTACGGAACGAGTAAAGAGACTTGCCGGTAACGAGATTGAACAAGGTATCGGGATACCGACGATCGAATCTCGGGCAAGTATCGTACCGCTAGACAAAGGGAATTGTATACGGGATTGATTAAGTCCTTGACATCGTGGTTCATCCGATGAGATCATCGTGGAACATGTGGGAACCAACATGGGTATCCAGATCCCGCTGTTGGTTATTGACCGAAGAACGTCTCGGTCATGTCTGCATGTCTCCCGAACCCGTAGGGTCTACACACTTAAGGTTCGATGACGCTAGGGTTATAAAGGAAGTTTGTATATGTGGTTACCGAATGTTGTTAGGAGTCCCGGATGAGATCCCAGACGTCACGAGGAGTTCCGGAGTGGTCCGGAGGTAAAGATTTATATATGGGAAGTCCTGTTTTGGTCACCGGAAAAGTTTCGGGTTTTATCGGTAGCGTACTGGGACCACCGGGAGGGTCCCGGGGGTCCACCAAGTGGGGCCACAAGCCTCGGAGGGCTGCATGGGCCAAGTGTGGGAGGGGACCAGCCCCACGTGGGCTTGTGCGCCCCCCACAAGGCCCCAAGGCGCCTAAGGAGAGGAAGGGGGGCAAACCCTAAGGGCAGATGGGCCCTAAGGCCCATGCTCCCTGCGCCTCCCTCTCCTCCCCCCTTGGCCACCTCCCTCAGATGGGATCTGGGGCTGCCACACCCCTTGGGGTGGGAACCCTAAAGGGGGCACAGCCCCCTCCCCTTCCCCTATATATACTTGAGGCCTAGGGGCTGCCCAATACATGTGATTCGATCTCTCTCATGGCGCAGCCCTGCATCTCTCCTTCCTCCTCTCCTGCGGTGCTTGGCGAAGCCCTGCTGGATTGCCACGCTCCTCCACCACCACCACGCCGTTGTGCTGCTGCTGGATGAAGTCTTCCTCAACCTCTCCCTCTCTCCTTGCTGGATCAAGGCATGGGAGACGTCACCGGGTTGTACGTGTGTTGAACGCGGAGGTGCCGTCCGTTCGGCACTAGGATCTCCGGTGATTTGGATCACGACGAGTACGACTCCTTCAACCCCGTTCTCTTGAACGCTTCCGCTTAGCGATCTACAAGGGTATGTAGATGCACTCTCCTTCTCCTTGTTGCTGGTCTCTCCGTAGATAGATCTTGGTGACACGTAGGAAAATTTTGAATTTCTGCTACGTTCCCCTACAGTGGTATCAAAGCTAGGTCTATTGCGTAGTTACTATGCACGAGTAGAACACGAAGTAGTTGTGGGCGTTGATTTTGTTCAATATGCTTACCGTTACTAGTCCAATCTTGATTCGGCGGCATTGTGGGATGAAGCGGCCCGGACCAACCTTACACGTACACTTACGTGAGACCGGTTCCACCGACTGACATGCACTAGTTGCATAAGGTGGCTGGCGGGTGTCTGTCTCTCCCACTTTAGTCGGATCGGATTCGATGAAAAGGGTCCTTATGAAGGGTAAATAGCAATTGGCATATCACATTGTGGTTTTTGCGTAGGTAAGAAACGTTCTTGCTACAAACCCATAGCAGCCACGTAAAACATGCAAACAACAATTAGAGGACGTCTAACTTGTTTTTGCAGGGTATGCTATGTGATGTGATATGGCCAAGAAGAATGTGATGAATGATATGTGATGTATGAGATTGATCATGTTCTTGTAATAAGAATCACAACTTGCATGTCGATGAATATGGCAACCGGCAGGAGCCATAGGAGTTGTCTTTATTTATTTATGACCTGCGTGTCAACATAAACGTCATGTAATTACTTTACTTTATTGCTAACCGTTAGCTGTAGTAGTAGAAGTAATAGTTGGCGAGACAACTTCATGAAGACACGATGATGGAGATCATGATGATGGAGATCATGGTGTCATGCCGGTGACGATGATGATCATGGAGCCCCGAAGATGGAGATCAAAAGGAGCAATATGATATTGGCCATATCATGTCACTATTTGATTGCATGTGATGTTTATCATGTTTTTGCATCTTATTTTCTTAGAACGATGGTAGTAAATAAGATGATCCCTCTTTAAAATATTTCAAGAAAGTGTTCTCCCTAACTGTGCATCGTTGCAAAAGTTCATCGTTTCGAAGCACCACGTGATGATCGGGTGTGATAGATTCTTACGTTCGAATACAACGGGTGTTCACGAGCCTAGCATGTACAGACATGGCCTCGGAACACATGCAAAACACTTAGGTTAACTTGACGAGCCTAGCATGTACAGACATGGCCTCGGAACACAAGAGACCGAAAGGTCGAGCATGAGTCGTATGGTAGATACGATCAACATGAAGATGTTCACCGATGTTGACTAGTCCGTCTCACGTGATGATCGGACACGGCCTAGTTGACTCGGATCATGTAATCACTTAGATGACTAGAGGGATGTCTATCTGAGTTGGAGTTCATAAGATGAACTTAATTATCCTGAACATAGTCAAAAGGTCTTCACAAATTATGTCGTAGCTCGCGCTTCAGTTCTACTGTTTAGATATGTTCCTAGAGAAAATTTAGTTGAAAGTTGATAGTAGCAATTATGCGGACTAGGTCCGTAAACTGAGGGTTGTCCTCATTGCTTCATAGGAGGCTTATGTCCTTAATGCACCGCTCAGTGTGCTGAACCTCGAACGTCGTCTGTGGATGTTGCGAACATCTGACATACACATTTTTGATAACTACGTGATAGTTCAGTTAAACGGTTTAGAGTTGAGGCACCGAAGACGTTTTGAAACGTCACGAAACATATGAGATGTTTTGAGGGCTTAAATTGGGATTTCAGGCTCGTGCCCACGTCAAGAGGTATAAGACCTCCGACGATTTTCTTAGCCTACAAACTAAGGGACAAAAGCTCAATTGTTGAGCTTGTCCTCAGATTGTCTGAGTACAACAATCATTTGAATCGAGTGGGAGTTGATCTTCCAGATGAGATAGTGATGTTTCTCCGAAGTCATTACCACCAAGCTACTAGAGCTTCGTGATGAACTATAATATATCGGGGACATATATGATGATCCTTGAGATATTCGCGATGTTTGACACCACAAAAGTAGAAATCAAGAAGGAGCATCAATTGTTGATGGTTGGTGAAACCACTAGTTTCAAGAAGGGCAAGGGCAAGAAGGGATACTTCATGAAACGGCAATTCAGCTGCTGCTCTAGTGAAGAAACCCAAGGCTGAACCCAAACCCGAGACTAAGTGCTTCTGTAATAAGAGGAACAGCCACTGGAACAGAATTACCCTAGATACTTGGTAGATGAGAAGGCTGGCAAGGTCGATAGAAGTATATTGGATATAGATTGTGTTAATGTATACTTTACTAGTACTCCTAGTAGCACCATGGTATTAGATACCGGTTCGGTTGCTAAATGTTAGTAAACTCGAAATAAAAGGCTGCGGAGTAAACGGAGACTAGCTAAAGGTGAGCTGGCAATATGTGTTGGAAGTTTTTCCAAGCTTGATGTAATCAAGCATCGCACGCTCCCTCTACCATCGAGATTGGTGTTTGCGTTGAGCATAGACATGATTGGATTATGCCTATCGCAATACGGTTATTCATTTAAGGAGAATAATGGTTACTCTGTTTATTTGAATAATACCTTCAATGGTCTTGCACCTAAAATGAATGGTTTATTGAATCTCGATCGTAGTGATACACATGTTCATGCCAAAAGATATAAGATAGTAATGATAGTACCACCTACTTGTGGCACTACCACGTAAGTCATATCGGTATAAAATGCATGAATAAGCTCCATGTTGATGGATCTTTGGGCTCACTCGTTTTTGAAAAGTTTGAGACATGCGAACCATGTCTATTGGTGTATATGCATGAAGAAACTCCATGCAAATGGACCGTTTGGACTCACTTGATTTTGAATCACTTGAGACATGCAAATCATACCACATGGGCAAGATGACTGAAAGCCTCGTTTTCAGTAAAATGGAACTAGAAAGCAACTTGTTGGAAGTAATACATTTTGATGTGTGCAGTCCAATGAGTGCTGAGGCGTGTAGTGGATATCGTTATGTTCTTACTTCACAGATGATTTGAGTAGATGTTGAGTATATTCACTTGATGAATCACGAGTCTGAATTATTGAAAGGTTCAAGTAATTTCAGGGTGAAGTTGAAAGATCGTCGTGACAAGAGGATAAAATATCTATGATATGATCATAGAGATGAATATCTGAATTACGAGTTTGGCACAGAATTAAGACATTGTGGAAATCGTTTCACAACTAATACAGCCTGGAACACCATAGTGTGATGGTGTGTCCGTACATCATAACTGCACCCTATTGGATATGATGCATACCATGATGTCTCTTATCAAATTACCACGATAGTTTATGGGTTAGGCATTAGAGACAACCACATTCACTTTAAATAGGGCACCACGTAATTCCGATGAGATGACACCGTATAAACTATGGTTTAGAGAAACCTAAGCTGTCATTTCTTAAAAGTTTGGGGCTGCGACGCTTATGTGGAAAAGTTTCAGGCTGATAAGCTCGAACCTAAAGCGGATAAATGCATCTTCATAGGACACCCAAAACAGTTGGGTATACCTCCTGTCTCAGATCCGAAAGCAATAAGGGATTGTTTCTAGAATCGGGTTCTTTCTCGAGGAAAAGTTTCTCTCGAAAGAATTGAGTGGGAGGATGGTGGAGACTTGATGAGGTTATTGAACCGTCTCTTCGACTAGTGTGTGGCAGGGCACAGGAAGTTGTTCCTATGGCACCTACACCAATTGAAGTGGAAGCTTATGATAGTGATCATGAAACTTTAGATCAAGTCACTACCAAACCTCGTAGGATGACAAGGATGCGTACTACTTCAGAGTGGTACGTAATCCTGTCTTGGAAGTCATGTTGCTAGACAACAATGAACCTACGAGCTATGGAGAAGCGATGGTGGGCCTGGATTCCAAAATGGCTCGAGGCCATATAATCCGAGAGAGGATCCATATATGAAAACAAAGTGTAGACTTTGGAAGAACTACTTGATGGTCGTAAGGCTGTTAGGTACATATGGATTTTAAAAGGAAGACGGACAATGATGGTAAGTATCACCATTAAGAAAGCTCGACTTGTCGTTAAGATGTTTTCCGACAAGTTCAAGGAGTTGACTACGATGAGACTTTCTCACTCGTAGCGATGCTAAGAGTCTGTTGGAATTATATTAGCGATTACTGAATTATTTATGAAATCTTGCAGATAGGATGTCAAAACATTGTTTCCTCGACGATTTTCTTGAGGAAAGGTTGTATGTGATACAACCGGAAGGTTTTGTCAATCCTGAAAGATGCTAATAAGTATGCAAAGCTCCAGCAATCCTTCTAAGGACTGGAGTAAGCATCTCGGAGTTGGAATGTATGATTTGATGAGATGATCAAAGATTTTGGGTGTATACAAAGTTTATGAGAAACTTGTATTTCCAAAGAAGTGAGTGGGAGCACTATAGAATTTCTGATGAGTATATGTTGTTAACATATTGTTGATCAGAAATGATGTAGAATTTCTGGAAAGCATATAGGGTTATTTGGAAAGTGTTTTTCAATGGAAAGCCTGGATTAAGCTACTTGAACATTGAGCATCAAGATCTATAAGGATAGATCAAAACGCTTAATGGTACTTTCAAATGAGCACATACCTTGACATGATCTTGAAGGTGTTCAAGATGGATCAGTCAAAGAAGGAGTTCTTGCCTGAGTTGTAAGGTATGAAGTTAAGACTTAAAGATCGACCACGGCAGAATAGAGAGAAAGGACGAAGGTCGTCCCCTATGCTTAAGACATAGGCTCTACAGTATGCTGTGCTGTGTACCGCACCTGAAATGTGCCTTGCCATGAGTCAGTCAAGGGGTACAAGAGTGATCCAAGAATGGATCACAGGACAGCGGTCAAAGTTATCCTTAGTAACTAGCGGACTAAGGAATTTTCTCGATTATGGAGGTGGTAAAAGAGTTCGTCGTAAAGGGTTACGCCGATGCAAACTTTGACACTAATCCAGATTATTCTGAGTAGTAAACTGGGTTCGTATAGTAGAACAGTTATTTGGAATAGCTCCAAATGGAACGTGGTAGCTGCATCTAGGAGATGACATAGAGATTTGTAAAGCACACACGGATCTGAAAGGTTCAGACCTGTTGACTATAACCTCTCTCACAAGCATAACATGATCAAACCCAGAACTCTTTGGGTGTTAGTCACATGGGGATGTGACCTTGAGTGTTAATCACATATCAATGTGAACTGGATTATTGACTCTAGTGCAAGTGGGAGACTGTTGGAAATATGCCCTAGAGGCAATAATAAATTGGTTATTATTATATTTCCTTGTTCATGATAATCGTTTATTATCCATGCTAGAATTGTATTGATAGGAAACTCAGATACATGTGTGGATACATAGACAACACCATGTCCCTAGTAAGCCTCTAGTTGACTAGCTCGTTGATCAATAGATGGTTACGGTTTCCTGACCATGGACATTGGATGTCGTTGATAACGGGATCACATCATTAGGAGAATGATGTGATGGACAAGACCCAATCCTAAGCCTAGCACAAAGATCGTGTAGTTCGTATGCTAAAGCTTTTCTAATGTCAAGTATCATTTCCTTAGACCATGAGATTGTGCAACTCCCGAATACCGTAGGAATACTTTGGGTGTGCCAAACGTCACAACGTAACTGGGTGGCTATAAAGGTACACTACAGGTATCTCCGAAAGTGTCTGTTGGGTTGGCACGAATCGAGACTGGGATTTGTCACTCCGTGTGACGGAGAGGTATCTCTGGGCCCACTCGGTAGGACATCATCATAATGTGCACAATGTGATCAAGGAGTTGATCACGAGATGATGTGTTATGGAACGAGTAAAGAGACTTGCCGGTAACGAGATTGAACAAGGTATCGGGATACCGACGATCGAATCTCGGGCAAGTATGGTACTGCTAGACAAAGGGAATTGTATACGGGATTGATTAAGTCCTTGACATCGTGGTTCATCCGATGAGATCATCGTGGAACATGTGGGAACCAACATGGGTATCCAGATCCCGCTGTTGGTTATTGACCGAAGAACGTCTCGGTCATGTCTGCATGTCTCCCAAACCCGTAGCGTCTACACACTTAAGGTTCGATGACGCTAGGGTTATAAAGGAAGTTTGTATATGTGGTTACCGAATGTTGTTCGGAGTCCCGGATGAGATCCCGGACATCACGAGGAGTTCCGGAGTGGTCCGGAGGTAAAGATTTATATATGGGAAGTCCTGTTTTGGTCACCGGAAAAGTTTCGGGTTTTATCGGTAAAGTACCGGGACCACCGGGAGGGTCCCGGGGGTCCACCAAGTGGGGCCACAAGCTCCGGAGGGCTGCATGGGCCAAGTGTGGGAGGGGACCAGCCCCAGGTGGGCTGGTGCGCCCCCCCACCAAGGCCCAAGGCTCAAGGAAGAGGGCAAGGGGGCAAACCCTAGGGCAGATGGGCCCTAAGGCCCATGCTCCCTGCGCCTCCCTCTCCTCCCCCCTTGCCCGCCTCCCTCAGATGGGATCTGGGGCTGCCGCACCCCTTGGGGTGGGAACCCTAAAGGGGGCGCAGCCCCCTCCCCTTCCCCTATATATACTTGAGGCCTAGGGGCTGCCCAATACACGTGATTCGATATCTCTCATGGCGCAGCCCTGCATCTCTCCTTGCTCCTCTCCTGCGGTGCTTGGCGAAGCCCTGCTGGATTGCCACACTCCTCCACCACCACCACGCCGTTGTGCTGCTGCTGGATGAAGTCTTCCTCAACCTCTCCCTCTCTCCTTGCTGGATCAAGGCATGGGAGACGTCACCGGGCTGTACATGTGTTGAACGCGGAGGTGCCGTCCGTTCGGCACTAGGATCTCCGATGATTTGGATCACGACGAGTACGACTCCTTCAACCCCGTTCTCTTGAACGCTTCCGCTTAGCGATCTACAAGGGTATGTAGATGCACTCTCCTTCTCCTCGTTGCTGGTCTCTCCATAGATAGATCTTGGTGACACGTAGGAAAATTTTGAATTTCTGCTACGTTCCCCTACAACAACGTCTACAGAAGGAGGCGAGCTCAAGCTCGAGCAAACAACAAGCAGCTGCCAAAAAATGCGGGAAAACCGTTGCCTAGCTGGGAGAACAGGCGACGCAATCGATCCCCCCGCTTGTTGTGCCAACAACACGTGACAGTACGCGCGCCCAATATTATTGTGGGCAAACAGTTTACGTTCCCGAGGTGGGCGATGTGGTAATAACCCAGGAGCATATAATGCAGGCTGAAACTCTCAACATCACTGTTGGACAACTTCTCGAGATTGAGGACATGCCTGTGCTTACAGAGAAGGAAATAAAATGGAAATATGCCCGGGGCCAACCTTTGGTCAAGCCTGAAGAGGTCAAGAAGCTCCCAACGAGAATGTATGAATTGCATCAATGGTACACTACTAGAAAAAGGGCTATAGATGGGATTGACACTAATGGCGCACCAGACAAGCGGTGCGCCATTAGTATATACTAATGGCGCACCACCTTCTGATACGCCATTAGAGCTGAAACTACTAATGGCGCACCTAGCCCAGGGTGCGCCATTAGTATCAAAAAAAAATTTGAACTAGTGCGCCTGTCCAAACATACTAATGGCGCATCCAGACACGATGCGCCATTACTAGTTGTAACTAGTAATGGCGCACCTGCCGGAAAGTGCGCCACTAATGTTGTTTTTTTTATTATATTTTTTATTCCTTTTTTTGCAAAACTACTAATGGCGCACTGTTCGACCGTGCGCCATTACTAGTTTAAACTAGTAATGGCGCACTGTGGAACAGTGCGCCATTAGTATGTTTTTTTTTGCAAAACTACTAATGGCGCACCACCAGAGGGTGCGCCATTAGTAACCTGGATTAATAATGGCGCATTTAGATTTGGTGCGCCATTAGTAAGTGGGCAGCAACAAGATATTTTGGACAGCCTCTCCTACCCACACTCACTTTCTCCCCACTTCATTCTCTCCACCTCCTCCTTGTCTCGGGTGCCTCCTCTTTTTCACCTCATTTCCACCATAGATTCATTCAATTTAAGTGGTTAAATTACCTTGTTTTGATAGGTAAGTAAGGGGGGAAGCTATATTTATGTTGTTCTCCCTACAACAATGTGCACATGCACTTTTTATGGCCTAGCTAGATCTATGTATGTTCGTGGTGTTGCATATGTTTGTGGTGTTGCATATGTGTTTGTGTTTGGAGGTGTACCGGTATTTCAAATGCGATAGTTGCCAATATTTTGCCGGAATGTTGATTCATTTCCGTTTCGGCGAGAATTTTGGCATTAAGCATTCTTTTTGGTCCTATTTTTAGGGGAAGTCATGCCAAATTTTTTCTTGGTTCTAAAATATCGTTTTGCTCTACCCCGCAGGCGACCATGGTCCGCACGATGACCGAAGGCATCGTGAATAGGTTTTTGAGGTCTGCGAAGGCCGAGATGCTTCAAAAGAACGAGACGGAGATAAGATGTCCGTGTCGAAGATGCAAGCTGAAGAGCCTTATTGCGGACCCGGAATCCGGGCAGGTGCGGGACCACCTGCTCTTGCGTGGTTTCATGGATGGCTATCGGTGGCAAGGATGCACAAACCTCAAAACAACAGTGGTTCTCTTTTGTTCTAGAATCTTCCGTATCATAACTGCCCAAACTTTTTTTCTAGTTGAATTGCCATTATTTGTTTTTACTTTATGCTTTACAACGCACAATTCCATGAATCATAAAATAGATTAAGGGCTTCTTTTATTCAAAGGATTCTCAAAGGAATTTTGGAGGATTCTAATCATTAGGAATTTTTCCTATCTTGGTTGTTTGATTCGTAGGATTGTAAACCATAGGAATTTTTCCATATGATTCATTTGCACTAGATTTCATAGGAAACATCCCATCCACTCAAACCTCTTTGAAAGAATTCTGCGTTTTTTCTATGCACAATCAAACACTCGTACAATCCTGTAGGATTCAAGACGACATTCCACTATAATCCCATGTTTTTCCTATTCCCGCGTTCTTAGCTTTTTTTATAAAAACTAATTGATTTTTGAATGAGATGAACTATAAGAATTAAACGAAGGGCTACATCAGGCATATATGACTCAGAGCTTACATGCTATAGTGTGGTATTTATTCATAATTTGGTTGCAAAATCTGATGCGTGCAATGCACGTGTACCTTACTAGTACTTCGAGTATGTGCAAAACACGTAAATTAGAATACCAATGGCACGCTACACAGTGTCTCTCTTACAGTTCATGAAGCCACGTGGCACATGTGGAGGCGTTGTCACGACCTCCTTGCGTGGATTGATCACAGTGACGTGCTGCTGGTTCCAGAAGAATGTACTCATCCTCCCTGAGCCATACTGGCGGTACATGCACGAAGCGAAGATGTGCACGCACGCACTCATTCCCTCGCACGCACACGCGGGTACACGGACGGACGCAATTTTGTACCAAGATCCACCCCATGTGATAATTTTACGCGTGTAAAGTCGTTCACTTCATTGATGGTCAATTAATACAGTGCATGCAAATTGAGTGGACGTGAGGGCGGAAGAAAGACATTATTACTCCACTGCGCGCATGCGAGTAGTTAAATCGTGGGTTGCTAGTAGTACTTCCATTGGTCTTCTTCATATTTTGTGCCAATTTTTGACAGTAACATAATATTTACGCATTTGAGCAGTGTAGTACTTGAAATTTATGTTCCGCTAAACTCATCGGGAGCCGTTTCAGGCCTCGAAACCAAAACCATCAATTAATCTTTACCTTGTTCCCATCACATTCGAAAGCCTGCTCACAGCTACTAGTACGTACCAAACCTGAACGTGTTCCCACTATGCAGGTATTAGTACTGGTGCTAGTACTTAGGTTATAAAAAGGGGAACTACCTAATCGAAAATTACTCTACCTTTCCTCCTCATAAGTGCTTCTTCTTCGTCCGTCGTTGCCATGGCCGGTGAGCAGAGCTCTAGGTTGAGAACTACTCGTAACAAGGGAGCGGCAACCAAGGCTGCGGAAAAAAAAGTGAGGGCTCGCCGCCACGCAGAGACCTCGAAAGATCTCTCACGGGCAGGCGATGGCTCCCAGGAGCGCCCTAGCCGCGGAGGCGAACATGCCGAGCCGGCGGAGCTGGAGTCGTTATCCCTCGACGGCAATGCCCGATCAGCTCAATAAGCAGAAGGAGTTCATCCAAGGCTCGATGGAGTTGCTGAAGGAGAGCCTCGACGACATGCCCACTGAGCTCAATCAGCAGGGGGAGTTGACCGCCGGCTTGGTGATGCTGCTGAAGAAGAGCATTGCCTCGGAGAAGAAGGCGGCTGGCGAAATCCTGTGACTTCGGGAGGACAATGCGAAGCTTTGCCATGAGATCGACCTGTTGAAGGAGAAGAAAGCCGGCTGGAAGAAGCTTCTTCACCTCCGGACCATTCCGGAACTCCTCGTGACGTCCGGGATCTCATCCGGGACTCCGAACAACTTTCGGATTACTGCATACTCATATCTCTACAACCCTAGCGTCATCGAAACTTAAGTGTGTAGACCCTACGGGTTCGGGAGATATGCAGACATGACCGAGACGCCTCTCCGGCTAATAACCAATAGTGGGATCTGGATACCCATGTTGGCTCCCACATACTCCTCGATGATCTCATCGGATGAACCACGATATCGAGGATTCAATCAATCCCGTATGCAATTCCCTTCGTCAATCGGTATTTTACTTGCCCGAGATTCGATCGTCGGTATCCCAATACCTCGTTCAATCTCGTTACCGGCAAGTTACTTTACTCGTACCGTAATGCATGATCCCGTGATCAAACACTTTGATTACATTGAGCTCATTATGATGATGCATTACCGAGTGGGCCCAGTGATACCTTTCCGTCATACGGAGTGACAAATCCCAGTCTCGATCCGCGTCAACCCAACAGACACTTTCGGAGATACCCGTAGTATACCTTTATAGTCACCCAGTTACATTGTGACGTCTGGTACACCCAAAGCACTCCTACGGTATCCGGGAGTTACACGATCTCATGGTCTAAGGAAAAGATACTTGACATTGGAAAATCTCTAGCAAACGAATTATACGATCTTGTGCTATGCTCAGGATTGGGTCTTGTCCATCACATCATTCTCCTAATGATGTGATCTCGTTATCAATGACATCCAATGTCCATAGTCAGGAAACCATGACTATCAGTTGATCAACGAGCTAGTCAACTAGAGGCTTACTAGGGACATGTTGGTGTCTATGTATTCACACATGTATTACGATTTCCGGATAACACAATTATAGCATGAATAAAAGACAATTATCATGAACAAGGAAATATAATAATAATGCTTTTATTATTGCCTCTAGGGCATATTTCCAACAATTTCATCCGCAGAAAGCGGATTGCATGAGGCCGTCAAAAGTTTACTGACGGGTTTTGAGGTACGTTAGATAATGTACACTTTTGTCAGTTGCGCATAAGTAAGATGCGCCCTGTGTAGATAGTAGCCCCTGAGACTCTGCGCGTTGTCAAGAAATGACGGCACGCAGAGGATCATAATCCCAGGTCTAAGATGTCGCCTTTGAATGTAGGTGGCGAGGTGTCCGGAATCGAGCCGAACTGATGATTTTGCCGAACTAAAGCGGCAACTGGACGTGGCAGATGCCGACATCGTGCTTGTCAACAAGCGGCTTGATGAGGCTCAAGGTATGTAATTCCTCGGGCGGCATTAGGTAAAAGGGGCTTCATGCCAGTGCCTTACAATGTGTGTATGCTTGACGCAGATGGTGTGGCCGCCGTGGAAAGTCTTAGGGCAGAACTTGCCGGAGCTAAGGAACAAGCCAGAAAAAGCGATGCGACTGCCGAGAAAGCCCTTGAAGAGCTGAGAGCCGAACAGGCTGCTTACTGCCGAAGCAAGGAGGAGATGGTCGTGAAGTTAAAGGGCGCTGCTGACCGTTGCAAGCTTCTTGAGGAAGAAGACCGGGCAAGGCAGACGGACTTAGAGAAGGCCGTTGCTGATGCCAGGGACGCTCGCTCTGCGATGAGAGCTGCGAAGGAGGAGCTGCGCCAAGCCGGACAGATTGCGGCTGGAAGGCCCTTTATGCTGCGGAGGAAGTTTTGCGATCCGAAGTTTGCTCCGTTGGACCGGATGTGGAGTGTGGAGGACACCTATCTGGATTTGGCAGCGAGTGCTGCTGATGCGACCGAACACTTTCGAGATCGAAAAGATCACGAAGTGGAAAAGCTTTTCTGGTCGCAGTTCCACAATCCAGAGCGTCCACTGGCAGTGGACGATCGGCTGGCTCAATGGGCCGAACTGAATAGGTTGTCCGGACTCGCCATGAAGTACGTCATGGGTCATCTGTGGCCGGGGAGATCGAAGCCGAAGAGTTACTTCAGCTTGGTGCAGCAATTTCTTGATGCGGTGCCGCATATCAATGCGATGAAGAGGTCAGCATGCATAGAGGGCGCACGGATGGCTCTTGCCCGTGTCAAGACATATTGGGCAGAGATGGAGACCACTGTTGTTGCGTCCCGTGATTCGGACAAAAGCCGAGTACCCTCCGAGCACTATTTTCAGGAAGTCCTTGAAGGCGCTCGTGTAATAGAGACGTAGTGCTCGAAGGATGCTATTTTATGATAGCATATGTAATTATAAAGCAATATTTTGATAAATTGTAGTGGCCTTTTATACTTGTGCCTTCAAGTATTGGGAACACCTCCTGTGCGGCCGTTTTAAGATATATATGTATAAAATCTGAAAGATGGCAGTCGTTGGCTTCAGCCCCCACGCACATATTGCGGGGGTGCTCGCAGAAGACGCATTTTCACACTTAATCCAACGTCTTGGTCCTACAAAGGAGGTGATAGCGCAGCGGGCTAGGCAACCGGACTATAATGCTTTAACACTTTCACTTAGCCATAGGAGCTTGACAGTGGGACTATTTAGGTAGCCTCGTGGTGGCGACTGCGCTCGCCCGAGTTCGGGGCGCGTATGTGCCTGGCCGGGAAACGACCCTTCGTTAAAGCGGAGGAATCCTATAGATTCCGGTAGGTCATCGAGTGGCTGACAAGTCTCGTGCTACATCATGACAGTCAGTTTTCGGCTTTCTCTACTGAGGTGCTCGCCCAGCCGAACCGGGGCACAATCGCAGCAGTTCTCCTAGTGCTACCTTAGCCGATAGAGCGGAACGTAAGGTAGCCGAACTCAGGAGCCGGGCAACCCAATATTTGACCAAAGACATGATTCGGAGCTGATGCATATAATGCCAAAACTTGCGACGCCGAACACTCCCTAAGGTGTTCAGTCTTTATAAGTGCGAGCGAAACCGCACCCTTTATAAAAAAGCCCCTAGTGTCCAGGTACGCGCAAAAATTCTGACGTGGCCACATGCCAAGACGCCAGCCTCCTCTGTGGTTACATCAGAGAAAACCAGGGGATATGTAGCAATAAGAGACAGTAAAAAAGGTTTACATAGGGTCTTAATCTAAAAAGAATCCTTAGGACGGGTCCCTACTGCACGTCTGCGCCTGTGTCTCCGTTGTGCCGTATCCTGGATGGGCGCCGCACGACGTTCATCTGTAAAAGAGAGGAACTGAGTTGAAAATGGGTCGTGTCGAACAAAAGTTTAAAATAAACAAGGTATAAAGTAAAATATATAAAATTGAGCTTTATTATCTCTTATTGTATATGTATGGAGCCCCTAGTGCGGGGGTATATGGCCACTAAGCCTGCATCAATGATAGTTATGTACCAAACTCGTCTATCCGCGTTCGTGGTCTTTAATGACCTTTTCCGAAGTTTTTGGCCGGTGAAGCCATTTTACTGTGGGGCTGTCAAAGTGGCCGCACAGTCCTCCGCTTGGGGGAGGTGCATTTCAATGCTTCCCCTTCAAAGAGATGATGCCTCGTGGACCGGGCATCTTAAGCGTTAGAGATGCATAATGCGGTATTGCGTTAAAGCGGGCGAAAGCTTCGCGTCCCAGTAGTGCTTGATAGCGACTTGAGAATGGGACGATGTGGAAAGTCAGCTTTTCGCGGCGGAAGTTATCGGTAGAGCCGAGTATAACTTCGAGCCGGAGAAAACCCATGCAATGGGTGTCCGGACCAGGCGTTACCCCTTGAAAGGCGGTTTTGCTGTGGCGGATTCTTGCTGGGTCTATCCCCATGTGATGGATTGTGTCCTAATATATCAAGTTTAGTCCACTGCCGCCGTCCATAAGGACATTTGAAAAGTGGAGTCCGCCAATTATTGGATCGAGTACCAAGGCAGTCCAGCCTGTGTTCCTGATACTTCTAGAATAATCCAGCTGATCGAAGATGATTGGTTTTGACAACCAGTGGCGGGACCCCTTTGGGATAGGTCGTGTGGTGCGTACCTTTATGGGCGCCGCACGTTTTGTTATGTGAAGTAAGTTTACTGTTTTTACTTCTTGTGGGAAGTTCTTTTGTTTCCTGGTGCTCTGCTTTTGGGGTTCGTCCTCGTCTTCGCTTGGTGTGTCGAGCCCCTTGTGTTCGGCGTTGAGTCTGCCGGATTGTTTGAAGACCCAACAATCTCTGTGGGTATAGTTGGCAGGCTTCCCGGGAGTGCTGTGTATTTGACATATCCTATCCAGGATTTTGTTTAAGTTGGATGGATCATCCCTGTTATCCTGGAGGGGCGGCTTTGTCTGATTCTGTCGTGAGCTTTTGAATCCGGCGTTGACTGCCGTGCTCTTCGGACTTTTTTCCTTAGTCTGGCGACGGTCCTTGTTGCGTCACGGTTTTCCGTTTTCATCCCTAGCTTCGGATGTACTTGGGTTGCTGGGGCTGCATCTTGCCAACCAGCTGTCCTCTCCTGCACAAAATCGGGTCATGAGGCTTGTCAGTACGGCCATTGTTCTTGGCTTTTCTTGGCCGAGGTGTCTGGCGAGCCATTCGTCTCGGACGTTATGCCTGAAAGCTGCTAAGGCTTCGGCGTCCGGACAGTCGGCTATCTGATTCTTTTTAGTGAGGAATCTATTCCAGAATTGCCGAGCTGATTCTCTGGGCTGTTGAGTTATGTGACTAAGATCGTCTGCATCCGGAGGGCGGACATAGGTCCCTTGAAAATTTGCTCGGAAAGCGTCCTCGAGCTCTTCCCAACTTCCGATTGTGTTTTCAGGAAGGCTTTTAAGCCAATGCCGGGCTGGCCCTTTAAGCTTAAGGGGTAAGTATTTTATGGCGTGGAGATCATCTCCTCTAGCCATATGTATGTGGAGGATATAATCCTCAATCCAGACTCCAGGGTCTGTTGTTCCATCATACGCCTCTATGTTTACGAGTTTGAATCCCTCTGGAAATTCATAGTCCAGGACCTCGTCGGTGAAACATAGGGGGTGTGCGGCGCCCCTGTATTTGGGTGTGCCGGATTCTGATAATGGCTTTATTGCATTGCTTACGAGAGCTTGCTTTCTTGGCCCGTAAATGGACCTGACTGGGCCATGATGCGAATCCTTAAGTGGGTCGCATGCCGACTTAAGTGCGGCGCCGCTTGCCGCTTTTATGCTGGCCATGGGGTCGTCTATCCGACCGTGTGGCTTTCTTATTTTTTGAATGTGAGGGCTCTAGGGCCTCTTCGTCGAATTCAAGCAGTAGCCTTCTCTTCGGATAGCTTTTAGTGCGGCGACTGTCGCCGTATTTATCTGCGGTATTGATTACCTTGCTCCATCTGATCCTGAGTGCATCTTCCGCTGTTTTTAGCTTCCGCTTCTGCTTTTTCAGGCTGCGTGCTGTTGCAACGAGCCTCTTGTGGTGATTCTTCTGCTTCGCGGGTTTATCCGGCGTAAGGTCGTCCGGAGTGCTATTTTCGCCGGGGGAGGGATGTTTGGTTTCTCTATCCATGTTGCCCTGTTCGGACGGTTGCTCTAAGGCCTGCTCGTCGTCTACCGGCTCATCCTGCTCTATGGCTGGGTTTTTAACTTTTTATAGAGGAAGGGCTTGGGTCAGCGTTTACGCCGACGCTTTGATTGTTTTTCGAGGGATCGATCCCCCGTTCCATCCCCTTTTTCCTCGTTGTCGCTTCCTTTAGGGGTATCCACCATGTACACATCGTGAGATGAGGTGGCTGTCCAATGCCCTATGGGCGTTGGTTCATCTGTATCTCCTGCATCGTCATCTATGCTGTCGATGTCTGCGGAGTCGAAGTTGAGCACGTCGTTTAAATTGTCGACAGTGGCTACCAAATGGGTGGTGGGTGGGCTTTGAATTTCTTCATCGTCCGTATCCCATCCTCGCTGACCGTAGTCCGGCCAGGGCTCTCTTGATAAAGAGAGAGACTTTAGAGAATTCAGGATGTCGCCGAAGGGCGAGTGCTGAAAGATGTCCGCTGTGGTGAACTCCATTATCAGCGCCCAATCGGATTCGATCGGCCGGGGCGCGGGGGGTTCGGAGTCCGGCGAGGAATCCGGATCCTCGGAGTCACGGGTCATGCAGAGTGCAGGGCTGGCGTTCGGCTCGATCGCCTTTGAGATCGCAGCCCCCGAGGTGACGTCCAACCGCTCATCCTCGATTGGCGCAATAGGCTCCGAATTAAGGGTCGGAACCGGTGCGTGTGCGGCCTCCAGGACACTGTTCGGAGGCAGAGCTAGATCGTGCCCCTCGAGACAGTGCGGCGCGCTTGGCCGTGGCTCGAATCCGTCGAAGATCAAGTCCCTGCGGATGTCAGCCGTGTAGTTTAAGCTTCCAAACCTGACCTGATGGCCAGGGGCGTAGCTTTCGATCTGCTCCAGGTGGCCAAGCGAATTGGCCCGCAGTACGAAGCCGCCAAAGACGAAGATCTGTCCGGGGTGAAAAGTCTCGCCCTGGACTTCATCGTTATAGATGATTGAAGGAGCCATCAAGCCTAAAAGTGACAGCACAGAGGAACTCTCAAGGAAAGCACCAATGTCGGTGTCAAAACCGGCGGATCTCGGGTAGGGGGTCCCGAACTGTGCGTCTAGGCCGGATGGTAACAGAAGACAAGGGACACGATGTTTTTACCCAGGTTCGGGCCCTCTCGATGGAGGTAAAACCCTGCTCCTGCTTGATTAATATTGATGGTATGGGTAGTACAAGAGTAGATCTACCACGAGATCAAGGAGGCTAAACCCTAGAAGCTAGCCTACGGTATGATGGTTGTATGATGATGTCGTTCTACGGACTAAAACCATCCGGTTTATATAGACACCGGATAGGGTTAGGGTTACACAGAGTCGGTTACAATGGTAGGAGATCTTGAATATCCGCATCGCCAAGCTTGCCTTCCACGCCAAGGAAAGTCCCATCCGGACACAGGACGAAGTCTTCAATCTTGTATCTTCATAGTCCTGGAGTCCGGCTGAAGGTATAGTCCGGCTACCCGAACACCCCCTAATCTAGGACTCCCTCAATGCTAAAGCAGTGTACCAAGTGATTTGTGATCTAACTGTGGTGTGGCCTTGGTAGTGCTGGACCTTGAACAGGATCGTGAAGGTGTCTTGATCTCATTGTGCGACGCTAAGGTCCCTGAGCTACTTGGAGCCATCTGGCTATCTAGGTCCTGAGGTGGTTGTAGACCAGATTGAGGTGACCTCGTGGCTACAAAACTAGAGGACTTGCTTGACAACAGTTCAGGTGCACCTCCTTGAAGCCCTTGTTGTTCTCACTTAACTGGATATGATCTCATGCATCTTGTTAAGCACGAAGGTGGACATGAAAGCCTGTCATTTCATTGTCTTCCCCCTACCAGAGACCTTTGTCTTCCCAACCTTGATGGTTTTGCCTTATGTGCGGCAACAATTGCACCACTAGGCATGGCAATCACAAATGTTGGCAACTGAACTGGCCCCTTGAACACTTCAGAATCTTGAGCCATCTCCTCGGGCTGGGAGTCCTCAACATATGATGGCATGAACTGAATGGACAAAACAATGTCCTTACTAAAGTCTTTTGTGCTCATGTCCTACAATTGTTAGGATCATGACTAGCTCATGTCTTACAATTGTTAGGATGCATGGACAATATGGATGTGGTATGATCAACACTACATCAAGTTTAGAGCACACAGTTCATACCACAACCACATAAGAGTGATATCATTGAGTTCCAAGAATGAACGTTCACCACCACAGCTACATATCAACCATACTTGCATACTACCATACTACACATGCTCTGATTTACAAGCCAACACCACATCTATCATAGTATCAACGAAGCCAAAATGGAAAACAACATGAACATCATGAAATCCTACAAGCAAACTTATCAATCCATCACCACTATCTACCACAACATCACATGCTCACAGATCGGCAGTCTGCAATGCTGTGAGCTGCTCACAGATCTATCCCTAGCACATGCTCACATATCTAAGCTAGAACGAGTAGGGATGGGGAGTGATAGAACTTACAGCCATTGGGGAGCTGGGAGGTGACGCGGAACACGTCGGAGAAGAGGAGAAAGACGAATCACCAACGGTGCTACCGCCGACTGGAGAAGATGTGCCGCTTACCTGCTGGTCAGTGACGAATTCACCTGGGATGGAGAGCACGGAGGAAAAAATGATGGCGGGCAAATCGGCAGTGAACCAAAGGAGGCTAAATAGGTGGTTCGATTCGGCAAGAGTTGACCCAATCCCTCCCGCCGCTTCTTTGCGAACGCGCACAAGCTTGCGCCATCCCCTCCTTGCATGAGCTTGGTGCCACTTTCCTCTCCTTTGCACGCTGCGAGCATGGCTGAGAGAAAACGACCGATTCAACCGTCCCCAACAGAAAGGTGCTTTAAAGTTCGTGCTATGCAGGCCAAGCAGTGAACACAGGCTACCATATGACCCAAAGTTGCATCCAACGGGCCTAGCCAAGGCTAATGTAGGCAACTACACAACCCATTGATCAACACTGTGTGTAGCGGGCCTGGCTGACAGTGCTTCGTTGAAAGATTTGGATCCCACCATTTTTGATGAGACCGAGCCTCTTGATGGCACCGAGGAAGAGATGCAACAACGCTTTTTTCACTGCATAGCCTAGTGTGCTCACAAAGCTCTCTATAAAAAATGTAGGCTTTGACATTGGACATGCACCATGTCATGTTTGAGTGCTGCAAGCAACTAAAGCATCTAACTCATTTCCAGTGTGATACTGTATTTGCTCTTTAATATTGATGCGCTAGACTCAAAACTCTTTGTTCTAGAAATAAAAAAGTGTCGTTTTCAAAGAATCGACCTTCTCATCTCTCTAAGGGCAATTCCAACGCGAAGACTCAAATTTTGTCTGTTTGGGGTCTCCAAACGGATAGGCAGGCATGGGCCGACAGCCGAACACTGGCAGTGTACCCAACGGTGCTACTCATTTGGTGAGATGTCCGCTTCCGGCATTTCGTTGAAGACCTAGCAGGGGCATCCGCAGCCGGCGTCAGCGACAAGCACCCTGCCCATGTAGCTTGCCTAGGGAGGCTGAGAGACAGAAGAACGTAGACGACGTAGTATCCGCCGAGCCTGAGTAGGTCTGGACGTCGTCAATGTTCTTGCCCTAGTAGACGCCGCTGAAGCCACCCTCAACTGCAGTGGTACCAGCTGTGAGATGCAAAGCCACCCCCACGCATGGTTTTGGGTACCGGACGGTAAATTCGGTTACCGCCCGGTAACCGCGTTTCCCGCTCCCCCACGATAATTGGGTATACCGAGCAGAAAATTTCGAACATTTTGAAAATTTTGAATTTAAACTCCTGAGCCCCAGTTAAATAACATACATCTCTATCTAGACTGCAGGTTGTGTGTTCGAGGATAGACAGACGCACTTTTTCTTTCTTCATTTTTGAAGAATGCACGCCACCTTAATTTCAAAAAAAAAAAAATGAGCTTCCGAGGGTCCAACTCACGGACCTGCATGTGCGTGGAAGTGGAGCAGACATATTACCACTGCGGCACTACTAGCGCAGCAAACATCTCATGTTCAAAACTTATATATTCTTGCCTTAAAAAATTTGAATTCAAATTCAAATTTTAAATTCCGCTCGAATTTTTTTTGGAATTTCATGGTTACCGTGGTAACCGAGTTTACTGGTCCCCCTCGAGAAAAATGTTTCATTCGGGATCCAAAACCTTGCCCCCACGACCGTTGGGAGCACAAGGCAGCAGCAGCAACAACAACTAGTCGTGCTGTCGCGGGACGAGCCTCGATGGAGCTGAGGTGGGGGCTGTCGCTGGAGCACGCTAGCGAGGCAACCACGCCCGCGGGGGGGGGGGGGGGGGGGGGGGGGGGGGGGGTTGCTGGAGGACGCCGGCGAGGCGACCACGCCCAAGGGGGTGACAACGGTTGCAGTTGCTATGGCGGCACTCCCGCTCCTCCTGTCCGGGCAGCAGTGCCGGCAGCAAGGTCGGGCGTGACGGTTGGACGAGGAAGAGATGAGCCTGGGCGTGGACTTGCCCCCGTGCTGAGTCGCCATATCCCAGTGCAGTGGGGTGAGCGGCTGCTGGAGGATGCCGCGAGGCAACCACGCCCAAGGGGGCGACAATGGCTGCAGTTGCTGCGGCGGCACTCCCATTCCTCCTGCCTAGGCAGCATCGCCGGCAGCAAGGTCGGGCGTGACTGCTGGATGAGGAAGAGATGAGCCTGGGCGTGGACTCGCCCCGCGACGAGTTGCCATATCCCGGCGCGACGCGGTCGCATGGAAGAGGTGGAGCCGGCGCACTGCGAGTCAGGGAAGCACAACGGCGGCGACAGCGAGACTCGATGGGGGAGTCGTGGATTGGTGTCCCCCCGGAGAGAGAGAGAGAGAGAGAGAGAGAGAGAGAGAGATGGGTGAAAAGAGAAAATGTGGGTGGGTGGTGGTCTAGGACGGCATAGACGGTGTCCGCTTCAGACTGAGATTTGATCAAAATTTGTAATAGAAATGGGTCTCCGTAGACACAAAATGGACATAATGTCTGTTTAGATCACTGGGTTGGACCCCATTTTTTGGCCTCACAAATCCAAACAGACAAAAGCGGATGAATTAGTTTTGCACGTTGAAGTTGGCTTAAAGTGGAAAAGTTCTTTTGCTATACTTGGATATCTCGGTCTGCTTGTAACCTTTGGTTTTGTCCCATCTCTTAGGGAATTAGAACTTTCATGTGGTTCAGATCGTGAACAACACAGATTTAAATTAAGTGAGCTTCCACATGGAGTAACAGGCATACATACTCTCACATTGGATTTACAAGGAGAAACCATAAGTACTACTGTATTTATTTTCGCTAAATGGCAGTTATTTGAAATTCGTCATGGCGTCACATATATGGAAGTTATACTCACGGATGTGTTTATGTATGGTAGAGAACATACATAGCTGTAAATTCTTTGGTGATCTCATTTATGTGCTTGCAAGCTATTAATTCCTATTTTGTTTGTTTATTTAATGTTGTAACCAGCTTAATTTGGGTGCAACCTGAAATGGAGGAACTCCGCACCGCATTCAGCAAGCTAAGGAAGCTGTCCTTACATGGTACTCCCTCCGTTCCAAATTACTCGTGGTTTGAACTAAAACCATGACGAGTAATTTGGAACGGAGGGAGTATTTGTTTTCTTGTCCACACTCGGAGCTTTGTTCTTCACAACAAATTTCAGTGCAAAGTTGTTTGAAATTTTTATTGCTCTGACAGTTCCAATGAATTGCTAGCTGAAACAAATACAAGTATGGGAACACACATTGCTAATTTGCGATGTGGGCGAGACCACTTCCTACCTTGACAGAGGAATCCTCAGTGGGAAATGCACTTAGACAGCAGTTCCGAGAACAAACTTCTGAAAGAGCTTAGAATTCGCTGGATTTAAGTCGCTAGAACAAGACATGCAAGCGGAGTAGGTAACTAGATAACAGGTTCATCATGCGTGTTGCAAGAGTGACTCCCACTTGTGGAGATTGATTCATCAGAGATCAACACATGCAGATTACGACCGTACAATAGGCAACTAGATAACGAGTTCCACCAATTGCAGAAAAAGATAACAAGTTCTCCTCGCCAGCCGCCGCGGCCGCCGGCACCGCGTCCTCCTCGTCGTCGGCCGCCGCCACCACCGCGTCCTCGTCGTCGGCCGCCGCCGCCACCACCGCGTCCTCCTCGTCGTCGGCCGCCGCCGCCACCACCACGTCCTCCTCGTCGTCGGCCGCCGCCGCCACCACCACCCCCTCCTCGCCGGCCGCTGCCGCCGCCTGCGCCTCCTCGGCGGCCTCCGCCATCTCAAGCTCGAGGAGCTTCATCTCCGCCATGAGCGCGTGGGCTTCGTCTTCGCGCACGGGGTCGACGCCGGTGTGGACGACAGCGGACCTGGCCGCCTGCTTCGCGCGGAAGCCGTCGAGGTGGCCCTTGCGGCCACGGCTCCAGTCCTTGCTGCCGCGCCCCATCGCTCGGTCGCTCGCTCGGAGCGGTGGCTGGTGGAGATCGGGCCGGGCGTGTAGAGAGTGTTACGGGAGCGCAGTGCGGGAGGATGTGGGGAGGGGCTGGTGGTTATATAGAGCGGAGTCATCCAGATCTGATCGGACGGCTGCCTGTTCTTCTTGGAGAATAGGAAACGCTCTGAGCCGTCCGATCTAGATTAGCTCGCTAATTAACGAGCTTCCCTTCCCTTCCCTCTCGCGTGGTTGTCCTCCTCCCAAAATTGCCCGCGAAAATCCTAGCTAACCCTCGCCCCCCGTCTCTGGCGAGCGAAATGCACGGCGCGCGGGCGCCGATCGAACGCGCCGGCGGGGTCAAGCGCTCCGGTGAAGCTGGGCGGCGAGGCGCTCTCCTCGGCGCCAAGAGAGGTCGCGCGCGGGAGGCCACCGGGCCCTCGTCTTCGACCGCCTCGAGGGGATCAACGACAAGGTAACCGCCGCCCCCTCCCCTCCCACGGATCCGCGGATCTCGGCCGCCGGTGACGCGCGCGCGATGGGTCCTGCTTGCCCCCTGCTGTTTTTTGCGCGATTTGACGGGCTCCTTCCGCGTTTGATTTCTGGCTCTGCTCCGTGCAGCAGGTCTACCTCGAGCGGACTCCCATCGTCATCTCGTGGCCAGGGCATCTCCAGGAGTCGGGATTTCCAGATGGTAACTTCCTCCGGTCTCGTCCCTCCTCACCTAGCACAGATGCCTGATTTACTGCTTACCTGCGTGCGAAATCCATGTTTGGGACCGACCAAGGGGTCTGCTTTTATTTGGCCAATGTTGTTCATATTCTGCAAGTGTATGTCAACTGATTAGCTAGCAATTTGGTGGACCGGTGGATGGAGTCTGGTACATGTAAACGGTTTTGGCATTGTCATATCTGAGCATATTATCAAACTCTAGTCTGCAAGATGATTGTGCGCATCTGAATTGTTTACCAATTTGGATATGGAGGTGGGGTCTGGTACATTAAGTCCAGGTACAGCTGTTATGGCACACCTAGCATCGGTGGAGTTGATTTTTGTTGACTCGTTTGGATTTTAATGCAACCCATTTCATTTGATCTATGATAGGCTACAGCATTGTAGCCTATGGACTGTCTAGTGTCTACTGCTCTGTGAATAAGCATTTTAGCTCATTTGCTTTTAATCTATTAGCAGTGGTCACCATTATATATCGCCTGTGAACAAGCATTTCAACTGATTTGCTTTGAATTTTCTAACAGCAGTCACAATTACTTTTCTGCTTCATCATTATATGTTGCCATGTCGATTTAAGACGACTAGCTGATGCTGAACACTATCATTCTGACTATGTGAATATGTTAGCGGTCATGCACTTATTTTCAAAGGTAGCATTTACACTGCGATTCCTTGCATATTTGATACTGCTTGATAGTTTGGACAGGTGAGAATTTGTTTTTGTGTTCTTACACGACCCCTGCCAGAGAGACGACCAACTAGGTACAGTACAGGACCCTGGGGGTAAACTATAATGAGAGAGTGCTGCCTTCAATCATTCATGAAACACTCAAAGCTGTGGTTGCCCAATACAATGCCAGTCAGCTAATCACACACAGAGGTACAACTTCAGTATGTTTGCTGTGTGCACATGTTTTCCATGCTATAGTAATAATAGCTGGGCTTACTTGGAATATGTTATTAATTTATCCTTTATGTAATGGCAGGCTGCTATAGTCGATAATAGCTGGTCTTACTTGGAACTTGTAACTGAGTTATCCTTTATGTAATGGCAGGCTGTTAGCAGGGAGATCAGGAAGATTCTGACAGGGAGGGCGAAGAATTTCAATATCTCTCTCTGGATGATGTGTGCGATTTTGGTAACGAGTTCGCCCATGCCATTGAAGCCAAACAGGTTGCTGCGAAGGAAGCAGAGTGTGCCAAGTTCATTGTTGAGACGGCTGAGCAAGACAAGAAAAGTGCATTTATCAGGGCACAAGGAAGCAAAACTGGAACTAGATATGTTTCTTTCACACGATTTCACCTACTTATCCTGTTGACGGTTTCAGTTGTAGTTACTAGAGGCATATTGTCAGTGTTCTCTATGTCTTGATAGCTTCATCCTATATTTCAGTACACTTGTTGAGATTTGGAGCATTTGAGCCTAACACTGGTAGCCATGTGCATTCCATTGATACATGATTTCCATTTGGCTTCACCTATTTGCGATGTCCATAGTTTCAGACTTTCAGTGCCAGTTAGTAGAGGCATATTGCTAGTGTTGTTTATGTCTTCATATCTTCATATATGTCACTGCATTTGGCATTTGCTGAGTTTAGGAGCACTTGAGCCTGACTCTAGTAATTTTGTACAATTCATATGATAGTTGATTGCTATCTCCATAGTTTAGCTTTAGATTTTCAGTGGAACGTTCGTATGACTTTACATAGTTTCAGACATCCAGTGGTATGTTCGTATGACTGAACATAGTTTCAGACTTCCAGTGGTACGTTCATATGACTGAATATAGTTTCAGACTTCCAGTGGTATGTTGGTATGTTCATACTACTGACCATAGTTTCAGATTAACCATTTTCTATGTTCATAGTGTCACTTCCAGTGGTAGTTAGTATAGGCATATTGCTGAGTTTGGTAGTGTTGTTTATATCTAGCTTTGTATATTTCCTTACATTTGCTGAGTTTGGTAGCACTTGAGCCTAACACTGGTTGTCTTGTACATTTCACTTGTTGAGTTTCAGATCACCTGATCCAAACACTGATGCTTCTTTCTATATCTGAATAGGGAGAGGCCAAGAGTGCAGAGCTCGTCGGTGCTGGTGAAGCTGGGCGGCGTGGCGCTCCCGTCAGCACCAAGAGAGGTCGCTGGAGGCCACCCGACCCTCGTCTTCGACCGCCTCAAGGGGATCAATGACAAGGTAACCACCAACCCCTCACACGGATCCAGAGATCTTGACCGCCGGTGAACTGCGCGATGGGTTTGCTTGCTCCCTGCTGTTTTTTGTGCGATTTGGCGGGTTCTTTCCACGTTTGATGTTTTTTGCTGGTCGCCTTTTCCTTTGGGCACTGCTCCGTGCAGGTCTACCCCGAGGAGGCTCACATCATCATCCCGTGGTTCGAGAGGCCGATCATGTACGACGTCCGCGCACGACCCAACCTTGAGGAGAGCACCTCTGTGAGCCGGGATCTCCAGATGGTAACGTTCTCCGGTCTCAATCCCTCCTCACCTAGCATAGATTCCTGATTTACTGCTTATCTGCGTGCCAAATCCATGCCTGGGACCGACCAAGCACTCTGATTTGAGTTGGCCATGTTGTTCATGTTTGTTGATATTCTGCAAGTATATGTGAACTGATTAGCTAGCAATTTGGAGCAGTGGATGGAGTCTGGTACATGTAAACTGGTACATGTAAACGGTTTGGCATTGTCATTTTTGGGCATATTCTCTAACTTTAGCCTGCAAGATGATTGAGCACATCTGAATTGTTTACCAATTTGGATAGGTGGGTGGGGTCTGGCACATGTAAGATGTTTGCCATCATCATCTATGGAGTCAATTTTTGATGATTCATTTGGATTTTAATGCAACCCATGTCAGTTGATCTATGAAATCCTAAATCATTGTAGCCTATATGGACTGTCTAGTGTGAACTGGTCTGTGAATATGCATTTTAGATCACTTTTAATCTATTAGCAGTGGTCACCATTATATATTGCCTGTGAACAAGCATTTCAACTCGTTCGCTTTGAATCTGTAAACAACAGTCACAACTCAGAAGTTTTTTTTTGCTTCATCATGTTCTTACATGTGCCATGCCAGAGACTACCAACTGTGTACAAGACCCTGGGGGAGAACTAAAATGAGGGTGTTGTCTTCAATCATTCATGAAACACTCAAAGCTGTGGTTGCTCAATAAAATGCCAGTTAGCTAATCACACAGCGAGAGGTACAGCTTCATCATGTTTGCTGTGTGTACATGTTTTCCATGCTATAGTTTTAGTTTCAAATAGGAATCTGCTATTGCACAAATTAAATGTCATTACTTTTTGTTAATGATCTAGAAATATACACAATAATCTAGTATTTTTACAAATCCGCTACGCGGACATAGCGCCCGCAATATCGCCTGTTATCCGCGTTCCGCTACGCGGATCCCAATCCGCTACCATCCCGCTATCCGCTATTTAAAACCAGCCCTATAGTAGATAATAGCTGGTCTTGCTTGAAATATGTTACTTACCCTTCATGTAATGGCATGCTGTGAGCAGGGAGATGAGGAAGGGTGAAGAATTTCGATATCGCTCTAGATGATGTGTCCATTACCAGCGTCAGCTTTGGTAAAGAGTTCACTCATGACCCTGAAGCCAAACAGGTTGCTGCCCAGGAAGCTGAGCATGCCAAGTTCATTGTTGAGAAGGCTGAGCAAGATAGAAAAGTATCAGGGCACAAGTAAGCAAAACAGGAACCAGATATTTTCCTTGCACATGACTTCACCTACTTGTCATGTTGATGGTTTCAATCATAGTTACTAGAAGCATATTATCAGTGTTCTTTTATGTCTTCAAAGCTTCATCATATATTTCATTACACTTGTGGAAAACATTTGACCCTAACACTGGTAGTCATGCACATTCCATTTGTTGAGCTTATGATACATGGTTTCCATTGGCTTCACCTATTTGTGGTGTCGTTTCAGACTTTCAGTGGTAGTTAGTCGAGGCATATTGCTAGTGTTGTTTATGTTTTTATGTCTTCATATATGTCAGGATGTCACAGCATTTGGTGAGTCTGGGAGCACTTGAGCCTGACTAGTAATTTTGTAAATTTCATATGATAGATGATTACCATGTCCATAGTTTAGTTTTAGAATTTCAGTAGTATGTAACATAGTTTCAGACTACCCTAAAAAAAGCATAGTTTCAGACATCCAGTGGTTTGTATGACTGAACATAGTTTCAGACTTCCAGTGGTACGTTCATACGACTGAATATAGTTTCAGACTTTCAGTGGTATGTTGCTATGTTCATACTACTGACTATAGTTTCAGACTTACCATTTTCTATTTGCATTGTCACGTCCAGTGGTAGTTAGTATAGGCATATTGCTAGTGCTGTTTATATCTTCGCAGCTTTGTAATATTTCCTTGCATTTACTGAGTTTGGTTGCACTTGTGCCTAACACTGTCTGTCACATTTCACTTGTTTTATTTTAGAGCACTGACCCAAACACTCATGCATCTTTCTATATCTGAACAGGGTGGGGCAAAGAATGAGGATCTTATTGGTCAGGCCATCGCCAACAATCCTGCTTTCGTCGCGCTCAGACAGATTGGGGCCGCTAGGGAGATCACACACACCATCTCAAGCTCCAGGCAACCTACCGCTTGGGCTCTAGTCGCTGAAGATTTTGGGCAACAACAAGAAATGAGGCTGTTTCCTGTCATGCATGTTACAGTTACGGTTGGCTCTCTCCATGTAAGAATAGTACTTTTAAGAGGAACGAACACTTTAGTCTCTAGGACTCGTGACCCGAGAACATTTAATTTCAGCTCATTTGTTTTAAATCTATCAGCAGTAGTTACCATTATAAGTGTTTTACGGTTACCACCGGCTGTTTCTGTGCATAAGCATTTTAGCTCATTTGCTTTTAATCTATGAGCAGTGGTTACCATTTTATGTTGCCTGTGAATAAGCATTTGAACTTGTTCGCATTTCACATGTTCACAGCAGTGGCAAGTAATAATTTTTGCTTCATTATTATATGTTGCCATCACCATTTAAGACCATTAGCTGATGCTAAACAAGTTATATATTGCTGACGATGTGAAATTGCTAGTGTTCATGTGTGTCTGTAGGTGTAGGTTTTTTGTTTTGCACTTCTTAAAAGTAGCATTTACACAAGGAGTTGCAGTGTAAATGCTACTTTTAAGAACACAACAACAACACAGGTGAGAATTAGTCTTCGTGTCCTTACGCGACCCATGCCAGACTACCAACTATGTATAGGATCCTAGGGGAGAAGTACAATGATAGAATGTTGCCTTCGATCATTCATTAAACACTCAAAAGCTATGGTTGCCCAATACAGAGTGAGGTATAGCTTCATCATGTTTAGTCTGTGTACATGTTTCACATGCTATAGATAGTAGCCGGTCCTGTTAGACTATGTTACCAACATATCCTTTTATGTAATGGCAGGCTGTGAGCTGGGAGATCAGGAATATTCTGACAGAGAGGGCCATAAATTTCAATATTGCTCTGGATGATGTGTCCATTACCATTCTCAGTTTTGGTAAAGAGTTCACTCATGCCATTGAGCCAAACAGGTTGCTGTGCAGGCATATTGCTAGTGATGTTTATGTTTTCATAGCTCATAGTTAATTGTGGAGTTTCACTGCATTTGCTGAGTTTGGGAGCACTTTAGGCCAATACTAGTTTTCATATGTTAGATGATTGCTATGTTCACTGTTTCAGTTATCACTCATTTTTAATACATCTATGACCTGTGTGGTTTCTGTACTTGTTCTTAATCTGTACTCCCTCCGTAAAGAAATATAAGAGCGTTTGGACCACTACTTTAGTGATCTAAACGCTCTTATATTTCTTTGCAGAGGGAGTATGTACATGGTTTCTTATGTTCATTTTGATGATTGATAATTGAGAAGGCTTATTATGGTATTAGTGAACATCAGAGTAACCAGTGGAGTAATCACCGTTTGCTTTGTAGTTTTTATGAGTGTTTATATTAATGTTTTGCAACATAGGTACACTATGAATTGTGTAAACCGGTTTGTTCTCATACCCATATGCTCTACTTTTATCATCATTAGGTCTATCGTTTGAAAATTATTACTCCCTCTGTTCCTAAATATAAGTCTTTTTAGAGATTTCAATAAGGAACTACATACGGAGCAAAATGAGTGAATCTACACTCCAAAATATGTCTATATACATCCGTATGTAGAATCTCTAAAAATACTTATATTTAGGAATGGAGGGAGTACATTGCACTGCCTTGTAAAATTTCATTCTCTACATAAACTGTTTGCTGAGCCATATATTCATATCTATGCCAGGAAATTCTTTGTTCGGCTTTGACCAACCTGAAGGCATGGGAATTGATAGAAGGCATGGGAGTTCTACAATAAGCCTGAAGCAAGCTTAAGGTGGGTCCTCAAGTGCATACACCCGGTTTGACCCAACCATTGTTAGAGGGCGCCAGCTCATCCATGACCCGCTGTCTTGTGGGCCCAGCCCCTTCTCTCGCTCGCATCTAACAGACCATCTATTCTGTCAGCACATCCTACATCGATGGCTTGGTGGAGGGTGGTGCAGGCGTGAAGATGAGGAAAATAACCGTATGCTGCCTCCTTGGGAGCCCACTCCAGCGAGCCCCTCCAGGGAGAACTGGATTGCCAAATGGCGGTGCATCTATGATCAGATCATGACGATGCTGCCTTGCGTTGAGGAGCTAGCCCTGGACCGGCCTGGAGGTGGTGAACAGGATACTGTAAGGCTTGTCGGAAGCCTGCGACAACACCCTACATGCGTGCTTCCTTACCTTCACGCCTTTTATGATTTCTATTTATGGTAAACCATGATCGCCTTTTATGATTTTTATTTATCGGGCTTGTTCACGCTTGATGCTGGGTATTGTGTTTGTGCATAGGGTGGAGGCATCCAGGACCGCAAGATGAGGTGGAGCCTACCTGGAGCTGCCTCCTGGTGCTAATCCCAACCTCACCGGTAGGAAATCATCCCCTACCACTCCTTTCTTAGTGCTAATCTGCAATATCTGCCCGTGATGATTTTTCGATGAAAATTGTCGTGTCTTCCTGTGACTTATTTTGGAAGATCTTTTCAGATGGGACCTTTGTTGCTTGTTGTGCAAAATTTTATACCGTTTTGCCTTTTTTTTAGTCTGATCACACTGCTAAGCGATTATGGGCATTATTTTACTTCTGCCAAAAGCACCTCATATCTATGGAAGTTGTGTTGCAGCTGATATCGTTACTTTGTGTGTTCAATATAGAACTCGAAGAGAATCACTTGGAGGATTCAAGGAATTGCGAAGCTCTTTTTGGCTTTTGATAGTAAGTTCAGTACCAAAGCTACTTGCATTAACATCAGTTCCATAGGGCTTGCCCATGACATCAATTTCTGAATTATTGTTTCTGTCCATGCTTGTTGATACAAGTGGCAGGCCTGAGATAAGCACAACAAGCTCGGGGTGAAGACAGGCTACTGGTAATGCTTTTAAGGAGAAAAAATGTTGAAATCAGAAAACTCAAAAGATAGGAATCTAATATTCTGCATTGCAACTGTGCCTCCTCTATCAAATCTAAGTATTTTTCCAGCACAAACTAAACATTGTTTTCTCTTCATAGTTTTATGTTTAGTGACCTTTCCTGCCATACTCACAACAGCAAATGAAATTGAGCTTGTGCTAATTTTCCATGTCATTGCTGCTGGTGCTTTCCAGGGTTAACCTTATTATATCCGATTACAAAGGGAGTACTATTTAGCACCTAAGTAATGCCTTTACTTTGTGATCACCTGGATGGCCGGTTGTTGCCCCAAACTTTGGATTAAATACCTCCGGATCTACACCAATATGATGTCCTTTTGCCTGCTTCAGTTTCTACCTCTAATCCACCTGATTATATCGCTAGGTTGGTAATTTGCTTTCCAGAGTACGAGTTTTTGCTGGTTTTTATTTGTTTATAAGCTGGTTTTTATCTGAGTGTATGTTAGTGCAGACAAAGTTATCAAGTTCATTTTAGTTTTATATTGATGTCAAGCCTTAATAGGTGCAGCTTAAGCTTATCCTTTGTGCTTTTAAACCTGGTCTGAAGGAAGGACGGTGCAGGAAGTTATGGTTTGTTTCAGGTGTATATAGATTGTGTCAAGGTTTATATGCACGGGCTTCCTTTCTCGTGCATTTTTGTTGGTTTACAATGCTAAATATGAGTTTGTTGTTGCTAAATCATTTTCTACTAGATGCTAGGTTTGTAGTAAACCTGACTGTTGCTTTGACCATCAATCTGTGAACCCATTTTCTGCTAGATGAAGTGCACTGAACGACAACGGATTTTTTTCTGTTTGAAACCTGAATTTGGAATCACCAAACAGACCTCCTAACAACATGCAGAGCTGGCCATACTCATAGGAACACAGTATCGTGTCAGATCACATAGGCACATTTGTCAAATAGGCATGCATGTGCTTCTACTACTGCCACTTCATGAAGCCAGCTAAAATTGTGTTGTCACCTTAGCACTCAGGACCAGAATTCCTAGCAGTACATATACATCCCGCCCAACTGGGCATCAAGTGAAAGAAATGATAGGTAACAGTGGTTGCTAACCCTGTATCAACCGTATACGTCCCGAGGACACTTAAGGGCCTGCTTTTTCTTAGCTTCGGTGTCGGCCTTTGCCTTTGCACCCTTGCACCAGTTTTGGTGCATCAGCATTGCTTCTATGCTGTAGAGGGTATTCGTGCCACAGTTGTGGCAGCTAACAAGACCACCTACAGCACCCTTGATAGGCTTCGGCACATGCTTCTTCAGCATCTTTTTTCCTGCACAACATGACCAAATGTATATAAGCATTTGGTGTAAAACCCCCCTTTGTAGCTAACCATGACTGTTATCATGCAACTTCAATGTATATAAGCTTTGATGGGAAAAGAAACTAGCACTAGTTTACTGAAGGTTAAGCTTCATGATATAATGCAATTGTGCCAGAAAAAAGAGGATATAGATGTAAAGTATGTTTATTCTAGTTGTCACTAGTACTATTAGTTGTAGGTGTCACTACTCTCTTTCATTTCTTCCTGCACAAACATCAGCAGAATGTATATATGCACATATATAGTTAGGTGAGGATGTTGTGTTTCTAAGTAAACCTGCTTGAGCAATTGTTACATTGATATAATGCAATGTTTCATCCAATTTACTACTCACGATATAATTTATCAGCTCATGATGTGTGACCACACCCTTTTACTGATACGTGCTGGCCAATAGCCTAGTTTCTTTTATTGATCTAGAATCATATTAACCTGTGCGTGACTGTATGTTTTATTTTTCGAGAAGGTGTATAAGCATCCTATTTCTTGATATGCTGCATACGCGAGCAGTATGTCACTGGAAACATGAACCAATGATAAAATGAGGAATTGGGTTTGCTTTCTATGATATCTGATCTTTATAGAACCAGCCGCTTCTAGGGAGTGCTAATAGGCAGAGTTTGTTTTGGAACAGATGACTAGTAAGGCGCAGGAAGGATACCAGTGAGATGCATAGAGAACCTATTCAGCAACATAAGTCTAAGGATCTCTGATGAGTTTCCCTTCACTACCTTTTTTCACTCCCTACTCCATCTTTGCTCGGTGCATACCGCATCCACCTTGTTACTTATCTCATAAGATCCAGTAAATTTTGCTGTTTAGTTTGCTCCTAAACAATTTTGTAGTGCCATCCTTTAAGAACCGAGCAGATGTAAGTTGTGATGACACTCTTATATTTCTTTATGGAGGGAGTACATCTGAGTGGATCCAACTTTGCTCACACACTCTGCGGTCCATTAATCTTCTACATGAAAATTATAGTTGTGGTCAGCCCTCTATAATTATATGACATCAAATGTATAGTTCAATACTTAACTTTGCCGCATACTTGTTTTATGCAATTGATGGATCTAATTACAAACATTGACACTTTGGTGGCCAGTGTTGAACTGATGTGATGGTATTCTAAATCATAATACATTGCTGTTGGTGATTTTACCAAAATATTCCAATTCATAGTATAGCTGTTCTCCAATATAGATAAATAAACTAATTGCCTATCCTATTACATGACCGCCATCCAAACCGGTTGAAGATATCCCGAGCTACCATCTCCCAACGGATAGATCCAGTAACCAAATGCTTCCTGGCCTCCATCGGAGTGAGTAGCGACCACGAACAGATCAATGCTGTAGCTCGGAAAATAACCTGCAAAAAATGAATCCGTGATGTTCTGTTAAAAACCAAATCATTTCTGCAATTCCAGATAGTCCACAACAAAGCGCAAACTCCAATCCGAATATGTCTTGCTAAGTCTGGCCCAACCCCATTAATCCATGTCTCAAATAATGTGTTGACAGAATTCGGTGGAGTAATATTAAAAGCAATATGGACCGTCCGCCAAATAACTTTGGCCAACGGGCAATCAAAGAATAAATGCTTAATCGTCTCATCCCGATCACAGAAACTACACCTAGTAGGTCCTGTCCAATTACGCTTTATCAAGTTGTCCTTTGTTAAAATAACTTGTTTATGGACAAACCACATAAACACTTTAATTTTTAGAGGAACTTTGACAGCCCAGACAAACTTGGAAGTTGGAATGGAGTTCGAATTAATAATATCAATATACATTGATTTAACTGTAAAAACTCCAGATCTAGTCAACTTCCAGCGTAATCCATCGGGTTGGTGAGAAAGTTGAACCTCCATTAGTCTCCTAACTAGATGGAGCCATTCTTCCCAACGATTGCCCGCTAAGGAACGTCTAAACTGAATATTAAGGGGGATAGATTGAAATACCGTTGCCACGAACACCTCACGTCGTTGAGCAATCCGATATAAAGATGGATATTGAATGGCTAAAGGTGAGTCGCCAAGCCAAGTATCCTCCCAGAAACGTGTATTTGCACCGTTTCCAATAACAAACCTCGTCCTATTGAACATTGATTGTTTGACTTTCATTAGTCCTTTCCAGAAAGGCGAATCAGTCGGCCTGACTGTGACCTGGGACAATGTTTTAGTCTGGAGGTACTTGCTGCGGAGGATCTGCGCCCACATGGCCTCAGTCCCGGAGGAAAGCTTCCACAACCACTTACTAAGAAGGCATCTGTTCTTAACTTCAAGATTTTCAATATCAAGACCCCCTTGGTCTCTCGGTCGACAGATGATGTCCCATTTAGCAAGCCGATATTTTCTTTTAAGTTCATCACCCTGCCAAAAGAAACGCGACCGATAGAAGTCCAGTCTTTTCCTAACACCAACTGGGACCTCAAAGAACGATAAGAGGAATATAGGCATACTCATGAGCACCGAATTAATCAAGATCAAACGGCCTCCGTATGACATGAGCTTACCCTTCCAGCAGCTCAGTTTCTTCTCAAATCGATCCTCGATGCACTTTCATTCTCTGTTTGTCAGCCTACGATGGTGTATCGGAATACCAAGGTATGAGAAAGGTAAACTCCCCAACTCGCACCCAAACAATTGCCTATAAGACTCCTGTTTGTCTTTGGCTCTACCAAAGCAGAACAACTCGCTCTTATGAAAGTTAATTTTTAACCCGGTCAATTGTTCAAAAAGGCATAACACCAGCTTCATATTTCTCGCCTTGGCCAAATCATGCTCCATAAAGATGATTGTATCATCAGCGTATTGAAGGACGGATACACCTCCATCAACAAGATGAGGTACCAAACCACCCACTTGACCATTCTCCTTAGCCCTGCCTATCAAAATTGCTAACATATCCACCACAATGTTAAACAGGATAGGGGACATCGGATCTCCTTGTCTGAGGCCTTTATGTGTCTGGAAGTAATGACCTATATTGTCATTCACTTTAATTCCCACACTCCCTTTTTGCGTAAAGGATTCGACCTGTCGGCGCCAGACTTCATCAAAACCTTTCATACGCAATGCCTGTTGGAGGAATGGCCACTTGACCTTATCGTACGCTTTTTCAAAATCCACCTTAAAAATTACTCCATCTAATTTTTTGGAGTGGATTTCATGGAGCGTTTCATGAAGAACAACCACCCCTTCAAGGATGTTTTTGTCCGGCATGAAAGCAGTTTGGGATTGTTGCACCACAGAATGCGCTATCTGTGTGAGCCTATTGGTCCCGACCTTGGTGAAGATTTTGAAACTAACATTGAGGAGGCAGATCAGCCTGAACTGCTCAATTCTCACAGCATCCGTTTTCTTAGGGAGCAATGTGATAGTTCCAAAATTCAAGTGAAATAATTGAAGTTGTCCAGAGAATAGATCATGAAACATAGGTAGTAAATCCCCCTTAATAATGTGCCAACACTTTTTATAGAACTCAGCCGGGAACCCATCCGGTCCGGGAGCCTTATTGTTTTTCATTTGTGCAATAGCATCAAACACCTCCTTCTCTAAGAATGGGGCAACCAGGATATCATTATCGGCATCAGACAATTGAGGCACATCCTCAGTCCTGGACTCATCGAGGGACACACAATTATCCTCCGGAGGTCCAAATAACTGTCTATAATATTTGGTAATATAGGTTTTGAGATTATCCTGACCTAAAATAGTACCCTCATCCTGTTCAAGTTGAAAGATCCGCTTCTTTCTGTGCTTACCATTAGCAATGAGGTGAAAGAATTGAGTATTTGCGTCCCCTTGGACCACTTTGCGGACCTTAGCTCGCAAAGCCCACTTCAATTCTTCTTCGCGGAGAAGTTCTTTCAACCTCTTCTCCGCCTCATTTTTAGTCTGGAGCTCAGGAGGCAGCAAAATCGCGGATTCAGCTTTTATGTCCAGGGCCTGTACAAGAGAAAGGAGCCTATCCTTCTCGATCTTATACACCCCACTGAGGTGCTTAGCCCAACCCCGCAAGAAACTTCTCAAATGCCTAATTTTATTCTGCCAACGCTCGACCGCCGTCCTACCTCCTACACCCTTAGCCCATTCCCTGGCTATGAGGTCTAAGAACCCCTCGCGTTCGAACCAGGCCATCTCAAATGAGAAGGTGTTTTTGTTTCCCATATGGTTCGGCTCCCCTGAGTCGACGAACAATGGTGTGTGATCGGAAATTCCCCGCGTGAGAGCTTGCACCGTAACAAGAGGAAACTTCTGTTCCCACTCCACACTCGTGAGAACTCGATCAAGCTTTTCATATGTCGGGTTTGGCAGAGTATTAGCCCAGGTAAACTTTCTACCAGAAAGCTCTATCTCCCTCAGAACCAAGCTTTCAATAATGGTATTGAACATAAACGACCACCTGGCGTCAAAGTTATCATTATTTTTCTCCTCTCTCCTCCTAATGATATTGAAATCATCCCCGACCAAAATCGGAAGCTGCTCGGACCCACAGATTCGAACAAGGTCCGCCAGAAACTCCGGTTTAAGCTCGGGCTGGGCGGCACCATAAACCGCCACCAAAGCCCAGTTGAACCCATCAACTTTAGACCTAACTCGAAACCTTACCGCGAAGTCGCCCATTACTACACTCCGGACTTCAAGGGAATCGCATCTCACACCCAGTAAGATACCTCCCGATCTTCCTCGTGGAGGGAGGCAATGCCAATCGAAATCAATACCACCCGCAAGAGAGGATAGAAACTGCGGCGCAAAATTATCTCTACCGGTTTTCGATAGAGCAATAAAATCTAACCGATGTTTCAGAGAAGCCTCAGCAAGAAACCTTCTTTTAGCCAAGTCCTTCAGACCTCTGCTATTCCAAAAGATTCCTTTAATAATTTGTCATGGAATTTTTATTAGTTCAAATCCTAGCACTCCTACGAACTGCAGAATCGGGATAAATCTTCCATTTCCACTTACGCTTTGGCTTAGTGGGCTCTGTCGCCCGGTCCTCATAACCGGGCTCAACGGAACTAACAGCTGCATCATCTAGGGGCACATCATCGTCCTCCGACTCATGATTAGAAGGTGCTAGATCTGCACACAAATTATCTAGCACTCTAACCCCTAACGCATCAATCTCCTCATCATTCATGGGTTTAACCGCTGCAAGATTACGAATAGTCTCTAAGACACGCTCCGCCTCCAAATCTAACATATCATTCACCGAATTGGAGATCTCACTATCAGTAACTCCTAGTGAAACTCCTAATTGGTTTGCATTATTAATAATCTCCTTATGAGAAAAATGCAATAAAGAATTAGATATGTTGACGGACATACTAGAAGATATCGCAGCATCATGAAGCTTGGCCGCCCTCATAGCGCACCGCTGCTGCATATCATCCACCTCTGGAAGCTCCTGAACGCGAGCACTCATCCGTCTCCTCGTCGAGACCGGGTCCGGGATCCCGCCAAAGGCCACTACCTCCTCTGTAGTAAACAGAGGGGGCGGCTGCGGGCTCCCAAGCCCCTCGGACAAGTGCCCCATGGGTAGGGCAAGCGACGGGACAGCTGGGGCCACCTGCCCGCTCCCTCCTCCCGCCCCATCCCTTGGCGCCAAGTGGTGCGCCGGCATCGTCGGCGAGACGGTCCTCCTGACCGCCGCAGAAGAAGGAGGAGTCAGGGCCACCTGCCCTGAACCCTCCCCCCCAGCGCCACAGAGGTCGCGGGCACCGTCGCCGCCGCCGGTGACGAAATAGCCGAGACCACCTGCCTCAGGCCAGCTGTCACAACACCCGCTGACGCCTCCAAGACCTGGATCACCGGTGACAGTAGAGAGATGGGAATTGTCGAGGCCACCTGCCCCGACTCCCCTCCCCCAAGCCCCAACTCGGGCGTAGAGATCATCTCCGGAACCTCGACCACAGGTGAGACAGGGGGAGGTGAAGCAACCAAGGGCTCAACGTCCCCAGCTCCAACCAAAGTCCTCGACGATGAAGCCATCTCCATAGGTCCAGGCAAAGACCCGCCAGCTCCCTCAAACTCCAACAAAGGGAGCGTACGCTCGAACACATCATCAGAATCCACCCTATCGCTCCAAAGTCTGGGAGGGGTAGAGGCTGGCTCGAAGGACCCAAACCTCAGCGAAGTCATAGGCACCGATGGTGAAGGTGCCGGCTCAACCCCGGACCCAACCCCGGGCAACTGAGCACTGGTGCCAGAACCGTTAGTCCCCTCCCTCGAAGACTCCTCAGTCGGTGCCCCCCTAGCACCCGCACTGTCGTCACCCTCGTGCATATCCACGTCATTCCCATTAATGGCCTCAGCAAACAGATCAGAGTCCTCAAACTCAATCTCGAGCGGGAAAACCTCTCCCCTATAAGTCCACTTGACCTTATCCAGTACAAACTCAATATCCAGAACACTCACTAGAAGACGGGCTACTCCATGAGCTCAAGTAAAAGCCATATCTACTCTTTCCGTCTTCCCAACCATAATACCCATGCTGGCCACAACACGAACATCCTGCAACGGTTTGGACGGGGCTCCCAAAAACCTCAACCAGACCTGCGTAAGTGGTTTGCCCTTAGGCTCCACCTTCTTCCACTCGTGAAACTCCAGGATGCACTTTGTGCCACGAACCCTACACAGACCGAAGCTCAGCAGTCTCTGCAAATCATCCACAGAGGGGAAATCCACCCTAAAGACATTATCCTCGAGAGCAACCAACTCCCACTGGAACTCACCCGGTGCCAGTTCCTGAAGCCTCCGCACAATCTGAGCCTCAGTCACCTCACCCTGGGTCGCTTTCACAATCTCGGTGGTCATACTCTGAGTCTCCTCCGGAATCTCTCTCGCTGCCGGGGACTCAAAGAACATCAGCTCCGCACAATATACTCCATACATTGTCAGAGCCGGAGCCTGGTCACGCAAAAACGGGCAATCCCCAGATGTATGTGCTGGCTTGCCGCACGACTCACATAGCTCCGCCACACACTCAGCAATGAAGTGGCCCTTCTCACCACAATGGTAGCAAAGCATCCTTTCTTTCTTGCGCGCTCATTTGGCCACCCTCTCAGAATCAGACCTGTCAGTAACCTCAGCCACCGTCCCGGAAGCAGGTACCTCCACACTAGCCAGGGCCGTCACCACCTCCATCGCCTGGGTAGTGAGGTTCGTAGACTGAGCGTGATCGGTCTCCATGGTCGCCACCACGTGGTCACCACCAGCCGGGGGCGGAGGTTGTCGGCGATACCTCCCACGGCCACCCCGACCCCCACGATGTCCGAGGTAGCCTCCTCTCTGGCGGTTGTCTGGACCTGAGGCTCCTTCGACAAATCCACCGGGAGGACCGAGGAACGGTCTCTCAGTAGACCCGTCACTCTGCCAGGCGGAACCACGACCTCCTCCCGCAGAAGAGGAACCACGATGTTGTCCATCTCCATACGCATCATGTCCATCGTCTCCCCACTGGCCTCGGGGCGGAACATCCGAACGTTTCTGAGGTGGCCTTGCGACATAGTGTGGCGGAGGTGCGGCCCGAGGCTGGCCGCCCGTAGGCGCCGGCACAACCCCAAGGGCCACACCACCACCCCGGCCAGTGGCAGCTACGCCGGCCACGCCCGGCGCCTGAGGCCGAGGCCCACCGCGACCCACAGATGGCTGAGCCACAGACGCCGCAGTTGGTGCCGGAGGCCTGGGCCCTCCCCTTCCGGCCGTAGCCTGCATGGGCATATGCCCCGGCGGCCGAACGCCCGCGTGGCCGACGTCGCGACCCTGGGTACCGTAGGCACAACACTGCTCGTCGGCGGCCTCTGGCCAAGCGGCCCCAGGGCCCCACGCCCCGCACTCGCAGTCGGCGGCTGTGCCGCCCCGCCCGGATGAGCCGGCGCAACTCCTCTCCCCGCCGGCGGCCTTTGACCGGGCGGCGCCGGGACTCCTCGCCCAGAACCCGCCCCCGGCGGCTGAGCCGGCCCACCCCTTCCTGCTGAACCTGCATTGGTTTTCATGGAAGGCGGCGGCGCAGCCCCACGGCCTGCCATCTCAGAGAGCGGCCGGATCCTCCTTGCCCGCCCAGCGCCACAGACCGGGAATCCTCTCTTCCCGAGCTTGCGAACCCTAGAACCAGCGCGAGACGGCGCAGTACCGAGCGAAACACGATCGCCCTCGTACGTGCATGTGATATCGCTATGGGCAGAAGGTCGGCCTGGTGTAGCGTGGGCCTCATACCCACCTGACCCCGGCCCAACTCTTCGCGGACCCGAATCCATCCGAACCGGACCAGTCGACCCCAATAGCTGATTCAAACGAAGCGCTCTTGCCTTCGATATCTCGGCCACCGACGCGGCCATCGTGGACGCCGCCGGCGCCTGACGAGCGGCGATCCGCCTCGCATTCTTTCGCTTCTTCACAGTAACCCAAGACTCCGGTCGAATCATATCGAATAACGTAAGGTTTGGGAGACTCACCTTAGGTATAGGACCTTTCCAAGGCCGTATCGCCGACGCCGCCGTCTTGCGATGAACAACTCGCCGGATCATCTCGATCTTCTCGCCCGCGTGTAGACCGATCCGTGCCGGATCTTCCAGCGGCAGAACCCGATCGATTGTAGTGGCCACCTCATCTTCGCTATAACTGAATGGAAAAATTCGCAGATGATATCCGAAGGAGTGGGAGATAGCGGCGACTCCACGGGCGATGCATCCTCATCGTCGTCCGCTTCCTCCTCGTCGAATTCGGCGAGAGCCCAAAAACGCCCGCCGACTCGCCGGCGATCACCGGTTATGGACGGCACCACCGCGGTCGGGCGCACGGTCGCCCTCCCAGTCACCCGTCCCGTTGCCATGCCGACTCCTGTGTCCTGCTCCAGTTTATTCTTCCCCAAAGGCGAGGTCGCATGTGGCGGAGCCACCGACTGCACCAGATCATCTGCGATTTTCTTCGCCAGTGGTACATTATCGTCCGCATCAGCCAAAATAGAAAATCGTCCCCCAAACTGCGGTTTTGATCGCTTGGGATCGTCCGTGAGATCGATCACCTCGGTTTGATCATGCACCTCCGGTTCTTCCTGCAAAAATGAACAAATAGTAACCTCCAAATTATCAATCAACAACCGCGTACCTTCAGAGATCTCCTCTTCCTCGTTCAGGTAGCGCCCGCCGAGGATATCATTATCCAGATTGCGCACCACCATCCATCTCGATAGGTAGTACGTAAATAGAACTCCCTCCGATCGGAGTCCGATTGCCCGAACATCCTCGAAGAGAATTCTCCATTTTGCTGGATGTAGGAAGCCCCCGGTCTGCGCCGTCGACTCCGGATCTCGTGATCCGCCACAGTCCGGCGATCGCGCCGGCAACACTATCGCCGGCGATCCCTCGAGGGCAGGCGGCGGCGGCCTAGATCTCTCCGTAGGAGGTGGCTCGGGTGGGGGCGGCAAGGGCGCCGCCCCGTCGTCCGCGTCCGTCGCCCTTGCCATCTCAGTTCAGTTCAACATACCTTTTCTTGAACTACCCTGCCGGTTGTGGCGTCATTTCCTGGCTAGTTTGTGTATCTAGCCTTTTAGGCTCTGTGTGAGCTGCCTTTTTCTTTTTCAGTTCGAGACTTTGGAACCTTGTTGATCTTTTGCTTATTTGGTTAATAAGATGGCCGTATGCATCACTCTAATGCAGAGGCCGGGGAGGCCCCCCTTTTCGAAAAAAAAGCTGTTCTCCAATATTTTGTACTCTGTCCGTCCAGGAAAACTTGTCCACAGATCAGTGTATTTGTTTTTTTGTTTTGCAAAAAAACCACAGAGTTTTAAACACATCACGAAGAACTCCATCTCCTTCCTTTCTCCCCCGTCGCCTGCGCCCTACAGCCATCGTCGGCTACCCATCTGCGCCGCCGCCAACACCTGGTGAGTCGAATCAAATTGAACTGAAATTGAAAGTTGATGGCTACCCACTAGCGCCGTGGCCCAGTGCGTGACCAACATCCCTGTCCCCGCCTCTCCTGCTGCTTCTTGTTGTGAGCCGAATCAAGTTTGAACTGAAATTGAAAGTGAAGACAGTGAACAGAAACTGAAATTCAAATTGACTAATCTTCACAATATATTGACATTGTGGTGTCCAAAATCGATGATCATCTACACAGGAGCATCTTACTCTAAATTGTCCAATCCCCTGCAGATTGTTAGACTGCAAATAGTTACAGATTTGAGTGTGCTAGACTGCAGATTGCTTATGTGTGCTTCGGTGATTTTGCCTGTTATGTGTCCTCCTCTGGTCAAATTCCAACAGAAACATTATCACCCTATTCACCCTATTCGGTGATTTTTCTTTTGTGAATGCTTACACACTGTTGATGTTGCTCACTCAGTAGTAATCATTTCTCCTGTTACATGGAGTACAAAGTGAACGTCACTTACTCAAGATTGCAGGTTTACCAGGGATGTTGATCTTGCTGGGGCTGGAGCCATTGACTTGGTCTTGCTGAACTGAGAACTGCTTGAGATCACGTCATGGTTTGTCATGTGTCATGTGTCACCTTCTTCTTCTTCATACAAGTTGATGTCAAACTTGGCACATAAATAAAATTTGAGATCAATGAAATTTAGAAAGTGAATACCGTTTGGACAGTACTCCACTGTCAAATTTTCAGTGAGCGAAATTCAGTTTTGACAGTTTGGAGAGCGATGGAGTAAAATTCAGTCTTGACAGTTTGGGAACAAGCCTACTCTATTCTACTCCACCTCTTGGATGGCTGTGATTAGGCCACAATGGCCAGGCACCAACTTTGAAGCACCACCACCTGATCATTCCTCATCATCAGCTAGCTAGACACTGAAACTACATATTCTAACCTCAGCATCAGCAGCAGGTACACACTGAAAGAAACCTCCAAGATCAAAATGCACTGAGCTAGCTAGACACTGAAACTACATATTCTGATCCTGCATAATTAAAGGGAAATCATGCTACCAAACTGAACATACTAACAGAACAGAGTATGCATGGTTCCAAAAAAAGAAAAGAACATTTGACAGTAAGAATAAGAATTTGTTAACTGACATTTAGAGAGCAAAATCTGTAGATTTCTGAACATTTGTTAATTTTCACAATTTAGAGCAAAAAACTGTACATTTGTTAACTGACATTTGCTTCAACTGAATGCTCTGACTGAAGTAGCATTTGCTTCAATTTACATCTGTGACCAAATGTTCAGAGACCAAATGATCTTAGACTTACTCTTAATTATTGGATCATGAACTCTGAATCAGCAAGCTAGCTAGACACTGAATCATTGTGTAGCAAACAATATAAGCAGCAAGTCTTGAGATGTTGGCAAAATTGCAGCACTTAATTTGATCTTCAGGTTCTGTTAACTGAAAATGTTCAGGTTCAGGTTCTGTTAACTGAAAATGTTCAGATTCAGAAACATTGTTGGACCGACAGGAACATTGTTCGACAGAGTAATCTACACCTATAAGCCTGACCAAGAACTTGCAATACTGAAGATCAATCCAAGAAGATGGCATCAATCTACACCTATAAGCCTGACCAAGAACTTGCAATACTGCAATGTTGAGGGACAATTCAGCAATCCCTATGAACCTCAGTACGAAAATCTTGAATCACTGATGTGATTATTTCTACGCAAATTGCTCTCAGATTCTTGCAAGTAGAGGAACAAATTGGGCATACCTTGGATGGGGTAGGCGAACGGGAATGAAGACGAAGAGGAGTACCCGGACTATGGGGCGCCGCCTTCACCCTGGCAACCGGCCAAGCTTCTCCGCCGGAAAAGGAAAGGTGAGAATTTTGCTCGCCGCTGCTCTCCCCAACATGAAATTTTGCTCTCCGTTGCTCCTCCTGCCAACATGAATTTTTGCTCCTCCTGCACTCCCCTCACGACGGCGGCGAATCGACAGCCAGGTGAAAATTTGTGTCGCTGCAAAGCACTGAATCGATGGGTTCGCGGCAGTGCGGCGTGGTGGAGCTACTGGTCGCGGCGGCGCGGTGTGGCGGGTGGAGCTGGCCGGCGTCGCCAGTGTCGCGGGGGAGCGATGCAGCGGAACGACGTGAGTGGAGCTGCGCAAGTGGAACGGTGTCGGAGGGGATTATGGGCTGCGGGTTCGGTCGGACTTTCTTCGAGGTTTTTTTTTTTTTGAAAAAAGCCATGGGGACAAGCTTTTCCGGACGGGGGAGTAGAATTCACCATACGTGTACAGCACATGGGCGTTCTTTAATATGCATTTATCAGGTAGTAATTAAGTTTGTGCATTTACCATCTATGGATTAATTTAGAAGGGTGCCGCAGAATATATGTGGCTGATCTGACTCCTATCTGAAAGAAGAAAGGCCCGTAGGATTCTTAACTAATGGTTCTTTATCTTAAAAATAAATGGATCCCGGGTCACCTATCTTTAGATCTCAAGAAAATCTGAAAGAATTATACATGTACATATAGGTGTGTAGCATGTACAGACGAATTTTCATCAATAAATCTTTTCATCCATGGTGTTCACAAAAAAGATAAATACGCTGATTACCAAAAAAGGCTTTCGTCCCGCTTTATAAATAAAGCAAACCACCATAACCAAACGATACACATAAGTTCACCCACACACACAGTCACACGAACATAGAGTACGATTAGGTTCTGCTGAGGGAGCTCAACAAGCCCTAAGAAACAAAAAAAGCGACTGCGGGACAGTCGTAGCAGCATGGAGGAGCTAATCTGGCTCGGACGGTGGAGGAGGGAGCGGCGGCGCCAAGCGGAGAGCCATTGCGCGAAGGTCGGAGATGATGGTGTTGATGACGTCTCGGTCCTGGTGACGGCTAAGCGGCCACCAAAGCTGCAAATACCCACACAATTTGAACACAACATCAGTAGCGCGGCGGAGAGGGACCCGCTGAATAACAAGCTAATTACGCACAGTCCAGAGCGTCCAGGCGAGAACCCCAATGAGCAGCCACCTAATGTGGCGGCTCGATATGGGGGTGGCCTGAATCTCGGCAAGGAGGTCAGGGAAGTTGGTGTTACACCAAATCCCACCAATCACCTCGCGGAGGCATCCCCAGAGGAACTGAGCGGACACGCACGAGAGAAGATGTGATTCAAAGTTTCTTCCGTCCCGCATAGGGGGCAGATACCGTCACCCAGACCATGGCGCTTAATCACCTCCACGCCAGAGGGAAGACAGCCACGGATCCATTACCACATGAAAATTCTGATCTTGAGTGGCAGACGGATAGTCCAGATATACTTGAAGACAGCTGGGCTAGGAGAGGGAGCAATGACGCGGTACAAGGACTTCGTGGAGAAGCAGCCCGAAGGCTCAAGGCGCCAAGACAGTAGGTCATGAGGCTGTGACAGGTCAGGCTCATGAAGAGCGACGGCATCAAGGAGATCGTGTCAGGCTCATACGCTGATTAAAATAGTGACTTTGTGCTTTTTTGAAACCACTGATTAGTCTTTTTCTTGTGGGAGTGCACACTAATGCATTACTCCCTCCGTCCTAAAAAGTGTCTTGACCTTAGTATAATTTTGTACTAAAGTTAGTAGAAAGTTGAGACAGTTATTTCGGGACAGAGGGAGTATTATTTAAAATTTTATATGTATTGCAAACACATCTGTGCGTATATATGGAAAATATTTGGAAATTTGAGAAACTTAGAAATATCATTTCCAATTTTTTCAAAATATCTGGCACCAAGTGAGACAGGAGACAAAATTGCCTCGCTCATCTTTATCAGATTATCAATCAAATTTGTGTTAGATACTTGATCTTCTCAACCAGTTGTTTTGTATCTATGAATTGCTCAGAGTATAAAACATAAAATCCTGATGTTTGACCAGTAGAAAGATGTACTAGTATAATTCTGATTTTTCACTAGTCTATTCTATTACTCCCTCGGTCCCAAAATTTTTGTCTTAAATTTGTCTAGATATGGATGTATCTAATACTAAAACGTGACTTGGTACATCCGTATTTAGACAAATGTAAGACAAGAATTTTGGGACGGAGGGAGTATTTCATTGAGGGAGCAAGAAACTGCAACATATTTCATCATAAAGTTTTACAAAGATGTACTTCCTCCGTCCCATAATATAAGACGTTTTTTGACACTACTAATTTTAAAAAACGTCTTACATTACAGGACGGAGTAGTAGTATACATGCCTAGGTTCATGTGTATTTTTTCCAGAATTTTTTGAAACATAAAAGAAAATGAGTTTTGTATTTTTCAAAAATCTACGCTCCATGGAGCCTACGATACAAAAGCAAACTTTTGGCAAGTTTAAATGTTTTAGTTATTTAGCCTCTGGATCTGTTTCTACACTGAATTGTGTGCAAGCTTTGGCTCTTGTCAACCGAACAACCAAGTTGCGGGTGTAGTTGGAGACTAAGGGTGTTCTCGGCAATCAGTGGTGGAGCCAGAACTTTTGTGGAGCCTGGGCAAGTTTAAGTCTAAGCGTATAATTTAGAAATCAAGTCGGGTATTCGAATACACAACATGTAATATACCATCAAGCTTCGGATTCACAAATCCGCTCTAACAATGAAGTGAAAACATAACCATAATAGTCACACAAAATTTCATTTAAAGTGAGCTAATATTCAATATCCGCTTCATAGACCAAATAAAGTTGGTACATGACAACAAAAGATACATAGCCAACCATGCATAGATACCAACTCGCCATGTTGCCAACAAAAGTAAAGCTATATATACATACCATATGTCACTAGATGTGACCGTGCAATTTCTTCCAGCACGGTCAAAAGCATCTCTCACTTGTTCATTTTTTGCCAACAGAAAGACAAACAATCAGCCTTGAAGAACTGCAATACAAAAAAAGAATTTGTAACTAAATAAATTTAGTTGTGAGATGAGAAGTCGAAAGCTTGCAAGAATAGAGATGGTTAGAAGGAACATACCGACAGTGCACTAAAGGAAATTACGGGGCAAATGCCCTTTCCGAGACCGCATTGCAGTAAATGTTCGAATAATATCCTTATCATCAACTGACTTGAATAACTCCCGCTCGGTGTAACATATCATCAAGTCATTGAACCATTCATTATTGATCTTGCTACGTAGTTTAGTCTTCATAATCTTCATTGCTGAAAAAGCTCTCTCAACAGATGTCGTCGACACCGGCAATATCAAAGCCAACTCAATAAGTTTGTATACCAATGGAAATACCAAATGTTTCTCAGTTTCAACCATCTTTATGGCCAAACTTTGAACATCATCACAAGTAGAAAAATAAGCATGCCTTTTCACTTGACTTATATAAGTGAGAAGCTGCTCTCTTATTGTTCCACGGTCATCATTGGAAAAGTCATCATGATAAATTTCAGCAAGATGCGCAAGCTTATCAACATTAAACTTTGAGAAAGAATTATTGGGGTCAAGACATGAGAAGCAATCAAGCACACCATTAGCTCCTTCACTGAAGCGGTGGTCCATCTCCACGCATATTTTGTCAATAGCAACATAAAAAATCTCTGCACGGTAATGGTGAAGAATAGTGATAGTCCTCCCTGCTCTCCTTGAGTGACCACGAACTGGTATTGCTTCATCCATGTTTGGCACTGGAATACTATTAGCAGCACAAAATTCTTGAACATCACAAAATAAATCATCCCAACCACTCTCTCTTAATGTTGTCAGCCGAGCTTTGACATCATCCACTAATTCCATGGCAAGCACAATATTAAGATCTTTTCTTTGCAAGACTTTTGAGAGCTCATTTGTGATGCCAAACAACTTCAACATAAGCTTTAGAATGAAAGCAAATTTAAAGCTCTCCATTTTTTCTATCAAACCTGCTGCTTGAGATGGCCCACGTCCATGTTCATCAACCGTACTAAGTACCTGTAACACAGAGGACCACATTTGATTCAAACGAAGCAAAGTAGTATGATGGGAACCCCATCTAGTGTCACCTGGCCTAGCAAGAGTAGATGATTGGTGCAGGCCCCTTCCTGTAGATATCTCACCACTCTCAAGTCTATCCAGAATATCTTGGTGTTGTGCCTCTGTCAGTTGTTGTGGTCACAATTAAGGAGATGTAGTCAAAGAAATCATGAATAGATGAGCAACTACTAGCAACAGAGACAACCACCAACTGCAAACGGTGAGCATAGCAATGAACATAGAAAGCAAAAAGGGTTTTCATCTATGATCTTCTTCTGCAAACCATTAAACTCGCCTCTCATATTTGAAGCACCATCATATCCTTGCCCTCGTATCCTTGAAATAGATAACTTATAATGATCAAGAATACCATAATGAGCATTCTTTAGTGACTCAGATGTAGTACCTTTGACATGGTGAAGAGCAATAAATCGTTCCACAACCTTTCCTTTGTCATTCAAAAACCTATATAAAAAAGAAGGTTAGTGCACAACATAGAGAATAAATGACAAACAAATAATGAAAGAAAGTGAAATTACTAACCTCAACATCACCGCCATTTGCTCTTTCACAGATATATCACGTGATTCATCAATAAGCACAGAGAATTGTTTATCACCAAGCTCTGCCATGATCTCTTGGTAACTTCATGTGCACAACACATTGCAAGCTCCTTTTGAATGTCACCGGATGTCATTGTGCAATTTCTTCCACCACGGTCAAAAGCATCCCTCACTTGTTCATTTTTAGTTTTTTCCAAATCTATCATCTCTCTAAAGTTTCCTTTGTTCAGAGAAGTAGAGGATTCGTCATGTCCACGAAAAGCCAAGCCTTGTGCGATGAGATATCTTGAACAACTTACAGAACAAGTCAAGCGGATCTTATACATTTCTTTCGATTCCTTGCTAGTTCTAGCAAAATTGCTTGCCACACTTTGTCTTTGATTACAATAATCATCATATTGCTTGACGCAAGAGTTGTGCTTACTACCAGGACCACCAATATGATCTTTGAAGGCTTTAGATGCATGCTTCCAATCTGTAAATCCTTCTTTGGTGAATACTTCATAACCAAAGTGCTCAGCCCTTCCAGGTTGCTTAAAGAGAAAGCAATAAAAACAATAAGCTGCCTTCTTCCACTCACTGTATTCAATCCATGGATGAGTTTTGTACCAAGATTTAGAAAATGCACTTGATGAACGTGAACTTCCAAATTCAGTACGAGGAAATTTATTCAAATCTGGTTGCATCGCACCCTTCAATACATATGCTCTTGTCACTTGATCTTGAATATTAGGAGGATACTCACAAATTTGTTTCCTCTTCCCTGGATCACGCTCAATATCATTTGGATTAAATTCCTTGGCAATGTTAGGAGGTGGTTGTGCCTCCACTTCTATTTCTGGTTGCACACCATTCACATTTTCAGTGCTTGCTCTATTAACCAAAAATCTCCTCATCTCTGAAATTTAATGATAAAGTTTGAAGTTAGTTGCTAAACGAGCTACAACAAGTTCATAGTACATAATTATTTGTATTCAGTTTGAAGGTAAGAAAAAATTGCATGAATACCAGTCTGCAAGTTGCCGTCTTCTTACATACTTTGATTTTGTAGTTCGAATAGCCAACAAACAAATACAATTTCTCTCTAGTAATGAATTCATGATCACCCCCAACGATTTCCCCCTAAATTTAAGCCCTAACCCCTAAGTCCGACCTTGAAATCTCAGACCATGTATAATCAGCATCTCGATCCATACTGCACATCAATCCTACTTCCCAGACCAACTATTCAGACTTCAGAGATGAGAGATCCTTGGACCTAAATTCGATGGAGATTTCTTACCGAAGGAAGCCGAGGCGAAGCCGAAGCCGAAGCCAGATGAGAGGAAAGAGAGGTTGAGGAACGACTGGACGCATAGACTGCGTTGTAGCCTGGTGTCGCTTGCCGCTGGTGCCGGAGCCGTCTAGGGTTCAGCCGCCGCCGCTGCCCTCTGTCGCCCAGTCCCTGCGCTAATCGTGCGTGAGAAACGAAGAGACACGAGAGAGAGAGAGAGAGAGTTGGAGCGACCGCAGGAAGCCAGCGCCCCTTTGTTTCTTTGTTTCGGCGGCCTGGGCTGATTGCATGTAGGCATGAAGCCACGTACTAATCGTTTGTTGATTTTTGGGCTGTGAACGTGAGAGAAACGAAGGCCAAGTAGCTTTTTTGCCCGGGTAAATTAAGTTACCGATCAGTTTAGCCCTTTATTTAATCAGTCTATCGCTGCTGCTAGGAACCAGTGAGCCCGGGCAAGTGCCCAGGGTCGCTGGGCGGTGGCTCCGCCAGTGTCGGCTACTAGATAGCTGGATTGTGGCTGTAGTTGGAGTCGAATAGTTGGTTGGTTGTACAAACTAGCTTAGCCCGCGCGGCGGCACGCCGCGCCTATCGATAAATTGCAACTATGTAGACTGTTGTTGAAATGATAGAACTATAAACAATTATGAGTTTAACAGAATATGCATTGTAGCTTTATGTATATCTTTTACTATATATTGTGTAAAGAAGACCATATCAATATATACTCCGCCGCCAATGAAAGTTCAAGATGGCAAAGAAGTACATTTATTACGAGTGTGGCGAATCTGCACCCGGGCTCAGCTGCACCCGCGCTCACGGAAAAAATCAGAAAAAACACTAGAAAAATTCAAAAAATTCCAAAAAAATTATGTGGTAGATAATTTGATGCATGAGGTTCGGTCCAAATTTCAACTCATTTGAACATTTGAGGAGCTCTGGGAAAAAAAGACAAAATCAGGGTCTGTAAAACAGTTTACTGTTCAGGAACTGTTTTGACCTGATTTGTCTTTTTTGCCCAGAATTGCTCAGATGTCCAAATGAGTTGAAATTTGGAGCGGATCTCACGCATCAAATGATCTACCACATAATTTTTTTTGGATTTTTTTGAATTTTTCTAGTATTTTTTTTGAATTTTTTTCTGAGCGGGTGCAGCTGAGCCCGTGCTCAGATGCAGATTTTCGATTTATTACAACCATGCATGATACATGCTGATAAACAGAATGATAAAAACTGGTACATCTCTAATAAAAGGTACTCCACCTATTAAAATTACTTTCATGTAATCGTTTTATTACAATAAAGCAAGTAGTGTACAATTTTGGATTAGAACATATACACTTATTCATTATCTACTTATCACCTCCTGTAGGAGGTCGTCGATGGGGGTGGGCGTGGCCACGGCTGTGGGGATGCCCCGGGATGGTGGCGGCAGGGACCGCTCCCTTTCGGTGGTGTCCGGATCTGAGGCGGCGGCCTCGCTGGTGCGGACGGCGCTCCCCCGGCGGCGGGAAGTGTTCGTCGATGAGGTAGGCCGGTTCCCCTCGGCTGCGCGGGCAGCGAGGTCCCGGTGGGCGCAGGTCTTGGCGCATGGAGGCCCCAGGCTCCCCGCGTCAGATCGGAGACGATCCTGGTCCGCTCGTGATGCATGACTTCCGGCCGGCCTGGATCTCCGGCGTACTCGCGCCTGCGGATGTGGTGGCTGGCTCGGAGGTGGCGGCAGGGTGCTTGGCCGGGGGAAACCCTTGGCCGCCGGTGGCGGTCACGGCATCGATGGCGTCCCGGACGCCATTCCCTCCTTGGTGGCGGCGCTGAGGCTAAACATCCCCTGCCTCCCCCCTTCCCCTGCGCCCGGGTGAAAACCCTAGCCCCGGTGGCTAAGCGGCGGCGGTGCCACAGCGCCGTCACCTTCTTGAAGGCGCCGACTTGGGCATGGGGATGCTGGGTTTGTATTGCGAGCTTGTCTGGTTCCTGGTGGCGGCCCTTCCGGCCGTGTCTCCGATGGGGACCTCGCCCTTCCTCACCCTATACATGCCGTGGTGGAGCGGTACTTCATCTCACTCATTCATGGCGGCGAGGATCGGCGGCATGGCGCTGTGGAGGCTCGCCGCCCGATACGCGGAGATGGACTCGCGCAGGAGGAGGTTGCTATCTGGCGTCATGGTGACGTCGATGGCAGAGTGGCCACACAAGGTAGAAGCCTCAATATGATCTGAAGATGGACCTGCGGAAGATGGTGGCGACGACACACGAGTGCGTCTGACCGGATTGTGCCCCAGACCCGGTATGTGGCTCGGCTGGGGCTTCCGAATATGTTTCGGTTTCCGGCTTTTTGATGTTAGGCTTAGGTGAGTGGTTTGGGTAGTGGCCCAGCTAGCACCCGTTCATCATTTTGGATAGGAGTAGTGGCATATGTTGCCAAGATGGTGGATTCAGGCTTATTGTTGTAATACTTTGTAAGGTCCTCGAAAATAATCAATAAAGTGGCCGTATGCATCTCGCAAATGCAGAGGCCGGGGGTCATCCTCCTTTTCTAAAAAAAACCTCCTGTAGGAGGTGTCCATAACGAAATAGTACAAAATTTTTGCAAATTCTCGCATACAGCCATGGGGTCGTTTGGCACCGGTATATGTGATTAGTGGATCTTCAGTCCGCGGGCGCCGAGGATACATACATAGTGGTATGATTCTGAAAGTCATCACATATATATCTTTGCTAAGATTTTAACTTGCCTTGTGAATTTATTCTGTTGAGTGCTTATTTGCTGACAGGCCATGTTAAATTGTCACTGTTTGGTATGGGTCGCTTCATGTGAGAAAATCAGACCTCTCTTTGTAGCTTCAAAGACGCAGTAATTGCATCTTTTAGGATAGGTTTTCCATTGCTTGTGCCCCGTCGATATGTAGTGTTTATGTATGTTGTTTTTATTATTTACATTGGAACTGAATTTAAAGCAAGAGAAGTATGAATAAAAAAAAGGAGAAATTGAGAAAATGATAGATTTATTCCCAACGTCCGTGGTGCATCTTAGAAAATAGGGGGTACATGCTGGTATCTTTTTGATAATATAAAATAAATACGGTATGTGCACTTGTAGTTTAGATCATTCTGATGGAATCTCCTGCAAGATTGGTACCTGTGATGAAGTGATAGAGAGTCTTTGCCAATTGTTGTACCCGACCCACTGGTGGTTTGGTGCCGGTGTACGCAATGATTGGATCATCAGTGTATGGGCATTTAGGGTACATTCATAGTGGTATCACAACAAAGAAATTGTCTCATATCTTTGCAAGGCTTTTAGTTTGCCTTCTCATTTGACTGTGCGGTAACCTGTTGGTGGGCCATATTGAACTGCCGCTGATTGATTCGTTCTCGTACCTTCGCTTGTGTTGGAAGCACGCTTCTTTTTTCTACTTCAAGTGCATGATAGTTGTGATCACTGATAGTGATGTTGTAGTGGGTGCATATGTGTTTTAAAGCTGCTTGAGCAGCGCTTTCTTTAGTTGTACCTTGTGTTTCAGCGAGTTCACCTGTGAATGCAATCTATTTTGTGTTTCAGCAAAACAGAACACGTCAATAATATAATTTGTTAGGTGTCAATATCGCCAACAACTTAGACATGCGGCCAGAGAAAAAAAATGACTATATTTTTTTAGGAAAATTTGACTATATTAAATAGCTCATAAAAAACTCTATGCATTATGCACATGTCAACATTAGTTGTACCGTTTCAAGAGCTATGCCCAATTGTTCTGGGCTAGAGTTCAACCGTGAATTACCCGCAAGAAAGAAGAAGAGTTCAACTGTGAAGAAAACGCAATCTATTTGAAAAGTCATTTTTTAATCCCTATTAGGCCCTTATCTATTTAGGCAGGTATGTTTATATATTTTTGGAAAGATAAGAACAGGAGATTATGAACGGTAACAGAAGCATGTAAAAGTGCTCGTTGCTTGTGCCATTGAAGGGAGAAAGACTGAGACCATATTTTGAGATATAGTATTATGGAAATATTTATGAATAAAAATTGAGCTATGCGATTGAAGGGAAAATATCACAGGACTGCAACTCTCTTCTTATATGAATGAAAGGGCCCATGTTGTTTGTGCGATTGAATTATTTTAAATGATATACATTCTTGCGGTGTGCACATGTTCCTATGCTAAGGAGAGAAAAGAGTTCTTCACGCATGTTTGGTGTGCCTTTTTGTCAGGAATAATACACGTACTATTCATGCAACTCTTGTTTTTTCCTTCTATATTGTACAAAACACAACTGGAAAGTTTTTGGGATGAAATTGACGGGTGCACCAAATGTAGCTAACCTGTAACCACGAATTTCTTTTACTTGAAATAAAGTCATGGAAGAGTCGTCGATGGAGGGCGTGCAGGAGTATCAAGTTTCACCAGCCAATTCAAATCCGCGGCATGTGTGCTGATGAGACAGGTGCCGCAACTGTGAGACCCAAGTCAAAGTCTCCCCCAAAAAAATGTAAGACCAGTCCGTAGCACTCTTTCATTAAGTGTAGGATTTTCGAAAATGAGCTTGCATGGAGATCCGTGTAGAGCTTGCAGGGATCAGTGGAAAGGCCGGGCATGCAGACATAGCCGCCGCATCTAGTATATACACTTCGAACTCATGCACATAAGTGCCCATGAAAAGGATCGGGACTGTCCTCCATTAGAGAAATTTAATTACGTGCAGTGAAATCAAACTGCTGCTCAACAGTGATCCCCGCGCATGGCCTGCATTCAGCAAGCAAAATTTACTTCTCCCTACCGCAATTCGTCAAGAATCTGACTCATGTGGCGTAGCTAGCAGGCTAAAATAAACCCTTCCAACAAACTACAGTTTGGCATAACATCACAGGAACATGCTATGTTCGAGCATGCTGCATCTAGTCATTCTCATTTGGCACGATGCCATCGAGGGGCTCACGCAGTTCGCCGCGGTGGTGTAGGTGGCTCGCAGGTCGACAGTGGCGGTGGGCGTCCAGCGTGCGGTTGACTGGTTGGGGCAGTGCGCGGCCACGCAGACCTCACGACGCGCACTGACACAGCAGCAATATGCAAGCAGCACGCATGGCACACGATGTAGAGAGTGAGGAAGAGGCAACCGCCTGTGTGCTCGCCATCCCGCAGTTGACGACGATCGAGGTGGGCAAGGAACAGGAGGGCGTCGTCACGTCCGCTTTGGCTCTAGCACCTCTCCAGTCTCCATGACGACGACGCGGGGGAAAGACTCCGATGGCGCTGGATGGCAAGGCGACAGCGGCCTGGGCGAACGCAACGTCGAGCGGCGAGCCGGTGGCGACGTGACAAGGATTGGCGGGGCTTCAGCCTGAGAGGTCGCTAGCTCGTGGCCTCAGCGGGTAGGCCGGGCTCGAGGTCAAGATTGCTGGCGCATGCCTAGACGACGATGGCGCAGTCCACAAAAGCCTTCTCCCACTGCTTGGAATCCAGAGAGCTCAGGTCGTCCGAAGCGCCGCCGCGGTCCTGCGCGCAGCTCCTCGGCGAGCGCGGCACCGGATTGTAGGCTGTCCTGGCAATGGTCGCAACCTGGGCACCCCCGTGCGACGGCAAGGAAGCGTATGCGGAGACGGAAGGAGGGGCGGTCGAGCCCGTCACCGCGGCGCCGAAGCCGGCGACCATGCATTGCATGACGCCGCAGAAGAGAGTGATGACAGCGGCGGCGTGCTCCATCTTCAAGAGGCGGCCGCGCGCAGACGGATTTGAGCGACCAGAGCGGTGGGGAAGAGCGACACTCCTGCAGGTGCCACCGAAGACCGTCACGGTCTGGTCGGCCGCCGCGGGCAGGCCGAGGAGCCAGGGTGAGCTGGCGTCAGCGGAAGTTGAGAAGAGGCCCTCAAAGTCGTGGGAGACGACGTTACTGCAGTCGGAGGCAACGCTCCATGTCCGGAGGCGAGACGGAGCAGCCGAGCAGGCACTCCCCCACGCGCACGACGCGTCGGCGAGAGCGAACCACGACGGCGTGGCGTCCATGGCGGAGAGCGCACGGCGTCGGGATGAGGACGACCCTGATGACGCCGTCCAGAACGAACAAGAGCAGGAGCAACCATCGCCGGCCGAACAATGGCAGCACTAGTTAGAAAGGAGAGAGAGCAGATGGGAGCAGATGGAATGAAGACGGACGCACGTAACAGGCAGTATTTATAGGAGACAGCAGAGAGGAAAAGCAAAAATCGAAAACAGCTACCGCACAAGCTGTAGAAGGGCCCAGAAAACTGGATGGAAGCGGCAACCGACAACATAGGAAACCCAGAAGGTGTGGTGGCGACCGACTTGATTGGAAGGATAAAGCAGACGTCGATCCCTCCACGCGCACGATATGCATCCAATCCCGAACTGAGAAGGAACCAGAACATGCAGCCAATGGAGAGTTCAGGACTCAATTTTTTAGGACGCCGCTAACTGCCACACGTGTGGCAGGAAGGGAGACACACCACACGTCTCTAATGCAAACAAATTGTCACGTCATCGCATGCATGCATGTAGGAATTTTTTTGAATTTTCAGTTTTTAAAATGTTTTATCTCTTAAACGAAAAATCCGATTGAAGATCCGTTTTCACCATTAAATCCCTTGCGATGAGATCTTCGAAACTAGATCCTATGTTGATATGTTTTGATGAATTTTCTTTGAATTAAAAGTTGCCATGTCTATTCCATATGAATTGCCATGATGTTTACACTGAAGTTGCCATGATATGTTTCAGCTATTTTCTTCTACATTTAAAAGTAAATTTTGACATTTATAAAATGGGGAATTAAGAAACTAGACTTGTCATGAACCATAAACTAAAATTGTCATTGTCATGATACATGCACGTAAAATTGCCATGGTTCATACAAAAAATAATTTTCATGGTCAAAGTACTGGAGTTGCCATCATCAAAATACTAAAATTGCCATGATCTATAAACTAAAATTGCCACATGGCAACTTTAGTTTAAGCCCTATGGCAACTGCAGTGTAAACATCTTGGCAACTTCTGGACAAAAAAAAATTCGTCGAAACATGTCAACATGGGGTCTAGTTTTGAAGATCTCGTCGAGACGGATTTAATGGTGAAAACGGATTTTTAGTTCGCTTTTTTATTTAGGAGATACAACATTTTTAAGCCAAAAACCAAATTTTTTTTTGCTGATGTCATCTATTCATACATGACAAAATGAGTGGTGATGGAGGCGTGTGGGCGATGTGCAAATGCCCACACGTGTGGGCGTTAACGTTTTCGTAGAATTATGGAGTTCCTTGTAGAGAAAAAAGCGAAAGGAATTAGGAGTACGCTGGGTTGTGACGCACCGGACAAAGATTGATGCAACCCCGGGGGCTACCCAAGGAACATAATTAGTGCGACCAAAGAACAAAGGAAAAATGGGAACTTGGCTTGGAGCGAAACATCTTTACTCATAAGGTGATCGAACTAAAACATAATTGAAAAAAATGGAAAAAGTCTACGTATACAAATAACGCAGCTTGGTGATTTTCCATGTTCTCTTGGTGACTTCACCGGTGTTAGATCCTGAAGCCGGCAGGTGCCAACTTGTAGCATTTCATGAACTGTGCACGGACGGCTCAGATTGATTGTGCATGACCTTGCTTGGGATGAGATGCAGGACGAGATCATGGCTGGCCTGGAATTTGGTGGCCGTGGTAGCGGCACAAGTGTTGTTGATATATGTTTGAGTGGGAGATCATGAGCTATGTCTTCCTCGAGGGTGTCGAGGTCGTCTTGTTGGGCCGACTCGCTTACGCCTAGACTTAGGCGATGGCCTGGGTGAGTCCTGCACGATGTCGTTGGGTAGGGTGTCTTCATGCTTGTATACCATGAAGAATGGGGTGTAGCCAATAGAGTAGTTTGGAGTCGGTTGCGGGTTCCAGAGGAGAGGATGGAGAGGGGCTCGTCAATCCAATTGCCGCAACCAAGCTAGGAGCCGGGCTTGTTTCCTTGGAGGACTAGCTCATTTGTGCGCTCAATTTGGCCATATATAGGACTGCATATGAGCCACCGAGGTGTAGTCGAGGACAATTTGATTCTTGGCGCATAATGAACTTACGAACTCGGCGATGAAATTTGATCCGTTGTCAGTGATGATGCTTGGGGATGCCGAGTCAGTAGATGAGGCTAGAGATGAACTTAATGATCACCCATGACAATTGCGACCAGAAGGGGCGTGAAGCCGCCCTATGTGGTTTTTAGTGGGCTCAAGATATCCAAGCCCCATACGCCAAATCATCAAGTAATGGGGACGGTCTTGAGTTGAGGACTGTAGCCGGCATATGCGTTTATGGGGAAATTTCTGGCACCCTACGCAAGTGTGGACTATACTCGGCATCACCTACCACTCTAGGCCAGAGTAGACTTGGCAGAAAGCTTTGCTGACTAACATGCGAGGTAACGCGTGATGGCCGTAGGCACGTGCATGGATCTCCTTGAGCACGCCCAATTCCTCGTGGGAGATGCATCGTTGGAACCCTCCAGTCACCTCGCCTATTAGATGACGGGTAGTGATCTACTCCCTCGGTGTAAAAAACGCTCTTATATTATGAGACGGAGGGAGTACAACATATAGCTCATCTTATTCCCTTTTGATGATAACAATATGATGCTGGCTCCAAAGCCCGGGAGCATCATGGACTCGCTGAAGTGCATGGTCCAGTGCTCGAGGTCCACTTGCATCAGAGTAGATTGGGACTCGGTCCATTCTACGATGAAGTTGGCAAAGGCTTGAGACTTGATTGCCTTGCAACGCTAATAGTTGATGTCGAAGTGAAGGAGCTCGATAGCACACTTGGGGACTTGGCCTGTGGCGTCCCTGGTGTCGATGATGTCGGCCAGGCGGCATGGTTGGCCAAGGTGATGGGATGAGCTGCCATGAACACCCTATATGTGATCTTTTGGTAGTGGAGGTGGCGCATCTTGGAGGGAGACATCACCTTGATAACTTAGTACATTGGGAGTTGAACCTTCTATGTTCGGCCTTTCTCCTCATGTTCTACCACGAGAACACTTGCGACTTGTGTAGTAGCAGAGATATATAAAAGCATATGTTCATTATCTCTGGCTATGACCAGAGCGGGATTTCTTGTCAGTAGTCGTTTGAGGTCGTTTAGCATTCGGCTTTATGGGTCCAGTCGAATTTGTCCAACATCTTGAGGAGCTGGTATAGCGGCGGGCCTTCTCACCAAGTCGGGAGATGAAGCGACGACGTAGCGAGCCAGCTTCTGGACCTTCTCACTCTCTTGGGCTTGCCAAGCTTGGAGATTGTCACGATCTTGCCAGGATTTGCTTCGATGCCACGTTGGGAAGCGACGAAGCCAAGTACCTTTCCCCAAGGGAGCCCGAACACGCACTCGTCTGGATTAAAATTCATGTTGAGTCAGCGCAAGTTAGCAAATGTCTATGCTAAGTCGGCTAGGAGACTATCCCGTTTCTTTGTCTTGACCATGAGCTCGTTGACGTAGGCCTGGACGTTGGTGCCGACTGCCTAATGGAGGCACTTCTGCATGGTACGCCAGTAGGTGGCACCAACATCCTTGAGCTCGAAGGGCATCGTAGTATAAATAATAGAAGACTCCGAAAGGGGTGATGAAAGAGGTTTGTTCTTGATCCAATTCCTTCATCCTGATCTGATCTGGTGGTAGCTTGAATAGGAATCCAAAAAGTTGAGGCGCTCACATCCGATAGTGGCATCAATCACTTGGTCTATACGGGGGAGCACTAAGGGGTCCTTGGGCCATACTGTGTTGAGACCAGTGTAGTTAACACGCATGTGCCATGTCTTATTCTTCTTTCGGACAAGAATTGAGTTCACCAGCTAACCCGATGGCTAGAGGCTGGGCTAGCTATGTCCTCTCATATAGCTTTACGCCATTCTTCGGTGAATCGGCGCATGGTTTGTTTCATGGACCGCGTGCCCTTCACGACGTTTAAGGATGCTTGGCGATGTTTGCTGGTACACCAAGCATGTTAGAGGGCTTCCATGCCAAAATGCCCCAGTTCTCATAGTGGAAATCAACGGATGCGCTTTCTTGTGCGTTGCTCAGGTTGGCACTGATCTTAGCGGTCCTGGCTGCATCGTCTGGCTGCACCTGAATTTTCTTAGTGTCCTATTTCGGCTGTAAGGTGGAAGTCAAGTTGGTCTTCTTGCTAGGAGGGGCTACTTCCAGATCTACTGCCTTCCCGAGCTTGGCAACTTGGCGATGTCAACGTTAGCCACCTCAGAGTCATGCGAGCATTTGAACTTTTGCAGTCGCCGCTAACCGTGATTATCTCGTTGGGACCCGACATCTTCATTTTCAGGTACATGCACCGTGGGAGTGCCTTGAACTTTGCGTATGATGCGTGGCCAAGAAGAGTGTGGTAAGCGCCTTTGAAGGGGACGACCTTGAAGGAGAGCGTTTCAACTCAGATGTTCTCGGAGGTGTTGAAAACAACATCCTAGGCCCATGGTCTGGGCACACTTCCCAGGCATGATGCTGTGGAAAGCAGTTGAGCTTGGCCGTGCTCGTGATATTAGGATGTCCATCTTCTTCAGCATGTGAGCATAGAGTATATTTACGTTGTTACCACTGTCCATAAAGACTTTGGACAACTTGCAGCATCTGATTATCCGATCGAGTATCAGGGTGGATCTCGATCCTAGGTGGGGAATATAGTTCGGGTGGGGTTTGGCGAAGCAGACCGTTGAGTCAGACTAACCAAGCCACTGGGCTCGCTGGGTAGTACCCGCGTGTTGACCCTACATAGCATGATTATTAGGCCCACTTTGGATATGGCGCCGTGGAAGACCGCGTTGACCTTCTTAACATGCTAGGGGAATTGCTTCCGCCTCCGCCCTTGAGGGTGCCATTCTCATCATTGACGTCCGGTGCTGCCTTCTTGGCCTTGTCAGCAACCCATCCATCCATGAAGCTGCATTCATGTTTCGTGTGCATCACCAGGTTTCCACCGTACTTTCATCGGAGTTCGCGGTCGCCACCTTGGTGTTTTCAGCAGCCCATCTATCCATGAAGCAGCATTCCCTTTTTGTGTGCGTCGCCGGGTTGTAGGGTAATTCTGGTGACTGCAGGGGCTATCCATGACATCGTTGTAGTTTTTTCTTAGGGTTTTGCCCTTCTATGGCAATGTGCGTTGCTGCTTCTTACCAGAGATGCCTCTCCTGCACAAAGCTTTGTACCCACTCGCCTACCTCCAGCGGGGCAACAGCCCAAGGCGCCCCACATAAGGAGGCCCTCGCGTGCAACCGCAAGGGATCGCCGCTCCTCCTGTGCGCACATGACAAGTGGACTGAGTTGTTCGTCCATGCCGTAGAATTGCTGCTTTTCTTGCTAAACCGAGGACTGATAAACAAAGCTACTGCTGCTTCTATGTTCTCAACCAAGCAAGGTTTGTGTTGATCAAAGTGGAAAACTTAACAACACTGATACCTACCGGCACATCTCAAGCCTATGAGCTTAGGCCACCTTGTTTGATATCCGACTCCAAACAAGGATTTGATTCCTTCCAGCTCCGCCGGCGCATGTACCTCTTGATACTCGTCTGCCATGCTGCTATCAAGATCCTCGTCTGCCTATTCGTAGCCAGGTATACTCGTGTGAAGTTGGGCAATTTGTTCTTTGGTGATCTAGGGTTGGAACATGCCACCGCCCCGCTAGCTTTACCAGAGATCCGTGAAGAGCGACGGTGGTTCCGAGCAGCCGAGAAGGATCAATCAGTTGATGAAGGCCCAGGTCAGGTTCACGTGTACGTATGGGTGCTAGTGTGTGCGCCTGTGCTAGCACATCCAGCTGCTTGTGTGCTTGCTAGCTTTGCACGTAAGGTGATGCACTCGTGAAGCATGATCGAGTTTCTGATTGATGTTCTGACGAGGTGAATTTCTCTTCAGACTTGTAGTCCCCTAGCAAGAATAGCCAGGGTTTGCTGTCCTCCGGCGGCTCTTGTCACCAAGAGTTTTTTCCTTCGCCGTTCCTTGTTGTGCACCGACTCTCGGCGACAATGAAAGTCCTTTCTTGGAATTGTCGCGGCATGTTCTCAATGACAGCAGTACATAAGCTGTTGGATCTTCAAGGGCGGGTGAGAGCAGATGTGCTCTTTTTGTCTGAATCTCATCTGAACATAGTTAAGGCAATTGAGTTGAGGATTAAGTTAGGGTTTGATTCCCTTCATGTTATTGAAAGCCGTGGCCGCTTTGGTGGACTCGTTTTGTTTTTATAATAACAAGAAAGAAGTGGTTCTAAACTATATGACACCAAATTTTATTGATGTTCTGATTATGAAGGGGGACAGACCAGATTGGCGATTGACCGGGCTCTATGGAGAACCAGTTTGGGATCGGCGTAATTTTCCTTGGATCTATCCTAGGGAGCTTAAGGGAGATGCTACAGGTCCATGGCTAGTAATCAGAGATTTTAACGAAATTCTAGTGCCAAGTGAGAAGGATGGTGGGAATCCTCGACCACAACATATGCTTCAAGATTTTAGTGACTGTCCATTTGAATATGGCCTGGACGGAGTTGAGTTTTTGGGAGATCAGTTTACATGAAGACATGGTGATATGCAGGAGAGATTGGATGAGGCAGTATGCAATGCGGGGTGGTCAACAAAATTTCCACTGGCGGCGGTTGTTCACGAGCACCATGTGCACTCTGATCATTGGCCGATGCTGCTGGGCACGGAGAAATATGATGGATCTCAGTTCAAGAAATCATCGTGCAAAAAGTTTTGAGGCCCGCTGGTTACGTGAAGAAACAGTGAACAAAATCGTTAATATGGTGTGGGAAAAAGCAAAGTTAGCTGGTCTGGGACCGTCCTTGGCTGATAGGATGAAGGCGGTACATGCAAATTTTCACCAACGGGGCAGAGATGTAGGCTCGAAGTAGTGGGTGGGTAAATTGGAAAAGGAACTTGAGAAACTTAGATGTGGGGTTTTATCTCGCGATTCCATTGCTAGGCAAAAGGAAATTATTCTGTTAAATTGTGATCCAAATTCTAGTACGGTATTGGACTAGACGTAGTACAACCGATGTAGGCCTTTGCGTTGGCGTCGACGCGTATGTGTACAACTCGTTTACTTGTCCTCCAAGGACTCTCATGTATTGCCCTCTTATATACCCCATGTAGTCGCACCTAAAGATGGCCTGTCGTCTCGTGCTTGTAATACTCCTCCTCATAGTGATTGCGCCTTCGTGCGTCCGTGGTTTTCTCCCGCAAGGGTTTTCACGTAAAAATCCGTGTCTCTTTGTCTCGTTTATTTCTCGTTATTATCTAATAAGTGGTATACAGAGCTGAGGTTTCTATACGAGATTTGAGATCGGGAGATTAGGACTGCGCGTCCGCGAGTTGCTGCGTCGAGGCCGTCAAGGCTTTCCGCTACTGTTTTCGATCTGTCCGTTGCCGAGACCGACAGGAAATCGATCTGCGCTGTTGTCCCGCCTACAAAGCCGTGCGCTGTTGGAGCCGCTCTTCGATCCGCCGAGCCACGCGTTGCTGCAAGCGCACGCATTAATCCGCAGAGTCGCCGTCCATCAATAGTACTACTTCTATGGGAAAGTTTCAGGTGATACCAAGTCTTAGGTGATACCATGATACGGACTTCTGGACCGTTGGATCTCAGATCCTACGGTTTCTGAGGAGCTCTAGTACCCGCATGTAATTTTGGGACTCTTGAATGATTCTTTTGCAAAATATTGAAGAGCATCTAGGAGCCGTCGGATCTGAGATCCAACGGCTCATAGAAGCCTGTATCATGGTATCACCTAAAACTTGGTATCACCTGATATTTTCCCCTACTTCTAGTACTAGTACACACGCGCGAGAACCAAGGCGTGGTTTGATCTGCTAGTAGCCTAGCTACTTTTCACGTGAAGCCATCACGTCAACTCCTTTTGCTCTTCGGTTGCTACATCCACCCAAAGCTACTAGGTCCTATTTATCCTATTATCCGTTTGATCTACATATTTAATTCTATCAAGAATTTTTTTCTACGGGCTTGTACTACTTTGTGCACACAGATTAATCTACTCATGGCATCCATGAAGTACGATCTTCCGCTGCTGGACCGTGACACAAGGTTTACCCTATGGCAAGTCAAGATGCGGGCGTTATTGGCACAGTCCGACTATGATGAAGCACTGAATAGTTTTGGAAAGAACCGAATTCAAGATTGGACTGGTGAGGAGAAAAGAATTGATTGTAAGGCTTTGTCACAAATTCAACTCCATTTGCATAATAATATTTTGCAGGAAGTTTTGAGCGAGAAAACTGCCGCCGCTCTATGGTTAAAGCTGGAAGGGATTTGCATGACAAAAGACCAGTAAGATGCATCTGAAGCAAAAATTATTCCTGCACAGGTTACGCGAGGGAGGTAATGTTTTGAATCATATTTCAGAATTTAAAGAGATCATATCTGATCTAGCTGCAATGGAGGTTAAGTAGGAAGAGGAAGATACTGCTTTAATGTTACTTTGTTCATTGCCAAGTTCTTATGCCAATTTTAGAGACACCATATTATACAGTCGTGATACTCTCACACTTAATGAAGTTTATGAAGCTTTGAACTCTAAGGAGAAGATGAAATTAATGGTGCCTCATGATGGTTCGAGTTCATCCCAAGCCGAGGGATTATCTGTTCGTGGCAGGACAAAGGAGAAGGACCCCAATAATGGAAACATAGGCAAAAGTAAGAACGGCCACAAGGGCCGGTCACAATCCAGAGACAAGAAGTATTGCAGGTATTGCAAGAGAGACGGGCATGACATCTCTGAGTGTTTCAAGTTGAAGAACAAGGAAAAGAGGAAAGGTAACAAACCAGGTGAAAATTCTGCTAACGTTGCTCGTGATGATAGTTCCGATGATGCTCTTGTCCTTATTGCTGGATGTGTTGAGACCAATGATGAGTGGGTACTTGACACCGCATGCACTTTTCATATGTGTCCACATAGAGATTGGTTTTATACTTTTGATTCCACTACTTCTGTTGGTTCCGTTTTGGGTTTTGATAATTCACCATGCAAGATTGAAGGCATATGTTCTATTCGAATCAAGATGTTTGATGGCATAATCAGAACTTTGACAGATGTTCGGTATATTCCGAAGATGAAGAGAAATCTTATTTCTATGAGTGCCCTTGATGCAAAGGGGTACAAATATTTAGGTGGAGATAGTATTTTGAAAGTCACCAAAGGTTCCCTTATTGTGATGAAAGGTGATTTAAGTTCGACCAATGGGTGGGATGACTATTATTGACTTATTGTGATTTAAGTTCAATAATAAGGCCAAACTGAAGGTATTCTCGCAAGAAGTCAGTAGGTGGTGCTAGTTACATGCTGACTATTATTGATGATTATTCGAGAAAAGTTTGGCCTTATTTCTTGAAGCATAAATATGAAGCATTCTCAGCTTTTAAGGAGTGAAAGATTATGATTGAGATACAAACTGAAAAGAAGGTAAAAATACTTCGCACTGATAATGGTATGGAATTCTGTTCTAAGAAATTTAAGAATTATTGCAAGTCTGAAGGCATTGTCAGACATTACACGGTTCCTTATACTCCTCAACAAAACAGTGTTGCTGAGCGTATGAACAGGACCATTATTTCTAGAGCCCGTTGCATGTTGTCCAATGCAGGTTTGCATAGGCGTTTTTGGGCTGAGGCCGCTTCCACTGGTTGTTATCTCATTAATCGTTCACCATCTATTGCTCTTAATAAGAAAACTACAATTGAGGTATGGTCTGGTTCACCTGCTGATTATTCACAGTTGAGCGTTTTTGGTTGCACTGCTTATGCTCATGTTGATAATGGAAAGTTGGAGCCTAGGGTTGTGAAGTGCATCTTTCTTGGTTATAAGTCTGGTGTTAAAGGTTTTAAATTGTGGAATCCTGAAACCCAGAAGGTGGTTATTAGCAGAAATGTTATCTTTAAGAATCTGCTATGTTACATGATGTTTCATCTACTAATTACCCCGTTGAGAATGAACAACAGCCTATTGTTCAGGAGCCTACTGTTCAGGTGGAGCATATTATTGATTCAGGTGATACATCTGGTAATGAAATTGTTGATGCACATGATGAACCCGTCGTTAATGATGATCATGTCACTCCCACTCCAAATCAGCCTATTGTTCCACCCAGTTGGAATCTTGCACGTGACAGAGTTAGGCGGGGTATTAATAAACCTGACAGGTTAATTGAAGAGTGCAATATTGTTTCTTTTGCTTTATCTGTTGCAGAAGAAATTGAAGGTAATGCTGAGCCTTCTTCATATTCCGAGGCTATTATTTCTGGTGATAGTAATAAGTGGATGACCGCTATGCATGATGAGATGGAATCACTTGAAAAGAATGGCACTTGGGATTTAGTAAAATTACCTAGAGAGAAGAAACCTATTGTTGCAAGTAGATTTTCAAGAGGAAAGAATGTGTTTCTCCTAATGATGAGACAAGATATAGAGCAAGGTTAGTTGCTAAAGGTTATAGCCAGATTCCAGGTATTGACTATAACGAAGTCTTTTCTCCTGTTGTGAAACATAGCTCGATTCGCACTTTACTCAGTATTGTTGCCATGCATGATCTTGAGCTTGAACAATTGGATGTTAAAACTGCACTTTTACATGGAGAATTAGAAGAGGATATTTATATGGAACAACCTGAAGGTTTTGTTATTCCTGGAAAAGAAAAATGTGTGTAAAAGTTAAAGAAATCTCTTTATGGATTGAAGCAATCCCCGAGACAGTGGTACAAGAGATTTGACACCTTTATGCTCTCTCAAGGTTTCAAAAGGTCTAATTATGATAGTTGTGTTTATTTGAAAACTGTTAATGGTTCAACTATTTATTTGCTCCTTTATGTTGATGATATGCTTATTGCTGCAAAGAGTATGTGAGATATTAATGAACTAAAGAAGGAATTGAGTAATGAATTTGAGATGAAGGATTTGGGTGTAGCAAAGAAAATTCTTGGCATGGAAATATCCAGAGATAGACCATCTGGAAAAGTATATCTAAGTCAGAAGGGATATATTGATAAAGTTCTTCGTCGTTTTAATATGCATAATGCCAAGCCGGTGAGTACACCGTTAGCTGCACACTTCAAATTATCATCAGCTTTATGTCCTAAGTCAGATGCAGATATTGAGTACATGTCTAGAGTTCCCTATTCGAGTGTAGTTGGTTCACTTATGTATGCCATGGTTTTTTCTTGTCCGGATTTATCATATGCATTGAGTGTTGTTAGTAGATACATGGCTAATCCTGGAAAAGAGCATTGGAGAGCAGTTCAGTGGATTTTCAGATATCTGCGTGGTACTTCTAATGCTTATTTACAGTTTGGGAAAACTGGAGATGGACTTGTTGGTTTTGTTGATTCTGATTTTGCTGGTAATTTGGATAAGAGAAGATCACTCACAGGTTATGTTTTCACCATTGGTGGTTGTGCTGTGAGTTGGAGAGCAACTTTGCAGTCTATTGTGGCTTGTTTCACTACTGATGCCGAGTATATGGCTATTTCTGAGGCATGTAAAGAAGCTATCTGGTTGAGAGGTTTGTACACTGAGCTTTGTGGAGATTCATCTTGCCCTACCATATTTTCTGACAGTCAAAGTGCCATATATCTTACAAAGAATCCAATGTATCATGAGAGGACAAAGCACATTAATGTTAGATTTCATTATATTTGAGATGTTGTTGAAGGAAATATGCCCTAGAGGCAATAATAAAGTTATTATTTATTTCCTTATATCATGATAAATGTTTATTATTCATGCTAGAATTGTATTAACCGGAAACATAATACATGTGTGAATACATAGACAAACAGAGTGTCACTAGTATGCCTCTACTTGACTAGCTCGTTAATCAAAGATGGTTATGTTTCCTAACCATGGACAAAAAGTTGTTATTTGATTAACGGGATCACATCATTAGGTGAATGATCTGATTGACATGACCCATTCCATTAGCTTAGCACCCGATCGTTTAGTATGTTGCTATTGCTTTCTTCATGACTTATACATGTTCCTATGACTATGAGATTATGCAACTCCCGTTTGCCGGAGGAACACTTTGTGTGCTACCAAACGTCACAACGTAACTGGGTGATTATAAAGGAGCTCTACAGGTGTCTCCAAAGGTACATGTTGGGTTGGCGTATTTCGAGATTAGGATTTGTCACTCCGATTGTCGAAGAGGTATCTCTGGGCCCTCTCGGTAATGCACATCACATAAGCCTTGCAAGCATTGCAACTAATGAGTTAGTTGTGAGATGATGTATTACGGAATGAGTAAAGAGACTTGTCGGTAACGAGATTGAACTAGGTATTGAGATACCGACGATCGAATCTCGGGCAAGTAACATACCGATGACAAAGGGAACAACGTATGCTGTTATGCGGTCTGACCGATAAAGATCTTCGTAGAATATGTAGGAGCCAATATGGGCATCCAGGTCCCGCTATTGGTTATTGACCAGAGACGTGTCTCGGTCATGTCTACATTGTTCTCGAACCGTAGGGTCCGCACGCTTAACGTTACGATGACAGTTTCATTATGAGTTTATGTATTTTGATGTACCGAAGGTTGTTCGGAGTCCCGGATGTGATCATGGACATGACGAGGAGTCTCGAAATGGTCGAGACATAAAGATCGATATATTGGAAGCCTATATTTGGATATCGGAATCGTTCCGGGTGAAATCGGGATTTTACCGGAGTACCGGGAGGTTACCGGAACCCCCCGGGGGGTTATTGGGCCTACATGGGCCTTAAGGGAGAAGAGGAAAGGAGGCAGGAGGTGGCCGCGCGCCCCTCCCCTTCCTAGTCCGAATAGGACAAGGGAAGGGGGGCGGCGCCCCCCCCCTTTCCTTTCCCTCTTCCTCCTCTTTCCCCCCTTCTCCTTCTCCAACTAGGAAAGAAGGGAGTCCTACTCCCGGTGGGAGTAGGACTCCCCCTTGGCGCGCCCCTCCTTGGCCGGCCGCCCCCTCCCCTTGGCTCCTTTATATACGGGGGCAGGGGGCACCCTAGCACACACAAGTTGATCTTCGTGATCGTTCCTTAGCCGTGTGCGGTGCCCCCCTCCACGATATTACACCTCGGTCATATTGTAGCAGTGCTTAGGCGAAGCCCTGCGATGGTTGAACATCAAGATCGTCACCATGCCGTCGTGCTGACGGAACTCCTCCCCGAAGCTTTGCTGGATCGGAGCCCGGGGAGCGTCATCGAGCTGAACGTGTGCCAAGAACTCGGAGGTGCAGGAGTAACGGTGTTTGGATCGGTTGGACCGGGAAGACGTATGACTACTTCCTCTACGTTGCGTCAACGCTTCCGCTTCGGTCTACGAGGGTGTACGTAGACAACACTCTCCCCTCTCATTGCTATGCATCACCATGATCTTGCGTGTGCGTAGGAATTTTTTTGAAATTACTACGTTCCCCAACAGTGGCATCCGAGCCTAGGTTTTATGGTTCGATGTTATATGCACGAGTAGAACACAAGTGAGTTGTGGGCGATATAAGTCATACTGCTTACCAGCATGTCATACTTTGGTTCAGCAGTATTGTTGGATGAAGCGGCCCGGACCGACATTACGCGTACGCTTACGCGAGACTGGTTCTACCGCCGTGCTTTGCACACAGGTGGCTGGCGGGTGTCAGTTTCTCCAACTTTAGTTGAACCGAGTGTGGCTATGCCCGGTCCTTGCGAAGGTTAAAACAGCACCAACTTGACAAACTATCGTTGTGGTTTTGATGCGTAGGTAAGATTGGTTCTTGCTAAGCCCGTAGCAGCCACGTAAAATTTGCAACAACAAAGTAGAGGACGTCTAACTTGTTTTTGCAGGGCATGTTGTGATGTGATATGTTCAAGACATGATGCTAAATTTTATTGTATGAGATGATCATGTTTTGTAACCAAGTTATCGGCAACTGGCAGGAGCCATATGGTTGTCGCTTTATTGTATGTAATGCAATCGCCCTGTAATGCTTTACTTTATCACTAAGCGGTAGTGATAGTCGTAGAAGCATAAGATTGGCGAGACGACAACGATGCTATGATGGAGATCAAGGTGTCGCGCCGGTGACGATGGTGATCATGACGGTGCTTCGAAGATGGAGATCACAAGCACAAGATGATGATGGCCATATCATATCACTTATATTGATTGCATGTGATGTTTATCTTTTATGCATCTTATCTTGCTTTGATTGACGGTAGCATTTTAAGATGATCTCTCACTAATTATCAAGAAGTGTTCTCCCTGAGTATGCACCGTTGCGAAAGTTCTTCGTGCTGAGACACCACGTGATGATCGGGTGTGATAGGCTCTACGTTCAAATACAACGGGTGCAAAACAGTTGCACACGCGGAATACTCAGGTTATACTTGACGAGCCAAGCATATACAGATATGGCCTCGGAACACGGAGACCGAAAGGTCGAGCGTGAATCATATAGTAGATATGATCAACATAGTGATGTTCACCATTGAAACTACTCCATCTCACATGATGATCGGACATGGTTTAGTTGATATGGATCACGTGATCACTTAGAAGATTAGAGGGATGTCTATCTAAGTGGGAGTTCTTAAGTAATATGATTAATTGAACTTAAATTTATCATGAACTTAGTCCCTGATAGTATCTTGCTTGTTTATGTTTGATTGTAGATAGATGGCCCGTGCTGTTGTTCCGTTGAATTTTAATGCGTTCCTTGAGAAAGCAAAGTTGAATGATGATGGTAGCAATTACACGGACTGGGTCCGTAACTTGAGGATTATCCTCATTGCTGCACAGAAGAGTTACGTCCTGGAAGCACTGCTGGGTGCCAGGCCTGCTGCTGATGCAACTGACGACGTTAAGAACGTTTGACAGAGCAAAGCTGATGACTACTCGATAGTTCAATGTGCCATGCTTTACGGCTTAGAACCGGGACTTCAACGACGTTTTGAACGTCATGGGGCATATGAGATGTTCCAGGAGTTGAAGTTAATATTCCAGCAGAATGCCCAGATTGAGAGATATGAAGTCTCCAATAAATTCTATAGCTGCAAGATGGAGGAGAATAGTTCTGTCAGTGAGCATATACTCAAGATGTCTGGGTATTGTAATCACTTGATTCAACTGGGAGTTAATCTTCCGGATGATAGCGTCATTGATAGAATTCTCCAATCACTTCCACCAAGCTACAAGAGCTTCGTGATGAACTATAATATGCAAGGGATGGATAAGACAATTCCCGAGCTCTTCGCAATGCTAAAGGCTGCGGAGGTAGAAATCAAGAAGGAGCATCAAGTGTTGATGGTCAACAAGACCACTAGTTTCAAGAAAAAGGGCAAAGGGAAGAAGAAGGGGAACTTCAAGAAGAACAACAAGCAAGTTGCTGCTCAAGAGAAGAAACCCAAGTCTGGACCTAAGCCTGAAACTAAGTGCTTCTACTGCAAGCAGACTGGTCACTGGAAGCGGAACTGCCCCAAGTATTTGGCGGATAAGAAGGATGGCAAGGTGAACAAAGGTATATGTGATATACATGTTATTGATGTGTACCTTACTAATGCTCGCAGTAGCACCTGGGTATTTGATACTGGTTCTGTTGCTAATATTTGCAACTCGAAACAGGGACTACGGATTAAGCAAAGATTGGCTAAGGACGAGGTGACGATGCACGTGGGAAATGGTTCCAAAGTCGATGTGATCGCGGTCGGCACGCTACCTCTACATCTACCATCGGGATTAATATTAGACCTAAATAATTGTTATTTGGTGCCAGCGTTGAGCATGAACATTATATCTGGATCTTGTTTGATGCGAGACGGTTATTCATTTAAATCAGAGAATAATGGTTGTTCTATTTATATGAGTAATATCTTTTATGGTCATGCACCCTTGAAGAATGGTCTATTCTTATTGAATCTCGATAGTAGTGACACACATATTCATAATGTTGAAGCCAAAAGATGCAGAGTTGATAATGATAGTGCAACTTATTTGTGGCACTGCCGTTTAGGTCATATCGGTGTAAAGCGCATGAAGAAACTCCATACTGATGGACTTTTGGAACCACTTGATTATGAATCACTTGGTACTTGCGAACCGTGCCTCATGGGCAAGATGACTAAAACGCCGTTCTCCGGTACTATGAAGAGAGCAACAGATTTGTTGGAAATCATACATACAGATGTATGTGGTCCGATGAATGTTGAGGCTCGTGGCGGATATCGTTATTTTCTCACCTTCACAGATGATTTAAGAAGATATGAGTATATCTACTTAATGAAACACAAGCCTGAAACATTTGAAAAATTCAAAGAATTTCAGAGTGAAGTTGAAAATCATCGTAACAAGAAAATAAAGTTTCTACGATCTGATCGTGGAGGAGAATATTTGAGTTACGAGTTTGGTGTACATTTGAAACAATGCGGAATAGTTTCGCAACTCACGCCACCCGGAACACCACAGCGTAATGGTGTGTCCGAACGTCGTAATCGTACTTTACTTGATATGGTACGATCTATGATGTCTCTTACAGATTTACCGCTATCATTTTGGGGTTATGCTTTAGAGACGGCCGCATTCATGTTAAATAGGGCACCATCGAAATCCGTTGAGACGACGCCTTATGAACTATGGTTTGGCAAGAAACCAAAGTTGTCATTTCTAAAAGTTTGGGGCTGCGATGCTTATGTGAAAAAACTTCAACCTGATAAGCTCGAACCCAAATCGGAGAAATGTGTCTTCATAGGATATCCAAAGGAAACTATTGGATACACCTTCTATCACAAATCCGAAGGCAAGACTTTTGTTGCTAAATTCGGAAACTTTCTAGAGAAGGAGTTTCTCTCGAAAGAAGTGAGTGGGAGGAAAGTAGAACTTGATGAGGTAATTGTACCTGCTCCCTTATTGGAAAGTAGTTCATCACAGAAACCGGTTTCTGCGATACCTACACCAATTAGTGAAGAAGTTGATGATGATGATCATGAAACTTCAGATCAAGTTGCTACTGAGCCTCGTAGATCAACCAGAGTAAGATCTGCACCAGAGTGGTACGGCAATCCTGTTCTGCAAGTCATGCTACTAGATCATGATGAACCTACGAACTATGAAGAAGCGATGGTGAGCCCAGATTCCGCAAAATGGCTTGAAGCCATGAAATCTGAGATGGGATCCATGTATGAGAACAAAGTGTGGACTTTGGTTGACTTGCCCAATGATCGGCAAGCAATTGAGAATAAATGGATCTTCAAGAAGAAGACTGACGCTGACGGTAATGTTACTGTCTACAAAGCTCGACTTGTCGCAAAAGGTTTTCGACAAGTTCAAGGGATTGACTACGATGAGACCTTCTCACCCGTAGCGATGCTTAAGTCTGTCCGAATCATGTTAGCAATTGCCGCATTTTATGATTATGAAATTTGGCAGATGGATGTCAAAACTGCATTCCTGAATGGATTTCTGGAAGAAGAGTTGTATATGATGCAACCAGAAGATTTTGTCGATCCAAAGGGAGCTAACAAAGTGTGCAAGCTCCAGCGATCCATTTATGGACTGGTGCAAGCCTCTCGGAGTTGGAATAAACGCTTTGATAGTGTGATCAAAGCATTTGGGTTTGTACAGACTTTTGGAGAAGCCTGTATTTACAAGAAAGTGAGTGGGAGCTCTGTAGCATTTCTGATATTATATGTGGATGACATATTACTAATCGGAAATGATATAGAATTTCTGGATAGCATAAAGGGATACTTGAATAAGAGTTTTTCAATGAAAGACCTCGGTGAAGCTGCTTACATATTGGGCGTTGAGATCTATAGAGATAGATCAAGACGCTTAATTGGACTTTCACAAAGCACATACCTTGACAAAGTTTTGAAGAAGTTCAAAATGGATCAAGCAAAGAAAGGGTTCTTGCCTGTGTTAATTACAAGGTGTGAAGTTGAGTAAGACTTAATGTCCAACCACTGCAGAAGATAGAGAGAAAATGAAAGATGTTCCCTATGCTTCAGCCATAGGCTCTATCATGTATGCAATGCTGTGTACCAGACCTGATGTGTGCCTTGCTATAAGTCTAGCAGGGAGGTACCAAAGTAATTCAGGAGTGGATCACTGGATAGCGGTCAAGAACATCTTGAAGTACCTGAAAAGGACTAAGGATATGTTTCTCGTATATGGAGGTGACAAAGAGCTCATCGTAAACGGTTACGTTGATGCAAGCTTTGACACTGATCCGGACGATTCTAAATCGCAAACCGAATACGTGTTTACATTAAACGGTGGAGCTGTCAGTTGGTGCAGTTCTAAACAAAGTGTCGTGGCGGGATCTACATGTGAAGCGGAGTACATAGCTGCTTCGGAAGCAGCAAACGAAGGAGTCTGGATGAGGGAGTTCATATCCGATCTAGGTGTCATACCTAGTGCATCGGGTCCAATGAAAATCTTTTGTGACAATACTAGTGCAATTGTCTTGGCAAAGGAATCCAGATTTCACAAGAGAACCAAGCACATCAAGAGACGCTTCAATTCCATTCGGGATCTAATCCAGGTGGGAGACATAGAGATTTGCAAGATACATACGGATCTGAATGTAGCAGACCCGTTGACTAAGCCTCTTCCACGAGCAAAACATGATCAGCACCAAGGCTCCATGGGTGTTAGAATCATTACTGTGTAATCTAGATTATTGACTCTAGTGCAAGTGGGAGACTGAAGGAAATATGACCTAGAGGCAATAATAAAGTTATTATTTATTTCCTTATATCATGATAAATGTTTATTATTCATGCTAGAATTGTATTAACCCGAAACATAATACATGTGTGAATACATAGACAAACAGAGTGTCACTAGTATGCCTCTACTTGACTAGCTCGTTAATCAAAGATGGTTATGTTTCCTAACCATGGACAAAAAGTTGTTATTTGATTAACGGGATCACATCATTAGGTGAATGATCTGATTGACATGACCCATTCCATTAGCTTAGCACCCGATCGTTTAGTATGTTGCTATTGCTTTCTTCATGACTTATACATGTTCCTATGACTATGAGATTATGCAACTCCCGTTTGCCGGAGGAACACTTTGTGTGCTACCAAACGTCACAACATAACTGGGTGATTATAAAGGAGCTCTACAGGTGTCTCCAAAGGTACATGTTGGTTTGGCGTATTTCGAGATTAGGATTTGTCACTTCGATTGTCGGAGAGGTATCTCTGGGCCCTCTCGGTAATGCACATCACATAAGCCTTGCAAGCATTGTAACTAATGAGTTAGTTGTGAGATGATGTATTACCGAACGAGTAAAGAGACTTGCCGGTAACGAGATTGAACTAGGTATTGAGATACCGACGATCGAATCTCGGGCAAGTAACATACCGATGACAAAGGGAACAACGTATGTTGTTATGCGGTCTGACCGATAAAGATCTTCGTAGAATATGTAGGAGCCAATATGGGCATCCAGGTCCCGCTATTGGTTATTGACCGGAGACGTGTCTCGGTCATGTCTACATTGTTCTCGAACCGTAGGGTCCGCATGCTTAACGTTACGATGACAGTTTCATTATGAGTTTATGTATTTTGATGTACCGAAGGTTGTTCGGAGTCTCGGATGTGATCATGGACATGACGAGGAGTCTCGAAATGGTCGAGACATAAAGATCGATATATTGAAAGCCTATATTTGGATATCGGAATCGTTCCGGGTGAAATCGGGATTTTACCGGAGTACCGGGAGGTTACCGGAACCCCCGGGGGGTTATTGGGCCTACATGGGCCTTAAGGGAGAAGAGGAAAGGAGGCAGGAGGTGGCCGCGCGCCCCTCCCCTTCCTAGTACGAATAGGACAAGGGAAGGGGGGCGGCGCCCCCCCCTTTCCTTTCCCTCTTCCTCCTCTTCCCCCCCTTCTCCTTCTCCAACTAGGAAAGAAGGGAGTCCTACTCCCGGTGGGAGTAGGACTCCCCCTTGGCGCGCCCCTCCTTGGCCAGCCGCCCCCTCCCCTTGGCTCCTTTATATACGGGGGCAGGGGGGCACCCTAGCACACACAAGTTGATCTTCGTGATTGTTCCTTAGCCGTGTGCGGTGCCCCCCTCCACGATATTACACCTCGGTCATATTGTAACAGTGCTTAGACGAAGCCCTGCGACGGTTGAACATCAAGATCGTCACCACGCCGTCGTGCTGACGGAACTCCTCCCCGAAGCTTTGCTGGATCGGAGCCCGGGGAGCGTCATCGATCTGAACGTGTGCCAAGAACTCGGAGGTGCCGGAGTAACGGTGCTTGGATTGGTTGGACCGGAAAGACGTACGACTACTTCCTCTACGTTGCGTCAACGCTTCCGCTTCGGTCTACGAGGGTACGTAGACAACACTCTCCCCTCTCGTTGCTATGCATCACCATGATCTTGCGTGTGCGTAGGAATATTTTTGAAATTACTACGTTCCCCAACAGTTGTTGCTGAAGGCAATTTGAAGGTATGCAAGATAAGTACTCATGATAATCCTGCTGATATGATGACAAAGCCAATTCCGACCAATAAGTTTGAGCTTTGCTTAGACTTAGTTGGTATTTCTCACTAGTCCTATGGAGTTTGACGCACAAGGTGTTTATGCTGATTGGGGTGGAGTTATTCATTTTCTTCGACTACTGTAGGGAATTTGGCTCAAGGTGGAGATTGTTAAATTGTGATCCAAATTCTAGTACCGTGTTGGACTAGACGTAGTACAACCAGTGTAGGCCTTTGCGTTGGCGTCGACGCGTAAGAGTACAACTTGTTTACTTGTCCTCTAAGGACTCTCATGTATTGCCCTCTTATATACCCCATGTAGTCGCACCTAAAGACGGCCTGTCGTCTCGTGCTTGTAATACTCCTCCTTATAGTGATTGCGTCTTTGTGCGTCCGTGGTTTTGTCCCGCGATGGTTTCCACGTAAAAATCCGTGTCTCTTTGTCTCGTTTATTTTTCATTATTATCTAACATATTCTTCTGTTGGAGAATGTTATGGAGCAAGAGGAGATTTTCTGGCTTCAAAGAGGCATGGCGGAATGGTTACTACATGGCGATAGAAACACAAAGTTTTTCCACAATGCGACCACGACAAGAAAGAAACTAAATGTGCAAAGAAGCTGCTCAATGACACGGGAGTGTGGCGACAAGGTACGGCTGAAATTAGTGACCATATTAGTGTCTGCTATCAAAGAAGCTGCACGATGACACGGGAGGCTGGAAGTGCGCGGGGGGGGGGGGGGGGGGGGGGGGTGGGGTCTGTTTCGGTGGTGAGCCAACCGTGGTGCTGTCGGCTGCTGCAGAGGGGAGCTCGTGGCGCTGGCTGTGGGGAGTTTGTAGTGCCGTGGTAGATCTGGTCGGTAGCGAGGTGGTGTCGTGGTTGATGTTCCTGTTAGATTCGATGTGGACCAAGAGAGGGATAGGGTCTGAGAGGAGCTCATCGTTCTTGGGGAAGGCACGCGGCCGATGTCTCCTTGGGTCTGCCGCCGATAGGGATACCAGCGATGGGGATCGCCTTGTCAAGCTACCTTGCGCTCGCCTCCTCGTGCATGGCCATCATCCAGTCGTCTTGTACTTTCACCGAGATCTAACAGAGAGGTCTCACAGTCGACGAGAACCGCGGTGGTCGGACACTCGGCTGCCTGATCTCGCCTGATCTGGACGCCAGTGCACGGCCAACGTGGCCTCGCGCTTGCCTAGCCATGGATCTGTCGTCGACCGGCGTGATCTGATTTCTTACAGGTACTGGTAAAGTTGTCTTTGTGCCGGGTGATTGCAGATATCCGATGCCCTCTCACATCCTCGTCGTAATCTAGTATGTTTGTTTGGTCCATCTTCAGACCAGGTTGCGCTACCAACCTATAGAACTTGACTTAATTTAAGGCTGCTCGCCTGGCCTTGCTAGCTCTGATGAATACGGAGACAACTGCGGTGAGTTATGCTCTATGTTAGACAACTCCACCGCGCGACCCTATCCTATCCGGCCCCGTTCGTTTGGGGTAAAACAGACAAAGGAGGTGGCCCAGCGCGCGACGGCCCGAACCCATCTTGTCCGTTTTGTGTTCGGGCCGACCCATTTCGAGCGCAAACTTGCGCCGGGTTTGGGTCGCGGCGGACACCAAACGGACGCGCGCTCGTCCGCGTCGGGGACGCGTGGCAGGCGGCCGCCCACCTCCCACCCACCCACTTTAATGCGCACGAGCGGGCAGCCCCACCTGTCATCCGCACGTCGAGCGGTCGCCGTCCTTCTTTAAGTGGGAAGCGTGGACGGGTTGTCGTCCACACTGCCCCACGCCACCCAGCGGCCTCCTCGAACCCCGACAGCGCAGAAACCCTAGCCCGACTCCTCCTCGAGCTCGCCGGCCGCCCACCTTGCCATGGGCTTCTCTAGAACGGCAAGGGGAAGCACGACCGCGAGGCCGGCTCCTCCTCAGGACGCCGCCGTGGCTCCGTGAAGGAGGAGCCCGCGTCTCCGCCGCGCTCCTCCCGTCGGGCCCCCGCGCCACCGCCGCACTCCTCCCGTCGAGCCCCCGCGCCGGCCCCCTTCACCATTGCCCCTAGGCCCTCCGGCGAGCGCGACCGGCAGTACATCTGCGCGGACGTGTGCCGGAGGTACTGGGAGACGAGGACGCCGGTCCCGTGGAGCGACGCCCACCTCCCCAACGGGTGGCATCTCTCCGCGGACCAGGTGCCCATCCCGCCAGTGCCGGCGACCGGCCGTGCACGGCGTGATGAGATCAACCGCCGCCGCCGCCTCCTCCCCGATGACCTGTACTACAACCAAAGGTAAGCCCTCGACTCGCCGCTCTGGGACACATGGCTTCAGGACGAGCACGACGTGCGGCACGCGTCCTACTTCGCCGGCACCATGTCGGGGCCGCGGAGGCCACGTGCAGAGCCGCGCGGGCGTACGCGGGTGCGTGGCCTGACTCCCACGCCGTCGCCTTCCCCGTCTCCGTCGCCTCCTCCCCCTCCTCGCATGAAAGCGGAGGAGGAGGCCCGTCTCCTGCAGCGTGTCATGGACGATTCCATGAACACGCATGACGAGCGGCAGTGGGACGGCCTGGAGGAGGCCATGGCCCTCTCTGCCGCTGGGGACGTGGCCTTCCCGGAGCTGCAGCTGGCAGCCGTCACGGTGGCGGCCAAGGAGGAGCCAATGGAGGAGGACTCGCCCGCGTTCGAGAAGCTCCTGGGCAAGGGGTGGGGCTGGTCGTGCACTGCGCCGGAGATGGCCGCCGACCTGGGCGTGAACTGGTGCCCCACTCCGGAGCGGGAGGCGTCGCCGCGGGAGGAGGTGGTGCAGGCACCTCCGCCCGTCCAGCCCGCCCCCGTCCACCAGGCACCGCCGGCCCACCTCTGGACGCCGCCGGAGTACGTTGACCTCGTCAGCAACGACGACGACACCGGCGGCCAGTGAAGACGGCGACGGCCACGGCACCGACGGGCGCGGCAGGAGCGCACGGGAGGAGTTTTTTTTTCTTATTATGTTAATTATGAATATGGGCCTTTTAAGTGGCCGTTGAAACTGGGCCGTTTTGTGGCCAACCCATTTATATGTTTTATGTTTTTTTAAATGCGTTTATTTGCTTTTTTAGTTATTTAGTTATTATTTTTAATCCCGCCCGCCCCGGACACGATTTGGGGTGTGACCGTGCGGTGGGCGCACGCACGACCCAATGGACACAGCCGGACACGGGCGTATCCATCGGCTCCCCAAAGGGACAGATTCGGGCCAATCCGGACGTCCGTTTGGTGTCGCGCGGTGGAGTTGGCCTTACCTTCGGTCCTTCATAAGAATGTGGTGCATTAGTTGGTGGATATATCATGTTGATTGCCGCAAGTATTTTATGTGTTATTCTTTGTACTAGCTTTGCAACTTCATTATTAATTAATCCATATGTGATTAGTTAGGATGATTTATGTCATTGTATTTGTGTTCGGGGATTAATCTATCATAATAGTCATACATGATTCATCATTAATTAAATTCTTATTAACCTTGGTTTGGTATCTTGCATTGCTTCTAAATCTGAAAAATAATTTACCACCGAAAAGTTGTGAGTAGAAAAACATTATTCAAAAATTCAAAAGTATTGAGGTACATTTTTTAAAAAGAATACATTCTCAAAGAGCCCCCCCCCCCCCCCCCCCCCCCTCAGTTTCCCACCAAAAACCAAGGTCATAGCAGTGCTTCTTTTTCAACATTGACATAATCCCAAGACCGATCAACAATTTATTTATTTTGTATCTGCTGCAACACATGGGCTCATTTGGTAAGCATGATAAATAATAATCAAACATGTTATGCTACTCCTTGGTTCATAAATAACAATTTTTTACATTATAATAACAAATGTTATGACCTGAACATGGTGCATCCGCCTTGAAATACACATTAGCGTTTACATATATACATGAGAATCTCATGCATTGCATTACTTTTTGCCCGTTGCAACGCACAAGCATGTTTGCCAGTAGGAAAATAATTAAATTTGAAAACACATTTCAGAGTTTTATAGCATTGGTTTATTTAGAAAGAAAATACATATTTATTTATTTGTGATGTGAAACAATAGAAATTTCTTGCCAATACCTATATTGTTTTAATAGTGGTTAGTCTGTACAACGAGGCAGGGCTGAGATAGCCCCGAGAAATTGGGAGGGAAACAAATACAAAGGCACTTTTTGCTGAAGAAACAAATACAAAGGCACTTTAATTGTTATATACTGAAGAAACAAATACAAAGGCACTTTATTTGTATATAAGCGGAAGAAACAAGTACAAAGGCACATTATTTGAAGATACACTCAAGAAACAAATACAAAGGCATTTTATTTTGTTTATAAGCTCAACAGATAAACACAAAGGATTTTATTTGTATGTAAGCTGAAGAAACAAGTTGAAAGGCACTTTATTTGTAAATAAGCTGAAGAAACAAATACAAAGGTATTTTATTTGTCTATATGCTCAATAAACAAATGCAAAGATACTTTATTTGAATATACATTGAAGAAACAATTACAAAGGCACTATATTGTATATATGTTGAAGAAACAAATACAAAGGAACTTTATTTTATATAAGCTGAAGAAACAAATACAAAGGCATTTTATTTGTACATATGCTTAAGAAATAAATACACAAAGGCATTTTTTTTGTATATATGCTGAAACAACAAATACAAAGGCACTTTATTCGTATATAAGATGAAGAAGCAAATACAAAGGCACTTTATTTGTATATAAGCTGAAAACTAATACAATGTCACTTTATTTGTATAAGCTGAAGAAAAAATTACAAAGGCACATTATTTGTATATATGTTGAAGAAACAATTACAAAGGCACTTCATTTCTATATATACACTGACAAAAAAAATTAGAAAGGCACTTTATAGCTGAAGAAACAAATAAGAAGGCACTTTATTTGTATGTACGCTGAAGAAACAGACACATAGCCACTTTATGTGTACATATGCTAAAGAAACAAATACAAAGACACTTTATCGCTGAAGAAACAAATACAAAGGCACTTTATTTGTATGTAGTGTACACTGAAGAAACAAATACAAAGCCACTTTATTTGTACATATGCTAAAGAAACAAATACAAAGCCACTTTATTTGTACATATGCTGAAGAAACACATGCAAAGGCACTTTATTTGTACATAACGTGAAGAAACAAAAACAAAGACACTTTATCTGTATATAAGCCGAAGAAACCAATACAAAGACACTTTATTTGTATATATATGCCGAAGAAACAAACATAAAGGCACTTTATCTGTATATAAGCTGAAGAAATGATTACAAATACAGTTTGCTAAAGAAACAAATGCAAAGGCACTTTTTGTTTGTATATAAGTGGAAGAAACTAATAAGAGTGTTGTCAGTGAATGTAAGTGTGCAGCTGAGTTGTTCTGGGCTGGTTCTGGTTCGTTGTCCTTGGCCTCGCCTCCTCCCCTCCCTCCTTCCTTTAGCCCCTTCTCCGTCCAGCTCCTTTTGCCACACCACCGCTGTGCTGCGCCCAACGTCAACTCCGGTGCTCGCCCCACAATCAGGTACCACCTCCTCCTCCTCTTCTGCCCGTCTCTACTACTGCAGACAGTACAGTCCCTCTTGCTCCAGGCTGCATCCACTGGCCATGGTTTATGTCTCGCAGCGATCTCTCCCATGGTTTTCTCAGATCTGTAAACCAGCCTACAACTGCGATCTGTACAATATTTGTCATGCCAAGCTTACTCGTCACTTACTTGTTATGTATATGTTAAGCAGGACCCCTACTCTTTGAAATTGAAATGCCATGTCTAGTTTGAGATATAGATAAAAGATATAGATACAGATATAGATATTTATATATTGTTATAGATATAGATAGAGATAGAGATAGATATAGATATAGATAGAGATAGATATAGATATAGATATAGATTACTAGGCACTTTTCATTTGTATATAAGTGGAAGAAGTAATATGTTGTCTTCTGGGCTGGTTCTGGTTCGTTGCCCTTACCCTCCTCTCTTCCCCTCCCTCCTTCCTTTGCCCCCTCTCCATCTAGCTGCCGTCGCCACGCCACCGCCGTGCCGCACCCAACATCAATTTCGGTGCTCGCCCCACAAGCAGGTACCACGTTTTTCTCGTCCTCGTCGTCCTCCTCCTCCTCTCTACTACTGCAGATAGTGCAGTCTCTCTTGCTCCATGCTGCATCCATTGCCATGGTTTAGGTCGGGCATCGATCTCTCTCATGGTTTACCTAGATCTAAAAACCATCCTGCAGCTGCGATCCGTACAATATTTGCCATGCTAAGCTTGCTCGCCACTTACCTGTTATGGATATAGTAAGTACGACCCCTACTCTTCTGTGGAAATTGAAATGCCACATCTAGTTTGAGAGTAGCTATTTAGACTGCTTCTTTCCACTTAGTCGCCACTTACCATCACGTACACCTACCACCAAAAAGTCACTTTGGAACTCAGGTGCATTGGAGCCCTATTTTTTGAACTGTGCCAAAATGCTTTTTTTAAGTTTTAAAAAATTCAGAAAACAAATCAACATGTTTATATGAATGTATATTACACATGTGCAAATTTTGATGCTGAAATAAGTAACCATGTGAGTTACACAAAAATGACAAAATCGTGGTTTTGGAAAGAAGAACAGTACATGCATTATTCACTATTTGGAAATCACCATTTTGTCATTTTTATATAGGTCGCCTATTTACTTATTTCATCATCAAACTTTACACATGTGTAATATACATCCATATGATCACATAGAATATTTTTCAGATTTTTTTGAAACATTAAATGTGATTTTCAAAGTATTTAAAATAAGGTCCTCCAATACACCCGGGTTCCAAAAATCCACTCTCCACCTACCACATACTACCATGAAAGTACCCGAATTTATCTTCTGTACTTGTTTTTCTTCACTTGAATGAGTCAGAGTTGTTTCATGCATAACTCAAAATTTCTAGCTTCTCGTTCTCACATGCCGACTATTCTCTAATTTATCTTCTCCAGGGAACAAATACCGGCCAGGAAGACGACAACAACACTCTAGCTAGGCATCCAGGCTCCAGATTAACAAAATGGAGGGTTGTGCCTGTATCGAGCAGTTCCGGCAAACCGACGGGCTCCTCATCAAGTACCAGTACATCTCGGACTTCTTCATAGCCCTTGCTTACTTCTCCATCCCACTCGAGCTGATCTACTTCGCCAAGAAGTCGTCATCCTTCCCCTACAGATGGGTGCTCATCCAGTTCAGTGCCTTCATAGTCCTCTGCGGGGCCACCCACCTCATAAACCTCTGGACCTTCACCAAACACACCAGGACCGTCGACATCGTCATGACGGTAACCAAGATCACCACGGCTGTCGTGTCCTGCGCGACCGCCCTCACGCTCATCCATATCGTACCTGATTTGTTGGGTGTCAAGACGAGGGAGTTGTTCCTCAAGCAGAAGGCTGATGAGCTCGACAGGGAGATGGGTCTCGTACGAACGCAGGAGGAGACAGGGAGGCATGTCAGGATGCTCATCCATGAGATCAGGAGCACGCTTGACAGGCACACCATCCTCAAGACTACTCTGGTTGAGCTCGGGAGGACGTTGGGTCTGGAGGAATGTGCTTTCTGGATGCCGTCGAGGAGCGGTTCGAGCCTTGAGCTAACTCATACCATGCACCACCACATCCCCGTGGGCTCTTCTTTGGAGATTAATCTCCCTGTTGTCAACCAAGTCTTCAGTACCAACCGGGCGATCATAGTGCCACATACTTCTCCTTTGGCGAGGATCCACCCTGTTCAAGGGCGGCATGTCCCACCCGAGGTGGCTTCTGTGAGAGTCCCGCTGCTGCATCTTTCAAACTTTCATCCCGAGCTTTTGGCGAAAAGCTACGCAATTATGGTTTTGATGCTCCCATCTGATAGTGCAAGGAAATGGCTTGCTCATGAACTCCAGCTCATTGAGGTCGTCGCCAATCAGGTTGCTATTACACCTTCCCCTGATTTTCTTAAAGAACACCATTTATCTTGTTGATTTAAAAAAACTCTCCAAAGCAGAATAATCAATAATATAAAGTTTGTTCACCGCTGCACAATGAATAATTGATACGTGAAAACTGCAAATAACAAGAAATGACTACCTATACATCAGTGTACTGCATGAAACCATATGCAAGTCTAGAACACCTTGTACATCTTCAATGGAGTCGAATGTAGGATAGCATACTCCCTGTGACAACCATGTTTGTTGGTTAGGAATATGTCGTTATTAATTTGCTTAGAGGATATACCATATATGTTCAACTTCTAATACATGTTAAGTCAAGCATAAGTTATTTCCTTAGCTTGGGTATCCTAGCTTAAATCTATTTATAATTGCACAAATGAGCACTGTGTTCTAGCTACACATCAGTAAGAAGAGGAAAGAAATACAACAGTATTATATCAGGAAAGATGTGTAGCTAATAATGTTTTTGTGATGAACATAAATCAACCTTCTCTGTAGTTTTTCTTTTTCTGCTTTTCAGTCGAAAAGCCATGTTAAAGAGTTGTAAGTTGTAACAGTGTGATCGACTGAATAACTGCTACCGGCACTTTTCTTTCTTTCAAATGAACCTGGGCGTTAGGCCTTCTCTATGTAAAAAGAATGTACAGTCCTAGAAAAACTATTCTGTATGCAGAAAATAATGGCCTGCATTAACATTCACAAAAACTAGTTACCTATATATTGATATACATGGTGTGCTAGCATTCTACACGGGTTAAAAAAAGCATTCTACAACTTATTTTATGAGATCATATATGTACTCTTTTCAGGTAGCTGTTGCCCTCTCTCATGCGGCAATTCTTGAAGAATCAATGCGTGCACGTGATCTACTGACGGAGCAAAATGTCACCCTAGATTTAGCTCTGCGAGAGGCTGAAATGGCAATGCATGCTCGCAATGTCAACAGGGTGGGGGTTGAACTCATGCAGCCTGAGGACGCAGACAACGTCGCTACCATCAACTCATCTGCTTCTGCAGCCAAGGTGCACAACGCCGAGCCATGATCGACGCGTCTACCCCAACTTCGCCCGACACTGATGCGTCACTTCTACCCACCAAGAAGTACGCCTTGATCCAAATCATACTCTCTAGTTGCCTTTGCTTGCCCCTATAGGTGCCCCAAAGGCCCAAACCGTTTCCTTTGCTGCTGCTGCGACAGCACTATCTATCTAGTTTAAATTTGGCCCTGCTGTGGCAATCTATCTGGATTTGTGCTAAGTTGTGCTATTTATCTAGAAATGTGTGCTTACCTTGTGGTGCATTCGATGACAAACACAATACTATCCTTGATCTTTTGGTATGTTGGTGGCCTGGGCCAGCCACAGCTACAGAAATGCACACAGGGGTGGAGCCAGTATTTACTATTTAGACAAAACTACCCACCCACCCACACACACAAAAACTGTCTCTCAAAACTACCCAATAGTTTATATCCAACTATCATTCACATTTCACTTTGCCTAGACACACTTTTGTTTGCAGCTAGAGTCAGTGTCTAGCTATAGGTAATATAGGTTTATAATTAATTTCACATGTGTCGAGCGAAAATCTACGCAATTATGGTTTTGATGCTCCCATCAGATAGTGCAATGAAATGCCTTGCTCATGAACTCGAGCTCGTTGAGGTCATCGCCGATCAGGTTGCTACTACACTTTCCCCTGATATTTTTAGAACACCATTTTGGCTTCAGTTGATTTTTTCTAGAAGACCTCTCCAAAGTAGAATAATCAATAATTTAAAGTTTGTTCACAGCTGCACGATGGATAATTGATATGTGGAAACTGCATGCAGCAAGAAATAGCTAGCTATACACTCCTGTAGTGCATGAAACCATATGCAAGTCTAGAACACTTGCGTACACCTTCAATGGAGTGGACATAAATCAACCTCTCTGGTTTTTCCTTTTCTGTTTTTCAGTCAAAAAGCCATGTTAAAGAGTTGTAACAGAGTGTGATCCTCTGAATAACTGCTACACAGGCACTCTGTTGTCTTTTAAATGAACATGGCCGTTAAGCCTTCTCTATTCTAAACGAATGTACAATCCTTGAAAAACTATTATGTATGTAGAAAGGAAAACGATTGTTTTAAACCGGACGATTACAGCGAGACGCAAGCCTCATCCAGCGATTAACACGCGTCTAGGCTGGGCCCAGCGCGCCGCTCCCCATCCCGGCCTTATCCCACGCAGGGGAAGCCACAGCCACGCATTTTTCTCGCTCGCGTCGTCTTCTTCACGCCAGTGCATCCCCTCCTACAGACCACCCCCCGTCTCTCTCCCCTGTTGCCACTCCATGACCGTGCTTTGCTCTACTCTCTGCCCAGAGCTCCCCTCTCTTCCTGCTCTCTCTCACCACCAGGCGACGAAGCGTTGTTGCTGCAGGCGGGCGATGTTGTGCCGCGACGACTATTGCTGCCCTTCAGCACTTTCTGGGCCTCAAACAATGCTTTCCTTATTGCAGTTTGAAGAAGAAGCTGGTGGCATTGAGGGGATCAGAGTGTGCAGAAGTGCACCATCAGTATCACACCTTTTATTCGCTGATGATTCTCTAACTCTCATGAAGGCAAACGTTTTAAATGCAGCTTCCTTACAGCATGTACTAGAAGCCTACTGTGAAACCTCAGGACAAATGGTGAGTTTGGCTAAATCTAGTGTGTTTTTCAGTCCTAACACTCCAGTTGTTTCTAGAACAGAAGTTTGTCAGGAGTTACATATTGACACTGAAGCCCTATCAGATAAATACTTGGGACTCCCGGCTATGGTTGGGGCTGACAGGAGTGATTGCTTCAGACACTTCTATGACATAATTAAGGAGAAATTGAAAGGGTGGATGAAAAAGCAATTATCGATTGGAGGTAAAGAGATTCTACTCAAGTCAGTAGCTCAGGCCATACCAGTTTTTGCTATGTCTGTTTTTAGCTTGCCCAAAAGCCTTTGTAAGGATATTACAGATTTGATTGCACAATTTTGGTGGGGAGATGATGAAGAACACAAAAGAATGCATTGGTATACTTGGTGGAAACTTCGTTACCCTAAATGCGAGGGGGGCATGGGGTTTCGAGACCTCTATTCGTTCAACCTTGCGATGCTCTCGAAGCAATGTTGGCGGTTGATTACTAACCCGGATTCCTTGTGTGCACGAGTTCTGAAAGCTAAATATTTCCCCAATGGAAGATTACTTGAAGCTACCTTGAAGAGTGAAGCGTCATTTACATGGCAAATCATAATGAAGGGCCTAGAAACTTTTAAGTTGGGGTACCTATGGAGGATAGGGACTGGCGCAAATGTTAATATTTGGAGGGACCCCTGGATCCCATCGAGTGAGGACCGGAAAGTGATTACAAGGCGCGGACAAACTGTGTTATCCTCGGTCAATGATCTTATTGATCCAACTTCAAGAGAGTGGGATGAGGATTTAATCAAAAGCATATTCAACCCAGTAGATGTTTGAAGGATACTACAAATTCCGCTGAATTATGGATCGTTTGACGACTTCATTGCATGGAATCCGGACAGTAGAGGTTACTTTACAGTAAAATCTGCATATCAAATACAATGGACTAAAACTTTTCAGGCCCGTGCAAATGTATTGGCTCGTCCTGGGGGATCAAATACACCAAAAATATGGAGTACAATGTGGAAGATCAAAGTTCCACGGAAGGTTCAGATTTTTTGTTGGCACATTCTTCATGGAATTATCCCGCTAAAGTCAATCTTGACTAATAGGCACATTGGTTCAGATGGGGCATGTCCAATCTGCCATCAAGATGCAGAGGACATTCGACACCTCTTGTTTGATTGTGATCACGCAAAAGAGCTCTGGAGTAACCTGGGCATTGCAGATTTGGTGGAAGAGGCAAAGGAAAGAGATAAATCCGGGTCTGTGATCATGGAGCACCTCCTTTTGATGCAAAATAAGCCACTGCCAATTAAACCAAATTTGAACATCAAGCAAGTACTTGTGGTGGGCTGTTGGTTCTTATGGTGGATTAGATGTCAACACACACATAATGGTAATCCTCCACCCCTCATGCGATGGCATATGTCAGTCTTGGCAATTACAAACAATTTCCAGGAAGCTAGTTATAAACCGAGTGGAGACAGGGAAAGGAGGTGGGTTAAACCTGGCCCTAGGTCTGTGAAATTGAATGTTGATGCATCTTTCTTTGCTGATGAGGGATCAGGAGCAACAACAGCGATTATCTAAGATGAAAAAGGTAATTTCCTTGCCGCTCAGTGCAAAGTTATTGATCATGCGGCAGATGCTATTAGCACTGAAGCTTTGGCAATGCGTGATGGTCTAATACTCGCAAACTCTCTCGGATTCCCCCCGTGTTGAGGCAGAGTCAGATTCTTTGACTGTTACCAATTTCTGTGATGGTCAATCCAGATGGTGGGATGCGGCGACAACAATATTCGCGGAGTGTGTGGATGTTGCTTCTTCTATCGGGAAGGTTGTCTTTATGCATTGTTATCGCTCGTGTAACAAAGCGACTTATGTGCTAGCTAATTTCAGTTATTGTTATAAGGTTTCTTCTAGTTGGACAGTCGAACCTCCGGAATGCCTTATGTCCGTGATGTAATCCCTTCGTATATAATTAATAAAGCTAGCCATGATGGCTTTTCCTAAAAAAAAAACAGCTCGGCCCTGGCCTTTCTCTGTCTTAACCCAAAAAGAAAATATATAGCCTAAAAAAACCAAAAAGAAAATAATCCCCAATCCCGTCCCGACTCCCTACGCCGCCGGTGCATTCTCGCCGCGGCCTCGTCCAAAAGAGGCGCTCTCGCCACCCCCCGCGCGCCCTGTCAGCTTCGCGGAGAAGCCGCTCCGCCCCCCCCGTGGCGTCACCCTTGTCTTCGCCGAGGAAGCCCGCCTTGCCGCCGGCGATGGTCGCCGCGCAGGAGCCGAGGAAGGAGTGCCCGCCGGACCTCACGAGCGGGCTCTTCAGGGCCGACGACTTCTGCACCTACAGCCCCAAGGTGAAGCCCTGCTCCCGTGCGTTACTTTTTTCGAGCGGGCTCTTCGCGGCGTGTTCCTCTCGGCTTGGCAAGAGCAACCATACTCAGATAACTGCACATTGCTTACTTTAGATGGCACTGTAGACACGCGGTCAGGCAAGTTTAGCTGTCAGATGGATATACTAATCTTGGAATTCAAATTTCAGAGTTGGTATACTGTAGTAGCAGTAGTAGATATCAAACAACTTACGCCCTAGAGTGATTATTGTTCATCAACATGTGTGACTATTTTCTGCTTGGGATTTGTAAATTCAGTTATGTGGCAGCTAAATAGTTGATCCTTGATTTATGTCGCAGCAACTGAACGGCGAAGATAGGCTGAGTACCCTGCCCGACGATCTTTTACTGTCCATCTTGGGGAGAGTCAGTTCACGTGTGGCGGCAAGGACAAGTGTGCTCTCTACACGGTGGAGGCATCTTAGTTGGTGGCTGCCTGAGCTCAGCATCAATGTCAAGGATTTCCTATCTGCTCCGTGTGCTGACCCTATGGAGGCAAATGATATGGAACAAGCTATGGCGTCTTTAACCAAAGCAACCAGGAGTTTGTTGGATAAACAACAGAGAGAATCCAGTATCTCAAGTTTGCACCTTAACCTCTATTTGATCGGCAATTTCCTTTGCGAAGTTGGCCGACTGATAGGTGATGCAATCGACAGTGGTTTGTTGAAAGATTTGGATCTCACCATTCTTGATGAGATGGAGCCTCTCGACTGTAGTGAGGAAGAGCTGCAACAGTGAGCTCAAGACATAGATGCTTTTTTCACTGCCTACCCTAGTGTCCTCCTCTGCCTCACAAAGCTCTCTCTAAAAAATGTAGGCTTTGACAAATTGGACATGCACCATCTCCTGTTTGACTGCTGCAAGCAACTGACGCATCTAACTCTTCATCATTGTGATACTGGTTCCTTCTCTCTCTTTAAGATTGATGCACCAGGCTCAAAACTCCGTATTCTAGAAATCGAGAAGTGTCGCTTTCTGAGAATCGACCTGGTGTGCCTCCCGAAATTAGAGAAGTTCTTATGGGAGACCTGGGTATCTCAGGTTGCCCCATTGACCTTTGGTTTTGTCCCATCTCTTGGGGAATTAGAACTCTCAAGTGGTTCAAATTGTGATCAACGCTTATTTAGATTAAGTGAACTTCTACATGGAGTAACAAGCATACATACTCTCACATTGGATTTCCAAGGAGAAACCAAAGTACTTCTTTATTTTCGCCAAATGGTACTTTATTTGGAATTTGTCATGTCATTGCAGATATAGAAGTTATATCATGGATGTGTTTATTTATGATGGAGAACAAACGTAGCTGTAAATTCTTTGATAATCTCACTTCTGTGCTTGCAAACTATCAATTCTTATTTTGTTTGTTTATTTAATGTTGTGATCAGCTTTGGGTGCAACCTGAATTGGAGGAACTTTGCACCGCATTCAGCAAACTAAGGAAGCTGTTCGTACGTGGTATATTTGTTGAATTTGACATTTCATGGACGACAGCCTTTCTTGTAGCAGCACCATCTATCGAAATGTTGTATATTGAGGTGATGTCTTTGTCTATATTTATTTTCTTGTCCACATTTGGAGCTTTATTTTTTCACAAATTTTGGTGAAAAGTTGGCTAGAACTTGGTTCAATTGACATATCTAATGAATCGGTAACACACATGCAGGTATGGGAACATACATGCGATGTGGGCGAGGCCAGACCTGCTTCCTACCATGACAGAAAGAGTCCTCGATGGGAAATGCACTTGGACAGCAGCTCCGAGAACAGGCTTCTAAAAGAGCTAGAATTTGCTGGATTTAAATCACTCGAACAACAGTTTACATTTATAAGATCCATGTTGGAGCGATGTCCCAACTTGCAGAAGATAGTTCTGGGAGATGAGGAGCAGTGCGATGACTGCGACACCCTTAAGGTACCTCGTCCTTCGAGATTTCCAAGGAAGGAAGATGAGCAAGAAATGGTGGTTAAGCGGATTAGAGATGAAATGTTCTCGCCAGAGATATTTTTTTATGAGTACGAAGAGAGCTGACATATCTCAATCCAAATAATTTTTATACTTATAATTACCAGGGATCTAGGCACATGACCTGTCTTACAACCAGCACTATGAACAATCTGCAAGTAACACATTCTTCACTGGAAATAACTAACGAAGCAAGAAGCTGATATCTTTTGGTTTCCCGCGGTGAAGTGATTACTTTATGCAGCTCATCCATGGATTTCATCCTGACCATGCATTCAGAGAGTCTGTATTCGTAATTCTCGGGCCTGCTGTCTCTATACCCAGCAAACTTGTCTTCTTTCTGACTCAAGTCATCATCTTTTTGAGTCGCGCTGTCTTCTTTCTGAAATCAAAGGCCTTCTTTACAGCAGCAAAATATCTGGGAGATAATTTCATGAGCGATAGACAGATGTGTAGACAAATCGGATAGGATCAGTGGGGTGCTTATTCGACTTTACAACACCAGAATAACTGGGAGATAATTCCATGAACAATAGACAGATCTGGTGACAAATCAAACTAAGGAACAGAAGTTTACATAGGGACGGGGATGTCTAATTTTGGCCCAGGACGTGAGTTTGTGGAGTGAGGAACCCGCGGGGTATCCCTGCTGCTGCTGCCTCTGGTTGTTCATCTTGGTCGCCTTGCCTTCTGCCACGTCTCCACCTCCGGAGCAGAAGCCTTAAGGATAGATTAGCTCCGTGTTATAGACAAATTTACAAGCAAATTTTGTGTGGCCCTTTATTTTCTCATATCTAGGTTTTCCTTGTTTCTTTGCAATTTTATAATCATATATGGCTAAATCACTAAACCGAGCACGGCTGGGTCATTCATGCGAACGAGCTGGATTGATTTCTCTTGATATTTCTGGAGGCGGTGAATGAGAAGGTGGTGCGGAACCAGTACAAACTCTTGGTATCTTGGAGCATGTACATGGTGCCGCCCTTCTTCCCCCGGGATAATTTGATTTGGCAATGCTGCTTATTTCAGGACGCATGGTTATCCTGTGGTGCTTAGTCATCCAAGTTATGGACGATGCACAAGTCAACCAATTATTATTGTGCAAGGAGTAACCATTACTCCAGTTTCTTATCATCTTGGTTCTAAATTTGTTGATGGTCTTAGCCAGGACGCTATATGGCTACATGGTGCATCAAGTATGTACTTTGTGCCAATTTCCTTCATTTTTTTGCTTTCATAATTTCCTTAATTTTAATGGCGTCCAGTGAGGAGGAAAAGAAATACATTATCGTATTGGCAGACACATTATTTTTCTATGGTCCGTATCAACGCCCGGATATTCTTCTATTTCGTATAAACGTCGATAAAGTCGGCTTGCAAAAATTCGACAAAACCCTACTGGACTACCTAGTGCAGCTGTCCATGACAATAGGACGGGACCAGTAGAGTTGCGGATGCTATCTTGAGAATTCGGGTCTGTACACGCAACATAGAGGACTTCTGGGTGTGGTATCCAGATAAAAAAGGGCTGTGAGCTCGGCATACAGATTTTTGGTTAGCACGAATGCAGCGTGAAGAGGTGGTTAGAGGGCAGAACTGGGGCATCCACAGGACAGGAGGAAGAGAGGGCCTGGTCTGCTCTATGGAAGATGTCAATACCTTCGAAAATCAAAGTATTTCTATGAAGATTGGCACGTCATTCGCTGCCTACTATGGACGTTTTGCACCATAGAAACATGGCAACCCAGAACACATGCCCATTGTGTGGGTGCCAGGACTCATGGTGGCATGCTTTGCTTTCATGTACCATGTCGAGGTGCGTGTGGGCACTATCTAAGGAGGATGTGGTGCTGACAATGGCAGAGTTGGAAGAACCTAGTGCCAAAAGATGGATGTTTAAATTATACAACAAGCTGGATCACTCCAAGTTCACGAAGATGGCTGTTACGTTGTGGGCTATTTGGTATGCATGTAGGAAAGCTGTGTATGAGGCAATCTTTCAAGCGCCGCAACAGACCATATCATTCGTGGACAATTTTCTAGCAGACTTGCAACTACTCCCTACTAGGGAACCCATGGTGGTGAGTCCGACAACAACCATGGTCCAGCCTCAACGATGGCTCGCTCCAGAGGCTGGCGCTGTCAAGGTGAATGTGGATGGAGCCTTAGCACGGAACATGCGTGGTGGAGTTGTGGCAGCACTCTGCCAAGACCAAAATGGCATCTACCTTGGTTCCTCTGCGATGGTTTACGGGGGCATCATTGACCCGATGATCTTAGAAACTTTTGCTTGCAGAGAAGGGCTAGCATTGGCAGATGATCTGGCTGCTCATAACATGGTGATTGCCTCCAACTGTCAGGGAGTAGTCAAGGACATCAACCAGGAGACAGGTGGCTCGAATGCAGCTATCACACATGAAATAATAGCTCGTAGCTCTAGTTTTCCTTCTTGCAAGTTTTTTTTTGGAAAAGGACGAATACCCCTGGCCTCTGCATCTGGACGATGCATACAACCATTTTTATTAATTATTAACACAAGACCTTACAAAGTCATACAACAATAAGACCAAAGCCACCATCTAAGCAACATCTGTCGCTACTCCTATCCAGATGATGAAGGGGCGCTGATAGTCTAGGCCTAATACCAAACAGACCTTGCAGCCAAACCTAACATCTAAGACATGAGGTCCCAACCAGGACGCCTGCCGGGTATGGGCACCCAGTCCGGCGTGCTCCTCAGCCAGGACGCCTGCTGGGTATGAGGCCGCCGCAGCCACTTGCCATCAATCCATCTTCAGAGCTGTACTGCTGCATCAACCTTGCCCGGTCTAGCTGTCGCCGACGCCACCACGACGCTGGACAGTGTCGACCTCCTGCGCGTGTCCATCACCACACATCTGACGCCAAGCCTCCGCTGCTCCATGCCGCCAAGAGCCGCCGCCATGAATATGTAGAAAGAAACACCGCTCCACCGAAGAAGCCATCCGCTGTTCCCTCGAGCCCGAGTGCATCTCCAGGAATGCCGCCCCCAAGGGGGTAACAACACATGAATGTTGCCGTCACCCGATCAACTGATCTAGGGTTTCCCCCGGAGGTATTGGGTGGGTTTGGGATTTGTTCCTCGATGATGCCTTCATGAAGGAAATGATGATAAGGGCATCGTCATCACCGGCTCCAGCCAACGACCGAAGACCAAGTTTTCACTAGGATCCGTCTCAAGAAATCCACCCGACAACCTGTACACTGTCTCGACCGCCTTCAAAGCCCTAGATCTAGCCACCTAGATCCGGCGACCAACCGCAACAGCAGTGCCACCGTAGGATCCCTGGCACACCGGCCACTGCCTGAATGCGCCACCACTGGAGCCTGGGAGGAGGACTCCCACCCCACCTCGCCAAACCGTGAGAGCCGTCGAGATGGATCTCGCACGCTCATCACCGTCTCTGATCGGAACCAATCCGTGGCAAAACCACGAGATCGCCGACGCAGATCCGCCTTGGATATGGACTGCACCATGCCATGCCGCCGCGAGAAGCTGGAGCTTCACCCGCCGCCGCCCCAGGATCCTGGTCTGGCCAACCCGGACCTCCATGGCGCCCTCTTCACGCCGCCGCCGCCGGCTCGCCACCAGGCAACCGCGTCGCCGCCCAAGGCCTCCGCCCGGAGCACGCCGTCGCGCCACCATGGATCAGATCGCCGCCGCACCGTCACGCGCATGGAAGTCCCGCCCCACCCCCTCCGACGCGATCCAGGGAGGAAAGCCTCCGCCACTGCCGTCGGCCCTCGGGCTTAGCCCGGCGGCGTCCTCCGGCGGCGGCGGAGGAAAGGGAGGGAGGTGGTGGTGACCCTGGCGGCTAGGGTTTGAAGAGCCGCCCGAGTCGCCCGAGACGGGGGCAACGCGGTGGAAGGGACGGGCCTGAAGATGAGCGCAAAAACTTTAATTTTGAGGCTCACAATCTCGCAAAGTATGCATGTAATCTAGATGTAGGTAGACATGTTTGGTTGGGCAATCCTCATGACCCAACTCTTGTACCTATGAACATTACTTTGATTCAATAAAGCCCGCGAGATTACTCAAAAAAAAAAGGCGTGGATATGCATTTGGCCCTCCACCTAGCAATTTTCTTCAAGGTCTTGTCAATTTGCGCCAGGAAATCCTGCCACTTGAGCTTCTTGGCCGACAAGGGCATACCCAGATACGTGCACACAGAAACTGGCTAGCTAACACCCAGGAAAGCTTGAATATCAGAGAGGTCAATTTATTCACATTGAATAGGGAGGATCTAGACTAACCACTAAGCCCACCTCCCCCCAAGTCGTCCGCTCCTAGGCGACACGGGGGCGAATCCCTAGCTCCGGCCCGAGGCCACCTCCGCCCCCTTCCTCCTCCCTCCGCCGCCAGCGGCGGCTGATACGTCTCTGTCGTACCTATAAATTTTTATTCTTTCATGACAATATTTTACTACTTCCACATACTTTTCGAAACAATTTTTATGATTGCTTTGACTAACATATTGATCCAGTGCTCAGTGTCAGTTCCTGCTTTTTGTTTCGCTGAAAATCCATATCCAACAAAGTCCAAACGCGATAAAATTTTATGGAGATTTTTTTGAAATATATGTGATTTTTGTGAAAAAACCTGCTTCACAGCAGCAAAATATCTTGGAGAAAATTTCATGGACGATAGACAGAGACAAATCAGATAGTATCAGTGACTGCTTAATTATTTGCCTTTACAACACCAGAATAACTGGGAGATAATTCCATGAACAATAGACAGATCTGGTGACAAATCAAACCAAGGAACAGAGGTTTACATAGGGACGGGGATGTCTGATTTTGGCCCAGGACGTGAGTTTGTGGAGTGCTGCCTCAAGTTGTTCATCTTGGTCGCCTCGTCTTCTGCCACGTCTCCACCTCTGGAGCACAAGCCTTAAGGATACATTAGCTCTTTGTTATAGACAAATTTACAAGCAGATTTTGTTCCTTCTTTCTTTCCGATTTTATAGTTATATATGGCTAAATCACTAAACTGAGCATAGCAGGGTCGTTCATGCTAATGAGGTGGATTGGTTTCTCTTGATATTTGTTGAGGCGATGAATGAGCAGGTGGTGCGGAACCGGTACGAGCTCTTGGTATCTTGGAGCATGTACATGGTGCCGCCCTTCTTCCCCTGGGATAATTTGATTCGGCAATGCTGCTTATTTCAGGACGCATGGTTATCCTGTGGTGCTTATAGTCATCCAAGTTATGGACGATGCACAAGTCAACCAATTATTATTGTGCAAGGAGTAACCATTACTTCAGTTTCTTATCATCTTGGTTCTAAATTTGTTGATGGTTTTAGCCAGGACGCTATATGGCTACATGGTGCAATAAGTGTGTGCTTTGTGCTAATTTTTCTTTTTCTTTTTTGCTTCCATAATTTCCTTTATTTTTAAAAATGGCGTCCAGTGAGGAGGAAAGAAATACATGTTCATATCGCCAGAGACGTTATTTTCCTATGGTCCGTAGCAATGCCTGGATATTCTTCTATTTCGTATAAACGTCGATAAATCGGCTTATAAAAATTCGACAAACCCTACTGGACTAGCTTGGGCGGCTGTCCACGACAGTAGGATGGGACCAGTAGAGCTGAGGAGCAGGAGTTCCCAGCTCGAGTTACCCACGAATTTCAGTCGACATACCTGAAAATCAAGTTTGGCAGTTGTGGGCACGGACTAGTACTTGCAACGCATGGCCCCCCACCAATTCAGTCGACGGACAGCACCCTGCATGAAAATCAAGTTTCTATCAAGTGTGTATTTCATTAAAAAAAAACAATTGTGGGCTTGTGGCCACCGACAATTGCAGCGCATGGTTAACAAGTCTATAAGATGCACCACCCAAGCAGTTTGTGCCGAGACAAGAGCACTTGCTGCGTGCTTGCGTTTGTGCACACATATTTACATACCACCATGGCTAAATGCCAGCTGCTGCTCCTCTTCTTGGTGTTTCTTTTGCTGGCGGCGCACGCCAAGTCATGCCACCCTGACGACCTCCGTGCATTGCAGGGCTTTGCCGGGAACCTCGGCGGCGGGGGCGCCCTTCTCCGTGCCGCGTGGTCTGGTGCGTCGTGCTGCGGCTGGGAAGGTGTGGGCTGTGACGGCGGCAGAGGCCGTGTCACGGTGCTACGGCTTCCAGGGTATGGCCTCTCGGGGCCAGTCCCAGGAGCCTTCCTGGTGGGCCTTGCGCAGCTGGAGGAGCTCTTCCTCGGCTCCAACTCTTTCACGGGCTCCCTCCCTACTTCCCTCTTCAGCCTTGTTGGGCTGCAGAAGCTCTCCTTCGAATCCAATCAGCTCACTGGACAGTTGAGCACGCACCTCCAAGAGCTCAAGAACCTCACCTTGCTGGACTTGTCCGCCAACCGCTTCTCCGGCCGCCTCCCTGACGTGTTTGACGACCTCACGTCGCTGATCCATTTGTCCATGCACTCCAATGGATTCTCTGGATCGTTGCCGCCGTCTCTGTCATCATTATTAGCTCTCCGTGAGCTCAACCTCCAGAACAACTCCTTGTCTGGTCCGATTGCTCGTGTCAACTTCTCCGGCATGCCACTTCTTGCTTCAATTGACTTTGCGGCCAACTACTTGAGTGGGTCTCTCCCGATTAGCATCGCGGATTGTACCGAACTCAAGTCGCTCAGCCTTGCCAACAACCAGTTAGTTGGCACCATCCCATCGTGGATTCGTGAGCTCGTCCACCTTCGCTACTTGGATCTCTCAAATAATTCATTGATTGGCGACGTACCCAAGGGTTTGACACTGCTTAAGGGCCTCACCACCGCTGATCGTTCACAGCGTATGGCTTTCATTAACATGCCATTGTATGTGAAGCGTAATAGGAGAACACTCCAACAACAACCAAATGTCATAACTGGAACCAACAACCATGTCAGATCTGGGGATGGCAACACTGTATCTGGAAACGACAACACTGTCATATCTGGGAACGACAACACTGTATCTGGGAGCGACAACACTGTCAGATCTGGTAACAAAAATGTCCTAACTGGTAGCAACCATGTTGTATCTGGGACCAACAATGTTGTATCTGACAATGACCATGTCGTAAATGGGAATAACAATGTTGTATCCGGGGGGAACAATATGGTAACGGGCAACAACAATGTCGTATCTGGGAGTGACCACGTCGTATATGGGAACAACAAAGTCGTAAGTGGAGGTTAATGATCTGTTAGTGGATTGATTCCGTCCTCCTCCAGACATAGCTCACATGTCCTTGTCCAAGTTCAGTGTGGCTCACAATCACATGTTGGGGCCAATCACAGTTTGTAACCTCATGGATATAGCATCCGCCCTTTTCCTATTTAAAATAAAGTTTCCCTTATAATTATGTTCCTAAGAGTTCTACAAAACTTTGTATGTAAATGCTGACCTGAACAGCAATGGGCGGCTTGCAGCTGATGTAGACCAAGCGTGATTTGCACCGTGGATTTCTAAGTGTGGTGATTATTTCATCTCTTCCATTGCCTGTGATGTGTGATGCTTTCAAGAAAAGCCGTGAATGCATTGTCTACTCCTTCATTGTGTTGACATCAGTTATTATGCAACTGGTGTAGAATACCATTCTATACACCTTATGCCTGTAAGGAAAGTGAATTGCAAAAAACCACCACATTTCAAGTTCATATCCGGATTTGCTACCACTTTCCTTGGGCGCCTAAAAAATCTACCATTTTTCTTGCTAATTTTCTAAATAAACAGTGATGACCGCCTTAGGGGTTTTAATCCAAATCCTGATAGCCTGGGCCCGCTGTCAAGTCCACATGACACTGTGTGTGTTGACTGTTCGCGTTGACTGTTAAATCAGGTCCACATGTCAGCGTTTCCAGCGGGAGGCTGTCAAAAATTGGATTAAACCACCCTAAGTCGGTCATCAGTGTTTATTGATAAAACTAGCAAGGAAACAGGTAGATTTTTGGGGCGCCCAAGGAATGTGATAGCATATCCGGATATGAACCTGAAACGTGGTGGTTTTTTGCAATTCACTCACCTGTAAGGGCATCTTCAACGCCAACCCGTGATTTGATTCAGTTAACTGAATCTTGGTGTTTGAATTAACCTATAGCTTCAGTCACAGTGAGCAAGATTCGGTTACCTGAATCTTGGTGTTTGAATGAACCTAGGTTCAGTTACAGTGAGCAAGATCCATTTAACTGCATTCAATTTAGTTAACTGAATCTTGTTGTGATTTGATTCAGTTAACTGCATTCAATTCAGTTAACTGAATCTTGGTGTTTGAATTAACCTAGGTTCAGTGAGAGAGAGCTAGATTCAGTTAAGTACTTTCAATTAACACATAGGTTCAGTGAGAGAGAGCTCGATTCAATTAACTTTGTGCAGTCACAAACAACAATACTCAGTTAACTGCATAAGTTCACTCACAACAAGATTCAATGAGCAACAAAATTTGCTAGAATTGGAGCAAACACTTGTTTCCAGATCTGGAACCCTAGAATCCCACAAACAAAAATTGCTACTCCCTCCGGTCCTTTTTAGTCTGCATATTAGTTTTGTCCAAAGTCAAGGTATCTCTACTTTGACCAAAGATATAGAAATGATTATCAACATTCACAATGCGAAATCAATATTGTTAGATTCTTTATGAAATGTAGTTTCATAGTATATATATTTGGTATTGTAGATGTTGATATTTTTTGAGATAAATTTGGTCAAACTTTGCAATGTTTGACTTGATAAAAATCTAATACGCACAGTAAAAAGGACCGGAGAGAGTACTAGAGAGAGCGAGCCAGCTCACCGGGGCCTGGACCAGCACCATTTGACAGTAGATCAACGAATTTTCCTCCAAGAATAATTGAACAATCTTCCTCCTCGATGCGGTTGCCCCATGCCATGCCGGCCAGCCAAGGTGACTAGACACATTCACCACACCTTACTCCCCACCACTCCCTCGCTGATGGGTTCGGGGCCGCCGCCACCGCCGCCTTGCCCGAGCAAGAAAGGAGAGATAGACGGCTAGGGATGGGAGTGAGGGTTGACCCAATCGCTCCGAACACGACCGTTAACGGTCGTTAGTGCCTCCTTGTCACAGCTGTCTGTCGGCGAGTGATCGGCCACGTCAAAACGCTCTTAGAAAATGAATCAATGTTTTTTTGCCACTGTCAATTCTTTGCTACAGTATAAAGTGTCACGTTTTGTGAAGTGGTGGTTTACGAGAGCTATGACACTAATGTGGTGGTTCTATGCATTTTACTCATTTTCTACAAGACAATGAGAATAACAAAAGACTTGAGTGACTATGGCAGCTGAGGGACTGTTGAAGAGACGAGCGGATCTATCAAATAAATATAAGGTACGGGTCTAGGGGAACTCTTGGCTACCTTCAGGATAATTTGGTATCAAAGTTATCATAATAACCCATGGATGATGAATCCACCATCGATCTAAACTTTGCTTAGACTCCCGCCCGAATGCAGTATCACTGTTAAAGATATATTTGGGTTACTTGTATTTGGTAGTCTAGGATTTGTAATCCGTCTCCAATTTTATATTTAAGAGAGACTTCTTGTCCTTCAAGTCTTGTACTTAATATATACTCGCCCTCGAGGCTCAATAAAACATATTCCACCAATCTCTCTCCCTTCTAACAATGTCAAATGTGTGGCTATTTTCTGTTTGGGATTTCTGAATTCAGTTATGTGGCAGCTAAATAATGCATCCTTCATTTATGTTGCAGCAACTGGGCGACAAAGATAGACTCAGCACTCTCACTGATGATATTCTCCTGGCAATCCTGGAGAGACTCAGTTCACGTATGGCTGCAATGACGAGTGTGCTCTCTACACAGTGGAAGGCATCTTCCTTGGTTGCTGCCTGAGCTCAGCATCGATGTTAGGGATTTTGCTATCCGCCCCGTGCGCTAACCCTATTGATGCAAATGATATGGAGCAAGCTATGGCGTCTTTGACAAAAGCAACCAGGAGCTTGCTGGATAAGCAGCACAGAGAATACACCATCTCAAGTTTGCAGCTTAAGCTCTATCTGTTCAACACTTTCCTGTGCGAAGTTGGCCCACTGATTGGTGATGCAATCCACAGTGGTTTATTGAAAGATTTGGATCTCGATATTCTTGATGAGACAGAGCCTCTCGACCGTAGTGAGGATGAGATGCAACAGCCAGCTCAAGACATGGATGCTTTTTTCACTGCCTACCCTAGTGTGCTCCACTGCCTCACAAAGCTCTCTCTAAAAAATGTAGGCTTTGACAAATGGGACATGCACCATCTCCTGTTTGACTGCTGGAATCAATTGAAGCATCTAACCCTTCATCATTGTGATACTGGTTCCTACTCTCTCTTTAAGATTGATGCACCACACTCAAAACTCTGTGTTCTAGAAATCTGAAAGTGTCGCTTTCTGAGAATCGGCCTTCTCTGCCTCCCTAAATTGGAGAAGTTGGTTTGCGATACTTGGATATCTCAGTGTGCCCCGTTGACCTTTGGTTTTGTCACATCTCTTGGGGAATTAGAACTCTCATGTGGTTCAGATTGTGAGCAACTCGGATTTAAATTAAGTGAGCTTCTACATGGAGTAACAGGCATACGTACTCTCACATTGGATTTCCAAGGAGAAACCGTAAGTGCTACTTTATTTCTCTAAACGGTAGTTTATTTGATATTCATCATGTCGTCACATATATGAAAGTTATATCATGGATGTGTTTATGTATGATAGAAAACATATATAGCTGTAAATTCTTTTATGATCTCATTTATGTGCTTCCAAACTATCAATTCTTATTTTGTTAGTTTATTTAATGTTGTGATCAGCTTTGGTTGCAACCTGAAATGGAGGAACTCCGCACCGCATTCAGCAAGCTAAGTAAGCTGTTTGTACATGGTATATATTTGTTGAATTTGACATTCTATGGACGACGGTCTTTCTTGTGGCAGCACCATCTATTGAAATGTTGCATATTGAGGTGATGTCTTTCTCTGCATTTCTTTTCTTGTCCACATTTGGAGCTCTAGTGTTTCACAAATTTTAGTGGATAGTTATTTAAAACTTGGTTCAAATGACATATCTAATGAATCGGTTACACACATACAGGTGTGGGAACATACATGTGATGTGGGCGGGGCCAGACCCGCTTCCTACCATGACAGAAGGAATCCTCAGTGGGAAATGCACTTGGACAGCAGCTCCGAGAACAGGCTTCTGAAAGAGCTAGAATTCGCTGGATTTAAATCGCTTGAACAGCAGTTTACATTTATAAAATCCATGTTGGAATGATCTTCCAACTTGCAGAAGATAGTTCTGAGAGACGAGGAGCAGTGTGATGACTGCGAGGCCCTTAAGGTACCTCGTCCTTCGAGATTTCCGAGAAAGGAAGATGAGCAAGAAATGGTGGTTAAGCGGATTAGAGATGGCATGTTCTCGCCAGAGATAATTTTTTACGAGTAAGAAGAGAGATGACATATCTCATTCCAAACAATTTTTGATACTTATAATTACAAGGGGTCGGGATGTTCTATGTAGGCACAGACCTGTCTTACAACCAACACTATGAACAATCTGCAAGTAACACGCTCTTCACTGGAGATAACAAACGAAGCAAGAAGATGATATCTTTTGGTTACCCGCGGTGCAGTGGTTACTCTATGCAGCTCATCCATGGATTTCATCCAGACCATGCATTGAGAGAGTCGGTATTCATAATTCTCGGGTGTGCTGTCTCTGCACCGACCAATCTTGTCTTCTATCTGACTCGAGTCATCGTCTTTGTGTCTCGCACCATCTTCTTTCTGAAAATTTCATGAACAATAGACAGATCTTGAGACAAATCAGAGGCCTTTACAGCATGAAAATAACTGGGAAATAATTCCATGAACGATAGACCGATCTGGAGACGAATCAAACTAAAGAGGACAAGCTTACATAAGGACAGGGATGTCTGATTTGGGCCCAGGACGTGAGTTGTGGAGTGAGGTAGGCCATCTCTCGCCTGCTGCCGCCTCTGGTTTTTCATCTTGGCCACCTCGCCTTCTGCCACGTCTCCACCTCCACCTAAACAGACACGGAGAAGACAGCGCTCCACACCGTCAATGCCCACAGCAAGCAGCCTAACACCCTGCCGAGGGAACGCGACGTTGCTGCCAGGAACCTATCTGATGCTACTCCACAAAGACTACACCGACAAGCGACAACCACCTTGCCACACAGGAGAACAGAGCACGGCCTACCACCCAGGTTTTTTTTCCCTCTACGGACGCATCCCCACCAAAGTGGTAGAAACCAATGGGACACCTATGATAAGTCAGGACATGCAGGAGGAACCATGGCGGCTTATTGTGAGCTCGGCATTCCTAGCGAGGTGCCGTGGTTAGTAAGTGACGCACCAATTTTAGCGAGTCCTCCCGCTTATCGTCGGGGCCATCAGGAAATCAATGCTTTGAGCGGTCCCAGTGCTCAAATTCTAGGGATATAGTGGCTTTAAAGATGGATTAGCTGTTTGTTATATACAAATTTACGAGCAGATTTTGTGTGGCCGTTTATTTTCTCATATCTTGGTTTTCCTTGTTTCTTTCCAATTTTATGATTATGGCTAAATCACTAAACCGAGCACAGCAGGGCCACGGTCATGCGATGAATGAGAAGGTTATATGGAACCAGTATGAGCTCTTGTTATGCACATCCCGCCCTTCTTCCCCTAAGGTAATTTGATCCGGCAACGGTTCGCTTATTTCAGGTTGCATGGTTATCGTCTGATGTTTAGAGGTCAAGTTATGGACGCACAAGGAGGATAAAAGTAACCGTGCATTACTCCAGTTTCTTATCATCTTGGTTCTATATTTGTTGATGGTTTTAGCCAGGACGCTATATGGCTACATGATGAACCAAGTTTGTGCTTTGTCTCTTCATTTTTGTCTGTCCATAATTTCCTTCATTTTTTAAGGCGTCCGGTAAGGAGGAAAAGGAATAAATGATCATATCATCAGAGTCAGAGGTGTTATTTTTCTATAGTACTCCCTCTGTAAAGAAATATAAGAGCGTTTAGATCACTCTAGAAATGCCTGAATATTCTTCTAGTTGGTATAAACATCGATGATGTCCTTGCATTAGTCAGCTTATTATGAAAATTTGGCATACCCTACTGGACTAGGGCCCAACTGTCCACAACAATAGGACGGGACCAGTAGAATATAGGAGCAGGAGTTCCCAGCTTGAGACATCCACGAATTTCAGTCGGCATAAAGGACCATGCATGAATATCAAGTTTGGCAGGCAGCTGCGGGCACGGATTAGTACTTGCAACGCATGGGCACCCATTAATTCAATCGACGGACAGCACCGTGCATGAAAATCAAGTTTCAACCACTGACTAGCAGGCAGTTGTGGACTTGTGGCCACTGACTAGTACTACTACTACTGAACCAATTGCAACGCATGGTTAACAAGGCTATAAGATGCACCACCACCCAAGCAGTTTGTGCCAAGAGCATTTTCTGAGTTCTTGCGCTTGTGTACACATAGTTACATACCACAATGGCGAAATGCTGGCTGCTGCTCCTCCTCTTGGCGTTTCTCTTGCCAGCGGCGCACGCTAAGTCATGCCACCCTAACGACCTCTGTGCGTTGCGGGGCTTTGCCGGGTACCTCGGCGGCGGGGGCGTCCTTCTCCGTGCCGAGTGGTCTGGCGCCTCATGCTTCCAGATGGCAACGGGGACGAAACCCATCGGGTTTTGCCTTCCCGAACCCATCCCCACGAGAACATCGCAAACCCATCCCCGTCCCCATCACCATGTGCGGGGCTAGTTTTTCGCCCGTCCTCTAAACCCATCGGGTTTCGGGGAACCCACGGGGAACCCATGAGAAAATAAAAATATTTAAACAAACATAGTGGCGACAAAGAATAACATTTGAATAGCAACAACACTCTGTCATATCCGGAGACAACAACACTGTCATATCTGGGAACAACAACACTCTATCCGGGACCAACAACACAGTCGTATCTGGGAGCAACAATGTCCTAACTGGCAGCAACCATGTTGTATCTGGCAGCAATAATGTTGTAAGTGATACCAGCCATGTCGTAAATGGGAGCAACAATACTGTATCCGGGAGGAGCAATATGGTAAACCGGAACAACAATATTGTATCTGGGAGTAACCATGTCGTATCTGGGAACAACAAAGTCGTAACTGGAGGTTAATGATCTGTCAGTGGATTGATTCCATCTTCCCTGACGGTGCTCATTACCTTGTCCAGGTTCAGTGTGGCTTACAATCACTTGGTGGGGCCAATCGCGTTTGTAACTTCATGGATATAGCATCCTATTCCTACTACTTTAAATAAAAGTAATCCCTAAAATGTCTACAGTTTTTTTACATAAAAATGCTGACCTGAACAGCAATAGGCGGCTTATAGCTGATGTAGACCAAGTGTGTTTGCTTATTATATACAAATATTGCATCGTGTATGTCTAGATGTGGTTTCTTAATCTCTTCTTCTATGTGTTGTGTGATGCTTTCTTATTAAGCTTAATGTCAGCTGGTTATATGCATCACTTTGAGATGTTTGGATGAAGGAATGGAGCAAAAGAGTAGAGATTAATGTTGTTGGCATCAGGTCACTTATGTAGTGCTACAACATTAATGCATATCTACTCCCTCATTGTGTTGACATCAGCTCAGTTGTACTGTACGGGGATGGATACGGATACGGGGCTATGGATAAGGCAGTGTAGAGATACAACGTTTTAGAAAACATAGCCACACCGGGATATGTTAGTTATCTGTGATGTATCCTTCATTGCGCTGCAATTCACGTTCTGTTATTACACCTATCCTACAGAAAATTGGGGAGCTAGCTGCCACTTTTGTGTCTGTTCAACATGTTGGGATATCTGATAATGTCCCTGCTTATTTTTGTGCAAAGCATGCTAGCACTTTGGAGGAGACGAATAGTTCGCTTGATGTAAGCCGGGTCTTCCTAGTTTCTAGCATGTTGGATGATTGTAATTGGATGTTAATTTCTTAGTGAAGCTTCCATGGTTCGATAATAAAAATGTCGTATAATGGAGCTATTATGCAACAGGTGTATATTTGTCTATTAGGAAGAGCAACGATGTTGTATTTCATTGATGATGAAGAAGAAACATTACCAGGCCCGTAGCAGACACCTGTGCAGCATGTCCGACTGCACAGGGCCCCTAGCACTACAACTTAATGATTAATCAAGGCACGGGGTACTAAAACGTATTCATTGGGAACATGCACCACAACTCACAGCTACTCGATCTCATGCACGCCTCTCCTCCTTTCGATAACTTCTCCTTCTGTTTCTTTGTATTCTCTTTAACTTCCAGCGAGCAGTGCAAATCCCGTCCTCCATCGATGGCTGGTAGATTAATTCCTTCAAGGTATGCTCCATCCTCAGTCCAACATCTATTTATTCGGCGTGTTCTTCTCGATTTCTCATGTCTACTATGTTTCTTCATATTACATTGTTGCTTGCTACCTATGCTGCCCGACTAGAGCTTTAACCAGGCTACTAGACGCATTGCCTTTGGCCCGGCCCCATATGGTCTTCTTCCCAAGTTCTTTTCATTCCTTTTCGTTTCTATGTTCTATTTCTTTCCTTTTTGTGGGAATATATGTTCTATTTCTAACACATCATAAGTTTTTTACCGAACTAATCACTTGATCTAAAACTTGTGATCTGGATAAGTTTTTGACAAAATAATCAAATGATATTTTGGAGAAGATTTCTTATGAAAAACAAATCGAAGATTTGTGACAGGGAATGCTAGTAGGATGGCATGCTTCTGCTAAATAACGTACTAATTTTGAGTTTTGAGAATCGCCTTTTGAGTATAAAATTTTATTCCCGTAATTGCCACTAGTTATATCAAGGGCCTAATTTTGGATTTGGCACGGTGCCCCCGTTTTCTTGGGTACGGCCCTGAACAACATCGAAAGCTCGTGAGGAACACACAGGCACAATGACAACACAACACAACTGCACTACTATTATGTACCCCTTAAGCCCGTGAGGCACGACTGATAGGGTTCAGTTTGACCTCTAACACGGAGAAAACAAAGTTTCTTTTGTGAGTGTAAAAGTGTTTTATTCCAGGATTATATTGTTACAGTCCAGAGGCAAGAATTTCTCAGTACATTGGGATGTCTAGAATTTCTCAGTACATTGGGATGTCTGTGTAGCAACACAGCTGTGCTACTCTTTGTACGGCTATATCTCGTCAAGAGGCAAGTATTTTTGTTTTCCTACTGTTTCAACAGCTAGGCCCCACACATCAAAGAAATAAGTTTGAAAGGAAACTTTGATTCATTTATTGATTTTGGATAAAGCAATTGGTGACTTTTGCCTTTGTGACAGGCGTCACAAACAAATTCATTGTTAAAAAAACTAACACATCGGAGCTTGGCTAATTTTTCCCCTAACAATAGTGGATGACGGATGCCCTAAATGTCGGTGCCACCTTGATATGTCCATTTTGCATCATGTTTTCCTACTGTTATTTATGATGTTTTCATGCATAATAATGCTTTTTGGAGTAATTCTAATGCCTTTTCTCTCATAATATGTAAGGTTCACACAAAGAGGGTGAATAGCGGCAGCTGGAATTCTGGACCTGAAAAAGCTACATCAGGCCACCTATTCCGCACAACTCCAAATGAGCTGAAACTTCATGGAGTTTTTTATGAAATATATAAAAAACTATTGGAGCAAATAACTATTAGAGGGGGCCCACCAGGTGGGCACAATCCACCTGGGCATGCCCTGGTGGGTTATGCCCTCCTCGGCCCACCTCCGGTGCCCCTCTTCTGGTATATAAGTCATTTTGACCTAGAAAAAAAATGGAGAGAGGACTTTCGGGATGAAGCGCCGCCGTCTCGAGATGGAACTTGGGCAGGAGCACTTTTGCCCTCCGGCGAAGCGATTCCGTCGGGGGAACTTCCCTCCTGGAGGGGGAAATCATCGTCATCATCATCACCAACAACTCTCCCATCTTGGGAAGGGCAATCTCCATCAATCTCTAAAACCCTATTTCATCTCTTGTGTTCAATCTTTCTACCGAAACCTTAGATTGGTGCTTGTGGGTGACTAGTAGTGTTGATTAGATCTTGTAGTTGATTACTATATGGTTTACTTGGTGGAAGATTATATGTCCGGATCCATTATGCTATCTAATACCCCTCTGATCTTGAGCATGATTATCATTTATGAGTAGCTACTTTTGTTCTTGAGGTCACGGGAGAAATCTTGTTGCAAGTAATCATGTGAACTTGATATGTGCTTGATATTTTGGTGGTATGTATGTTGTGATTCCCTTAGTGGTGTCATGTGAACGTCGACTACATGGCACTTCACCATATTTGGGCCTAAGGGAATGCATTGTGGAGTAGTTATTAGATGATGGGTTGTGAGAGTGACAGAAGCTTAAACCCTAGTTTATGCGCTACTTCGTAAGGGATGGATTTGGATCCAAAAGTTTAATGCTATGGTTAGATTTTATCTTAATACTTTTCTCGTAGTTGTGGATGCTTGCGAGGGGGTTAACCATAAGTAGGAGGTTTGTTTAAGTAAGAATATCACCTAAGCACCAGTCCACCCACATATCAAATTATTAAAGTAGCAAACACGAATCAAACCAACATGATGAAAGTGACTAGATGAAATTCTTGTGTACCCTCAAGAATGTTTTGCTTATCATAAGAGACCGTTTTGGCATGTCCTTTGCCTCAAAAGGATTGAGCTCCTTTGCTGCACTTTTGTTACCGTTGTCGTTACTTGCTCGTTACAAATTATCTTGCTATCAAACTACTCGTTACTTATAATTCCAGTGCTTGTAGAGAATACCTTGCTGAAAACCGTTTGTCATTTCTTTCTGCTCCTCGTTGGGTTCAACACTCTTAATTATCAAAAGCACTACGATTGATCCCCTATACTTGTGGGTCATCGCACCCACCCGAAGAGGATTTGCTGGCACCGAGTACTTGCTTCTTGGCATCTTGTCCCATGTGCTTGCTAGGGTATATACCTGTCTGATAACCCACAAGTATAGGGGTCGCAACTGTTTTTGAGGGTAGAGTATTCAACCCAAATTTATTGATTCGGCACAAGGGGATCCAAAGAATATTCTCAAGTATTAGTAGCTGAGTTGTCAATTCAACCACACCTGGAAACTTAATATCTGTAGCAAGGAATTTAATAGCAAAGTAATATGATAGTAGTGGTAACGATGGCAAAAGGTAACGGTAGCAAAAGTAATATTTTTGGATTTTATAGTGATGGTAACAGTAGCAGCGGAAAAGTAAATAAGCGAAGAACAATATAGGAAAAACTCGTAGGCATTGGATCGGTGATGGAGAATTATGCCGGATGCGATCGATCATGTAACAGTCATAACATACACAGAACTAGCTTCAGTTCATCAATGTAATGTAGGCATGTATTCCGAATATAGTCATACGTGCTTATGGAAAAGAACTTGCATGACATATTTTGTCCTACCCTCCCGTGGCAGCGGGGTCCTAACGGAAACTAAGGGATATTAAGGCCTCCTTTTAATAGAGTACCAGACCAAAGAATTAACACATAGTGAATACATGAACTACTCAAACTACAGTCATCACCGGTAAGTATCCCGATTATTGTCACTTCGGGGTTAACGGATCATAATACATAATAGGTGACTATAGACTTGCAAGATAGGATCAAGAACTCTCATATATTCATGAAAACATAATAGGTTCAGATCTGAAATCATGGCACTCGGGCCCTAGTAACAAGCATTAAGCATAGCAAAGTCATAGCAACATCGGTCTCAGAACATAGTGGATACTAGGGATCAAACCCTAACAAAACTAACTCGATTACATGATAAATCTCATCCAACCCATCACCGTCCAGCAAATCTACGATGGAATTACTCACGCACGGCGGTGAGCATAATGAAATTGGCGATGAAGGAAGGTTGATGATGACGATGGCGAAGGATTCCCCTCTCCGGAGCCCCGAACGGACTCCGGATCAGCCCTCCCGAGAGAGTTTAGGGATTGGCGGCGGCTCCGTATCGTAAAACGCGATGAATCCTTCTCTCTGATTTTTTTCTCCCCGAAAGTGAATATATGGAGTCAAGGTTGAGGTAGGTGGAGCGTCAGGGGGCCCATGAGGCAGGGGGGCGCGCCTAGGGGGGTAGGGCGCGCCCCCACCCTCATGGACAGGTGGTGGGCCCCCTGACGTGGATCTTTCTTCCAGTATTTTTTTTATATTCCAAAATAATTCTCCGTTGATTTTCAGGTCATTCCGATAACTTTTATTTCTGCACAAAAATAACACCATGGCAATTCTGCTGAAAACAGCGTCATTCCAGGTTAGTTCCATTCAAATCATGCAAGTTAGAGTCCAAAATAAGGGCAAAAGTGTTTGGAAAAGTAGATACGACGGAGACGTATCAACTCCCCCAAGCTTAAACCTTTTACTTGTCCTCAAGCAATTCAGTTGATAAACTGAAAGTGATAAAGAAAAACTTTTACAAACTATGTTTGCTCTTGTTGTTGTAAATATGTAAAGCCAGCATTTAGGTTTTCAGCAAAGATTATGAACTAACCATATTCACAATAACATTTAGGTCTCATGTTTACTCATATCAATGGCATAATCAGCTAGCGAGCAATAATAACAAATCTCGGATGACAACACTTTCTCAAAATAATCATGATATGATATGACAAGATGGTATCTCGCTAGCCCTTTCTGAGATCGCAAAATATAAATGCAGAGCACCTTTAAGGATCAATGACTGACTAGACTTTGTAATTCATGGTAAAAAAGATCCAGTCAAGTCACACTACTAGGAAAAGGGCTATAGATGAAATTGACACTAATGGCGCACCAGACATGTGGTGCGCCACTACTATATACTAATGGCGCACCATGTGTTGGTGCACCATTAGTGTCCAAATACTAATGGCGCACCACATCCACGGTGCGCCATTAGTAACAAGATTTTTTTAATTTTTTTCAAAACTAGTAATGTCGCAGTAGGGGATAGTGCGCCATTACTAGTTAAACTAGTAATGGCGCACCACATCCACGGTGCGCCATTAGTAATTTTTTTTCAATTTTTTTTATTTTTTTTCAAAACTAGTAATGGCGCACCAGGGGATAGTGGCGCACCACTCCCACGATGCGCCATTACTAACTTGGCCCAAAAATTCCCTCGCATGCACCCCCCCCGGTGGACTGCCTTTTCAGTTTTAAAAAAATAAAAGGAAATGATGAAAATGTCAAAAAAATAAAAGAAAATAAGTTTTCCATGTGATATGTGGTCTAGTTGTTGGGAAAATTTACAAAAATGAATTTCGACTTTATTTGCAAAATCTCTCCGGAATTTGTAAAATGGGCATAACTTTTGCATACGAATTCAGATTAAAAAGTTTTCTATATGAAAATCCATCTACTCGAAAAATCATCTACTTTTGCAGAACTTTTCCCCGTTAAACATTTTCAAAAACCTAACAGAAAAAAGTTACAGGGCTTTTAAGATCTGGAGACAAAAAAATTCAAAAAATTTCAAACTTACTAGTGGCGCACCAGTAATAGAAAAAAAATTAGCTTCAAATTTTTTTCAGGATTTTTTTTTAAAATATGATACGTAATATGAACGGAAGTTTGAAATATTTTTTCAAAATTTCATCACACTCATGAACATGAACAAAGTCCTAAACATCAACAAGGTTTAATAGGATTGATATGCTAGATATATCAACAAGTGCCTTTGAAGTGAGCTGGTGCTGGGGTTGGATAGAACTTTGAAGTTAAGCATGCTTGAAAAATAAAAAGATGAAAAAAAATTGAAAAAAATTATTACTAATAGCGCACTTCTATGTGGTGCGCCATTACTAAGTCAGATAGTAATGGCGCACCTCTAGACATACTAATGGCGCACTACAGGTGCGCCATTAGTATCTGGTATACTAATGGCATACCAGTGGTGCGCCATTTGTAAAAAATACTAGTGGCGTGGTACTAGTGGCGCACCAGTAGTGCGCCATTAGTAGGCAAAACGGATGCGCCACTAGTAGGCCTTTTCCTAGTAGTGTCATACTCAATGTAAACTAATAATAATGGATGCAAATGACAATGGTGCTCTCCAACTGGTGCTTTTTAATAAGAGGGTGATGACTCAACATAAAAGTAAATAGATAGGCCCTTCGCAGAGGGAAGCAAAGATTTGTAGAGGTGCCAGAGCTCGGTTTTGAAATAGATATAAATAATATTTTGAGCGGTATATTTTCATTGTCAACATAACAACCGAGAGATCTTGATATCTTCCATGCTACACACATTATAGCCGGTTCCCAAACAGAATGGTAAAGTTTATACCCCCCCTCCACCAATAAGCATCAATCCATGGCTTGCTCGAAACAATGAGTGCCTCCAACTAACAAGAGTCCCGGGGGAGTTTTGTTTGCAGTTAATTTGATTTGATTTGCATAAAGCATGGGACTGGGCATCCCGGTGACCAGCCATTTTCTCGTGAGTGAGGAGCGGAGTCCACTCCTCTTGAGAATAACCCGCCTAGCATGGAAGATACATACAACCCTAGTTGATACATGAGTTATTTGAGCATACAAAACAGAATGTTTTTTTGAAGGTTTAGAGTTTGGCACGTACAAATTTACTTGGAACGGCAGGTAGATACCGTATATAGGTAGGTATGGTGGACTCATATGGAACAACTTTGGGGTTTATGGAATTGGATGCACAAGCAGTATTCCCGCTTAGTACAAGTGAAGGCTAGCAAAAGACTAGGAAGCGACCAGTTAGAGAGCGACAACAGTCATGAACATGCATTAAAATTAATCAACACCGAATGCAAGCATGAGTATGATATAATGCACCATGAACATAAATATCGTAGAGTCTATGTTGATTTTGTTTCAACTACATGCGTGAACATGTGCCAAGTCAAGCCACTCGAATCGTTCAAAAGAGGATACCACCCTATCATACCACATCACAACCATTTTGATAGCATGTTGGCACTCAAGTTAAACCATTATAAACTCCTAGCTAATTAAACATGGCATAAGCAACTATAATCTCTAATTGTCATTGCAAATATGTTTTTTTTCATAATAGGCTGAATCAGGAATGATGAACTAATCATATTTACAAAAACAAGAGAGGTCAAGTTCATACCAGCTTTTCTCATCTCAATAAGTTCATCATATAATCATAATTATTGCCTTTCACTTGCACGACTGAATAGTGTGGATAACAATAGTGCACGTCCATTGGACTAAGCTGGAATCTGTAAACATTCAATTCAAGAAAGAAGACAAGGTAATATGGGCTCTTTGTTAGATCAACAATAATGCATATGAGAGCCACTCAACATTTTCATTATGGTCTTCTCCTCTCAACCCCCAAAGAACAAGAAAAGAAATAAAACTATTTACACAGGAAAGCTCCCAACAAGCAAAAGAAGAACGAGAAATCTTTTTGGGTTTTCTTTTTAGTTACTACTACTACAACATGAAAAGTAAACTAACTAAAAGCTACAAGTAATTTTTTTGGTTTTTCTTAAGGTTTATCAAACACACAAGAAGAAAGCATAAAAAGGGAAAATAAACTAGCATGGATGATACAGTGAAAAAGTATGAGCACCGACAACTAGCATGAGTGTGTGAACATAAATGTAATGTCGGTGAGAAATACATACTCCCCCAAACTTAGGATTTTGGCCTAAGTTGGTCTATGGCCACGGCTGGCCTGGTGGATATCCAAAGTTGTAGTTGGGGTCGTACTGAGAAGAATCCCCCTGGTGCCACTGGTTGGCAGTCTCTTCCGGATTCCACTGACAAACAGACTGCCGGTGAGGATCAAATTGTGGTTCCGGCTCTGGCTCTGTAGCTGGTGTGGGGTTTCGGTAGGCGTGAATGGCCTCCGGCGGAACAAGGTACTTGCCTGCAGATAAGTCAAACAAGGAAGGATAAGACAAAGTAATAGTCTCAGGGTGATTTTATCAAATATCAGCTTGTACTTAAGCATCTTTTCCTTATTCTTAACGATAAAATCATGTGCTACCATACTCTTATAGTCTAGAAAAACAGGAGGCATCAACTTCTCTTCCTTCTCATAATGCCTAATAGGTATGTTAAAGTGTGCGGCGAGGCGCGAGGCGAAGATACCTTCTAAGATGGGGCCCTTAGTACGGTTAAGTTTAACTGCTTTGCAACAATAGCGCCCATACTAAATGTGCCATCACGGAACAAGGCATGGCACAGAATAACAATATCAGGGGCACTAAGGTTGCCACAGTTTCCGCGACTAATTAAACATCTACTAGCAAATATTGCAAAGTAACGTAAAACAGGAAAATGTATGCTAGTAATTCTTGCATCGAAAACTTTCCTCATTTCCCCTACAACAATTGTATCAATAAACCCTTCCATATCGTCACGATATGGTTCCTCTACACTGCCCTCGAAAGGGATCAAACAAATCCGACAAATATCACGAAGTGACATCTCCTTATGCTCATAATATAAATAAAATTCCACCGTAGGTGGTGAGCTCCTAGCATGGAAATGTAAGTTTTGCATAAAGATATTGGTGAGTAAGAGATACTGTTCGCGTTGGTCATGGAGGAAGGCGGTGAGGCCTGCATTCTTAGCCAACTCATAGAAATCATCATAAATCCCGGCTGCTATCAAGAAATCATCACAAGGCCATTCACACAGCCGGACCTCCGCGGTGCGAGAGAGATTATACTTGGGCTTCTTGTTCTCTTCACTTTGTTTATCCTTCGAGCTTCGGCTCGATGAGCCCCTCAAAGATCTCCTCATCTTTTTCTTATTTTTTTTTGAAATTTTTAGCAACTTCAAAATAAAAGTGAACCAAATCAACAAAATTGATAGCAACTACTCTTACAAGTGCCTAGAGACTATATCATGCATTAGAACTACTTGGGACCATATAAATTTGACATGCAAGCTCAAGAACAGGGTCACCTAGGCAGAAAATTTTTGCAACGAATAAAGCACTAGAATAAAAACTAATTGGACCATTGGAGGAGTCACATACCAAAGAACAATCCCCCAAAGAAGTTTTGTGAATGGAGTTTTGAGCAAGGAGATCGAAAATGGCAGCAAGATGAGCTAGAACTCGTACTTGAGCTGGTTAGTGATTTTTGTGGGAGGAAGAAGGAGTGTGTGGTGGCTGGAATAAGTGTAGAGGAGCCACCGTGGGCCCACGAGGCAGGGGGGCGCGCCCAGGGGGTAGGGCGTGCCCTCCACCCTCGTGGGCACGTGGCTGCTCCCCCTGCTGTGTTTTCAATGCCAGATATTCTCAAATATTCTAGAAAAAATCATATTTAATTTTCAGGGCATTTGGAGAACCTTTATTTTCGGGGTATTTTTTTATTACATTGATAATTCAGAAAACAGATAGAAAAATACTATTTTTGCTTTATTTACTATAAATAACAGAATTAAAAAGAGGGTACAGAGAGTTGTGTTTTCTAAATTCATCCATCTCATGCTCATCAAAAGGAATCCACTAACAAGGTTGATCAGGTCTTGTTAACAAACTCATTTCGAATGACATGAAACTAGAGAATTTTCGAATAACACTAGGTTACCTCAACGGGGATATGCATGTCCCCAACAATAAGAATATCATATTTCTTCTTGACAGTAGGAAGAGGAAATTCAAAACCTCCAATAGTGATTGTTGAAATTTTTCCAATAGAATTGATACTGTGGACTTGAGGTTGTTTCCTCGGAAAGTGTACCGTGTGCTCATTACCATTAACATAAAAAGTGACATTGCCTTTGGTGCAATCAATAACAGCCCCTGCAGTATTCAAAAAGGGTCTTCCAAGAATAATAGACATACTATCGTCCTCGGGAATATCAACAATAACAAAGTCCGTTAAATTAGTAACGTTTGCAACCACAACAGGCACATCCTCACAAATACCGACAGGTATAGCAGTTGATTTATCAGCCATTTGCAAAGATATTTCAGTAGGTGTCAACTTATTCAAATCAAGTCTACGATATAAAGAGAGAGCCATAACACTAACACCGGCTCCAAGATCACATAAAAGCAGTTTTAACATAGTTTCTTTTAATGGAGCATGGTATAGTTGGTACTCCTGGATCTCCAAGTTTCTTTGGTATTCCACCCTTAAAAGTAGTCTCATCATAATCATACATGGTATATTTGAACATACAAATAGTCTCATAATCATCATCCAACACAATGTGGTCTCTCGTCATCATCTCGAAAATAACGATACATGCAAGTCTCGAATACTTGCAACTACAACGTCATCCATCTAAACAATGATGTACGTGAGAAGTGCTATCACTATGAGTGATAGTGGAACTATGCAGTACATGAGGCGGCGAATATGAGGCCTCTCTCGCGCTAGCGTGTACCTCAAGTAACTAGCGTGTGCTTCTTGTCTGCTTTTGAAGCCTTTATGGCTGGCGCCCGAGACCCCCTCCACTTGCGCCTGACACTCATAGCACTCGTCATACACTCTCGGAACCTTCCCTTCGTACACGATATAGCACTCCTTCACCATCAAGAATCTAGGTACCTGTTAGAGATGCATCTTCATCAAGAGAATGTACGATCATATGCAACAAAATATACTAGAGCAACACGAAAAATAAAGGGTTAGCAACTAGATGCAACATATAGTATGCAAACTAATTAAATAGAGGTATGCGTGTCGTCATACCCAAACTAACAAAGTAGCGTTACGCAAGTTTGGCAGGGTCCGTGGACATCACAAAGTTTAATCGCTACAGAAAGTATACAAGTTCAACCGACACATATCATCATCATCGGCATCGTAAATCACTAGAAGTTCCATCCGTCCATATCATGAAGGATGGACCCTAGCTTATTGGACGGCGTGAGGTCATGACATTGCATGCCTATGCGCGTTCGGACGCCAGCTCGTGATATAGGGTCGTGGTGGAACATCCCCTTCTCATCGACGACTTCTTTCATGATGATCATCGCAATGCCCCTTTGGATGCGAAAGAAGTCATCTCTAAGTTTATAATCTGCTTCTCCATGAGATTCTACCCACTTGCGGATATGATCATCGTTTCTGGTTGTCATACGAAGCTTTTGGGTATCCATGTTGAACTCAATCATGAGATGGAGGAGGTAGAATCCATCTTTCTTGCTTGGTTTTGGGACATGGATGCAGCAGAAGTTAGCTTTATGCGAGAAACCCAACTTCTTGTTCCTTTGTTTCCTGATTTGCAGGTGGCCACCCCTAATGCTGAAGCCTTGGAGAGCATCGTCTAGAATATTCATTATGTGGGTGTAGTCCTTCTTCTCGTAGTCTCTGGTAGGGTTGAAATACATGACATGGGAGACTCACGGGTAAAGAACGATAAGGACGGCGCGATCGTTGCTGCGGGGGAAATACACCTCAAATTATTCTCCATATCAGCGAGAAGGAATGATTGAAATGTACGAAAGGGTTGTCTGGAACTAACTTACTTTGGATGATAATGCAGGAGGACAATTTCCTGGTCCTTATTCTGTACCATGAAGTTTTGGAGGTACTCCCTAGCAGTTTCACGCTCAAAGTCACCGAGACTCAAGAAAGACTCGTGCATGTAGTACGGATCCGCCACACAGATTTGCGAGACTTCTTCTCTCTTCATGATGGAGCTCATACATAGCGCAAAAAGATGAACGATTGTAAAATCGAGCCGCCTTGTCCAAAACATCTCAAAGATATGGTCAAACCACAGGAAGAACACCTCCGCGGGCCGTGTGTCGATGTAGCACTTCCCCTCAGGCACACGAGCCACGTATTGTCAGATATCCTGGATCCTTCGAGGCTAGTAGGCTTTTCTCAGTTGACAGCACATGGTTGTGCAGTCTCCTGAGATCCCCTGATAGTACCTCCAGCGGTTTTGCCGGTAGCATCGGCTCGCCCGTGAGATGGAACATGGCCACACCTTTCACGGGTGCACGCTCTTCAGAATCCACCGTCTGGCTGCTATGTGCTCTGGCTTATTTGGAGGCAGCTGATGGCAGCGGGAACTACGTCGGTATTTCCCCGGAGAGGGAGGGATGATGCAACACAGTGGCGGTAGGTATTTCCCTCAATTATGAAACCAAGGTTATCGAACTAGTAGGAGAACCAATAAACACAACGTAAAGAGCCCCTGCACACAAATAACAACACCTTGCAACCCGGCGTGTTAAAGGGGTTGTCAATCCCTTTCGGGTAGCGACGCCAGAAATTCATGCGTGGCGGTAAAAAGGTTGTAAGAGATTGGATAAATAGATCACAAATAAAATAAAGTGCAGCAAAGAATTTTTGTATTTTTGGTTTAATAGATCTGAAAATAAAAGCAAGGAAAAAGAAGATCGCAAAGGCAAGTATATTAGAAATAAGACCCGGGTGCCATAGGTTTCACTAGTGGCTTCTCTCAAGAAAAATAGCAAATGGTGGGTAAACAAATTACTATTGGGCAATTGATAGAACTTTAAATAATTATGACGATATTCAGGCAATCATCATTACATAGGCATCACGTCCAAGATTAGTAGACCGACTCCTGCCTGCATCTACTACTATTGCTCCACACATCGACCGCTATCCAACATGCATCTAGTGTATTAAGTTCATGGAAAAACGGAGTAATGCAATAAGAATGATGATATGATGTAGACAAGATCCGTTTATCTATATGGCGGTAGATATAGATCTCGTCTTTTTATCCTTAGTAGCAACGATACATACGTGTCGGTTCCCTTTCGTTCATTGGGATCAAGCACCGTAAGATCGAACCCACTACCGAGCACCTCTTCCCATTGCAAGATAAATAGATCAAGTTGGCCAGACACAACCCAAATGTCGGAGAAGAAATACGAGGCTATAAGAGATCACACATAAAAGAGATAAAAGAAACTCAAATACTTTCGTGGATATAAAAACATAGATCTGATCATAAACTCGAAGTTCATCCATCCCAACAAACACACCACAAAAGAGTTACATCATATGGATCTCTAAGAGACCATTGTATTGAGGATCAATAGAGAGAGATGAAGCCATCTAGCTACTAACTATGGACCCGAAGGTCTACAAAGAACTACTCACGCATCATCGGAGAGGCACCAATGGAAGTGGTGAACCCCTCCGTGATGGTGTCTAGATTGGATCTGGTGATTCTGGACTCTGCGGCGGCTGGATGAATATTTCGTCGACTCCCCTAGGGTTCTGGGATTTTTGGGGGTATTTATAGAGCAAAGAGGCAGTCCGGGGGGCACCTGAGGTGGGCACAACCCAGCAGGGCGCGCCAGGGCCTCCTGGCGTGCCCTGGTGGGTTGTGCCCCCCTCGGGGCACCCCCAGGTGCAACCAGAGCCCATCTGCTTCATTTTGGCCCATAAAAAATCATCGTAAAGTTTCGTTCCATTTGGACTCCGTTTGATATTGATTTCCTGCGATGTAAAAAACATGGAAATAACAGGAACTGGCACTAGGCACTATGTCAATAGGTTAGTACCAAGAAATGATATAAAATGACTATAAATGATTATAAAACATTCACGATTGACAATAAAACAGAATAGAACAATAAAAAATTATATATATATTGGAGACGTATCAGCAGCTATCTTTCCCGGTCTCTTCCTCTCTTTTTTCTTAGGCACACCTTCCATACCCTTCCTTAACCCCTGCCCCAGTGTTGCCGGGCTAAGCACTGTGCGACCCCCAGCTAGTTGAGCCTGTGTTGAGGCGGCATCTTCAGGCTTGTCATGTGAGGATTTCATGAAGAGAGACTTCTTGCAATCCCTGCTATGAGGTTCCTTCCCGGACAGATCATCCATATCCTCATTAGCATGCTGATAGCCCGATTCGTCATATGGTTGACTCATAATATCTAAGTCACCCTCATACGTGTTTGTATTGAGGAAACCTATTGGGTCCTCCGTCTCCTCCGTCTCATCATCCATTCTCTGTTCTACGAGACCGATTACATCAGCCAGTACTATTGCACCCCCTTCATCACGTCGTCCGCCGCTCTCACCCGACACTACAAGAGCTGGTAATTGCATAGGCAGGGTGGTGTTATCCATACATGCTTGTTGATGTGTGGTTATTGCTGTGTGATACGTCCCCAACATATCTATAAGTTTTGATTGTTCCATCCTATTATATTATCTGTTTTGGATGTTTATGGGCTTTATTATGCACTTCTATATTATTTTTGGGACTAACCTATTAACCGAAAGCCCAGTGCAAATTGCTATTTTTTTGCCTATTTCAGTGTTTCGTAGAAAAGGAATATCAAACGGAATCCAAACGGAATGAAACCTTCGCGAGGATCTTCTTTGGAACAAACGCAATCCAGGAGACTTGGAGTGGACGTCAAGGAAGCAGCGAGGTGGCCACGAGGTAGGGCGGTGCGCCCCCCACCCTCATGGGCCCCTCGCAGCTCCACCGACCTACTTCTTTTGCCTATATATACTCTTATACCCTAAAAACATCCGGGGGAGCCACGAAACCACTTTTCCACCGCTGCAGCCTTCTGTACCCGTGAGATCCCATCTGGGGACCTTTTCCGGTGATCTGCCGACGGGGGGTTCGATCACGGAGGGCTTCTACATCAACACCATAGCCTCTCCGATGATGTGTGAGTAGTTTACCATAGATCTTCGGGTCCATAGTTATTAGCTATATGTGGTCTTCTCTCTCTTTGGATCTCAATACAAAGTTCTCCTCGATGTTCTTGGAGATCTATTCGATGTAATTCTTTTTACGGTATGTTTGCCGAGATCCAATGAATTGTGGGTTTATGATTAAGATTATCTATGAACAATATTTGATTCTTCTCTGAATTCTTATATGCATGATTTGATATCTTTGCAAGTCTCTTCAAATTATTAGTTTGGTTTGGCCTACTAGATTGATCTTTCTTGCAATGGGAGAAGTGCTTAGCTTTGGGTTTAATCTTGCGGTGTCCTTTCCCAGTGACAGCAGGGGCAGCAAGGCACGTATTGTATTGTTGCCATCGAGGATAAAAAGATGGGGTTTATATCATATTGCTTGAGTTTATCCCTCTAGATCATGTCATCTTGCCTAATGCGTTACTCTGTTCTTTTGAACTTAATACTCTAGATGCATGTTGGATAGCGGTCGATGTGTGGAGTAATAGTAGTAGATGCAGAATCGTTTTGGTCTACTTGACACGGACGTGATTCCTATGTTCGTGATCATGCCTAGATATCATCATAACTATGCGCTTTTCTAACAATTGCTTGTTAGTAATTTGTTCACCCACCGTAATATATGCTATCTTGAGAGACGCCACTAGTGAAACCTATGGCCCCCGGGTCTACTTTACATCATATAAGCTTCCGATCTACAATTTTAGTTTACTATTTATTTTGCAATCTTTACTTTTCAATCTATACAACAAAAATTCCAAAAATATTTATCTTATTATCTCTATCAGATCTCACTTTCGTAAGTGATCGTGAAGGGATTAACAACCCCTTTATCGCGTTGGTTGCGAGGTTCTTGTTTGTTTCTGCAGGTACTAGGTGACTTGCGTGTAGTCTCCTACTGGATTGATACCTTGGTTCTCAAAAACTGAGGGAAATACTTACGCTACTTTGCTGCATCACCCTTTCCCCTTTAAGGGAAAACCAACAGATTCTCAAGAGGTAGCAAGAAGGATTTCTGGCGCCGTTGCCGAGGAGATCTACGCCAAGTCAAGATATACCAAGTACCCATCACAAACTCTTTTCCCTCGCATTACATTATTTGCCATTTGCCTCTCGTTTTCCTCTCCCCCACTTCACCCTTGTCGTTTTATTCGCCTCTTTTCCATTTTTCCTTTTTCTGTTTGTCTCTTTTTGCTTGCCTCTTGTGTGTCTTCTTGCCGTGATGGCCTTGCCTAAAAATGTTGATCCTCACCTTAGAAGGTTGGAAGAAATTGAGAACAATGTTAGAAGCTTTATGTCTTTGCAATTTGAGCATTATAATTTCATCAGAAACGAGCTTAAAGAACAAAAACAATTATGGAGTACATGAATAAAGAGCTTGATGATATGTCTAAGGAATCTTATGGTTTGGAATCTCAGTTTGCCCATCTTGAAAATTTAGTAGGACAAATTTCGGATAAGCAAGCCACCTTAGTTAATATGATGGCCGCTAAACCGGAAGATCTAGAGGATAATAAAGATGAAGATCTAAAAGTGATTGGTGTGTCTCCTATTAATTCTTTGTTTGCCAATATGAATCTTAATAAATATGGGACTGGAGATGAGTCAACTTTAGTTAGAAGGCGTCCCAATGATTCGGAGTTTTTAGATCTTGATGCAAAAATTGGTAAAAGTGGGATTGAAGAGGTCAAAACTTTACATAGCAATGCACCCACTATTTTGGATTTCCAGGAATTTAATTATGATAATTGCTCTTTGATAGATTGTATTTCCTTGTTGCAATCTATGCTAACTTCTCCTCATGCTTATGATCGAAACAAAGCTTGTACTAAACATATCATTGATGCTTTAATGCAATCCATGAAGAAAAGCTTGAATTAGAAGTTTCTATCCCTAGAAAACTTTATCATGAGCGGGAACCTACAATTAAAATTAATATTAAAGATCATGAATGCTATGCTTTATGTGATTTGGGTGCTAATGTTTCCACGATTCCAAAAAATTTGTGGGATGTGTTAGGTTTCCGTGAATTTGATGATTGTTCTTTAAATTTGCATGTTGTGGATTCCATCATTAAGAAACCTATGGGAAGGATTAATGATGTTCTTATTGTTGAAAATAGGAATTATGTGCCCGTAGATTTCGTTGTTCTTGATATAGATTGGAATCCTACATGTCCTATTATTCTTGGTAGACCTTTCCTTAAAACGATTGGTGCAATTATTGACATGAAAGAAGGAAATATTAGATTCCAATTTCCGTTAAGGAAAGGCATGGAACACTTTCCTAGAAAGAAAATTAAATTACCTTCTGAATCTATTATGAGAGCCACATATGGATTGCATACCAAAGATGACAATACCTAGATCTATTCTTGTTTTATGCCTAGCTAGGGGCATTAAATGAGAGCGCTTGTTGGGAGGAAACCCAATTTTATTTTTGTTTCTTGCTTTTTGTTCCTATTTAGTAATAAATAAATAATCTATCCTCTGTTATGATTGTGTTTTGATGTTTTAATTAGTGTTTGTGCCAAGTAAAGCCTTTAGGATCTTCTTGGATGATTGTTATTTGATCTTGCTGAAAAAAGTAGAAAGAATGCACTCACGAGAATAATTTTCATTTTTAACCAAAGAGCGATAAAATACTGAATCCAACTGCAGTAGATCAATATACAAATTATTTAGGATGTCCTAATTTCTCTAGATTTTTTGAGTTACAGAAGTATTTGAAACCTACATATTACTACAGACTGTTGTGTTTTCGATAGATTCTGTTTTTCGTGTGTTGTTTTCTTATTTTGATGAATCTATGGCTAGTATCGTGGGGTATGAACCATAGAGAAGTTGGAATACAGTAGTTTTAACACCAATATAAATAAATAATGAGTTTATTACAGTACCTTAAGGTGGTTATTTGTTTTCTTATACTAACAGAGCTCATGAGATTTTCTCTTGAGATTTGTGTTGTGAAGTTTTCAAGTTGTTGGGTAAAGATTTGATGGATTTCGGAACAAGGAGTGGCAAGAGCCTAAGCTGGGGGATGCCCAAGGAACCCCAAGCTAAAATTCAAGGACAACCAAAAAGCCTAAGCTTGGGGATGCCCCGAAAGGCATCCCCTCTTTTGTCTTCATCTATCAGTAATTTACTTGAGGCTATATTTTTATTCACCACATGATATGTGTTTTGCTTGGAGCGTCTTGTATGATTTGAGTCTTTGCTTTTTAGTTTACCAGAATCATCCTTGTTGTACACACCTTTTGGGAGAGACACACATGAATAGGAATTTATTAGAATACTCTATTGCTTCACTTATATCTTTTGAGCTAGATAATTTTGCTCTAGTCCTTCACTTATATCATCTTAGAGCACGTTGGTGGTTTTATTTTATAGAAATTATTGATCTCTCATGCTTCACTTTTATTGTTTTGAGATTCTTTTAGAACAACATGGTAATTTGCTCTGGTTATGAAATTAGTCCTAATATGATAGGCATCCAAGATGGGTATAATAAAAACTTTCATATAGAGTGCATTAAATGTTATGAGATGTTTGATCCTTGATAGTTGTTTTGAGATATAAAGGTGGTAATATTAGAGTTGTGCTAGTTGAGTAATTATGGAATTGAGAAATACTTGTGTTAAAGTTGGCAAGTCCCGTAGCATGCACGTATGGTAAAAGTTGTGTGCCAAATTTGATGCATGGGGTGTTCTTTGATTGCTTTCCTTATGAGTGGCGGTCGGGGACGAGCGATGGTATTTTCCTACCAATCTATCCCCCTAGGAGCATGCACGTAGTGCTCAGTTTTGATAACTTGTAAATTTTTGCAATAAGCATGTGAGTTCTTTATGACTAATGTTGAGTCCATGGATTATACACACTCTCACCCTTCCATCATTGCTAGCCTCTTCGGTACCGTGCATTGCCCTTTCTCACCTCGAGAGTTGGTGCAAACTTCGCCAGTGCATCCAAACCCTATGATATGATACACTCTATCACACATAAACCTCCTTGTATCTTCCTTAAAATAGCCACCATACCTACCTATTATGGCATTTCCATAGCCATTCCGAGATATATTGCCATGCAACTTTCCACCGTTCCTTTTATTATGACACGCTCCATCATTGTCATATTGCCTCGCATGATCATGTAGTTGACATCGTATTTGTGGCAAAGCCACCTTCATAATTCTTTCATACATGTCACTCTTGATTCATCGCATATCCCGGCACACCGCCGAAGGCATTCATATAGAGTCATATTTTGTTCTAAGTATCGAGTTGTAATTCTTGAGTTGTAAGTAAATAAAAGTGTGATGATTTTCATTACTAGAGCATTGTCCCATGTGAGGAAAGTTCTTCGAAAAAAGAGAGAGGCCCAAAAAATGAGATAAAAAGAGAGAAGGGCAATGTTACTATCCTTTTCCACACATGATAGAGAGTCTCTTATGTTGTCACATTCATATACTAGTGGTGATTTTTCATTATAGAACTTGGCTTGCATATTCCAACAATGGGCTTCCTCAAAATGCTCTAGGTCTTCATGAGCAAGCAATTTAGATGCACACCCACTTAGTTTCTTTTGTTAAGCTTTCATATATTTCTAGCTCTACTGCATCCGTTGCATGGCAATCCCTACTCCTTGCATTGACATCAAATGATGGGCATCTCCATAGCCCATTGATTAGCCGCTTCAATGTGAGACTTTCTCCCTTTTTGTCTTCTCACACAACCTCCAACATCATATTCTATTCCACCCATAGTGCTATATCCATGGCTCGCGCTCATATATTGCCTGAAAGTTGAAAAAGTTTGAAAAGACTAAAGTATGAAACAATTGCTTGGCTTGTCATCGGGGTTGTGCATGATGGGAGCATTTTGTGTGACGAAAATGAAGCATGGCCAAACTATATGATTTTGTAGGGATAAGCTTTCTTTGCCTATGTTATTTTGATAAGACATGATTGCTTGGTTAGAATTGCTTCAAGTATTATTATTTTTATGTCAATATTAAACTTCTATCTAGAATCTTTCGGATCTAAACATTCATGCTGCAATAAAGAGAAATACATTGAAAATTATGTTAGGTAGCATTCCACATCAAAAATTCTGTTTTTATCATTTACCTACTCGAGAACGAGCATGAATTAAGCTTGGGGATGCTTCATACGTCTCCAACGTATCTACAATTTTTGATTGTTCCATGCTATTATATTATCTGATTTGGATGTTTATGGGCTTTATTATGCACTTTTATATTATTTTTGGGACTAACCTATTAACCGAAAGCCCAGTGCAAATTGCTGATTTTTTCCTATTTCAGTGTTTCGCAGAAAAGGAATATCAAATGGAATCCAGACGGAATGAAACCTTTGTGAGGATCTTTTTTGGAACAAATGCAATCCAGGAGACTTGGAGTGGAAGTCAAGGAAGCAGCGAAGCGACCACGAGGTAGCGCGGCGCGCCACCACCCTCGTGGGCCCCTCGCAGCTCCACCGACCTACTGCTTTCGCCTATATATACTCTTATACCCTGAAAACATCCAGGGGAGCCACGAAACCACTTTCCACTGCCGCAACCTTCTATACCCGTGAGATCCCATCCGGGGACCTTTTCCGGCGATCTGTCGGAGGGGGATTCGATCATGGAGGGCTTCTACATCAACACCATAGCCTCTTCGATGATGTGTGAGTAGTTTACCACAGACCTTCTGGTCCATAGTTATTAGCTAGATGGCTTCTTCTCTCTCTTTGGATCTCAATACAAAGTTCTACTCGATGTTCTTGGAGATCTATTCGATGTAATTGTTTTTGCGGTGTGTTTGCCAAGATCCGGTGAATTGTGGGTTTATGATTAAGATTATCTATGAACAATATTTGATTCTTCTCTGAATTCTTATATGCATGATTTGATATCTTTGCAAGTCTCTTTGAATTATTAGTTTGGTTTGTCCTACTAGATTGATCTTTCTTGCAATGGGAGAAGTGCTTAGCTTTGGGTTAAATCTTGTCGTGTCCTTTCCCAGTGACAGCAGGGGCAGCAAGGCACACATTGTATTGTTGCCATCGAGGATAAAAAGATGGGGTTTATATCATATTGCTTGAGTTTATCCCTCTACATCATCTCATCTTGCCTAATGTGTTACTCTGTTCTTTTGAACTTAATACTCTAGATGCATGCTGGATAGCAGTCGATGTGTGGAGTAATAGTAGTAGGTGCAGAATCATTTCAGTCTACTTGACACGAACGTGATGCCTATGTTCATGATCATGCCTAGATATCATCATAACTATGCGCTTTTCTATCAATTGCTCGACAGTAATTTGTTCACCCACCATAATATATGCTATCTTGAGAGAAGCCACTAGTGAAACCTATGGCCCCCGGGTCTACTTTACATCATATAAGTTTCCGATCTACAATTTTAGTTTAGTATTTATTTTGCAATCTTTACTTTTGAATCTATACACCAAAAATACCAAAAATATTTATCTTATTATCTCTATCAGATCTCACTTTCATTAGTGACCGTGAAGGGATTGAAAACCCCTTTATCGCGTTGGTTGCGAGGTTCTTGTTTGTTTGTGCAGGTACTAGGTGACTTGCGTGTAGTCTCCTACTAGATTGATACCTTGGTTCTCAAAAACTGAGGGAAATACTTACGCTACTTTGCTGCATCACCCTTTCCTCTTCAAGGGAAAACCAATGCATGCTCAAGAGGTAGTAGTGTGCTCTCGGCCGGCTCCAGACGAAGAAGATTCTTCAGCCATATCAGCACCCAACCCTTGCAGCTTCCAATCCGCGGTGGGGTCTCATCGTCCTGTCCCCCTAGGCGTAATGGAGGAGGCAAATCCCCGTGCCCCAATGTCACACTCGACAAGGTAACCCTGAAGTGCCCAGCGGGCATCGGCTGGTTGTGGAACGTGGGATCCAAGGGCTTCGTTATCACCCCCTTTCCCACGTCCACCTTCTGGCCTTTGATCAAGTAGAGTACGGTGCACGGGGTTCCGTCGGCCTACAAACACATGTCTACGGCGTAAAACATCCGAAAGGCAACTGAGATGGAATATTCTAGATATATATGTTCATGCGACATGTAATTACCGTGAGACGGAGGCCCGCCTAGCGCGCCAGAGATTGAGGACGGGCTGCTATGAGCGGTTGCGGTTGCGAGAGGAGGCCGGTTGCGTGAGAAAGTGATGGTGCCATGGTGTTGTTGTTCACGGAGTTGCTCGCGATGAAACTGGGCAATGGGAAATCCTTCGTCCAGTTGATGATAGCCGGGACCAAGTTCGCAGTGAAATCATTTCTGTAGGCAGTTACGGCTGCATTGACTGCCTGCTGTAGCAACTCATTTTTCTCCTCGGCTGTTTTTTTTTCGCGTCGTCAGCTACTTTTTTCTCGAACGCAAGCTTCACCTTCTCTTCGATGTCTGCCTGACTAAACTTCTTATTCTGCTTCTTGGCCTCCGGACCCTCGTTGTAAAACACCTTCCACATGGCGCCGTGCACATGACCATATTGCGGCCGCTGGCCCAATGGGAGTCCCTTAAGTTTGTTCAAGGCCCGGTTGAGAGGGGTGTCCCACTTGGGCCTCATCGGAGAAGTAGGGCTTTCGGCTGCAAGTTGGTGTTGCCTCTCCTGCAGAAGGAACGTGAACATTTAGGAATGTGTAGCTGATTAGATCTGGAGCTAAATGTAAGGTGGTAAAAGAATAATTATCAGTAGTCTAATCAATCTCCTCGTGATCTGGTCCGTGTAAAAAACCTTCTTTTCCTTGTCCCACTTGTAGCGGGCCCTGATGAAGTCACGCTCCAAGGGGTTGGAGAATGATATGTCTCCAACGTATCTATAATTTTTGATTGTTCCATGCTATTATATTATCTGATTTGGATGTTTATGGGCTTTATTATGCACTTTTATATTATTTTTGGGACTAACCTATTAACCGAAAGCCCAGTGCAAATTGCTGATTTTTTCCTATTTCAGTGTTTCGCAGAAAAGGAATATCAAATGGAATCCAGACGGAATGAAACCTTTGTGAGGATCTTTTTTGGAACAAATGCAATCCAGGAGACTTGGAGTGGAAGTCAAGGAAGCAGCGAAGCGACCACGAGGTAGCGCGGCGCGCCACCACCCTCGTGGGCCCCTCGCAGCTCCACCGACCTACTGCTTTCGCCTATATATACTCTTATACCCTGAAAACATCCAGGGGAGCCACGAAACCACTTTCCACTGCCGCAACCTTCTATACCCGTGAGATCCCATCCGGGGACCTTTTCCGGCGATCTGTCGGAGGGGGATTCGATCATGGAGGGCTTCTACATCAACACCATAGCCTCTTCGATGATGTGTGAGTAGTTTACCACAGACCTTCTGGTCCATAGTTATTAGCTAGATGGCTTCTTCTCTCTCTTTGGATCTCAATACAAAGTTCTACTCGATGTTCTTGGAGATCTATTCGATGTAATTGTTTTTGCGGTGTGTTTGCCAAGATCCGGTGAATTGTGGGTTTATGATTAAGATTATCTATGAACAATATTTGATTCTTCTCTGAATTCTTATATGCATGATTTGATATCTTTGCAAGTCTCTTTGAATTATTAGTTTGGTTTGTCCTACTAGATTGATCTTTCTTGCAATGGGAGAAGTGCTTAGCTTTGGGTTAAATCTTGCCGTGTCCTTTCCCAGTGACAGCAGGGGCAGCAAGGCACACATTGTATTGTTGCCATCGAGGATAAAAAGATGGGGTTTATATCATATTGCTTGAGTTTATCCCTCTACATCATCTCATCTTGCCTAATGTGTTACTCTGTTCTTTTGAACTTAATACTCTAGATGCATGCTGGATAGCAGTCGATGTGTGGAGTAATAGTAGTAGGTGCAGAATCATTTCAGTCTACTTGACACGAACGTGATGCCTATGTTCATGATCATGCCTAGATATCATCATAACTATGCGCTTTTCTATCAATTGCTCGACAGTAATTTGTTCACCCACCATAATATATGCTATCTTGAGAGAAGCCACTAGTGAAACCTATGGCCCCCGGGTCTACTTTACATCATATAAGTTTCCGATCTACAATTTTAGTTTAGTATTTATTTTGCAATCTTTACTTTTGAATCTATACACCAAAAATACCAAAAATATTTATCTTATTATCTCTATCAGATCTCACTTTCATTAGTGACCGTGAAGGGATTGAAAACCCCTTTATCGCGTTGGTTGCGAGGTTCTTGTTTGTTTGTGCAGGTACTAGGTGACTTGCGTGTAGTCTCCTACTAGATTGATACCTTGGTTCTCAAAAACTGAGGGAAATACTTACGCTACTTTGCTGCATCACCCTTTCCTCTTCAAGGGAAAACCAATGCATGCTCAAGAGGTAGTAGTGTGCTCTCGGCCGGCTCCAGACGAAGAAGATTCTTCAGCCATATCAGCACCCAACCCTTGCAGCTTCCAATCCGCGGTGGGGTCTCATCGTCCTGTCCCCCTAGGCGTAATGGAGGAGGCAAATCCCCGTGCCCCAATGTCACACTCGACAAGGTAACCCTGAAGTGCCCAGCGGGCATCGGCTGGTTGTGGAACGTGGGATCCAAGGGCTTCGTTATCACCCCCTTTCCCACGTCCACCTTCTGGCCTTTGATCAAGTAGAGTACGGTGCACGGGGTTCCGTCGGCCTACAAACACATGTCTACGGCGTAAAACATCCGAAAGGCAACTGAGATGGAATATTCTAGATATATATGTTCATGCGACATGTAATTACCGTGAGACGGAGGCCCGCCTAGCGCGCCAGAGATTGAGGACGGGCTGCTATGAGCGGTTGCGGTTGCGAGAGGAGGCCGGTTGCGTGAGAAAGTGATGGTGCCATGGTGTTGTTGTTCACGGAGTTGCTCGCGATGAAACTGGGCAATGGGAAATCCTTCGTCCAGTTGATGATAGCCGGGACCAAGTTCGCAGTGAAATCATTTCTGTAGGCAGTTACGGCTGCATTGACTGCCTGCTGTAGCAACTCATTTTTCTCCTCGGCTGTTTTTTTTTCGCGTCGTCAGCTACTTTTTTCTCGAACGCAAGCTTCACCTTCTCTTCGATGTCTGCCTGACTAAACTTCTTATTCTGCTTCTTGGCCTCCGGACCCTCGTTGTAAAACACCTTCCACATGGCGCCGTGCACATGACCATATTGCGGCCGCTGGCCCAATGGGAGTCCCTTAAGTTTGTTCAAGGCCCGGTTGAGAGGGGTGTCCCACTTGGGCCTCATCGGAGAAGTAGGGCTTTCGGCTGCAAGTTGGTGTTGCCTCTCCTGCAGAAGGAACGTGAACATTTAGGAATGTGTAGCTGATTAGATCTGGAGCTAAATGTAAGGTGGTAAAAGAATAATTATCAGTAGTCTAATCAATCTCCTCGTGATCTGGTCCGTGTAAAAAACCTTCTTTTCCTTGTCCCACTTGTAGCGGGCCCTGATGAAGTCACGCTCCAAGGGGTTGGAGAATGATATGTCTCCAACGTATCTATAATTTTTGATTGTTCCATGCTATTATATTATCTGTTTTGGATGTTTATGGGCTTTATTATACACTTTTATATTATTTTTGGGACTAACCTATTAACCCAGAGCCCAGTGCCAGTTTCTGTTTTTCCTTGTTTTAGAGTATCACAGAAAAGGAAAATCAAACGGAGTCCAGTTGACCTGAAACTTCACGGATCTTATTTTTGGACTAGAAGAAACCCACGGAGTATCAAAGATGGACCAGGAGAGTCCCGGGCTGCCCACGAGGGTGGGGGCGTGCCCACCCCCCTGGGCGCGCCCCCCTGCCTCGTGGACAGCCCGGAGATCCACCGACGTACTTCTTCCTCCTATATATACCCATATACCCTAAAAACTTCGAGGAGCACAATAGATCGGGAGTTCCTCCGCCAGAAGCCTCCGTAGCCATCGAAAACCAATCTAGACCCGTTTTGGCACCCTGTCGGAGGGGGAATCCCTCTCCGGTGGCCATCTTCATCATCCCGGTGCTCTCCATGACGAGGAGAGAGTAGTTCTCCCTCGGGGCTGAGGGTATGTACCCGTAGCTATGTGTTTGATCTCTCTCTCTCTCTCTCTCTCTCTATCTCTTGTGTTCTTGAGGTGGTACGATCTTGATGTATGGCGTGCTTTGCTATTATAGTTGGATCTTATGATGTTTCTCCCCCTCTACTCTCTTGTAATGAATTGAGTTTTCCCTTTGAAGTTATCTTATCGGATTGAGTCTTTAAGGATTTGAGAACACTTGATGTATGTCTTGCGTGGGATACCCATGGTGACAATGGGGTATTATATTGATCCACTTGATGTATGTTTTGGTGATCAACTTGCGGGTTCCGCCCATGAACCTATGCATAGGGGTTGGCACAAGTTTTCGTCTTGACTCTCCAGTAGAATCTTTGGGGCACTCTTTGAAGTACTTTGTGTTTGTTTGAATAGATGAATCTTAGATTGTGTGATGCATATCGTATAATCATACCCACAAATACTTGAGGTGACAATGGAGTATCTAGGTGACATTATGGTTTTGGTTGATTTGTGTCTTAAGGTGTTATTCTAGTACAAACTCTATGACAGATTGAATGGAAAGAATTGCTTCATGTTATTTTACTACGGACTCTTGAATAGATCGATCAGAAAGGATAACTTTGAGATGGTTTTGTACCCTACCATAATATCTTCGTTTGTTCTCCGCTATTAGTGACTTTGGAGTGACTCTTTGTTGCATGTTGAGGGATAGTTATATGATCCAATTATGTTATTATTGTTGAGAGAACTTGCACTAGTGAAAGTATGAACCCTAGGCCTTGTTTACCAGCATTGCAATACCGTTTACGCTCATTTTTATCATTAGTTACCTTGCTGTTTTTATATTTTCATATTACAAAAAACTATATCTACCATCCATATTGCACTTGTATCACCATCTCTTCGCCGAACTAGTGCACCTATACAATTTACCATTATATTGGGTGTGTTGGGGACACAAGAGACTCTTTGTTATTTGGTTGCAGGGTTGCTTGAGAGAGACCATCTTCATCCTACGCCTCCCATGGATTGATAAACCTTAGGTCATCCACTTGAGGGAAATTTGATACTGTCCTACAAACCTCTGCACTTGGAGGCCCAACACGTCTACAAGAAGAAGGTTGTGTAGTAGACATCAAGCTCTTTTCTGGCACCATTGCCGGGGAGGTTAGCGCTTGAAGGTATATCTTTAGATCTTGCAATCCATCTTTTTGTTTATTGTTTTAGCACTAGTTTAGTTTATAAAAGAAAATTACAAAAACATAAATGGAATTAAGGGTACCTCTTATGCTTCATCTTTTTAATATCTATCATGAAAATAAGGATTCCGATAATTGTACTCAAGTACTAGAAGAAGAATGCATTAGAATGTTTGGCACTAAATATTTGAATGATGAGGATGATTGCAATGTTGTTAGTATGAATTCCTTGAATATCCATGATGCTAATGATATGCAAAGCCACAAGCTTGTGGATGCTATGTTTGATTAAGATGATATTTTTTGTCCCCAAGTTTTGATGAGCAAATTAATTATGATGAAAGCATGCCTCCTATTTATGATGATTATATTGATGAAAGTGGATTTGGAGAGGTCATGACTTTATTTTGTGATGAATCCACTATTTCAGAAGAGGTTCCAATTGATTATGAGAACAAAGTTGCTATCTATGATGATTATTGTGATGACTTGTATGCTATGAAGAATAATGATATCCATGAAACTTGTCATCAATATTTTAGTTTTCAATTGGATTATTCCTCACATGATAATTATTTTGTTGAGTTTGCTCCCACTATTATTCATGAGAAGAATTTTGCTTGTGTGGAGAGTAATAAAATTTCTATGCTTGTAGATCATGAAAAGAATGCTTTTTGTGATGGTTATATTGTTGAATTCATTCATGATGCTACTTAAAATTATTATGAAGGAGGATCATATGCTTGTAGGAATTGCAATAATATCAAGTTTCCTCTCTATGTGCTTAAAGTTTTGAAGTTATGCTTGTTTTGCCTTCCTATGCTAGTTGATTATTGTTCCCATAAGTTGTTTGCTCACAAAATCCCTATGCAAAGTAAGTGGTTTAGACTGAAATTTGCTAGTCATATTCTTCATGATGCTCTCTTTATGTTTCAATTCTTATCCTTTATGTGAGCATCATTGAAATCATCATGCCTAGCTAGGGGCGTTAAACGATAGCGCTTGTTGGGAGGCAACCCAATTTTATTTTAGATCCTTGCTTTTTGTTCCTGTTTAGTAATAAATAATTCATCTAGACTCTGTTTATATGTGGTTTTATGCTTTTAATTAGTGTTTGTGCCAAGTAGAACCTTTGGGAATACTTGGGGAAAGTCTTTGAGATCTTGCTGTAAAAAACAGAAACTTTAGCGCTCACGAGATTAGCTGCCATTTTTTATTGGAGAGTGCTATTTAGTTAAATATTTTTGAAGATGATTAATAGATAAATTCCTCACGTCCAGAAGTTTATTTTAGAATTTTTGGAGTTCCAGAAGTATACGTTTGATCCAGATTACTACAGACTGTTCTGTTTTTGACAGATTCTGTTTTCTATGTGTTGTTTACTTATTTTGATGAATCTATGGCTAGTAAAAGAGTTTATAAACCATAGGGAAGTTGGAATACAGTAGGTTTAACACCAATATAAATCAAGAATGAGTTCATTATAGTACCTTGAAGTGGTGTTTTGTTTTCCTTCGCTAACAGAGCTTACGAGTTTTCTGTTAAGTTTTGTGTTGTGAAGTTTTCAAGTTTTGGGTAAAGATTCGATAGACTATGGAATAAGGAGTGGCAAGAGCCTAAGCTTGGGGATGCCCAAGGCACCCCAAGGTAATATTCAAGGAAAACCAAAATCCTAAGCTTGGGGATGCCCCGGAAGGCATCCCCTCTTTCATCTTCGTTCATCGGTAACTTTACTTGGAGCTATATTTTTATTTACCACATGATATGTGTTTTGCTTGGAGCGTCATTTCATTTCATTTTGTTTTTCTTGCTTTTTGAACAAAATACCAAGATCTGAAATTATTAAATGTTAGAGAGTCTTCACATAGTTGCATAATTATTCGACTACTCATTGATATTCACTTATATCTTTTGGAGTAGTTTGTCATTTGCTCCAGTGCTTCACTTATATCCTTTTAGAGCACGGCGGTGGTTTTATTTTGAAGAAATAGATGAACTCTCATGCTTCACTTATATTATTTAGAGAGTCTTTAGAACAGCATCGTAATTTGCTTTGGTTATGAAATTATTCCTAATATGATGGGCATCCAAGATGGGTATAATAAAAACTTTCATATAAAGTGCATTGAATACTATGAGAAGTTTGATACTTGATGATTGTTTTGAGATATGAAGATGGTGATATTAGATTCATGCTAGTTGAGTAGTTGTGAATTCGAGAAATACTTGTGTTGAAGTTTGTGATTCCCGTAGCATGCACGTATGGTGTAACGCCCGGGTAATCAAGCTACAGTAATTCCACGCTAATGGTGCCACGTCACCACGGTTACAGTTGCTAATCTACCGTTAGTTCAAAACCGAGTCAAATTCAAATTTAAAATAAAGTTAAATAATAAAAGTTTTCAAAAGTTAAAATAAAAATCTTCGGGCAGTGCCATAATTTGCATATTTAATTATGGTGTAATAAACATATTTTTAGAAAGTGCCTAAATATTTTAAAATGAATTAAAACAGAAAAAAGAAAAGAAAAGGAATAAAACAGAAAAGTAAAAGACCAAAAAAAAAGAGAGAAAAAAGACCCCCCTGGACCAGGCGGCCCAGCTCACCGGCCAGACCGGCCCACCTGGCCCAGCTGGCCACAACTGGCCCGGCTCCCCTGCCTTGTCCCTTTTCCATGTTCCCCCGACCCGGTTCGGAACAGGGGCGCGCCCCGCCTAACCGCCTCACCGGCACCGACGCCGGGGGAGGATAAGAACGCCAGTGCCGTGCCTCATCGGGTCTCGTCCCCCACTCCACCTCACGCTCCCTCGCCCTTCCCCCTCAGATCCACCTCGCCACTCCTCCTCCCCCACCGCATCCGAGCGCCGCCATGGGCTCGCCGGCGTAACTTGCGCGGCCACAGCCACCACCTCGCCTCGCCAACGTGTCCTTCCTCTCCGCCGTCGTCCTCCTCGTCGACCGGTGGCCGCAGCTGGAGCTCGGAGGCGCTGCTGCACCGGTTCTCCTTCTTCCACCTCTGGGGACCTTTTCCGGTGATCTGCCGACGGGGGGTTCGATCACGGAGGGCTTCTACATCAACACCATAGCCTCTCCGATGATGTGTGAGTAGTTTACCATAGACCTTCGGGTCCATAGTTATTAGCTATATGTGGTCTTCTCTCTCTTTGGATCTCAATACAAAGTTCTCCTCGATGTTCTTGGAGATCTATTCGATGTAATTCTTTTTACGGTATGTTTGCCGAGATCCAATGAATTGTGGGTTTATGATTAAGATTATCTATGAACAATATTTGATTCTTCTCTGAATTCTTATATGCATGATTTGATATCTTTGCAAGTCTCTTCAAATTATTAGTTTGGTTTGGCCTACTAGATTGATCTTTCTTGCAATGGGAGAAGTGCTTAGCTTTGGGTTTAATCTTGCGGTGTCCTTTCCCAGTGACAGCAGGGGCAGCAAGGCACGTATTGTATTGTTGCCATCGAGGATAAAAAGATGGGGTTTATATCATATTGCTTGAGTTTATCCCTCTAGATCATGTCATCTTGCCTAATGCGTTACTCTGTTCTTTTGAACTTAATACTCTAGATGCATGTTGGATAGCGGTCGATGTGTGGAGTAATAGTAGTAGATGCAGAATCGTTTTGGTCTACTTGACACGGACGTGATTCCTATGTTCGTGATCATGCCTAGATATCATCATAACTATGCGCTTTTCTAACAATTGCTTGTTAGTAATTTGTTCACCCACCGTAATATATGCTATCTTGAGAGACGCCACTAGTGAAACCTATGGCCCCCGGGTCTACTTTACATCATATAAGCTTCCGATCTACAATTTTAGTTTACTATTTATTTTGCAATCTTTACTTTTCAATCTATACAACAAAAATTCCAAAAATATTTATCTTATTATCTCTATCAGATCTCACTTTCGTAAGTGATCGTGAAGGGATTAACAACCCCTTTATCGCGTTGGTTGCGAGGTTCTTGTTTGTTTCTGCAGGTACTAGGTGACTTGCGTGTAGTCTCCTACTGGATTGATACCTTGGTTCTCAAAAACTGAGGGAAATACTTATGCTACTTTGCTGCATCACCCTTTCCCCTTTAAGGGAAAACCAACAGATTCTCAAGAGGTAGCAAGAAGGATTTCTGGCGCCGTTGCCGAGGAGATCTACGCCAAGTCAAGATATACCAAGTACCCATCACAAACTCTTTTCCCTCGCATTACATTATTTGCCATTTGCCTCTCGTTTTCCTCTCCCCCACTTCACCCTTGTCGTTTTATTCGCCTCTTTTCCATTTTTCCTTTTTCTGTTTGTCTCTTTTTGCTTGCCTCTTGTGTGTCTTCTTGCCGTGATGGCCTTGCCTAAAAATGTTGATCCTCACCTTAGAAGGTTGGAAGAAATTGAGAACAATGTTAGAAGCTTTATGTCTTTGCAATTTGAGCATTATAATTTCATCAGAAACGAGCTTAAAGAACAAAAACAATTATGGAGTACATGAATAAAGAGCTTGATGATATGTCTAAGGAATCTTATGGTTTGGAATCTCAGTTTGCCCATCTTGAAAATTTAGTAGGACAAATTTCGGATAAGCAAGCCACCTTAGTTAATATGATGGCCGCTAAACCGGAAGATCTAGAGGATAATAAAGATGAAGATCTAAAAGTGATTGGTGTGTCTCCTATTAATTCTTTGTTTGCCAATATGAATCTTAATAAATATGGGACTGGAGATGAGTCAACTTTAGTTAGAAGGCGTCCCAATGATTCGGAGTTTTTAGATCTTGATGCAAAAATTGGTAAAAGTGGGATTGAAGAGGTCAAAACTTTACATAGCAATGCACCCACTATTTTGGATTTCCAGGAATTTAATTATGATAATTGCTCTTTGATAGATTGTATTTCCTTGTTGCAATCTATGCTAACTTCTCCTCATGCTTATGATCGAAACAAAGCTTGTACTAAACATATCATTGATGCTTTAATGCAATCCATGAAGAAAAGCTTGAATTAGAAGTTTCTATCCCTAGAAAACTTTATCATGAGCGGGAACCTACAATTAAAATTAATATTAAAGATCATGAATGCTATGCTTTATGTGATTTGGGTGCTAATGTTTCCACGATTCCAAAAAATTTGTGGGATGTGTTAGGTTTCCGTGAATTTGATGATTGTTCTTTAAATTTGCATGTTGTGGATTCCATCATTAAGAAACCTATGGGAAGGATTAATGATGTTCTTATTGTTGAAAATAGGAATTATGTGCCCGTAGATTTCGTTGTTCTTGATATAGATTGGAATCCTACATGTCCTATTATTCTTGGTAGACCTTTCCTTAAAACGATTGGTGCAATTATTGACATGAAAGAAGGAAATATTAGATTCCAATTTCCGTTAAGGAAAGGCATGGAACACTTTCCTAGAAAGAAAATTAAATTACCTTCTGAATCTATTATGAGAGCCACATATGGATTGCATACCAAAGATGACAATACCTAGATCTATTCTTGTTTTATGCCTAGCTAGGGGCATTAAATGAGAGCGCTTGTTGGGAGGAAACCCAATTTTATTTTTGTTTCTTGCTTTTTGTTCCTATTTAGTAATAAATAAATAATCTATCCTCTGTTATGATTGTGTTTTGATGTTTTAATTAGTGTTTGTGCCAAGTAAAGCCTTTAGGATCTTCTTGGATGATTGTTATTTGATCTTGCTGAAAAAAGTAGAAAGAATGCACTCACGAGAATAATTTTCATTTTTAACCAAAGAGCGATAAAATACTGAATCCAACTGCAGTAGATCAATATACAAATTATTTAGGATGTCCTAATTTCTCTAGATTTTTTGAGTTACAGAAGTATTCGAAACCTACATATTACTACAGACTGTTGTGTTTTCGATAGATTCTGTTTTTCGTGTGTTGTTTTCTTATTTTGATGAATCTATGGCTAGTATCGTGGGGTATGAACCATAGAGAAGTTGGAATACAGTAGTTTTAACACCAATATAAATAAATAATGAGTTTATTACAGTACCTTAAGGTGGTTATTTGTTTTCTTATACTAACAGAGCTCATGAGATTTTCTCTTGAGATTTGTGTTGTGAAGTTTTCAAGTTGTTGGGTAAAGATTTGATGGATTTCGGAACAAGGAGTGGCAAGAGCCTAAGCTGGGGGATGCCCAAGGAACCCCAAGCTAAAATTCAAGGACAACCAAAAAGCCTAAGCTTGGGGATGCCCCGAAAGGCATCCCCTCTTTTGTCTTCATCTATCAGTAATTTACTTGAGGCTATATTTTTATTCACCACATGATATGTGTTTTGCTTGGAGCGTCTTGTATGATTTGAGTATTTGCTTTTTAGTTTACCAGAATCATCCTTGTTGTACACACCTTTTGGGAGAGACACACATGAATAGGAATTTATTAGAATACTCTATTGCTTCACTTATATCTTTTGAGCTAGATAATTTTGCTCTAGTCCTTCACTTATATCATCTTAGAGCACGTTGGTGGTTTTATTTTATAGAAATTATTGATCTCTCATGCTTCACTTTTATTGTTTTGAGATTCTTTTAGAACAACATGGTAATTTGCTCTGGTTATGAAATTAGTCCTAATATGATAGGCATCCAAGATGGGTATAATAAAAACTTTCATATAGAGTGCATTAAATGTTATGAGATGTTTGATCCTTGATAGTTGTTTTGAGATATAAAGGTGGTAATATTAGAGTTGTGCTAGTTGAGTAATTATGGAATTGAGAAATACTTGTGTTAAAGTTGGCAAGTCCCGTAGCATGCACGTATGGTAAAAGTTGTGTGCCAAATTTGATGCATGGGGTGTTCTTTGATTGCTTTCCTTATGAGTGGCGGTCGGGGACGAGCGATGGTATTTTCCTACCAATCTATCCCCCTAGCTCATGCACGTAGTTCTCAGTTTTGATAACTTGTAAATTTTTGCAATAAGCATGTGAGTTCTTTATGACTAATGTTGAGTCCATGGATTATACACACTCTCACCCTTCCATCATTGCTAGCCTCTTCGGTACCGTGCATTGCCCTTTCTCACCTCGAGAGTTGGTGCAAACTTCGCCAGTGCATCCAAACCCTATGATATGATACACTCTATCACACATAAACCTCCTTGTATCTTCCTTAAAATAGCCACCATACCTACCTATTATGGCATTTCCATAGCCATTCCGAGATATATTGCCATGCAACTTTCCACCGTTCCTTTTATTATGACACGCTCCATCATTGTCATATTGCCTCGCATGATCATGTAGTTGACATCGTATTTGTGGCAAAGCCACCTTCATAATTCTTTCATACATGTCACTCTTGATTCATCGCATATCCCGGCACACCGCCGAAGGCATTCATATAGAGTCATATTTTGTTCTAAGTATCGAGTTGTAATTCTTGAGTTGTAAGTAAATAAAAGTGTGATGATTTTCATTACTAGAGCATTGTCCCATGTGAGGAAAGTTCTTCGAAAAAAGAGAGAGGCCCAAAAAATGAGATAAAAAGAGAGAAGGGCAATGTTACTATCCTTTTCCACACATGATAGAGAGTCTCTTATGTTGTCACATTCATATACTAGTGGTGATTTTTCATTATAGAACTTGGCTTGCATATTCCAACAATGGGCTTCCTCAAAATGCTCTAGGTCTTCATGAGCAAGCAATTTGGATGCACACCCACTTAGTTTCTTTTGTTAAGCTTTCATATATTTCTAGCTCTACTGCATCCGTTGCATGGCAATCCCTACTCCTTGCATTGACATCAAATGATGGGCATCTCCATAGCCCATTGATTAGCCGCTTCAATGTGAGACTTTCTCCCTTTTTGTCTTCTCACACAACCTCCAACATCATATTCTATTCCACCCATAGTGCTATATCCATGGCTCGCGCTCATATATTGCCTGAAAGTTGAAAAAGTTTGAAAAGACTAAAGTATGAAACAATTGCTTGGCTTGTCATCGGGGTTGTGCATGATGGGAGCATTTTGTGTGACGAAAATGAAGCATGGCCAAACTATATGATTTTGTAGGGATAAGCTTTCTTTGCCTATGTTATTTTGATAAGACATGATTGCTTGGTTAGAATTGCTTCAAGTATTATTATTTTTATGTCAATATTAAACTTCTATCTAGAATCTTTCGGATCTAAACATTCATGCTGCAATAAATAGAAATACATTGAAAATTATGTTAGGTAGCATTCCACATCAAAAATTCTGTTTTTATCATTTACCTACTCGAGAACGAGCATGAATTAAGCTTGGGGATGCTTCATACGTCTCCAACGTATCTACAATTTTTGATTGTTCCATGCTATTATATTATCTGATTTGGATGTTTATGGGCTTTATTATGCACTTTTATATTATTTTTGGGACTAACCTATTAACCGAAAGCCTAGTGCAAATTGCTGATTTTTTCCTATTTCAGTGTTTCGCAGAAAAGGAATATCAAATGGAATCCAGACGGAATGAAACCTTTGTGAGGATCTTTTTTGGAACAAATGCAATCCAGGAGACTTGGAGTGGAAGTCAAGGAAGCAGCGAAGCGACCACGAGGTAGCGCGGCGCGCCACCACCCTCGTGGGCCCCTCGCAGCTCCACCGACCTACTGCTTTCGCCTATATATACTCTTATACCCTGAAAACATCCAGGGGAGCCACGAAACCACTTTCCACTGCCGCAACCTTCTATACCCGTGAGATCCCATCCGGGGACCTTTTCCGGCGATCTGTCGGAGGGGGATTCGATCATGGAGGGCTTCTACATCAACACCATAGCCTCTTCGATGATGTGTGAGTAGTTTACCACAGACCTTCTGGTCCATAGTTATTAGCTAGATGGCTTCTTCTCTCTCTTTGGATCTCAATACAAAGTTCTACTCGATGTTCTTGGAGATCTATTCGATGTAATTGTTTTTGCGGTGTGTTTGCCAAGATCCGGTGAATTGTGGGTTTATGATTAAGATTATCTATGAACAATATTTGATTCTTCTCTGAATTCTTATATGCATGATTTGATATCTTTGCAAGTCTCTTTGAATTATTAGTTTGGTTTGTCCTACTAGATTGATCTTTCTTGCAATGGGAGAAGTGCTTAGCTTTGGGTTAAATCTTGCCGTGTCCTTTCCCAGTGACAGCAGGGGCAGCAAGGCACACATTGTATTGTTGCCATCGAGGATAAAAAGATGGGGTTTATATCATATTGCTTGAGTTTATCCCTCTACATCATCTCATCTTGCCTAATGTGTTACTCTGTTCTTTTGAACTTAATACTCTAGATGCATGCTGGATAGCAGTCGATGTGTGGAGTAATAGTAGTAGGTGCAGAATCATTTCAGTCTACTTGACACGAACGTGATGCCTATGTTCATGATCATGCCTAGATATCATCATAACTATGCGCTTTTCTATCAATTGCTCGACAGTAATTTGTTCACCCACCATAATATATGCTATCTTGAGAGAAGCCACTAGTGAAACCTATGGCCCCCGGGTCTACTTTACATCATATAAGTTTCCGATCTACAATTTTAGTTTAGTATTTATTTTGCAATCTTTACTTTTGAATCTATACACCAAAAATACCAAAAATATTTATCTTATTATCTCTATCAGATCTCACTTTCATTAGTGACCGTGAAGGGATTGAAAACCCCTTTATCGCGTTGGTTGCGAGGTTCTTGTTTGTTTGTGCAGGTACTAGGTGACTTGCGTGTAGTCTCCTACTAGATTGATACCTTGGTTCTCAAAAACTGAGGGAAATACTTACGCTACTTTGCTGCATCACCCTTTCCTCTTCAAGGGAAAACCAATGCATGCTCAAGAGGTAGTAGTGTGCTCTCGGCCGGCTCCAGACGAAGAAGATTCTTCAGCCATATCAGCACCCAACCCTTGCAGCTTCCAATCCGCGGTGGGGTCTCATCGTCCTGTCCCCCTAGGCGTAATGGAGGAGGCAAATCCCCGTGCCCCAATGTCACACTCGACAAGGTAACCCTGAAGTGCCCAGCGGGCATCGGCTGGTTGTGGAACGTGGGATCCAAGGGCTTCGTTATCACCCCCTTTCCCACGTCCACCTTCTGGCCTTTGATCAAGTAGAGTACGGTGCACGGGGTTCCGTCGGCCTACAAACACATGTCTACGGCGTAAAACATCCGAAAGGCAACTGAGATGGAATATTCTAGATATATATGTTCATGCGACATGTAATTACCGTGAGACGGAGGCCCGCCTAGCGCGCCAGAGATTGAGGACGGGCTGCTATGAGCGGTTGCGGTTGCGAGAGGAGGCCGGTTGCGTGAGAAAGTGATGGTGCCATGGTGTTGTTGTTCACGGAGTTGCTCGCGATGAAACTGGGCAATGGGAAATCCTTCGTCCAGTTGATGATAGCCGGGACCAAGTTCGCAGTGAAATCATTTCTGTAGGCAGTTACGGCTGCATTGACTGCCTGCTGTAGCAACTCATTTTTCTCCTCGGCTGTTTTTTTTTCGCGTCGTCAGCTACTTTTTTCTCGAACGCAAGCTTCACCTTCTCTTCGATGTCTGCCTGACTAAACTTCTTATTCTGCTTCTTGGCCTCCGGACCCTCGTTGTAAAACACCTTCCACATGGCGCCGTGCACATGACCATATTGCGGCCGCTGGCCCAATGGGAGTCCCTTAAGTTTGTTCAAGGCCCGGTTGAGAGGGGTGTCCCACTTGGGCCTCATCGGAGAAGTAGGGCTTTCGGCTGCAAGTTGGTGTTGCCTCTCCTGCAGAAGGAACGTGAACATTTAGGAATGTGTAGCTGATTAGATCTGGAGCTAAATGTAAGGTGGTAAAAGAATAATTATCAGTAGTCTAATCAATCTCCTCGTGATCTGGTCCGTGTAAAAAACCTTCTTTTCCTTGTCCCACTTGTAGCGGGCCCTGATGAAGTCACGCTCCAAGGGGTTGGAGAATGATATGTCTCCAACGTATCTATAATTTTTGATTGTTCCATGCTATTATATTATCTGTTTTGGATGTTTATGGGCTTTATTATACACTTTTATATTATTTTTGGGACTAACCTATTAACCCAGAGCCCAGTGCCAGTTTCTGTTTTTCCTTGTTTTAGAGTATCACAGAAAAGGAAAATCAAACGGAGTCCAGTTGACCTGAAACTTCACGGATCTTATTTTTGGACTAGAAGAAACCCACGGAGTATCAAAGATGGACCAGGAGAGTCCCGGGCTGCCCACGAGGGTGGGGGCGTGCCCACCCCCCTGGGCGCGCCCCCCTGCCTCGTGGACAGCCCGGAGATCCACCGACGTACTTCTTCCTCCTATATATACCCATATACCCTAAAAACTTCGAGGAGCACAATAGATCGGGAGTTCCTCCGCCAGAAGCCTCCGTAGCCATCGAAAACCAATCTAGACCCGTTTTGGCACCCTGTCGGAGGGGGAATCCCTCTCCGGTGGCCATCTTCATCATCCCGGTGCTCTCCATGACGAGGAGAGAGTAGTTCTCCCTCGGGGCTGAGGGTATGTACCCGTAGCTATGTGTTTGATCTCTCTCTCTCTCTCTATCTATCTCTTGTGTTCTTGAGGTGGTACGATCTTGATGTATGGCGTGCTTTGCTATTATAGTTGGATCTTATGATGTTTCTCCCCCTCTACTCTCTTGTAATGAATTGAGTTTTCCCTTTGAAGTTATCTTATCGGATTGAGTCTTTAAGGATTTGAGAACACTTGATGTATGTCTTGCGTGGGATACCCATGGTGACAATGGGGTATTATATTGATCCACTTGATGTATGTTTTGGTGATCAACTTGCGGGTTCCGCCCATGAACCTATGCATAGGGGTTGGCACAAGTTTTCGTCTTGACTCTCCAGTAGAATCTTTGGGGCACTCTTTGAAGTACTTTGTGTTTGTTTGAATAGATGAATCTTAGATTGTGTGATGCATATCGTATAATCATACCCACAAATACTTGAGGTGACAATGGAGTATCTAGGTGACATTATGGTTTTGGTTGATTTGTGTCTTAAGGTGTTATTCTAGTACAAACTCTATGACAGATTGAATGGAAAGAATTGCTTCATGTTATTTTACTACGGACTCTTGAATAGATCGATCAGAAAGGATAACTTTGAGATGGTTTTGTACCCTACCATAATATCTTCGTTTGTTCTCCGCTATTAGTGACTTTGGAGTGACTCTTTGTTGCATGTTGAGGGATAGTTATATGATCCAATTATGTTATTATTGTTGAGAGAACTTGCACTAGTGAAAGTATGAACCCTAGGCCTTGTTTACCAGCATTGCAATACCGTTTACGCTCATTTTTATCATTAGTTACCTTGCTGTTTTTATATTTTCATATTACAAAAAACTATATCTACCATCCATATTGCACTTGTATCACCATCTCTTCGCCGAACTAGTGCACCTATACAATTTACCATTATATTGGGTGTGTTGGGGACACAAGAGACTCTTTGTTATTTGGTTGCAGGGTTGCTTGAGAGAGACCATCTTCATCCTACGCCTCCCATGGATTGATAAACCTTAGGCCATCCATTTGAGGGAAATTTGATACTGTCCTACAAACCTCTGCACTTGGAGGCCCAACACGTCTACAAGAAGAAGGTTGTGTAGTAGACATCAAGCTCTTTTCTGGCGCCATTGCCGGGGAGGTTAGCGCTTGAAGGTATATCTTTAGATCTTGCAATCGATTCTTTTTGTTTCTTGTTTTAGCACTAGTTTAGTTTATAAAAGAAAATTACAAAAACATAAATGGAATTAAGGGTACCTCTTATGCTTCATCTTTTTAATATCTATCATGAAAATAAGGATTCCGATAATTGTACTCAAGTACTAGAAGAAGAATGCATTAGAATGTTTGGCACTAAATATTTGAATGATGAGGATGATTGCAATGTTGTTAGTATGAATTCCTTGAATATCCATGATGCTAATGATATGCAAAGCCACAAGCTTGTGGATGCTATGTTTGATTAAGATGATATTTTTTGTCCCCAAGTTTTGATGAGCAAATTAATTATGATGAAAGCATGCCTCCTATTTATGATGATTATATTGATGAAAGTGGATTTGGAGAGGTCATGACTTTATTTTGTGATGAATCCACTATTTCAGAAGAGGTTCCAATTGATTATGAGAACAAAGTTGCTATCTATGATGATTATTGTGATGACTTGTATGCTATGAAGAATAATGATATCCATGAAACTTGTCATCAATATTTTAGTTTTCAATTGGATTATTCCTCACATGATAATTATTTTGTTGAGTTTGCTCCCACTATTATTCATGAGAAGAATTTTGCTTGTGTGGAGAGTAATAAAATTTCTATGCTTGTAGATCATGAAAAGAATGCTTTTTGTGATGGTTATATTGTTGAATTCATTCATGATGCTACTTAAAATTATTATGAAGGAGGATCATATGCTTGTAGGAATTGCAATAATATCAAGTTTCCTCTCTATGTGCTTAAAGTTTTGAAGTTATGCTTGTTTTGCCTTCCTATGCTAGTTGATTATTGTTCCCATAAGTTGTTTGCTCACAAAATCCCTATGCAAAGTAAGTGGTTTAGACTGAAATTTGCTAGTCATATTCTTCATGATGCTCTCTTTATGTTTCAATTCTTATCCTTTATGTGAGCATCATTGAAATCATCATGCCTAGCTAGGGGCGTTAAACGATAGCGCTTGTTGGGAGGCAACCCAATTTTATTTTAGATCCTTGCTTTTTGTTCCTGTTTAGTAATAAATAATTCATCTAGACTCTGTTTATATGTGGTTTTATGCTTTTAATTAGTGTTTGTGCTAAGTACAACCTTTGGGAATACTTGGGGAAAGTCTTTGAGATCTTGCTGTAAAAAACAGAAACTTTAGCGCTCACGAGATTAGCTGCCATTTTTTATTGGAGAGTGCTATTTAGTTAAATATTTTTGAAGATGATTAATAGATAAATTCCTCACGTCCAGAAGTTTATTTTAGAATTTTTGGAGTTCCAGAAGTATACGTTTGATCCAGATTACTACAGACTGTTCTGTTTTTGACAGATTCTGTTTTCTATGTGTTGTTTACTTATTTTGATGAATCTATGGCTAGTAAAAGAGTTTATAAACCATAGGGAAGTTGGAATACAGTAGGTTTAACACCAATATAAATCAAGAATGAGTTCATTATAGTACCTTGAAGTGGTGTTTTGTTTTCCTTCGCTAACAGAGCTTACGAGTTTTCTGTTAAGTTTTGTGTTGTGAAGTTTTCAAGTTTTGGGTAAAGATTCGATAGACTATGGAATAAGGAGTGGCAAGAGCCTAAGCTTGGGGATGCCCAAGGCACCCCAAGGTAATATTCAAGGAAAAACAAAATCCTAAGCTTGGGGATGCCCCGGAAGGCATCCCCTCTTTCATCTTTGTTCATCGGTAACTTTACTTGGAGCTATATTTTTATTTACCACATGATATGTGTTTTGCTTGGAGCGTCATTTCATTTCATTTTGTTTTTCTTGCTTTTTGAACAAAATACCAAGATCTGAAATTATTAAATGTTAGAGAGTCTTCACATAGTTGCATAATTATTCGACTACTCATTGATATTCACTTATATCTTTTGGAGTAGTTTGTCATTTGCTCTAGTGCTTCACTTATATCCTTTTAGAGCACGGCGGTGCTTTTATTTTGAAGAAATAGATGAACTCTCATGCTTCACTTATATTATTTAGAGAGTCTTTAGAACAGCATCGTAATTTGCTTTGGTTATGAAATTAGTCCTAATATGATGGGCATCCAAGATGGGTATAATAAAAACTTTCATATAAAGTGCATTGAATACTATGAGAAGTTTGATACTTGATGATTGTTTTGAGATATGAAGATGGTGATATTAGATTCATGCTAGTTGAGTAGTTGTGAATTCGAGAAATACTTGTGTTGAAGTTTGTGATTCCCGTAGCATGCACGTATGGTGTAACGCCCGGGTAATCAAGCTACAGTAATTCCACGCTAATGGTGCCACGTCACCACGGTTACAGTTGCTAATCTACCGTTAGTTCAAAACCGAGTCAAATTCAAATTTAAAATAAAGTTAAATAATAAAAGTTTTCAAAAGTTAAAATAAAAATCTTCGGGCAGTGCCATAATTTGCATATTTAATTATGGTGTAATAAACATATTTTTAGAAAGTGCCTAAATATTTTAAAATGAATTAAAACAGAAAAAAGAAAAGAAAAGGAATAAAACAGAAAAGTAAAAGACCAAAAAAAGAGAGAGAAAAAAGACCCCCCTGGACCAGGCGGCCCAGCTCACCGGCCAGACCGGCCCACCTGGCCCAGCTGGCCACAACTGGCCCGGCTCCCCTGCCTTGTCCCTTTTCCATGTTCCCCCGACCCGGTTCGGAACAGGGGCGCGCCCCGCCTAACCGCCTCACCGGCACCGACGCCGGGGGAGGATAAGAACGCCAGTGTCGTGCCTCATCGGGTCTCCTCCCCCACTCCACCTCACGCTCCCTCGCCCTTCCCCCTCAGATCCACCTCGCCACTCCTCCTCCCCCACCGCATCCGAGCGCCGCCATGGGCTCGCCGGCGTAACTTGCGCGGCCACAGCCACCACCTCGTCTCGCCAATGTGTCCTTCCTCTCCGCCGTCGTCCTCCTCGTCGACCGGTGGCCGCAGCTGGAGCTC